>NC_086118.1:5324325-6716460 GCF_963921235.1 Mobula hypostoma | reverse complement strand
ATACAAACCTTTGACAATACAAGTAGTATACATTTCAATTTTACACCAAAGTACTTACTGCAAACTAATGGAAACACCTTAGGTTAACTTCCCACATGATTCTGAGATGTCTGAAAGTGGTTTCATGCCTGTGCAGTGTAAGACAAAAAAGTTGTTTTCTCAGTGCATGCAATGCTTTGATAATACAAGTAGTATACATTTCAATTTTACACCAAAGTACTTACTGCAAACCTAATGGAAACACCTTAGGTTAACTTCCCACATGATTCTGAGATGTCTGAAAGTGGTTTCATGCCTGTGCAGTGTAAGACAAAAAAGTCATTTTCTCAGTGCATGCAATGCTTTGATAATACAAGTAGTATACATTTCAATTTTACACCAAAGTACTTACTGCAAACTAATGGAAACACCTTAGGTTAACTTCCCACATGATTCTGAGATGTCTGAAAGTGGTTTCATGCCTGTGCAGTGTAAGACAGAAAAGTTGTTTTCTCAGTGCATGCAATGCTTTGATAATACAAGTAGTATACATTTCAGTTTTACACCAAAGTACTTACTGCAAACTAATGGAAACACCTTAGGTTAACTTCCCACATGATTCTGAGATGTCTGAAAGTGGTTTCATGCTACTGCAGTGTAAGACAAAAAAGTTGTTTTCTCAGTGCATACAATGCTTTGACTATACAAGTAGTGAACATTTCACTTTTACACTAAAGCACATACTGCAAACCTAATGGAAACACCTTAGGTTAACTTCCCACATGATTCTGAGATGTCTGAAAGTGGTTTCATGCCTGTGCAGTGTAAGACAAAAAAGTTGTTTTCTCAGTGCATGCAATGCTTTGATAATACAAGTAGTATACATTTCAATTTTACACCAAAGTACTTACTGCAAACTAATGGAAACACCTTAGGTTAACTTCCCACATGATTCTGAGATGTCTGAAAGTGGTTTCATGCCTGTGCAGTGTAAGACAAAAAAGTCATTTTCTCAGTGCATGCAATGCTTTGATAATACAAGTAGTATACATTTCAATTTTACACCAAAGTACTTACTGCAAACTAATGGAAACACCTTAGGTTAACTTCCCACATGATTCTGAGATGTCTGAAAGTGGTTTCATGCCTGTGCAGTGTAAGACAGAAAAGTTGTTTTCTCAGTGCATGCAATGCTTTGATAATACAAGTAGTATACATTTCAGTTTTACACCAAAGTACTTACTGCAAACTAATGGAAACACCTTAGGTTAACTTCCCACATGATTCTGAGATGTCTGAAAGTGGTTTCATGCTACTGCAGTGTAAGACAAAAAAGTTGTTTTCTCAGTGCATACAATGCTTTGACTATACAAGTAGTGAACATTTCACTTTTACACTAAAGCACATACTGCAAACCTAATGGAAACACCTTAGGTTAACTTCCCACATGATTCTGAGATGTCTGAAAGTGGTTTCATGCCTGTGCAGTGTAAGACAGAAAAGTTGTTTTCTCAGTGCATGCAATGCTTTGATAATACAAGTAGTATACATTTCAGTTTTACACCAAAGTACTTACTGCAAACTAATGGAAACACCTTAGGTTAACTTCCCACATGATTCTGAGATGTCTGAAAGTGGTTTCATGCTACTGCAGTGTAAGACAAAAAAGTTGTTTTCTCAGTGCATACAATGCTTTGACTATACAAGTAGTGAACATTTCACTTTTACACCAAAGTACTTACTGCAAACCTAATGGAAACACCTTAGGTTAACTTCCCACATGATTCTGAGATGTCTGAAAGTGGTTTCATGCCATTGCAGTGTAAGACAAAAAAGTTGTTTTCTCAGTGCATACAAACCTTTGACAATACAAGTGGTATACATTTCAATTTTACACCAAAGTACTTACAGCAAACCTAATGGAAACACCTTAGGATAACTTCCCACATGATTCTGAGATGTCTGAAAGATGTTTCATGCCTGTGCAGTGTAAGACAAAAAAGTCATTTTCTCAGTGCATGCAATGCTTTGATAATACAAGTAGTATACATTTCAATTTTACACCAAAGTACTTACTGCAAACTAATGGAAACACCTTAGGTTAACTTCCCACATGATTCTGAGATGTCTGAAAGTGGTTTCATGCTACTGCAGTGTAAGACAAAAAAGTTGTTTTCTCAGTGCATACAATGCTTTGACTATACAAGTAGTATACATTTCACTTTTACACCAAAGCACATACTGCAAACCTAATGGAAACACCTTAGGTTAACTTCCCACATGATTCTGAGATGTCTGAAAGTGGTTTCATGCCATTGCAGTGTAAGACAAAAAAGTTGTTTTCTCAGTGCATACAAACCTTTGACAATACAAGTGGTATACATTTCAATTTTACACCAAAGTACTTACAGCAAACCTAATGGAAACACCTTAGGATAACTTCCCACATGATTCTGAGATGTCTGAAAGATGTTTCATGCCTGTGCAGTGTAAGACAAAAAAGTCATTTTCTCAGTGCATGCAATGCTTTGATAATACAAGTAGTATACATTTCAATTTTACACCAAAGTACTTACAGCAAACCTAATGGAAACACCTTAGGATAACTTCCCACATGATTCTGAGATGTCTGAAAGTGGTTTCATGCCTGTGCAGTGTAAGACAAAAAAGTTGTTTTCT
This sequence comes from Mobula hypostoma, assembly GCF_963921235.1. Classification (NCBI taxonomy): domain Eukaryota; kingdom Metazoa; phylum Chordata; class Chondrichthyes; order Myliobatiformes; family Myliobatidae; genus Mobula; species Mobula hypostoma. The sequence continues at coordinate 6,713,802 of NC_086118.1, read as the reverse complement.
CAGTGCATGCAATGCTTTGATAATACAAGTAGTATACATTTCAATTTTACACCAAAGTACTTACTGCAAACTAATGGAAACACCTTAGGTTAACTTCCCACATGATTCTGAGATGTCTGAAAGTGGTTTCATGCCTGTGCAGTGTAAGACAAAAAAGTTGTTTTCTCAGTGCATGCAATGCTTTGATAATACAAGTAGTATACATTTCATTTTACACCAAAGTACTTACTGCAAACTAATGGAAACACCTTAGTGTAACTTCCCACATGATTCTGAGATGTCTGAAAGTGGTTTCATGCCTGTGCAGTGTAAGACAAAAAAGTTGATTTCTCAGTGCATACAATGCTTTGATAATACAAGTAGTATACATTTCAATTTTACACCAAAGTACTTACTGCAAACCTAATGGAAACACCTTAGGTTAACTTCCCACATGATTCTGAGATGTCTGAAAGTGGTTTCATGCCTGTGCAGTGTAAGACAAAAAAGTTGTTTTCTCAGTGCATGCAATGCTTTGATAATACAAGTAGTATACATTTCAATTTTACACCAAAGTACTTACTGCAAACTAATGGAAACACCTTAGGTTAACTTCCCACATGATTCTGAGATGTCTGAAAGTGGTTTCATGCCTGTGCAGTGTAAGACAGAAAAGTTGTTTTCTCAGTGCATGCAATGCTTTGATAATACAAGTAGTATACATTTCAGTTTTACACCAAAGTACTTACTGCAAACTAATGGAAACACCTTAGGTTAACTTCCCACATGATTCTGAGATGTCTGAAAGTGGTTTCATGCCTGTGCAGTGTAAGACAAAAAAGTTGTTTTCTCAGTGCATACAATGCTTTGATAATACAAGTAGTATACATTTCAATTTTACACCAAAGTACTTACTGCAAACCTAATGGAAACACCTTAGGTTAACTTCCCACATGATTCTGAGATGTCTGAAAGTGGTTTCATGCCAAGTGTAAGACAAAAAAGTTGTTTTCTCAGTGCATACAAACCTTTGACAATACAAGTGGTATACATTTCAATTTTACACCAAAGTACTTACAGCAAACCTAATGGAAACACCTTAGGATAACTTCCCACATGATTCTGAGATGTCTGAAAGTGGTTTCATGCCTGTGCAGTGTAAGACAAAAAAGTCATTTTCTCAGTGCATGCAATGCTTTGATAATACAAGTAGTATACATTTCAATTTTACACCAAAGTACTTACTGCAAACTAATGGAAACACCTTAGGTTAACTTCCCACATGATTCTGAGATGTCTGAAAGTGGTTTCATGCCACTGCAGTGTAAGACAAAAAAGTTGTTTTCTCAGTGCATGCAATGCTTTGATAATACAAGTAGTATACATTTCAATTTTACACCAAAGTACTTACTGCAAACTAATGGAAACACCTTAGGTTAACTTCCCACATGATTCTGAGATGTCTGAAAGTGGTTTCATGCCTGTGCAGTGTAAGACAAAAAAGTTGTTTTCTCAGTGCATGCAATGCTTTGATAATACAAGTAGTATACATTTCAGTTTTACACCAAAGTACTTACAGCAAACCTAATGGAAACACCTTAGGATAACTTCCCACATGATTCTGAGATGTCTGAAAGATGTTTCATGCCTGTGCAGTGTAAGACAAAAAAGTTGTTTTCTCAGTGCATACAATGCTTTGATAATACAAGTAGTATACATTTCAATTTTACACCAAAGTACTTACTGCAAACTAATGGAAACACCTTAGGTTAACTTCCCACATGATTCTGAGATGTCTGAAAGTGGTTTCATGCCTGTGCAGTGTAAGACAGAAAAGTTGTTTTCTCAGTGCATGCAATGCTTTGATAATACAAGTAGTATACATTTCAGTTTTACACCAAAGTACTTACTGCAAACTAATGGAAACACCTTAGGTTAACTTCCCACATGATTCTGAGATGTCTGAAAGTGGTTTCATGCCTGTGCAGTGTAAGACAAAAAAGTTGTTTTCTCAGTGCATACAATGCTTTGATAATACAAGTAGTATACATTTCAATTTTACACCAAAGTACTTACTGCAAACCTAATGGAAACACCTTAGGTTAACTTCCCACATGATTCTGAGATGTCTGAAAGTGGTTTCATGCCACTGCAGTGTAAGACAAAAAAGTTGTTTTCTCAGTGCATGCAATGCTTTGATAATACAAGTAGTATACATTTCAATTTTACACCAAAGTACTTACTGCAAACTAATGGAAACACCTTAGGTTAACTTCCCACATGATTCTGAGATGTCTGAAAGATGTTTCATGCCTGTGCAGTGTAAGACAAAAAAGTTGTTTTCTCAGTGCATGCAATGCTTTGATAATACAAGTAGTATACATTTCAATTTTACACCAAAGTACTTACTGCAAACTAATGGAAACACCTTAGGTTAACTTCCCACATGATTCTGAGATGTCTGAAAGTGGTTTCATGCCTGTGCAGTGTAAGACAGAAAAGTTGTTTTCTCAGTGCATGCAATGCTTTGATAATACAAGTAGTATACATTTCAGTTTTACACCAAAGTACTTACTGCAAACTAATGGAAACACCTTAGGTTAACTTCCCACATGATTCTGAGATGTCTGAAAGTGGTTTCATGCTACTGCAGTGTAAGACAAAAAAGTTGTTTTCTCAGTGCATACAATGCTTTGACTATACAAGTAGTGAACATTTCACTTTTACACTAAAGCACATACTGCAAACCTAATGGAAACACCTTAGGTTAACTTCCCACATGATTCTGAGATGTCTGAAAGTGGTTTCATGCCATTGCAGTGTAAGACAAAAAAGTTGATTTCTCAGTGCATACAAACCTTTGACAATACAAGTGGTATACATTTCAATTTTACACCAAAGTACTTACAGCAAACCTAATGGAAACACCTTAGGATAACTTCCCACATGATTCTGAGATGTCTGAAAGATGTTTCATGCCTGTGCAGTGTAAGACAAAAAAGTCATTTTCTCAGTGCATGCAATGCTTTGATAATACAAGTAGTATACATTTCAATTTTACACCAAAGTACTTACTGCAAACTAATGGAAACACCTTAGGTTAACTTCCCACATGATTCTGAGATGTCTGAAAGTGGTTTCATGCCTGTGCAGTGTAAGACAGAAAAGTTGTTTTCTCAGTGCATGCAATGCTTTGATAATACAAGTAGTATACATTTCAGTTTTACACCAAAGTACTTACTGCAAACTAATGGAAACACCTTAGGTTAACTTCCCACATGATTCTGAGATGTCTGAAAGTGGTTTCATGCCATTGCAGTGTAAGACAAAAAAGTTGTTTTCTCAGTGCATACAAACCTTTGACAATACAAGTGGTATACATTTCAGTTTTACACCAAAGTACTTACTGCAAACCTAATGGAAACACCTTAGGATAACTTCCCACATGATTCTGAGATGTCTGAAAGATGTTTCATGCCTGTGCAGTGTAAGACAAAAAAGTCATTTTCTCAGTGCATGCAATGCTTTGATAATACAAGTAGTTTACATTTCAATTTTACACCAAAGTACTTACAGCAAACCTAATGGAAACACCTTAGGATAACTTCCCACATGATTCTGAGATGTCTGAAAGTGGTTTCATGCCTGTGCAGTGTAAGACAAAAAAGTTGTTTTCTCAGTGCATGCAATGCTTTGACAATACAAGTAGTATACATTTCAATTTTACACCAAAGTACTTACTGCAAACTAATGGAAACACCTTAGGTTAACTTCCCACATGATTCTGAGATGTCTGAAAGTGGTTTCATGCCTGTGCAGTGTAAGACAAAAAAGTTGTTTTCTCAGTGCATGCAATGCTTTGATAATACAAGTAGTATACATTTCAGTTTTACACCAAAGTACTTACTGCAAACTAATGGAAACACCTTAGGTTAACTTCCCACATGATTCTGAGATGTCTGAAAGTGGTTTCATGCCTGTGCAGTGTAAGACAGAAAAGTTGTTTTCTCAGTGCATGCAATGCTTTGATAGTACAGGTGGTATACATTTCAATTTTACACCAAAGTACTTACTGCAAACTAATGGAAACACCTTAGGTTAACTTCCCACATGATTCTGAGATGTCTGAAAGTGGTTTCATGCCTGTGCAGTGTAAGACAAAAAAGTTGTTTTCTCAGTGCATACAATGCTTTGACAATACAAGTAGTATACATTTCAATTTTACACCAAAGTACTTACTGCAAACCTAATGGAAACACCTTAGGTTAACTTCCCACATGATTCTGAGATGTCTGAAAGTGGTTTCATGCCTGTGCAGTGTAAGACAAAAAAGTTGTTTTCTCAGTGCATGCAATGCTTTGATAATACAAGTAGTATACATTTCAATTTTACACCAAAGTACTTACTGCAAACTAATGGAAACACCTTAGGTTAACTTCCCACATGATTCTGAGATGTCTGAAAGTGGTTTCATGCCTGTGCAGTGTAAGACAAAAAAGTTGTTTTCTCAGTGCATGCAATGCTTTGATAATACAAGTAGTATACATTTCAATTTTACACCAAAGTACTTACTGCAAACTAATGGAAACACCTTAGGTTAACTTCCCACATGATTCTGAGATGTCTGAAAGTGGTTTCATGCCTGTGCAGTGTAAGACAGAAAAGTTGTTTTCTCAGTGCATGCAATGCTTTGATAATACAAGTAGTATACATTTCAGTTTTACACCAAAGTACTTACTGCAAACTAATGGAAACACCTTAGGTTAACTTCCCACATGATTCTGAGATGTCTGAAAGTGGTTTCATGCTACTGCAGTGTAAGACAAAAAAGTTGTTTTCTCAGTGCATACAATGCTTTGATAATACAAGTAGTATACATTTCACTTTTACACCAAAGTACTTACTGCAAACCTAATGGAAACACCTTAGGTTAACTTCCCACATGATTCTGAGATGTCTGAAAGTGGTTTCATGCCATTGCAGTGTAAGACAAAAAAGTTGTTTTCTCAGTGCATACAAACCTTTGACAATACAAGTGGTATACATTTCAATTTTACACCAAAGTACTTACAGCAAACCTAATGGAAACACCTTAGGATAACTTCCCACATGATTCTGAGATGTCTGAAAGATGTTTCATGCCTGTGCAGTGTAAGACAAAAAAGTCATTTTCTCAGTGCATGCAATGCTTTGATAATACAAGTAGTATACATTTCAATTTTACACCAAAGTACTTACTGCAAACTAATGGAAACACCTTAGGTTAACTTCCCACATGATTCTGAGATGTCTGAAAGTGGTTTCATGCCTGTGCAGTGTAAGACAAAAAAGTCATTTTCTCAGTGCATGCAATGCTTTGATAATACAAGTAGTATACATTTCAATTTTACACCAAAGTACTTACTGCAAACTAATGGAAACACCTTAGGTTAACTTCCCACATGATTCTGAGATGTCTGAAAGTGGTTTCATGCCTGTGCAGTGTAAGACAGAAAAGTTGTTTTCTCAGTGCATGCAATGCTTTGATAATACAAGTAGTATACATTTCAGTTTTACACCAAAGTACTTACTGCAAACTAATGGAAACACCTTAGGTTAACTTCCCACATGATTCTGAGATGTCTGAAAGTGGTTTCATGCTACTGCAGTGTAAGACAAAAAAGTTGTTTTCTCAGTGCATACAATGCTTTGACTATACAAGTAGTGAACATTTCACTTTTACACTAAAGCACATACTGCAAACCTAATGGAAACACCTTAGGTTAACTTCCCACATGATTCTGAGATGTCTGAAAGTGGTTTCATGCCATTGCAGTGTAAGACAAAAAAGTTGTTTTCTCAGTGCATACAAACCTTTGACAATACAAGTGGTATACATTTCAATTTTACACCAAAGTACTTACAGCAAACCTAATGGAAACACCTTAGGATAACTTCCCACATGATTCTGAGATGTCTGAAAGATGTTTCATGCCTGTGCAGTGTAAGACAAAAAAGTCATTTTCTCAGTGCATGCAATGCTTTGATAATACAAGTAGTATACATTTCAATTTTACACCAAAGTACTTACTGCAAACTAATGGAAACACCTTAGGTTAACTTCCCACATGATTCTGAGATGTCTGAAAGTGGTTTCATGCCTGTGCAGTGTAAGACAAAAAAGTTGTTTTCTCAGTGCATGCAATGCTTTGATAATACAAGTAGTATACATTTCAGTTTTACACCAAAGTACTTACTGCAAACTAATGGAAACACCTTAGGTTAACTTCCCACATGATTCTGAGATGTCTGAAAGTGGTTTCATGCCTGTGCAGTGTAAGACAGAAAAGTTGTTTTCTCAGTGCATGCAATGCTTTGATAATACAAGTAGTATACATTTCAGTTTTACACCAAAGTACTTACTGCAAACTAATGGAAACACCTTAGGTTAACTTCCCACATGATTCTGAGATGTCTGAAAGTGGTTTCATGCTACTGCAGTGTAAGACAAAAAAGTTGTTTTCTCAGTGCATACAATGCTTTGACTATACAAGTAGTGAACATTTCACTTTTACACTAAAGCACATACTGCAAACCTAATGGAAACACCTTAGGTTAACTTCCCACATGATTCTGAGATGTCTGAAAGTGGTTTCATGCCATTGCAGTGTAAGACAAAAAAGTTGTTTTCTCAGTGCATACAAACCTTTGACAATACAAGTGGTATACATTTCAATTTTACACCAAAGTACTTACAGCAAACCTAATGGAAACACCTTAGGATAACTTCCCACATGATTCTGAGATGTCTGAAAGATGTTTCATGCCTGTGCAGTGTAAGACAAAAAAGTCATTTTCTCAGTGCATGCAATGCTTTGATAATACAAGTAGTATACATTTCAATTTTACACCAAAGTACTTACTGCAAACTAATGGAAACACCTTAGGTTAACTTCCCACATGATTCTGAGATGTCTGAAAGTGGTTTCATGCCATTGCAGTGTAAGACAAAAAAGTTGTTTTCTCAGTGCATACAAACCTTTGACAATACAAGTGGTATACATTTCAATTTTACACCAAAGTACTTACAGCAAACCTAATGGAAACACCTTAGGATAACTTCCCACATGATTCTGAGATGTCTGAAAGTGGTTTCATGCCTGTGCAGTGTAAGACAAAAAAGTCATTTTCTCAGTGCATGCAATGCTTTGATAATACAAGTAGTATACATTTCAATTTTACACCAAAGTACTTACTGCAAACTAATGGAAACACCTTAGGTTAACTTCCCACATGATTCTGAGATGTCTGAAAGTGGTTTCATGCCTGTGCAGTGTAAGACAAAAAAGTTGTTTTCTCAGTGCATGCAATGCTTTGATAATACTAGTAGTATACATTTCAATTTTACACCAAAGTACTTACTGCAAACTAATGGAAACACCTTAGGTTAACTTCCCACATGATTCTGAGATGTCTGAAAGTGGTTTCATGCCTGTGCAGTGTAAGACAGAAAAGTTGTTTTCTCAGTGCATGCAATGCTTTGATAATACAAGTAGTATACATTTCAGTTTTACACCAAAGTACTTACTGCAAACTAATGGAAACACCTTAGGTTAACTTCCCACATGATTCTGAGATGTCTGAAAGTGGTTTCATGCTACTGCAGTGTAAGACAAAAAAGTTGTTTTCTCAGTGCATACAATGCTTTGACTATACAAGTAGTATACATTTCACTTTTACACCAAAGTACTTACTGAAACCTAATGGAAACACCTTAGGTTAACTTCCCACATGATTCTGAGATGTCTGAAAGTGGTTTCATGCCATTGCAGTGTAAGACAAAAAAGTTGTTTTCTCAGTGCATACAAACCTTTGACAATACAAGTGGTATACATTTCAATTTTACACCAAAGTACTTACAGCAAACCTAATGGAAACACCTTAGGATAACTTCCCACATGATTCTGAGATGTCTGAAAGATGTTTCATGCCTGTGCAGTGTAAGACAAAAAAGTCATTTTCTCAGTGCATGCAATGCTTTGATAATACAAGTAGTATACATTTCAATTTTACACCAAAGTACTTACTGCAAACTAATGGAAACACCTTAGGTTAACTTCCCACATGATTCTGAGATGTCTGAAAGTGGTTTCATGCCACTGCAGTGTAAGACAAAAAAGTTGTTTTCTCAGTGCATGCAATGCTTTGATAATACAAGTAGTATACATTTCAATTTTACACCAAAGTACTTACTGCAAACTAATGGAAACACCTTAGGTTAACTTCCCACATGATTCTGAGATGTCTGAAAGTGGTTTCATGCCTGTGCAGTGTAAGACAGAAAAGTTGTTTTCTCAGTGCATGCAATGCTTTGATAATACAAGTAGTATACATTTCAGTTTTACACCAAAGTACTTACTGCAAACTAATGGAAACACCTTAGGTTAACTTCCCACATGATTCTGAGATGTCTGAAAGTGGTTTCATGCTACTGCAGTGTAAGACAAAAAAGTTGTTTTCTCAGTGCATACAATGCTTTGACTATACAAGTAGTGAACATTTCACTTTTACACTAAAGCACATACTGCAAACCTAATGGAAACACCTTAGGTTAACTTCCCACATGATTCTGAGATGTCTGAAAGTGGTTTCATGCCACTGCAGTGTAAGACAAAAAAGTTGTTTTCTCAGTGCATACAAACCTTTGACAATACAAGTGGTATACATTTCAATTTTACACCAAAGTACTTACAGCAAACCTAATGGAAACACCTTAGGATAACTTCCCACATGATTCTGAGATGTCTGAAAGATGTTTCATGCCTGTGCAGTGTAAGACAAAAAAGTCATTTTCTCAGTGCATGCAATGCTTTGATAATACAAGTAGTATACATTTCAATTTTACACCAAAGTACTTACTGCAAACTAATGGAAACACCTTAGGTTAACTTCCCACATGATTCTGAGATGTCTGAAAGTGGTTTCATGCCTGTGCAGTGTAAGACAGAAAAGTTGTTTTCTCAGTGCATGCAATGCTTTGATAATACAAGTAGTATACATTTCAGTTTTACACCAAAGTACTTACTGCAAACTAATGGAAACACCTTAGGTTAACTTCCCACATGATTCTGAGATGTCTGAAAGTGGTTTCATGCTACTGCAGTGTAAGACAAAAAAGTTGTTTTCTCAGTGCATACAATGCTTTGATAATACAAGTAGTGAACATTTCACTTTTACACCAAAGTACTTACAGCAAACCTAATGGAAACACCTTAGGATAACTTCCCACATGATTCTGAGATGTCTGAAAGTGGTTTCATGCCACTGCAGTGTAAGACAAAAAAGTTGTTTTCTCAGTGCATACAAACCTTTGACAATACAAGTGGTATACATTTCAATTTTACACCAAAGTACTTACAGCAAACCTAATGGAAACACCTTAGGATAACTTCCCACATGATTCTGAGATGTCTGAAAGATGTTTCATGCCTGTGCAGTGTAAGACAAAAAAGTCATTTTCTCAGTGCATGCAATGCTTTGATAATACAAGTAGTATACATTTCAATTTTACACCAAAGTACTTACTGCAAACTAATGGAAACACCTTAGGTTAACTTCCCACATGATTCTGAGATGTCTGAAAGTGGTTTCATGCCTGTGCAGTGTAAGACAGAAAAGTTGTTTTCTCAGTGCATGCAATGCTTTGATAATACAAGTAGTATACATTTCAGTTTTACACCAAAGTACTTACTGCAAACTAATGGAAACACCTTAGGTTAACTTCCCACATGATTCTGAGATGTCTGAAAGTGGTTTCATGCTACTGCAGTGTAAGACAAAAAAGTTGTTTTCTCAGTGCATACAATGCTTTGACTATACAAGTGGTATACATTTCAATTTTACACCAAAGTACTTACTGCAAACTAATGGAAACACCTTAGGTTAACTTCCCACATGCTTCTGAGATGTCTGAAAGTGGTTTCATGCCATTGCAGTGTAAGACAAAAAAGTTGTTTTCTCAGTGCATACAAACCTTTGACAATACAAGTGGTATACATTTCAATTTTACACCAAAGTACTTACAGCAAACCTAATGGAAACACCTTAGGATAACTTCCCACATGATTCTGAGATGTCTGAAAGATGTTTCATGCCTGTGCAGTGTAAGACAAAAAAGTCATTTTCTCAGTGCATGCAATGCTTTGATAATACAAGTAGTATACATTTCAATTTTACACCAAAGTACTTACTGCAAACTAATGGAAACACCTTAGGTTAACTTCCCACATGATTCTGAGATGTCTGAAAGTGGTTTCATGCCACTGCAGTGTAAGACAAAAAAGTTGTTTTCTCAGTGCATGCAATGCTTTGATAATACAAGTAGTATACATTTCAATTTTACACCAAAGTACTTACTGCAAACTAATGGAAACACCTTAGGTTAACTTCCCACATGATTCTGAGATGTCTGAAAGTGGTTTCATGCCTGTGCAGTGTAAGACAGAAAAGTTGTTTTCTCAGTGCATGCAATGCTTTGATAATACAAGTAGTATACATTTCAGTTTTACACCAAAGTACTTACTGCAAACTAATGGAAACACCTTAGGTTAACTTCCCACATGATTCTGAGATGTCTGAAAGTGGTTTCATGCTACTGCAGTGTAAGACAAAAAAGTTGTTTTCTCAGTGCATACAATGCTTTGACAATACAAGTAGTGAACATTTCACTTTTACACTAAAGCACATACTGCAAACCTAATGGAAACACCTTAGGTTAACTTCCCACATGATTCTGAGATGTCTGAAAGTGGTTTCATGCCTGTGCAGTGTAAGACAAAAAAGTTGTTTTCTCAGTGCATGCAATGCTTTGATAATACAAGTAGTATACATTTCAATTTTACACCAAAGTACTTACTGCAAACCTAATGGAAACACCTTAGGTTAACTTCCCACATGATTCTGAGATGTCTGAAAGTGGTTTCATGCCACTGCAGTGTAAGACAAAAAAGTTGTTTTCTCAGTGCATGCAATGCTTTGATAATACAAGTAGTATACATTTCAATTTTACACCAAAGTACTTACTGCAAACTAATGGAAACACCTTAGGTTAACTTCCCACATGATTCTGAGATGTCTGAAAGTGGTTTCATGCCATTGCAGTGTAAGACAAAAAAGTTGTTTTCTCAGTGCATGCAATGCTTTGATAATACAAGTAGTATACATTTCAGTTTTACACCAAAGTACTTACTGCAAACTAATGGAAACACCTTAGGTTAACTTCCCACATGATTCTGAGATGTCTGAAAGTGGTTTCATGCTACTGCAGTGTAAGACAAAAAAGTTGTTTTCTCAGTGCATACAATGCTTTGACAATACAAGTAGTATACATTTCAATTTTACACCAAAGTACTTACTGCAAACCTAATAGAAACACCTTAGGTTAACTTCCCACATGATTCTGAGATGTCTGAAAGTGGTTTCATGCCTGTGCAGTGTAAGACAAAAAAGTCATTTTCTCAGTGCATGCAATGCTTTGATAATACAAGTAGTATACATTTCAATTTTACACCAAAGTACTTACTGCAAACTAATGGAAACACCTTAGGTTAACTTCCCACATGATTCTGAGATGTCTGAAAGTGGTTTCATGCCTGTGCAGTGTAAGACAGAAAAGTTGTTTTCTCAGTGCATGCAATGCTTTGATAATACAAGTAGTATACATTTCAGTTTTACACCAAAGTACTTACTGCAAACTAATGGAAACACCTTAGGTTAACTTCCCACATGATTCTGAGATGTCTGAAAGTGGTTTCATGCTACTGCAGTGTAAGACAAAAAAGTTGTTTTCTCAGTGCATACAATGCTTTGACTATACAAGTAGTGAACATTTCACTTTTACACTAAAGCACATACTGCAAACCTAATGGAAACACCTTAGGTTAACTTCCCACATGATTCTGAGATGTCTGAAAGTGGTTTCATGCCATTGCAGTGTAAGACAAAAAAGTTGTTTTCTCAGTGCATACAAACCTTTGACAATACAAGTGGTATACATTTCAATTTTACACCAAAGTACTTACAGCAAACCTAATGGAAACACCTTAGGATAACTTCCCACATGATTCTGAGATGTCTGAAAGATGTTTCATGCCTGTGCAGTGTAAGACAAAAAAGTCATTTTCTCAGTGCATGCAATGCTTTGATAATACAAGTAGTATACATTTCAATTTTACACCAAAGTACTTACTGCAAACTAATGGAAACACCTTAGGTTAACTTCCCACATGATTCTGAGATGTCTGAAAGTGGTTTCATGCCTGTGCAGTGTAAGACAAAAAAGTTGTTTTCTCAGTGCATGCAATGCTTTGATAATACAAGTAGTATACATTTCAATTTTACACCAAAGTACTTACTGCAAACTAATGGAAACACCTTAGGTTAACTTCCCACATGATTCTGAGATGTCTGAAAGTGGTTTCATGCCTGTGCAGTGTAAGACAAAAAAGTTGTTTTCTCAGTGCATGCAATGCTTTGATAATACAAGTAGTATACATTTCAGTTTTACACCAAAGTACTTACTGCAAACTACTGGAAACACCTTAGGTTAACTTCCCACATGATTCTGAGATGTCTGAAAGTGGTTTCATGCCTGTGCAGTGTAAGACAGAAAAGTTGTTTTCTCAGTGCATACAATGCTTTGAGAATACAAGTAGTATACATTTCAATTTTACACCAAAGTACTTACTGCAAACCTAATGGAAACACCTTAGGTTAACTTCCCACATGATTCTGAGATGTCTGAAAGTGGTTTCATGCCATTGCAGTGTAAGACAAAAAAGTTGTTTTCTCAGTGCATACAAACCTTTGACAATACAAGTGGTATACATTTCAATTTTACACCAAAGTACTTACAGCAAACCTAATGGAAACACCTTAGGATAACTTCCCACATGATTCTGAGATGTCTGAAAGATGTTTCATGCCTGTGCAGTGTAAGACAAAAAAGTCATTTTCTCAGTGCATGCAATGCTTTGATAATACAAGTAGTATACATTTCAATTTTACACCAAAGTACTTACTGCAAACTAATGGAAACACCTTAGGTTAACTTCCCACATGATTCTGAGATGTCTGAAAGTGGTTTCATGCCTGTGCAGTGTAAGACAAAAAAGTTGTTTTCTCAGTGCATGCAATGCTTTGATAATACAAGTAGTATACATTTCAGTTTTACACCAAAGTACTTACTGCAAACTAATGGAAACACCTTAGGTTAACTTCCCACATGATTCTGAGATGTCTGAAAGTGGTTTCATGCCATGCAGTGTAAGACAAAAAAGTTGTTTTCTCAGTGCATACAATGCTTTGACAATACAAGTAGTATACATTTCAATTTTACACCAAAGTACTTACTGCAAACCTAATGGAAACACCTTAGGTTAACTTCCCACATGATTCTGAGATGTCTGAAAGTGGTTTCATGCCTGTGCAGTGTAAGACAAAAAAGTTGTTTTCTCAGTGCATGCAATGCTTTGACAATACAAGTAGTATACATTTCAATTTTACACCAAAGTACTTACTGCAAACTAATGGAAACACCTTAGGTTAACTTCCCACATGATTCTGAGATGTCTGAAAGTGGTTTCATGCCTGTGCAGTGTAAGACAAAAAAGTTGTTTTCTCAGTGCATGCAATGCTTTGATAATACAAGTAGTATACATTTCAATTTTACACCAAAGTACTTACTGCAAACTAATGGAAACACCTTAGGTTAACTTCCCACATGATTCTGAGATGTCTGAAAGTGGTTTCATGCCTGTGCAGTGTAAGACAAAAAAGTTGTTTTCTCAGTGCATGCAATGCTTTGACAATACAAGTAGTATACATTTCAATTTTACACCAAAGTACTTACTGCAAACTAATGGAAACACCTTAGGTTAACTTCCCACATGATTCTGAGATGTCTGAAAGTGGTTTCATGCCTGTGCAGTGTAAGACAAAAAAGTTGTTTTCTCAGTGCATGCAATGCTTTGACAATACAAGTAGTATACATTTCAATTTTACACCAAAGTACTTACTGCAAACTAATGGAAACACCTTAGGTTAACTTCCCACATGATTCTGAGATGTCTGAAAGTGGTTTCATGCCTGTGCAGTGTAAGACAAAAAAGTTGTTTTCTCAGTGCATGCAATGCTTTGATAATACAAGTAGTATACATTTCAATTTTACACCAAAGTACTTACTGCAAACTAATGGAAACACCTTAGGTTAACTTCCCACATGATTCTGAGATGTCTGAAAGTGGTTTCATGCCTGTGCAGTGTAAGACAAAAAAGTTGTTTTCTCAGTGCATGCAATGCTTTGATAATACAAGTAGTATACATTTCAATTTTACACCAAAGTACTTACTGCAAACTAATGGAAACACCTTAGGTTAACTTCCCACATGATTCTGAGATGTCTGAAAGTGGTTTCATGCCTGTGCAGTGTAAGACAAAAAAGTTGTTTTCTCAGTGCATGCAATGCTTTGAAATACAAGTAGTATACATTTCAATTTTACACCAAAGTACTTACTGCAAACTAATGGAAACACCTTAGGTTAACTTCCCACATGATTCTGAGATGTCTGAAAGTAGTTTCATGCCTGCAGTGTAAGACAAAAAAGTTGTTTTCTCAGTGCATACAATGCTTTGACAATACAAGTAGTATACATTTCAATTTTACACCAAAGTACTTACTGCAAACCTAATGGAAACACCTTAGGTTAACTTCCCACATGATTCTGAGATGTCTGAAAGTGGTTTCATGCCTGTGCAGTGTAAGACAAAAAAGTTGTTTTCTCAGTGCATGCAATGCTTTGATAATACAAGTAGTATACATTTCAATTTTAACCAAAGTACTTACTGCAAACTAATGGAAACACCTTAGTTTAACTTCCCACATGATTCTGAGATGTCTGAAAGTGGTTTCATGCCTGTGCAGTGTAAGACAAAAAAGTTGATTTCTCAGTGCATGCAATGCTTTGATAATACAAGTAGTATACATTTCAATTTTACACCAAAGTACTTACTGCAAACTAATGGAAACACCTTAGGTTAACTTCCCACATGATTCTGAGATGTCTGAAAGTGGTTTCATGCCATTGCAGTGTAAGACAAAAAAGTTGTTTTCTCAGTGCATGCAATGCTTTGACAATACAAGTGGTATACATTTCAATTTTACACCAAAGTACTTACTGCAAACCTAATGGAAACACCTCAGGTTAACTTCCCACATGATTCTGAGATGTCTGAAAGTGGTTTCATGCCTGTGCAGTGTAAGACAAAAAAGTTGTTTTCTCAGTGCATGCAATGCTTTGACAATACAAGTAGTATACATTTCAATTTTACACCAAAGTACTTACTGCAAACTAATGGAAACACCTTAGGTTAACTTCCCACATGATTCTGAGATGTCTGAAAGTGGTTTCATGCCTGTGCAGTGTAAGACAAAAAAGTTGTTTTCTCAGTGCATGCAATGCTTTGATAATACAAGTAGTATACATTTCAATTTTACACCAAAGTACTTACTGCAAACTAATGGAAACACCTTAGGTTAACTTCCCACATGATTCTGAGATGTCTGAAAGTGGTTTCATGCCTGTGCAGTGTAAGACAGAAAAGTTGTTTTCTCAGTGCATGCAATGCTTTGATAATAAAAGTAGTATACATTTCAGTTTTACACCAAAGTACTTACTGCAAACTAATGGAAACACCTTAGGTTAACTTCCCACATGATTCTGAGATGTCTGAAAGTGGTTTCATGCCATTGCAGTGTAAGACAAAAAAGTTGTTTTCTCAGTGCATACAAACCTTTGACAATACAAGTGGTATACATTTCAATTTTACACCAAAGTACTTACTGCAAACTAATGGAAACACCTTAGGTTAACTTCCCACATGATTCTGAGATGTCTGAAAGTGGTTTCATGCCTGTGCAGTGTAAGACAAAAAAGTCATTTTCTCAGTGCATGCAATGCTTTGATAATACAAGTAGTATACATTTCAATTTTACACCAAAGTACTTACTGCAAACTAATGGAAACACCTTAGGTTAACTTCCCACATGATTCTGAGATGTCTGAAAGTGGTTTCATGCCTGTGCAGTGTAAGACAAAAAAGTTGTTTTCTCAGTGCATGCAATGCTTTGATAATACAAGTAGTATACATTTCAATTTTACACCAAAGTACTTACTGCAAACTAATGGAAACACCTTAGGTTAACTTCCCACATGATTCTGAGATGTCTGAAAGTGGTTTCATGCCACTGCAGTGTAAGACAAAAAAGTTGTTTTCTCAGTGCATGCAATGCTTTGACAATACAAGTAGTATACATTTCAATTTTACACCAAAGTACTTACTGCAAACCTAATGGAAACACCTTAGGTTAACTTCCCACATGATTCTGAGATGTCTGAAAGTGGTTTCATGCCTGTGCAGTGTAAGACAAAAAAGTTGTTTTCTCAGTGCATACAATGCTTTGACAATACAAGTAGTATACATTTCAATTTTACACCAAAGTACTTACTGCAAACTAATGGAAACACCTTAGGTTAACTTCCCACATGATTCTGAGATGTCTGAAAGTGGTTTCATGCCTGTGCAGTGTAAGACAAAAAAGTTGTTTTCTCAGTGCATGCAATGCTTTGATAATACAAGTAGTATACATTTCAATTTTACACCAAAGTACTTACTGCAAACTAATGGAAACACCTTAGGTTAACTTCCCACATGATTCTGAGATGTCTGAAAGTGGTTTCATGCCTGTGCAGTGTAAGACAAAAAAGTTGTTTTCTCAGTGCATGCAATGCTTTGACAATACAAGTAGTATACATTTCATTTTACACCAAAGTACTTACTGCAAACTAATGGAAACACCTTAGGTTAACTTCCCACATGATTCTGAGATGTCTGAAAGTGGTTTCATGCCATTGCAGTGTAAGACAAAAAAGTTGTTTTCTCAGTGCATACAAACCTTTGACAATACAAGTGGTATACATTTCAATTTTACACCAAAGTACTTACAGCAAACCTAATGGAAACACCTTAGGATAACTTCCCACATGATTCTGAGATGTCTGAAAGATGTTTCATGCCTGTGCAGTGTAAGACAAAAAAGTCATTTTCTCAGTGCATGCAATGCTTTGATAATACAAGTAGTATACATTTCAATTTTACACCAAAGTACTTACTGCAAACTAATGGAAACACCTTAGGTTAACTTCCCACATGATTCTGAGATGTCTGAAAGTGGTTTCATGCCACTGCAGTGTAAGACAAAAAAGTGGTTTTCTCAGTGCATTCAATGCTTTGATAATACAAGTAGTATACATTTCAATTTTACACCAAAGTACTTACTGCAAACTAATGGAAACACCTTAGGTTAACTTCCCACATGATTCTGAGATGTCTGAAAGTGGTTTCATGCCTGTGCAGTGTAAGACAGAAAAGTTGTTTTCTCAGTGCATGCAATGCTTTGATAATACAAGTAGTATACATTTCAGTTTTACACCAAAGTACTTACTGCAAACTAATGGAAACACCTTAGGTTAACTTCCCACATGATTCTGAGATGTCTGAAAGTGGTTTCATGCCATTGCAGTGTAAGACAAAAAAGTTGTTTTCTCAGTGCATACAAACCTTTGACAATACAAGTGGTATACATTTCAATTTTACACCAAAGTACTTACTGCAAACTAATGGAAACACCTTAGGTTAACTTCCCACATGATTCTGAGATGTCTGAAAGATGTTTCATGCCTGTGCAGTGTAAGACAAAAAAGTCATTTTCTCAGTGCATGCAATGCTTTGATAATACAAGTAGTATACATTTCAATTTTACACCAAAGTACTTACTGCAAACTAATGGAAACACCTTAGGTTAACTTCCCACATGATTCTGAGATGTCTGAAAGTGGTTTCATGCCTGTGCAGTGTAAGACAGAAAAGTTGTTTTCTCAGTGCATGCAATGCTTTGATAATACAAGTAGTATACATTTCAATTTTACACCAAAGTACTTACTGCAAACTAATGGAAACACCTTAGGTTAACTTCCCACATGATTCTGAGATGTCTGAAAGTGGTTTCATGCCTGTGCAGTGTAAGACAAAAAAGTTGTTTTCTCAGTGCATGCAATGCTTTGACTAATACAAGTAGTATACATTTCAGTTTTACACCAAAGCACATACTGCAAACCTAATGGAAACACCTTAGGTTAACTTCCCACATGATTCTGAGATGTCTGAAAGTGGTTTCATGCCATTGCAGTGTAAGACAAAAAAGTTGTTTTCTCAGTGCATACAAACCTTTGACAATACAAGTGGTATACATTTCAATTTTACACCAAAGTACTTACAGCAAACCTAATGGAAACACCTTAGGATAACTTCCCACATGATTCTGAGATGTCTGAAAGATGTTTCATGCCTGTGCAGTGTAAGACAAAAAAGTCATTTTCTCAGTGCATGCAATGCTTTGATAATACAAGTAGTATACATTTCAATTTTACACCAAAGTACTTACTGCAAACTAATGGAAACACCTTAGGTTAACTTCCCACATGATTCTGAGATGTCTGAAAGTGGTTTCATGCCTGTGCAGTGTAAGACAAAAAAGTTGTTTTCTCAGTGCATGCAATGCTTTGATAATACAAGTAGTATACATTTCAGTTTTACACCAAAGTACTTACTGCAAACTAATGGAAACACCTTAGGTTAACTTCCCACATGATTCTGAGATGTCTGAAAGTGGTTTCATGCCTGTGCAGTGTAAGACAAAAAAGTTGTTTTCTCAGTGCATACAATGCTTTGATAATACAAGTAGTATACATTTCAATTTTACACCAAAGTACTTACTGCAAACCTAATGGAAACACCTTAGGTTAACTTCCCACATGATTCTGAGATGTCTGAAAGTGGTTTCATGCCTGTGCAGTGTAAGACAAAAAAGTTGTTTTCTCAGTGCATGCAATGCTTTGACAATACAAGTAGTATACATTTCAATTTTACACCAAAGTACTTACTGCAAACTAATGGAAACACCTTAGGTTAACTTCCCACATGATTCTGAGATGTCTGAAAGTGGTTTCATGCCTGTGCAGTGTAAGACAAGAAAAGTTGTTTTCTCAGTGCATGCAATGCTTTGATAATACAAGTAGTATACATTTCAATTTTACACCAAAGTACTTACTGCAAACTAATGGAAACACCTTAGGTTAACTTCCCACATGATTCTGAGATGTCTGAAAGTGGTTTCATGCCTGTGCAGTGTAAGACAGAAAAGTTGTTTTCTCAGTGCATGCAATGCTTTGATAATACAAGTAGTATACATTTCAGTTTTACACTAAAGCACATACTTCAAACCTAATGGAAACACCTTAGTTTAACTTCCCACATGATTCTGAGATGTCTGAAAGTGGTTTCATGCCATTGCAGTGTAAGACAAAAAAGTTGTTTTCTCAGTGCATACAAACCTTTGACAATACAAGTGGTATACATTTCAATTTTACACCAAAGTACTTACAGCAAACCTAATGGAAACACCTTAGGATAACTTCCCACATGATTCTGAGATGTCTGAAAGTGGTTTCATGCCTGTGCAGTGTAAGACAAAAAAGTCATTTTCTCAGTGCATGCAATGCTTTGATAATACAAGTAGTATACATTTCAATTTTACACCAAAGTACTTACTGCAAACTAATGGAAACACCTTAGGTTAACTTCCCACATGATTCTGAGATGTCTGAAAGTGGTTTCATGCCTGTGCAGTGTAAGACAGAAAAAGTTGTTTTCTCAGTGCATGCAATGCTTTGATAATACAAGTAGTATACATTTCAGTTTTACACCAAAGTACTTACTGCAAACTAATGGAAACACCTTAGGTTAACTTCCCACATGATTCTGAGATGTCTGAAAGTGGTTTCATGCCTGTGCAGTGTAAGACAGAAAAGTTGTTTTCTCAGTGCATACAATGCTTTGATAATACAAGTAGTATACATTTCAATTTTACACCAAAGTACTTACTGCAAACTAATGGAAACACCTTAGGTTAACTTCCCACATGATTCTGAGATGTCTGAAAGTGGTTTCATGCCTGTGCAGTGTAAGACAAAAAAGTTGTTTTCTCAGTGCATGCAATGCTTTGACAATACAAGTAGTATACATTTCATTTTACACCAAAGTACTTACAGCAAACCTAATGGAAACACCTTAGGTTAACTTCCCACATGATTCTGAGATGTCTGAAAGTGGTTTCATGCCATTGCAGTGTAAGACAAAAAAGTTGTTTTCTCAGTGCATACAAACCTTTGACAATAAAAGTGGTATACATTTCAATTTTACACCAAAGTACTTACAGCAAACCTAATGGAAACACCTTAGGATAACTTCCCACATGATTCTGAGATGTCTGAAAGATGTTTCATGCCTGTGCAGTGTAAGACAAAAAAGTCATTTTCTCAGTGCATGCAATGCTTTGATAATACAAGTAGTATACATTTCAATTTTACACCAAAGTACTTACTGCAAACTAATGGAAACACCTTAGGTTAACTTCCCACATGATTCTGAGATGTCTGAAAGTGGTTTCATGCCTGTGCAGTGTAAGACAAAAAAGTTGTTTTCTCAGTGCATGCAATGCTTTGATAATACAAGTAGTATACATTTCAATTTTACACCAAAGTACTTACTGCAAACTAATGGAAACACCTTAGGTTAACTTCCCACATGATTCTGAGATGTCTGAAAGTGGTTTCATGCCACTGCAGTGTAAGACAAAAAAGTTGTTTTCTCAGTGCATACAATGCTTTGACAATACAAGTAGTATACATTTCAATTTTACACCAAAGTACTTACTGCAAACCTAATGGAAACACCTTAGGTTAACTTCCCACATGATTCTGAGATGTCTGAAAGTGGTTTCATGCCTGTGCAGTGTAAGACAAAAAAGTTGTTTTCTCAGTGCATGCAATGCTTTGACAATACAAGTAGTATACATTTCAATTTTACACCAAAGTACTTACTGCAAACTAATGGAAACACCTTAGGTTAACTTCCCACATGATTCTGAGATGTCTGAAAGTGGTTTCATGCCTGTGCAGTGTAAGACAAAAAAGTTGTTTTCTCAGTGCATGCAATGCTTTGATAATACAAGTAGTATACATTTCAATTTTACACCAAAGTACTTACTGCAAACTAATGGAAACACCTTAGGTTAACTTCCCACATGATTCTGAGATGTCTGAAAGTGGTTTCATGCCTGTGCAGTGTAAGACAAAAAAGTTGTTTTCTCAGTGCATGCAATGCTTTGACAATACAAGTAGTATACATTTCAATTTTACACCAAAGTACTTACTGCAAACTAATGGAAACACCTTAGGTTAACTTCCCACATGATTCTGAGATGTCTGAAAGTGGTTTCATGCCATTGCAGTGTAAGACAAAAAAGTTGTTTTCTCAGTGCATACAAACCTTTGACAATACAAGTGGTATACATTTCAATTTTACACCAAAGTACTTACAGCAAACCTAATGGAAACACCTTAGGATAACTTCCCACATGATTCTGAGATGTCTGAAAGATGTTTCATGCCTGTGCAGTGTAAGACAAAAAAGTCATTTTCTCAGTGCATGCAATGCTTTGATAATACAAGTAGTATACATTTCAATTTTACACCAAAGTACTTACTGCAAACTAATGGAAACACCTTAGGTTAACTTCCCACATGATTCTGAGATGTCTGAAAGTGGTTTCATGCCTGTGCAGTGTAAGACAAAAAAGTTGTTTTCTCAGTGCATGCAATGCTTTGATAATACAAGTAGTATACATTTCAATTTTACACCAAAGTACTTACTGCAAACTAATGGAAACACCTTAGGTTAACTTCCCACATGATTCTGAGATGTCTGAAAGTGGTTTCATGCCTGTGCAGTGTAAGACAGAAAAGTTGTTTTCTCAGTGCATGCAATGCTTTGATAATACAAGTAGTATACATTTCAGTTTTACACCAAAGTACTTACTGCAAACTAATGGAAACACCTTAGGTTAACTTCCCACATGATTCTGAGATGTCTGAAAGTGGTTTCATGCCATTGCAGTGTAAGACAAAAAAGTTGTTTTCTCAGTGCATACAAACCTTTGACAATACAAGTGGTATACATTTCAGTTTTACACCAAAGTACTTACTGCAAACATAATGGAAACACCTTAGGTTAACTTCCCACATGATTCTGAGATGTCTGAAAGATGTTTCATGCCTGTGCAGTGTAAGACAAAAAAGTTGTTTTCTCAGTGCATGCAATGCTTTGATAATACAAGTAGTATACATTTCAATTTTACACCAAAGTACTTACTGCAAACCTAATGGAAACACCTTAGGTTAACTTCCCACATGATTCTGAGATGTCTGAAAGTGGTTTCATGCCTGTGCAGTGTAAGACAAAAAAGTTGTTTTCTCAGTGCATGCAATGCTTTGATAATACAAGTAGTATACATTTCAATTTTACACCAAAGTACTTACTGCAAACTACTGGAAACACCTTAGGTTAACTTCCCACATGATTCTGAGATGTCTGAAAGTGGTTTCATGCCTGTGCAGTGTAAGACAGAAAAGTTGTTTTCTCAGTGCATGCAATGCTTTGATAATACAAGTAGTATACATTTCAGTTTTACACCAAAGTACTTACTGCAAACCTAATGGAAACACCTTAGGTTAACTTCCCACATGATTCTGAGATGTCTGAAAGTTGTTTCATGCCATTGCAGTGTAAGACAAAAAAGTTGATTTCTCAGTGCATACAAACCATTGACAATACAAGTGGTATACATTTCAATTTTACACCAAAGTACTTACAGCAAACCTAATGGAAACACCTTAGGATAACTTCCCACATGATTCTGAGATGTCTGAAAGATGTTTCATGCCTGTGCAGTGTAAGACAAAAAAGTCATTTTCTCAGTGCATGCAATGCTTTGATAATACAAGTAGTATACATTTCAATTTTACACCAAAGTACTTACTGCAAACTAATGGAAACACCTTAGGTTAACTTCCCACATGATTCTGAGATGTCTGAAAGTGGTTTCATGCCTGTGCAGTGTAAGACAGAAAAGTTGTTTTCTCAGTGCATGCAATGCTTTGATAATACAAGTAGTATACATTTCAATTTTACACCAAAGTACTTACTGCAAACCTAATGGAAACACCTTAGGATAACTTCCCACATGATTCTGAGATGTCTGAAAGTGGTTTCATGCCTGTGCAGTGTAAGACAAAAAAGTTGTTTTCTCAGTGCATACAATGCTTTGACAATACAAGTAGTATACATTTCAATTTTACACCAAAGTACTTACATAAACCTAATGGAAACACCTTAGGTTAACTTCCCACATGATTCTGAGATGTCTGAAAGTGGTTTCATGCCTGTGCAGTGTAAGACAAAAAAGTTGTTTTCTCAGTGCATGCAATGCTTTGATAATACAAGTAGTATACATTTCAATTTTACACCAAAGTACTTACTGCAAACTAATGGAAACACCTTAGGTTAACTTCCCACATGATTCTGAGATGTCTGAAAGTTGTTTCATGCCTGTGCAGTGTAAGACAAAAAAGTTGTTTTCTCAGTGCATGCAATGCTTTGATAATACAAGTAGTTTACATTTCAATTTTACACCAAAGTACTTACAGCAAACCTAATGGAAACACCTTAGGATAACTTCCCACATGATTCTGAGATGTCTGAAAGTGGTTTCATGCCTGTGCAGTGTAAGACAAAAAAGTTGTTTTCTCAGTGCATGCAATGCTTTGATAATACAAGTAGTATACATTTCATTTTACACCAAAGTACTTACTGCAAACTAATGGAAACACCTTAGGTTAACTTCCCACATGATTCTGAGATGTCTGAAAGTGGTTTCATGCCATTGCAGTGTAAGACAAAAAAGTTGTTTTCTCAGTGCATACAAACCTTTGACAATACAAGTGGTATACATTTCAATTTTACACCAAAGTACTTACAGCAAACCTAATGGAAACACCTTAGGATAACTTCCCACATGATTCTGAGATGTCTGAAAGATGTTTCATGCCTGTGCAGTGTAAGACAAAAAAGTCATTTTCTCAGTGCATGCAATGCTTTGATAATACAAGTAGTATACATTTCAATTTTACACCAAAGTACTTACTGCAAACTAATGGAAACACCTTAGGTTAACTTCCCACATGATTCTGAGATGTCTGAAAGTGGTTTCATGCCTGTGCAGTGTAAGACAAAAAAGTTGTTTTCTCAGTGCATGCAATGCTTTGATAATACAAGTAGTATACATTTCAGTTTTACACCAAAGTACTTACTGCAAACTAATGGAAACACCTTAGGTTAACTTCCCACATGATTCTGAGATGTCTGAAAGTGGTTTCATGCCTGTGCAGTGTAAGACAGAAAAGTTGTTTTCTCAGTGCATACAATGCTTTGACTATACAAGTAGTGAACATTTCACTTTTACACTAAAGCACATACTGCAAACCTAATGGAAACACCTTAGGTTAACTTCCCACATGATTCTGAGATGTCTGAAAGTGGTTTCATGCCATTGCAGTGTAAGACAAAAAAGTTGTTTTCTCAGTGCATACAAACCTTTGACAATACAAGTGGTATACATTTCAATTTTACACCAAAGTACTTACAGCAAACCTAATGGAAACACCTTAGGATAACTTCCCACATGATTCTGAGATGTCTGAAAGATGTTTCATGCCTGTGCAGTGTAAGACAAAAAAGTCATTTTCTCAGTGCATGCAATGCTTTGATAATACAAGTAGTATACATTTCAATTTTACACCAAAGTACTTACTGCAAACTAATGGAAACACCTTAGGTTAACTTCCCACATGATTCTGAGATGTCTGAAAGTGGTTTCATGCCTGTGCAGTGTAAGACAGAAAAGTTGTTTTCTCAGTGCATGCAATGCTTTGATAATACAAGTAGTATACATTTCAGTTTTACACCAAAGTACTTACTGCAAACTAATGGAAACACCTTAGGTTAACTTCCCACATGATTCTGAGATGTCTGAAAGTGGTTTCATGCTACTGCAGTGTAAGACAAAAAAGTTGTTTTCTCAGTGCATACAATGCTTTGACTATACAAGTAGTGAACATTTCACTTTTACACTAAAGCACATACTGCAAACCTAATGGAAACACCTTAGGTTAACTTCCCACATGATTCTGAGATGTCTGAAAGTGGTTTCATCCATTGCAGTGTAAGACAAAAAAGTTGTTTTCTCAGTGCATACAAACCTTTGACAATACAAGTGGTATACATTTCAATTTTACACCAAAGTACTTACAGCAAACCTAATGGAAACACCTTAGGATAACTTCCCACATGATTCTGAGATGTCTGAAAGATGTTTCATGCCTGTGCAGTGTAAGACAAAAAAGTCATTTTCTCAGTGCATGCAATGCTTTGATAATACAAGTAGTATACATTTCAATTTTACACCAAAGTACTTACTGCAAACTAATGGAAACACCTTAGGTTAACTTCCCACATGATTCTGAGATGTCTGAAAGTGGTTTCATGCCTGTGCAGTGTAAGACAGTAAAGTTGTTTTCTCAGTGCATGCAATGCTTTGATAATACAAGTAGTATACATTTCAGTTTTACACCAAAGTACTTACTGCAAACTAATGGAAACACCTTAGGTTAACTTCCCACATGATTCTGAGATGTCTGAAAGATGTTTCATGCCTGTGCAGTGTAAGACAAAAAAGTTGTTTTCTCAGTGCATGCAATGCTTTGATAATACAAGTAGTATACATTTCAGTTTTACACCAAAGTACTTACTGCAAACTAATGGAAACACCTTAGGTTAACTTCCCACATGATTCTGAGATGTCTGAAAGTGGTTTCATGCTACTGCAGTGTAAGACAAAAAAGTTGTTTTCTCAGTGCATACAATGCTTTGACTATACAAGTAGTGAACATTTCACTTTTACACTAAAGCACATACTGCAAACCTAATGGAAACACCTTAGGTTAACTTCCCACATGATTCTGAGATGTCTGAAAGTGGTTTCATGCCATTGCAGTGTAAGACAAAAAAGTTGTTTTCTCAGTGCATACAAACCTTTGACAATACAAGTGGTATACATTTCAATTTTACACCAAAGTACTTACAGCAAACCTAATGGAAACACCTTAGGATAACTTCCCACATGATTCTGAGATGTCTGAAAGATGTTTCATGCCTGTGCAGTGTAAGACAAAAAAGTCATTTTCTCAGTGCATGCAATGCTTTGATAATACAAGTAGTATACATTTCAATTTTACACCAAAGTACTTACTGCAAACTAATGGAAACACCTTAGGTTAACTTCCCACATGATTCTGAGATGTCTGAAAGTGGTTTCATGCCTGTGCAGTGTAAGACAGAAAAGTTGTTTTCTCAGTGCATGCAATGCTTTGATAATACAAGTAGTATACATTTCAGTTTTACACCAAAGTACTTACTGCAAACTAATGGAAACACCTTAGGTTAACTTCCCACATGATTCTGAGATGTCTGAAACTGGTTTCATGCCATTGCGGTGTAAGACAAAAAAGTTGTTTTCTCAGCGCATACAAACCTTTGACAATACAAGTGGTATACATTTCAGTTTTACACCAAAGTACTTACAGCAAACCTAATGGAAACACCTTAGGATAACTTCCCACATGATTCTGAGATGTCTGAAAGATGTTTCATGCCTGTGCAGTGTAAGACAAAAAAGTCATTTTCTCAGTGCATGCAATGCTTTGATAATACAAGTAGTATACATTTCAATTTTACACCAAAGTACTTACTGCAAACTAATGGAAACACCTTAGGTTAACTTCCCACATGATTCTGAGATGTCTGAAAGTGGTTTCATGCCTGTGCAGTGTAAGACAAAAAAGTTGTTTTCTCAGTGCATGCAATGCTTTGATAATACAAGTAGTATACATTTCAATTTTACACCAAAGTACTTACTGCAAACTAATGGAAACACCTTAGGTTAACTTCCCACATGATTCTGAGATGTCTGAAAGTGGTTTCATGCCATTGCAGTGTAAGACAGAAAAGTTGTTTTCTCAGTGCATGCAATGCTTTGATAATACAAGTAGTATACATTTCAGTTTTACACTAAAGCACATACTTCAAACCTAATGGAAACACCTTAGTTTAACTTCCCACATGATTCTGAGATGTCTGAAAGTGGTTTCATGCCATTGCAGTGTAAGACAAAAAAGTTGTTTTCTCAGTGCATACAAACCTTTGACAATACAAGTGGTATACATTTCAATTTTACACCAAAGTACTTACAGCAAACCTAATGGAAACACCTTAGGATAACTTCCCACATGATTCTGAGATGTCTGAAAGATGTTTCATGCCTGTGCAGTGTAAGACAAAAAAGTCATTTTCTCAGTGCATGCAATGCTTTGATAATACAAGTAGTATACATTTCAATTTTACACCAAAGTACTTACTGCAAACTAATGGAAACACCTTAGGTTAACTTCCCACATGATTCTGAGATGTCTGAAAGTGGTTTCATGCCTGTGCAGTGTAAGACAAAAAAGTTGTTTTCTCAGTGCATGCAATGCTTTGATAATACAAGTAGTATACATTTCAATTTTACACCAAAGTACTTACTGCAAACTAATGGAAACACCTTAGGTTAACTTCCCACATGATTCTGAGATGTCTGAAAGTGGTTTCATGCCTGTGCAGTGTAAGACAAAAAAGTTGTTTTCTCAGTGCATGCAATGCTTTGACAATACAAGTAGTATACATTTCAATTTTACACCAAAGTACTTACTGCAAACTAATGGAAACACCTTAGGTTAACTTCCCACATGATTCTGAGATGTCTGAAAGTGGTTTCATGCCTGTGCAGTGTAAGACAAAAAAGTTGTTTTCTCAGTGCATGCAATGCTTTGATAATACAAGTAGTATACATTTCAATTTTACACCAAAGTACTTACTGCAAACTAATGGAAACACCTTAGGTTAACTTCCCACATGATTCTGAGATGTCTGAAAGTGGTTTCATGCCTGTGCAGTGTAAGACAAAAAAGTTGTTTTCTCAGTGCATACGATGCTTTGATAATACAAGTAGAATACATTTCAATTTTACACCAAAGTACTTACTGCAAACCTAATGGAAACACCTTAGGTTAACTTCCCACATGATTCTGAGATGTCTGAAAGTGGTTTCATGCCACTGCAGTGTAAGACAAAAAAGTTGTTTTCTCAGTGCATACAATGCTTTGACAATACAAGTAGTATACATTTCAATTTTACACCAAAGTACTTACTGCAAACCTAATAGAAACACCTTAGGTTAACTTCCCACATGATTCTGAGATGTCTGAAAGTGGTTTCATGCCACTGCAGTGTAAGACAAAAAAGTTGTTTTCTCAGTGCATGCAATGCTTTGATAATACAAGTAGTATACATTTCAATTTTACACCAAAGTACTTACTGCAAACTAATGGAAACACCTTAGGTTAACTTCCCACATGATTCTGAGATGTCTGAAAGTGGTTTCATGCCTGTGCAGTGTAAGACAGAAAAGTTGTTTTCTCAGTGCATGCAATGCTTTGATAATACAAGTAGTATACATTTCAGTTTTACACCAAAGTACTTACTGCAAACTAATGGAAACACCTTAGGTTAACTTCCCACATGATTCTGAGATGTCTGAAAGTGGTTTCATGCCATTGCAGTGTAAGACAAAAAAGTTGTTTTCTCAGTGCATACAAACCTTTGACAATACAAGTGGTATACATTTCAATTTTACACCAAAGTACTTACAGCAAACCTAATGGAAACACCTTAGGATAACTTCCCACATGATTCTGAGATGTCTGAAAGATGTTTCATGCCTGTGCAGTGTAAGACAGAAAAGTTGTTTTCTCAGTGCATGCAATGCTTTGATAATACAAGTAGTATACATTTCAGTTTTACACCAAAGTACTTACTGCAAACTAATGGAAACACCTTAGGTTAACTTCCCACATGATTCTGAGATGTCTGAAAGTGGTTTCATGCCTGTGCAGTGTAAGACAAAAAAGTTGTTTTCTCAGTGCATGCAATGCTTTGATAATACAAGTAGTATACATTTCAATTTTACACCAAAGTACTTACTGCAAACTAATGGAAACACCTTAGGTTAACTTCCCACATGATTCTGAGATGTCTGAAAGTGGTTTCATGCCTGTGCAGTGTAAGACAAAAAAGTTGTTTTCTCAGTGCATGCAATGCTTTGATAATACAAGTAGTATACATTTCAGTTTTACACCAAAGTACTTACTGCAAACTAATGGAAACACCTTAGGTTAACTTCCCACATGATTCTGAGATGTCTGAAAGTGGTTTCATGCCATTGCAGTGTAAGACAAAAAAGTTGTTTTCTCAGTGCATACAATGCTTTGATAATACAAGTAGTATACATTTCAATTTTACACCAAAGTACTTACTGCAAACTAATGGAAACACCTTAGGTTAACTTCCCACATGATTCTGAGATGTCTGAAAGTGGTTTCATGCCTGTGCAGTGTAAGACAAAAAAGTTGTTTTCTCAGTGCATGCAATGCTTTGATAATACAAGTAGTATACATTTCAATTTTACACCAAAGTACTTACTGCAAACTAATGGAAACACCTTAGGTTAACTTCCCACATGATTCTGAGATGTCTGAAAGTGGTTTCATGCCTGTGCAGTGTAAGACAAAAAAGTTGTTTTCTCAGTGCATGCAATGCTTTGATAATACAAGTAGTATACATTTCAATTTTACACCAAAGTACTTACTGCAAACTAATGGAAACACCTTAGGTTAACTTCCCACATGATTCTGAGATGTCTGAAAGTGGTTTCATGCCTGTGCAGTGTAAGACAAAAAAGTTGATTTCTCAGTGCATACAATGCTTTGATAATACAAGTAGTATACATTTCAATTTTACACTAAAGCACTTACTGCAAACTAATGGAAACACCTTAGGTTAACTTCCCACATGATTCTGAGATGTCTGAAAGTGGTTTCATGCCATTGCAGTGTAAGACAAAAAAGTTGTTTTCTCAGTGCATACAATGCTTTGACAATACAAGTAGTATACATTTCAATTTTACACCAAAGTACTTACTGCAAACCTAATGGAAACACCTTAGGTTAACTTCCCACATGATTCTGAGATGTCTGAAAGTGGTTTCATGCTACTGCAGTGTAAGACCAAAAAGTTGTTTTCTCAGTGCATGCAATGCTTTGATAATACAAGTAGTATACATTTCAATTTTACACCAAAGTACTTACTGCAAACTAATGGAAACACCTCAGGTTAACTTCCCACATGATTCTGAGATGTCTGAAAGTGGTTTCATGCCTGTGCAGTGTAAGACAGAAAAGTTGTTTTCTCAGTGCATGCAATGCTTTGATAATACAAGTAGTATACATTTCAATTTTACACCAAAGTACTTACTGCAAACTAATGGAAACACCTTAGGTTAACTTCCCACATGATTCTGAGATGTCTGAAAGTGGTTTCATGCCTGTGCAGTGTAAGACAAAAAAGTTGTTTTCTCAGTGCATGCAATGCTTTGATAATACAAGTAGTATACATTTCAGTTTTACACCAAAGTACTTACTGCAAACTAATGGAAACACCTTAGGTTAACTTCCCACATGATTCTGAGATGTCTGAAAGTGTTTGCATGCTACTGCAGTGTAAGACAAAAAAGTTGTTTTCTCAGTGCATGCAATGCTTTGATAATACAAGTAGTATACATTTCAATTTTACACCAAAGTACTTACTGCAAACTAATGGAAACAGCTTACGTTAACTTCCCACATGATTCTGAGATGTCTGAAAGTGGTTTCATGCCCCTGTGCAGTGTAAGACAAAAAAGTTGTTTTCTCAGTGCATACAATGCTTTGAAAATACATGTAGTATACATTTCAATTTTACACCAAAGTACTTACTGCAAACTAATGGAAACACCTTAGGTTAACTTCCCACATGATTCTGAGATGTCTGAAAGTGGTTTCATGCCCCTGCAGTGTAAGACAAAAAAGTTGTTTTCTCAGTGCATGCAATGCTTTGATAATACAAGTAGTATACATTTCAATTTTACACCAAAGTACTTACTGCAAACTAATGGAAACACCTTAGGTTAACTTCCCACATGATTCTGAGATGTCTGAAAGTGGTTTCATGCCTGTGCAGTGTAAGACAAAAAAGTTGTTTTCTCAGTGCATGCAATGCTTTGATAATACAAGTAGTATACATTTCAATTTTACACCAAAGTACTTACTGCAAACTAATGGAAACACCTTAGGTTAACTTCCCACATGATTCTGAGATGTCTGAAAGTGGTTTCATGCCTGTGCAGTGTAAGACAAAAAAGTTGATTTCTCAGTGCATACAAAGCTTTGATAATACAAGTAGTATTCATTTCAATTTTAAACCAAAGTACTTACTGCAAACTAATGGAAACACCTTAGGTTAACTTCCCACATGATTCTGAGATGTCTGAAAGTGGTTTCATGCCTCAGCAGTGTAAGACAAAAAAGTTGTTTTCTCAGTGCATGCAATGCTTTGATAATACAAGTAGTATACATTTCAATTTTACACCAAAGTACTTACTGCAAACTAATGGAAACACCTTAGGTTAACTTCCCACATGATTCTGAGATGTCTGAAAGTGGTTTCATGCCACTGTGCAGTGTAAGACAAAAAAGTTGTTTTCTCAGTGCATACAATGCTTTGACAATACAAGTAGTATACATTTCAATTTTAAACCAAAGTACTTACTGCAAACTAATGGAAACACCTTAGTTTAACTTCCCACATGATTCTGAGATGTCTGAAAGTGGTTTCATGCCTGTGCAGTGTAAGACAAAAAAGTTGTTTTCTCAGTGCATACAATGCTTTGACAATACAAGTAGTATACATTTCAATTTTACACCAAAGTACTTACTGCAAACTAATGGAAACACCTTAGGTTAACTTCCCCCATGATTCTGAGATGTCTGAAAGTGGTTTCATGCCTGTGCAGTGTAAGACAAAAAAAGTTCATTTCTCAGTGCATACAATGCTTTGACAATACAAGTAGTATACATTTCAATTTTAAACCAAAGTACTTACTGCAAACTAATGGAAACACCTTAGGTTAACTTCCCACATGATTCTGAGATGTCTGAAAGTGGTTTCATGCCTGTGCAGTGTAAGACAAAAAAGTTGTTTTCTCAGTGCATACAATGCTTTGATAATACAAGTAGTATTCATTTCAATTTAAAACCAAAGTACTTACTGCAAACTAATGGAAACACCTTAGGTTAACTTCCCACATGATTCTGAGATGTCTGAAAGTGGTTTCATGCCTGCAGTGTAAGACAAAAAAGTTGTTTTCTCAGTGCATACAATGCTTTGACAATACAAGTAGTATACATTTCAATTTTACACCAAAGTACTTACTGCAAACCTAATGGAAACACCTTAGGTTAACTTCCCACATGATTCTGAGATGTCTGAAAGTGGTTTCATGCCACTGCAGTGTAAGACAAAAAAGTTGTTTTCTCAGTGCATACAATGCTTTGACAATACAAGTAGTATACATTTCAATTTTACACCAAAGTACTTACTGCAAACCTAATGGAAACACCTTAGGTTAACTTCCCACATGATTCTGAGATGTCTGAAACATGTTTCATGCCACTGTGCTGTGTAAGACAAAAAAGTTGATTTTCTCAGTGCATACAATGCTTTGACAATACAAGTGGTATACATTTCAATTTTACACCAAAGTACTTATTGCAAACTGATGGAAACACCTTAGGTTAACTTCCCACATGATTCTGAGATGTCTGAAAGTGGTTTCATGCCTGTGCAGTGTAAGACAAAAAAGTTGTTTTCTCAGTGCATACAATGCTTTGACAATACAAGTAGTATACATTTCAATTTTACACCAAAGTACTTACTGCAAACTAATGGAAACACCTTAGGTTAACTTCCCACATGATTCTGAGATGTCTGAAAGTGTTTCATGCCACTGCAGTGTAAGACAAAAAAGTTGATTTCTCAGTGCATACAATGCTTTGACATACAAGTAGTATACATTTCAATTTTACACAAAGTACTTACTGCAAACTAATGGAAACACCTTAGGTTAACTTCCCACATGATTCTGAGATGTCTGAAAGTGGTTTCATGCAATGGCAGTGTAAGACAAAAAAGTTGTTTCTCAGTGCATACAATGCTTTGACAATACAAGTAGTATACATTTCAATTTTACACAAAGTACTTACTGCAAACCTAATGGAAACACCTTAGGTTAACTTCCCACATGATTCTGAGATGTCTGAAAGTGTTTCATGCCACTGCAGTGTAAGACAAAAAAGTTGATTTCTCAGTGCATACAATGCTTTGAAAATACAAGTAGTATACATTTCAATTTTACTCAAAGGTACTGACGGCAACCTAATGGAAACACATTGACATAACTCCCACATGATTCTGAGTCGATTGAGACCTGTTTTATCAATGAGCAGTTGAAGATAAAAAAGTTGTTTCTCAGTGCATACAGTGCTTTGCATTAAAAGTAGTAGCTTTCAATTTTACTCAAAGGTACTGGCTGCAAACCTGATGGAAACATATTGACAGAACTTCCCATTTGATTCTGAGTTGATTCAGACCTGTTTTATCACTGAGGTCTTCAAGACAAAAAGTTGATTTCTCAGTGCATATGGTGCTTTGACATTACAAAGAAGTATACATTTCAATTTTACATCAAAGGTACTGACTGCTAACCTGATGGAAACATATTACCATAACTCCCCATTTGATTCTGAGTTGTTGAGACCTGTTTCATCACTGAGCTCAGTGAAGATAAAAAGTTGATTTCTCAGTGCATACAGTGCTTTGACATTAAAAGAAGTGTACATTTCAATTTTACTCAAAGGTACTGACTGCAAACCTGATGGAAACACATTGACATAACTCCCTATTTGTTTCTGAGTTGATTGAGACATGTTTTATCACTGAGCTTTTGAAGATAAATAAGTTGATTTCTCAGTGCATACAGTGCTTTGTTTTTAACAGTATATCTTTCAATTTAACTCAAAGGTTCTGACTGCAAACCTGATAGAAACATATTAACATTCCTCCCCATTTGATTCTGAGTTGATTCATACCTGTTTTATCACTGAGCTCTTCAAGATAAAAAGTTCATTTCTCAGTGCGTATAGTGCTTTGACATTAAAAGAAGTGTACATTTCAATTTTACTCAAAGGTACTGACTGCAAACCTGATGGAAACACATTGACATTTCTCCTATTTGTTTCTGAGTTGATTGAGACATGCTTTATCACTGAGCTTTTGAAGATAAATAAGTTGATTTCTCAGTGCATACAGTGCTTTGTTTTTAAAAGTATATCTTTCAATTTTACTCAAAGGTTCTGACTGCAAACCTGATAGAAACATATTAACATTCCTCCCCAATTGATTCTGAGTTGATGCATACCTGTTTTATCACTGAGCTCTTCAAGATAAAAAGTTCATTTCTCAGTGCGTATAGTGCTTTGACATTAAAAGAAGTATACCTTTCAATTTTACTCAAAGGTTCGGACTGCAAACCTGATAGAAACATATTAACATTCCTCCCCATTTGATTCTGAGTTGATTGAGACATGTTTTATCACTGAGCTTTTGAAGATAAATAAGTTGATTTCTCAGTGCATACAGTGCTTTGTTTTTAAAAGAAGTATATCTTTCAATTTTACTCAAAGGTACTGACTGCAAACCTGATAGAAACATAATAACATTCCTCCCCATTTGATTCTGAGTTGATTCATACCTGTTTTATCACTGAGCTGTTCAAGATAAAATGTTGATTTTTCAGTACATACATTGCTGTGACATTAAAAGAAGTATACCTTTCAATTTTACTCAAAGGTACTGACTGCAAACCTGATGGAAACACATTGACATAAACCCTATTTGTTTCTGAGTTGATTGAGACATGTTTTATCACTAAGCTTTTGAAGATAAATAAGTTGATTTCTCAGTGCATACAGTGCTTTGTTTTTAAAAGTATATCTTTCAATTTTACTCAAAGTTTCTGACTGCAAACCTGATAGAATCATATTAACATTCCTCCCCATTTGATTCTGAGTTGATTCATACCTGTTTTATCACTGAGCTCTTCAAGATAAAAAGTTCATTTCTCAGTGCCTACAGTGCTTGGCATTAAAAGAAGTATACCTTTCAATTTTACTCAAAGGTACTGACTGCAAACCTGATGGAAACACATTAATATAACTCCCCATTTGTTTCTGATTTGACTGAGACATATTTTTTCTCCGAACTTTTGAAGATGGAAAGTTGATTTCTCAGTGCATACAGTGCTTTGTGATTAAAAGGAGTATAGCTTTCAATTTTACTCAAAGGTACTGACTGCAAACTTGATGGAAACACATTGACATAACTTCCCATTGGTTCTGAATTGATTAAGAGATGTTTTATCACTGAGCTTTCGAAGATAAATAAGCTGATTTCCAGGTGCATACAGTGCTTTGTGATTAAAAGAAGTATATCTTTCAATTTTACTCAGGGGTACTGACTGCAATTCTGATGCAAACATATTAACATAACTCCTCATTTGGTTCTGAGTTGATTGAGACCTGTTTTATCAATGAGCACTTGAAGATAAAAGAAATCATTTCTCAGTGCCTACAGTGCTTTGACATTAAAAGAAGTTTAGCTTTCAATTTTACTCAAAGGTATTGACTGGAAACCTGATGGAAACATATTAACATTACTCCTCATTTGGTTCTGAGTTGATTGAGACCTGTTTTGTCAATGAGCACTTGAAGATAAAAAAAATTCATTTCTCAGTGCCTACAGTGCTTGGCATTAAAAGAAGTTTAGCTTTCAATTTTACTCAAAGGTACTGGCTGCAAACCTGATGGAAACATATTGACATAACTCGGCATTTGATTCTGAGTTGATTCAGACCTGTATTATTACTGAGGTCTTCAAGGTAGAAAAGTTGATTTCTAAGTGCATATGGTGCTTTGACATTGAAAGAAGTATACCTTTCAATTTTAATCAAAGGTACTGACTGCTAACCTGATAGAAACATATTACCATAACTCCCCATTTGATTCTGAGTTTATTGAGACCTGTTTCATCACTGAGCTCATGAAGATAAACAAGTTGATTTCTCAGTGCATACAGTGCTTTGACATTAAAAGAAGTGTACATTTCAATTTTACTCAAAGGTACTGACTGCAAACTTGATGGAAACACAATGACATAACTCCACATTTGGTTCTGAGTTGATTGAGACCTGTTTCATCACTGAGGTATTGAAGATAAAAAAGTTGATTTCTCTGTGCATACAGTGCTTTGACATTAAAAGAAGTGTACATTTCAATTTTACTCAAAGGTACTGACGGCAACCTTGATGGAAACACATTGACATAACTCCACATTTGGTTCTGAGTCGATTGAGACCTGTTTTATCATTGAGCACTTGAAGATAAAAAAATTCATTTCTCAGTGCCTACAGTGCTTGGCATTAAAAGAAGTTTAGGTTTCAATTTTACTCAAAGGTACTGGCTGCAAACCTGTTGGAAACATATTGACATAACTGGGCATTTGATTCTGAGTTGATTCAGACCTGTATTATCACTGAGGTCTTCAAGGTAGAAAAGTTGATTTCTAAGTGCATATGGTGCTTTGACATTGAAAGAAGTATACCTTTCAATTTTAATCAAAGGTACTGACTGCTAACCTGATAGAAACATATTACCATAACTCCCCATTTGATTCTGAGTTTATTGAGACCTGTTTCATCACTGAGCTCATGAAGATAAACAAGTTGATTTCTCAGTGCATACAGTGCTTTGACATTAAAAGAAGTGTACATTTCAATTTTACTCAAAGGTACTGACTGCAAACTTGATGGAAACACATTGACATAACTCCACATTTGATTCTGAGTTGAATGAGACCTGTTTCATCACTGAGCTCTTGAAGATAAAAAAGTTGATTTCTCTGTGCATACAGTGCTTTGACATTAAAAGAAGTGTACATTTCAATTTTACTCAAAGGTACTGACTGCAAACTTGATGGAAACACATTGACATAACTCCCTATTTGTTTCTGAGTTGATTGAGACATGTTTTATCACTGAGCTTTTGAAGATAAATAAGTTGATTTCTCAGTGCATACAGTGCTTTGTTTTTAAAAGAAGTATATCTTTCAATTTTACTCAAAGGTACTGACTGCAAACCTGATAGAAACATAATAACATTCCTCCCCATTTGATTCTGAGTTAATTCATACCTGATTTATCACTGAGCTGTTCAAAATAAAATGTTGATTTTTCAGTACATACATTGCTGTGACATTAAAAGAAGTATACCTTTCAATTTTACTCAAAGGTACTGACTGCAAACCTGATGGAAACACATTAGCATAACTCCCCATTTGTTTCTGAGTTGACTGAGACATATTTTATCACCGAACTTTTGAAGATGGAAAGTTGATTTCTCAGTGCATACAGTGCTTTGTGAATAAAAGGAGTATAGCTTTCAATTTTACTCAAAGGTACTGACTGCAAACTTGATGGAAACACATTGACATAACTTCCCAATTGGTTCTGAATTGATTAAGAGATGTTTTATCACTGAGCTTTGGAAGATAAATAAGCTGATTTCCAGGTGCATACAGTGCTTTGTGATTAAAAGAAGTATATCTTTCAATTTTACTCAGGGGTACTGACTGCAATTCTGATGCAAACATATTAACATAACTCCTCATTTGGTTCTGAGTTGATTGAGACCTGTTTTATCAATGAGCACTTGAAGATAAAAGAAATCATTTCTCAGTGCCTACAGTGCTTTGACATTAAAAGAAGTTTAGCTTTCAATTTTACTCAAAGGTATTGACTGGAAACCTGATGGAAACATATTAACATTACTCCTCATTTGGTTCTGAGTTGATTGAGACCTGTTTTGTCACTGAGCACTTGAAGACAAAAAAAATTCATTTCTCAGTGCCTACAGTGCTTGGCATTAAAAGAAGTATACCTTTCAATTTTACTCAAAGGTACTGACTGCAAACCTGATGGAAACACATTAACATAACTCCCCATTTGTTTCTGAGTTGACTGAGACATATTTTATCTCCGACCTTTTGAAGATGGAAAGTTGATTTCTCAGTGCATACAGTGCT
The DNA here is from genome assembly GCF_963921235.1 of Mobula hypostoma. Taxonomy (NCBI): domain Eukaryota; kingdom Metazoa; phylum Chordata; class Chondrichthyes; order Myliobatiformes; family Myliobatidae; genus Mobula; species Mobula hypostoma. The sequence goes on along the minus strand of NC_086118.1, from coordinate 6,675,549 downwards.
TTGTGATTAAAAGAAGTATATCTTTCAATTTTACTCAGGGGTACTGACTGCAATTCTGATGCAAACATATTAACATAACTCCTCATTTGGTTCTGAGTTGATTGAGACCTGTTTTATCAATGAGCACTTGAAGATAAAAGAAATCATTTCTCAGTGCCTACAGTGCTTTGACATTAAAAGAAGTGTACATTTCAATTTTACTCTAAGGTACTGACTGCAAACTTGATGGAAACACATTGACATAACTCCACATTTGGTTCTGAGTTGATTGAGACCTGTTTCATCACTGAGGTATTGAAGATAAAAAAGTTGATTTCTCTGTGCATACAGTGCTTTGACATTAAAAGAAGTGTACATTTCAATTTTACACAAAGGTACTGACTGCAAACCTGATGGAAACACATTGACATAACACCCTATTTGGTTCTGAGCTGATTGAGACCTGTTTCATCACTGAGCTCATGAAGATAAAAAAAGTTGATTTCTCAGTGCATACAGTGCTTTGTTTTTAAAAGTATATCTTTCAATTTTACTCAAAGGTTCTGACTGCAAACCTGATAGAAACATATTAACATTCCTCCTCATTTGATTCTGTGTTGATTCATACCTGTTTTATCACTGAGCTCTTCAAGATAAAAAGTTCATTTCTCAGTGCGTATAGTGCTTTTACATTAAAAGAAGTATACCTTTCAATTTTACTCAAAGGTTCGGACTGCAAACCTAATAGAAACATATTAACATTCCTTCCCATTTGATTCTGAGTTGATTGAGACATGTTTTATCACTGAGCTTTTGAAGATAAATAAGTTGATTTCTCAGTGCATACAGTGCTTTGTTTTTAAAAGAAGTATATCTTTCAATTTTACTCAAAGGTACTGACTGCAAACCTGATAGAAACATAATAACATTCCTCCCCATTTGATTCTGAGTTGATTCATACCTGTTTTATCACTGAGCTGTTCAAGATAAAATGTTGATTTTTCAGTACATACATTGCTGTGACATTAAAAGAAGTATACCTTTCAATTTTACTCAAAGGTACTGACTGCAAACCTGATGGAAATACATTAACATAACTCCCCATTTGTTTTTGAGTTGACTGAGACATATTTTATCACCGAACTTTTGAAGATGGAAAGTTGATTTTTCAGTGCATACAGTGCTTTGTGATTAAAAGAAGTATATCTTTCAATTTTACTCAGGGGTACTGACTGCAATTCTGATGCAAACATATTAACATAACTCCTCATTTGGTTCTGAGTTGATTGAGACCTGTTTTATCAATGAGCACTTGAAGATAAAAAAATCATTTCTCAGTGCCTACAGTGCTTTGACATTAAAAGAAGTTTAGCTTTCAATTTTACTCAAAGGTATTGACTGGAAACCTGATGGAAACATATTAACATTACTCCTCATTTGGTTCTGAGTTGATTGAGACCTGTTTTGTCACTGAGCACTTAAAGATAAAAAAAATTCATTTCTCAGTGCCGACAGTGCTTGGCATTAAAAGAAGTTTAGCTTTCAATTTTACTCAAAGGTACTGGCTGCAAACCTGATGGAAACATATTGACATAACTCGGCATTTGATTCTGAGTTGATTCAGACCTGTATTATCACTGAGGTCTTCAAGGTAGAAAAGTTGATTTCTAAGTGCATATGGTGCTTTGACATTGAAAGAAGTATACCTTTCAATTTTAATCAAAGGTACTGACTGCTAACCTGATAGAAACATATTACCATAACTCCCCATTTGATTCTGAGTTTATTGAGACCTGTTTCATCACTGAGCTCATGAAGATAAACAAGTTGATTTCTCAGTGCATACAGTGCTTGACATTAAAAGAAGTGTACATTTCAATTTTACTCAAAGGTACTGACTGCAAACTTGATGGAAACACATTGACATAACTCCACATTTGGTTCTGAGTTGAATGAGAGCTGTTTCATCACTGAGGTCTTGAAGATAAAAAACTTGATTTCTCTGTGCATACAGTGCTTTGACATTAAAAGAAGTGTACATTTCAATTTTACTCAAAGGTACTGACGGTAACCTTGATGGAAACACATTGACATAACTCCACATTTGGTTCTGAGTCGATTGAGACCTGTTTTATCAATGAGCACTTGAAGATAAAAAAATTCATTTCTCAGTGCCGACAGTGCTTGGCATTAAAAGAAGTTTAGCTTTCAATGTTACTCAAAGGTACTGGCTGCAAACCTGATGGAAACATATTGACATAACTCGGCATTTGATTCTGAGTTGATTCACACATGTATTATCACTGAGGTCTTCAAGGTAAAAAAGTTGATTTCTTAGTGCATATGGTGCTTTGACATTGAAAGAAGTATACCTTTCAATTTTAATCAAAGGTACTGACTGCTAACCTGATAGAAACATATTACCATAAATCCCCATTTGATTCTGAGTTTATTGAGACCTGTTTCATCACTGAGCTCATGAAGATAAACAAGTTGATTTCTCAGTGCATACAGTGCTTTGACATTAAAAGAAGTGTACATTTCAATTTTACTCAAAGGTACTGACGGCAAACTTGATGGAAACACATTGACATAACTCCACATTTGATTCTGAGTTGAATGAGACCTGTTTCATCACTGAGCTCTTGAAGATAAAGAAGTTGATTTCTCTGTGCATACAGTGCTTTGACATTAAAAGAAGTGTACATTTCAATTTTACTCAAAGGTACTGACTGCAAACCTGATAGAAACATATTAACATTCCTCTCCATTTGATTCTGAGTTGATTGAGACATGTTTTATCACTGAGCTTTTGAAGATAAATAAGTTTATTTCTCAGTGCATACAGTGCTTTGTTTTTAAGAGAAGTATATCTTTCAATTTTACTCAAAGGTACTGACTGCAAACCTGATAGAAACATAATAACATTCCTCCCCATTTGATTCTGAGTTGATTCATACCTGTTTTATCACTGAGCTGTTCAAGATAAAAAGTTCATTTCTCAGTGCGTACAGTGCTTTGACATTGAAAGAAGTATACCTTTCAATTTTACTCAAAGGTACTGACTGCAAACCTGATGGAAACACATTAACATAACTCCCCATTTGATTCTGAGTTGACTGAGACATATTTTATCACCGAGCTTTTGAAGATGGAAAGTTGATTTCTCAGTGCATACAGTGCTTTGTTATTTGAAAGGAGTATAGCTTTCAATTTTACTCAAAGGTACTGACTGCAAACTTGATGGAAACACATTGACATAACTTCCCAATTGGTTCTGAATTGATTAAGAGATGTTTTATCACTGAGCTTTCGAAGATAAATAAGCTGATTTCCAGGTGCATACAGTGCTTTGTGATTAAAAGAAGTATATCTTTCAATTTTACTCAGGGGTACTGACTGCAATTCTGCTGCAAACATATTAACATAACTCCTCAGTTGGTTCTGAGTTGATTGAGAACTGTTTTATCAATGACCACTTGAAGATAAAAAAAATCATTTCTCAGTGCCCACAGTGCTTTGACATTAAAAGAAGTTTAGCTTTCAATTTTACTCAAAGGTATTGACTGGAAACCAGATGGAAACATATTAACATTACTCCTCATTTGGTTCTGAGTTGATTGAGACCTGTTTTGTCACTGAGCACTTGAAGATAAAAAAAATTCATTTCTCAGTGCCTGCAGTGCTTGGCATTAAAAGAAGTTTAGCTTTCAATTTTACTCAAAGGTACTGGCTGCAAACTTGATGGAAACATATTGACATAACTCGGCATTTGATTCTGAGTTGATTCAGACCTGTATTATCACTGAGGTCTTCAAGGTAGAAAAGTTGATTTCTAAGTGCATATGGTGCTTTGACATTGAAAGAAGTATACCTTTCAATTTTAATCAAAGGTACTGACTGCTAACCTGATAGAAACCTATTACCATAACTCCCCATTTGATTCTGAGTTTATTGAGACCTGTTTCATCACTGAGCTCATGAAGATAAACAAGTTGATTTCTCAGTGCATACAGTGCTTTGACATTAAAAGAAGTGTACATTTCAATTTTACTCAAAGGTACTGACTGCAAACTTGATGGAAACACATTGACATAACTCCACATTTGGTTCTGAGTTGATTGAGACCTGTTTCATCACTGAGGTCTTGAAGATAAAAAAGTTGATTTCTCTGTGCATACAGTGCTTTGACATTAAAAGAAGTGTACATTTCAATTTTACTCAAAGGTACTGACGGCAAACTTGATGGAAACACATTGACATAACTCCACATTTGGTTCTGAGTTGATTGAGACCTGTTTCATCACTGAGGTCTTGAAGATAAAAAAGTTGATTTCTCTGTGCATACAGTGCTTTGACATTAAAAAAGTGTACATTTCAATTTTACTCAAAGGTACTGACGGCAAACTTGATGGAAACACATTGACATAACTCCACATTTGGTTCTGAGTCGATTGAGACCTGTTTTATCAATGAGCACTTGAAGATAAAAAAATTCATTTCTCAGTGCCTACAGTGCTTGGCATTAAAAGAAGTTTAGCTTTCAATTTTACTCAAAGGTACTGGCTGCAAACCTGATGGAGACATATTGACATAACTCGGCATTTGATTCTGAGTTGATTCAGACCTGTATTATCACTGAGGTCTTCAAGGTAGAAAAGTTGATTTCTAAGTGCATATGGTGCTTTGACATTGAAAGAAGTATACCTTTCAATTTTAATCAAAGGTACTGACTGCTAACCTGATAGAAACATATTACCGTAACTCCCCATTTGATTCTGAGTTTATTGAGACCTGTTTCATCACTGAGCTCATGAAGATAAACAAGTTGATTTCTCAGTGCATACAGTGCTTTGACATTAAAAGAAGTGTACATTTCAATTTTACTCAAAGGTTCTGACTGCAAACTTGATGGAAACACATTGACATAACTCCACATTTGATTCTGAGTTGAATGAGACCTGTTTCATCACTGAGCTCATGAAGATAAAAAAGTTGATTTCTCTGTGCATACAGTGCTTTGATATTAAAAGAAGTGTACATTTCAATTTTACTCAAAGGTACTGACTGCAATCCTGATGGAAACACATTGACATAACACCCTATTTGGTTCTGAGCTGATTCAGACCTGTTTCATCACTGAGCTCATGAAGATAAAAAAAGTTGATTTCTCAGTGCATACAGTGCTTTGTTTTTAAAAGAAGTATATCTTTCAATTTTACTCAAAGGTTCTGACTGCAAACCTGATAGAAACATATTAACATTCCTCCCCATTTGATTCTGAGTTGATTGAGACATGTTTTATCACTGAGCTTTTGAAGATAAATAAGTTGATTTCTCAGTGCATACAGTGCTTTGTTTTTAAGAGAAGTATATCTTTCAATTTTACTCAAAGGTACTGACTGCAAACCTGATAGAAACATAATAACATTCCTCCCCATTTGATTCTGAGTTGATTCATACCTGTTTTATCACTGAGCTGTTCAAGATAAAAAGTTCATTTCTCAGTGCGTACAGTGCTTTGACATTGAAAGAAGTATACCTTTCAATTTTACTCAAAGGTACTGACTACAAACCTGATAGAAACATATTAACATAATTCCCCATTTGGTTCTGAGTTGATTGAGACATGTTTTATCACTGGCCTTTTGAAGATAAACAAGTTGATTTCTTGGTGCATACAGTGCTTTCACATTAAAAGAAGTGTAGCTTCCAAATTTACTCAAATGTATTGACCGCAAACCTGATGGAAACCTATTAACAAAACTCCTCATTTGCTTCTGAGTTGATTTGAAACTTGTTTTATCACTGCGCTCTTCAAGATAAAATGTTGATTTTTCAGTACATACATTGCTGTGACATTAAAAGAAGTATACCTTTCAATTTTACTCAAAGGTACTGACTGCAAACCTGATGGAAACACATTAACATAACTCCCCATTTGTTTCTGAGTTGACTGAGACATATTTTATCACCGAGCTTTTGAAGATGGAAAGTTGATTTCTCAGTGCATACAGTGCTTGGCATTAAAAGAAGTTTAGCTTTCAATTTTACTCAAAGGTACTGGCTGCAAACCTGATGGAAACATATTGACATAACTCGGCATTTAATTCTGATTTGATTCAGACCTGTATTATCACTGAGGTCTTCAAGATAGAAAAGATGTTTTCTAAGTGCATATGGTGCTTTGACGTTAAAAGAAGTATACCTTTCAATTTTACTCAAAGGTACTGACTGCAAACCTGATGGAAACACATTAACATAACTCCCCATTTGATTCTGAGTTGACTGAGACATATTTTATCACCGAGCTTTTGAAGATGGAAAGTTGATTTCTCAGTGCATACAGTGCTTTGTGATTAAAAGGAGTATAGCTTTCAATTTTACTCAAAGGTACTGACTGCAAACTTGATGGAAACACATTGACATAACTTCCCAATTGGTTCTGAATTGATTAAGAGATGTTTTATCACTGAGCTTTCGAAGATAAATAAGCTGATTTCCAGGTGCATACAGTGCTTTGTGATTAAAAGAAGTATATCTTTCAATTTTACTCAGGGGTACTGACTGCAATTCTGATGCAAACATATTAACATAACTCCTCATTTGGTTCTGAGTTGATTGAGACCTGTTTTATCAATGAGCACTTGAAGATAAAAAAAATCATTTCTCAGTGCCTACAGTGCTTTGACATTAAAAGAAGTTTAGCTTTCAATTTTACTCAAAGGTATTGACTGGAAACCTGATGGAAACATATTAACATTACTCCTCATTTGGTTCTGAGTTGATTGAGACCTGTTTTGTCACTGAGCACTTGAAGATAAAAAAAATTCATTTCTCAGTGCCTACAGTGCTTGGCATTAAAAGAAGTTTAGCTTTCAATTTTACTCAAAGGTACTGGCTGCAAACCTGATGGAAACATATTGACATAACTCGGCATTTGATTCTGAGTTGATTCAGACCTGTATTATCACTGAGGTCTTCAAGGTAGAAAAGTTGATTTCTAAGTGCATATGGTGCTTTGACATTGAAAGAAGTATACCTTTCAATTTTAATCAAAGGTACTGACTGCTAACCTGATAGAAACATATTACCATAACTCCCCATTTGATTCTGAGTTTATTGAGACCTGTTTCATCACTGAGCTCATGAAGATAAACAAGTTGATTTCTCAGTGCATACAGTGCTTTGACGTTAAAAGAAGTGTACATTTCAATTTTACTCAAAGGTAATAACTGCAAACCTGATGGAAACACATTGACATAACACCCTATTTGGTTCTGAGCTGATTGAGACCTGTTTCATCACTGAGCTCATGAAGATAAAAAAAGTTGATTTCTCAGTGCATACAGTGGTTTGTTTTTAAAAGAAGTATATCTTTCAATTTTACTCAAAGGTTCTGACTGCAAACCTGATAGAAACATATTAACATTCCTCCCCATTTGATTCTGAGTTGATTGAGACATGTTTTATCACTGAGCTTTTGAAGATAAATAAGTTGATTTCTCAGTGCATACAGTGCTTTGTTTTTAAAAGAAGTATATCTTTCAATTTTACTCATAGGTATTGACTGCAAACCTGATAGAAACATAATAACATTCCTCCCCATTTGATTCTGAGTTGATTCATACCTGTTTTATCACTGAGCTGTTCAAGATAAAAAGTTCATTTCTCAGTGCGTACAGTGCTTTGACATTGAAAGAAGTATACCTTTCAATTTTACTCAAAGGTTCTGACTGCAAACCTGATAGAAACATATTAACATAACTCCCCATTTGATTCTGAGTTTATTGAGACCTGATTCATCACTGAGCTCATGAAGATAAACAAGTTGATTTCTGAGTGCATACAGTGCTTTGACATTAAAAGAAGTGTACATTTCAATTTAACTCAAAGTTACTGACGGCAAACTTGATGGAAACACATTGACATAACTCCACATTTGGTTCTGAGTCGATTGAGACCTGTTTTATCAATGAGCACTTGAAGATAAAAAAATTCATTTCTCAGTGCCTACTGTGCTTGGCATTAAAAGAAGTTTAGCTTTCAATTTTACTCAAAGGTACTGGCTGCAAACCTGATGGAAACATATTGACATAACTCGGCATTTGATTCTGAGTTGATTCAGACCTGTATTATCACTGAGGTCTTCAAGGTAGAAAAGTTGATTTCTAAGTGCTTATGGTGCTTTGACATTGAAAGAAGTATACCTTTCAATTTTACTCAAATGTATTGACCGCAAACCTGATGGAACCCTATTAACATAACTCCTCATTTGGTTCTGAGTTGATTGAAACTTGTTTCATCACGGAGCTCTTCAAGATAAAATGTTGATTTCTCAGTACATACATTGCTGTGACATTAAAAGAAGTATACCTTTCAATTTTACTCAAAGGTACTGACTGCAAACCTGATGGAAACACATTAACATAACTCCCCATTTGGTTCTGAGTTGACTGAGACATATTTTATCACTGAGCTTTTGAAGATGAAAAAGTTGATTTCTCAGTGCATACCGTGCTTTGTGATTAAAAGGAGTATAGCTTTCAATTTTACTCAAAGGTACTGACTGCAAACTTGATGGAAACACATTGACATAACTTCCCAATTGGTTCTGAGTTGATTAAGAGATGTTTTATCACTGAGCTTTCGAAGATAAATAAGCTGATTTCCAGGTGCATACAGTGCTTTGTGATTAAAAGAAGTATATCTTTCAATTTTACTCAGGGGTACTGACTACAATCCTGATGCAAACATATTAACATAACTCCTCATTTGGTTCTGAGTTGATTGAGACATGTTTTATCACTGACCTTTTGAAGATAAATAAGTTGATTTCTTGGTGCATACAGTGCTTTCACATTAAAAGAAGTGTTGCTTTCAAATTTACTCAAATGTATTGACCGCAAACCTGATGGAAACCTATTAACAAATTCCTCATTTGCTTCTGAGTTGATTTGAAACTTGTTTTATCACTGCGCTCTTCAAGATAAAATGTTGATTTTTCAGTACATACATTGCTGTGACATTAAAAGAAGTATACCTTTCAATTTTACTCAAAGGTACTGACTGCAAACCTGATGGAAACACATTAACATAACTCCCCATTTGTTTCTGAGTTGACTGAGACATATTTTATCACCGAGCTTTTGAAGATGGAAAGTTGATTTCTCAGTGCATACAGTGCTTGGCATTAAAAGAAGTTTAGCTTTCAATTTTACTCAAAGGTACTGGCTGCAAACCTGATGGAAACATATTGACATAACTCGGCATTTAATTCTGAGTTGATTCAGACCTGTATTATCACTGAGGTCTTCAAGATAGAAAAGATGATTTCTAAGTGCATATGGTGCTTTGACTTTAAAAGAAGTATACCTTTCAATTTTACTCAAAGGTACTGACTGCAAACCTGATGGAAACACATTAACATAACTCCCCATTTGATTCTGAGTTGACTGAGACATATTTTATCACCGAGCTTTTGAAAATGGAAAGTTGATTTCTCAGTGCATACAGTGCTTTGTGATTAAAAGGAGTATAGCTTTCAATTTTACTCAAAGGTACTGACTGCAAACTTGATGGATACACATTGACATAACTTCCCAATTGGTTCTGAATTGATTAAGAGATGTTTTATCACTGAGCTTTCGAAGATAAATAAGCTGATTTCCAGGTGCATACAGTGCTTTGTGATTAAAAGAAGTATATCTTTCAATTTTACTCAAAGGTACTGGCTGCAAACCTGATGGAAACATATTTACATAATTCGGCATTTAATTCTGAGTTGATTCAGACCTGTATTATCACTGAGGTCTTCAAGGTAGAAAAGTTGATTTCTAAGTGCATATGGTGCTTTGACGTTAAAAGAAGTATACCTTTCAATTTTAATCAAAGGTACTGACTGCTAACCTGATAGAAACATATTACCATAACTCCCCATTTGATTCTGAGTTGATTGAGACCTGTTTCATCACTGAGCTCATGAAGTTAAACAAGTTGATTTCTCAGTGCATACAGTGCTTTGTTTTTAAAAGAAGTGTATCTTTCAATTTTACTCAAAGGTACTGACTGCAAACCTGATAGAAACATAATAACATTCCTCCCCATTTGATTCTGAGTTGATCCATACCTGTTTTATCACTGAGCTCTTCAAGATAAAAAGTTCATTTCTCAGTGCGTACAGTGCATTGACATTAAAAGAAGTATACCTTTCAATTTTACTCAAATGTATTGACCGCAAACCTGATGGAACCCTATTAACATAACTCCTCATTTGGTTCTGAGTTGATTGAAACTTGTTTCATCACGGAGCTCTTCAAGATAAAATGTTGATTTCTCAGTACATACATTGCTGTGACATTAAAAGAAGTATACCTTTCAATTTTACTCAAAGGTACTGACTGCAAACCTGATGGAAACACATTAACATAACTCTCCATTTGGTTCTGAGTTGACTGAGACATATTTTATCACTGAGCTTTTGAAGATGAAAAAGTTGATTTCTCAGTGCATACCGTGCTTTGTGATTAAAAGGAGTATAGCTTTCAATTTTACTCAAAGGTACTGACTGCAAACTTGATGGAAACACACTGACATAACTTCCCAATTGGTTCTGAGTTTATTAAGAGATGTTTTATCACTGAGCTTTCGAAGATAAATAAGCTGATTTCCAGGTGCATACAGTGCTTTGTGATTAAAAGAAGTATATCTTTCAATTTTACTCAGGGGTACTGACTACAATCCTGATGCAAACATATTAACATAACTCCTCATTTGGTTCTGAGTTGATTGAGACCTGTTTTATCAATGAGCACTTGAAGATAAAAAAATTCATTTCTCAGTGCCTACAGTGCTTTGACATTAAAAGAAGTTTAGCTTTCAATTTTACTCAAAGGTACTGACTGCAAACCTGATGGAAACATATTGACATAATTCGGCATTTGATTCTGAGTTGATTCGGACCTGTATTATCACTGAGGTCTTCAAGGTAGAAAAGTTGATTTCTAAGTGCATATGTTGCTTTGACATTAAAAGAAGTATACCTTTCAATTTTAATCAAAGGTACTGACTGCTAACCTGATAGAAACATATTACCATAACTCCCCATTTGATTCTGAGTTGATTGAGACCTGTTTCATCACTGAGCTCATGAAGATAAACAAGTTGATTTCTCAGTGCATACAGTGCTTTGTTTTTAAAAGAAGTATATCTTTCAATTTTACTCAAAGGTACTGACTGCAAACCTGATAGAAACATAATAACATTCCTCCCCATTTGATTCTGAGTTGATCCATACCTGTTTTATCACTGAGCTCTTCAAGATAAAAAGTTCATTTCTCAGTGCGTACAGTGCTTTGACATAAAAAGAAGTATACCTTTCAATTTTACTCAAATGTATTGACCGCAAACCTGATGGAACCCTATTAACATAACTCCTCATTTGGTTCTGAGTTGATTGAAACTTGTTTTATCACGGAGCTCTTCAAGATAAAATGTTGATTTCTCAGTACATACATTGCTGTGACATTAAAAGAAGTATACCTTTCAATTTTACTCAAAGGTACTGACTGCAAACCTGATGGAAACACATTAACATAACTCCCCATTTGGTTCTGAGTTGACTGAGACATATTTTATCACTGAGCTTTTGAAGATGAAAAAGTTGATTTCTCAGTGCATACCGTGCTTTGTGATTAAAAGGAGTATAGCTTTCAATTTTACTCAAAGGTACTGACTGCAAACTTGATGGAAACACATTGACATAACTTCCCAATTGGTTCTGAGTTGATTAAGAGATGTTTTATCACTGAGCTTTCGAAGATAAATAAGCTGATTTCCAGGTGCATACAGTGCTTTGTGATTAAAAGAAGTATATCTTTCAATTTTACTCAGGGGTACTGACTACAATCCTGATGCAAACATATTAACATAACTCCTCATTTGGTTCTGAGTTGATTGAGACATGTTTTATCACTGACCTTTTGAAGATAAATAAGTTGATTTCTTGGTGCATACAGTGCTTTCACATTAAAAGAAGTGTTGCTTTCAAATTTACTCAAATGTATTGACCGCAAACCTGATGGAAACCTATTAACAAATTCCTCATTTGCTTCTGAGTTGATTTGAAACTTGTTTTATCACTGCGCTCTTCAAGATAAAATGTTGATTTTTCAGTACATACATTGCTGTGACATTAAAAGAAGTATACCTTTCAATTTTACTCAAAGGTACTGACTGCAAACCTGATGGAAACACATTAACATAACTCCCCATTTGTTTCTGAGTTGACTGAGACATATTTTATCACCGAGCTTTTGAAGATGGAAAGTTGATTTCTCAGTGCATACAGTGCTTGGCATTAAAAGAAGTTTAGCTTTCAATTTTACTCAAAGGTACTGGCTGCAAACCTGATGGAAACATATTTACATAATTCGGCATTTAATTCTGAGTTGATTCAGACCTGTATTATCACTGAGGTCTTCAAGGTAGAAAAGTTGATTTCTAAGTGCATATGGTGCTTTGACGTTAAAAGAAGTATACCTTTCAATTTTAATCAAAGGTACTGACTGCTAACCTGATAGAAACATATTACCATAACTCCCCATTTGATTCTGAGTTGATTGAGACCTGTTTCATCACTGAGCTCATGAAGTTAAACAAGTTGATTTCTCAGTGCATACAGTGCTTTGTTTTTAAAAGAAGTGTATCTTTCAATTTTACTCAAAGGTACTGACTGCAAACCTGATAGAAACATAATAACATTCCTCCCCATTTGATTCTGAGTTGATCCATACCTGTTTTATCACTGAGCTCTTCAAGATAAAAAGTTCATTTCTCAGTGCGTACAGTGCATTGACATTAAAAGAAGTATACCTTTCAATTTTACTCAAATGTATTGACCGCAAACCTGATGGAACCCTATTAACATAACTCCTCATTTGGTTCTGAGTTGATTGAAACTTGTTTCATCACGGAGCTCTTCAAGATAAAATGTTGATTTCTCAGTACATACATTGCTGTGACATTAAAAGAAGTATACCTTTCAATTTTACTCAAAGGTACTGACTGCAAACCTGATGGAAACACATTAACATAACTCTCCATTTGGTTCTGAGTTGACTGAGACATATTTTATCACTGAGCTTTTGAAGATGAAAAAGTTGATTTCTCAGTGCATACCGTGCTTTGTGATTAAAAGGAGTATAGCTTTCAATTTTACTCAAAGGTACTGACTGCAAACTTGATGGAAACACATTGACATAACTTCCCAATTGGTTCTGAGTTGATTAAGAGATGTTTTATCACTGAGCTTTCGAAGATAAATAAGCTGATTTCCAGGTGCATACAGTGCTTTGTGATTAAAAGAAGTATATCTTTCAATTTTACTCAGGGGTACTGACTACAATCCTGATGCAAACATATTAACATAACTCCTCATTTGGTTCTGAGTTGATTGAGACCTGTTTTATCAATGAGCACTTGAAGATAAAAAAATTCATTTCTCAGTGCCTACAGTGCTTTGACATTAAAAGAAGTTTAGCTTTCAATTTTACTCAAAGGTACTGACTGCAAACCTGATGGAAACATATTGACATAACTCGGCATTTGATTCTGAGTTGATTCGGACCTGTATTATCACTGAGGTCTTCAAGGTAGAAAAGTTGATTTCTAAGTGCATATGTTGCTTTGACATTAAAAGAAGTATACCTTTCAATTTTAATCAAAGGTACTGACTGCTAACCTGATAGAAACATATTACCATAACTCCCCATTTGATTCTGAGTTGATTGAGACCTGTTTCATCACTGAGCTCATGAAGATAAACAAGTTGATTTCTCAGTGCATACAGTGCTTTGTTTTTAAAAGAAGTATATCTTTCAATTTTACTCAAAGGTACTGACTGCAAACCTGATAGAAACATAATAACATTCCTCCCCATTTGATTCTGAGTTGATTCATACCTGTTTTATCACTGAGCTCTTCAAGATAAAAAGTTCATTTCTCAGTGCGTACAGTGCTTTGACATTAAAAGAAGTATACCTTTCAATTTTACTCAAATGTATTGACCGCAAACCTGATGGAAACCTATTAACATAACTCCTCATTTGGTTCTGAGTTGACTGAAACTTGTTTTATCACTGAGCTCTTCAAGATAAAATGTTGATTTCTCAGTACATACATTGCTGTGACATTAAAAGAAGTATACCTTTCAATTTTACTCAAAGGTACTGACTGCAAACTTGATGGAAACAGATTGACATAACTTCCCAATTGGTTCTGAGTTGATTAAGAGATGTTTTATCACTGAGCTTTCAAAGATAAATAAGCTGATTTCCAGGTGCCTACAGTGCTTTGTGATTAAAAGAAGTATATCTTTCAATTTTACTCAGGGGTACTGACTGCAATCCTGATGCAAACATATTAACATAACTCCTCATTTGGTTCTGAGTTGATTGAGACCTGTTTTATCACTACTCTTGAAGATAAAATGTTGATTTCTCAGTGCATACATTGCTTTGACATTAAAAGAAGTATACCTTTCTATTTTACTGAATGCACTGACTGGAAACCTGATGGAAAGATATTAACATTACTCCTCATTTGGTTCTGAGTTGATTGAGACCTGTTTTATCAATGAGCACTTGAAGATAAAAAAAGTTTATTTCTCAGTGCCAACAGTGCTTTGAAATTAAAAGAAGTATAGCTTTCAATTTTACTAAAAGGTACTGACTGCAAACCTGATGGAAACGTTAACATTCCTCCCCATTTGATTCTGAGTTCAATCAGACCTGTTTTATCACTGAACTCTTCAAGGTAAAAACGTTCATTATCAGTGTATACAGTGCTTTGTCATTAAAAGAAGTATACCTTTCAATTTTACTCAAAGGTACTGACTGCAAACCTGATGGAAACACATTAGCATAGCTCCCCATTTGGTTCTGAGTTGAATGAGTCCCGTTTCATCACTGAGCTCCTGAAGATAAAAAAGTTGATTTCTCAGTGCATACAGTGCTTTCACATTAAAGAAGTGTAGCTTTCAATTTTACTCAAAGGTATTGACTGCAAACCTGATGGAAACATATTAACATACCTCCCCATTTGATTCTGAGTTGATTCAGACCTGTATTATCACTGAGGTCTTCAACATAGAAAAGTTGATTTCTCAGTGCATACAGTGCTTTGACATTAAAAGGAATATATCTTTCAATTTTACTTAAAGGTACTGACTGCAAACCTGATAGAAACATATTACCATAACTCCCCATTTGATTTTGAGTTGATTCAGACCTGTTTTATCACTAAGGTCTTCAAGATAAAAAAGTTGATTTCTCAGTGCTTACATACTTTGACATTGAAAGAAGTATACCTTTCAATTTTACTCAAAGGTACTGACTACAAACCTGATGGAAACATATTAACATAATTCCCCATTTGGTTCTGAGTTGATTGAGACATGTTTTATCACTGACCTTTTGAAGATAAATAAGTTGATTTCTTGGTGCATACAGTGCTTTCACATTAAAAGAAGTGTAGCTTTCAAATTTACTCAAATGTATTGACCGCAAACCTGATGGAAACCTATTAACAAAACTCCTCATTTGCTTCTGAGTTGATTTGAAACTTGTTTTATCACTGCGCTCTTCAAGATAAAATGTTGATTTTTCAGTACATACATTGCTGTGACATTAAAAGAAGTATACCTTTCAATTTTACTCAAAGGTACTGACTGCAAACCTGATGGAAACACATTAACATAACTCCCCATTTGTTTCTGAGTTGACTGAGACATATTTTATCACCGAGCTTTTGAAGATGGAAAGTTGATTTCTCAGTGCATACAGTGCTTGGCATTAAAAGAAGTTTAGCTTTCAATTTTACTCAAAGGTACTGGCTGCAAACCTGATGGAAACATATTACCATAACTCCCCATTTGATTCTGAGTTGATTGAGACCTGTTTCATCACTGAGCTCATGAAGATAAACAAGTTGATTTCTCAGTGCATACAGTGCTTTGTTTTTAAAAGAAGTGTATCTTTCAATTTTACTCAAAGGTACTGACTGCAAACCTGATAGAAACATAATAACATTCCGCCCCATTTGATTCTGAGTTGATTCATACCTGTTTTATCACTGAGCTCTTCAAGATAAAAAGTTCATTTCTCAGTGCGTACAGTGCTTTGACATTAAAAGAAGTATACCTTTCAATTTTACTCAAATGTATTGACCGCAAACCTGATGGAACCCTATTAACATAACTCCTCATTTGGTTCTGAGTTGATTGAAACTTGTTTTATCACTGAGCTCTTCAAGATAAAATGTTGATTTCTCAGTACATAGATTGCTGTGACATTAAAAGAAGTATACCTTTCAATTTTACTCAAAGATTCTGACTGCAAACCTGATGGAAACACATTAACATAACTCCCCATTTGGTTCTGAGTTGACTGAGACATATTTTATCACTGAGGGTGAGCTTTTGAAGATGAAAAAGTTGATTTCTCAGTGCATACAGTGCTTTGTGATTAAAAGGAGTATAGCTTTCAATTTTACTCAAAGGTACTGACTGCAAACTTGATGGAAACACATTGACATAACTTCCCAATTGGTTCTGAGTTGATTAAAGGATGTTTTATCACTGAGCTTTCGAAGATAAATAAGCTGATTTCCAGGTGCATACAGTGCTTTGTGATTAAAAGAAGTATATCTTTCAATTTTACTCAGGGGTACTGACTACAATCCTGATGCAAACATATTAACATAACTCCTCATTTGGTTCTGAGTTGATTGAGACCTGTTTTATCAATGAGCACTTGAAGATAAAAAAAATTCATTTCTCAGTGCCTACAGTGCTTTGACATTAAAAGAAGTTTAGCTTTCAATTTTACTCAAAGGTACTGACTGCAAACCTGATGGAAACATATTGACATAACTCGGCATTTGATTCTGAGTTGATTCGGACCTGTATTATCACTGAGGTCTTCAAGGTAGAAAAGTTGATTTCTAAGTGCATATGTTGCTTTGACATTGAAAGAAGTATACCTTTCAATTTTAATCAAAGGTACTGACTGCTAACCTGATAGAAACATATTACCATAACTCCCCATTTGATTCTGAGTTTATTGAGACCTGTTTCATCACTGAGCTCATGAAGATAAACAAGTTGATTTCTCAGTGCATACAGTGCTTTGTTTTTAAAAGAAGTATATCTTTCAATTTTACTCAAAGGTACTGACTGCAAACCTGATAGAAACATAATAACATTCCTCCCCATTTGATTCTGAGTTGATTCATACCTGTTTTATCACTGAGCTCTTCAAGATAAAAAGTTCATTTCTCAGTGCGTACAGTGCTTTGACATTAAAAGAAGTATACCTTTCAATTTTACTCAAATGTATTGACCGCAAACCTGATGGAACCCTATTAACATAACTCCTCATTTGGTTCTGAGTTGACTGAAACTTGTTTTATCACTGAGCTCTTCAAGATAAAATGTTGATTTCTCAGTACATACATTGCTGTGACATTAAAAGAAGTATACCTTTCAATTTTACTCAAAGGTACTGACTGCAAACTTGATGGAAAGATATTAACATTACTCCTCATTTGGTTCTGAGTTGATTGAGACCTTTTTTATCAATGAACACTTGAAGATAAAAAAAGTTTATTTCTCAGTGCCAACAGTGCTTTGAAATTAAAAGAAGTATAGCTTTCAATTTTACTCTAAGGTACTGACTGCAAACCTGATGGAAACGTTAACATTCCTCCCCATTTGATTCTGAGTTCAATCAGACCTGTTTTATCACTGAACTCTTCAAGGTAAAAAAGTTCATTATCAGTGTATACAGTGCTTTGTCATTAAAAGAAGTATACCTTTCAATTTTATTCAAAGGTACTGACTGCAAACCTGATGGAAACACATTAGCATAGCTCCCCATTTGGTTCTGAGTTGACTGAGACATATTTTATCACTGAACTCTTGAAGATAAAAAAGTTGATTTCTCAGTGCATACAGTGCTTTCATATTAAAAGAAGTGTAGCTTTCAATTTTACTCAAAGGTATTGACTGCAAACCCAATGAAAATATATTAACATAACTCAGCATTTGATTCTGAGTTGATACAGACCTATATTATCACTGAGGTCTTCAAGATAGAAAAGTTGATTTCTCAGTGCATACAGTGCTTTGACATTAAAAGAAATATATCTTTCAATTTTACTTAAAGGTACTGAATGCAAACCTGATGAAAATATATTAACATAACTCCCCATTTTATTCTGAGTTGATTCAGAGTTGTTTTATCACTGAGCTCTTCAAGATAAAAGAGTTGATTTCTCAGTGCGTACAGTGCTTTGACATTAAAAGAAGTATACTTTTCAATTTTACTCAAAGGTACTGACTGCAAACCTGATAGAAACATATTACCATAACTCCCCATTTGATTCTGAGTTGAATGAGTCCCGTTTCATCACTGATCTCCTGAAGATAAAAAAGTTGATTTCTCAGTGCATACAGTGCTTTCACATTAAAGAAGTGTAGCTTTCAATTTTACTCAAAGGTATTGACTGCAAACCTGATGGAAACATATTAACATACCTCCCCATTTGATTCTGAGTTGATTCAGACCTGTATTATCACTGAGGTCTTCAAGATAGAAAAGTTGATTTCTCAGTGCATACAGTGCTTTGACATTAAAAGAAATATATCTTTCAATTTTACTTAAAGGTACTGACTGCAAACCTGATAGAAACATATTACCATAACTCCCCATTTGATTCTGAGTTGATTCAGACCTGTTTTATCACTAAGGTCTTCAAGATAAAAAAGTTGATTTCTCAGTGCTTACATAGTTTGACATTAAAAGAAGTATACCGTTCAATTTTACTCAAAGGTACAGACTGCAAACCTGATGGAAACTGAATAACATAACTTTCATTTCGATTCTGAGTTGATTCAGAATTGCTTTATAACTGAGCTCTTCAAGGTAGAAAAGTTGATTTCTAAGTGCATATAGTGCTTTGACATTAAAAGAGGTATACCTTTCAATTTTACTCAGAGGTACTGACTGCTAACCTGATAGAAACATATTACCATAACTCCCCATTTGATTCTGAGTTGATTGAGACCTGTTTCATCACTGAGCTCATGAAGATAAACAAGTTGATTTCTCATTGCATGCAGTGCTTTGACATTAAAAGAAGTGTACATTTCAATTTTACTCAAAGGTACTGACTGCAAACTTGATGGAAAGACATTGACATAACTCCACATTTGGTTCTGAGTTGATTGAGACCTGTTTCATCACTGAGCTCTTCAAGATAAAAAAAGTTCATTTAGAAACATAGAAACATAGAAAATAGGTGCAGGAGTAGGCCATTCGGCCCTTCGAGCCTGCACTGCCATTTATTATGATCATGGCTGATCATCCAACTCAGATCCCCGCCCCAGCCTTCCCTCCATACCCCCTGACCCCTGTAGCCACAAGGGCCATATCTAATTCCCTCTTAAATATAGCCAATGAACTGGCCTCAACAGTTTCCTGTGGCAGAGAATTCCACAGATTCACCACTCTCTGTGTGAAGAAGTTTTTCCTAATCTCGGTCCTAAAAGGCTTCCCCTCTATCCTCAAACTGTGACCCCTCGTTCTGGACTTCCCCAACATCGGGAACAATCTTCCTGCATCTAGCCTGTCCAATCCCTTTAGGATCTTATACGTTTCAATCAGATCCCCCCTCAATCTTCTAAATTCCAACGAGTACAAGCCGAGTTCATCCAGTCTTTCTTCATATGAAAGTCCTGCCATCCCAGGAATCAATCTGGTGAACCTTCGTTGTACTCCCTCTATGGCAAAGATGTCTTTCCTCAGATTAGGGGACCAAAACTGCACACAATACTCCAGGTATGGTCTCACCAAGGCCTTGTACAACTGCAGTAGTACCTCCCTGCTCCTGTACTCGAATCCTCTCGCTATAAATGCCAGCATACCATTCGCCTTTTTCACCGCCTGCTGTACCTGCATGCCCACTTTCAATGACTGGTGTATAATGACACCCAGGTCTCGTTGCACCTCCTCTTTTCCTAATCGGCCACCATTCAGATAATAATCTGTTTTCCTATGTTTGCCACCAAAGTGGATAAACTTCACATTTATCCACATTAAATTGCATCTGCCATGAGTTTGCCCACTCACCCAACCTATCCAAGTCACCCTGCATCCTCTTAGCATCCTCCTCACTGCTAACACTGCCACCCAGCTTCGTGTCATCCGCAAACTTGGAGATGCTGCATTTAATTCCCTCATCCAAGTCATTAATATATATTGTAAACAACTGGGGTCCCAGCACTGAGCCTTGCGGTACCCCACTAGTCACCGCCTGCCATTCTGAAAAGGTCCCGTTTATTCCCACTCTTTGCTTCCTGTCTGCTAACCAATTCTCCACCCACACCAATACCTTACCCCCAATACCGTGTTATTTAAGTTTGCACACTAATCTCCTGTGTGGGACCTTGTCAAAAGCCTTTTGAAAATCCAAATATACCACATCCACTGGTTCTCCCCTATCCACTCTACTAGTTACATCCTCAAAAATTTCTATGAGATTCGTCAGACATGATTTTCCTTTCACAAATCCATGCTGACTTTGTCCGATCATTTCACTGCTTTCCAAATGTGCTGTTATCACATCCTTGATAACTGACTCCAGCAGTTTCCCCACCACCGACGTTAGGCTAACCGGTCTATAATTCCCCGGTTTCTCTCTCCCTCCTTTTTTAAAAAGTGGGGTTACATTAGCCACCCTCCAATCCTCAGGAACTAGTCCAGAATCTAACGAGTTTTGAAAAATGATCACTAATGCATCCACTATTTCTTGGGCTACTTCCTTAAGCACTCTAGGATGCAGACCATCTGGCCCTGGGGATTTATCTGCCTTCAATCCCTTCAATTTACCTAACACCACTTCCCTACTAACATGTATTTCACTCAGTTTCTCCATCTCACTGGACCCTCTGTCCCTTACTATTTCTGGAAGATTATTTATGTCCTCCTTAGTGAAGACAGAACCAAAGTAATTATTCAATTGGTCTGCCATGTCCTTGCTCCCCATAATCAATTCACCTGTTTCTGTCTGCAGGGGACCTACATTTGTCGTTACCAGTCTTTTCCTTTTTATATATCTATAAAAGCTTTTACAGTCCGTTTTTATGTTCCCCGCCAGTTTTCTCTCATAATCTTTTTTCCCCTTCCTAATTAAGCCCTTTGTCCTCCTCTGCTGAACTCTGAATTTCTCCCAGTCCTCAGGTGAGCCACTCTCTCTGGCTAATTTGTATGCTACTTCTTTGGAATTGATACTATCCCTAATTTCTCTTGTCAGCCACAGGTGCACTACCTTCCTTGATTTATTCTTCTGCCAAACTGGGATGAACAATTGTTGTAGTTCATCCATGCAACCTTTAAATGCTTGCCATTGCATATCCACCGTCAATCCTTTAAGTGTCATTTGCCAGTCTATCTTAGCTAATTCACGTCTCATACCTTCAAAGTTACCCCTCTTTAAGTTCAGAACCTTTGTTTCTGAATTAACTATGTCACTCTCCATATTAATGAAGAACTCCACCATATTATGGGCAATCTTACCCAAGGGGCCTCTCACGACAAGATCGCGAATTAACCCTTCCTCATTGCTCAAAACCCAGTCCAGAATAGCCTGCTGTCTAGTTGGTTCCTCGACATGTTGGTTCAAAAAACCATCCCTCATACATTCCAAGAAATCCTCTTCCTCAGCACCTTTACCAATTTGGTTCACCCAGTCTACATGTAGATTGAAGTCACCCATTATAACTGCTGTTCCTTTATTGCACACATTTCTAATTTCCTGTTAAATACCATCTCCGACCTCACTACTACTGTTAGGTGGCCTGTACACAACTCCCACCAGCGTCTTCTGCCACTTAGTGTTACGCAGCTCTACCCATATCGATTCCACATCTTCCCGGCTTATGTCCTACCTTTCTATTGTGCATACAGTGCTTTGACATTAAAAGAAGTGTACATTTCAATTTTACTCAAAAGTACAGACTGCAAACCTGATGGAAACACATTGGCATAACTCCCTATTTGGTTCTGAGTTGATTGAGACATGTTTTATCACTGAGCTTTTGAAGATAAATAAGTTGATTTCTCAGTGCATACAGTGCTTTGCTTTTAAAAGAAGTATATCTTTCAATTTTACTCAAAGGTACTGACTGCAAACCTGATAGAAACATATTAACATTCCTCCCTATTTGATTCTGAGTTGATTCATACCTGTTTTATCACTGATCTCTTCAAGATAAAAAGTTCATTTCTCAGTGCGTACAGTGCTTTGACATTAAAAGAAGTATACATTTCAATTTTACTCAAAGGTACTGACTACAAACCTGATGGAAACATATTAACATAACTCCCCATTTGGTTCTGAGTTGATTGAGACATGTTTTATCACTGACCTTTTGAAGATAAATAAGTTGATTTCCAGGTGCATACAGTGCTTTGTGATTAGAAGAAGTATATCTTTCAATTTTACTCAAAGATACTGACTGCAAACCTGATGGAAACATATTAACATAACTCCTCATTTGGTTCTGAGTTGATTGAAACCTGTTTTATCACTGAGCTCTTCAAGATAAAATGTTGATTTCTCAGTACAAACATTGCTTTGACATTAAAAGAAGTATACCTTTCTATTTTACTGAAGGTACTGACTGCAAACCTGACGGAAACATGTTAACATTCCTCCCCATTTGATTCTGAGTTCATTCAGACCTGTTTTATCACTGAGCTCTTCAAGATAAAATAATTTCATTTCTCAGTGCGTACAGTGCTTTGACATTAAAAGAAGTATAACTTTCAATTTTACTTAAAGGTACTGACTGCTAACCTGATAGAAACATATTACCATAACTCCCCATTTGATTCTGAGTTGATTGAGACCTGTTTCATCACTGAGCTTATGAAGATAAACAAGTTGATTTCTCAGTGCCTACAGTGCTTTGACATTAAAAGAAGTGTACATTTCAATTTTACTCAAAGGTACTGACTGCAAACTTGATGGAAACACGTTGACATAACTCCACATTTGCTTCTGAGTTGATTGAGACCTATTTCATCACTGAACTATTGAAGATAAAAAAGTTGATTTCTCTGTGCATACAGTGCTTTGACATTAAAAGAAGTGTACATTTCAATTTTACTCAAAGATACTGACTGCAAACCTGATGGAAACACATTGCCATAACTCCCTATTTGGTTCTGAGTTGATTTAGACATGTTTTATCACTGAGCTTTTGAAGAAAAATAAGTTGATTTCTCAGTGCATACAGTGCTTTGCTTTTAAAAGAAGTATATCTTTCAATTTTACTCAAAGGAACTGACTGCAAACCTGAAAGAAACATATTAACATTCCTCCCCATTTGATTCTGAGTTGATTCATACATCTTTTATCACTGATCTCTTCAAGATAAAAAGTTCATTTCTCAGTGCGTACAGTGCTTGGACATTAAAAGAAGTATACCTTTCAATTTTACTCAAAGGTACTGACTACAAACCTGATGGAAACATATTATCATAATTCCCCATTTGGTTCTAAGTTGACTGAGACATGTTTTATCACTGAGCTTTTGAAGATAAATAAGTTGATTTCCAGGTGCATACAGTGCTTTGTGATTAGAAGAAGTATATCTTTCAATTTTACTTAAAGGTACTGACTGCAAACCTGATGGAAACATATTAACATAATTCCTCATTTGGTTCTGAGTTGATTGAAACCTGTTTTATCACTGAGCTCTTCAAGATAAAATGTTGATTTCTCAGTACATACATTGCTGTGACATTAAAAGAAGTATACCTTTCTATTTTACTGAAGGTACTGACTGCAAACCTGACGGAAATATAAAAACATTCCTCCCCATTTGATTCGGAGTTGATTCAGACCTGTTCTATCACTGAACTCTTCAAGATAAAAAATTTAATTTCTCAGTGCTTACAGTGCTTTGAAATTAAAAGAAGTATACCTTTCAATTTTACTCAAATGTATTGACCGCAAACCTGATGGAAACCTATTAACATAACTCCTCATTTGGTTCTGAGTTGACTGAAACTTGTTTTATCACTGAGCTCTTCAAGATAAAATGTTGATTTCTCAGTACATACATTGCTGTGACATTAAAAGAAGTATACCTTTCAATTTTACTCAAAGGTACTGACTGCAAACTTGATGGAAACAGATTGACATAACTTCCCAATTGGTTCTGAGTTGATTAAGAGATGTTTTATCACTGAGCTTTCAAAGATAAATAAGCTGATTTCCAGGTGCCTACAGTGCTTTGTGATTAAAAGAAGTATATCTTTCAATTTTACTCAGGGGTACTGACTGCAATCCTGATGCAAACATATTAACATAACTCCTCATTTGGTTCTGAGTTGATTGAGACCTGTTTTATCACTACTCTTGAAGATAAAATGTTGATTTCTCAGTGCATACATTGCTTTGACATTAAAAGAAGTATACCTTTCTATTTTACTGAATGTACTGACTGGAAACCTGATGGAAAGCTATTAACATTACTCCTCATTTGGTTCTGAGTTGATTGAGACCTGTTTTATCAATGAGCACTTGAAGATAAAAAAAGTTTATTTCTCAGTGCCAACAGTGCTTTGAAATTAAAAGAAGTATAGCTTTCAATTTTACTCTAAGGTACTGACTGCAAACCTGATGGAAACGTTAACATTCCTCCCCATTTGATTCTGAGTTCAATCAGACCTGTTTTATCACTGAACTCTTCAAGGTAAAAACGTTCATTATCAGTGTATACAGTGCTTTGTCATTAAAAGAAGTATACCTTTCAATTTTACTCAAAGGTACTGACTGCAAACCTGATGGAAACACATTAGCATAGCTCCCCATTTGGTTCTGAGTTGAATGAGTCCCGTTTCATCACTGAGCTCCTGAAGATAAAAAAGTTGATTTCTCAGTGCATACAGTGCTTTCACATTAAAGAAGTGTAGCTTTCAATTTTACTCAAAGGTATTGACTGCAAACCTGATGGAAACATATTAACATACCTCCCCATTTGATTCTGAGTTGATTCAGACCTGTATTATCACTGAGGTCTTCAACATAGAAAAGTTGATTTCTCAGTGCATACAGTGCTTTGACATTAAAAGGAATATATCTTTCAATTTTACTTAAAGGTACTGACTGCAAACCTGATAGAAACATATTACCATAACTCCCCATTTGATTTTGAGTTGATTCAGACCTGTTTTATCACTAAGGTCTTCAAGATAAAAAAGTTGATTTCTCAGTGCTTACATACTTTGACATTGAAAGAAGTATACCTTTCAATTTTACTCAAAGGTACTGACTACAAACCTGATGGAAACATATTAACATAATTCCCCATTTGGTTCTGAGTTGATTGAGACATGTTTTATCACTGACCTTTTGAAGATAAATAAGTTGATTTCTTGGTGCCTACAGTGCTTTCACATTAAAAGAAGTGTAGCTTTCAAATTTACTCAAATGTATTGACCGCAAACCTGATGGAAACCTATTAACAAAACTCCTCATTTGCTTCTGAGTTGATTTGAAACTTGTTTTATCACTGCGTTCTTCAAGATAAAATGTTGATTTTTCAGTACATACATTGCTGTGACATTAAAAGAAGTATACCTTTCAATTTTACTCAAAGGTACTGACTGCAAACCTGATGGAAACACATTAACATAACTCCCCATTTGTTTCTGAGTTGACTGAGACATATTTTATCACCGAGCTTTTGAAGATGGAAAGTTGATTTCTCAGTGCATACAGTGCTTGGCATTAAAAGAAGTTTAGCTTTCAATTTTACTCAAAGGTACTGGCTGCAAACCTGATGGAAACATATTACAATAACTCCCCATTTGATTCTGAGTTGATTGAGACCTGTTTCATCACTGAGCTCATGAAGATAAACAAGTTGATTTCTCAGTGCATACAGTGCTTTGTTTTTAAAAGAAGTGTATCTTTCAATTTTACTCAAAGGTACTGACTGCAAACCTGATAGAAACATAATAACATTCCGCCCCATTTGATTCTGAGTTGATTCATACCTGTTTTATCACTGAGCTCTTCAAGATAAAAAGTTCATTTCTCAGTGCGTACAGTGCTTTGACATTAAAAGAAGTATACCTTTCAATTTTACTCAAATGTATTGACCGCAAACCTGATGGAACCCTATTAACATAACTCCTCATTTGGTTCTGAGTTGATTGAAACTTGTTTTATCACTGAGCTCTTCAAGATAAAATGTTGATTTCTCAGTACATAGATTGCTGTGACATTAAAAGAAGTATACCTTTCAATTTTACTCAAAGGTTCTGACTGCAAACCTGATGGAAACACATTAACATAACTCCCCATTTGGTTCTGAGTTGACTGAGACATATTTTATCACTGAGGGTGAGCTTTTGAAGATGAAAAAGTTGATTTCTCAGTGCATACAGTGCTTTGTGATTAAAAGGAGTATAGCTTTCAATTTTACTCAAAGGTACTGACTGCAAACTTGATGGAAACACATTGACATAACTTCCCAATTGGTTCTGAGTTGATTAAAGGATGTTTTATCACTGAGCTTTCGAAGATAAATAAGCTGATTTCCAGGTGCATACAGTGCTTTGTGATTAAAAGAAGTATATCTTTCAATTTTACTCAGGGGTACTGACTACAATCCTGATGCAAAACATATTAACATAACTCCTCATTTGGTTCTGAGTTGATTGAGACCTGTTTCATCACTGAGCTCATGAAGATAAACAAGTTGATTTCTCAGTGCATACAGTGCTTTGTTTTTAAAAGAAGTATATCTTTCAATTTTACTCAAAGGTACTGACTGCAAACCTGATAGAAACATAATAACATTCCTCCCCATTTGATTCTGAGTTGATTCATACCTGTTTTATCACTGAGCTCTTCAAGATAAAAAGTTCATTTCTCAGTGCGTACAGTGCTTTGACATTAAAAGAAGTATACCTTTCAATTTTACTCAAATGTATTGACCGCAAACCTGATGGAAACCTATTAACATAACTCCTCATTTGGTTCTGAGTTGACTGAAACTTGTTTTATCACTGAGCTCTTCAAGATAAAATGTTGATTTCTCAGTACATACATTGCTGTGACATTAAAAGAAGTATACCTTTCAATTTTACTCAAAGGTACTGACTGCAAACTTGATGGAAAGATATTAACATTACTCCTCATTTGGTTCTGAGTTGATTGAGACCTTTTTTATCAATGAACACTTGAAGATAAAAAAAGTTTATTTCTCAGTGCCAACAGTGCTTTGAAATTAAAAGAAGTATAGCTTTCAATTTTACTCTAAGGTACTGACTGCAAACCTGATGGAAACGTTAACATTCCTCCCCATTTGATTCTGAGTTCAATCAGACCTGTTTTATCACTGAACTCTTCAAGGTAAAAAAGTTCATTATCAGTGTATACAGTGCTTTGTCATTAAAAGAAGTATACCTTTCAATTTTACTCAAAGGTACTGACTGCAAACCTGATGGAAACACATTAGCATAGCTCCCCATTTGGTTCTGAGTTGACTGAGACATATTTTATCACTGAGCTTTTGAAGATGAAAAAGTTGATTTCTCAGTGTATACAGTGCTTTGTGATTAAAAGGAGTATAGCTTTCAATTTTACTCAAATGTACTGACTGCAAACCTGATGGAAACATACTATCGTAACTCCCCATTTGGTTCTAAGTTGATTGAGACCTTTTTTATCACTGAACTCTTGAAGATAAAAAAGTTGATTTCTCAGTGCATACAGTGCTTTCATATTAAAAGAAGTGTAGCTTTCAATTTTACTCAAAGGTATTGACTGCAAACCCAATGAAAATATATTAACATAACTCAGCATTTGATTCTGAGTTGATACAGACCTGTATTATCACTGAGGTCTTCAAGATAGAAAAGTTGATTTCTCAGTGCATACAGTGCTTTGACATTAAAAGAAATATATCTTTCAATTTTACTTAAAGGTACTGAATGCAAACCTGATGAAAATATATTAACATAACTCCCCATTTTATTCTGAGTTGATTCAGAGTTGTTTTATCACTGAGCTCTTCAAGATAAAAGAGTTGATTTCTCAGTGCGTACAGTGCTTTGACATTAAAAGAAGTATACTTTTCAATTTTACTCAAAGGTACTGACTGCAAACCTGATAGAAACATATTACCATAACTCCCCATTTGATTCTGAGTTGAATGAGTCCCGTTTCATCACTGATCTCCTGAAGATAAAAAAGTTGATTTCTCAGTGCATACAGTGCTTTCACATTAAAGAAGTGTAGCTTTCAATTTTACTCAAAGGTATTGACTGCAAACCTGATGGAAACATATTAACATACCTCCCCATTTGATTCTGAGTTGATTCAGACCTGTATTATCACTGAGGTCTTCAAGATAGAAAAGTTGATTTCTCAGTGCATACAGTGCTTTGACATTAAAAGAAATATATCTTTCAATTTTACTTAAAGGTACTGACTGCAAACCTGATAGAAACATATTACCATAACTCCCCATTTGATTCTGAGTTGATTCAGACCTGTTTTATCACTAAGGTCTTCAAGATAAAAAAGTTGATTTCTCAGTGCTTACATAGTTTGACATTAAAAGAAGTATACCGTTCAATTTTACTCAAAGGTACAGACTGCAAACCTGATGGAAACTGAATAACATAACTTTCATTTCGATTCTGAGTTGATTCAGAATTGCTTTATAACTGAGCTCTTCAAGGTAGAAAAGTTGATTTCTAAGTGCATATAGTGCTTTGACATTAAAAGAGGTATACCTTTCAATTTTACTCAGAGGTACTGACTGCTAACCTGATAGAAACATATTACCATAACTCCCCATTTGATTCTGAGTTGATTGAGACCTGTTTCATCACTGAGCTCATGAAGATAAACAAGTTGATTTCTCATTGCATGCAGTGCTTTGACATTAAAAGAAGTGTACATTTCAATTTTACTCAAAGGTACTGACTGCAAACTTGATGGAAAGACATTGACATAACTCCACATTTGGTTCTGAGTTGATTGAGACCTGTTTCATCACTGAGCTCTTCAAGATAAAAAAAGTTCATTTAGAAACATAGAAACATAGAAAATAGGTGCAGGAGTAGGCCATTCGGCCCTTCGAGCCTGCACTGCCATTTATTATGATCATGGCTGATCATCCAACTCAGATCCCCGCCCCAGCCTTCCCTCCATACCCCCTGACCCCTGTAGCCACAAGGGCCATATCTAATTCCCTCTTAAATATAGCCAATGAACTGGCCTCAACAGTTTCCTGTGGCAGAGAATTCCACAGATTCACCACTCTCTGTGTGAAGAAGTTTTTCCTAATCTCGGTCCTAAAAGGCTTCCCCTCTATCCTCAAACTGTGACCCCTCGTTCTGGACTTCCCCAACATCGGGAACAATCTTCCTGCATCTAGCCTGTCCAATCCCTTTAGGATCTTATACGTTTCAATCAGATCCCCCCTCAATCTTCTAAATTCCAACGAGTACAAGCCGAGTTCATCCAGTCTTTCTTCATATGAAAGTCCTGCCATCCCAGGAATCAATCTGGTGAACCTTCGTTGTACTCCCTCTATGGCAAAGATGTCTTTCCTCAGATTAGGGGACCAAAACTGCACACAATACTCCAGGTATGGTCTCACCAAGGCCTTGTACAACTGCAGTAGTACCTCCCTGCTCCTGTACTCGAATCCTCTCGCTATAAATGCCAGCATACCATTCGCCTTTTTCACCGCCTGCTGTACCTGCATGCCCACTTTCAATGACTGGTGTATAATGACACCCAGGTCTCGTTGCACCTCCTCTTTTCCTAATCGGCCACCATTCAGATAATAATCTGTTTTCCTATGTTTGCCACCAAAGTGGATAAACTTCACATTTATCCACATTAAATTGCATCTGCCATGAGTTTGCCCACTCACCCAACCTATCCAAGTCACCCTGCATCCTCTTAGCATCCTCCTCACTGCTAACACTGCCACCCAGCTTCGTGTCATCCGCAAACTTGGAGATGCTGCATTTAATTCCCTCATCCAAGTCATTAATATATATTGTAAACAACTGGGGTCCCAGCACTGAGCCTTGCGGTACCCCACTAGTCACCGCCTGCCATTCTGAAAAGGTCCCGTTTATTCCCACTCTTTGCTTCCTGTCTGCTAACCAATTCTCCACCCACACCAATACCTTACCCCCAATACCGTGTTATTTAAGTTTGCACACTAATCTCCTGTGTGGGACCTTGTCAAAAGCCTTTTGAAAATCCAAATATACCACATCCACTGGTTCTCCCCTATCCACTCTACTAGTTACATCCTCAAAAATTTCTATGAGATTCGTCAGACATGATTTTCCTTTCACAAATCCATGCTGACTTTGTCCGATCATTTCACTGCTTTCCAAATGTGCTGTTATCACATCCTTGATAACTGACTCCAGCAGTTTCCCCACCACCGACGTTAGGCTAACCGGTCTATAATTCCCCGGTTTCTCTCTCCCTCCTTTTTTAAAAAGTGGGGTTACATTAGCCACCCTCCAATCCTCAGGAACTAGTCCAGAATCTAACGAGTTTTGAAAAATGATCACTAATGCATCCACTATTTCTTGGGCTACTTCCTTAAGCACTCTAGGATGCAGACCATCTGGCCCTGGGGATTTATCTGCCTTCAATCCCTTCAATTTACCTAACACCACTTCCCTACTAACATGTATTTCACTCAGTTTCTCCATCTCACTGGACCCTCTGTCCCTTACTATTTCTGGAAGATTATTTATGTCCTCCTTAGTGAAGACAGAACCAAAGTAATTATTCAATTGGTCTGCCATGTCCTTGCTCCCCATAATCAATTCACCTGTTTCTGTCTGCAGGGGACCTACATTTGTCGTTACCAGTCTTTTCCTTTTTACATATCTATAAAAGCTTTTACAGTCCGTTTTTATGTTCCCCGCCAGTTTTCTCTCATAATCTTTTTTCCCCTTCCTAATTAAGCCCTTTGTCCTCCTCTGCTGAACTCTGAATTTCTCCCAGTCCTCAGGTGAGCCACTCTCTCTGGCTAATTTGTATGCTACTTCTTTGGAATTGATACTATCCCTAATTTCTCTTGTCAGCCACGGGTGCACTACCTTCCTTGATTTATTCTTCTGCCAAACTGGGATGAACAATTGTTGTAGTTCATCCATGCAACCTTTAAATGCTTGCCATTGCATATCCACCGTCAATCCTTTTAAGTGTCATTTGCCAGTCTATCTTAGCTAATTCACGTCTCATACCTTCAAAGTTACCCCTCTTTAAGTTCAGAACCTTTGTTTCTGAATTAACTATGTCACTCTCCATATTAATGAAGAACTCCACCATATTATGGGCAATCTTACCCAAGGAGCCTCTCACGACAAGATCGCGAATTAACCCTTCCTCATTGCTCAAAACCCAGTCCAGAATAGCCTGCTGTCTAGTTGGTTCCTCGACATGTTGGTTCAAAAAACCATCCCTTATACATTCCAAGAAATCCTCTTCCTCAGCACCTTTACCAATTTGGTTCACCCAGTCTACATGTAGATTGAAGTCACCCATTATAACTGCTGTTCCTTTATTGCACACATTTCTAATTTCCTGTTAAATACCATCTCCGACCTCACTACTACTGTTAGGTGGCCTGTACACAACTCCCACCAGCGTCTTCTGCCACTTAGTGTTACGCAGCTCTACCCATATCGATTCCACATCTTCCCGGCTTATGTCCTACCTTTCTATTGTGCATACAGTGCTTTGACATTAAAAGAAGTGTACATTTCAATTTTACTCAAAAGTACAGACTGCAAACCTGATGGAAACACATTGGCATAACTCCCTATTTGGTTCTGAG
This sequence comes from Mobula hypostoma, assembly GCF_963921235.1. NCBI lineage: Eukaryota > Metazoa > Chordata > Chondrichthyes > Myliobatiformes > Myliobatidae > Mobula > Mobula hypostoma. Next base: position 6,643,601 of record NC_086118.1, on the reverse strand, counting down.
TTGATTGAGACATGTTTTATCACTGAGATTTTGAAGATAAATAAGTTGATTTCCAGGTGCATACAGTGCTTTGTGATTAGAAGAAGTATATCTTTCAATTTTACTCAAAGGTACTGACTGCAAACCAGATGGAAACATATTACCATAACTCCCCATTTGATTCTGAGTTGATTGAGACCTGTTTCATCACTGAGCTTATGAAGGTAAACAAGTTGATTTCTCAGTGCATACAGTGCTTTGACATTATAAGAAGTATACCTTTCTATTTTACTGAAGGTACTGACTGCAAACCTGACGGAAACATGTTAACATTCCTCTCATTTGATTCTGAGTTCATTCAGACCTGTTTTATCACTGAGCTCTTCAAGATAAAAAAAATTCATTTCTCAGTGCGTACAGTGCTTTGACATTAAAAGAAGTATATCTTTCAATTTTACTTAAAGGTACTGACTGCAACCCTGATGAAAACATATTAGCATAACTCCTCATTTGGTTCTGAGTAGATTGAAACCTGTTTTATCACTGAGCTCTTCAAGATAAAATGTTGATTTCTCAGAACATACATTGCTTTGACATTAAAAGAAGTATACCTTTCTATTTTACTGAAGGTGCTGACTGCAAACCTGACAGAAACATGTTAACATTCCTCCCCATTTGATTCTGAGTTGATTCATACCTGTTTTATCACTGAGCTCTTCAAGATAAAAAAATTTCATTTCTCAGTGCGTACAGTGCTTTGACATTAAAAGAAGTATATCTTTCAATTTTACTTAAAGGTACTGAGTGCAAACCTGATGGAAATATATTAACATAACTACCCATTTGATTGTGCATTGATTCAGAGCTGTTTTATCACTGAGCTCAGCAAGATAAAAAAAGTTCATTTCTCAGTGCGTACAGTGCTTTGACATTAAAAGAAGTATACCTTTCAATTTTACTCAAAGGTACTGACTGCTAACCTGATAGAAACATATTACCATAACTCCCCATTTGTGAGTTGATTGAGACCTGTTTCATCACTGAGCTTATGAAGATAAACAAGTTGATTTCTCTGTGCATACAGTGCTTTGACATTAAAAGAAGTGTAAATTTCAATTTTACTCAAAGATACTGACGGCAAACCTGATGGAAACACATTGACATAACTCCCTATTTCGTTCTGAGTTGATTGAGACATGTTTTATCACTGAGCTTTTGAAGATAAATAAGTTGATTTCTCAGTGCATACAGTGCTTTGTGATTAGAAGAAGTATATCTTTCAATTTTACTCAAAGGTACTGACTGCAAACCTGATGGAAACATATTAACATAACTCCTCATTTGGTTCTGAGTTGATTGAAACCTGTTTTATCACTGAGCTCTTCAAGATAAAATGTTGATTTCTCAGTACATACATTGCTTTGACGTTAAAAGAACTATACCTTTCTATTTTACTGAAGGTACTGACTGCAAACCTGACAGAAATATGTTAACATTCCTCCCCATCTGATTCTGAGCTCATTCAGACCTGTTTTATCACTGAGCTCTTCAAGATAAAAAAAATTCATTTCTCAGTGTGTACAGTGCTTTGACATTAAAATAAGTATATCTTTCAATTTTACTTAAAGGTACTGACTGCAAACCAGATGGAAACATATTACCATAACTCCCCATTTGATTCTGAGTTGATTGAGACCTGTTTCATCACTGAGCTTATGAAGGTAAACAAGTTGATTTCTCAGTGCATACAGTGCTTTGACATTAAAAGAAGTGTACATTTCAATTTTACTGAAAGGTACTGACTGCAAACTTGATGGAAACACATTGACGTAACTCCACATTTGGTTCAGAGTTGATTGAGACCTGTTTCATCACTGAGCTCTTGAAGTTAAAAAAGTTGATTTCTCTGTGCATACAGTGCTTTGACATTAAAAGAAGTGTACATTTCAATTTTACTCAAAGGTACTGACTGCAAACTTGATGGAAACACATTGACATAACTCCCTATTTGGCTCTGAGTTGATTGAGACATGTTTTATCACTGAGCTTTTGAAGATAAATAAGTTGATTTCTCAGTGCATACAGTGCTTTGTGATTAGAAGAAGTATATCTTTCAATTTTACTCAAAGGTACTGACTGCAAACCTGATGGAAACACATTGACATAACTCCCTATTTGGTTCTGAGTTGATTGAGACATGTTTTATCACTGAGCTTTTGAAGATAAATAAGTTGATTTCTCAGTGCATACAGTGCTTTGTGATTAGAAGAAGTATATCTTTCAATTTTACTCAAAGGTACTGACTGCAAACCTGATGGAAACACATTGACATAACTCCCTATTTGGTTCTGAGTTGATTGAAACCTGTTTTATCACTGAGCTCTTCAAGATAAAATGTTGATTTCTCAGTACATACATTGCTGTGACATTAAAAGAAGTATACCTTTCAATTTTACTCAAAGGTACTGACTGCAAACTTGATGGAAAGATATTAACATTACTCCTCATTTGGTTCTGAGTTGATTGAGACCTTTTTTATCAATGAACACTTGAAGATAAAAAAAGTTTATTTCTCAGTGCCAACAGTGCTTTGAAATTAAAAGAAATATAGCTTTCAATTTTACTCTAAGGTACTGACTGCAAACCTGATGGAAACGTTAACATTCCTCCCCATTTGATTCTGAGTTCAATCAGACCTGTTTTATCACTGAACTCTTCAAGGTAAAAAAGTTCATTATCAGTGTATACAGTGCTTTGTCATTAAAAGAAGTATACCTTTCAATTTTACTCAAAGGTACTGACTGCAAACCTGATGGAAACACATTAGCATAGCTCCCCATTTGGTTCTGAGTTGACTGAGACATATTTTATCACTGAGCTTTTGAAGATGAAAAAGTTGATTTCTCAGTGTATACAGTGCTTTGTGATTAAAAGGAGTATAGCTTTCAATTTTACTCAAATGTACTGACTGCAAACCTGATGGAAACATACTATCATAACTCCCCATTTGGTTCTAAGTTGATTGAGACCTTTTTTATCACTGAACTCTTGAAGATAAAAAAGTTGATTTCTCAGTGCATACAGTGCTTTCATATTAAAAGAAGTGTAGCTTTCAATTTTACTCAAAGGTATTGACTGCAAACCCAATGAAAATATATTAACATAACTCAGCATTTGATTCTGAGTTGATACAGACCTGTATTATCACTGAGGTCTTCAAGATAGAAAAGTTGATTTCTCAGTGCATACATTGCTGTGACATTAAAAGAAGTATACCTTTCAATTTTACTCAAAGGTACTGACTGCAAACCTGATGGAAACACATTAACATAACTCCCCATTTGTTTCTGAGTTGACTGAGACATATTTTATCACCGAGCTTTTGAAGATGGAAAGTTGATTTCTCAGTGCATACAGTGCTTGGCATTAAAAGAAGTTTAGCTTTTAATTTTACTCAAAGGTACTGGCTGCAAACCTGATGGAAACATATTACAATAACTCCCCATTTGATTCTGAGTTGATTGAGACCTGTTTCATCACTGAGCTCATGAAGATAAACAAGTTGATTTCTCAGTGCATACAGTGCTTTGTTTTTAAAAGAAGTGTATCTTTCAATTTTACTCAAAGGTACTGACTGCAAACCTGATAGAAACATAATAACATTCCGCCCCATTTGATTCTGAGTTGATTCATACCTGTTTTATCACTGAGCTCTTCAAGATAAAAAGTTCATTTCTCAGTGCGTACAGTGCTTTGACATTAAAAGAAGTATACCTTTCAATTTTACTCAAATGTATTGACCGCAAACCTGATGGAACCCTATTAACATAACTCCTCATTTGGTTCTGAGTTGATTGAAACTTGTTTTATCACTGAGCTCTTCAAGATAAAATGTTGATTTCTCAGTACATAGATTGCTGTGACATTAAAAGAAGTATACCTTTCAATTTTACTCAAAGGTTCTGACTGCAAACCTGATGGAAACACATTAACATAACTCCCCATTTGGTTCTGAGTTGACTGAGACATATTTTATCACTGAGGGTGAGCTTTTGAAGATGAAAAAGTTGATTTCTCAGTGCATACAGTGCTTTGTGATTAAAAGGAGTATAGCTTTCAATTTTACTCAAAGGTACTGACTGCAAACTTGATGGAAACACATTGACATAACTTCCCAATTGGTTCTGAGTTGATTAAAGGATGTTTTATCACTGAGCTTTCGAAGATAAATAAGCTGATTTCCAGGTGCATACAGTGCTTTGTGATTAAAAGAAGTATATCTTTCAATTTTACTCAGGGGTACTGACTACAATCCTGATGCAAAACATATTAACATAACTCCTCATTTGGTTCTGAGTTGATTGAGACCTGTTTCATCACTGAGCTCATGAAGATAAACAAGTTGATTTCTCAGTGCATACAGTGCTTTGTTTTTAAAAGAAGTATATCTTTCAATTTTACTCAAAGGTACTGACTGCAAACCTGATAGAAACATAATAACATTCCTCCCCATTTGATTCTGAGTTGATTCATACCTGTTTTATCACTGAGCTCTTCAAGATAAAAAGTTCATTTCTCAGTGCGTACAGTGCTTTGACATTAAAAGAAGTATACCTTTCAATTTTACTCAAATGTATTGACCGCAAACCTGATGGAAACCTATTAACATAACTCCTCATTTGGTTCTGAGTTGACTGAAACTTGTTTTATCACTGAGCTCTTCAAGATAAAATGTTGATTTCTCAGTACATACATTGCTGTGACATTAAAAGAAGTATACCTTTCAATTTTACTCAAAGGTACTGACTGCAAACTTGATGGAAAGATATTAACATTACTCCTCATTTGGTTCTGAGTTGATTGAGACCTTTTTTATCAATGAACACTTGAAGATAAAAAAAGTTTATTTCTCAGTGCCAACAGTGCTTTGAAATTAAAAGAAGTATAGCTTTCAATTTTACTCTAAGGTACTGACTGCAAACCTGATGGAAACGTTAACATTCCTCCCCATTTGATTCTGAGTTCAATCAGACCTGTTTTATCACTGAACTCTTCAAGGTAAAAAAGTTCATTATCAGTGTATACAGTGCTTTGTCATTAAAAGAAGTATACCTTTCAATTTTACTCAAAGGTACTGACTGCAAACCTGATGGAAACACATTAGCATAGCTCCCCATTTGGTTCTGAGTTGACTGAGACATATTTTATCACTGAGCTTTTGAAGATGAAAAAGTTGATTTCTCAGTGTATACAGTGCTTTGTGATTAAAAGGAGTATAGCTTTCAATTTTACTCAAATGTACTGACTGCAAACCTGATGGAAACATACTATCGTAACTCCCCATTTGGTTCTAAGTTGATTGAGACCTTTTTTATCACTGAACTCTTGAAGATAAAAAAGTTGATTTCTCAGTGCATACAGTGCTTTCATATTAAAAGAAGTGTAGCTTTCAATTTTACTCAAAGGTATTGACTGCAAACCCAATGAAAATATATTAACATAACTCAGCATTTGATTCTGAGTTGATACAGACCTGTATTATCACTGAGGTCTTCAAGATAGAAAAGTTGATTTCTCAGTGCATACAGTGCTTTGACATTAAAAGAAATATATCTTTCAATTTTACTTAAAGGTACTGAATGCAAACCTGATGAAAATATATTAACATAACTCCCCATTTTATTCTGAGTTGATTCAGAGTTGTTTTATCACTGAGCTCTTCAAGATAAAAGAGTTGATTTCTCAGTGCGTACAGTGCTTTGACATTAAAAGAAGTATACTTTTCAATTTTACTCAAAGGTACTGACTGCAAACCTGATAGAAACATATTACCATAACTCCCCATTTGATTCTGAGTTGAATGAGTCCCGTTTCATCACTGATCTCCTGAAGATAAAAAAGTTGATTTCTCAGTGCATACAGTGCTTTCACATTAAAGAAGTGTAGCTTTCAATTTTACTCAAAGGTATTGACTGCAAACCTGATGGAAACATATTAACATACCTCCCCATTTGATTCTGAGTTGATTCAGACCTGTATTATCACTGAGGTCTTCAAGATAGAAAAGTTGATTTCTCAGTGCATACAGTGCTTTGACATTAAAAGAAATATATCTTTCAATTTTACTTAAAGGTACTGACTGCAAACCTGATAGAAACATATTACCATAACTCCCCATTTGATTCTGAGTTGATTCAGACCTGTTTTATCACTAAGGTCTTCAAGATAAAAAAGTTGATTTCTCAGTGCTTACATAGTTTGACATTAAAAGAAGTATACCGTTCAATTTTACTCAAAGGTACAGACTGCAAACCTGATGGAAACTGAATAACATAACTTTCATTTCGATTCTGAGTTGATTCAGAATTGCTTTATAACTGAGCTCTTCAAGGTAGAAAAGTTGATTTCTAAGTGCATATAGTGCTTTGACATTAAAAGAGGTATACCTTTCAATTTTACTCAGAGGTACTGACTGCTAACCTGATAGAAACATATTACCATAACTCCCCATTTGATTCTGAGTTGATTGAGACCTGTTTCATCACTGAGCTCATGAAGATAAACAAGTTGATTTCTCATTGCATGCAGTGCTTTGACATTAAAAGAAGTGTACATTTCAATTTTACTCAAAGGTACTGACTGCAAACTTGATGGAAAGACATTGACATAACTCCACATTTGGTTCTGAGTTGATTGAGACCTGTTTCATCACTGAGCTCTTCAAGATAAAAAAAGTTCATTTAGAAACATAGAAACATAGAAAATAGGTGCAGGAGTAGGCCATTCGGCCCTTCGAGCCTGCACTGCCATTTATTATGATCATGGCTGATCATCCAACTCAGATCCCCGCCCCAGCCTTCCCTCCATACCCCCTGACCCCTGTAGCCACAAGGGCCATATCTAATTCCCTCTTAAATATAGCCAATGAACTGGCCTCAACAGTTTCCTGTGGCAGAGAATTCCACAGATTCACCACTCTCTGTGTGAAGAAGTTTTTCCTAATCTCGGTCCTAAAAGGCTTCCCCTCTATCCTCAAACTGTGACCCCTCGTTCTGGACTTCCCCAACATCGGGAACAATCTTCCTGCATCTAGCCTGTCCAATCCCTTTAGGATCTTATACGTTTCAATCAGATCCCCCCTCAATCTTCTAAATTCCAACGAGTACAAGCCGAGTTCATCCAGTCTTTCTTCATATGAAAGTCCTGCCATCCCAGGAATCAATCTGGTGAACCTTCGTTGTACTCCCTCTATGGCAAAGATGTCTTTCCTCAGATTAGGGGACCAAAACTGCACACAATACTCCAGGTATGGTCTCACCAAGGCCTTGTACAACTGCAGTAGTACCTCCCTGCTCCTGTACTCGAATCCTCTCGCTATAAATGCCAGCATACCATTCGCCTTTTTCACCGCCTGCTGTACCTGCATGCCCACTTTCAATGACTGGTGTATAATGACACCCAGGTCTCGTTGCACCTCCTCTTTTCCTAATCGGCCACCATTCAGATAATAATCTGTTTTCCTATGTTTGCCACCAAAGTGGATAAACTTCACATTTATCCACATTAAATTGCATCTGCCATGAGTTTGCCCACTCACCCAACCTATCCAAGTCACCCTGCATCCTCTTAGCATCCTCCTCACTGCTAACACTGCCACCCAGCTTCGTGTCATCCGCAAACTTGGAGATGCTGCATTTAATTCCCTCATCCAAGTCATTAATATATATTGTAAACAACTGGGGTCCCAGCACTGAGCCTTGCGGTACCCCACTAGTCACCGCCTGCCATTCTGAAAAGGTCCCGTTTATTCCCACTCTTTGCTTCCTGTCTGCTAACCAATTCTCCACCCACACCAATACCTTACCCCCAATACCGTGTTATTTAAGTTTGCACACTAATCTCCTGTGTGGGACCTTGTCAAAAGCCTTTTGAAAATCCAAATATACCACATCCACTGGTTCTCCCCTATCCACTCTACTAGTTACATCCTCAAAAATTTCTATGAGATTCGTCAGACATGATTTTCCTTTCACAAATCCATGCTGACTTTGTCCGATCATTTCACTGCTTTCCAAATGTGCTGTTATCACATCCTTGATAACTGACTCCAGCAGTTTCCCCACCACCGACGTTAGGCTAACCGGTCTATAATTCCCCGGTTTCTCTCTCCCTCCTTTTTTAAAAAGTGGGGTTACATTAGCCACCCTCCAATCCTCAGGAACTAGTCCAGAATCTAACGAGTTTTGAAAAATGATCACTAATGCATCCACTATTTCTTGGGCTACTTCCTTAAGCACTCTAGGATGCAGACCATCTGGCCCTGGGGATTTATCTGCCTTCAATCCCTTCAATTTACCTAACACCACTTCCCTACTAACATGTATTTCACTCAGTTTCTCCATCTCACTGGACCCTCTGTCCCTTACTATTTCTGGAAGATTATTTATGTCCTCCTTAGTGAAGACAGAACCAAAGTAATTATTCAATTGGTCTGCCATGTCCTTGCTCCCCATAATCAATTCACCTGTTTCTGTCTGCAGGGGACCTACATTTGTCGTTACCAGTCTTTTCCTTTTTACATATCTATAAAAGCTTTTACAGTCCGTTTTTATGTTCCCCGCCAGTTTTCTCTCATAATCTTTTTTCCCCTTCCTAATTAAGCCCTTTGTCCTCCTCTGCTGAACTCTGAATTTCTCCCAGTCCTCAGGTGAGCCACTCTCTCTGGCTAATTTGTATGCTACTTCTTTGGAATTGATACTATCCCTAATTTCTCTTGTCAGCCACGGGTGCACTACCTTCCTTGATTTATTCTTCTGCCAAACTGGGATGAACAATTGTTGTAGTTCATCCATGCAACCTTTAAATGCTTGCCATTGCATATCCACCGTCAATCCTTTAAGTGTCATTTGCCAGTCTATCTTAGCTAATTCACGTCTCATACCTTCAAAGTTACCCCTCTTTAAGTTCAGAACCTTTGTTTCTGAATTAACTATGTCACTCTCCATATTAATGAAGAACTCCACCATATTATGGGCAATCTTACCCAAGGAGCCTCTCACGACAAGATCGCGAATTAACCCTTCCTCATTGCTCAAAACCCAGTCCAGAATAGCCTGCTGTCTAGTTGGTTCCTCGACATGTTGGTTCAAAAAACCATCCCTTATACATTCCAAGAAATCCTCTTCCTCAGCACCTTTACCAATTTGGTTCACCCAGTCTACATGTAGATTGAAGTCACCCATTATAACTGCTGTTCCTTTATTGCACACATTTCTAATTTCCTGTTAAATACCATCTCCGACCTCACTACTACTGTTAGGTGGCCTGTACACAACTCCCACCAGCGTCTTCTGCCACTTAGTGTTACGCAGCTCTACCCATATCGATTCCACATCTTCCCGGCTTATGTCCTACCTTTCTATTGTGCATACAGTGCTTTGACATTAAAAGAAGTGTACATTTCAATTTTACTCAAAAGTACAGACTGCAAACCTGATGGAAACACATTGGCATAACTCCCTATTTGGTTCTGAGTTGATTGAGACATGTTTTATCACTGAGATTTTGAAGATAAATAAGTTGATTTCCAGGTGCATACAGTGCTTTGTGATTAGAAGAAGTATATCTTTCAATTTTACTCAAAGGTACTGACTGCAAACCAGATGGAAACATATTACCATAACTCCCCATTTGATTCTGAGTTGATTGAGACCTGTTTCATCACTGAGCTTATGAAGGTAAACAAGTTGATTTCTCAGTGCATACAGTGCTTTGACATTATAAGAAGTATACCTTTCTATTTTACTGAAGGTACTGACTGCAAACCTGACGGAAACATGTTAACATTCCTCTCATTTGATTCTGAGTTCATTCAGACCTGTTTTATCACTGAGCTCTTCAAGATAAAAAAAATTCATTTCTCAGTGCGTACAGTGCTTTGACATTAAAAGAAGTATATCTTTCAATTTTACTTAAAGGTACTGACTGCAACCCTGATGAAAACATATTAGCATAACTCCTCATTTGGTTCTGAGTAGATTGAAACCTGTTTTATCACTGAGCTCTTCAAGATAAAATGTTGATTTCTCAGAACATACATTGCTTTGACATTAAAAGAAGTATACCTTTCTATTTTACTGAAGGTGCTGACTGCAAACCTGACGGAAACATGTTAACATTCCTCCCCATTTGATTCTGAGTTGATTCATACCTGTTTTATCACTGAGCTCTTCAAGATAAAAAAATTTCATTTCTCAGTGCGTACAGTGCTTTGACATTAAAAGAAGTATATCTTTCAATTTTACTTAAAGGTACTGAGTGCAAACCTGATGGAAATATATTAACATAACTACCCATTTGATTGTGCATTGATTCAGAGCTGTTTTATCACTGAGCTCAGCAAGATAAAAAAAGTTCATTTCTCAGTGCGTACAGTGCTTTGACATTAAAAGAAGTATACCTTTCAATTTTACTCAAAGGTACTGACTGCTAACCTGATAGAAACATATTACCATAACTCCCCATTTGATTCTGAGTTGATTGAGACCTGTTTCATCACTGAGCTTATGAAGATAAACAAGTTGATTTCTCTGTGCATACAGTGCTTTGACATTAAAAGAAGTGTAAATTTCAATTTTACTCAAAGATACTGACGGCAAACCTGATGGAAACACATTGACATAACTCCCTATTTCGTTCTGAGTTGATTGAGACATGTTTTATCACTGAGCTTTTGAAGATAAATAAGTTGATTTCTCAGTGCATACAGTGCTTTGTGATTAGAAGAAGTATATCTTTCAATTTTACTCAAAGGTACTGACTGCAAACCTGATGGAAACATATTAACATAACTCCTCATTTGGTTCTGAGTTGATTGAAACCTGTTTTATCACTGAGCTCTTCAAGATAAAATGTTGATTTCTCAGTACATACATTGCTTTGACATTAAAAGAACTATACCTTTCTATTTTACTGAAGGTACTGACTGCAAACCTGACAGAAATATGTTAACATTCCTCCCCATCTGATTCTGAGCTCATTCAGACCTGTTTTATCACTGAGCTCTTCAAGATAAAAAAAATTCATTTCTCAGTGTGTACAGTGCTTTGACATTAAAATAAGTATATCTTTCAATTTTACTTAAAAGTACTGACTGCAAACCAGATGGAAACATATTACCATAACTCCCCATTTGATTCTGAGTTGATTGAGACCTGTTTCATCACTGAGCTTATGAAGGTAAACAAGTTGATTTCTCAGTGCATACAGTGCTTTGACATTAAAAGAAGTGTACATTTCAATTTTACTGAAAGGTACTGACTGCAAACTTGATGGAAACACATTGACGTAACTCCACATTTGGTTCAGAGTTGATTGAGACCTGTTTCATCACTGAGCTTATGAAGATAAAAAAGTTGATTTCTCAGTGCATACAGTGCTTTCACATTAAAGAAGTGTAGCTTTCAATTTTACTCAAAGGTATTGACTGCAAACCTGATGGAAACATATTAACATACCTCCCCATTTGATTCTGAGTTGATTCAGACCTGTATTATCACTGAGGTCTTCAAGATAGAAAAGTTGATTTCTCAGTGCATACAGTGCTTTGACATTAAAAGAAATATATCTTTCAATTTTACTTAAAGGTACTGAATGCAAACCTGATGAAAATATATTAACATAACTCCCCATTTTATTCTGAGTTGATTCAGAGTTGTTTTATCACTGAGCTCTTCAAGATAGAAAAGTTGATTTCTCAGTGCATACAGTGCTTTGACATTAAAAGAAATATATCTTTCAATTTTACTTAAAGGTACTGACTGCAAACCTGATAGAAACATATTACCATAACTCCCCATTTGATTCTGAGTTGATTCAGACCTGTTTTATCACTAAGGTCTTCAAGATAAAAAAGTTGATTTCTCAGTGCTTACATAGTTTGACATTAAAAGAAGTATACCGTTCAATTTTACTCAAAGGTACAGACTGCAAACCTGATGGAAACTGAATAACATAACTTTCATTTCGATTCTGAGTTGATTCAGAATTGCTTTATAACTGAGCTCTTCAAGGTAGAAAAGTTGATTTCTAAGTGCATATAGTGCTTTGACATTAAAAGAGGTATACCTTTCAATTTTACTCAGAGGTACTGACTGCTAACCTGATAGAAACATATTACCATAACTCCCCATTTGATTCTGAGTTGATTGAGACCTGTTTCATCACTGAGCTCATGAAGATAAACAAGTTGATTTCTCATTGCATGCAGTGCTTTGACATTAAAAGAAGTGTACATTTCAATTTTACTCAAAGGTACTGACTGCAAACTTGATGGAAAGACATTGACATAACTCCACATTTGGTTCTGAGTTGATTGAGACCTGTTTCATCACTGAGCTCTTCAAGATAAAAAAAGTTCATTTAGAAACATAGAAACATAGAAAATAGGTGCAGGAGTAGGCCATTCGGCCCTTCGAGCCTGCACTGCCATTTATTATGATCATGGCTGATCATCCAACTCAGATCCCCGCCCCAGCCTTCCCTCCATACCCCCTGACCCCTGTAGCCACAAGGGCCATATCTAATTCCCTCTTAAATATAGCCAATGAACTGGCCTCAACAGTTTCCTGTGGCAGAGAATTCCACAGATTCACCACTCTCTGTGTGAAGAAGTTTTTCCTAATCTCGGTCCTAAAAGGCTTCCCCTCTATCCTCAAACTGTGACCCCTCGTTCTGGACTTCCCCAACATCGGGAACAATCTTCCTGCATCTAGCCTGTCCAATCCCTTTAGGATCTTATACGTTTCAATCAGATCCCCCCTCAATCTTCTAAATTCCAACGAGTACAAGCCGAGTTCATCCAGTCTTTCTTCATATGAAAGTCCTGCCATCCCAGGAATCAATCTGGTGAACCTTCGTTGTACTCCCTCTATGGCAAAGATGTCTTTCCTCAGATTAGGGGACCAAAACTGCACACAATACTCCAGGTATGGTCTCACCAAGGCCTTGTACAACTGCAGTAGTACCTCCCTGCTCCTGTACTCGAATCCTCTCGCTATAAATGCCAGCATACCATTCGCCTTTTTCACCGCCTGCTGTACCTGCATGCCCACTTTCAATGACTGGTGTATAATGACACCCAGGTCTCGTTGCACCTCCTCTTTTCCTAATCGGCCACCATTCAGATAATAATCTGTTTTCCTATGTTTGCCACCAAAGTGGATAAACTTCACATTTATCCACATTAAATTGCATCTGCCATGAGTTTGCCCACTCACCCAACCTATCCAAGTCACCCTGCATCCTCTTAGCATCCTCCTCACTGCTAACACTGCCACCCAGCTTCGTGTCATCCGCAAACTTGGAGATGCTGCATTTAATTCCCTCATCCAAGTCATTAATATATATTGTAAACAACTGGGGTCCCAGCACTGAGCCTTGCGGTACCCCACTAGTCACCGCCTGCCATTCTGAAAAGGTCCCGTTTATTCCCACTCTTTGCTTCCTGTCTGCTAACCAATTCTCCACCCACACCAATACCTTACCCCCAATACCGTGTTATTTAAGTTTGCACACTAATCTCCTGTGTGGGACCTTGTCAAAAGCTTTTGAAAATCCAAATATACCACATCCACTGGTTCTCCCCTATCCACTCTACTAGTTACATCCTCAAAAATTTCTATGAGATTCGTCAGACATGATTTTCCTTTCACAAATCCATGCTGACTTTGTCCGATCATTTCACTGCTTTCCAAATGTGCTGTTATCACATCCTTGATAACTGACTCCAGCAGTTTCCCCACCACCGACGTTAGGCTAACCGGTCTATAATTCCCCGGTTTCTCTCTCCCTCCTTTTTTAAAAAGTGGGGTTACATTAGCCACCCTCCAATCCTCAGGAACTAGTCCAGAATCTAACGAGTTTTGAAAAATGATCACTAATGCATCCACTATTTCTTGGGCTACTTCCTTAAGCACTCTAGGATGCAGACCATCTGGCCCTGGGGATTTATCTGCCTTCAATCCCTTCAATTTACCTAACACCACTTCCCTACTAACATGTATTTCACTCAGTTTCTCCATCTCACTGGACCCTCTGTCCCTTACTATTTCTGGAAGATTATTTATGTCCTCCTTAGTGAAGACAGAACCAAAGTAATTATTCAATTGGTCTGCCATGTCCTTGCTCCCCATAATCAATTCACCTGTTTCTGTCTGCAGGGGACCTACATTTGTCGTTACCAGTCTTTTCCTTTTTACATATCTATAAAAGCTTTTACAGTCCGTTTTTATGTTCCCCGCCAGTTTTCTCTCATAATCTTTTTTCCCCTTCCTAATTAAGCCCTTTGTCCTCCTCTGCTGAACTCTGAATTTCTCCCAGTCCTCAGGTGAGCCACTCTCTCTGGCTAATTTGTATGCTACTTCTTTGGAATTGATACTATCCCTAATTTCTCTTGTCAGCCACGGGTGCACTACCTTCCTTGATTTATTCTTCTGCCAAACTGGGATGAACAATTGTTGTAGTTCATCCATGCAACCTTTAAATGCTTGCCATTGCATATCCACCGTCAATCCTTTTAAGTGTCATTTGCCAGTCTATCTTAGCTAATTCACGTCTCATACCTTCAAAGTTACCCCTCTTTAAGTTCAGAACCTTTGTTTCTGAATTAACTATGTCACTCTCCATATTAATGAAGAACTCCACCATATTATGGGCAATCTTACCCAAGGGGCCTCTCACGACAAGATCGCGAATTAACCCTTCCTCATTGCTCAAAACCCAGTCCAGAATAGCCTGCTGTCTAGTTGGTTCCTCGACATGTTGGTTCAAAAAACCATCCCTCATACATTCCAAGAAATCCTCTTCCTCAGCACCTTTACCAATTTGGTTCACCCAGTCTACATGTAGATTGAAGTCACCCATTATAACTGCTGTTCCTTTATTGCACACATGTCTAATTTCCTGTTAAATACCATCTCCGACCTCACTACTACTGTTAGGTGGCCTGTACACAACTCCCACCAGCGTCTTCTGCCACTTAGTGTTACGCAGCTCTACCCATATCGATTCCACATCTTCCCGGCTTATGTCCTACCTTTCTATTGTGCATACAGTGCTTTGACATTAAAAGAAGTGTACATTTCAATTTTACTCAAAAGTACAGACTGCAAACCTGATGGAAACACATTGGCATAACTCCCTATTTGGTTCTGAGTTGATTGAGACATGTTTTATCACTGAGCTTTTGAAGATAAATAAGTTGATTTCTCAGTGCATACAGTGCTTTGTGATTAGAAGAAGTATATCTTTCAATTTTACTCAAAGGTACTGACTGCAAACCTGATGGAAACATATTACCATAACTCCCCATTTGATTCTGAGTTGATTGAGACCTGTTTCATCACTGAGCTTATGAAGGTAAACAAGTTGATTTCTCAGTGCATACAGTGCTTTGACATTATAAGAAGTATACCTTTCTATTTTACTGAAGGTACTGACTGCAAACCTGACGGAAACATGTTAACATTCCTCTCATTTGATTCTGAGTTCATTCAGACCTGTTTTATCACTGAGCTCTTCAAGATAAAAAAAATTCATTTCTCAGTGCGTACAGTGCTTTGACATTAAAAGAAGTATATCTTTCAATTTTACTTAAAGGTACTGACTGCAACCCTGATGAAAACATATTAGCATAACTCCTCATTTGGTTCTGAGTAGATTGAAACCTGTTTTATCACTGAGCTCTTCAAGATAAAATGTTGATTTCTCAGAACATACATTGCTTTGACATTAAAAGAAGTATACCTTTCTATTTTACTGAAGGTGCTGACTGCAAACCTGACGGAAACATGTTAACATTCCTCCCCATTTGATTCTGAGTTGATTCATACCTGTTTTATCACTGAGCTCTTCAAGATAAAAAAATTTCATTTCTCAGTGCGTACAGTGCTTTGACATTAAAAGAAGTATATCTTTCAATTTTACTTAAAGGTACTGAGTGCAAACCTGATGGAAATATATTAACATAACTACCCATTTGATTGTGCATTGATTCAGAGCTGTTTTATCACTGAGCTCAGCAAGATAAAAAAAGTTCATTTCTCAGTGCGTACAGTGCTTTGACATTAAAAGAAGTATACCTTTCAATTTTACTCAAAGGTACTGACTGCTAACCTGATAGAAACATATTACCATAACTCCCCATTTGATTCTGAGTTGATTGAGACCTGTTTCATCACTGAGCTTATGAAGATAAACAAGTTGATTTCTCTGTGCATACAGTGCTTTGACATTAAAAGAAGTGTAAATTTCAATTTTACTCAAAGATACTGACGGCAAACCTGATGGAAACACATTGACATAACTCCCTATTTCGTTCTGAGTTGATTGAGACATGTTTTATCACTGAGCTTTTGAAGATAAATAAGTTGATTTCTCAGTGCATACAGTGCTTTGTGATTAGAAGAAGTATATCTTTCAATTTTACTCAAAGGTACTGACTGCAAACCTGATGGAAACATATTAACATAACTCCTCATTTGGTTCTGAGTTGATTGAAACCTGTTTTATCACTGAGCTCTTCAAGATAAAATGTTGATTTCTCAGTACATACATTGCTTTGACATTAAAAGAACTATACCTTTCTATTTTACTGAAGGTACTGACTGCAAACCTGACAGAAATATGTTAACATTCCTCCCCATCTGATTCTGAGCTCATTCAGACCTGTTTTATCACTGAGCTCTTCAAGATAAAAAAAATTCATTTCTCAGTGTGTACAGTGCTTTGACATTAAAATAAGTATATCTTTCAATTTTACTTAAAGGTACTGACTGCAAACCAGATGGAAACATATTACCATAACTCCCCATTTGATTCTGAGTTGATTGAGACCTGTTTCATCACTGAGCTTATGAAGGTAAACAAGTTGATTTCTCAGTGCATACAGTGCTTTGACATTAAAAGAAGTGTACATTTCAATTTTACTGAAAGGTACTGACTGCAAACTTGATGGAAACACATTGACGTAACTCCACATTTGGTTCAGAGTTGATTGAGACCTGTTTCATCACTGAGCTCTTGAAGTTAAAAAAGTTGATTTCTCTGTGCATACAGTGCTTTGACATTAAAAGAAGTGTACATTTCAATTTTACTCAAAGGTACTGACTGCAAACTTGATGGAAACACATTGACATAACTCCCTATTTGGTTCTGAGTTGATTGAGACATGTTTTATCACTGAGCTTTTGAAGATAAATAAGTTGATTTCTCAGTGCATACAGTGCTTTGTGATTAGAAGAAGTATATCTTTCAATTTTACTCAAAGGTACTGACTGCAAACCTGATGGAAACACATTGACATCTAACCCTATTTGGTTCTGAGTTGATTGAGACATGTTTTATCACTGAGCTTTTGAAGATAAATAAGTTGATTTCTCAGTGCATACAGTGCTTTGTGATTAGAAGAAGTATATCTTTCAATTTTACTCAAAGGTACTGACTGCAAACCTGATGGAAACACATTGACATAACTCCCTATTTGGTTCTGAGTTGATTGAAACCTGTTTTATCACTGAGCTCTTCAAGATAAAATGTTGATTTCTCAGTACATACATTGCTTTGACATTAAAAGAACTATACCTTTCTATTTTACTGAAGGTACTGACTGCAAACCTGACAGAAATATGTTAACATTCCTCCCCATCTGATTCTGAGCTCATTCAGACCTGTTTTATCACTGAGCTCTTCAAGATAAAAAAAATTCATTTCTCAGTGTGTACAGTGCTTTGACATTAAAATAAGTATATCTTTCAATTTTACTTAAAGGTACTGACTGCAAACCAGATGGAAACATATTACCATAACTCCCCATTTGATTCTGAGTTGATTGAGACCTGTTTCATCACTGAGCTTATGAAGGTAAACAAGTTGATTTCTCAGTGCATACAGTGCTTTGACATTAAAAGAAGTGTACATTTCAATTTTACTGAAAGGTACTGACTGCAAACTTGATGGAAACACATTGACGTAACTCCACATTTGGTTCAGAGTTGATTGAGACCTGTTTCATCACTGAGCTCTTGAAGTTAAAAAAGTTGATTTCTCTGTGCATACAGTGCTTTGACATTAAAAGAAGTGTACATTTCAATTTTACTCAAAGGTACTGACTGCAAACTTGATGGAAACACATTGACATAACTCCCTATTTGGCTCTGAGTTGATTGAGACATGTTTTATCACTGAGCTTTTGAAGATAAATAAGTTGATTTCTCAGTGCATACAGTGCTTTGTGATTAGAAGAAGTATATCTTTCAATTTTACTCAAAGGTACTGACTGCAAACCTGATGGAAACACATTGACATAACTCCCTATTTGGTTCTGAGTTGATTGAGACATGTTTTATCACTGAGCTTTTGAAGATAAATAAGTTGATTTCTCAGTGCATACAGTGCTTTGTGATTAGAAGAAGTATATCTTTCAATTTTACTCAAAGGTACTGACTGCAAACCTGATGGAAACACATTGACATAACTCCCTATTTGGTTCTGAGTTGATTGAGACATGTTTTATCACTGAGCTTTTGAAGTTAAATAAGTTGATTTCTCAGTGCATACAGTGCTTTGCTTTTAAAAGAAGTATATCTTTCAATTTTACTTAAAGGTACTGACTGCAAACCTGATACAAACATATTAACATTCCTCCCTATTTGATTCTGAGTTGATTCATACCTGTTTTATCACTGATCTCTTCAAGATAAAAAGTTCATTTCTCAGTGCGTACAGTGCTTTGACATTAAAAGAAGTATACCTTTCTATTTTACTGAAGGTACTGACTACAAACCTGACGGAAACCTGTTAACATTCCTCCCATTTGATTCTGAGTTGATTCATACCTGTTTTATCACTGAGCTCTTCAAGATAAAAAAATTTCATTTCTCAGTGCGTACAGTGCTTTGACATTAAAAGAAGTATATCTTTCAATTTTACTTAAAGGTACTGACTGCAAACCTGATACAAACATATTAACATTCCTCCCTATTTGATTCTGAGTTGATTCATACCTGTTTTATCACTGATCTCTTCAAGATAAAAAGTTCATTTCTCAGTGCGTACCGTGTTTTGACATTAAAAGAAGTATACCTTCCTATTTTACTGAAGGTACTGACTGCAAACCTGACGGAAATATAAAAACATTCCTCCCCATTTGATTCGGAGTTGATTCAGACCTGTTCTATCACTGAACTCTTCAAGATAAAAAAGTTGATTTCTCAGTGCTTACAGTGCTTTGACATTAAAAGCAGTATACCTTTCAATTTTGCTCAAAGGTACTGACTGCTAACCTGATAGAAACATATTGACATAATTCCCCATTTGGTTCTGAGTTGATTGAGACCTGTTTCATCACTGATCTCTTCAAGATAAAAAGTTCATTTCTCAGTGCGTACAGTGCTTTGACATAAAAAGAAGTATACCTTTCAATTTTACTCAAAGGTACTGACTACAAACCTGATGGAAACATATTATCATAATTCCCCATTTGGTTCTAAGTTGACTGAGACATGTTTTATCACTGAGCTTTTGAAGATAAATAAGTTGATTTCCAGGTGCATACAGTGCTTTGTGATTAGAAGAAGTATATCTTTCAATTTTACTCAAAGGTACTGACTGCAAACCAGATGGAAACATATTACCATATTCCCCATTTGATTCTGAGTTCATTCAGACCTGTTTTATCACTGAGCTCTTCAAGATAAAAAAATTTCATTTCTCAGTGCGTACAGCGCTTTGACATTAAAAGAGGTATATCTTTCAATTTTACTTAAAGGTACTGACTGCAACCCTGATGAAAACATATTAGCATAACTCCTCATTTGGTTCTGAGTAGATTGAAACCTGTTTTATCACTGAGCTCTTCAAGATAAAATGTTGATTTCTCAGAACATACATTGCTTTGACATTAAAAGAAGTATACCTTTCTATTTTACTGAAGGTACTGACTGCAAACCTGACGGAAACATGTTAACATTCCTCCCCATCTGATTCTGAGCTCATTCAGACCTGTTTTATCACTGAGCTCTTCAAGATAAAAAAAATTCATTTCTCAGTGTGTACAGTGCTTTGACATTAAAATAAGTATATCTTTCAATTTTACTTAAAGGTACTGACTGCAAACCAGATGGAAACATATTACCATAACTCCCCATTTGATTCTGAGTTGATTGAGACCTGTTTCATCACTGAGCTTATGAAGGTAAACAAGTTGATTTCTCAGTGCATACAGTGCTTTGACATTAAAAGAAGTGTACATTTCAATTTTACTGAAAGGTACTGACTGCAAACTTGATGGAAACACATTGACGTAACTCCACATTTGGTTCAGAGTTGATTGAGACCTGTTTCATCACTGAGCTCTTGAAGTTAAAAAAGTTGATTTCTCTGTGCATACAGTGCTTTGACATTAAAAGAAGTGTACATTTCAATTTTACTCAAAGGTACTGACTGCAAACTTGATGGAAACACATTGACATAACTCCCTATTTGGTTCTGAGTTGATTGAGACATGTTTTATCACTGAGCTTTTGAAGTTAAATAAGTTGATTTCTCAGTGCATACAGTGCTTTGCTTTTAAAAGAAGTATATCTTTCAATTTTACTTAAAGGTACTGACTGCAAACCTGATACAAACATATTAACATTCCTGCCTATTTGATTCTGAGTTGATTCATACCTGTTTTATCACTGATCTCTTCAAGATAAAAAAATTTCATTTCTCAGTGCGTACAGTGCTTTGACATTAAAAGAAGTATATCTTTCAATTTTACTTAAAGGTACTGACTGCGAACCTGATACAAACATATTAACATTCCTCCCTATTTGATTCTGAGTTGATTCATACCTGTTTTATCACTGATCTCTTCAAGATAAAAAGTTCATTTCTCAGTGCGTACAGTGTTTTGACATTAAAAGAAGTATACCTTCCTATTTTACTGAAGGTACTGACTGCAAACCTGACGGAAATATAAAAACATTCCTCCCCATTTGATTCGGAGTTGATTCAGACCTGTTCTATCACTGAACTCTTCAAGATAAAAAAGTTGATTTCTCAGTGCTTACAGTGCTTTGACATTAAAAGCAGTATACCTTTCAATTTTGCTCAAAGGTACTGACTGCTAACCTGATAGAAACATATTGACATAATTCCCCATTTGGTTCTGAGTTGATTGAGACCTGTTTCATCACTGATCTCTTCAAGATAAAAAGTTCATTTCTCAGTGCGTACAGTGCTTTGACATAAAAAGAAGTATACCTTTCAATTTTACTCAAAGGTACTGACTACAAACCTGATGGAAACATATTATCATAATTCCCCATTTGGTTCTAAGTTGACTGAGACATGTTTTATCACTGAGCTTTTGAAGATAAATAAGTTGATTTCCAGGTGCATACAGTGCTTTGTGATTAGAAGAAGTATATCTTTCAATTTTACTCAAAGGTACTGACTGCAAACCAGATGGAAACATATTACCATAATACCCATTTGATTCTGAGTTGATTGAGACCTGTTTCATCACTGAGCTTATGAAGGTAAACAAGTTGATTTCTCAGTGCATACAGTGCTTTGACATGAAAAGAAGTATACCTTTCAATTTTACTCAAAGGTACTGACTGCTAACCTGATAGAAACATATTACCATAACTCCCCATTTGATTCTGAGTTGATTCATACCTGTTTTATCACTGATCTCTTCAAGATAAAAAGTTCATTTCTCAGTGCGTACAGTGCTTTGACATTAAAAGAAGTATATCTTTCAATTTTACTTAAAGGTACTGACTGCAACCCTGATGAAAACATATTAGCATAACTCCTCATTTGGTTCTGAGTAGATTGAAACCTGTTTTATCACTGAGCTCTTCAAGATAAAATGTTGATTTCTCAGAACATACATTGCTTTGACATTAAAAGAAGTATACCTTTCTATTTTACTGAAGGTGCTGACCTGCAAACCTGACGGAAACATGTTAACATTTTTCCCATTTGATTCTGAGTTCATTCAGACCTGTTTTATCACTGAGCTCTTCAAGATAAAAAAATTTCATTTCTCAGTGCGTACAGCGCTTTGACATTAAAAGAAGTATATCTTTCAATTTTACTTAAAGGTACTGACTGCAACCCTGATGAAAACATATTAGCATAACTCCTCATTTGGTTCTGAGTAAATTGAAACCTGTTTTATCACTGAGCTCTTCAAGATAAAATGTTGATTTCTCAGAACATACATTGCTATGACATTAAAAGAAGTATACCTTTCTATTTTACTGAAGGTACTGACTGCAAACCTGACAGAAACATGTTAACATTCCTCCCCATTTGATTCTGAGTTCATTCATACCTGTTTTATCACTGAGCTCTTCAAGATAAAAAAATTTCATTTCTCAGTGCGTACAGTGCTTTGACATTAAAAGAAGTATATCTTTCAATTTTACTTAAAGGTACTGAGTGCAAACCTGATGGAAATATATTAACATAACTACCCATTTGATTGTGCGTTGATTCAGAGCTGTTTTATCACTGAGCTCAGCAAGATAAAAAAAGTTCATTTCTCAGTGCGTACTGTGCTTTGACATGAAAAGAAGTATACCTTTCAATTTTACTCAAAGGTACTGACTGCTAACCTGATAGAAACATATTACCATAACTCCCCATTTGATTCTGAGTTGATTCATACCTGTTTTATCACTGATCTCTTCAAGATAAAAAGTTCATTTCTCAGTGCGTACAGTGCTTTGACATTAAAAGAAGAATACCTTTCAATTTTACTCAAAGGTACTGACTGCAAACCTGATCGAATCATATTAACATAACACCTCATTTGGTTCTGAGTTGATTGAAACCTGTTTTATCACTGAGCTCTTCAAGATAAAATGTTGATTTCTCAGTACATACATTGCTTTGACATTAAAAGAAGTATACCTTTCTATTTTACTGAAAGTACAGACAGCAGACCTGACGGAAATATGTTAACATTCCTCCCCGTCTGATTCTGAGTTCTTTCAGACCTGTTTTATCACTGAGCTCTTCAAGATAAAAAAATATCATTTCTCCGTGCGTACAGTGCTTTGACATTAAAAGAAGTATATCTTTCAATTTTACTTAAAGGTACTGACTGCAAACCTGATGGAAACATATTAACATAACTCCCCATTTGATTCTGAGTTGATTGAGACCTGTTTTTACTCTGAGTCTTGAAAATAAACAAGTTGATTTCTAAGTGGATACAGTGCTTTGACTTTAAAAGAAGTATACATTTCAATTTTACTCAAGGTTCTGACTGGACACTTGATGGAAACATATTAACACAGCTGCCCATTTGATTCTGAGTTGATTCTGAGCTGTTTTATCACTGAGCTCTTCAAGATAAAAATGTTCCTTTCTCAGTGCGTACAGTGCTTTGACATTAAAAGAAGTATATCTTTCAATTTTACTCAAAGGCAATGACTGCAAACCTGATACAAACATATTAACATAACTCCCTATTTGGTTCTGAGTTCATTGAGCCCTGTTTTATCACTGAGCTCTTGAAGATAAAGAAATTGATTTCTCCGTGCATACTGTGCTTTCACATTAAAAGAAGTTTAGCTTTCAATTTTACTCAAAGGTATTGACCGCAAACCTGATGGAAACATATTAACATAACTCCTCATTTGGTTCTGAGTTGATTGAAATCTGTTTTATCACTGAGCTCTTCAAGATAAAATGTTGATTTCTCAGTACATACATTGCTTTGACATTAAAAGAAGTATATCTTTCAATTTTACTCAAAGG
Organism: Mobula hypostoma; assembly: GCF_963921235.1. Lineage (NCBI taxonomy): Eukaryota > Metazoa > Chordata > Chondrichthyes > Myliobatiformes > Myliobatidae > Mobula > Mobula hypostoma. The sequence goes on along the minus strand of NC_086118.1, from coordinate 6,619,799 downwards.
TACTGACTGGAATCCTGATGGAAACATATTAATATTAATTCTCATTTGGTTCTGAGTTGATTGAGACCTGTTTTATCACTAAGCTCTTCAAAATAAAATGTTGATTTCTCAGTGCATACATTGCTTTGACATTAAAAGAAGTATACCTTTCTATTTTACTGAAGGTACTGACTGGAAACCTGATGGAAAGATATTAACATTACTCCCCATTTGGTTCTGAGTTGACTGAGACATATTTTATCACTGAGCTTTTGAAGATGAAAAAGTTGATTTCTCAGTGCATACAATGCTTTGTGATTAAAAGGAGTATAGCTTTCAATTTTACTCAAATGTACTGACTGGAAACCTGATGGAAACATATTAACATTATTCCTCATTTAGTTCTGAGTTGATTGAGACATGTTTTATCAATGAGCACTTGAAGATAAAAAAGTTCATTTCTCAGTGCCTACAGTGCTTTGAAATTAAAAGAAGTATAGCTTTCAATTTTATTCAAATGTACTGACTGCAAACCTGATGGAAACGTTAACATTCCTCTCCATTTGATTCTGAGTTCATTCAGACCTGTTTTATCAGTGAACTCTTCAAGATAAAAAAGTTCATTATCAGTGTATACATTGCTTTGACATTAATAGAAGTGTACATTTCAATTTTACTCAAAGGTACTGACTTCAAACTTGATGGAAACACATTGACATAACTCCCCATTTGATTCTAAGTTCATTCAGACCTGTTTTATCACTGAAGTCTTCAAGATAAAAAAGTTCATTATCAGTGTATACAGTGCTTTGCTTTGAAAAGAAGTATATCTTTCAATTTTACTCAAAGGTATTGACCGCAAACCTGATGGAAACATATTAACATAACTCCTCATTTGGTTCTGAGTTGATTGAAACCTGTTTTATCACTGAGCTCTTCAAGATAAAATGTTGATTTCTCAGTACATACATTGCTTTGACATTAAAAGAAGTATATCTTTCAATTTTACTCAAAGGTACTGACTGGAATCCTGATGGAAACATATTAATATTAATTCTCATTTGCTTCTGAGTTGATTGAGACCTGTTTTATCACTAAGCTCTTCAAAATAAAATGTTGATTTCTCAGTGCATACATTGCTTTGACATTAAAAGAAGTATACCTTTCTATTTTACTGAAGGTACTGACTGGAAACCTGATGGAAAGATATTAACATTCCTCCCCATTTGGTTCTGAGTTGACTGAGACATGTTTTATCAATGAGCACTTGAAGATAAAAAAGTTCATTATCAGTGTATACATTGCTTTGACATTAATAGAAGTGTACATTTCAATTTTACTCAAAGGTACTGACTTCAAACTTGATGGAAACACATTGACATAACTCCCCATTTGATTCTGAGTTCATTCAGACCTGTTTTATCACTGAAGTCTTCAAGATAAAAAAGTTCATTATCAGTGTATACAGTGCTTTGCTTTGAAAAGAAGTATATCTTTCAATTTTACTCAAAGGTACTGAGTGCAAACCTGATGGAAACATATTAACATAACTCCTCATTTGGTTCTGAGTTGACTGAAACCTGTTTTATCACTGAGCTCTTCAAGATAACATGTTGATTTCTCAGTGAGTACTGTGCTTTGACATTAAAAGAAGTATACCTTTCAATTTTACTCAAAGGTACTGACTGCTAACCTGATAGAAACATATAACCATAACTCCCCATTTGATTCTGAGTTGATTGAGACCTGTTTCATCACTGAGCTTATGAAGATAAACAAGTTGATTTCTCAGTGCATACAGTGCTTTGACATTAAAAGAAGTGTACATTTCAATTTTACTCAAAGGTACTGACTGCAAACTTGATGGAAATACATTGACATAACTCCCTATTTGGTTCTGAGTTGATTGAGACCTGTTTCATCACTGAGCTCTTGAAGATAAAAAAGTTGATTTCTCAGTGCATACAGTGCTTTGCTTTTAAAAGAAGTATATCTTTCAATTTTACTCAAAGGTACTGACTGCAAACCTGATAGAAACACATTCACATTCCTCCCCATTTGATTCTGAGCTGATTCATACCTGTTTTATCACTGATCTCTTCAAGATAAAAATTTCATTTCTCAGTGCGTACAGTGCTTTGACATTAAAAGAAGCATATCTTTCAATTTTACTCAAAGGTACTGACTGCAAACCTGATGGAAACATATTAACATAACTCCTCATTTGGTTCTGAGTTGATTGAAAACTGTTTTATCACTGAGCTCTTCAAGATAAAATGTTGATTTCTCAGTACATACATTGCTTTGACATTAAAAGAAGTATACCTTTCTATTTTACTGAAGGTTCTGACTGCAAACCTGATGGAAACATATTAACATAACTCCCCATTTGATTCTGAGTTGATTGAGACCTGTTTTTTCTCTGATTCTTGAAAATAAACAAGTTGATTTCTGAGTGTATACAGTGCTTTGACTTGACAAGAAGTATACTTTTCAATTTTACTCAAGGTTCTGACTGGAAACCTGATGGAAACGTATTAACATAACTCCCCATTTGATTCTCAGTTGATTCAAAGCTGTTTTATCACTGAGCTCTTCAAGATGAAAAAGTTCCTTTCTCCGTGCGCACAGTGCTTTGACATTAAAAGAAGCATATCTTTCAATTTTACTTAAAGGTACTGACTGCAACCCTGATGAAAACATATTAGCATAACTCCTCATTTGGTTCTGAGTTGATTGAAACCTGTTTTATCACTGAGCTCTTCAATATAAAATGTTGATTTCTCAGAACATACATTGCTTTGACATTAAAAGAAGTTTACCTTTCTATTTTACTGAAGGTACTGACTGCAAACCTAACGGAAACATGTTAACATTGCTCCCCATTTGATTCTGAGTTCATCAGACCTGTTTTATCAATGAGCTCTTCAAGATAAAAAAAATTTCATTTCTCAGTGCGTCCAGTGCTTTGACATTAAAAGAAGTATATCTTTCAATTTTACTTAAAGGTACTGACTGCTAACCTGATAGAAACATATTACCATAACTCCCCATTTGATTCTGAGTTGATTGAGACCTGTTTCATCACTGAGCTCATGAAGTTAAACAAGTTGATTTCTCAGTGCATACAGTGCTTTGTTTTTAAAAGAAGTGTACATTTCAATTTTCTCAAAGGTACTGACTGCAAACCTCATGGAAACACATTGACATAACTCCCTATTTGGTTCTGAGTTGATTGAGACCTGTTTCATCACTGAGCTTTTGAAGATAAATAAGTTGATTTCTAGGTTCATACAGTGCTTTGTGATTAGAAGAGGTATATCATTCAATTATACTCAAAGGTACTGACTGCAAACCTGACGGAAACATGTTAACATTCCTCCCCATTTGATTCTGAGTTGATTCAGAGCTGTTTTATCACTGAGCTCAGCACGATAAAAAAAGTTCATTTCTCAGAGCGTACTGTGCTTTGACATTAAAAGAAGTATACCTTTCAATTTTACTCAAAGGTACTGACTGCTAACCTGATAAAAACATATAACCATAACTCCCCATTTGATTCAGAGTTGATTGAGACCTGTTTCATCACTGAGCTTATGAAGATAAACAAGTTGATTTCTCAGTGCATACAGTGCTTTGACATTAAAAGAAGTGTACATTTCAATTTTACTCAAAGGTACTGACTACGAACCTGATGGAAACATATTAACATATCTCCCCATTTGGTTCTGAGTTGATTGAGAGATGTTTTATAACTGAGCTTTTGAAGATAAATAAGTTGATTTCCAGGTGCATACAGTGCTTTGTGATTAGAAGAAGTATATTTTTCAATTTTACTCAAAGGTACTGACTGCAAACCTGATGGAAACATATTAACATAACTCCTCATTTGGTTCTGAGTTGATTTGAAAACTGTTTTATCACTGAGCTCTTCAGGATAAAATGTTGATTTCTCAGTACATACATTGCTTTGACATTAAAAGAAGTATACCTGTCTATTTTACTGAAGGTACTGACTGCAAACCTGATGGAAACATATTAACATAACTCCCCATTTGATTCTGAGTTGATTGAGACCTGTTTTTTCTCTGATTCTTGAAAATAAACAAGTTGATTTCTGAGTGTATACAGTGCTTTGACTTGAAAAGAAGTATACTTTTCAATTTTACTCAAGGTTCTGACTGGAAACCTGATGGAAACGTATTAACATAACTCCCCATTTGATTCTCAGTTGATTCAAAGCTGTTTTATCACTGAGCTCTTCAAGATAAAAAAGTTCCTTTCTCAGTGCGTACAGTGCTTTGACATTAAAAGAAGTATATCTTTCAAGTTTACTCAAAGGTACTGACTGGAAACCTGATGGAAACATATTAATATTACCCCTCATTTGGTTCTGAGTTGATTGAGACCTGTTTTATCACTAAGCTCTTCAAAATAAAATGTTGATTTCTCAGTGCATACATTGCTTTGACATTAAAAGAAGTATACCTTTCTATTTTACTGAAGGTACTGACTGGAAACCTGATTGAAAAATATTAACATTACTCCTCATTTGGTTCTGAGTTGATTGAGACCTGTTTTGTCAATGAGCACTTGAAGATAAAAAAGTTCATTTCTCAGTGTCTACAGTGCTTTGAAATTAAAAGAAGTATACCTTTCAATTTTACTCAAAGGTACTGACTGCAAACCTGCTGGAAACACATTAACATAACTCCCCATTTGGTTCTGTGTTGACTGAGACATATTTTATCACCGAGCTTTTGAAGATTAAAAAGTTGATTTCTCAGTGCATACAGTGCTTTGTGATTAAAAGGAGTTTAGCTTTCAATTTTACTCAAATGTACTGACTGGAAACCTGATGGAAACATATTAACATTATCCTCATTTAGTTCTGAGTTGATTGAGACCTGTTTTTTCAATGAGCACTTGAAGATAAAAAAGTTCATTTCTCAGTGCTTACAGTGCTTTGACATTAAAAGAAGTGTACATTTCAATTTTACTCAAAGGTACTGACTGCAAACTTGATGGAAACACATTGACATAACTCCCCAATTGGTTCTGAGTTGATTGAGAGATGTTTTATCTCTGAGCTTTTGAAGATAAGTAAGTTGATTTCTAGGTGCATACAGTGCTTTGTGATTAAAAGAAGTATATCTTTCAATTTTACTCAAAGGTACTGACTGCAATCCTGATGCAAACATATTAACATAACTCCTCATTTGGTTCTGAGTTGATTGAGACCTGTTTTATCACTAATCTCTTCAAGATAACATGTTGATTTTTCAGTGCATACATTGCTTTGACATTAAAAGAAGTATACCTTTCTATTTTACTGAAGGTACTGACTGGAAACCTGATGGAAACATATTAACATTACTCCTCATTTGGTTCTGAGTTGATTGAGACCTGCTTTATCAATGAGCACTTGAAGATAAAAAAGTTCATTTCACAGTGCCTACAGTGCTTTGAAATTAAAAGAAGTATAGCTTTCAATTTTACTCAAAGGTACTGACTGCAAACCTGATGGAAGCATTAACATTCCTCCCCATTTGATTCTGAGTTCATTCAGACCTGTTTTATCACTGAACTCTTCAAGATAAAAAAGTTCATTATCAGTGTATACAGTGCTTTGACATTAAAAGAAGTATACCTTTCAATTTTACTCAAAGGTACTGACTGCAAACATGATGGAAACACATTAGCATAGCTCCCCATTTGGTTCTGAGTCGACTGAGACTTATTTTATCACTGAGCTTTTGAAGATGAAAATGTTGATTTCTCAGTGCATACAGTGCTTTGTGATTAAAAGGAGTATAGCTTTCAATTGTACTCAAATGTACTGACTGGAAACCTGATGGAAACATACTAACATACTCCCGATTTGGTTCTGTGTTGATTGAGACCTTTTTTATCACTGAGCTCTTGAAGATAAAACAGTTGATTTCTCAGTGCATACAGTGCTTTCACATTAAAAGAAGTGTAGCTTTCAATTTTACTTAAAGGTACTGAATGCAAACCTGATGAAAATATATTAACATATTCCGCATTTGATTCTGAGTTGATTCAGACCTGTATTATCACTGAGGTCTTCAAGATATAGAAGTTGATTTCTCAGTGCATACAGTACTTTGATATTAAAAGAAATATATCTTTCAATTTTACTTAATGGTACTGAATGCAAACCTGATGAAAATATATTAACATAACTCCCCATTTTATTCTGACTTGATTCAGAGTTGTTTTATCACTGAGCTCTTCAAGATAAAAAAGTTCATTATCTGTGTATACAGTGCTTTGACATTAAAAGAAGTATACCTTTCAATTTTACTCAAAGGTACTGACTACAAACCTGATGGAAACATATTAACATAACTCCCCATTTGGTTCTGAGTTGATTGAGACCTGTTTTATCACTGAGCTTTTGAAGATAAATAAGTTGATTTCCAGGTGCATACAGTGCTTTGTGATTAGAAGAAGTATATCTTTCAATTTTACTCAAAGGTACTGACTACAAACCTAATGCAAACATATTAACATAACTCCCCATTTGGTTCTGAGTTGATTGAGACATGTTTTATCACTGAGCTTTTTATGATCCATGAGGACCAAGATATTCGCGGTGTTGCTGGTGTCTGGAGTGGGGAGTGTTGAGGCAGGTGCTGGGCGGGATTTTCCCTAGACATATACGAGCCAATATAACGGAACATTACAAGTGGGGGCTACCGTCCTGGATTTGGAATTTCGGTAAAGTTGTAATAGTCATCGCGTTAAGTGGTGTGAAGATGGATCGAGATAAGATTGTAAGTTGGTGTGAATTGGAGGAGGTACCAGTGAATCATGTGTGCATGCTTAGTGGGGTCTATTATCGCATTCCGGCAGATGTACTGGTGCGAGTGTTGAGTTTGATTAAAGGTATCGGGCAGGTAGAACTTACAGCTAGAAGGTGCGGGAAAGAACTGAGTCCAGCTGGATGTTGGTGCAGACGAGTGCCGACGTCATGACTTCAGAACTACCAGCGACAGTCCACGTTTAGGGAGAGGCAGGGCCGTGGGGTCTGCTGCAAGTCATCACTACAATCACCAAGATCCTTTTCCGTAGTGAATACTGAAGTAAAATATTCATTAAGTACCTCTGTTATTTCCTCCGGTTTCATGTATACTTTCCCACTGCCACTCTTGATATGTCCTATTCTTTCATGTATTATCCTCTTGCTCTTCACATACTTGTAGAATGCCTTGAGGTTTTCCTTCATCCTGCCCGCCAAGGCCTTCTCATGGCTCCTTCTGGCTCTTATTAAATTCTTCTGCAGCCTTTCTCCACCCATTCATCACTTACATTCGGTCTCAATCATTTCATTCCTCCATCAACCTTTCAAGATGCATTTAAATGACCCAGAATTTTTGTTTCCAGCCCAGATATCCCACCAAATTAGTAGCACTTTAAAGAAATATTTGGAATATAGTGCTAGGCAACAGAATGCCAAATGACTTCATATAAAATATTAATTGACAGTCTTAGGTCATAATAACTAATAAGGACTACCACAATGTGTTAATGCTATGATATAAGCCCAAAGGTGTTTGAAGAAAATCATAAAAAAAATGAGTCACCACTCATCATAGGCAATGGAAGGATAAATCAGAGAAGAAAAATTGCTTAATATCTATTTTTGGGGAAAGAAAACAAAGAAAAAAATAGATTACAGAAAACTAAAAGCAAGTGCGAAGGGAAAAACAGCTTGCAGAGGTTGGATGTCTTTTTTTCTGTTCAGGGTAAAAATGGAGAGGTGTTTCTTTATGGGTGGTTAAGGTAGAACTGAAGCCTTTCTGATTTAGCTCAACAGATTGCTTGGTAAGGATTCCAACGGTGGGGAGTGGGGAAATGTGTGTTTGTGGGGGGGGAACAAGCGGATAAATGTGGTTTTCACGGAAGTCAGCATTTCTGAAGTAAGCAATTGCATAACGTGATTTACATAGAGGGGAGAGGGAGAGGGGGAGAGAGAGGGAGAGGGAGGGGGAGAGGGAGAGAGAGGGAGAGGGAGAGAGGGATGGAGTTGGTTGAAGAATGGTGGAGAAGGGTTCATGTGGATATGGATTGGCGCACCTCAGTTATCTGTTTGTGGATGGTGTGCTCTATATCACTGGGGCATCAATTTCGGAGCAGAGTAGGCAGAGAGGATTAATGTCACTTGTTTTGTTTATAAAGTTGCTCATTCTTGTCAAACAAGGTCACTGTTATATATTAGTGCTGCTTGTTTATCACCCCTCATCAACTACAATATATCTAAACTCCAGTCCCAAGCTGTGCTCTCCACCTGTAATGGTTGTCTGCCCTATGATTCCATGGATTTCAAATTCTTCTACTTACCTTTTGACTCTTCTGCAGTGTCTGACCCCACCCACCCGTACAACCACTCCACCTCTGACTCCAACTTTAATCTTTCAAGATCCATTTAACTGACTTGGGTCTTTGTCGCTCTCCTATCTTAGTTCCCATGAACCATCAAGTGTCATGAAGACACTCTGCAAAGCTGTTGTCTTTCTTAATGGATTGTGTTTTTATATGGACACTAGTCAGGTGCCTGTGCTCTGGAGGTTTGAATCCTTGTAGTTGAAAGCTGTTTAATTCCAATAGGTGGTTTATTAAAAGAACTGTAATATTATCTCAAAACCCAGACTGCTCCAAGTTCAACATTCAGATCTTGCAGAAACATAGAAAACCTGCAGCAAAATCTTCGGCTCACAAAGCTGCGCTGAACCTGTCCTTACCTTAGAACTACCTAGGCTTACTCATAGTCATCTATTTTTCTAAGCTCCATGTGTCCATCCAGGAGTCTCTTAAAAAATTCTATCATTTTCACCTCCAGCACCGCCGCCAGCAGCCCATTCCATGCACTCACCACTCTTTCCGTATAAAACTTACCCCTGACATCTCCTCTGTACCTCGTGTCTGATTTCAGAGCCCTAAGCAGAGAAAACGGTGTCCTCAGGTACAGACTGGATTGGGTGTATTCACAGTTTCATCTTACAGCTAAATAAGTTTCTAATTAAACATCGAGTCAATCCCAGTTCTACAGTCAAGAGATCAAATATTAAGACCATAACACTAAGGGAGTCTACACTGTATGTGCTGTCCAATCTATCCTCTCTGTGATTGTAAATGATCCTGTCCCACCGGCTTGAAAATGAACAAGGGCATTCTTCCACATTGCCCTGGTCAAAGCATATCCCCCTATCAACACATATTCATACACTTTGTTTTATTTTTTTCTGTTGTGTGAAAATTATGAAAATTAACTGCTAGATTGCTGGCCTTATAACTGGCACTATATCTCAAAACTGATCTACCACTAACTGTGATGTATCTTGGAACACTATCAGTTTTGAAGGACACTTATGTCATGGTCCGGTCCGTGAAGTCCATATTCCGGTTCACGGTCCGGTCCATTGACCCCTGCTCCAGGTTTTCCTGTCTACTCTGTTTCTGTCCCTGTTGAGCACTAATTGAGGCAGCTGATTCTGGTTGGGGTTGGCTGCATAAATACCTCCAGAGACCAGGCCGTGGCTGCTGAATTGTTCTTGTCCTTGCTCCTTGTATCCCTTCCCCTGCCTTCTGTTTCCTCGCCTGAAGCCTTGCCTTGTCTTGCCGGTAACTCTCGCCTCGCCTGAAGTCTTGTCTTGGAGCTACCCCGTATCTATGTCCCTTCCTGTCCCTTGCCTCCATCGGGTAAGTCAGGACAGATTGCCATTTCTCTTCTGGTGGTTCTGTCCCTTCCTGTCCCTTGCTTCCATCAGGTAAGTCAGGCCAGATTGCAGTTACCCTGCAGGTGGTTCTGTCCCTTCCTGTCCCTTGCCTCCGTCGGGTAAGTCAGGTCAGATTTCCATCACTCTGCAGGTGGTTCTGTCCCTTCCTGTCCCATGCCTCCATCGGGTAAGCGAGGCCAGATTGCCGTTACCCTGCGGTGGGCCCTGTACCTTCCAGTCCCTTGCCTCCGTCGGGTAAGTCAGGCCAGATTGCCGTTACACTGCGGTGGGTTCTGTCCCTTCCTGTCCCTTGCCTCCATTGGGTGGAGTACCGCGCCCTGCCCAGGAGTACCGCACCCTGCCCAGGAGGAGCTGCAAGACCTCAAGTCTGTAGCCTCGCCTCGCCTCAAGTCTCTAGCCAAGCCAAGCTTCACGACCCTAAGCCTCGAGCCTCGCCCCAAGCCAAGCTTCAAGACCCCAAGCCTCGAGCCTCTAGCCTCGTCCTGCCTGCCAGCCAAGTCTTGTCCTTGCCTAGTTCTGGGGTCCGAGCCAGAGGCAAGACCCAGGTTCTGGGTCCTTGTCCAGTCTCTGGCTCGGAGTCCAAGCCCGGGCTCCTAGCTCTCTTGTCTAGTCCTGTTCCGGGTTCCCGGTTTTCATGTCCATGTCCTTGCCCTCACCCTGTATCCTAGTACTGTCCCAAGTACTTCAGTGTCTTGCATTTGGGTCCGTTCTCAGCCACCTCCTTATGATAACTTATCTCTGCATGTTATTCTTTTTCTTCTGAAGGGCCACCAAAGTAATGGTGTAGAACAGATGAACCACAAGGTCAATCACCATCTCTGTCAAAGTAACAAAACCATGGCAAAATAACTGATAACTGACAGGGTTGACTTGTCTGATGATCTTAAATGGCTGAAAAAAATCTCAAAGCCAAATTTCTGGACTTGACTCGCAAAGGTGAATATTAACTTTGGCCGGAAAGGATAAATAAATTTCCACCTGTTGGCTTCCTTCTGATGACGGATTGAGGTACGCTTCAGAGCTTCCTCCAGGTCCTCCTGCATCAAGCAACGAACTTCTCTGCAGTTGAAACCCCAATTTCTGATCCTGACTGGAGAAAAGTGGCATGACCCCCTGTTCATGCCCCTTACTGGAAGCTTTCTGGTCTTTGGCTCTTCTATCAGTCTCTCTTTAGGTTTTCACCCCCAATCGAATGGTCAGACCTCTGCTGCTTTGTGTCCTCCCAAATGTCCTCTTGGAACCAGTTCTTTATCTGGGCAGAAATGGTTCATAACGCTGCAGAGCTCCAGCACTGGCTTATCCTTATTTGAATGCCAGTTCAGGTTTCAGCTGCCACTTTTCTCCAGTCAGGAAGCAGAAGTTAGGGTTTCAACTGCAGAGAAGTTTGTTGCTCGATGCAGGGGGAAGTTTAGGCAGGTTAAATGAACTGAGCAGCTTTAGAAAAATGCTTTGCCACCACCATATTAAATGTAACATGATGATGGGAAGCTGGTAATGAAATCGATAGTGATGTGGGACCCAGGGGTGTTGTGGACAGTTAGAGGGTACAGAACCCAAAGGGGGCATTGATTAGAAGATTTGTGTTGAGCACAGACAGAGCAGATGTGCACAAATGATTGCATATCCCTCACATTCGCTGGCCATCAAAAGCAGCTTTGAATAAACTCTGTCACCCCCACCGCAGGATGGCCCACGAAGCAAGAAGCATGACTCGACTGGAAACTTCAGATCTTACAGCCTGGGGAACAAACAAACATCCCACTAGAACCCCATCGGGGAAGGGTTCGACACGATGTACCCCACTGATAGTGTCTTCAATGGAATGGCAAATAAGAGCCACAATGCCCTCTCTGGATATTATAGGGTCCGGAGAGCAGTCCTTCTCAGAACAGTCATAACAGTGGGAAAGGGCATCTGCTTTCACGTTCTTCGAAATAATAAAGTTAAAGCTTCCCCGTCAGGGAATCAGGCGCTTAGTCTCCTGGATATAGGCAAAATTTTCAACCAGTGGTGCCGCTCTAACGCTGGTTGACAGCTAGGACCTCTTGGTTACCAATATCATAGTTCCTCTTGACAGGGAACAGGTGAATGGAAAAGAATAAGCAGGGCTGAACCTTACTGTCACTGACAGACCTCACTAAACAGCTCCATCACCAAACTTGGATGCATCTACCTCAACAATGTTCAGGGTTTAGATGCATCAGTATTGGGGCTAAAGTGAATCACCTCTAATTCATCAAAAGAAGTTTGCACCTCAGTTATCCAATAAATATGGGACAGAGAGCCCAAAGTAAGTACAGAGCTGGGTGCAGCAATCATGCTGAGATTGCGGATGAATTGCTTATAGAAATTGGTAAAGTTGAAAAACCTCTGCACCTGTTTTAAGGTCTTTTGCTGTGGCCAGTTGGTGATGTCTGTAACCTTCCCTGACTCTATCTGCAAACCTTTGTGACAGACAACATTTCCTAAGAAGGAAACTGATGCAAATCTGAAATAAAAACTGAAAATAATGGGAATGTTCAAAAGATTAAGTAGAGTTTGTGGAGAGAGAAACAAAGTTAATGTATTAGAAACATAGAAAACCTACAGCATGATAAAGGCCCTTTGGTCCATAAAGCTGTGCCAAACATGTCCTTACCTTGATGAGGCTATGTCAGTGGTAGGTTTTGTACACAGAGAGTGATGGGAAGTGCTTCTAGGAGTGGTGGTAGTGGCAAATACATTAGGGACATTTAAAGACTCTTAGGCATTTGGATGAAAGAAAAATTGGAGGGCTGTTTGGGAGGTAAGTGTTAGATCGATCTTGGAGTAGGTTAAAAAGTTGGAACAACATTTTGGGTTCTACCACTCACCTACAATGGGCATTTTCTTTTACAGTTGCAGATGCCATTTAGAGAAATTCCTTCATCATCTTTGTGAAACTATTTGTAAATAGTGTTGTTGAGTTCTCTTAGGCCAGGGATCCCCAACCTTTTTTGCACTGTGGACTGGTTTAATATTGACAATATTCTTGCAGACTGGCCGACCCGGGGGGGTGGGGGTGGGGGAGGGTGTTCCAGTAGGGAACACCTCAACATGTCAGCATGAAAGGTTTCATAAGAATGCTCTACCTTAGCGGTGGAAGTACTGGACAAGGGCGGTCCCGTATGGGACAAACCAATTTAGCCCAATATACAGGATGTCCCGGCAAATACAAGACAGTTGGCAACCCTATGTTCAAGTTCAACAGTGCGTGACAGGGAATAAGGAAAGGTACAGCTGACTCATATCGTTTCCTCGCGGCTCGGTAGCACATGCTTTGCGGCCTAGTGGTTGGGGACCGCTGGCGTAAAGTGAAGAAACAATAACCATTAATTTATATGGGAAAAATTTTTGAGCATTTTCCAGAGCCAAAAAATAACCTTCCAAATCATACCAAATAACACATAAAACCTAAAATAACACTAACATATATTAAAAGCAGGAATGATATGATAAATACACAGCCTATATAAAATAGAAATAATGTATGTACAGTGTAGTTGGGAAGATTAAGGCAAAACCAATTTGTGGGGAAAAAAAATCGGCACGTATGCGCATGCGCACATCACGCATGCACACACAGGTGCCCGCGCAAAGCTTTGTGGTCATGGTAGTCTTTCTCGGGGTAAACACAAGTGTCCCATCAACACACACAAAAAATGTTGGTGAACGCAGCAGGCCAGGCAGCATCTATAGGAAGAGGAACAGTCGACGTTTCGGGCCGGGACTCTTCGTCAGGATCTAACTGCTACTTTTGTCCCTTATTTGGGAGTGAGAAAGTTGGCAACCCTAACTGTAAAAGACATATTGAGGTGAGTTTAACCCAACTTGAACCGCCACCGCCTCCCCCCCGGTCGGCTAGTCCACAAGAATATTGTCAATACTAAACCGGTCCGCGGCGCAGTAAAGATTGGGGACCCCTGATCTATCTAACCATGCAGGAGGTCAGTTCAATAGTCTAAGAGGTACAGAAGCTGTCTTTGAATATAGTTGTACAGTACATCCTTCTGGTCATTGGGTATATTTAAAATGGAGGTTTGATAGGTTCTTGATTAGTGAAGGTTTCAAAGGTTAAGGGGAGAAAGCAGAAGAATGGGGTGGAAAGGGATAATAAATTGGCCATAATGAAAAGTCGGAGCAGACTTGATGGGCCAAATGGCCTAATTCTGCTCCAATGTCTTATGGTCTAAGACTAGCTCCTTCAAAATAAAATCACTAATACTTACTGCCCACATTGGTTCTCTGTCAAACTCCCGCAGTATAAAATTCTCATCCTTATTTTCAAATTGCTTAATGACATTCCTCCTTACTACTACAGTAACATTGTCCAGTGATGCAACCTCCAGAGATTCAGTAATCCTCTAATTCTGGTTGAGTAACTGGTTCCATCATTCTAGAGCTGGTCTGGTGGATATTTCTTTATCCAGGCCTTCTGATGATAACGTTTAATGAAGATTTCAAATCTGAATTGTGTGTCATTTTGACTCTTCACAATCCTTTAAGGTGAATGATCTTCATGAATCATTAGATTATATGTACTGAAGAATGGATCATTTAACTCACAGCCAGGGATTTAAAATGTGAATCATTGCAGGAATATATTGCATTCATAGCAAGAGGATTCGAGTACAGGAGCAGGGAGGTACTGATGCAGTTGTACAAGGCCTTGGTGAGACCACACCTGGAGTATTGTGTGCAGTTTTGGTCCCCTAATCTGAGGAAAGACATACTTGCCATAGAGGGAGTACAAAGAAGGTTCACCAGATTGATTCCTGGTATGGCAGGACTTTCATATGATGAAAGAGTGGATCGACTAGGCTTATACTCTCTAGAATCTAGGAGATTGAGGGGAGATCTTATTGAAACATATAAAATCCTAAAGGGATTGGACAGGCTAGATGCAGGAAGATTGTTTCCGATGTTGGGGAAGTCCAGAACGAGGGGTCACAGTTTGAGGATAAAGGGGAAGCCTTTCAGGACCGAGATTAGGAAAAACTTCTTCACACAGAGAGTGGTGAATCTGTGGAATTCTCTGCCACAGGAAACAGTTGAGGCCAGTTCATTGGCTATATTTAAGAGGAAGTTAGATATGGCCCTTGTGGCTAAGGGATCAGGGGGTATGGAGGGAGGGCTGGGACAGGGTTCTGAGTTGGATGATCAGCCATGATCATACTGAATGGCGGTGCAGGCTCAAAGGACTGAATGGCCTACTCCTGCACCTACTTTCTATGTTTCTATGTTTGTCAAATGACAAGCCAGAAAAGAAAAGGCTTTGACTTGTTAGAAACGGGATTGCTGTCTATCTCTCTGGTGCTTATTAAGGCACCATGTAAGCCATAACATTAAAAGTAATTATGAGGGAACAAGTGTTTCCTGTCTTGGAATTGTAGTTTTTCATTTTAGGCTTGTTGAGTGCCAAACTATTTAATTCTTCTGAAAAGTAACTAGTTCACAAGCAAAGAAATGTATAAATACTAATTAGGCTACAGCCAGAGTACTGTGCATGGTTCAAGAAACCCAAGTGCAGGAAGGAAGTTATAGAACTTGAGGAGGTGCAGGTAAGATTAAGTTGGATGTCGCCTGATACATGGAATGGTAGAACAATTAATAGAATTGTTGCCTCGGAGCTGCAGTTATCTGGGTTCAATGCTGCCCCCTGGTATTTTCTGTATGGATATTACACACTTTCCACAGAAACCATATGGGATTGCTCTGGGTACCCTGGTTTCCTCCCATTTCCCAAACACATTTGCTGGGTTATTTAGTTATTGTAAATTGCCCCTGCTGTATCGGTGAGTGTTGGAATCGGGGGCGGGGGGAATTGATGGTAATGAGGAGATAATAGGTTACAGGAAAATTAGTCAGGGAACTGTGTTGCTTTTTGAGCCATTCAACGTCTGAAAATCTCCTGATATCTTGTAAGGAAATATGAAAGATATGGGAAGAAGGATAAGTATTCTGTTCTAAATACATTGAGCATATTGTAAAATTATATCTGCCCTCTGTTTCTTCCAGAACTGGGGATTATTGTCAAGCCTATGAAGTTTTTTTTTGTAATTTATTTTTTATTGAATTTCATCATCAAACAAACATTTCCATAAGATGTATTTCAGATATTGCACATATATATATATATATATATATATATATATAATCATATTTGTCACAAATCTCCACATAATACTTATCTGAGGTATACACTTATAGAAACGAGAGGAAAGAAATAACAATCGAAAGAAGAAAACTATGTACAGAGTAGGAAATGTTTTTTTTACAACATATTCATTGACTTGTGAGAACAAAATCAGGCCTATGTAGTTAAACCATTTTTTCCAGTATGAATAAAATTGTTCCAATTTATGATTAACAGATGCTGTAATCTTCTCCATTTTGTAAACGTCCATTGTAATTTCCATCCATACATTTAAAGTTGGGCTCTCCTGTGATAACCATTTCCTGGTAAGTGTCTTTTTACCAGCCACCAGCAGTACATTCATTAAATATTCATCTCTTTTCAACCATTCTTGAGACATATACCCAAAGTATATGGTCTTACTCTCTAAGGGTATTTGACATTTAAAGATGTCTTGTAAGGCATTAAGTATCCCACTCCAATAGTCTTGGATAACGGGTTATTCCGAGAAAATATGATAATGGTTTGCATTTTGATTTCCACAATTTCTCCAGCAAACGGGGGGGTTACTATCATAATGGGATTTCTGAGAAGGAGTAATAAAATATCTTATCAAGTTTTTCCACCCGAACTCCCACCATTTCTGTGAACTGGTACACTTCCATTGATACCTCCATGTTATTGTCCAGTCTTCCTCAGATATTATTATCCCTCCTTCCTTCTCCCATTTTGTTTTAATGTATGAAGTCGAATGTGTTTTAAGATTTGGCAAACCCTTATACACGCTTGAAATTATTCTACTACCATTTTTCTGAATTGTATGCTTTTCTAAATAGCTCTATCAGACATGTACTTGCCTTGGTTACATTTTTAACCGTCCTATTAACATACTATCACATCTGTAAATACCAGTAAAAGTCTTGTTTTTCTAATAAGTGTTTCCCTTTGAGCATTTCAAAACTGAACAGTGTTCCTTCTTCCATTATATTGCAAATGGCTGTTATTTTTTTAACTGTCCTGTCCTTAAATCTAGCATCCAGGTTATTCAGCGTAAAATCCGAGTCATATGCACACCATTTAAGAATTGTAATGTCTCTCTCTAGTTTATATTCTTTTATAATAGTTTTCTATATTTTAAGAGCCCATTTCACTCTTGGGTTGTCAATATTATTTATGTAACTTTGTAGATTGTTATCAGCCAAAATTGCCTGTATGGGGATGGAAAGTATCTCCTCCTCAATGTTTTTCCATTGAGTATCATATGATGGGTTGCACCAGCATATCATGGCTCTCAACTGTACTGTAAAATAATAATCTCTAAGAGAAGGTAGGCCCCATCCCTCCTTTTCCTTGGCTAATTGCAAAGTTTTGAGATGAACCCTAGGCCTTTTACCTTGCCATATATATCTTGATAGCATCTTGTTCCATTCATTGAATTGATTTTGGTTAATCTCTATTGGTAGGGTCTGAAAAACATATCGTAGTCTGGGCAGTATATTCATTTTAGGCAGCATCTCTAGGAAGAGGTGCAGTCGACGTTTCAGGCTCTTGGCTCCATCCCTCCCCCCCCCGTCTTCTCCTATCATTTTGGATCTCCCCCTCCCCCTCTAACTTTCGAATCTCTTACTAACTCTTCCTTCAGTTAGTCCTGACGAAGGGTCTTGGCCTGAAACGTCGACTGCACCTCTTCCTCGAGATGCTGCCTGGCCTGCTGCGTTCACCAGCAACTTTGATGTGTGTTGCTTGAATTTCCAGAATCTGCAGAATTCCTGTTGTTTACTATGTTCATTTTAATAGATTTAAACCTTGAACTGAGACCAAGAAAAGGAATTAGGTTCAATCTTGTTATATCTTCCTTAATTTTCTAATATACTGTATAGGCTGATAATAGCATTCTGACAATTTTGCCAAATCTTTTGGCATAACGATGCCCAAATATTTGACAGACTCTGTTTGCCATGCTCAAGGATATCTATTTTCAATTGCTCTTGGTGGGCTATAGTTATACGAAAGTAGTTATGTTTTATCTATGTTGATCTTGTATCCTGATAATTGGCCATATTGTTCAAAGGATTGCATCAATTTAGGTAATAGTTGGGTTTTATCTATGTCAGGGGTTCCCAACCTTAATTGCACTGCGGACCAGTTTCATATTGACAATATTCTTGCGGACCGGCCGAACCGGCGGGGGGGTGGTAGTGTTGCCAACAGACAAGAGTAGCAGTCAAATACATTGTTTACCTCGAGAAAGACTACAATGACCATGAAGCTTTGCGCGGGCACCTGTGCGCATGCGTCACCTGCGGATCTTTTGCCACAAATCGTTGTTG
This sequence comes from Mobula hypostoma, assembly GCF_963921235.1. NCBI lineage: Eukaryota > Metazoa > Chordata > Chondrichthyes > Myliobatiformes > Myliobatidae > Mobula > Mobula hypostoma. The sequence continues at coordinate 6,601,572 of NC_086118.1, read as the reverse complement.
GCGATTCTGATCGGGGGTGGGGGGGTGTTAATCACGACCAGAATATGGGTGATAAGTGACTAATACACTCAATTTCATTTCTAAAAGGTCTTAGCTAACGAATTTAATATTAAACACACAGCGCATATTTTCCTCGCATGAATATAGTGATAAGTCAATTATCAGGGGAGGACAGGGGAGCTTGAAGTAAGTGTTGAACGAACTTCCAGTAGAAGTGGCAGAATCGGGTTCAACATTATCATTTAAGGAAAAATTGGATAGGTATATGGACAGGAAAGGAATGGAGGGTTATGGGCTGAGTGCAGGTCGGTGGGACCAGGTGAGAGTAGCGTTTGGCACGGACTGGAAGGACCGAGATCGGCTGTAATTGTTATATAGTTATATAACTCACTTATAAGTCAATAGCATCATAACATTTTAATTAATGTTTGGATATTAAACACACAGCACATATTTTCCCCGTATGAACATACAAAATCATTGCAACACACCAGTATCACTGAATCAGTGGGAGCCCTGGGCTGAACACTTGTTTCCCTGCAACAAGACGGAGCCATCGAGGGGTGATGGGAGACAGCGATACTCGAAGGGGGTTCCTTATGTCCAGTCTATTCCGCAATTTAGTTTTTGTTGCATTCATTGCAGAGATATTTTGGAAATGGAAGCAATGTTTTCAGTGCTTTCATGGCTATCTCAAGATATTTACCCTTGACTTTGATCCAGAATGCCAGTAGAGATGTTATGTCAAACATACTTCTCAGCCCGTCCTCATTTGCAAGCTTGAGAAGTTGATCTCCTTCCCGCGCTAACATGGATGACGCGCGGGTAATGACCTTGCATGCATTCAAGCTCAACAGAGGGCGTGACAGGGAATGAAGAAAGGCGCAACTGACTCATATCGTTTCCTCGCAGCCCGGTAGCGCATGCTTTGCGGCCCGGTGGTTGGGGACCGCTGATCTATGTTAATCTTGTGTCCTGATAATTGGCCATATTGTTCAAAGGATTGCATCAATTTAGGTAAACAGTATGTTGATCAAAATGTCACCCACGTAACAGGCCAATTTATGCTCTGTCCCTTTAATAGTAATTCCCCTGATATCTTCACTTTGTCTGATGTATTGAGCTAATGGTTCCAGATATAATGTGAAGAGTAGTGGTGACTATGCACAACTCTGTCTCGTGCCCCTCTCCAGGGTAAAACTATTAGATAAACATCCATTGATTTTAATCCCGCCAGTAGGATTGTCGTATAGTGCCTGTATAGTTTTAATAATTGTGTCATGTAAACCAAATCTATGTAACACTCTGTAAAGAAAATTCCAATTAACCAAATCAAATAGTCATAGTCATAGTCATAGTCATAGTTATACTTTATTGATCCCGGGGGAAATGCCTTTTCAGTGTCCACGCTTATCACTATTGCTTCAATTTCATTTTTTTTATATGATCCATAATGTGAAGTGTCCTTCGTATATTGTCTTGTGTTTGGTGTTGTTGTATAAAACCGGTCTGATCATTATGTATCAGCTTGGGTAGAAAATCTTTGAATCGTTTGGCCATGATGGAGATAAATATTCTATAATCCACATTAAGAACAGATATTGGTCTAAATGACCCACATTCCATTTTATCCTTGCCTTCTTTTGGTATAGTTGAGATTATCGCCTCCTTCCAGCCGGGTGGCATTTGCACCTTTCTTAGGGCCCAGTTCAGTGTGGGGAGTAAAACAGGAATTAACTCATTTCTAAACTCTTTATACCACTCTGCCATATATCCATCTGATCCTGGTGACTTGCGTAATTTAAGCCTACTAATTGAAGTTTTTAGTTCAGCTTCAGTTACGTCAGCAGTCATCGTTTTATTTTGTTCTTTGCTTAAAGTGGGTAACTCTAAAGAATTCAGGAAGGTGTCAATTTGGGTTATGCTTCCCCCTGGAACTTTGGAATACAGAGTTTTGTAAAACATTTCAAAAGCTTCTTGAATTTCACTTAGCTTATTTTTTATCACTTTTGTTCTTGGATCCCTAATTCTATGAATTGTATTTTCTGCTATCTTTTTTTCAGTTTCCACCCCAGTATTTTCATAGATATAGATCCACTTTCATAGTGTCTCTGTTTCAGAAACATTAATTTTTTTCGAATTTCTTGTGTAGCCAAACTATTAATTTCATTCCTAATTTTTAAAATTTCCTCCAGTGTATCCTGTGCCAAACTCAATTTTGTTTTTTTTCTAGTTCCTTCAGCTTACTTTGTAATTCCTCTTTTTTATTCCTCATTTTTTACTTATATGAAGATATTGCTATAATTTTCCCTCTTAAGACAGCCTTCAGAGTATCCCATAGAATGGGAGGTGAAACCTCTCCATTATCATTGAATTCTAAGGAAAGACCAATTTTCTTTTTAATTTGTTCCTTAAAATAGGGATCATTGAGTAGACTTGAATTTAGTTCCCAAATAGTATTCTTTGGTTATTGGTCAAAATCAACAGATAAATATATAGGTGCATGGTGTGACGAGAATACACATAAAATTAAGATGTTTGCTGGCCTGGGTTAGCATCAGTGACATCAGCAAGTGGTCTGCCCCCTGCCCTCAGGGGAAGGAGAGATAAGGAACAATGGAGCAGCGTCTGGAGATGTGTAATGAAGGGACGGGGGAGAGAGAGCTGTCTGGAGCGGCTCCCCCCTTTGAACCTTGAACTGTTTGAAGTGATGTACAGACGATACCCCAGCAGGGGGATAAAAAGGGACCGGTTTGCTAAGGCAACCCACACGCCACCCGAGGTAGCGAGACCCTGGAAGCGGTACGCTTCTCACGAGTCGGTGAGAAGTATCAGACAACGGCCAGGGTGGAAAGGTACGATCAGCGGGAACCCGGTGTGTGTCCGCCCTTGCCTGGGTGCCGGGTTCACTGCAGAGGATCGACCGCATCTGGAGGAGGGGTCACAGTCGGTGGCCTCAGGTGACATCACCAAGGACCCGCCCAAAAGTTGCTTGTGCGCCATCTCGCCGGTCTGTGAGTGAAGCCGTGTCTGAATGATCAGTTGTTCCTGTTCTCTCTCTCTCTCTTCCCCCACGTTGTCCATCGCCATGGCAACGATTACTGCGAACTGAACTACTAAACTGGACTGAACTTTGAGTCACTTTGAAATTTGGTCATTTACCCCTAGACAACGATAGAGCTTGATTGATGCTGTTATCTTAATTCTGTGCACATGTGTGGTTATCATGGCTGAACTGTTGCATTTATTATCCTTTCGATTACTGTGTTGCTTGTTTCTTTAATAAAACTTTCTTAGTTCTAGTAATCCAGACTCCAACTGAGTGATCCATTTCTGCTGGTTTGGCAACCCAGTTACGGGGTACGTAACAATGGTCACTTACATCTATTGTCCCAATTCCATGGGTGATTATTTTGTCTCTATTTTTTCCAAATGTTATGAAATAGTCTATTCTTGTATATACGGAATGGGGGGGGGCAGAATAAAGAGTGTAATCCCTTCTGTCGGGGAAAAGGTCCCTCCATATATCAATTAGACCAACATCCTTAAAAGGAGTGTTAACTTTCTTATGTAAGGACTTCGTTTCATAAGTCTTTCTATTGGAAGAGTCTAACTTTGGTTGTAATTGTAAATTTATGTCTCCCTCACATATCAAGAGACCTTCTGTTTCCATTACCATAATATTAGTAATTTTCTGGAAGAAACTAATATCACTTCCTGGGGGTGCATATATATTCAATAAAGTAACCGGATTTCCATCTATATACCCCCTTACCAGAATATATCTGCCCTCCTTATCTCCCATTTCGAATACTTCTTCAAAATTTAGCTTGCTTGAGATGAGAATAGTAACTCCTTTTCTATGTCCTGACTTACATGAGGAGAAAAATAAATGAGTGAAGCCTATTCTCTTTAATTTTCCATGGTCATTATCACTTAAGTGAGTTTCCTGTAAATATACTACATGGGCTTGTTTTTTTCATTTTTGATAGAAGTTTACTGCGCTTGACTGGATTCAACTTCCTATTAACATTAAAAGAAATGAATTTTACTTTGTCCTTAGCCATATGTATTTATCTGTTAGTATATCATTGAAATTTGCAGAATATAACTTAATCGATCTACTCCCTGAACAAATAAGAGCCGAGAAACGTAAATAATAAAAAAAAGGTAATGAAGGTGTGATTACAAGGCTGTGGTCTCTAGATGACCCTGGGCTGAGCTAGAAGAAACGTCTAGCCGTGGGCGATAACCCTTCCTACCTGTGAGTTGAGTACCTATAAAAGTAAGTAAAAAAAATCTATGTCCATTACACAGAAATTATTTCCCTGTGTATTCCTCCCATGTATATATTCTCATTTAGGTGGGGAAAAAGGAATGAATGAATGAAGTTTTAAAAATTGAGTAATATAAAATCCACATTATAATACGTATTTCTCGAGATAGGTATATCACCGTCTATTTTTGCTTTTGTTTAGTTTATCAGCACTTTTAAAGTTAGCCAAACCTTATGGCTCTTTTGGAGGAGGCGAGAGCTGCCCTCGGAGAACTCACAGTCTCTTCTTAATATCCTTCTCTTGTCTTGCTCCCGTCCCCTGCTTTCTCGGTTCTCTTACTATTTCCCAAACAGATCGGGATAACTGCTTAGCCAGGCTTTCTCTTGGTTTGACCACGCACATGATCTTCCACCTTCTGAATTCGAGCCTCTGCCACCGCTATTTTCTGATTGACGTTGACGAGCTCTGACTTTATATCATTGGGTTGCTGTTTTATATCTTTTTGGACTTTCCTTATCTCTTCCAGAATCCTTATGATATTTGCCACTTCGCCTGCACGAAGCCCTGCGTCAGCTTCGCCGCCACGCGCTGCAGCTCTCTCTTCCATAGGCTCCGCAATGGTGCTTTTTTATCTCCATTCTTTTTCTCCATTCTCGCCCCCCTTATCAATTCAGATATTTTTGAAAGATCTTATATTTGATGGACTAACGGGGCAAAATATGCGTTTTTCCGGAGGAGTTGTTGATTTAAGCTGCCATTCTGAACGATGAAGCCTATGAAGTTTTGTCAGATTTATAAATCTGCAGGCACAATATAACAAGAATTCTAATGCCATAGAATTTTACGTGAAGAAATTTGTTAAAATAGTTCTTAAACACCATCCATCTATCCAGCAAAATGCTACTCAGTTATTCTGACTGTTCACAAGTTGATTTTCTTCAGAGGGATTAGAACAGAATACATGAAAGAGCTTAGTAGAAGGGATGTAGTGTATAAAATGGGAGATCATTCACAGATACAAAAATATGTTGAGAGATTGAAAGCTGCTGGTATTCAGAAGGATCTGGACGTGCATCAATCACTGAAAATTAGCATCTAGATGAAATAAGTATTTAGGGCAAACAACATGTTGATCTTTGTTGTAAGAAGATTTAGATACAAAAGACATCTTGCTCCAATTTTATAGAGCCTGGGTGAGATTATATCTGGCTTATTACTTATAATTCTGGTTAACCAACCTAAGGAAAGACATAATTTATACAGTGAACACAGCGATGGTTTCATAGATGTTTTCTGGGATGACAAGTTTATTGAAGGAGGAGAGATGAAGCAGAGAGGGCATAGTCTAGAGTATAGAATGAGAACCAATCTCGTTGAAATAGACAATGTTCTTAAAGGGATTCACAGGGTAACCACAGAGTTGACATTTCTTATGAGAGGGCTGCCTAGAGCCAGGGATCATTCTCTCAAAATATGGGATAATGGATTCAGAATTAAGAAATTTATTCACCCAGAGTCCAATGGATCTTTAGAATTCTTTACTTAAGAAATCTGAGAGGAATCTCTCTGGGGAAAACAGTTTCTCCTCATCTCTGTCCTAAATCTTCTCCCCTGAATCTTGAGGCAATGTCCCCTAGTTCTAGTCTCACCTACCAATGGAAACAACTTTCCTACTTCTATCTTATTTATTCCTTTAAAAATGTTGTATGTTTCTATAAGATCCCCTCTCATTCTTCTGAATTCCAGGTGACTCAATCTCTTCTCATAGGTTAACCCCCTCATCCCTGGAATCAACCTGGTGAACCTCCTCTGCACTGCCTCCAAAGCCAGTATATCCTTCCTCAAGCATGGAGACCAGAAATGCACACAATACTCCAGGTGCATACTCCAGGTCCAGGTCCAGATACTCCCTGCACAGTTGCAGCATGACCTCCCTGCTGTTGAATTCAATCCCTCTAGCAATGAAGGCCAGCATTCCGTTTGCCTTCTTAATGACCTGTTGAACCTGCAAGCCAACTTTTTGCAATTCATGAACAAGCATTCCCAAGTCCCTTTGCAAAACAGCATGCAGCAATCTTTCACCACTTAAACAAAAATCTGTTCTTCTATTATTCTTCCAAAGTGGATGATCTCACATTTACCAGCGTTGTATTCCATCTACCAGAGCTTGGCCCACTCACTTAACCTATCTATATCTCTCTGCAGACTCTCCACATCCTCTGTACAGTTTGCTTTTCCACTCAGTTTTGTGTCATCAGCAAATTTTGCTATGCTACACGCAGTCCCCTCTTCCAAATCATCAATGTAAACTGTAAACAGCTGCGGGCCCAGCACTGACCCCTGCAGCATCCCACTCACCACTGACTGCCAACTGGAGAAACACCCGTTTATACCAAATGTCTACCTTCTATTGGTTAAGCAATCCACTATCCATGCCAATACACTTCTTCCAACTACAAGCATCTGTATCTTATTTATAAGTCTCCTGTATGACACTTTATTGAACGCCTTCTGGAAATCCAGGTATAAAACATCCACCTGTTCCCTTCTATCCATTGCACTCATTATGTCCTCAAAGAACTCCAGTAAGTTTGTCAAACAGGACCTGCCCTTTCTGAATTCATGCTGTGTCTGGATCCTTTCTAAATGTTTCGCTATTTCTTCCTTAATGACAGCTTTAAGCATTTTCCCAACTACAGATGTTAAGCTAACTGGCCTATAGTTGCCTGTGTTTTGCCTACATCATTTGTTTAAAAAGTGGCATGACATTTACTGTCTTCCAGCCTGCTGGGACCTGCCCAGAGTCTAGAGAGTTTTGATAAATGATTACCAATGTGTCTGCTATAACCTCCGCCAATTCCCTCAGCACCCTGGGATGCATCCCATCAGGACCAGGGGACTTATCTACTATCAGGCCCTCTAGTTTGTTCATCACTATTGCTTTAGTGACAGTGATTTTATCGAGGTCCTTACCTCCCATTTCGTCCATAACATCCTTCTTTGGAGTATTAGACGTGTTCTCCACCGTGAAGACCAACACAAAATAGTCTTTCAATGCGTCAGTCATTTTCTTAGCACCCAATATCAATTTCCCCTTCTCGTCTTCCAAGGACCCATGAAACCCATGAGCATGACTTCCTTATTCATTTTATTGCGCTGCTTATTTATTATTGCACACTTACTTTGTCTTTGCTGCAAAACAACACAATTCACCTCATCTAATTCAGTGATAATAAATGTTGAAATATGAGTTTGATAGATTTTTAGACATTAAGGAACTCAAGTGATATCAAGTTAATGTGGGAAGTAAAATCCAGCTATGATCTTACTGGCTAGTGGAACAGGGCTGAAGGGGTTGAATGGCCTTCTCCTAGTTTCATTTCTTATGTCCATAATTTCTCATTCTACTTCTAAGCTCTTTTGCTTCTTCTAACTAACATTGCTTTTCAACATTTATTTGGTGTACTTGAACTGCCATTTTTGGACGAAGATATTTATGCATTTAAAGTGTATACCTGAAACATTGAAGGGCCTGATAATGTACATATAGTCAATGACTATATTGTCAATGTGTTCTAAGATAATAAATATGCAGTAGGTGTAGAGCTGAAATAACATTAGGCATAAAAACAACTGTATGTGTATTTAATGAGTGACCTGAATTTCTGTTACTGGATGATGGCACTTGTCTATCTCATACATGTACCTGTTGTTAGTCCTGTCGAAGGGTCTTGGCCTGAAATGTCAACTGTACCTCTTCCTAGAGATGCTGCCTGGCCTGCTGTGTTCACCAGCAACTTTGATGTGTGTTGCTTGAATTTCCAGCATCTGCAGAATTCCTGTTGTTTATGTACCTGTTGTTGTTCTGTTGAATAATTGTACACTTACAGCTACTGCATATAACTAAAATTAAACTGTGTGATAATGTAAGTGTACATTTAGTGCATATAGGTGAAACTGTATTGAAGATATTAATGTGTCTACATTAAAAGTCTATACCTACTATTTAAATGCAGGATCATAGTGCATGTATATTTAATGGATGAGAATCAAAAGTGTGCTGTGGACAACTAATACAGATAATGAAATACTGTTGTGGATTGATACTGAATGCATTTTTGATCATATTTACTATCTCTGTGCAGCTTTAATAGTTTGTGGCAGATAAATAGAAGCCTTATAATGCAAGCTTCATGCTTGCTTCATCCACAATTTGCACTAAATATGTAAAATTCTGGATTTGCAAATCGGTTTTATTTTTGTTTTGCTACCATTAGTTTGAAGTGACAGTAACACACAAAATTATAGCAATTACTCAATATAGTTTTATAATCACAGTCTGATATTGCAATTACATAATATTTAATTATAACTGAACACAGCATCATCTAATTAATATGTAATGATGATTGATAGACTGTGTAGAGAGCAATGCAAAAAGAATATGTACTATTTCTGAATTTTTAGTGTAGCTTGCTTTCAGAGAAGCAAATGGGTTTCTCCCCCTACAATTCACCAGGATACAATGTTAAATAAGATCCATGATAAATTTTGGTTCTGCTCCCTTCAGTTTAGAATACCACTAGTATTAGTGGTTTTTATATTTCCAGCAATCTGAAGTAACAACTCATTGACCAATATATAGTTAAATGATTTTTTGACAGTACCGCAGGAATAAACCCTTTTTTGTCAATATCACAGGACAATTTCAACTTCATAGTCAGTCTGAAACCTGGTGAAAAAGTTTCATGTTCTTTAAGAAACCGATAATGCTTTATTCCATTGATTTTGACAAAGTTTGAAACTATTCCACAGGGATCTTTTATTTTTCCAGATGAAAACAGACCAAACAGAGCTGGAGTGAGACAGAGCTAATTATAATCAATGAACTGGGTTACTTTACTTGCTGAATTGACTGGGTAAAATGTGACTTGTGACAAAATTTATCTTTCTGCCCCCTTCTTGTGTTACAAGAATAATTGATTCTGCAAACTTCTCTTTTTGCAATGATCTCACTTTATAAATCCTCATTAATAAACTCACTGGGACTAAGCAAAACTCCTCTACTTTTTTAGCTGGTCCAAATTTAAATTCAATCAAACATTAGTCTAGCACAGGAAGTGTAAGACAAAAGATGACCCTCTGCCTCCACATTCAGTTCAGTCTGTAAGGATTGCTTTTCTGAACTGCCAATCAAAACTACCTCTGCTAATGGATGCCATAGCAACCCACATGGACTATTAATTAAGATCCCAGTTAGTGTTTCCAAGTAGAATGTGGACCTCTATGAAATCCCTATTGTCTCAACACTGATGTGGTTTAAGAATCATAATGGCTAACATATTTTTCTTGCATGTCTATCAAAATGTCTTTGCTATCTTTTGCTTTGTGGATCTCAGTTTTTTGCTGTTGAAGTATAGTGGCACACTGGAATTAACCCATTCTTATCTGAATTGGATATTGTGCCAAATACATTGTGCTTACCTATTCCCTCAAATGATTAGTTTGTTGTGGAACAACCTGTGCTAGAAATTTCTTCTTAATGAATATGAGAAGGCTGAAGACATTGTTTAATGCTTTGACCATCAGTTTATTCCTAAGCAACCAAATGCATTCTTCTTTATTAACTGTGTGAAACCTGTCTAGACCATTTGCAGATTTGAGGTCATATTTAACTCTGTTTTGAGCTTCCAACTGCCTACCTGTGCCTTCACGAAGACAGATTATTCCCACCTCCTGATTTGGTCCCTGCAAAAGCATTTGACATCTCTTGACTTGACAATCCTACCTCAATCTTGGTTAGCTTAATTTGTTCTACTCTACTGAGCACGTAATAATTCTCACCAAGTTTCACTGACTAATTGTTCAGTCTTCACTGATGTTTGAGTATGTCTCAAAGCAGCTTTCTCATCCTTGTTTTTAAATTTTCACATTATCACCCGCTCTTTCTCTGCAATTTCCTCCAGCACATGAGTCCTTCGAGATATGTATGCTGATCTAAGTATTCCCAAATGTAAGCATTAAATGCCAATTTAAATGCATGCCCAAAGGTGGTGCAATTAAATTTGGGAGTATTTGAATTCACATGCAGCGACAAGGGTTTTGAAGATCCAAGCCACAATTAACCATTGTCTCTGTATTATGAAGGCACGTGTGATAAACAGGATGAAGAAACATTTAATTTTCAAAATAAGTGTGTCTCAGAAATGCAGGTATTTTTCAGTATCTCAATGCTCTGAAATTATCCAACTCAAAACAGCTCCCATGCCTATTTGATATAAACTCCAGAAGCTTAAGGACTTAAAGACTTAAAGACAAGCTTAAATATCCTGGGCAACATCTGGGGTCTTTTAATTTCAAGAGTCAATCATCAACACATCATTTCACTATATGAACTTGACCAGTTTGGAATTTCATCAGATATTACACATTCAAGACCTCAAATCAATAAAACATTCATGAGAAGCCCAATAATCTTATCTTCTCCCTCAAGAATCATAAATGATCCCAAAGGAACTGATTTTAAAAGATTTAACAATGGTATGTTGGTTAATCGTTTGTCTAAAGCTAGTAGATGGGAACAAACCCAAACGAACATTTGAATTAAAAATTCTGTAAACTCTTATAAACTTTTAAGATAATATGAAGCTTTCCTTTTCTCCCAAAGTAAATATGCAGAGTTCAATCTAAGCAAAAGTATTTGGATTTGAGGTCCTTCACCCCTGTAAAATAGTCTGCAAAAAATCAAGTGAGTCTAAGGTCGGTTGGATATGTATAGACTCAGGTATTCAAATATGCAGTGGGCACAATGATCTCAAAAGGGTGAAGATGAAGGCCGGCACTGAAGATGGAGACATTGCAATATAAATTTAGTCTGTGTAAGTTGTCATCCCCTCAGATGTGAAGGCACTAGGCTCTGGAATTCCCTCCCTAAATATCTCAACCTTTGTTTTTTTTTTATAGATTCTTTTAGAATTTTCTGTTCTGACATCCCTTTTGTGCTTGATGTGAATTTTTCTTATTTTTAATTATGGCCCCGCAGATCATCTTGGGAAGATTTGTTATGTTACAGATGTTACTGAAATGCCAGATGTTAATATTGTTAATGAATAAATAGACCATTTATCCTATTGGGAGATGTAATGGGTGACAGGTTGTTAATGGTGGATATAATAATTAGCAGCCCTGGCGAAACAATGCAATGATTAGATTGGACTGTCCGAATGGTCTTGTATTGCTCCAGAAACTTGATTGTTATAACACAGAAGGAAGCCATTGGATTCATTGGATTCAAGGAAGTCATTGGATTCAGGCAGACACTTAGCAATTCAATCCCATCAGCAGCATTTCCGTTTATTTCCCTCTTTCTCTCTCTCATGTGGCAATCAATTTTTTGCCATTTACCTACACTCAGGGATAATTTACAATGGCCAATTAATCAGTCCTGATGAAGGGATGAAGGATCTCATCTTGAAACTCCGACTCTTTATTTCTCTCCATAGATGCTGACTGACCTGCTGAGTCAAACCAATATTTTGTGTGTGCTATAAACAATTAATCTTCCAGCACATCTTTGGAATATGGGGGTGAAAAAAAACTGGAGCATTCAGAGAACTGAATGCAGTTACAGGGAGAATATGCAAACTTCACATAGACAGCAGAGCTGAAGGCCAAGATTGAAAACTGGTTGCTGGAGCCAAGGCATCAGCACTATCTGCAGAACAGCCATGCCACCTCAATTCCTGAAGATTTGCATGATAAAGGAACAGGTTTTATGATGCTGAAGGGCCTGTTTCTGTTCTTTACTTCTCCATAATTCTATGACTCTTAATGTAGATGGATTTGGTCTAAGAAAAGAGCTTGAAATGACAAAATGCCTTTCATAATCCCAAACCTCCTCAGAGGCAATAGAAAAAAAAAGAGCTGGCAAACTTGATATACCAACATTCTACAGAAATGGTGCCATGGAGTTTCTTATATCGATCCAAGAGACATAGTTTAACGTCACAGCAAAATAACATAACCCCTAACAGTGCAGCATGTATGGTGTTATCAACTAAGATTTTGAAGCATTTTACAGAAGGACTGGAACTTGTGGTCTCCTGGTTCAAAGGCAAAAATACAATTACTTTGCCAAAGCAGTTGTTGATTTGCATGCATGTTCACAGACCAAAAACCTTTAACTATCCTCTTGTCAATGAATGGGTAGGATGAGCAGAGGGTCAGAAAGAGATTTGATTGAATAAAATGACTGGGAAAAGATTTTACTGAGATGGTGAGATTAATGAAAGGTGAGGTGCTTGCAAAAGTGTGGAAATAACCATATTGGCAAATGGAATAGATAAATTAAGAATCCTTTTTGAATCCATCAAGTTTAATTGGAATGTTCACACTCTAAATCACTATACATTAAACAACCTTCAGACTGAACTGATGTCATTGGTTTAGGCTGGCACCATCCAAAAGTCTTCAGTTAGACTGTCCGGTCTAATGGCACCTCAGCCCGAGCATACACAATATCACCTAAACTGGCATCTCCCAGACTAATTTAGCCCACATCTCCTTGACTAATTTAACTCTAGTTTAGTTTAGCTCTGCATCTCCCGGACTAAGTTAGCCAAGCATTTCCCAGCTTAATTTAGCCCTGTAGCTCCCATTCTAGCTTAGCTCTGGTCTTTGTTATTATGAAGGACCACCGAACTGCCCAATGCAGTGAATTTCTTTAGTTGTCGCTGTATTTGCCAGGCCTAATTTTGAGCAACCTCAGTGGATATTTAATATAGGCTTCAGACCCTTTATGTACATGCATTCTGGTCACTGAATTATAGGAAAGATGTCAATAAAATTGAGAGAGTACAGACGAGATTTACTTAAATGTTGCCTGGGTTTCATCTCCTAAGTTACAGAGAAAGGTTGAACAAGTTAGGTCTTTATTCTTTGGAGCATAGAAGGTTGAGGGGGGACTTGATAGTGGTGTTTAAAATTATGAGGGGGATTGATAGAGTTGACGTGGATAGGCTTTTTCCATTGAGAATGGGGGACATTCAAACAAGAGGACATGAGTTGAGAGTTAAAGGGCAAAAGTTTAGGGGTAACATGAGGGGGAACTTCTTTACTCAGAGAGTGGTAGTTGTGTGGAACAAGCTTCCAGCACAAGGATACACGGTGTATCGGAAGGATAGAAAGGTAGGCAGAGGGGGAGGCGTGGCTTTATTGGTAAGAAATTATATTAAATCATTAGAAAGAGGTGAATCTTTATGAGTTGAGCTAAGAAATTGCAGGGGTAAAAGAATCCTGATGGCAGTTATTTATAGGCCTCCAAACAGCTGCAATGTTGTGGACTACAAATTACAACAGGAAATAGAAAAAGCTTGTCAGAAGGGTGGTGTTATGATAGCTGTGGGGGATTTTAACATGCAAGTGGATTGGGAAAATCAGGTCGGCACTGCATCTCAAGAGAGAGAATTGGTAGAATGTCTGCGAGATGGCTTTTTAGAACAGCTTGTTGTTGAGCCCACGAGGGGATCGGCTGTACTGGATTGGGTATTGTGTAATGAACTGGAGGTGATTAGAGAGGTTGAGGTGAAGGAACCCTTAGGAGGCTGTGATCATAACATGATTGAGTTCATTGTGAAATTTAAAAAAGAGAAGCCGAAATCTGATGTGTCGGTATTTCAGTGGAGTAAAGGAAATTACAGTGGCTTGAGAGAAGAACTGGCCAAAGTTGACTGGAAAGGGACACTGGCGGGAAAGGCGGCAGAGCAGCAGTGGCTAGAGTTTATGCGAGAAGTGAGGAAGGTGCAAGACAGGTATATTCCAAAAAAGAAGAAATTCTCGAATGGAAAAAGGATGCAAACGTGGTTGACAAGAAAAGTCAAAGCCAAAGTTAAAGCAAAGGAGAGGGCATACAAGGAAGCAAAAATTAATGGGAAGACAGAGGATTAGGAAGTTTTTAAAAGTTTACAAAAGGAAACCAAGAAGGTCATTAAGAGGGAAAAGATTAACTATGAATGGAAGCTAGCAAATAATATCAAAGAGGATACTAAAAGCTTTTTCAAGTATATAAAGAGTAAAAGACAGGTGAGAGTAGATATAGGACCGATAGAAAATGATGCTGGAGAAATTGTAATGAGAGATAAGGAGATGGCGGAGGAACTGAACGAGTACTTTGCATCACTCTTCACTGAGGAAGACATCAGCAGTATACCAGACACTCAAGGGTGGCAGGGAAGAGAAGTGTGCGCAGTCACAATTACACAGAGAAAGTACTCAGGAAGCTGAATAGTCTAAAGGTAGATAAATCTCCCGGACCAGATGGCATGCACCTTTGTGTTCTGAAGAAAGTAGCTGTGGAGATTGCGGAGGCATTCGCGATGATCTTTCAAAGTCGATAGATTCTGGCATGGTTCTGGAGGACTGGAAGATTGGAAATGTCACTCCACTATTTAAGAAGGGGGCAAGGAAGCAAAAAGGAAATTATAGACCTGCTAGCTTGACATTGGTGGTTGGGAAGCTGTTGGTGTTGGTTGTCAAGGATGAGGTTACAGAGTACCTGGAGGCATATGACAAGATAGGCAGAACTCAGCATGGATTCCTTCAAGGAAAATCCTGCCTGACAAACCTATTACAATTTTTTTGAGGAAATTACAAGTAGGCTAGACAAGGGGGATGCAGTGGATGTTGTATATTTGGATTTTTAGAAGGCCTTTGACAAGGTGCCACACATGAGGCTACTTAACAAGATAAGAGCCCATGGAATTACGGGTAAGTTACATATGTGGATAGAGCGTTGGCTGATTGGCAGGAAACAGAAAGTGGGAATAAAGGGATCCTATTCTGGTTGGCTGCCGGTTACCAGCGATGTTCCAAAGGGGTCCCTGTTGGGGCCGCTTCTTTTTACATTGTGCATCAACGATTTGGATTATGGAATAGATGGCTTTGTGGCTAAGTTTGCCGATGATACGAAGAGAGGTGGAGGGGCCGGTACTGCTGAGGAAACGGAGAGTCTGCAGAGAGACTTGGATAGATTGAAGACCGGGCAAAGAAGTGGCAAATGAAATACGATGTTGGAAAGTGTATGGTTATGCACTTTGACAGAAGAAATAAACAGGCAGACTATTATTTAAATGGGGAAAGAATTCAAAGTTCTGAGATGCAACGGGACTTGGGAGTCCTTGTACAGGATACCCTTAAGGTTAACCTCCAGGTTGAGTTGGTAGTGAAGAAGGCGAATGCAATGTTGGCATTCATTTCTAGAGGAATAGCGTATTGGAGCAGGGATGTGATGTTGAGGATCTATAAAGCGCTGGTGAGACCTCACTTGTAGTACTGTGGGCAGTTTTGGTCTCCTTATTCAAGAAAGGATGTGCTGACATTGGAGAGGGTACAGAGAAGATTCACTAGAATGATTCCGGGAATGAGAGGGTTATCACATGAGGAACGTTTGTCCGCTCTTGGACTGTATTCCTTGGAGTTTAGAAGAATGAGGCAAGACCTCATAGAAACATTTCGAATGTTGAAAGGCATGGACAGAGTGGATGTGGCAAAGTTGTTTCCCATGATGGGGGAGTCTAGTATGAGAGGGCATGACTTAAGGATTGAAGGGCGCCCATTCAGAACAGAAATGCGAAGAAATTTTTTTAGTCAGAGGGTGATGAATCTATGGAATTTATTGCCACAGGCAGCAGTGGAAGCCAAGTCATTGGGTGTATTTAAGACAGAGATTGATAGGTATCTGAGTAGCCAGGGCATCAAAGGTTATGGTGAGAAGGTGAGGGAGTGGCACTAAATGGGAGAATGGCTGTACAATGTTTCTCTCAAATGCTCCAGTTCTGGTGATGAACCTACTTTGTGACAGCTTCAACAGAACATAGAATAGTACAGCACAGTACAGGCCCTTCGGCCAACAATGTTGTGCCGACCCTTAAACCCTGTCTCCCATATGATCCCCCACCTTAAATTCCTCCATATACCTGTCTAGTAGTCTCTTAAATTCCATGCACCAACCACTCCCTGAGTAAAAAACCTTCCTCTAATATCCCCCTTGAACTTCCCACCCCTTACCTTAAAGCCATATCCTCTTGTATTGAGCAGTGGTGCCCTGGGGAAGAGGTGCTGGCTGTCCACTCTATCTATTCCTCTTAATATCTTGTATACCTCTATCATGTCTCCTCTCATCCTCCTTCTCTCCAGAGAGTAAAGCCCTAGCTCCCTTAATCTCTGATCATAATGCATACTCTCTAAACCAGGCAGTATACTGGTAAATCTCCTCTGTACCCTTTCCAATGCTTCCACATCCTTCCTATAGTGGGGTGACCAGAACTGGATACAGTAGTCCAAGTTTGGCCTAACCAGAGTTTTATAGAGCTGCATCATTACATCGCGACTCTTAAACTCTATCCCTCGACTTATGAAAGCTAACACCCCATAAGCTTTCTTAATTACTCTATCCACCTGTGAGGCAACTTTCAGGGATCTGTGGACATGTACCCCCAGATCCCTCTGCTCCTCCGCACTACCAAGTATCCTGCCATTTACTTTGTACTCTGCCTTGGAGTTTGTCCTTCCAAAGTGTACCACCTCACACTTCTCCGGGTTGAACTCCATCTGCCACTTCTCAGCCCACTTCTGCATCCTATCAATGTCTTTCTGCAATCTTTGACAACCCTCTACACTATCTACAACACCACCAACCTTTGTCATCTGCAAACTTGCCAACCCACCCTTCTACTCCCACATCCAGGTCGTTAATAAAAATCACGAAAAGTAGAGGTCCTAGAGCCGATCCTTGTGGGACACCACTAGTCACAACCCTCCAATCCGAATGTACTCTGTCCACCACGGCCCTCTGCTTTCTGCAGGCAAGCCAATCCTGAATCCACCTGGCCAAACGTCCCTGGATCCCATGCCTTCTGACTTTCTGAATAAGCCTACCATGTGGAACCTTGTCAAATGCCTTACTAAAATCCATGTAGATCACATCCACTGCACTACCCTCATCTATATGCCTGGTCACCTCCTCAAAGAACATTATCAGGCTTGTTAGACATGATCTGCCCTTCACAAAACCATGCTGACTGTCCCTGATCAGACCATGATTCTCTAAATAGATAGATTCTGTCTCTAAGAATCTTTTCCAACAGCCTTCCCGCCACAGACGTAAGGCTCACTGGTCTATAATTACCCGGACTATCCCTACTACCTTTTTTGAACAAGGGGACAACATTTGCCCCCCCTCCAATCCTCCGGTACCATTCCTGTGCACAACGAGGACATAAAGATCCTAGCCAGAGGCTCAGCAGTCTCTTCTCTTGCCTCGTGGAGCAGCCTGGGGGAATATTCCGTCAGGCTCCGGGGACTTATCCGTCCTAACATATTTTAACAACTCCATCACCTCCTCTCCCTTAATATCAACATGCTGCAGAACATCAACCTCACTTATATTGTTCTCATCGTCATCAAGTTCTGGAAGTTAATGTGCTTTGCATGAACTGTATTACCTCATCAACTTTATCAACGATCTCATCGGAAAGATTCTATTAAATTGGTTAAACAACAATTTGCCCAAAATGGATCTGTGATGACTTGCCTTAATGAGTCCATTTTACTCCATATGACTACTAATCATATGTCTATAACAGCTTTTGAACCCAGCATGAAGGTTAAACTGACTGGCTTATAGTTGCTGTATTTATTCCTAAATGCTTTCATTAACAAGGGAATAACAATCAGCACTATCGGTCCTCTGGCACTAGGCCCTTCTCCATTATGGCCTGTGGCTCCATCATTTCCTTCTATACTTCCCTTAAAATCCTAGCTCTGGTGACTGACCTACTTCAGGTTTGGCAAAGTGTTCTAAAGTCTCTATATCGCTTATTAATTCCCAGTTACGTTGGCAGCAGATAACTTCTGATATATCCTTTTTTAAATGTTAATTTTTATTTTCTCTCTGATTTATTGTTCTCATTGGTACCTGCAACCAGAAGCTCATCATGAGTTGTTTTAGCTTCATCTTCCTTCATATCGTCTTTGTCATCCAGAGCTCTCTTGTTGTGTTTGTTCTTCCTTTGCTCCTCTTGGGAGCATGCGTCAACTGTACCTGATCCATCTGTCCCTAAAAGACAGTCTTTGCTTCATTTATGTTTTTCCATGTCGTTGTTTGATTCTACTTTATCTGGGCCAGATCCATATTCTCTTTATTGAAATAGGCCTTATTCTAATTGTTTTACTTTGATTTTTTTTTAACTTTGCATTGTTGCTATGTTGGCAATGCACATTCCTGCATTAATTGTTCACTCCAGACTGAAAGATTATGACTATTCCTACAGAAAGGAGTATGGAATGGATTGAAAAATGTGGCTAATAAAGTGAGAGAAAAAGTGAGGGTTCTAAATGTTTTAAAGACAAATTTATAAGATGAAGCGTTCCATTCGGCCATTCTTTAAAGGTAATGCAGACCCATCAAATTCAGATGGGGTACTTGCTCATCCTATGTGGATTCCAGCTGCAAACTGAGTGCGTTCTAGGGCTGGATTGCAGTCAGCTGTTTCATGATGAAAGGCAGTTCAGCTTCCCTGTGCGTCATTCTGTTCCCGGGGGATGGTTACCAAACAATGTCAGCCTGCTAGGTGCTGGGAAGGGATAAATATTATGATTAAACTTTTAATCAGCAATCTGTCATGGAGCAGCCTCAGTCAACAGATTAAATCTTTGCCTTTAAAAGAATTTCAAATGTAGAAATAAGTCTTTGTTAGTTATTCTATGCACATGCCTCCTCCTGCCTCAATTCCTCTCATGTGTTCTGTTCAGCCTTTCATTCCTTTCCCCATGTAACTTCCTCGCAAGTATATCAACACTGTTAGACTCAGCTACTCATAATGAGTTTCAGCCCAAAAATTAATGTTAGTATTCAACCATATGAATTAGCAGCCACCGGATCTACCATTAACTAGATTCCAACTCGCAATTCCAAACTCTTATTGACCCACTGTAACCTTTCACTCCCTTACTTATCAAGAATCTCTCTACCACTTCCTTAAAGGATGCAGTTTCTACCGTCCTTTGAGAAAGAGAATTCCTCGTGATTCAGCCCTGACCATCGCTGCAGGTCCCAGTACAAAGAAGCAATCAGGAAAAATCACTGCGGTCACTACTCACTCTGCAAATTGCCACTTCCAAAATCTCCCTTCTGGAAAGCACTATAAGGCTATTAAAACAAAAACCTCAACCATATTAAAAGGTTCTTAGCTTCTTCCCCCCAGGTAGTTAATTTGATCAACCATTCTAGTTAACAGCCTCCCCCTATCTATTAGTGTGGGCATGTGGCCAAGTGGTTAAGGCGTTCACCTAGTGATCTGAAGGTCGCTAGTTCAAGCCTCAGCTGTGGCAGTGTGTTTGTGTCCTTGAGCAAGGCACTTAATCACACATTGCTCTAGTGTCTGTGCATGGAGTGGTGCCCCACACAGACTTCCAATCTGCGCCTTGTAAGGCATGAAAATGCCCGACGCAGGCCTCTAATGGTCTGAGTTGACGTTCCCCGCGCCCCCCCATCTATTAAACCTGTCGCTGAATTGCACTGTAAGACTTTAAACCACTTTTTATAATGCTGTTTATATATCAAAATGTATGCTTGTATTTATGTATTTATACACATTTTATACCATCTCTGTACTTTAATCTCTGATGTTATTTTTAAAAAATTCTTTATAATTGCTGAATCTTGTTTTTGCTGCATGTGCCATCCTGTCCAACACACCATAGCAAACACCGAATAAATGTAGTATAGCGAGATCCTTAATCATTGATAAGAATCACCTCATCCATGTCTTAAATACGTGACTCCTAGTTGTAGATTCTTCCCCAGGCGAAAGCATCCTCTCTATATCCAGTTATCAAGACCCCTCAGGATCTTGTATGCTTATCACAAAGAGATACAAGACCATAAGACAACGGAGCAAAAGTTGGCCATTTGGCCCATCGAGTCTGCTCCGCCATTTTATCATGAGCTGATCCATTCTCCCATTTAGTCCCACTCCTCTGCCCTCTCACCATAACCCTTGATGCCCTGGCTCCTCAGATACCTATCAATCTCTGCCTTAAATACACCCAATGACTTGGCCTCCACTGCCGCCCGTGGCAACAAATTCCACAAATTCACCACCTTCTGACTAAAAAAATTTCTTCACATCTCTGTTCTGAATGGATGCCCTTCAATCCTTAAGTCATGCCCTCTCGTATTAGACTCCCCCACCATGGGAAACAACTTTGCCACATTCACTTTGTCCATGCCTTTCAACATTTGCAATGTTTCTACGAGGTCCCCCATCATTCTTCTAAACTCCAAGGAGTACAGTCCAAGAGCGGTCAAACGTTCCTCATATGTTAACCCTCTCATTCCTATAATCATTCTAGTGAATCTTCTCTGAACCCTCTCGAACGACAGCACATCCTTTCTTAAATAAGGAGCCCAAAACTGCACACAGTACTCCAAGTGAAGTCTTACTAGTGCCTTATAGAGCCTCAACATCACATCCCTGCTCCTAAACTCTATTCCTCTAGAAATGAATGCCAACATTGCATTCGCCTTCTTCATCACCGACTCAACCTGGAGGTTAACCTTAAGGGCATCCTGCATGAGGACTCCCAAGTCCTGTTGCATCTCAGAACTATGAATTCTCTCCCCATTTAAATAATAGTCTGCCCGTTTATTTCTTCTACCAAAATGCATGACCATAGACTTTCCAACATTGTGTTTCATTTGTCACTTCTTTGCCCATTCTCCCAAACTATCCAAGTCTCTCTGTAGACTCTCCGTTTCCTCAGCACTACCAGCCCTTCTACCTATCTTCGTATCATCAGCACACTTAGCCACAAAGATAGTAAGGGACAGAGGGTCCAGTGAGATGGAGGAACTGAGGGAAATTCATGTTAGTAGGGAAGTTATGTTAGGTAAATTGAAGGGATTAAAGGCAGATAAATCCCCAGGGCCAGATGGTTTGCATCCCAGAGTGCTTGAGGAAGTAGCCCAAGATATAATGGATGCATTAGTGATAATTTTTCAAAACTCTTTAGATTCTGGACTAGTTCCTGAGGATTGGAGGGTGGCTAATGTAACCCCACTTCTTAAAAAAAGGAGGGAGAAAGAAACCAGGGAATTATAGACCAGTTAGCCTAAAATCGGTGGTGGGGAAAATGCTAGAGTCAGTTATCAAAGATGTGATAACAGCATATTTGGAAAGCGGTGAAATCATCGGACAAAGTCAGCATGGATTTGTGAAAGGAAAATCATAGAATTTTTTGAGGATGTAACTAGTAGAGTGGATAGGGGATGTGGTATATTTGGATTTTCAAAAGGCTTTTGACAAGGAGATTAGTGTGCAAATTTAAAGCACACGGGGCTAAGGTATTGATGTGGATAGAGAATTGGTTGGCAGACAAGAAGCAAAGAGTGGGAATAAACGGGACCTTTTCAGAATGGTGGGCAGTGACTAGTGGGGTACCGCAAGGCTCAGTGCTGGGACCCCAGTTGTTTACAATATATGTTAATGACTTAGATGAGGGAATTAAATGCGGCATCTCCAAGTTTGCGGATGACACGAAGCTGGGCGGCAGTGTTAGCTCTGAGGAGGATGCTAAGAGGACGCAGGGTGACTTGGATAGGTTAGGTGAGTGGGCAAATTCATGGCAGATGCAATTTAATGTGGATAAATGTGAAGTTATCCACTTTGGTGGCAAAAACAGGAAAACAGGTTATTATCTGAATGGTGGCCGATTAGGAAAAGGGGAGGTGCAACGAGACCTGGGTGTCATTATACACCAGTCATTGAAAGTGGGCATGCAGGTACAGCAGGCGGTGAAAAAGGCGAATGGTATGCTGGCATTCATAGCAAGAGGATTCGAGTACAGGAGCAGGGAGCTACTACTGCAGTTGTACAAAGCCTTGGTGAGACCACACCTGGAGTATTGTGTGTAGTTTTGGTCCCCTAATCTGAGGAAAGACATCCTTGCCATAGGGGGAGTACAAAGAAGGCTCACCAGATTGATTCCTGGGATGGCAGGACTTTCATATGATGAAAGACTGGATCGACTAGGCTTATATTCGTTGGAATTTAGAAGATTGAGGGGGTATCTTATTGAAACGTATAAAATCCTAAAGGGATTGGACAGGCTAGATGCAGGAAGATTGTTCCCGATGTTGGGGAAGTCCAGAACGAGGGGTCACAGTTTGAGGATAAAGGGGAAGCCTTTTAGGACCGAGATTAGGAAAAACTTCTTCACATGGAGAGTGTTGAATCTGTGGAATTCTCTGCCACAAGAAACAGTTGAGGCTAGTTCGTTGGCTATATTTAAGAGGGAGTTAGATATGGCCCTCGTGGCTAAAGGGATCGGTGGTATGGAGGGAAGCTGGTACAGGGTTCTGAGTTGGATGATCAGCCATGATCATTCTGAAAGGCAGCTCAGGCTCGAAGGGCCGAATGGCCTGCTCCTGCACCTATTTTCTATGTTTCTATGTTTCTATCTATTCCATAATCCAAATCATTGATGCACAACGTAAAAAGAAGCGGCCCCAACACAGACCCCTGTGGAACACCACTGGTAACCGGCAGCCAAGCAGAATATGATCCGTTTACTCCCACTCTCTGTTTCCTGCCAATCAGCCAACGCTCTATCCACGTATGTAACTTTCCCATAATTCCATGGGCTCTTATCTTGTTTAGCAGCCTCATGTCCAGCACCTTGTCAAAGGCCTTCTGAAAATCCAAATACACAACATCCACTGCATCTCCCTTGTCTAGCCTACTTGCAATTTCCTCAAAAAATTGCAATAGCTTTGTCAGGCAGGATTTTCTTTTAAGGAGACCATGCTGAGTTCTGCCTATCTTGTCATATGCCTCCAGGTCCTCTGTAACCTCATCCTTGACAATCGACTCCAACAACTTCCCAACCACTGATGTCAAACTAACAGGTCTATAATTTCCTGTTTGCTTCCTTGCCCCTTCTTAAATAGTGGAGTGATGTTTCCAGTCCTCCAGAACCATGCCAGAATCTATTGACTTTTGAAAGATCATTGCTAATGCCTCCACAATCTCCACAGCTACTCCTTCAGAACACGAGGGTGCATTCCATTTGATCCAGGAGATTTACCTACCCTTAGAATATTCAGCTTCCTGAGTACTTTCTCTGTGGTAATTGTGACTGCGCACACTTCTCTTCCCTGCCACCCTTGAGTGTTCGGTATACTGCTGATGTCTTCCTCAGTGAAGACTCATGCAAGATACTCGTTCAGTTCCTCCGCCATCTCCTTATCTCCCATTACAATTTCTCCAGCATCATTTTCTATCGGTTCTATATCTACTCTCACTGTCTTTTACTCTTTATATACTTGAAAAAGCTTTTACTATCCTCATTGATATTATTTGCTAGCTTCCTTTCATAGTTCACCTTCTCCTTCTTAATGATCTTCTTAGTTTCCTTTTTTAAGCTTTTAAAAACTTCCCAATCCTCTGTCTTCCCACTAATTTTTGCTTCCTTGTATGCCCTCTCCTTTCTTTAACTTTGGCTTTGACTTCTTTTGTCAGCCACAGTTGCATTTTTCCATTCGAAAATTTCTTCTTTTTTGGAATATACCTGTCTTGCACCTTCTTCACTTCTCGCATAAACTCCAGCCACTGCTGCTCTGCCATCTTTCCCACCAGTGTCCCTTTCCAGTCAACTTTGGCCAGTTTCTCTCTCTTGCCACTCTAATTTCCTTTACTCCACTGAAATACCGACACATCGGATTTCGGCTTCTCTTTCTCAAATTTCACAGTGAACTCAATCATGTTATGATCATTGGCTCCTAAGGGTTCCTTCACCTCAATCTCTCTAATCACCTCTGGTTCATTACACAATACCCAATCCAGTACAGCCAATCCCCTAGTGGGCTCAACAACAAGCTGTTCTAAAAAGCCAGCTCGCAGACATCCTACAAATTCTCTCCCTTGAGATCCAGTGCCGACCTGATTTTCCCAATACACATGCTTGTTAAAATCCCCCATAATTATCATAACACTGCCCTTCTGACAAGTCTTTTCTATTTCCTGTTGTAATTTGTAGTCCACATCACTGCAGCTGTTGGGAGGCTTGTACATAACTGCCATCAGGGTCCTTTTACCCCTGCAATTTCTTAGCTCAACCCATAAAGATTCTGCACCTTCCAATCCTATGTCACCCCTTTCTAATGATTTAATATCATTTCTTACCAATAAAACCACGCCACCCTCTCTGCCTACCTGCCTATCCTTCTGATACACCATGTATCCATGGACGTTAAGCACCTAGAGACATGCATCCTTTAGCCACATCTCAGTGACCGCCACAATATCATACCTGCCAATCTGTAGCTGTACGACAAGATCATCCACCTTATTCCTTATGCTGCATGCATTTAAATATAACACCTTAAGTCCAGTATATGGTACTATTTGCTTTGATTGCACTGCAACTCATCTCAATGGCTGCAAATTTGCCCCATCACCTGCCTGTCCTTCCTGACATCTTTACTGCTCACTATCTTAGATTTATTTCTGTTTTCCGTCTCCTCCGCTTTATCATTCCGGTTCCCATCCCCCTGCCAAATTAGTTTAAACCCTCCCTAACAGCTCTATTCAACCTGCCCACCAGGATATTGGTCCTCTTCAGGTTCAGGTGTAACCCGTCCTATTTGAACTTCCCCCAGAAGAGATGATCCAAGAATCTGAAGCCCTGCCCCCTGCACCAATCTCTCAGCCATGCATTAACCTACCTAATCTACTATTCTTGCCCTCGCTAGCACGTGGCACAGGTAGCAATCCTGAGATTGCTACCCTGGAGGTCCTGTTTCTCAGCTTCCTTCCTAACTCCTGGAAATATAAGTTCTCCATTTCAAACTAAACCCCAGGTTTTCATAGACGGAGAAAAGAAGTTTCACCTGTGTTTCATCCTCGTCGTCGTGGCTATCCCTCGAGGTCAAGGATGATGGCCTTTGTTCTGAAGAAGTGGCCCACAGAGTGAAGACGCTTGTGCATGTAATTGTCTAACATGCACTTAATGTTGCACTCCAAGAAGCACACGATACTTCACAAATCATCCAACTGATTCCAATGGCATGGAAACCACGACGATTGGAGCTGTGTTCATCAGTAACTGGATTTATCATGTGACCCCAGGATTTGGATTTTCAACTAGTGGAAACATTAGTCTTGAAAATGAACTGTACATAGAGACATGCTCTGAAATAGCTTTGTGTCAGTTTCATTTTGGGGCTACTATGGGTATCTGTCATGCATGCACAAAAAACATGTCATGAGTAATGTGATTCCCAGGCGTCTGATGCTACACACATGAATCACATGTAATTCTGGTTTTGTGAGGTAATATTTAAGTTTAGATGAAATTGAAATTATTTGCACATGGTGCCATGATGGAAGCTTTTAACTTGGAGCAGAGTAGTAGAGCAGCTTCATATCAAATACCATTAATGGTAGGGAGCATAAACTGGGTATCTACGAATCCAATTTCAACCGGATGTTGTGGTGGCAGAGATGGACAACTTGTTAAGAGCATCAGTGGAGCCCTGCCCCATCATACAGTGCCCATGTCAACCACCAATAATTGTAGAAAACTTAACTTACAATATAATACCATAAGATTATAAGACCTAGGAGCAGATTAGGCTATTCAGCCCATCAAATCTGCTTTGCCATTTGAATTTATTTTCTCACTCAGCTGCATTCTCCTGCCATCTCCCCATAACCTTTGAAGGCCTGACTAATCAGAAACCTATCAACCTCCACCCAATGACTTGGCCTCTACAGCTGTCTGTGGCAATAAATTCCACAGATTCACCACCATCTGTCAAAAGAAATTCCTCCTCACCTCTGTTCTAAAGGGACAGTCTTCTATTCTGAAGCTGTGCCCTCTGGAACTAGACTCTTCCACTACTGGAAACATTCTCTCCACATCCATTCTATTCAGGCCTTTCAATATGTGATAGGTTTCAATGAGAACTTCCGTCATCGTTCTAAACACCAGAAGTAGAGGTCCAGAGCCATCAAAAACTGCTCATACAATTAAACTTTTCATTTCCAGAAGCAATCTCATTTTACTACTGTGGACCCTCTCCAATGCCAGCACATCTTTTCTATGAGGCCCAAAATTACTCACAATACTCCACAGTATATCAACCAATGTCTTATAAAGGCTCTAAGCTGCATGCTTCCTTTTATGTTCTTATCCTCTAGAAATGAATGCTAACATTGCATTTGTCCTCCTTACTAACAGCTCTACCTACAAGTTAACCTTTAGGAATCCTGCACCTCCAATTTCTGAATCTGCTCCCCATTTAGAAAATAGATTAAAGTCTGTCACAAGCCTTGTGACCCATCAGGCCGGTGCTTAAGCAGGTTTCAATTTAGAAAATAGTCTACTCCTTTATTCCTTCTACCAATGTGCATGACCATACACTTGCCTATGCTGTATTCCATCTGATATTTCTTTGCCCATTCTCCTAATCTGTTCAACTCCTTCTGTAAACTTTCTACTTCCTCAACACTACCTGTCTCCTACCTATCTTTGTATCATCCATGAACATAGCCACAAAGCCACCCTTCTGTCATCCAAACCACTGACATACAATGTAAAAAGAACCAGCCCCAACACTGACCCCCTGCAGAACATTACTAGATATCAGCAGACAACCAGAAAAGAACCTCTTTATTTCAGTCTTTGTTTTTTTTGCAAGTCAGCTAACATGGAGAGAATCTACAACATTCATACAAGAATCCACCATTATTTTCTTCAGCATAATTCTGCAGATAATTTTGGTTCCATTAAGAGTGCTTGCTCCAGTTCCTCCATCCTCCATTCAGTTCTCCATTACTGACACAGTACTCCATGATTGCAGCACACCATCAGATGTCATTGCCCACTTGTTCATTGTGCATTTAACCCAGTTCTGATGAAGGGACCTAAACCTGAAAGTTATCCATTCCTCTTTTAATAAATTTTACCATTTGTGAACTATCAATTCTGAACTTCCATGTAAGTGATCAGTGAAGTATCTACAATTTTAAAGGCATTCATTGTTACCAATCAGATTACATTCTACTAGATGACAGTGCTTCAGTCTATTCAGGTTTAGAGTCATAGAGTCATAGGGCACTACAGCACAGAAATAGCCCTACAGCCTATCTAGTCTGTGCCAAACCATTTATCTGCCTATGCCCCTTGACCTGCACCCAGACGTTACAGAATGCCAAGCGATTGAATCTTCCTGACCAATCTTCCGTGCCAGACCTTGTCAAAGGCCTTGTTAAAGTCCACATAGACAAAGTCCTTGTAGATAACATCCATTCTTGCTTTCATCAACTTTCTTGGTTACTTCTTCAAGTAACTTGAACCGGGTAACGAACCGGGTCACGTTCCGGGTCAGAAATTGAACCGGGTCAGGTCACAGATCTCTCAGTGGGTGAGCATCTGGGGGACAGTGACCACCACTCCCTGGCCTTCAGCATTATCATGGAAAAGGATAGTATCAGAGAGGACAGAAAAATTTTTAATTGGGGAAGGGCAAATTGTGAGGCTATAATGGTAGTGTGGAGGAGCAGAGGGATCTGGGGGTACATGTCCAGAGATCTCTGAAAGTTGCCTCACAGGTAGATAGGGTAGTTAAGAAGGCTTATGGGGTATTAGCTTTCATAAGTCGAGGGACAGAGTTTAAGAGTCACGAGGTAATAATGCAGCTCTATAAAACTCTGGTTAGGCCGCAGTTGGAGTACTGTGTCCAGTTCTGGTTGCCTCACTATAGGAAGGATGTGGAAGCATTGGAAAGGGTACAGAGGAGATTTACCAGGATGCTGCCTTAAACCAGGGTATGGATTATGATCGGAGATTAAGGGAGCTGGGGCTTTACTCTTTTAGAGAGAGGGAGGATGAGAGAGGTATACAAGATATTAAGAGGAATAGATAGAATGGATAGCCAGCACCTCTTCCCCAGAGCACCACTACTCAATACAAGGGGACATGGCTTTAAGGTAAGGGATGGGAAGTTCAAGGGGGATATTACAGGAAGGTTTTTTACTCAGAGAGTGGTTGGTGCGTGGAATACACTGCCTGAGTCAGTGGTGGAGGCAGATACACTAGTGAAATTTAAGAGACTACTAGACAGGTATGTGGACGAATTTAAGGTGGGGGGTTAAATGGGAGGCAGAGTTTAAGGGTAGGCACGACAATGTGGGCCGAAGGGCCTGTACTGTGCTGTACTATTCTATGTTCTATGTAACTCTATAAGATTGGTTAGATATGACCTACCATGCACAAAGCCATGTTGACTATTCCTAATTAGTCCTGTCTATCCAAATACTTATATATCTGGTCCCTTAGAATACCTTCCAATAACTTACTGATGTCAGGCTCACCAGCCTATAATCTCCTGGTTTATTTTTAGATCCTTTGTTCAACAATGGAACAACATTATCCTCCAACCATCTGGCACCTCACCCATTGCTAAGGACATTTTAAATATCACTGCTAAGGTGACTGCAATTTCTGCACTAGCCTCCCACAATTTTCACTCTAATTTGCTTCAACACAGCAAACACCTCCTCCACTGCTAACTCAATGACCTCACTGCTCTTCTGCCTCGCTTCTATCGTCTCTCTGCCCTTTCATGAGTAAACACAGATGCAGAAAAAATTATTTAACATCTCCGCCATCTCCTTTGGTTCCATGCATAGATGGCATCTGATCTTCAAGAGGATTAATTTTGTCTCTTGCTATTATTTTGTTCTTAATATACAGTATCTGTAGAAGCCCTTGAGATTCTCCTACACCTTGTCTGCTAGAGCAACCTTATACCTTATTTTAGCCCTCCTGATTTTCTTCTTCAGTGTTCTCTTAAATTCCTCAAGTACCTCATTTTAATCTTATTTTTAGTAGTATTCCACTGCTTCTTTCCAACTGCGATAAGACTGCTGAACGGATCCTGACCCGGATCTGGGCTGTACCCTCCAAATATCCGCACCTGCCTCTCAGTTTTTTTGCACTACCTTACTTCCCATTTTTCTATTTTCTATTTATGATTTATAATTTAAATTTTTATTATTTACTAATTTTAACTATTTTTCATATTTTTAATATTTAATATTTGTAATCCAGGGAGTGTGAAGCGCAGAATCAAATATCACTATGATGATTGTACATTCTAGTACCAATTGTTTAGCGACAATAAAGCATAAAGTATTGAGTCAATCTGTCTTTTACCCTCTAGCAAAATATGTCCAAGTATTTTACTGAGAACTAGGGCACCGAGGTATACATTGTTACGTACCCCGTAACTGGGTTCAACTGAGTTCAGTTCAGTTCACAGTAATCACTGCCGTGGCAATGGACAGTGGGGGGAAGGAGAGAGAGAGCAAAATGAATGAATATTCAAACGGCTTCCACACAGACCTTCGATATTCTTTGCAGCCAGCTTTCGGGCGAGCCCTTTGTGGTGTCTTCTGAGGTCACCGACTGTGACCCCTCCGTTTCCAGATACGATCGTTTCTCTGCGGTGAACCTGGCACCCAGGCAAGGGCGGACACACACCAGGTTCCCGCTGATCGTACCTTTCCACCCTGTGCGTCTATGGCTTGGTCCCGCGGTCAGCCCTCCAAAACTCCCACCGACTTGTGGGAGGCGCACCACTTCCAGGGTCTCGTTACCTCATGGTGTCGTGTGTTTCTTGCCTTAGCGAACCTGTCCCTTTTTATCCCCCTGCTGGGGTATCGCCTGTCCATCACTTCAAACAGTTCAGGGTACAAAGGGGAGCCGATCTTGACAGCTCTCCTTCCGTCCCTTCATTAACATCTCCAAATGCTGCTCCATTGTTTTCCTTATCTCTCTTTCTCCTGAAGACAGGTGGCAGACCAACTGCTGATCCCACTGGTGCCAGCAGAGGACAGCTAACATCTTAATCTACGTGTACTCTCGTCACAACATGATATTAACAAGATCAAACAGGTTAACTGAACTAATTTTGCTTTTTCGAAAGAAATTGGAGGGCAATTTTGAAGACCTTCTTTCTATTAATGTTTAAAATCTTTATTCAGTTTTACAGCTCTGCCAGGAGAGCCCATGTTTGGGGAGGCTATATATTGTAATGTACAAGCATCATTACTGAATGGAATAGTCTGGATGAACTAAACAGCCTTCCTCTGGTTCCCTTTTGTTTTCATGTAAAGCCATATTAACAATGCTTTCTCATTCAAATAAAATCTGACTTCTGCTGAACTATTATTCAGATCTAATCAATGGAAACAGTCCTATTGTTGCAGAATGGCTGCCCGCAGGGAGGTTGGTAA
Source organism: Mobula hypostoma (assembly GCF_963921235.1). Lineage (NCBI taxonomy): Eukaryota > Metazoa > Chordata > Chondrichthyes > Myliobatiformes > Myliobatidae > Mobula > Mobula hypostoma. The sequence goes on along the minus strand of NC_086118.1, from coordinate 6,570,935 downwards.
ATTAGGAGGGACATTCTAATTCGTTGAATCTAATCACAATTCACACTGCAAGAACATTCTTATATTTTTGAAATTGATTAAATAAGCAAGAGAAAAAATACTTGCATTCATTTTTTACTTTGCAATTGTAGAAAATCCAGTGGAACGTCTAAGCTAATAAATTACCTTGAATGATGATCAGCATTTTTATGTTGAAGTGCTTTGGCCAATTTTACAAAAAGAAAGTTCCCCCAAACAGCAGTGTGAGAATGGCCTCATAATCTGTTTAAGTGACACTGGATACATTTATAAGCATTGGCCTGGAGAACCGTTGGTACTATTAATTTAAATTGGCACTGTGGGAAGTTTTCTATGATGACTGACAGCGCAAAGGGAGCCCTGTTTAACCTTCCACTTTACAATCTGTGTAAATTCGAAAGTCCTGACACTCGAAAGGTGCTCCGAAGTTGATTGAGTTTACTGTGTTTTCTCTGGCCCTCTTTGTGTCAGGATATACTTCAGTATTTACTACAGAAAACGATCATGGCAATTGCAGGGAGGACTGAAAAGCTTGAGCATATAAACATTAAGAAAGAGGATGTGCTTTTGGAAAGCATCAAGTTGGATAAGTCACTGGGACCAGATGAGATATACCCCAGGCTACTGTGGGAGGTGAGGGAGGAGATTGCTGAGCCTTTGGCAATGATCTCTGCATCATTAATGGGGATGGGAGAAGTTCCGGAGGATTGGAGGGTTGCAGATCATAAACACAAAATACTCTGCAGATGCTAGGGTCAAAGCAACACTCACAACATGCTGGAGGAACTCAGCAGGTCGGGTTGCATCCATGGAAATGATCAGTCAACGTTTCGGGCCGGAACCCTTTGTCAGGACTGAAGAGGGAGGGGGAAGAGGCCCTATAAAGAAGGAGGGAGGAGGGTAGAAGGGAGAAGGCTGATAGGTTCCAGGTGAAAAACCAGTAAGGGGAAAGATAAAGGGGTGGGGGAGGGGAAGCAGGGGGGGATAGGCAGGAAAGGTGAAGAAAGAATAGGGGAAAACACAATGGGTAGTAGAAGGAGGCAAAACCATGAGGGAGGTAGTAGGCAGCTGGGGGAGGGGGCAGAGTGAAACTGGGATAGGGGAAGGGAGGGGGAGGGAATTACCAGAAGTTGGAGATTTCAATTTTCATACCAAGGGGCTGGAGACTACCTAGACAGCATATGAGGTGTTGCTCCTCCAACCTGAGTTTAGCCTCATCATGGCAGTAGAGGAGGCCATGTATGGACATATCTGAATGGGAACGTGAAGCAGACTTGAAGTGGGTGGCAACCAGGAGATCTTGTCTGTTGTGGCTGTCTCCACTCTCTTTGCACTAATCCCAACCTCACCATCAAACCCGTAGACAAAGGTGGTGCCGTAGTGTCTGGCGGACGGACCTCTACCTCACTTAGGCCAAATGGCAGCTCTCTGACAGTTCCTCTTACTTACCCCTGGAACAGGACCCCACCAAAAAACATCAAACCATTGTCTCCAGTACCATCATCACCCTTATCAACTCCGGAGACCTTCCATCCTCAGCCACTAAACTCATAATTCCCACACTCCCATACTGCTCGGTTTTACTTCCTCCTCAAGATCCACAAGCCTGACTGTCCCAGTAGACCCATAGTTTCTGCCTGCTCCTGCCCCACCGAACTTGTATCTGTGCACCTGGACTCCATTTTGTGACCCATAGTTCACTCCCTCCCTACCTACATCTGGGATACATCCCATGCCTCCACCTCTTCAATAACTTCCAGTTCCCCGGTCCCGAATGCTACATTTTCACTATGGATGTCCAATCCTTATACACCTCCATTCCCCATCAAGAAGGCCTCAAAGCCCTCCGTTACTTTCTGGACAAAAGACCTCACCAGTTCCCCACCATCACTACCCTCCTCTGGTTGGTGGAACTGGTACTCACACTTAATAACTTCTCTTTTGGCTCTTCCCACTACCTTCAGACCAAGGGTGTAGCTATGGGCACTCGCATGGGCCCCAGCTATGCCTGCCTCTTCGTTGGTTATGTGGAACAGTCTGTGCTCCAAACCTGTACTGGTACTGCTCCCCAACTTTTCCTTCGGTACATTGACCACTACATTGGTGCTGCTTCCTGCACCCATGCTGAGCTCGTCAATTTCATCGACCTTACTTCAAACTTCCACCCAACCCTCAACTTCACTTGATTTATCTCAGACACTTTTCTCCCCTTTCTCGATCTCTCGGTCTCCATCTCTGGAGACAGTCTGTCCACTGACATCTTCTACAAGCCCACGGACTGTCATAACTACCTTGACTATACCTCTTCCCACCCTGCCACATGCAAAAGTGCCTTTCCTTTTTCCCAGTTCCTCCGTCTCCACCACATCTGCTCCCAAGATGAGGGTTTCCGTTCCAGGACATCTGAAATGTCCTCTTTCTTTAAGGATCGTGGTTTCCCTTCTGCCATCATCAATGATGCCCTCACCAGCATCTCCTCCATTTCCCGTACTTCGGCCCTCACCCTATCTTCCTGCCACCACAACAGGGACAGAATTCCCCTTCTCCTCACCTACCACCCCACCAGCCTCCGGATCCAGCACATTATCCTCCACAACTTCCGCCACCTTCAATAGGATCCCACCACTTAGTACATCTTTCCCTCTCCACCCCTCTCCACTTTCTGCAGGGATTGGTCCCTCCGCGACTCCCGGATCCACACGTCCCTCCGCACGGATCTCCCACCCGACACTTATCCCTGTAAGTGTAAGTGCTACACCTGTCCCTACACCTCCTCTCTTGCCAACATTCAGGCCCCCAAACAGTCCTTTCAGGTGAGGCAACACTTCACTTGTGAGTCTGTTGGGGTCATCTATTGCATCCGGTGCTCCCGGTGCGGCCTCCTCTACATCGGTGAAACCCGACGCAGATTGGGGGACCGCTTCGTCGAGCATCTCCACAACAGACAGGATTTCCCGGTTGTCGCCCACTTCAACTTTGCTTCACATTCCCATTCAGATATGTCCATACATGGCCTTCTCTACTGTCATGATGAGGCTAAACTCAGGTTGGAGGAGCAACACCTCATATACCATCTAGGTAGTCTCCAGCCCCTTGGTATGAACATTGAATTCTCCAGCTTCTGGTAATTCCCTCCCCCTCCCTTTCCCTATCCCAGTTTCTGCCCCCTCCCCCAGCTGCATACTACCTCCCTCATGGTTCTGCCTCCTTCTACTACCCGTTGTGCTTTCCGCTATTCCTTCATCACCTTTCCTGCCTATCACCTCTCTGCTTCCCCTCTCCCCACCCTTTATCTTTCCCCTTACTGGTTTTTCACCTGGCACCTACCAGCCTTCTCCTTCCCACTCTCCCCCCACTTTCTTTGTAGGGCCTCTGTCCCTTCCCTCTTCAGTCCTGACCAAGTGTTCCGGCCCGAAACACTGACTGATTATTTCCACGGATGTTGCCTGATCTGCTGAGTTCCTCCAGCGTGTTGGGAGGGTTGCAGATGTTGTTCCCTTATTCAAGAAAGGAAGTAGAGATAGCCCAGGAAATTATAGACCGGTGAGTCTTACTTCAGTGGTTGGTAAGTTGATGGAGAAGATCCTTAGAGGCAGGATTTATGAGCATTTGGAGATGCATAATTTGATTAAGATTGTCAGCATGGCTTTGTGAAAGGCAGGTTATACCTTACAAGCCTGATTGAATTTTTTGAGGATGTGACTAAACACATTAATGAAGGTAGAGCAGCAGATGCAGTGTATATGGATTTCAGCAAGGCATTTCATAAGGTAGCCAATGCTAGGCTTATCGAGAAAGTAAGGAGCCATGGGATCCGAGGGGACTTTGCTTTGTGGATCCAGAATTGACTTTTTCACAGAAGGCAAAGAGTGGTTGTAGATGTGTCATGTTCTGCATGGAGGTCGGTGACTAGTGGTGTGCATTAGGGATCTGTTCTGGGACCCTTCTGTTCATGATTGTTATAAATGACCTGGACGAGGAAGTGGAGGGATGGGTTAGTAAATTTGCTGATGATACAAAGGTTGGGATTGTTGTGAATAGCGTAGAGGGCTACCAAAGGTTACAGCGGGACATTAATAGAATGCAAAACCAGGATGAGAAGTGGCAGATGGAGTTCAACCCAGATAAGTGTGAGTTGGTTCATTTTGGTAGGGCAAATATGATGGCAGAATATGTATTAATGGCAAGACTCTTGGCAGTGTGGCAGATTAGAGGGATCTTGGGGTTCGAGTCCATAGGACACTCAAAGCTGCTGCGCAGGTTAACTGTGTGGATAAGAAGGCATACAGTGTAATCGTCTTCATCAACCGTAGGATTGAGTTCAAATGCTGAGAGGTAATGTTACAGCTATATAGGACCCTGGTCAGACCCCACTTGGAGTACTGTGCTCAGTTCTGGTCACCACTACAGGAAGGATGTGGAAACCATAGAAAGGGTGCAGAGGAGATTTACAAGGATGTTGCCTGGATTGGGGAGCATGCCTTATGAGAATAGGTTGAGTGAACTCAGTCTTTTCTCCTTGGAGCGACGGAGGATGAGCGGTGACCTGATCAAGCTGTATAAGATGATGAGAGGCATTGATCGTGTGGATAGTCAGAGGCTTTTTCCCAGGGCTGAAGAGGCTAGCATGAGAGGGCAGAGTTTTAAGGTGCTTGGAAGTAGGTACAGAGGAGATGTCAGGGGTAAGTTTTTTACGCAGTGGTGAGTGCGTAGAATGGACTGCCGGCGACGGTGATGGAGGCGGATATGAATGGGTCTTTTAAGAGACTTTTGGATAGGTACATGGAGCTTAGAAAAATAGAGGGCTATGGGTAACCCTAAGTAATTTCTAAAGTAAGCACATGTTTGGCACAGCACTGTGAGCCAAAGGGCCTGTATTGTGCTGTAGGTTTTCTATATGAATAGAATAGGCTTCCTGGTGCAACGGTAACTGAATTTTAGAGGTGGAATTGATCAGGGAGTTGTACAAGCAAAACTCATCAGTAGAAACTGAGATGGATACGGTAGAGAAACAGGACCTTCAGCCCATTGAGTGTTAACTGCACATTTACACGCACACTATGTTACTATCTGTTTTATTCTCCCCACATAATCATGAAATCCACCCATCTCCAGATTCCACCACTGTCCTATACACTGGGGACAACTTATAGTGACCAATAAACTCACCAACCCATCTTTTTGTGATGTGGAAGGAAATCGGAACACCTGGAGGAAATCCATACAAGTACAGGGTGAAAATTTAAACTCCATGCAGACAGCACCATGTCCCGATTGAACTCAGATTTCTGGTGCTACAAGTAAGCAGCTCCACTAGCTGTATCTCTGTGCTGCCTTAAAGTAAACATTCAGTTTGACAGAATTTCTAATCTTTAAGTTTGCTTTTAGACTGGACTAACGCACTCCTTCCTCTGCATCTTAACTGAAGTATTAAGCATATGGGGAAAGTAGACACCCTCAATAAGTTCAGAATCATACAGTACAGAAACAGGCCCGATGACCCAAATGGTCTATGTCAAACATAACGCCCATCCAAACTAGTCTCATTTTTCTAAACCTTCTAAACTTTGAGTCGATATTCCCCCCTTCCCTACCCGTGTTCAACTGTTCTGTTCTTTTAAATGTTTTTATTACACTCTCCTCAATCACTTTCACATTTGGACCACCCTCTGTATAAAAATAATTGCCTTTTAGTTTCCTAGTAAATCTTTCTCCTCTCATCTTAAACGTCTTCATACCCCAACTTTGGGGAAAAAGAACTGAGTGCCCCTCTCTGTGCCCTGCAAAATTTTATGTACCTCTGTAAAATCACCCCTGATCTCCTACACTACAAGAAAAAACAAATCCTACCCTGTCCAACCTGTCCCTATAACTAAGTCCATGAATGCAGGCAACATCCTTGTAAATCTTTTCTGTACTCTTTCCTGCACTGAGTGACCAAAGGAGAATACAATACTCTGTTACATTTTAGAAAATATACTCTCAAGGCAATGCCTGGTATTTATTTTCCATCCCTAAAATAACTGATTGACAAGCAACCATTTCAGGGGGCAAGCTCGTGTATTTCAATATTAATGAGAAATTTCTCACTCAACGGTCAGACCAAGTAAGGGTGACAGGTTTCTTTCCCGAAGAGACTTCGGTAAACCAGCTGCAGCTTTAGAACAATCTGACAGCTTCACAGTCAGTTTTACTCAGAGTAGAGTTACACCCCTGGACCTTCTCAACTTCTCAAACTGCATTTCACTGCTTTTCTCTCTGAATTATTAAGTCAATGTAATAAATATTAAACTGCAACTGATGTGCTATTAAAAAAAATGCTTATAACTGATGTTACTGGTAGCTTCCAAAGCTGCCTCCAAACAATAAGGGAGAAACTCAAACCCTTGGAGAAGTTGCTCTACAGTCAGAATACTGTTATCTCGAGTTAATTTGACCAGGTGCAGGATTGCTGAATAACACTTCATGCTGCCACTTCATTATAATGACTTCAGCTACCACACTGTTCATTGTCTAAACCCAGCTAGCTCCAGCTGCTGTAGGCACTAGCTGGTACTGACTTCAGCCAGGCCAGCTCCCCATAAAGGATGGTAGTGCCTTTTTGTCTTTGGTGACAGAATCTACAGGTTTTGGACACTGGCGGGGAGCTATGGCAGAGCATAGATGAGTAAAGTTGTTGTGAATCTTTGGCAGACCAAAGGCACACCTGTTGTGTCCTCTGCATGCAGGATCCAAGGAGATCCAAAGGGCTGACCATGTGCAAGTTTAGGTGGCAGTTGGAGGAAGTCGTACACAAGGTAAAACATCAATATAAAAATGTACATTGTGTGTGTAGTCTTTATCTAAGTATCTGATATCCAAGGAAACAAGGATAACCCATATCTGCTAATTCATGATTTCAAGCCACTTTTTGGATGTTTTACCATTCTGATGTTGAGGAGCATCTATTGGGATCAAAAGCAATTGAACTGCAATTTCCCACATGACATTGTCTCAAGCAAAGGTAGGCCAACCACTGCTATTCAAGTTCTTTACCATGTTCCTCCCACCTCTATAGGGAGCAACTAGTTCAGTGAAACTCAATCTTTATTAACACTCAGATCATTTAAAATATATGGGTATCCAATTAACCCTTATATATCTTTCAAAGGCCTCACATTTGATCCATTGTCCCAGCTACTATTCAGTACAGTAGAATACAAAAGTTAAGGCTTGTTCTCAGATATGCTATGATAATGAGAGATCTTCAGATACTACCCTTGAGAGATGATGGCCAGGCTCACTCTGATAGGCTATGATCTGAAGAAAGATCATCTTCCTGTGATTGTTGTTCCCACATTAATATTGTTGACTTACTCAATATTTCTTCTTTTGTAAGGTTTTTATATCAATCTTCCACAATACTGGGCTCCCCAAATCCCAGCTGAGACAAGCAGAGGCATGGAATTTATTGCTCCAGACAGTTTTCTCATCAGGGTAGCATGACCAAGATTTACTATCAAGGTATTTCACTGTTTTAGCCTGGGTCTTTAATGGTCACCATGGTAATTAGAAACAAGGTCTACTGCCTTCTGTTAAGGTCTTGAATACCTAGAGATGTTGCAGAATTCTTACTTCTCTAAAACCAAATGTAATCATGTTATTGTTTTCAATTTATACAGTGTCTGAGACTTCAGACTGCGAACTGCCACTGAGAATAACTGAGATGAGAGACTCTTACATTGCAACTCTGTTTTCTTATATCATGAAATCTGGTTTCAGCCTGTATCTCAAAGTTTAATTACAAAAGATGACCTCTCGCAATAGTTCCTGATTTACAATCCCATGATCAATCATTCAGAACTGGAGAATACTGTTCTAGTTATCAACTCCCTTAGAGTTGCCTTCCTGCATGCCAAAAGCATAGTGGTTGGTAGGTTAACTCTGCTCCTCATCTTTTTTTCTCCAGTCCTGTTGAAGGGTCTCGACCCGAAACATCAACTATACTCTTTTCCTGCCTGGTCTGCTGAGTTCCTTCAGCATTTTGTGTGATTTGCTTGGATTTCTAGCACCTGCAGATTTTCTCTTGTTTCTGGTTGGTGGGGGGAACTGTCTTTGTATAAGGGTATTTCAAAATGAAGGAATAAGAGAAAGTAAATGGATTTGAGGTGCAAATCAGCCAAGTAATCACATGGTTGAACAGATCGGAGGTGAAATGATATCCCATTTCTCTGAAATACATCAACTGTCATATATATTATTTGCATGCATGATTATGTGGAGGGAGAAATGGAACAAGTCACACATGTGTATTAAACATAAGCTTTAATAAGCATTATCTTGCAGATCTCTATATATTATGCAGAAGGTGGTAAAAGACCTCCTTCTAAAGATAACCTAATTATCTTATGGCCTTTCCTATAGACAGTTATTGATCCGTATTATTTAAAATACCAAAATGATATGTTTGATTTATTCATTTTTAAGATGTGGATGTTGCTTGCAAGGACAGCATTTATTAGCCATCCTAAATGCCCTCTAGAGGGTAGTGCTCAGATGTCACCTTGAAAGTGAGGGTGCTTCCAGAGTGCGACAAGGTGTCCATATCCAGGATTCAGTCTTGCTGATGATGAATGACCATCATTTACAGAAAAGGAATGTGCATCACCTGCAGATTTAATGGTATCGAAATGATGAAACTGCACTTGATGGGGCAGGAACTACAAGGAGACAATCTTAAACTTAGGTGTAATTCAGGAGCAAAATTGGGAAGGGCTTCTTTTTCCACATAAGGGTACTGAAAATCTGCAGCTGTCTTCCTAAAACACATGGGCTCGTGGCCAAGTGGTTAAGGCATTGGACTAGCTACCTGAAGGTCGCGAGTTCAAGCCCCAGCTGAGGGAATGTGTTGTGTCCTTAAGCAAGGCACTTAATCACACATTGCTCTGCGACGACACTGGTGCCAAGCTGTATGGGTCCTAATGCCCTTCCCTTGGACAACATTGGTATCATGGAGAGGGGAGACTTGCAGCATGGGCAAATGCTGGTCTTCCATACAACCTTGCCCAGGCCTGTACCCTGGAGAGTGAAGGCTTTCCAGGCGCAGATTCATGGTCTCGCAAGACTAACGGATCCCTTCCTAAAACAAAATTATGGATGATTACAATGAAAGCTTTCACCTATCAAAGGGTATAAAGCTTTGCCAGCTGACTGCAGGTGAGGTAGAGAGGCAGTCTTCCACAAGCTCAGGGCATTTCAAATACCTTAGAGCCAATGAGGTACGTTTGTACATTTGAAGTACAGTGATGCATAGCTCCAATGCAATTTTCAAGTTTGCTGATGAAACCACTGTCGTCAATCGAATGAAATGTGGTGATGAATAGGAGGGAGATTGAAAATCTGGCTGTGGTGCCACAACAACAACCTTTTCCTCAATATCATCAAGATAAGGGGCTGATTATAGACTTCAGGGGAAGTAAACTAGAGGTCCATGAGCAAGTCCTCATCAGAGGATCAGAGGTGGAAAGGGTTTGCAACTTTAAATTCCTAGGTGTTATTATTTCAGAGGAATTGTCCTGGGCCCAGTACATAAGTGCATTATGAAGAAAGCACGGCAGTGCCTCTACTTCCTTAGGATTTTACAGAGATTTGGCATGATATTTAAAACTTTGACCAACTTTGAGAGATATGTAGTGGAGAGTATATTGACTGGTGCGTCATGGCCTGCTATGGAAACACCAATTCCCTTGGACGGAAAACCCTACAAAAGGTAGTGGAAAAGGCCCAGTCCATTACAGATAAAGCCTTCCCAAACACTGAGCACATCTATATGAAATGTTGTCACAGGAAAGCAGCATCCATCATCGGGAACCCCCACGACTCAAGACTTGCTCTCCTCTCACTGCTTCCATCAGGAAGAAGGTCCAGGAGCCTCAGAACTTGCACCACCATGTTCAGGAACAGTTATTACCCCTCAAACATCAGGTTCTTGACCCAAAAGGGATAACTTCCACTTAGCTTCATTTGCTTCATCATTGAAATGTTCCCACAACCAAATAACTGACTTTCAAGGACTTTTCATCTCATGTTCTCAATATTTATTGTTTTTTTTATTTACTATTATTGTCTCTTCTTTTGTTTTGCACAGCTTGTTGTCTTCTGCACTCCAGATGAACACCCTCGTTGTGACGTGAAGAAAGTCACTGGAGAGACATTGAAGCTAGTGGATATATAATAAGAAATAAGTGTTTATTCAACATCATATTGAGACACTCCTGGAGGAAGAGGCCTATTTGACCTAACATTACATGACATTTTTATATGCTAAAAATCAAAGGTAACAGCAGGAGAATTCCATAGTTACAATGTATTTCACAATGCTTCCTTTGAATTACATATAGTTTTCAAACAACTCCTTTGCAGACACCCAAAATGAATGTTACTTGCCACTGACTCTAGGCCGCATTCATACATTTGCAGGCATCTGAGGTCTAATTGTTCAAAACTGTGTTTAATCTGCTGAATTCAATCTGCAATTCACATTCAAATCTAAAGGTTGGTTGCTGGTGAAATTAATATTTGCTACGTACCCTAACTCCAGAATATGCCCTAACAGTCCCTCCTCTTGGTCCTCTGGAACAAAAATAAATTTCTTCCAGGAAAGACCAAACCTTAATGAGGGTGTAATCAAATAGGGCAGCAAAAATGCCCTATAGTTTGAGCATTTCCCTAATTATCTATCATATCCCTATGTTCATCTACATCTAAGCTATCATTCCTAATAGTTACCTACAAGACTCTATGCAGAGATTGTTCCACAAATCTGACCAACAGTCTTTAAAATGCAGGTTTGTCATTCATATGCCTGTTGCCTCCTTCCATGCTGGCTGATTGCAGTTTAATTACATTCTTTATCTCCACCCCTTCATTCTCCAATATGTAAAACTATGCAGTTTCTGTCAGTGGTTACTCTTTGGTCAGGGGCAGCAGCAAGGTAAATGCATTAGGCTCACAGACTGTCTCATTGACGTACAGGAGGGGTTGGGGTTGTCCCTATTTGAATGACTGCTATGGTCTCACCTGGGTGGCACCTCTTCCAGACTGTCCATTCAGTTGCCTGCCCAACCACCAAAAGGGCCCAGCTTATTTGTATTCACTCCCTATTCAGGCTGGGGTGACTGCCTTCAGACACTGTGTGTATTTTCTATCTTTCTCAGTTTGTCACGCCATCAAAGTTGTGGAACGATGTTTCTGCTGTAACCCAGATCCCTTCCCATCTATTTACCCCAATATTTCCCTATGCTGAGCTATACAACTAATCATCTACCTGCAGCAACCAGCCTTCATTATAGAGTACAGTTACCATTATACTTTAATATGCTGTTCACAGCTTGCTGTCGCGCTCTCTCGGTGTCTTCTGCATTTGTGTTTGTTGTGGGTCTTCTTCCATCAGGTGTGGTCAGATCTGATGTAGCCGGCTCATGATCATCACTTGGGTTCTCTGCAATGATACTGTTACCGGGTACTGTACACTTTATTTCTTTCTCTGTCTATGAGGGAAATGAGAAGGTGGGTAATATGGTTTAACCTGAGTGTAGTGTTTCCACTGGTGGCCTTGTTGGGACTGTACACCAACACAGGTATTGTTCGTCCAGAGCACCACCTATGGTTCTATCCACCTGGGAGTGAAACCTGTCTCTTCAACCAGCTCCCTTACTATGACTTGGTCACCTGGCTGTGGGGAGGACTATCTTCTTTCCCTCTGGCTCTCTCTGATCCGCAAGATGTTGCTGCTGTTTTACTCAATCCCTCAATGTGTTACCCTGGTTACAGAGGTCCTTCACATCTCCATGTAATCTTATTAAATTGGCAGTTGTAGTTTCTTCCTGTACACTTGTAATTTCTGTTGCTTCTTTGTTCTTCCGCTCCCCTCCTCACACTGATATCTGCTCACACATTCTTCTTCTGCCCCTTACTATCCCCTTTCTAATGAGCCTTTACTTTAATCACTGCTACCTTCTCAGACGAACAGCTCTTGACTCTGTTTGGTCCCTATCCTTGGGACCCCCTGACATGATTCCTGCACATCACCCTGTCTCACTTCCCTGCTTGGGGCTGCTGTCTCTCTGTGGGCTATGTTAGCTGCTTTGTGGGTCAAACACGTTTGCTGTCCCTGTCTTGTCCATGTTATTTTTTTCCTATTCCTGAGTCTGTGATCACATCTGCCTTACTCAGTATGTCTAAACCGAGGATAGTACCTTCATTGTTTGGGCACACCCAAAAATCTGCACTCCCTCAGTCTCAAGTACCTGGGACTGACCTCTCCACCAATACTGATTACCAGTGGAGTGATACAATAAAAAGCTGTATGATATATGTTCAAACATGGAGAAAGACTTGAAAGAGCACAAGAGGCAATGGTGCAGGAGATGGTTATTGTGCCCCTTGAACCTGCTCCGTAGTTCATGGCAGATCCAATCTTTGGTCTCAACTCACTCCACTTTCCTGCCTGAAACATGTTGCGCCTGAAATCCCTGTAGCCCAAAAGACTGGCAATCTCAACAAGTGAAATCAATCATTCCTTTTCAAAGACTCAACTTGCAAATTAACCTTATACTTCCCTACGCTGTATTCCATATGCTAATACTTTGCCCAGTCTCCTAATCTGCCCAAGTCCTTCTGCAAACTCCCTGCTTCCTCAGTACTACCTGCCCCTACACCTCTATTTGTATCATCTGCAAACTTGGCCACAAAGCCAACAATTCATCATCCAAATTATTGACATATAATGTGCAAGGAACTGGTGCAACACTGGCCCCTGTAAAATACCACTAGTCACCCCGAGCCAAACAAAATAGGTCCCTTTATTCCCACTCTTTACTTCCTGCCAGTCAACCAATTTTCTATCCATTTCCTGTAATACCATTTTTTTGTTCCCTATTACTACCCGCTCAGTGTCATTTGCAGCAGTCCGATATCCATTCTCACGTCTATTTTACTCTTTATATATCGAAAAAAAAACTTTTGTTGTCCTCCCTTATATTATTGGCTAGCTTACCTTCACATTTATTCTTTTCTCTCATTGTTATTTTTTAGTTCCTTCACACTATTCTGTGCTATATTATGCTGTTGTTTTTATGTTGTCCTTGACTTTCTTTGTCAACCATAGTAGCTTTAGAACACTTCTCCTTTGGGATGTATCTGGTGTGTGACTTCTAAATTGCTCCCAGAAACTCCAGCTAATGCTGTTCTGCCACCATCCCTGCTAGTGTCCCCTTCCAATCAACTTTGGCCAGCTCCTCTCTCGTGCCTCTACAGTTGTCTTTAGTTCATTGTTATACTGATACATCTGATTTTAGCCCCTCCTCCTCAAACAGCATGATGAATTCTATCGTATTATGATCACTGCCTCCTAAGGGTTCCTTTACCTTAAGCTTCCTAATCAAATCTAGTTCATTACACAACTACGAATCCAGAATTGTCTTTTCCCTATTGGGCTCAAACACTTTGCTCTATAAAGAAATCTTACAGGCATTCTACAAATTTCTTCTCTTGTTGCTTGTTGTGTTCTGTGCTTTCCTGCTCAGCAATGTGTGCATGTTATGTTGGCACTGGAATGGGCGACAGCATCTATGAACTGCCCTAAGCACATTTCAGTGTACATGAGATAAATAAAATGAATCTGAACCTCCATTGGAAATTAACATTATTATAGAATCATAGAAACATAAAGCATGTAATTGTCAAGACTTGGACAGAGCATAGCAAAGCTTTGTTGCTGTTTTGCATTCGGCTTTCCCAGAGATGCTAGACTTCCAAAATCAACTGACTCTGAAGACTAGTGGTATTCATTTAATGTTCAGATGTTCTCTTCAGCCTCAATGTAGGCTCCGTTTTCCTTTTGAGAGTTTTAGTTAACGGCCCTGTTTGTCTTAGCGTTTGTTGTTTTATTTTCCCTTTTTCATATTAAAGTCTGTGAACTATCGACCTGCTTCAGTGCCTCTCACTTCGCACTTGGGTGACAATAGGAGCATTATTAGGCCATTCAGCTCATTGAGTCTATTCTGCTATTTCATTATGGCTGATCCATTTTCCACCTTAGCCCCAATCTCTTGCCTTCTCCCCATATCCCTTCATGCCCTGAATAATTAAGAATCTATCAAATATACTCAATGACTTGGCCTCCACAGCTGCTTGTGGCAATGAATTCCACAAATCCACCATTCTTTGGCTTAAGGAATTCCTCTTCATCTCCATGCTAAAGAGACGTACCTATATTCTGAAACTGTGTCCTCTGGTCTTTGACTCCTCTACCACAAGAAATATGCTCTCCCCATCTGTTGTCTGGATCCACAAACAGATAGACCAAAACAACTTGAGTAAGGCCAAATATGATGAAGGATTATGACCACATTCCTTAATCATGGGGTTGGCTGGGATGTCCTTGGTTAGTGGTGTGAGTTGATTAGATTAGTAATGGACAGGGAAGTTACCTGGCCATCAAAATAAAGTATTTAAGCTTGTGGATAAAGGGTAAACAGCAAGCATCAAACTGGCAGCCCTTCCACTTGAATCCTTCATGATAGCCTCAGCCCCTTGTTATCGCCTTTCTTGATCAGTTTGGAAACATACAGACCATGAAGAAAACCCAAGAGGATATCATTACTTTTCATGACCAACATCAAAATATCCTGCTATGCACTGCGATCATCAGCAAATTATTAGCAAGTTATGAGTTGTTAGTCATTCTTCTGTAAACCAAAAAAATCACTGAGTTCCTTGACTCTTTGGGTAATGCATGAAGAAGTTGGAATTTTATATAAAACTAATCTACACCTTGTTCTTTTCAAGCTGTGTGCTGCCTATCAACATATCATCCACCAGTATGTCTCAGTTGTCATCCAGAGGGATCAGTCTTTACAGATTTCATTTTTCCACATCTCTTTCCTTACCTGCACCATTACCTGCCACACAAAGATCCTGAAATGGGAGGGTGAGCACCCAGAGATCATGGTACATATGGGTATCAACGACATAAGTAGAAAAAGGGTGGTGGTCCTGAAAGGACAATACAGGAAGTTAGGAAGGAAGCTGAGAAGCAGAACCTCAAAGGTAGTAATCTTGGGATTGCTGTCTGTACCATACAACAGTGAGTATAGGAATAGAATGAGGTGGAGGATAAATGCGTAGCTGAAGAATTGGAGTGGGGGTAGGGATTCAGATTTTTGGATCATTAAGACCTCTTCTGGGGCAGGTGTGACCTGTGCAAAAAAGGTGGGTTGCACTTGAATCTGAGGGGGGCCAATATTCTGGCGGGGAAGTTTGCTAATGTTTTTGGGGAGGGTTAAAACTAGATTTGCAGGGGGTTGGGAACTGAAGTGAAGAGGCAGAGGATGGAGAGGTTGGAGCACAATTAGAGACAGCTTGTAGGGAGTTTATGAGGAAGTATAGGCAGATGTTAGAGCAAAGATGCTCTCAGCCTGATGGTTTACGATGTGTCTATTTTAATGCAAGAAGTATCATAAACAAGGTGGATGTACTTAGGGCATGGATCAATATGTGGAACTATGACATTGTGTACATTACAGAGACTCAGAGACTTGGATATCTCAAGCCGAATGGCCTACTCCTGCACCTATTTTCTATGTTAGAAGATTGGGCTGAAAGATGGCAGATGGAGTTTAATGCTGAAAAATGTGAGGTACTACATTTTGGTAGGACTAATCAAAATAGGACATACATGGTAAATGGTAGGGCATTGAAGAATGCTGTAGAACAGAGGGATCTAGGAATAATGGTGAATAGTTCTCTGAAGGTGGAATCTCATGTGGATAGGGTGGTGAAGAAAGCTTTTGGTATGCTGGCATTTATAAATCAGAGCACTGAGTGTAGGAGTTGGGATGTAATGTTGAAATTGTATAAGGCATTGGTAAGGACAAATTTGGAGTATTATGTACAGTTCTTGTCACCGAATTATAGGAAAGATGTCAATAAAATTGAGAGAGTACAGAAGAGATTTACTAAAATGTTGCCTGGGTTTCATCTCCTAAGTTACAGAGAAAGGTTGAACAAGTTAGGTCTTTATTCTTTGGAGCGTAGAATGTTGAGGGGGGCACTTGATAGAGGTGTTTAAAATTATGAGGGGGATTGATAGAGTTTACATGGATAGGCTTTCTCCATTGAGAACGGGGGAGATTCAAACAAGAGGACATGAGTTGAGAGTTAAAGGGCAAAAGTTTAGGGGTAATATGAGGGGGAACTTCTTTACTCAGAGAGTGGTAGCTGTGTGGAACGAGCTTCCAGCAGAAGTGGTTGAGGCAGGTTCGATGTTGTCGTTTAAAGTTAAATTGGATAGATATATGGACAGGAAAGGAATGGAGGGTTATGGGTTGAGTGCAGGTCAGTGGGAGTAAGAGTAAGAGTTCGGCACGGACTAGAAGGGCCAAGATGGCCTATCTCCGTGCTGTAATTGTTTATGGTTATATGGTTATAAGCACTCTTAAAGCTAGCAGGCGTGTTTATGAATATTTGAGGGTGAGGTGAGATGGGATAGGTCACAGGCATAATGCAGTTAAACATACCTCAGTTGAGAATACCTGTGTTTTTACCCAAGGCACCATAGCTAGCTCTTGTCAATTATTGCAGACATGTGGCCGAATAGTGACTTAACACCAATAATTATACAGGATGGATTAGCTGGTTCCTAATCAGTTCTCAGAATGAAAAATGCATTTTTTTTGTGGCTGGAGACTACCTAGACGGTATATGAGGTGTTGCTGCTCCAACCTCTCCAGCCCCTTGGTATGAACATAGAATTCTCCAACTTCCGTTAATTCCTTCCCCCAGTTGCCTATCACCTCCCTCAGGGTTCCACGTCCTTCTACTACCCATTGTGTTTTCCCCTATTCCTTCTTCACCTTTCCTGCCTATCACCTCCCTGCTTCCCCTCCCCCACCCTTTATCTTTCCCCTTACTGGTTTTTCACCTGGAACCTACCAGCCTTCTCCTTCCCACCCTCCCCCCACCTTCTTTATAGGGCCTCTGCCCCTTCCCTCTTCAATCCTGACGTAGGGTTCCAGTCCGAAACGTTGACTGATCGTTTCCACGGATGCTGCCGGACCTGCTGAGTTCCTCCAGCGTGTTGTGAGTGTTGCTTTGACCCCAGCATCTGCAGAGTATTTTGTGTTCTTTAGGAAAGTGGTAGTCCAGAGGAAAAAGGCATTGGAATTAACTCTAACCATAATTATACAGTATGTTGCAGTTTGAAGAAGAGGATGCTGGGAGAATGCTCAGCAGAGATGACAAAAGATTATGTCACTGGGGTAGGAAAGGCAGAGAAGCCTAGAGCAAGAGGCAGATTTGGTGTTTTCAGGAATATGAAGTGGTTTAGAGACAGTGCTGTTAGGCCAGGAGGGTATGTAAAAATGGAGGGTGTTCAATTCACTGTGGTCAAGGCATACCTTAACAGGTTTGATAGATTTCACATCAGGGCTTCAGGAGCAGACTCTTGCTTTGATGTTTCCATCACCTTTTGGCTGAAGTTTAAATGAGGTGTGTTGGCAAGTACGTTACTGGACATAGCTTTAGGCAGTGTTGGTAGAGGTGCCAACAGCTTTTAATGGAATTGTCTCTACTAAAACAGCAAGACAAAAATATGTCATACAATAGTATTAAGTCCACGCAACTGAAGATATCTGGAAGAATTGATGCACAATGTATGCTTTTTTAAAAAATCCTTTGAATTTGGTGTTGATAAATAGATAGATAGATAGATAGACAGACAGACAGACATACTTTATTGATCCTGAGGGAAATTGGGTTTCGTTACAGTTGCACCAACCAAGAATAGAGTATAAATGATTAGTGAATATGATTGGTAAATAGTGTAAGACTTAATTACCTCACACTTGTCTGGTGCATGCAGGTGTAGGGGGGTTTCGTCTCTTATGTTACTGCGTAGGCTCATTAAAATGGTTTCTTTGTTATGTTATATATAGGAATACTTTGTTATGTTAAATGCTGAGAAAGTCCTCCCGCTAGCAGTCTGTTGAATCATGTTACTGGTAAGAAGATGTTATGAACCAATTGGGATAGTTGTTATGTTTTTGGTGTATTTTTAAGATATTGTATGCGCGGGGTTTTGGGGCAAAAGGTGGGAGAGAGAGAGAGAGACAGATGATGGACCAGGTGCTGTGATGTCCGCTAACGAGGTCGGACCCCGAGAAGGGCACTCGGTGAAGAGACGGAGACGGACTCGTGTGGAGCGTCTGGTCAACCACCGTTGTTGGTCCCAGGCGGCCGGTCGAGGTGGTCCCAGGGTGAAGAAAAAGGCTCTTGAGCTCCAACTGTTTTGTGCACGAAGAGATTGATAAGTGTGGCGCTTTTTATTTTCCTTTCATATTTTATTCTCTATTAATTATATAGTTCCAGTAATATCTATAAACTGTAAATCATTTAATCGTATCTGGTGTATTGTCTGTTATTTGGGCGGGGTGGGGTACATCACACAGCATCCACACAAACTAATTACCCAGTTTGGCAGGGCCGAGTGCTGTTTCCGTAGACGACAGTGAGCCGAGCGACCCTGAGGTTGGCCGGGGTCTACACAGGAATGATATCAATCATCGTGTACAGAACATTCAAAACCATTTTTCCCCCTGGCCAATATATAGCTCTCAAATACACAATATGGGACAAACAAAGGAAGCCAGGTGTGAACAGCAGGAAGAAGTATTGCACTTGTGCTTAAGATGGTGAATTACTTGAAGCTTTGTTGAGGAGTTAGATGAAGCACAGTTTCTCCAGCTCAGCTTTGGTGTTTTGTATATTCTGAATCAAAGCTTTTATTATTTGAAACAAAAACCAATACTTTACTGGTAGTCTCAATGCAGGACAGGGGCTGAGGCAAGAGGACTCTGATAAAGGGGTCTAGCCAGGAGGGTCGATCTCTTCCTAACTCACCAGAATCAATGCCCATACCTCACTTCTCCAAGGAGGAAGGCACATGGAGGCTAAGATTTTCAATGACAGTGTTGATACAAATCTTTCACCTGAAGGTGGAGCCCCAGTATTGTACCAGTATTGTACCTGTGTATTACCCAAATTACTTAGGCAGCTAGAAGTGGCCAATATTTGCCACTAATGTGCGTACGGCACACCACTGCCTTCCCAACGATTTCAAACTTTCTTAATCAAGGAGATGGAAAGGACATTAGATGTCATGGGTACACAGATGTGTGCTTCTGGAAGGTCCCAAGTGTGGAGGTGTGCGTATAGTGTTTAGCTATGCATATGGAAACTCTTGGAGCTTTTTCAACAGTCTGTATCATTGTCCTGTGCACAAGTATAGTGAGGTGCAAGCCCTATGGCCAACTTGCATGCAGCAACATAACATTCATGTAGGTACAGACTATACACAGAACTTAAAATAAGACAAGATATTAATGAGAGAGAAAAAAACACTGTGCTCTTTGCTCCAGTATAAGATCTTGGAGAAAAAAGAAAAGACACAATCAAAGGGAAGACCATGGTATTGAGAGGTGGTCAGTAATATTCAATTACCAACATAGGTTTGGGTTGTGCAGGTCAGTTCCAAATGTGCAATGTCCAAGACCCACTACCTTCAGCTGGTTCACCATTGATATTCCTTCCATCATTGGGTCAGAAGTGGGAATGTTGGCAGATAACTGCTAAATATTCAGTTCCATTCATAACTCCTCAGCAACAATGCAGTCTGTACTCAAAGACAAAGTTGTTGATAAGTAATATATATTGTCATAATATCAGTGCCAGAAAAATGTCAGACAATGAACATTTCCAACAACCATTAACCTTGCAGTCTTTGATATTCAATGACATTACCATTGCTGAGTTCCACACAAAGGACAAAACAGTCCACTTGACTGGCATCTCATTGATCGCCCTAAGCAGCCACTTCCTCTACCACCAGTGAATTCCATCTACATAATGCATGGCAGGTAAGTCTGAGAAAACTTCCCATCTGTATAAACTGTACCACCAAGGATATATGCACCAGGTACATGTAACACTACCCACTGAAGGTTATGAGAATCCTCTGGTGGACTGGTTACTACACTGTCCATTCAAACACTGACTTCTCGTGCCACAGGGCAGCAGTCTACTTCATGTGGCTCTCCAATTTTGGCCTCTTGCATATCCAGCTGACAAAAACATGCACCATTATCGAAAAAATCTAGGTTATAACTCCTGATTGTGCCTCCAACAAAATATTTCTGTGCTCCTAGAACACATCTCGCAATGAAGTTATACACTTTAAAAATAGGAGGACCAGAAACACTCAGCCACAGTACTGTGCCTTTGCACACTGCTCATCCCAGGGCCAGTCCTCCAGAATACCCAGAAAAAGTTGCTGAGGAGGTCAATTCTTCTGCTTTAACCAAGACCCAAATAAAAGCATAGGGCTGGTATCTTAATCCAGGTATATCAATTCTAACAAATTCTAATTTAAGCAGTTTGAGTAATAATTTAAGAAGCGAATTAGTTATTATATTTGATTTTAAGTACTTACACATTAGGTGACTTGCTTAGTTTCTCTTAATTGGATGATATTAAAATGCAATTCACAATGTTTGAGAGCAGCTATAGCACTAACTGAAATACCTTTAACAAATATTACATACAACATTAGCAGTGGGCACAATGGGCTGCCAGTCTGAATAACAATTCTTCTATAACTATGTGTCAATAAAATCAATGCAAAAATGAAACTGAGATGTAGGTCTGCAAGTCATTCTTTACCACCCTGCAGGTTGGTGCCAGGAATGCTTCCGGTATTGGTGCTCATCTACCACCAGCACCTGGCCTGCATGTAGAAATGCTGGTAAAGAAGGCCTAGTCGTTACTGAGGCTGGATCACAATGATGGGGTTTGGTAAGAGTTATTTCCACTTACAGCCGGTCCAAGGATTGGACCTTATGGCCAGGACCTAAAGTTCTCGCTGCTGGCAGCCAAAAGAAGCTTGGATTTGCAGAAAGACTTTGACAAGGTGCTGCACATGAGGCTGCTTAACAAAATAAGAACCCATCGTATTACAGGAAAGATACTAGCACAGATAGAGCAAACAGTCAGAATAAAAGGGGTGTAGTCTAGCTGACTGCCAGTGACAAGTGGTGTTCCACAGAGGTCAGTACTGGGACTACTTCATTTTACACTGTACTGTATATCAACAATTTGGATGATGGACTTGATAGCTTTGTAGACAATACAAAGATAGGTGGAGGGCACGTAGTTTTGAGGAAGCAGGAATTTTGCAGAAGGACTTGGACAGATTGGAAGAATGGGCGAAGAAGTGGCAGGTAGAATATGCTGTAGGAAAGTATATGGACATGCAGGGTGTATGGGGTGTCAGGGAGGGGTAGCACCTCTGGTGGGGGAACATGTCGCGTCCTTTTCAGGGCGGTTAGTCCACCTTTGGTCCCCACCTGGCACTCAGCTCTCACCTGTGGCTCCCCGTAGCTGTTTGCATGCGACAGCAGCCACACCCCGGGCAACGGCTTCGGCAAGCCGGCTAAACCAGGTGAGGGTAGCCGACGGGTCTCAAACCCTCGGTGTGATAGGGAGTTGTCTATCCCAGCATGTGAAGACAGACTCCGGCGGATTGAGCGGATGAGACCTATGGAAGGTCCAACGGTCAAGAAGGTGGTCTCTGCAAGCTTTGTGGAACGTGTAGAGCAGTACAAGACACAGAAGACGTCCTGGTCATCTACTGCGCCTAGTCCCATCTCCAGCCGTCTAGACTCTGTCTTGCCACTGGATCCAGATGGGAATTGGGAAGAGAGAGTGAGGCTGATGCTGTGCAACTCTCCCTCACTTAAATCCAAATCACGCGCTAGTCTTGACACCATCATAATGGTGTTGAGGTCCTCATCGATGTCAACGATGGACGAACAACCAATATGGACATGCACTTTCTAGGAGAAATAAAGATGCAGATTATTTTCTAAATGGGGTGAAAGTTTAAAAAAAATGGAGGCACAAAAGGACATGGGAGTCCTTGTGCAGGATTCCTTAAAGAGGAATAGATAGTGGACAGCCAGAGCCTCTTCCCCAGGGCACCACTGCTCAATACAAGAGGACATGGCTTTAAGGTAAGGGGTGGGAAGTTCAAGGGGGATATTCGAAGAAGGTTTTTTACTCAGTGGTTAGTGTGTGGAATATACTGCCTGAGTCAGTGGTGGAAGCAGATACACTAGTGAAATTTAGGAGACTACTAGACAGGTATCTGGAGGAATTTAAGGTAGTGGGTTATATGGGAGGCAGTGTTTAAGGGTCAGCTTAAGTGTTCTCTTAATTCTCTTAAGTGTTACAGTTGAACCCAGATGTACCACCTGCATTGGCAGCTCATTCCACACTTTCACCACCCTCTCGGTGAAGAAGTTTCCCTCAGGTTCTGCTTAATTATTTCCCCTTTCACCCTGAACTCTTGTTCTAGTCTCACGTGACCTGAGGGGAAAAGGCCTTGAACAACGCACACAAAATGCGAGAGGAACTCAGCATGTCAGGCAGCATCTATGATGGAGAGAAAAACAGTCTACGTTTCGGGTGAAGTCCCTGACGATGAGGATGCATTGGAGTTGCCAGAAAATATTTCCAAAGATCATTCACTTTCACTAAAGCAAATCTGTTTTAAAAAAACAGAATACCAGCATCATAAACACTTGTCCCTGCTCTTAGGGTGCCACCTTTTCTCCACTGCTTCCAGGTGTGGTGCAGCTGGTGGCAGATGCAATCAGGTTCAGTCTGAAGCCAAAGCCTGCCAGCTGCCTTGGTGGTTCTGGTCCCAAGCTGCAAAGGATTGTAAATATTATCTCATGGACCAACATTGTGTGCTGATTTTAATGTAATGCTACATGTTTAACAAAGAGATGAAATGTTGTAGCAGGAACTTTAAATTAAATAAGGCAATCCTTTATTGTCTGTATAGATGATTAACCCAGCTACCCAAAGATGCCCAAGGGCTAGCTTTTGAGTGAGTGTGCGTGTAATCTGTGCTTTTGTTCCACGTAAGTCTGTTTATACACTTGTGTCTTATCCTTGTATCTCAATCTGTCTCACTGCCTGAGTTCTCTATATCAATGTTTCTACAGTATGCAGTATATCACTGTTTCTGTGTGTTTGTGATTCTCTCCTTCCATCTTTTCTGCACTTTTAGCACTAACACAAATGTACTGAGTTAATCATAATGTTTAATCTTCCTGAACCTTGCTCACTGCAGCCTGAATACAAACAAGCCAATGACGCAAATGAATGGAGCAGAGCTCGAAGGAGAAGATTAATCCGATTGCACTCAGTCTCTAAGGCATTGTTTATTGCCTGAAGCCACTGAGGAGTGTGCCTGGCTCATCTGTTAGTTCTGCTTGATGTACATGGGTGCATTTTGAAAGCGCCAGGCATGGTTTGATGAAGTAGGATTACAAACCTTCAGTCATTTTGATTAGTTTTGCCTTTTGCTTCTTCAGCCTTTTCCTGATGCACTGTGCAGTTCTAATGAAGTAATGATTTTGCAGTAAGTTTTAAGACCATAACAGATAGGAGCAGCATTAAGTCATTTGGCCCAACGCATCTGCTCCGCCATTTGATCATGGCTGATCCAATTTTCCTCTCAACCCCATTCTCCTGCCTTCTCCCCATAACCTTTCATGCCATGACTTCAAGAACCTGTCAAACTCCATTTTAAATAAACCCAAAGACCTGCCTGGCCTCCACAGCTGCCTGTGGCAATGAATTCAACAGAATCACCACCCTCTGGCTAAAGAAACTCCTTCTCATCTCTAAATGGATGTCCTGCTATTCTAAGCCTGTGCCCTCTGGTCCTAGACTCCTCTACAATAGGAAATATCCTCTCCACACCCACTCTATCTAGACCTTTCAACATTCAATAGGTTTTAATGAGATCCCCTTGTTTCTTCTAAATTCCAGTGAGTGCAAACCTAGAGCCATCAAACACTCCTCATTGATAACCCTTTTATTCCTGGAATTATTCTTGTGAACCTCCTTTGAACTTCTCCAATGTCAGCTCATTTTTTTCTTAGATAAGGGGCCCAAAACTGCTCACAATACTCCAAGTGAGGCCTCAGTAGTGCCTTATAAAGTCTCAGATTAATTTCTTTGCTCTTATATTTTTGGCCCTCTTGAAGTGGGCTGTATTTGAAGGTCAAGTATAGGTTAATTACAGGATTCCCACACCTTGAGTATTGTGCTCATTTCTCGTCACTTCATTATAAGAAGGATGTGGAAGTTTTAGAGTAAGTGCAGATGAGACTTACCAGGTTGACATGGAGAAAGGTCGAGCAAACTATGGCTTTTCTCTTTGAAATGAAGGAAGATGGGAGGCAACCTGATAGAGGTGTATAAGATGATAAGAGGTGTAAAAAGAATGGACAACCAGCATATTTTTCCCAGAGTGGCAATGGGCAATACAAGAGGACATACTACTGAGGTTGTTGGAGTAAAGTATAGGAGGGATGACAGAGCAGGTACTTTGCACAGGGAGTAGTATGTATGTGGAATATGGTGATGGAGGTTGATACATTAGGGGCATTTAAGAAACTCTTAGGTAGCCACATGGATGAAAGAAAAATGGAGGACTATGTGGGAGCGTAGGGTAAGATTGATCTTAGAGTAGGTTAAGTGGTCAACCTAACACTGTGGGCTGAAAGGCCTGTACTGTTCTATGCTCTATGTTCTTTCATTAGCTTATCAATAGTTTCACTTGGCTATTTCACCAAGGGACATCTTTAATTAAAAGTATGCCTTACCTGCCATGCTTGCTTCGGCATCATCTCTAATTAAAAGTTGTGAACAACTTATAGTTTATAGAACAACTTATAGAACAAACTATATTTGACGATTCAATGACAATCTTTTCTGAATTTTTTGGCAGTCTTTTGTTTTATCTGAAGTGTAATTCCTGGAAAAAAGATTATGGAAGCAAACTCTTACAAAAGCTAATTGGATAAATCCCTGAAGGGGAATGGAATTGCAACACAAAGGGAAAATGCAACAGCACTGAAGGAGGTAGTATAGACCTTGTGTATCATGTCATTCTGTCATTCTATCATGTCATTCTGACAACCAATCATCGCTTCCACAGACCTGTACTGTGCTTCATGAATTATCATGTAGGAAGCAATGGTCAAACATTAGCATTCATACAATGTAAAGAGAAATAGTAACATCAATTTTAGTACAGAGCAAGGCAAAATATTGCTTACCCTTTTCTTTACAGGATAGAAGACTGGAATTATCAGACCTACACAGACAGGTACCTCACAGACTCCACTCAGTTAAAAGAATCAGTTTCCACTCATTTCCAACTAATCACCTGCAGCCTATTTAAACCCTGCTCTCATCCACAGCCCTTATTCACCCATCATACCAGCAAACTACAACCAGTTGCTCCTAGCCTTCAGTTATCTATGGCCTTGTCATATTAAAAGTATCTGTTCTGTCTTGTTTTGTGCCCTCCCTCCCTCTCTGTGGCTTGTTACTTTGCAGTTGATTATTAAAGTTATCACTTGCCGGTAAATCATCTCTGCAGTTCTGAATTTGGGTCAAGTCTCCCCTACATATCCTAACAGAAATTCTAGATGTTACCTGTTTTAGAATTTCTGAGTTATTTCAAATCTTTTTAAATGGCTCTAACTACTAATCTTTTTTGTAAATATTGTCCCTGAACCTGCAAGATATGTTTTGGCTCTCTTATCAGAGATTTATACACTATAGGTCCCCAGCTGGAAGTTGGGTTGAAGAAACTGGGAGTGCAAAATGTTCAAAAACTTTTCCCACTCTACACCAACTTCTTTACTTCGCCTACTCCTTCAGTTCCTCTGATCACCACACCTAAATGTATCTCACTGGCAATACAGTGTTGAAACATTTCACTCCCTTCCATTGCTGTTGGCAATAGATCTCAGTCAAAAATTATTATGACAGTCTCTTGGGCACAGTTGAATTTTACTTGCATCCTTGTGAAATTTGGTATTTTTCAAATGATACTTAAAAAAATTGAATAGGGCCAAGAATAGCTCTTTGAGAGATTCAGAGCTTATAGTGTGTGAGGGGAGCAAAACCTTCACTAATAATTTCTGACTATGGTTTCATAGAATATAATTGAATTAGTTAAGTACTGGTAAGTAACAGAGGAGAGATATTGCAGGAGAACGGCGTGGTTAACATGTTAGAGACTTCAGGAGGATGACGGTTGATCACATCCTATTATGATTTTGATAAGGGCTACTTAATTCATCATTTTGGGTTGGAAAATGAGGGATTCAATACATAATGATCCAGAACTCAAAGATAAATTGGTAATGATAACAGATTTGTGGAATGTGGGGTTATTAAATCTACTAGCAAAGACAGTGCCTGGGATAGAAACTTGGGTTATGGAAGGAATAGGGTGTAAGAGTCAAGTTGAGATTCAGATTTAGAGAATGACATAAGTTCAAGTCTTGAGCAGTGGGAAATTGTAGATTGGCCAGCAGAATGGATGGCTTCAATCTTTGCGACAGCAATTCCAAAAGCTCCTACCTTTTAGTTTGGGAGTGAGGATGCTGGTTTACAAACAAGGTTTGGGCTGTAAAAGTGCATCTGAGGTTGACTTTTCATTCTGGAATGATCTTTGAACAGCAAGTAACTTTACTGACTAAATATGGTCCTTCATGGAGTCTAAACATATCTAAGCAGGGATCCTGCAAAACAGTACTTCAAACTGGAAATGAGAGCGCACATATAAGATATTTATCTCCTTAGCACAAGTTTCAGAAATAATTTACTTTGATTTACTTCATCAATTTTCCTGGACATTAATGTCACCAGTCCAGAAATTAAGGATTAATCTCCAGATATTTCTGAGTATAGTCCAAGAAATCATGGAAATCTTTAAAATCTTCTAAAAATATGGTGATATTTTTAATTATAGTTATAAGCTCTTTTGCAATGTCAAGAAAGATTGGCTCCAAAATCATCCAATGAAATTGCAAAGAATCCAGCTATTTTCTATGCTGTCTTGGGAAGGTTATGCAGTAGGAGATGGCATGTTGGACAATTGTTGACTAGATTTCGATGCAGAGTTTTGGAAGGGAGAGGCCATGGAATAAAGTCTCTCAGTGTTGACCAATTGACGTATGTGAGAGGAGGCCCAGAGGAAACAAAATCTCACACTCAACTACAAGTGCTTCTGATGATGAAAAGAACAGATGCTGCATGTTTACGTTCAAGTGTGAGTCAGAGGTAGCACTTTGAATGACAGGACAAAATGTGTTACTCATTTCTGTGGTGAAACACTGCAAAAAACACGCATCATTTAATTCAGAACTTTTCAAACACAGGGCATGGTTTAACCACTGGGTGCCATCTCTGCACATTCTGAGCCATTTAACCACATAGCAACTTACTGGGTGCCATCTCTGCACATTCTGAGAGATAGATATCCACAGTGAAAAGGTGGAGCAAAACAAAGTAGATCAGCACATTAAGCTCCTGACAAGTCTCACCCTATTTGTTTCCATCTGCTCTTCACTTTTGCACTAATGGTTCCCATCATTAACATCCTTACTAATCAGATAGTAGCACTAGTTGCTGCTTATCACACACCTAGCTGTCTTGGCCTTCACTCCCCCTCCTGTTCCACCTACCACCCCAAAATGGATCCACCTGTCTTTGTGTTGTGTGCCTTGATATATCACCCATCTGTTTCCCAACTCCACCCTTCTGGTTGCCCACCTCCACAGGGCTCCATCTATCCGTGATCCTTCAATTCTCCTTGCTTGTTTAAAACCTGTCTTACTGTTCCCCCTCTCCTTGTCATGCTGGCTATCTCCCCTCTCTTTTCTCAGTCTGAATATAGGGCTTCACCACAAAACCTCAACTGTCCTTGTACCCCCACATGTGCAACTTGACCTGCTGTATCATACAATAAGAGTTCAGATCCCATCGATGACAGTTTGAGAACTTAAATTCAGCTTGAAGCAATGTGGAAACTGGTAAAAGTGACCATAGAACTGTAAGAATTATAAAAATGCAACTAGTTTACTGATGTCTTTTAGCAAAAGAAACTTACCATCCTTAACTGGTCTGCTCTCTGCAGGATTCCGGTAGAACATTGGACACGTCAGATGTTACTGTGGTTAGCTCTTAACTGTTCTCTGAAATGTTATTGTTATTATTACATATATTATATTATAGCCCTGATGATAAGTGTCAGACTTGCTCACAACCCCTGAATGAATTTTTGAAAACAGAGTGTGCAGTCCATGACATGGTTTTGCAGACCCCCTGGCCACCCTCAGGGTCACTCGGCTCGCTGTCTTCTAGGGAAACAACCCTCGGCCCCGCCAAACTGGGTAATTAGTTTGTGTGGATGCTGTGTGATGTACCCCACCCCGCCCAAATAACAGACAATACACCAGATACGATTAAATGATTTACAGTTTATATATATTACTGGAACTATAATTAATAGAGAATAAAATATAAAAGGAAAATAAAAGGCTCCACACTTATCAAAGTTCAATCTCTTCATGCACAAAACAGTTGGAGCTTAAGAACCTTTTTCTTCACCCTGCGACCCCTCGGACCACCTCGACCGGCCACCTGGGACCATCAATGGTGGTCGACCAGATGCTCCACACAAGTCAGTCTCCGTCTCCCCAACTCAACGAACGCCCCACTCAGGGTCCGACCCCATTAGCGGACTCACAGCACCTTGTTCATCCTCTCTCTTTCTCTCCCACCTTCTGCCCCAAAACCCCGTGCATACAAAAACTTCCAGATACACCAAAGTCATAACAACTATCCCAATTGGTTCATAATATCCTCTTATCAACCCCTAACCTACAACAAGTTGCTAGCACAAAGCTTTCTCAACGTTTAACATAACAAAGAAGCATTCCTGATTATAACATAACAAAGAAGCCATTTTAATTAGCCTCTGCAGTAACATAAAAAACAAAACCCCCTTACACTCTCCCCCCACCAAATAAAGTCATGTCCTAATGACTTCTAAATAACTCGCCAACCAGTCCTGCAGACACACAACATACACATACACAGATACACACAGTGACAGTGCTCCCCAAGCAGTGGACCTTACGCCCATCCCACGGACGCTACATAGGCCAACCTATCTGGGAGCTTCTTAACCCTCCGAGACCTCCATACCCCCTCACCTAAAGCCAAAAGGCTCAGAGAGTACTAGGGATATCTTGAGCCTGCTTGCCAACTTCTCTCTCACTCAGGCCACCATTACAGCTCAGAGCCCCCTGCACTGTGTCCAGGTCCCCACTTCTTTTCCTTCCTGATCCTGCTGTAACTCAGACTGCCCACAGCTAGCCCTCCCCACTACACCTGACTCAGTGGGAGAAGGGCCAAAGGTCTCTTCCTCAATCACGGGGAAGTTAGCAAAAGGCAGCACGTACCGCATGTCCAGCACATCATCCTTCGAATCTGTATTCTTCCTCATTCCCTCGATCGGTAGCTGCTGTTTGAGTTTCTCCAAACTGGAACATTTAACTGGGGCTACCCCTTCAGTCTCCTGCAGTCAAGACGTCAGATTCAGGTTCCTTTCAAGTGTCCGCCTCCCTTTTCTGAGATCTGTCCTTCATTTCTTCACCTCCTCGGGAGTGTAGTCAACCTCCCCTCCCTGGGCTCTCGGTTTTCTGTTGGCCTTAGTCAGAACACTTCCTTGATCTTCCCCAACTTGTAAGTCTTCCAATCTTTTCTGAATCGACGTCTTGAGTTTCCGCTGATCCCTTCAAATGTGGGTCATTGTTTCTGCTCGCTGGATTAATTCATCAGTACATGACCGCAGTGTCAGCTCGGAATTCCGTTGCTCTTTCTCCACGTTGACGAGCGTGAATTCCAAGTTTGCAATAGTTGTCTCACAAGTGTGGCACTCAGTCTCCAGCCGGCATTTCTGAGCACTCGGTTCATTCAGATTGACGACCTGGGTTTCCATCCCCAGGTCCACCACTGTCTGTTCCAACACCAGGAAGTTCAACTGGTATGTTGGGTCATTTTTCTTACATTGTACCAAACTCCTCCGGCCAAAAACTCCTCCACATTTGACACTTCGCTTCTGTTGCCCGGGCTCAGCCACTCGCCTCGCTTCATAGTTCCCCCAGGCGAATCCAAGTTCTAGGCGCTCATCCACATACGCCAAAACTCCACACACCTTCACTTCCCTCATGGTCTTCCTCATGCCCCACAGACAATACACCAGATACGATTAAATAATTTACAGTTTATAGATATTACTGGAACTATAATTAATAGAGAATAAAATATAAAAGAAAAATA
This sequence comes from Mobula hypostoma, assembly GCF_963921235.1. Classification (NCBI taxonomy): domain Eukaryota; kingdom Metazoa; phylum Chordata; class Chondrichthyes; order Myliobatiformes; family Myliobatidae; genus Mobula; species Mobula hypostoma. Next base: position 6,540,599 of record NC_086118.1, on the reverse strand, counting down.
TAAGGCGCCACAGTTATCAAAGTTCAGTCTCTTCGTGCACAAAACAGTTAAAGCTCAAGAACCTTCTTCTTCACCCTGCGACCCCTCGGACCACCTCGACCGGCCGCCTGGGACCATCAACGGTGGTCGACCAGACGCTCCACACGAGTCCGTCTCCGTCTCCCCCACTCAGGATCCGACCCCATTAGCGGACTCACAGCACCTGGTCCATCCTCTCTCCTTCTCTCCCGTCTTCTGCCCCAAAACCCCGCGCATACAAAAACTTCCAGATATACCAAAATCAAAACAACTATCCCAATTGGTTCATAATATCCTCTTATCAGCCCCTAACCCACAACAAGCTGCTAGCGCAAAGCTTTCTCAGTGTTTAACATAACAAAGAAGCATTCCCGATTATAACATATCAAAGAAGCCATTTTAATTAGCCTCCGCAGTAACATAAAAGACGAAACCCCCTTACAGTTTGTAACTCCAAAACATTCAACTAATTCAAAGGAAAATGAGAGCCAAGAGAAACGAGTCTTAGTTTGTTCTTTACTTTAACTGAGGGCCTATGCATATCGTACATATAACTCGCAATAAGTACAGTCATAGAGTCATAGAAAAGTACAGCACAGAAACAGGCCAATTAGACCATCTAATTCCTGCTGAGCCATTTGAACTGCCTCCTCCCATTGACTTTTTTAGCCCTCCATATCCCTACCATCCGTGTAACTAGCCAAACTTCCCTTAAATGTTAAAATCGAGCTGGCATACACCACTGCACTGGCTGCTCATTTCACACGCTCACAATCCTCTGAGAGAAGAATTTTTCCCTCATGTTCCCCTTAAACTTTTCACCTTTCACCCTTACCCCATGATCTCTAGTTATAGTACCACCCAATCTCAGTGGAAAAAGCCTGCTTGCATTTACCCTCTCTATACCCATCATAATTTTGTCAAATCTCCCCTCAGTCTTCTACGTTCCAAGGAATAAAGTCCTAACCTATTCAATTTTTCCTTATAATTCAGGTACTTAATTTTCTCTGTACGCTTTCAACCTCATTTATATCCTTCCTGTAAGTGGGTGACCTAAACTGCACACAATACTTCAACACACACAAAATGCTGGAGGAACACAACAAGCCGGGCAGCATGCATGGAAAAGAGTATATTTGGTGTTTCAGGCAGTCCTGCCGAAGGGTCTCGGCCTAAAACATCGACTGTACTTTTTTCCATAGATGCTGCCTGTCCTGCTGAGTTCCTCCAGCATTTTGTATGTGTTGCTTGGATTTTCAGCATCTGCGTATTTTCTCTTGTTCACAAGATTCCAAATTAGGCCTCACCAATGTCTTAACATAACATCCCATCTCCTGCACTCAATATTTAGATTTATGAAGGCCAATGTACCTTCAAGGTAATAATTTAAGAAATAAGATGCTTAATCAACCATCTCTGCAAGATGACGCAAATATTACTGAAATATTAAATACATGTTGTATGTATAAACTCCTTTTTTAAGAGAAATTTCTGGAAACAGCAGATCAAACAGCATCTATGGAAAGGAAGCTAATCAACATTTTAGGTTTATAACTGTCATATTTGGAGAAGTGAGAAAGCAAGTGCGTTTTAAATTGCAGAGATGGGCAGGAATGGAGAGAACAGCAGAATGTGATTGGCTAAAGATTGTGGCTGTGCACATTACACAAATGCTTAGTTAATGGATGAATCAGGGCGGTCAGAGACAGAACAATAAAGCAAAGGATAATAAGAGCAATAAGAAGTTGTTGAAAATCTGAAATACATGAGAATGTGGAAAGGCCCAGCAGGTCAGGCAGCATCTGTAGATATTACAGGAGGAGGGTCTTATGTCAGAATTGGCCCATACTGATGAAAACAGGAAAGGTTTGTTTTCTGATTTCAACAGTAAGTCAAAACATGTGCTCCTTTATTGCAAAATAACAATGAGTTTATGTCACATGTGAAATTGCGTCATTACATCACATTTGCATGTGTCTCATTTACGTAAGTGCACCATACTGATTTCTCTACTTGAATAGTTTTTTTTTCTCCTCACTAACTGTGCAGCAATAACAAATTCAATTTGATAGCTGATTTTCTTAAAACTGAGTTCTTCTTGTGTTCGTATTTCTGTTTTCTGGCATCCTGACTCAACTCACATTTGAGTTTTTTCTCCTCCTCAGTGGTCAGTTCTATAACACGTCTAGAAGAAATTTATCAGCATGTTTTCCCCCAACATCTTCTGTTAAGTCTCTTACTACAATCATTTGATCAAAGAGTTACTTGTAACCATTACTTTAATTTGTAGCACAATTGATATTCATGGTGATGCAGATAGCAAAGCTGCTTTTTCACGGTGCCACAGTCCTGTCTGTGAGGATACTGCACATTTTTTTGGGTTCCTGTGAGCTTCTTTTTCAGATTTCTCCTGTATTCCAGAGGTGTGTAGGTTGATGGTTATTTGGCCACAGTAACTTGCCGTCTAGTGTGTAGGTGATTGGTGGGATCTAGACAGATTTAATGACAATATGAAGAAAGCTTAAAATCTAAATTAATATAAGATTAGTTTGTGATGTTTGATTGTCAGTGCAGACTCAGTGGGCTGAAGGGCATTCATGTTGCATTTCTGTAACTCTAGAACCTAAATCAGTCTGGCACAGGACCAGACCCTTTGGACCTCAATATTTGTACTGACCTTGACACCAGTCTAAGCTAATCCTGCCTGCATATCATCTAAACCCTCAACTCCCAATGGGCCTGTCTTATACGTCACTTTCATATCTACTTTCACCACCTTCCCTGATAGCATATTCCAATTGCTTTCCCTGTGTAAACAAATCTTACCTTGCACATCACCCTTAAACTTTTGTTCTCTTACCTTAAACCAATGCCCTCTGGTATTTGACCTTTTATCTGAGCAAAAAAGACTCTGATAATCAACTCTGTCTATTCCTCTCATAATCTTCTATACTTCTATCAGGCCGCCAAGCAGTCTCCAACAATTCTGTCCTATCTTCTCTTAGAGCTGATATGCTCAGCTCCATGCCACATCACAGTAAACCTCTTTTGGACTGTCTCTAAAGCCTCCACATTCTTCCTATACTGAGGCAGAACTTCATGCAATACTCCAAAAGGAAAATGTAAAGAATTCCTAACTTTTACACGCAAATCCCCAGCCAATGAAGGCTAGCATGTCATACGACTCTATTGTTTTGCTCTGCAGATTTGCACTGTATCTTCACTATTGTATTTTAATTTAACTTGGTTTGCTAGTCTTAGAATTCTCACCATGTCTTGTAACTTGTTCTGTTTCTCTTTCTCTCTCCCTGAAGTATTGTTATGCCTTGAAATAGGTGTTCTCTCTTCTTTCATTTGCTGACCCAGCACTCTCCCCCAGACTGGGCTACACTAAAATTGTGGATGTTTATTGTCAACCACAGCTTAATAAGTCTATTGAGATGACTGTGCAGTGGAATGCATTGTTTTTTTAAAGTTCAACTGGACAGTGTTTCATAGTTAAATATGAACAATCTTTGAAAACCTAAAATAAAAGTGGTATAGAAAAACAAAAAAGTTACAGATGCTGTAGGTCTAAAATGAAAACAGAAAATGCTAGACACATTCAACAGATCAGACTGCAGTGGTAGAGAAAGAAAAACTGAGTTAATGTTTCTGATCAAAGATCCTTCCACAGACCAGAAAAGAAGGGGAAAAATCATTAAGTTGCAGAGAATGAGGGCAGGGGTTGGATAGGACAAAGGGTGAAACAGGGTGAGACCATGGTTGCTGTTTGTAAGGACTGTCTCTTCAAAAATTCTTTGAACATATGTGCCAATTGTTGGCACCATTAGAGGCAATTTAGGGTAATTAAGCTGTGTTTGGTGCCATTCCTTGTGAAACATCACAAAAAAATTTAGCTCTGTTGTCTGACATCACTTCTCTAGCTATGGAATAAGTTTCAAAAATTAATCTCAGTGTATCAACTGTATGTTCTGTTTCAACGGGGATTAGTAGGCTGTTGCTGCTTCTCTGATAAAAATTAATGTGGTCTCCCCAACAAGAGAAAATCTGCAGATGTTGGAAATCTGAGCAACACGCACAAAATACTGGAGGAACTCAGCAAGCCAGGGAGTATCTATGGAAAAGAGTAAAGTCAATGTTTTGGGCCGAAATCCTTCAGCAGGACTGGAGGAAAAAAAAGTTGAGGAGTAGATTTAAAAGGTGAGGGGAGGAGAGAAAGAAACAGCAGGCAATAGGTGAAATTGGAAGGGGGGGAGAGGGATGAAGTAAAGAGCTGGGAAGTTGATTGGTGAAAGAGACAGAAGGACATGGAAGAAAGAAAAAGGGGTGAAGGAGCAAGAAGACAGGAGATAAGCGGGCAAGGAGATAAAGTGAGAGAGGGAAAAGGGGACAGGAAACGGTGAAGGAGAGGGGAGGGGTGAGGTCATTACCTAAAGTTTGAGAAATCGATATTCATAGCTATCCAAACGGAATATAAGGTGTTGCTCCTCCACCCTAAGTGTGGCTTTATCATGACACTGGAGGAGACCATGGATGGACATATCAGAATGGAAATGGGAAGCTGAATTAACATGGGTGGCCACTGGGAGATCCCGCTTGTTTTGGTGGACTGAGCCTAGGTGCTCAGTGAAGCGGTCTCCCAATCTACGTCGGGTTTCACCGATATACGGGAGGCCACACTGGGAGAACTAAACACAGTAAATGACCCCAACAGACTCTCAGGTGAAGTTTCGCCTCACCTGGAAGGACTGTTTTGGGCCCTGAATGGTAGTGAGGGAGGAGGTGTCGGGGTAGGTGTAGCACTTCTGCTTGCAAGGATAAGTGCCAGGAGGGAAATCAGTTGGGAGGGATGAATGGACAAGGGAGTCGTGTAGGGAGTGATCCCTGCAGAAAGCAGCAAGTGGTGGGGAGGGAAAGATGTGTTCGGTGGTGAGATCCCATTGGAGGTGGCGGAAGCTTCGAAGAATTATGTGCTGGACGCGCAGGCTGGTGGGGTGGTAGGTGAGGTCAAGAAGAACCCTATCCCTGGTAGGTTTCAAAGGTACAATTTAATGTCAGAGAAATATATACAATATACATCTTGAAATGCTTTTTCTTCGCAACCATCCACAAAAACAGAGGAGTGCCCTAAAGAATGAATGAAAATTAAATGTTACAACCCCAAATTCCCCCCAACTCCCCCACCCCCCCCACACATAAGCAGCAGCGAGCAACAATCCCCCTTCCTCCCACTGGCATAAAAAAAAATCACCACAGCCACCGAGCACTCAAGCATGAGCAAAACAATAGTAAAGACACAGACTTGCAGTTACCCCAAAGACTTCAAGTTTCACCTGATATTCAACATACCGCAGGTTCTCTCTCTCCCTAATAAGAGAGAAAGAGGTGTCTCCATTTTCCCAGAAAGTGGGAAGACATAACAAGCTACTCGCTGGTTTACGACATTAAAAGTCCGTTATGCCGCTTTTTTCGAGCTCTGTGCCTGAAGGTCACACAGATCCTGGGTCTCCGGGCACACAGCCATAGATGTTTCGACTCTCCTGATGTCACAGGGGTCTCCTGTCATGACACCAACCTTTAATCCGCCCATCTCCAGAGCCCTGAGACCCTAGACTTCCAAGTCTGAGCCCAACTCTTAGGCCGAGCCTCTGGCTTGCCGAACAACAGCCAGTTATGGAACCCCAAGAGCAGGTCCCATTCCTGCAAAGAACCGTTGTCAGCGTGTAAGTCCAGGTCAGGGTCTTCAAAAGAATCCTGAAAGGGGAAAATAGAGATATTAAAGATGGAAATAGAGCTGTTTCTAAAGATGCAAGCAAAGGAGGCGCCGTTAGGTGTCATTAACTCTCCTAACCTCCACCTTGGTGGCAGGAAGATGGGGTAAGAGCAGATGTGTGTGAAATGGAAGAGATGGGGTTGAGGTGGAGGAACTGAAGACCCTTTCTTTGAAAAAGCAGGACGTCTCCTTTGTTCTAGAATGAAAAGCCCCATCCTGAGAGCAGATGCAGTGGAAATGGAGGAATTGAGAGAAGGGGATGGCGTTTTTACAAGTAGCAGGGTGGGACAAGGTGTAGTCTAGGTAGCTGTGAGAGTCTGTGGGTTTGTAATAGACACCAATGAATAAGCCGCATCAGGAGATAGAGACAGTGAGATCAAGAAAAGGGAGGGAGGTGTCGGAAATGGACCAGGTGAATTTGAGGGCAGGGTGGAAGCTGGAGGCAAAGTAGATGAAGTTTACGAGTTCCACTCGAGTGAAGGAAGCAGCACCAATGCAGTCATTGATGTAGCATAGGAAAAGCGTGGGACAGTCACCAGTGCAAGCTTGTAATATAGACTGTTCCACATAGCCAACAAACCGGCAGGCATAGCTGGGACCGATGTGAGTGCCTATGGCTACCTCTTTTCTTTGAAGGAAGTGGGAGGAGCCAAAGGAGAAATTATTCAGAGTGAGGACAAATTCCGCTAGGCGGAGGAGAGTGATGGTGGAGGGGAACTTGCTGGGTCTGGTGTCCAGAAATAAACAGAGTTTTGAGGCCTTCCTGTTGGGGCATGGAGGTGTATAGGGGACTTCCTGGTAGGGTCTCTCTGAAATGGCTCTTTCAACAACTTCCTACAGTTTCCTTGCTGGTTAATTAATGCATTCTTGACAGGCTGCATATTCAATCTAGGTCTTCCATTTAATGGGACCTATCCATTTATCAATACCTGTCCAATCTAACATTTCTGGCCACATCTTTCACTTTGACCTTCCCATTAAATTCTCAGTGTAATTCATCTTGGAATTGTTTTTCTCAGAAGTTCAGCAAGGAATGTCCTTCCTGCTCACCTTAGTCCTTGATGAGTAGACAGTACATATCTTCTTTTGTAAATGGTTGCATTTGTACATTTGAACTTTTATTCAACCTATGAGAGTTTGCACATAGGTTGCACTAGAAGTATACCTTTCCAAGTTGTCTTAGCAGTTTGTATCACTGACTGCAATGTTAACATCCACCAGCTGTGAAGTGAAGATCATATTTCACTACTCTTGCCGCTGTCTTCATGTTTGACTTTATTGAACATGGTTTCAACAAGTTTCCTTACATAATTCTTGCTTAACAGAGGGGTCTTTGAAAAACTGGCTACCAGTATTGATAGTTGTAACTGTGGGCACACTACACAGTTCATTTGCCCATTACTTCAACAGAAACATGTACTGTATGTAGCAGTGCAAATATAAACACCTATACTTGTTTCTACTGCCGTCCCTACTCATTATGGAACAATCTGCTGCTGTGTAATTCTGTATTCTAGGGTTTAGAAAGGGAAGAAATCTCATTGAGAATGCAAAATCCTGACAGACCTTGACAGGCCAGATGTAGGGGGGGATATTTCCCCTAGCTGAGGTGTCTAGAACCAGAGATCACAGTCTTGGAGTAAGGAAGAGACTGCTTAGGATTGAGATGAGGAGAAAATTCTTCACTAAGACGATGGTGAATCTTTGGACAACACACATCAAAGTTGCTGGTGAACACAGCAGGCCAGGCAGCATCTCTAGGAAGAGGTACAGTCGACGTTTCGGGCCGAGACCCTTCGTCAGGACTAACTGAAAGAAGAGCTAGTAAGAGATTTGAAAGTGGGAGGGGGAGAGGGAGATCCAAAATGATAGGAGAAGACAGGAGGGGGAGGGATGGAGCCAAGAGCTGGACAGTTGATTGGCAAAAGGGATATGAGAGGATCATGGGACAGGAGGCCCAGGGGGAAAGAAAAGGTGGGGGACCCAGAGAATGGGCAAGGGGTATAGTGAGAGGGACAGAGGAAGAAAAAGGAGAGAAAGAGAGAGAAAGAATGTGTGTATATAAACAAATAATGGATGGGGTACAAGGGGGAGGTGGGGCATTAGCATAAGTTTGAGAAGCCAGTGTTCATGCCATCAGGTTGGAGGCTAGCCTCCTTTTTCTCCCTCTGTCCCTCTCACTATACCCCTTGCCCATCCTCTGGGTTCCCCCCCCCCCCCACTTTTCTTTCTCCCTGGGCCTCCTGTCCCATGATCCTCTCATAACCCTTTTGCCAATCAACTGTCCAGCTCTTGGCTCCATCCCTCCCCCTCCTGTCTTCTCCTATCATTTTTGAACTCCCCCTTCCCCTCCCACTTTCAAATCTCTTACTAGATCTTCTTTCAGTTAGTCCTGACGAAGGGTCTCGGCACGAAACGTCGACTGTACCTCTTCCTAGAGATGCTGCCTGGCCTGCTGCGTTCACCAGCAACTTTGATGTGTGTTGCTTGAATTTCCAGCATCTGCAGAATTCCTCGTGTTGGTGAATCTTTGGTATTCTCTACTGCAGAGGGCTGTGGAGAGTTGTCATTAAGTTCATTCATTAAAGGAATCAAGGCTCATGAGGATGGTGTGGAAAAAAGAACATTGATATAGAAGATCAGCCAAAATGGTGGAACAGTCTCAGGGGACCATATATCCTACTCCTGTTCCTAAATCTCAGGTTATTATATCCATAATCTTACGGATTGATTATTGATCTGCAGAGTGACTTTAAAACTCTGTTACTTCCTCTTATTTGCATTCATGACATAGATGCACCTCATGTTTTGTTTACCTCTAAGTTCTATTTCTGCCAGATTCCATTTCAAGGTTATGCAGATATTATCACTGCATTTTTTCATTCTAAGAGCTTCCTGTACAGATGCACCAGCCATCTTGCTCTGTTTGTCTGTGGTACGCTATCATTATATATGTCTGACATATATCTCTCTGTTGCTTTAAAGAAAAAGATATGGTGAAGGGTTGTCATTGCATCAGTGGCAGGAATTCCAGACACTTACATTCATTGAATGTGAAACTTGTTTGGAGAATAGAGTTTTCACTGCTGCTGTTGACTATTAGATCTGGTCATGTTTATATCTAGTGCTGGAAGGAATTCTTTGTCATTTCCATCAAATATAATATTCTGTGTGCTGAACTACTTGGACCAATTCTATTTGTCACGTAGCCCACAAACAACTCTACCCTGCAATGCTTGGTTTAGGAACTCACCACAGCTGCAGTGCTTCAATCAATCTTTTTAATAAAATAAAGTCGTTGCTGACTGTTTCATTTCATACGCCAGACGTGTGACTCTGTTAATTCAAACCATTATAGATTCAATCAATCCTGAGCTATGACAAAATTTAATTTTTTGGCCTTTTTAGTTGGGGGGGGGTGCTACGGGATGAGTAGCACAGAGCCAATCATCAACAGTGAAATAACCTTTTATGTTCTCTCATGTCTGTATCCTTTGGCTCTGGATTTTCTACATAAACTACATACAATGTCATATACTGTTTCTGGAAGATCAACAGTTCTAATAAAATCAAAAATTTCTTTAAAAAAAATGAATGGCATATCCTTTTCAAAGAGGGGGGAAGTTGTGCCATGTATGAGTGAACATGGGCTTGGGTGTTGAATAACCCTGAGATGCTCGTGTTCCAGCAGACCTCAGTGTTTCTCTATATTCTTGCATTGTCTGGGTCAGATGTGAGAAAATGCATACTGGCCCACAAAATAGTGTCGGAAAAAATTAAGCGAGCTGGTAAATCCCTGGAGCTTGAATATTTGCATTCCATGGTATAAAGAATAAACACAAAAGATTCTGCAGATTATCTGTGCTGCTCAGAGTATAAAGGACTTGGCCAAGATTGTTCATCATTGTCTTGAAATAACATTATCAACGGATAATGTCACAGTTTCTGCAGACAGAAGGGTGTCAAATGTACCTTCATTACTTAAAAAGGAGGGAGAGAGATAACAGGAAACTGCCTTACATTGATCATGGGAAAATGCTGGTTGCCTTTACTAAGGGCATTAATGTGTTGGAGAGAGTGTAGGGTAAATTTAACAGGATGTTGCCTGGGTTGGAATACCTCAGTTAAGAAGAGAGACTGGAAAGACAGGGTTTATTTCTGTGGAGTGGAGGAAATTGAGGAGGAATCTGATAAAGGTATACAAAGTTATGGTGCTATGTGTTTTAATTCCAAAACATAAAACTAATTAAAATAAAAACAAAGGAGCCAAGAGCTGAACTTCTTAGTTCATTTTTACTTTAAGCAACATGAGCACATATGACATGATGGTATAATGACGTGTGCCGTTTTTAAGTACTTTTACATAGAACCCGCAATGCATTATGTAAAAAACAAATTCTTAATCAAACAATTTATATACAATATTTCTCAAATATTACTGAAATATTAAATACACAACACTCCTAACACTCCTCCCTACTTAGCTATAAACTCCAACTCAATATAGAAGGAATCTCAACATATACATATACTTTCCTACTCTTGTGGGATAACATCTTCTCTGACAAGGGAGACACTATGCTTGACAGGTGAGACTTGTGGCTGTGAAACAATCTTAAGTTCTGATGCCTCCTCCAAGGTGGTTGTAGGAGTTGCTTCTGAGACTGCAATAAGTGGTTCTAACAGTTCTGGCCACCTTTCTTCTCTAGCAGTTGACTCTGCTCTCTTCAACTGCTCAATGTGTAACCGCCGTAAGATATCAGACACAATCTATATCGTGTAAGACAGTGGCCCAGTTCTGTCTTTAATACCTACTTTTGATCACTTCTCTAGTCCCTCACAATGATGACTGGTCCAGGAGCGAAGCACTGAACTTCCTTGTTTGAGGAGCTGTTTGTCCCACATACTCTTTCTGAGATTGGATTTGAGGCCCAGTAACAGCATAGTGAGTGAGTTGTTGGTTGCGGATTGTGCTCGTTGCAATATCCAAAGAGGGAATAGAGAAGTTTCTGACTCGGTGTCAGTGTAGTACGTTCTGCTGACATTGCTCTCAGTGCATTCTTTAGACTCTGGAAGAAAATTTCCACAAAGTCATTTGTAACTGGTGGAATATGTCTTATTCCATTCATTTCAGGCCATTCCCAGGGACAGAAAGGCACTGCTGTTTGGATCTTCTGGACATGTTGGCATCCCGAACAGTACATGCTGCTCGATCTGCTGATCTATCCCAGGCCACCAGACAAAGCTTTGAACCAACACTTCCATTTTAACCATTTCTAGATGGCCAGAATGTAGCTTCTCCAGCACTTTAGCTCTTAGCTTGGATGGTAAAACAACTCTCAATCCCTACATAAGTCAACCCCAGTCAAGGGCAAGTTCATCCCAGCGTTAGTAAAAATGATGAAAATGGAGTTTCAGTTGCACATTCCAGCCATCTTGGGTGGCCATATAGACTCCAGACAGTGTGGAATTTTTTCAAATTTTTGTTTGGATCATCTCTGCTGTAATAGGGGGATTTTTGATTTGTATTAGGAAAAATACATCAAAGGGAGTGTTCTCTTTTGTAAGTTTTTCAGGAACATCCTTTTCCAAGGGTAAATAGGACAATCCATCAGCATTTCCATGAATTCAATCTTGTTATTGTGTCCTCCAAGAAACATAGCCCATCTCTGCATTTCTGCAGCTGCTGTTAGTGGAACATCTTTCTGTGGATTGAAAATGGACACCAGTGGTTGATGATCAGTTACAAGGGCAAACACACTTCCATACAAATAATGGTTGAAATGTTTTACACCCCAAACCAAAATCAAGGCCTTTCTCTTAATCTACACATAACTTTTCTCACAGAAGCAAGGGAATGTGATGAAAAAGCTATGGGGCTTCCACTTACATTACTCTTAAAGTGTGAAGTGACTGCATATATACCACAAAGTGATGAGTCACAGACAAAGTTCTCTAGACAACATGGATCATCATGTGTGAGGATAGTGTCTGACATTACTATTTCTTTACCCTTTGGAAAGCCACCTCACATTGCCATTGCCATTTCTTCTTGATCTGTAGTAATGAGCTCAAGATCTGTGGAGAACAGTAGGCAGGTTTGACAAAAACATGTTATAGTAATTGACAAATCCTAAAATGAACTGTAACTGTGACATATCCAGTTGATCTGGGAGGCAAGGGAGAACAGAGGAGACCTTGCAGCACTCTGGTTAGACCTAACCAATGCCTATGGATCCATCCCACACATGCTCATTGAAACAGCACTGACAAAACACCATGTTCCGGAGATGACCTGAAACCTCATTCTGGAGTATTACAGCAACTTCAGATTGAGAGTCTCCTCAGGGTCATTAACATCCGCCTGGCATTGGCTGGAGAAGGGCATAATCACTGGCTACACAATCTCGGTGTCACTCTTCTCGTTGGCCACGAACATGATTGTCAAGTCAGTGGAGGTGGAATGTAGAGGCCCCATGTCTAGATCTGGTACTCGGCAGCCCCCCATAACAGCATTCATGGACGACCTGACGGTGATAGCAACTTCCGTCCCTGAGTGCAGATGGCTCCTTCAAGGGCTGGACCAGCTCATCCCATGGGCAAGGATGAGCTTTAAATCAGCCAAGTCCAGGTCTCTGGTCCTGAAGAAGGGAAGAGTGGCTGACCGGTTCTGCTTTACCCTGGGAGGGATCCAAATTCCAACGGTGACAGAAAAACCTGTCAAGAGCCTGGGCAAGATCTTCGACAGATCCCTGAAGGACACAGCCGCACTTCAACAAACCAGGAGCGACTTGATAACTTGGCTCACCACGATTGACAAATCAGGGCTTCCAGGAAAATTCAAAGCCTGGATATACCAACACGGAGTCCTGCCAAGGCTACTCTGGCCCCTTCTAGTCTATGAAGTGCCAATGTCAACAGTGGAGGCTCTAGAGAAGACCATCAGTCAGTTTCTCCGGAGGTGGTTGAGTCTCCCCGGACATTAAGCTGCATTGCCCTGTATGGGCATTCCACCAAGCTGCAGCTCCCCATCAGCGGCCCATCAGAGGAATTCAAAGTCACTCCAGCCAGGGAGGTTATGATGTACCGTGACTCCTCTGATATTAAAGTCGCTTCGGCAGGAATCCATGTAAAGACCGGAAGGAAGTGGCAGGCACAGGAAGCTGTCAACAGAGCAGAGGCACGGCTGCAGCACAACATTTTGGTGGGCACTGTGGCGGTGGGACGGGCAGGATTGGGCTGTTTTTCCAAACCATGCTACGACAAAACCTGTGGAAAGGAGAAGTGTCAACTGGTTTAGAACGAGATACGAGCAGAAGTGGAGGAAGGACGATACAGCAAGATGGTCGCCATGTACAAACAAGGCACCTGGACTAGATGGGAACATGCAGAACCTCGCAAGTTCGCCTGGACAGAGCTCTGGAGAGCCGAACCATTGCACATCAAGTTTCTCATCCAATCAGTCTTTGACGTTCTCCCAAGCCCAGACAACCTGCACAGGTGGGGCATGGCAAACACTCCAGCATGCCAACTGTGCCAGAAGAGGGGCACCTTGGAGCATATACTAAGTTGCTGCCTGACGGCATTGGGGAAGGGTGATACCGCTGGCGCCATGACCAATTCCTATGACCATGACCAAGGTCTATGGTGGACGCAATCAGCACAGTGACTCAAGACAGCAAAAATTAGCACGCTCCCAAACAGTCCATCACTTTTATTAGAGCAGGGGAGAAGGCTCAACATCAGCCTAGCTCCTCGGGAGGGCTTCTCGCCACTGCATGAGACTGGCAGCTCCAAGTCGACCTAGGGAGGCAGCTCAAGTTCCCAGAGAACATCACAGCCACTCTGCTTTGTCCGGACATGGTGTTAGTATCAGAGTCTACAAAACAAGTGGTCCTGCTGGAACTTACTGTCCCTTGATCCCCGTTCGAGTATCGCTGTCTCCCGTAACCCTTCGATGCACCATCTTGTTGCAGGGAACAAGTATTCAGCCCAGAGCTCCCACTGATTCAACGATATTGGTGCGTTGCAATGATTTTATTTATGTTCATACGGGGAAAGTATGTGCTGTGTGTTTAATATCCAAGCATTACTTAAAATGTTATGATGCTATTGACTTATAAGTGACTTATATAACCATATAATAATTACAGCACGGAAACAGGCCATCTCGGCCCTTCTAGTCCGTGCCAAATGCTACTCTCACCTAGTCCCACCGACCTGCGCTCAGCCCGTAACCCTCCATTCCTTTCCTGTCCATATACCTATCCAATTTTTCTTTAAATGATAATATCAAACCTGCCTCTACCACTTCTACTGGGAGCTCGTTCAACACTCACTTCAAGCTCCCCTATCCTCCCTTGATAATTAACTTATCACTATGTTCATGCGAGGAAAATAGGCGCTGTGTGTTTAATTTTAAATTTGTTAGATAAGCCCTTTTAGAAACAAAATTGAGTGTATTAGCCACTTATCACCTATATTCCGGTCATGAATAACACCTCCCCCCCTGAACAGAATCGCCAAAAACGATTTCTGGAAAAAAAATCGGCACAGACACGCACGTGCACACAGGTGCCCGTGCAAGGCTTCATGGTCATTGTAGTCTTTCTCAGGGTAAACACAACATATTTGACTGCTCCACTTGTCCGTTGGCAACCCTACCCCCCCCCCCCACCCCACGCTGGCCGGTCTTCAAGAATATTCTCAATAATAAACCGGTCCGCAGTGCAAAAAAGGCTGGGGACCCCTGGATTAAGACAACTGCACTTCTCCAAAGAATGAGGTCATTCGTACCCTCGGCCATTAGAACATAGAACATAGAACATAGAACATAGAATAATACAGCACAGTACAGGCCCTTTGGCCCACAACGTTGTGCCGACCCTCAAACCCTGCCTCCCATATAAGCCCCCACCTTAAATTCCTCCATATACCTGTCTAGTAGTCTCTTAAACTTCACTAGTGTATCTGCCTCCACCACTGACTCAGGCAGTGCATTCCACGCACCAACCACTCTCTGAGTAAAAAACCTTCCTCTAATATCCCCCTTGAACTTCACACCCCTTACCTTAAAGCCATGTCTTCTTGTATTGAGCAGTGGTGCCCTGGGGAAGAGGCGCTGGCTATCCACTCTATCTATTCCTCTTATTATCTTGTACACCTCTATCATGTCTCCTCTCATCATCCTTCTCTCCAAAGAGTAAAGCCCTAGCTCCCTTAATCTCTGATCATAATGCATACTTTCTAAACCAGGCAGCATCCTGGTAAATCTCCTCTGTACCCTTTCCAATGCTTCCACATGCTTCCTATAGTGAGGTGACCAGAACTGGACACAGTACTCCAAGTGTGGCCTAACCAGAGTTTTATAGAGCTGCATCATTACATCGCGACTCTTAAACTCTATCCCTCGATTTATGAAAGCTAACACCCCATAAGCTTTCTTAACTACCCTATCTACCTGTGAGGCAACTTTCAGGGATCTGTGGACATGTACCCCGAGATCCCTCTGCTCCTCCACACTACCAAGTATCCTGCCATTTACTTTGTACTCTGCCTTGGAGTTTGTCCTTCCAGAGTGTAGTTTGTCCTTCCAAAGGCTCTAAAATGAGTCTACATGTAGCCAGGGAAGTGATGACTCCCTCCTGTTAGACTGTTTGAGTAAGGTTGTTGCTACACCACTCAGCCAGCTGATTTATGCTACTCCTGTATGTCTACTCATTACTATCTGATATTCTGCCAACCACAGTAGTTTCATCGGCAAATTTATAGATGCTGTTTGAGCTCTGCCTAGGCACACAGTCTTGGGGAGCTGAGGACATGGCTTTTCAGGGCACCAGTGTTGAGGAAGATTGTGGCAGAACTGTTCCTGCCCGACCTTACTGATTGCAGTACGTTGGTTAGGAAGGGAAGGATCCAGTTGCAAAGGGAATTGTGGAATTCCAGGAGTTTGGAGATGCGTTTGTTTGGAGTTGTGGTATGAAGGTGGAGCTGACTTAGATATCTTTGTTATCGCAGTACTCCAGATATAAATGTAAGACCAGGTGATGTCTGACATGGATTTGTTTCGGCAGTAGGCTAACTTCAGTGTGTTGAGATTCTCTGGGAGGCCAGTGATAATATCCATAATCAGTCTCTTGAAGGACCTTCTGATGCTGGATGTCAGAGTCACTGACTGATAGACATTAAGCATATTGCCTTACTTTGCTTTGGTACCAGGATTATAGTGGCCTTAATAAAGAGGTGGCAACCTTGAGCTGGAATAGGGAGAGATTAAAAATGTCTGCAAATATTCTCATCAGCTGACCTGCTCAAAATCTAAGGACACAGCCAGAGAGCCCTTATGTCTCAAACATGACCTCATCAGGTAGGGATGGACTGTTGTCTGTGATGTTTCTCAGTTTTGTTTTGTAGCCCATTATACTGTGTGAGCCCCGCCACAACAGATGGCTGCTCAGATTTGGACTCATCTTGTCTCTTGGTGTTCCTGATAGCTTTATGAAGGCTGTACCTCAACTTCCTGTGTAGGTCAGTGTCAGTCAATTTGAATGCTTCAGACCTGGACTTCAATATACAATGGTTCTCTCAGTTCATCCAAAGTTTCGGGTTAATGTGACCTGCTTGGCAATTTAATTAAGAAATGCACAGCAATGCTTATAACACATTTATTTTTTGGAGGAAATGCCCATGGAAATAATGATCTTGCATCATCTCCCCAACCCCAACCTTTCTCATTTAACCATACAAAAGTACCAGCCATAGTGCTGTAAGATCATTGCAGTTCCCCCGCACCCTGCCACCACTCCACTACCAGCCTCCCTCCCTATCAGAGTTCAGTAATAGTGGCAAAATTAAGAAAATTAAGGGCCTCTCCACAACCAAAGTAGGAAGTGAGTTTGGAAAAAGCAGGCGAGTTAGGACACCTCACTTCCAAAGCTCATTCTGGTTGAACAGTTATTGAGAGCCCTCACCCACCCTTCATCAGTCAGGTGCCTCGCAACAACCTGGAAGCTTTATGATTATCATTACAGAGATAAGACCATAAGACCATAAGAAAAAGGAGCAGAAGTCAGCCATTCAGCCCATCGAGTCTGCTCCGCCATTTTATCATGAGCTGACCCATTTAGTCCCACTGCCCCGCCTTCTCACCATAACCTTTAATGCCCTGGCTACTCAGATACCTATCAATCTCTGCCTTAAATACACCCAATGACTTGACCTCCACTGCCACCCGTGGCAACAAATTCCACAGATTCACCACCCTCTGACTAAAAAAATTTCTTCACATCTCTGTTCTGAATGGGTGCCCTTCAATCCTTAAGTCATGCCCTCTCGTACTAGACTCCCCCATCATGGGAAACTGCTTTGCCACATCCACTCTGTCCATGCCTTTCAACATTCAAAATGGTTCTATGAGGTCCCCCCTCATTCTTCTAAACTCCAAGGAGTACAGTCCAAGAGCGGACAAACGTTCCTCATATGTTAACCCTCTCATTCCTGGAATCATTCCAGTGAATCTTCTCTGAACCCTCTCCAATGTCAGCACATCCTTTCTTAAATAAGGTGCCCAAAACTGCACACAGTACTCCGTGAAGTCTCACCAGTGCCTTATGGAGCCTCAACATCACATCCCTGCTCCTATACTCTATTCCTCTAGAAATGAATGCCAACATTGCATTCACCTTCTTCACCACCAACTCAATCTGGAGGTTAACCTTAAGGGTATCCTGTACAAGGACTCCCAAGTCCCATTGCATCTCAGAACTTTAAATTCTCTCCCCATTTAAATAATAGTCTGCCCCTTTATTTCTTCTACCAAAGAGCATGACTATAGACTTTCCAAGACTGTATTTCATTTGCCACTTCTTTGCCCATTCTCCCAATCTATCCAAGTCTCTCTGCACACTCTCTGTTTCCTCAGCACTACTGGCCCCTCCACCTATTTTTGTATCATCAGCAAACTTAGCCACAAAGCCATCTATTCCATAATCTAAATCGTTGATGTCCAATAGTAGAATAGTATTCTGTCTTCACTAAGGAGGACATAAATAATCTTCCAGAAATAGTAGGGGACAGAGGGTCCAGTGACATGGAGGAACTGAGCGAAATACATGTTAGTAGGGAAGTGGTGTTAGGTAAATTGAAGGGATTGAAGGCAGACAAATCCCCAGGGCCAGATGGTCTGCATCCTAGAGTGCTTAAGGAAGTAGCCCAAGAAATAGTGGATGCATTAGTGATAATTTTTCAAAACTCGTTAGATTCTGGACTAGTTCCTGAGGATTGGAGGGTGGCTAATGTAACTCCACTTTTTAAAAAAGGAGGGAGAGAGAAACCGGGGAATTATAGACCGGTTAGCCTAACGTCGGTGGTGGGGAAACTGCTGGAGTCAGTTATCAAAGATGTGATAACAGCACATTTGGAAAGCGGTGAAATGATCGGACAAAGTCAGCATGGATTTGTGAAAGGAAAATCATGTCTGACGAATCTCATAGAATTTTTTGAGGATGTAACTAGTAGAGTGGATAGGGGAGAACCAGTGGATGTGGTATATTTGGATTTTTAAAAGGCTTTTGACAAGGTCCCACACAGGAGATTAGTGTGCAAACTTAAAGCACACGGTATTGGGGGTAAGGTATTGGTGTGGGTGGAGAATTGGTTAGCAGACAGGAAGCAAAGAGTGGGAATAAACGGGACCTTTTCAGAATGGCAGGCGGTGACTAGTGGGGTACCGCAAGGCTCAGTGCTGGGACCCCAATTGTTTACAATATATATTAATGACTTGGATGAGGGAATTAAATGCAGCATCTCCAAGTTTGCGGATGACACGAAGCTGGGTGGCAGTGTTAGCTGTGAGGAGGATGCTAAGAGGATGCAGGGTGACTTGGATAGGTTGGGTGAGTGGGCAAATTCATGGCAGATGCAATTTAATGTGGATAAATGTGAAGTTATCCACTTTGGTGGCAAAAATAGGAAAACAGATTATTATCTGAATGGTGGCTGATTAGGAAAAGGGGAGGTGCAATGAGACCTGGGTGTCATTATACACCAGTCATTGAAAGTGGGCATGCAGGTACAGCAGGCGGTGAAAAAGGCGAATGGTATGCTGGCATTTATAGCAAGAGGATTCGAGTACAGGAGCAGGGAGGTACTACTGCAGTTGTACAAGGCCTTGGTGAGACCACACCTGGAGTATTGTGTGCAGTTTTGGTCCCCTAATCTGAGGAAAGACATCCTTGCCATAGAGGGAGTACAAAGAAGGTTCACCAGATTGATTCCTGGGATGGCAGGACTTTCATATGAAGAAAGTCTGGATGAATTGGGCTTGTACTCGTTGGAATTTAGAAGATTGAGGGGGGATCTGATTGAAACGTATAAGATCCTAAAGGGATTGGACAGGCTAGATGCAGGAAGGTTGTTCCCGATGTTGGGGAAGTCCAGAACGAGGGGTCACAGTTTGAGGATAGAGGGGAAGCCTTTTAGGACCGAGATTAGGAAAAACTTCTTCACACAGAGAGTGGTGAATCTGTGGAATTCTCTGCCACAGGAAACAGTTGAGGCCAGTTCATTGGCTATATTTAAGAGGGAGTTAGATATGGCCCTTGTGGCTACGGGGGTCAGGGGGTATGGAGGGAAGGCTGGGGCGGGGTTCTGAGTTGGAGGATCAGCCATGATCATAATAAATGGCAGTGCAGGCTCGAAGGGCCGAATGGCCTACTCCTGCACCTATTTTCTATGTTTCTATGTTTCTATGTTCACATTGCGTTGTAAGAAAGTCCTATCTTCACACTGAAGACATCTTTCATTTTGTTGTGTGGTACTACAGACATGCTAAGTGGGATAAACTCAGGACAGACTAGCTCCTTAGATCTATCCACCTAAGATTCACTGTGAATTACCTGGAGCAAAGATATACCACAATCTGGAGGTCAGAAATGTGGACAGGTTTACAAGCTGAAGCTGAAACCAGGCAACATTCACATAGAGTTCAAGATTGTTTAATGGTATTTGCAGTACACAAATGTAAAGGAGAATGAGATAGTTGTTACTCCAGATCCAATGCAGCACAAAGAAAAACACAATAAGATAAAACACAATAATTCTAATTATAAAAGATAACTTATACACATAAATTGTATGTCCATAGAGTGACTCTAGGCACATGACTACTGACATTTCCTGTCAGTACATAGGTGACTGACAGGAAATGATAAAGTAGTGGTAGCTTGGAGGAGGTGTGGTGAAGATGGGTGAGTTAGTGGGTGGAGGTGTTGATCAGCCTTACAGCTTGAGGGAAGTAACTGATTTTCAGTTTAGTAGTCCTGGAGTGGCTGCTGTGTAGCCTCCTTCTGATGGGACAGGTGGGATCCTTCATGATGTTACTGGCCCATTTCTGAGGGTTTTTTTAGAGCTTTTTTGTCCACTGACTGCTCTATGTCATTACAGGGTTAGTGACAATTGTTAGAAGCCTTGATGACAGGAATGTTTATTTTGTTTACAGTGGCAAGAATATGTCCTTATTTGAAAACAGTTGTTATTGATGAGAGCCCATGAGAAGCACTGTAGGGATGAGATAGAGAGAAGAAACAGACTATTCTTGTAGTGGTGAATTTACAGAAAAACATTTCATCTGCTCTACAATTCAGCTAAATCATAGGCACAGTTATGGTCATACCGTACAGAAATAGGTCTTTTGACCCACCACATCCATGCTGACTAACAAGTACCTATCTGTACTAATTCTGTTTACCACACCTAGTTTGTACCCTTTAATGCATTAGCAATTCAGGTGTGCATTCCTCTGCCTCTAGTATTCCCTCAGACAATGTGCTCTAGGTTGAAACCACCCTCTGGGAAAAAATTCCTCTTACTATTCACCTTAACCCTATGCCTCCTGATCTTAGACATCTTTTTCACAGGATAAAATTTCTTACAACCCACTCTGACTACATTGCATGCAATTTTGTACACCTCCATCAGGCTTCCCCCATATTGTCTCCTCTGCTCCAAGGACATGAATTCAGACTGCCCAGGATTAACTATTTCACCGCAGATAACTGTTTGGTGAGTGTCTTCGGCATGCTCTCACATCCTTCCTGAAGTGTGACATAATATTCCAGTTGTTGCCTCACCAATGTTTTAGAACGTTGTACCAGCAGCTCTCTGCTCCCACATTCGGTTCCACTGCTAACAAAGGCAAATATTCCAAGTGTCTTCTTTACCATTTTGTTTACCCGTGTGAATCTTTAGAGAATCTTTGGACTCAAACATAAAGGTCCCTTGGTCTTCTGTACTCCTTAGTGCTGATATGTGTCTATCCTTATAAGACCACCAAAAATTGATTACCTCACAGTTATCAGGATAAAATGTCATCTGCCAGTGACCTGTCAAAGTTACCAGCTTCTTAATATCATTCATTAAGCTGAATACCCTCCTCACCATCAAAATCACCACCAATGTTCATGTCATCTTCGAAATCATACATTCTATATCCATATCTAAGTTGTTAGTGTATTTAACAAACATGAAGTGTCCCTGTACTGATGCCTGTGGTGCACCACTGGTCACAGACTACCAACGACAGTAGTAACCCTTCCTTATCACCCTCTGTCTCCTATTACCAGGCCAATTTTGGATACAATCACCAGCTCGCCTTGGATCCCATAGGATTTAAACTTTTTGACCAGCCTGCTGCATAGGAGCTTTCAAAGGCCTTACTCTGAACTCTGTTACTGAACACATTAACTGCTCTGCCTGCGTCAATAATCTGAGGTAGCACTTCAAAAAATTCTATGTAATTAGTCAGACAGTGCCTTCCACCAACAAATCCCTGATAAATCCTTGGCTTTCTAAGTGTAGATTAATCCTGTCCCTCAGGAATTTTCCATGTGATCCCCATACTACTGACATTTGACCTGCTGGTCAGTAATTATAAATATAAAATGTACTAAGGTTGACTTTTGGGCACTTCAACACATCGAAGAGTAAAGAACAAATGGGGCATGCTGGTGTCACCCAAATACCATGAACAGTGATAGCTATAAGTATCAGACAGAATTGAAATGAGATAGGTAGAGATAGATAGAAATAGGGAGAAAGGGAAGGAGGGAGAGAAGAGAGAGAAAATATATTTATGAAATGTTAAATAAGTAGTGCAAAAAGAAGAGAAAATAATAATAAGGTGGTTTTCATGGTGTCATGTGTGAAGCCAAGCAGTGCTGCAGAACGGATAATGCTAATGAGAGAGATAACGAAAGACAATAGAGAAACATTCAAAATGCTAATGAGAGAAGAGAGAGATTAACGAGAAAGAGACACAATTCAGATGTTGGCGTCTGCCACAGACCATTTGCTTTGAACCTGAACTGTTTAAAGTTTGATAGACAGGTGATACCTCATCAGGGGGATAAAAATAGCGGGTTTACTAAGGCACAACACACACTCCACGAGACCCTGGAAGGAGCAGTGTGCCCCACAAGTTGGTTGAGGACCGGTTCGCGGGAATCGGTTAGAGGCTCACAGGGTGTACGGCACGATCAGTGGGAACCTGGTGTGTTTCCGCCCTTGCCTGGGTGCCGGGTTCACCACGGAAGAACGATCACATCCGGAACGGAAGGGTCACAATCGGTGACCACAGCAGGATCAGAAGGCATGGAAAGGTTTGCCTGAAACCAAATGCATCTCTCTCTCTCTCTCTCTCTCTCTCTCTGTCTCTCTCTGTCTCTCTCTCTCTCTCTCTCTCTCTCCAACGGTACAACAGCGATTACTTCGAACTGCACTAGCCTGAACTTTAAGACTTCACCTTAAGACTGATCATTTTACCCCTAGACTGTGTATATGTGTATATTATCATTGTCAACCTGTTACATTTATATCCTTGCGGTTAGTGTACTGTATTACTTATTTCTTCAATAAAACTTTATTAGCTTCTAGTAATCACAGACTCCAACGAGTGTCCCATTTCTGCTGGTTTGGCAACCCAGTTACGGGGTACATAACAATGGGTTCAGCGGTTAGCCAGTGCAGTAGGATTGTGAGAAGCAAGTGTGAGAATGTTGGCGGGGGGGAGGTGAGAGTGGGGATGTTGGTTTTCTATCAGGTTTATCAGGTTTCCTATCCCTCATCAGTAAGTAACAAAATGGATTCCAAAGAAGTTTTTTTATACTTTTTTTGTTTCAGATGTTAATACTAATTCACATATTCAAAGTGCATTGAGTTCTGTACATTCCATAAGAGTTGCATGACTTCTTTTATCATTGGTGCTTGAGCACTGTGCCTTTTACAAGTAGACATTAGATCAGGCAACAATGAATCTTGGATTCAGTTTCATAGAAACATAGAAACATAGAAAATAGGTGCAGGAGTAGGCCATTCGGCTCTTCGAGCCTGCACCACCATTTATTATGATCATGGCTGATCCTCCAACTCAGAACCCCGCCCCAGCCTTCCCTCCATACACCCTGGCCCCCGTAGCCACAAGGGCCATATCTAACTCCCTCTTAAATATAGCCAATGAACTGGCCTCAACTGTTTCCTGTGGCAGAGAATTCCACAGATTCACCACTCTCTGTGTGAAGAAGTTTTTCCTAATCTCGGTCCTAAAAGGCTTCCCCTCTATAGCGAGAGGATTCGAGTACAGGAGCAGGGAGGTACTACTGCAGTTGTACAAGGCCTTGGTGAGACCACACCTGGAGTATTGTGTGCAGTTTTGGTCCCCTAATCTGAGGAAAGACATCTTTGCCATAGAGGGAGTACAAAGAAGGTTCACCAGATTGATTCCTGGGATGGCAGGACTTTCATATGAAGAAAGACTGGATGAACTGGGCTTGTACTCATTGGAATTTAGAAGATTGAGGGGGGATCTGATTGAAACGTATAAGATCCTAAAGGGATTGGACAGGCTAGATGCAGGAAGATTGTTCCCGATGTTGGGGAAGTCCAGAATGAGGGGTCACAGTTTGAGGATAGAGGGGAAGCCTTTTAGGATCGAGATTAGGAAAAACTTCTTCACACAGAGAGTGGTGAATCTGTGGAATTCTCTGCCACAGGAAACAGTTGAGGCCAGTTCATTGGCTATGTTTAAGAGGGAGTTAGATATGGCCCTTGTGGCTACAGGGGTCAGGGGCTATGGAGGGAAGGCTGGGGCGGGGTTCTGAGTTGGATGATCAGCCATGATCATAATAAATGGCGGTGCAGACTCGAAGGGCCAAATGGCCTACTCCTGCACCTATTTTCTATGTTTCTATGTAATAAGAAGCAGCCCCAACACGGACCTCTGTGGAACACCACTGGTAACTGGCAGCCAACCAGAATGGGATCCCTTTATTCACACTCTCTGTTTCCTGCCAATCAGCCAACACTCTATCCATGTATGTAACTTTCCCGTAATTCCATGGACTCTTATCTTGTTAAGTAGCCTCATGTCTGGCACCTTGTCAAAGGCCTTCTGAAAATCCAAATACACAACATCCACTGCATCTCCCTTGTCTAGCCTACTTGTAAATTCCTCAAAAGGTTGCAATAGACTTGTCAGGCAGGATTTTCCTTTAAGGAATCCATGCTGAGTTCTGCCTATCTTGTTATATGCCTCCAGGTACTCTGTAACCTCATCGTTGACAATCGACTCCAACAACTTCCCAACCACTGATGTCAAGCTAATAGGTCGATAATTTCCTTTCTGCTTCCTTGCCCCCTTCTTAAATAGTGGAGTGACATTTGCAATCTTCCAGTCCTCTGGAACCATGCCAGAATCTATTGACTTTTGAAAGATCATTGCTAATGCCTTCGCAATCTCCACAGCTACTTCCTTCAGAACATGAGGGTGCATTCCATCTGGTCTGGGAGATTTACCTACCCTTAAACTATTCAGCTTCCTGAGTACTTTCTCTGTCATAATTGTGACTGCGCACACTTCTCTTCCTTGACACCGTTGAGTGCCCGATATACAGCTGATGTCTTCCTCGGTGAAGGCTGATGCAAAATATTTGTTCAGTTCCTCCGCCATCTCCTTATCTTCCATTACAATTTCTCCAGCATCATTTTCTATCGGTCCTATATCTACTCGCACCCGTCTTTTACTCTTTACATACTTGAAAAACTTTTTAGTATCCTCTTTGATATTATTTGCTAGCTTCCTTTCATAGTTCATCTTTTCCCTCTTAATGATCTTCTTAGTTTTCTTCTGTAAGCTTTTAAAAACTTCTCAATCCTCTGTCTTCCCACTAATTTTTGCTTCCTTATATGCCCTCTCCTTTGCTTTAACTTTGGCTTTGACTTCTCTTGTCAGCCACAGTTGCATCCTTTTTCCATTCGAAAATTTCTTCTTTTTTGGAACATATCTGTCTTGCACCTTCCTCACTTCTGGCATAAACTCCAGCCACTGCTGCTCTGCTGTCCTTCCCGCTAGTGTCCCTTTCCAGTCAACTTTGGCCAGTTCCTCTCTCATGCCACTGTAATTTCCTTTACTCCACTGAAATACCGACACATCAGATTTCAGCTTTTCTTTCTCAAATTTCAAAATGAACTCAATCATGTTATGATCACTGCCTCCTTAGAATTCCTTCACCTCAATCTCTCTCATCACCTCTGGTTCATTACACAATACCCAATCTAGTACAGGCGATCCCCTAGTGGGCTCAACAACAAGCTGTTCTGGAAAGCCATCTCGTAGACTTTCTACAAATTCTCTCTCTTGAGACCCTGTGCTGACCTGATTTTCCCAATCCACTTGCATGTTAAATTCCCCACAATTATCGTAGCACTGCCCTTCTGACAAACCTTTTCTATTTCCTGTTGTAATTTGTAGTCCACATCACTGCAGCTGTTAGGAAGCCTGTATATAACTGCCATCAGGGTCTTTTTACCCCAGCGATTTCTTAGCTCAACCCATGAAGATTCTATGCCTTCCGATTCTATGTCACCTCTTTCTAATGAATTAATATCATTTCTTTCCATAAAGCCACGCCACCCCCCTGCCTACCTGCCTATCCTTCCGATACACCATGTATCTCTAGATGTTCAGCTCCCAGAGACATGCATCCTTTAGCCACGTCTCAGTGATGGTCACAATATCATACCTGCCAATCTGTAGCTGTACAGCATGATCATCCACCTTATTCCTTATGCTGTGTGCATTTAAGTATAACATCTTAAATCCAGTATTTGGTACTTTTTGCCTTGATTGCACTGCAACTGTGTTGCACTGCAACTCATCCCAATGGCCACAAATTTGCTCCATCACCTGCCTGTCCTTCCTGGCATCTTTACTGCTCACTCTCTTAGATTTATTTCTGTTTTCCCCCTCCTCCACTCTATCATTCTGGTTCCCATCCCCCGCCAAATTAGTTTAAACCCTCCGTAACAGCTCTATTAAACCTTCCTGCCAGGATATTGGTCCCCTTCGGGTTCAGGTGTAACCCATCCTTTTTGAACAGGTCATACTTCCCCCAAAAGAGATCCCAATGATCCAAGAATCTGAAGCCCTACCCCCTGCACCAGTCTCTCAGCCACGCATTCATCTGTCTGATCCTACTGTTCTTGCCCTCGCTAGCATGTGGCACAGGTAGCAATCCTGAGATTACTACCCTGGAGGTCCTGCTTCTCAGCTTCCTTCTTATCTCCCAGAATTCTCTCTTCAGGACCTCCTCTCTTTTCCTATCAACGTCATTGGTACCAACATGTACCAAGATAGCTGGCTGCTCGCCCTCTCCTTTCAGAATATTCAGGACCCGATCCGAGACATCCCGTACTCTGGCACCTGGGAGGCAACACACCATGCGGATGTCTCTATCAGGCTCACAGAATCTCCTGTCTGTTCCGCTGACTCTGGAATCCCCTATGACTACCGCATTCCTCTTCTCCCTCCTTCCCTCCTGCACAACAGCGCCAGGCTCAGTGTCAGAGACCTGGTCACCATGGCTGTCCCCTGTCAGGTCATCCCCCTCAACAGCATCCAAAGCGAGATACTTGTTGCTGAGGGGGGCAGACACAGGGGTGCCCTCCACTATCCGGGCATTTCCGTTCCCTCTCCTGACACTCACCCAGTTTTCTGACCCCTGTAGCCTAGAGATGACTACTTCCTTGTAGCTCATGTATTTCACCACTTCACTTTCTCTGATAAGCAGTAGGTCATCAAGCTGCAGCTCCAGATCCCTAACATGGTCTCTGAGGAGCCACATCTCAGTGCACCTGGCGCAGATGTGGCCATCAAGGAGGCTGGAGGTCTCCTAGGATTCCCACATCTGACACCCTGAACAAAGCACTAACCCTGCAGACATGCAACCTAATTCTACAGGAATGAAACAAAGAAAAATGAGTCTACTCACCCACTTACCTCGCCAAACATGTGAACTATTTAAACTGTTGGCTTGTACTGTTAGCTGTGTGAGTCCGGCTGTTCCTCTGTCTGTCCGGGCTGATTCACAAAGGGAAAAAAAAGAGTTGGTGCCTCGCTCACGCCTCTTCCCGTTAACGCCTAAGCCCATTGAGCCAAAGCCCCACACTCTGCTGCCACTCACTCCGCTGCCCGCTGTATAGGGTGGTCTCCTTTTTAAACTCTTTGTTTTGCTTAAATTTTGGATTTATTTAATTACTTGTATTCTTGTTCTCCAGCTCCACAGTGGAATCTGAACCTATGTCACCCAATGAATGGACCAGACTTCTGGCTACAAGTCCTGTAACTTAACCACTATGTTACTGCACAGTGCCCACTCCCTACCCATCAACTGCAAATAACTGAACTTTATGCAGAGATTATGTCTTTGCATTGTACTACTGTTACAAAGCAGCAAATATCATGTCATATAAGTCAGTACTAATAATTCTGCTACATCTTTAATGTCATTTGCTCAATATATTCAATGTTGTTAGTTCTTTTCATAGTAGTGCCAGCACATTTTTAAAAAATTCATAGCACATTTGCCACTCACACAGATAGAGCCTTCCATTGCTTGAGGAGCTTTCTTTGCAGACTCAATGTCTTGTAGTGGAAAGATCCTAGACTGCGGTCCTTCACCACAGTACCTTTGCATTGGCTGCACCAAGCTCCAGTGCATCCCTCAGCACATACTCCTGTAGCTTGGAATGTGTCAGTTGCCAACAATCCTTGATGGACATTGCGCTGTGCTGTGTTTTTTCTAAAATTTTTAAATAATCTCTATCAATAATAAAAAGATACGTACAAGGAAAAAATATTGCAAAACATTTTGAAGTTCATGGTTGTTACATTCATTAATGTAAACATCTTTTGAAAAAACATAGCACCCGCAAGATGTGACACCCACTATGGTTATACACCCTTGATCTACTATATGTCATACCATTTAAGAAAGTCTTGCAGATCAGAATGAACTCTAGATGCTGCAAACATATGCTGAAACTCCAGAGCATCTCCTCTTCAAGTAACGCTGTTCAGTTTTAAATGGGGATATCTGGTAGGGCATTGTTAATAAACAGCCAGATTATTGAAGGCATTGCATAAATGGTAACACAAGTCTGGGTGCTATTTGTGTTGGAAACAACAGCCAAGGAAGTCACACAATCCAGTTTCAGAATCTGTTTTCCAACAGAATTCCTGTTGTTTCTGATTTTATTCATCCTCTCTTTCTAAATTGCTGGCTGTCCTTGACACCTTACGAATGCAGGTGAGAGATCACTCCTTTGATTGGTGTTACAGATGATTGCTGTGGGTTGCAAGTGAATGCAGTTTAAGCAATGTTAAACTAAGCTTCTTCTGAACGTAGGTTGACAAGTTGTTTTGAATTTGGAACCCATTTTTTCTTTACTAAGTTCTAGCGAGAAAGGAATCCTTTGAGGGAGTACAGAGGTAATACTGTAAGTGCTTCCTAGAAATTTGGGTTAATTATTTTTCTTCTAAAAGTAAAGCTATGAATTTGGACAACTTTCATTTCTAACCTACATTTTTAAGAAATAATATCTTGGTCTGAACAAAAGTGCACCCAATTCTAGGTCATTGAAATACAACATTAGAGAGCTCACTGAAGTGGAATCATTTGCTTCAGTAGTCTAATGCTCCAGGGGTTTCAGTGAAGCAGTATTGACACGTTACTTTATATCAGTACAAATGAAGCGAATGTCCCTTCATTGCCACTGGATCAGTATCCTGGAAGAATCAGTATCCTCAGCACTTGGACTGTTGTGGTAAATGCCACCTATATATGCACGAAAGGCAACGTGCAACAGAAGCACACCTTGCCCATGTCTCAAGAACTTTATCCATTCGTACTAGGAGGATTCTCAGTTGATCATTAGGAATACAGGGGTACAGTAGTTCAGCAGAGAGCAATTGGAAGAGTGTAGGGACCATGGAGGGATATGATTCCATTGGGTCTTATCCATTTTTCATGTCAGTTCTGAATTCTGACATGTATGTGGATAGGTACATTTGTCTTCTACCTGTAGTTCTAAAAGGAACACCCAACCCAACTTTTATTCCTATCAACTACTTTAAGTTTTTGTTGACAGAATGGTGTCATGTAACTGGGGAAGCATGGCACAGTCCAGCACAAATCTGGCTTTCCTGGCAGATGTTTAAGGTACATCTAGACAAGCATTCGAACCACCAAGTGCTGCTGAATGGGATTAGTATAGATGGGTACTCAATGGTCAGTAGAGACATGGTGGGTCAAAAGGCTTACATTATTACTGTATGACTCAACCAGTCTCAATTACCCATCACGCATTATATATTGATCTTCACTTTCCTTTGGATAAGCAAAGCATTGATTTAGAAATGTCATTCTACTTTGCAGATACTCCCATGGTCTCAACACTTCCTTCCACACACCTCTGTGATCTCCTCCATTCTACAACCTTTCATAATATCTATACTATCTGAAATGAAAAGTGCTTAATTTTAATCAACACTCAGCTGCCAAGCCCTATGCTCTGAAACTCATTTGCTAAAGCTCCTTCTTTTCTCCCTTCCCTTTATACTTTATACTTTTTCCTTCATACTTTATTGTCGCCGAACAATTGGTACTAGAACGTACAATCATCACAGTGATATTTGATTCTGCGCTTCACACTTCCTACCTCTAGGTAAGCTGTAGGTCATAGAAACATAGAACACAGAAAATCTACAGCACAGTGTAGGCCCTTCGGCCCACAAAGCTGTGCCGAACATGTCCTTACCTGAGATATTACCTAGGGTTACCAATAGCCCTCTATTTTTCTGAGCTTCATATACCTGTCCAGGAGTCTCTTAAAAGACCCTACCGTATCCGCCTTCACACCATTGCTGGCAGTCCATTCCACGCACTCAGCACTCTCTGCATAAAAAAACTTATCCTTGACATCTCCTGTGTACTTACTTCCAAGCACCTTAAAACTGTGCCCTCTCATGCTAGCCATTTCAGCCCTGGGAAAAAGCCTCTGACTATCCACATGATCAATGCCTCTCATCATCTTATACACCTCTATCAGGTCACCTCTCTTCCTCTGTCGTTCCAAGGAAAAAAGGCCAAGTTCACTCAACCTATTCTCATAAGGCATGCTCCCCAATCCAGGTAACATCCTTGTAAATCTCCTCTGCACCTTTCTATGGTTTCCACATCCTTCCTATAGTGAGACACCAGAACTGTGCACAGTACAGGTGTCCCCTGCTTTTCAGGCGTTCACCTTACAAAACCTTACTGTTACGAAAGACCTACATTAGTACCTTGTTTTCGTTTTCAGAAGGAATTTTCACTGTTACGAAGAAAGGCAGCGCGCGATAAAAGGCAGCGCGTGCCCCGAGCAGCCGCTCTGCCCCGGATTTGGAGCGGCATTGCTTCAACACGTTGCATTGAGCAGCCGTTTGCAAGATGAGTTCTAAGGTGTCGGAAAAGCCTGAAAGAGTGAGGGTGTTACACTTAGCGTAAAACTAGACATAATTAAGTGTTTCGATCGTGGTGAATGAAGCAAGGACAAAGTGAGTTTGGCTTGTGGAAGCTGACGAAGATGATGTTGAAGAGGTTTTGGCATCCCATGACCAAGAACTGATAGATGAAGAGCTGATGCAATTGGAAGAGGAAAGGATAACAATCGAAACTGAATGCAACTGAACACAGAAAGTGAAGCAACTGCGTGAGATTTTCGCTGCAATGATAAAGTATGACTTTAATTTTGAAAGGGTACTTAGGTTTAGGGGATATTTGCAGGATGGTTTGAGTGCTTACAAACAACTGTATGATAGAAAACTGCGCGAGGCTCAGCAGTCAAGCAAGCCTTCCACATCAGCCACAGCAGACGACGAACCTCGACCTTCGACATCGAGGCGGGCAGTCATAGGAGGAGATGAGCTGCCTGCCCTGATCGACGATGAGATGACACCCCTGTGTCCCACCACCCCAACACTCGGGGCCTGGACAGATATTGTACCGATTCGCAAAGAATGCAGCGGTAGCCGAGAGGCACACAGCACATCTTTAAGAAAAAAGCCAAAATAAACATGCTAATTAATTAGGTGCCACCTAGCACGTAATTAATTAGCATGTTTATTTCGGCTTTTTTCTTAAAGGTGTGCTGGGTGCCTCCCAGCTACCGCTGCGTTCTTCACGGTAATGTATTGGGTTAGCGGCCCAGAGGGTGGGGGCCACTGCACCACCCAAACTGCGACGACTCAGTCTAACACACCATCATCAGTGTGCTCAGCGCTGTTTTCCCAATTCCGGTAAGTGATACTACACTGTACATACATTATTTCTACTTTGTATAGGCTGTGTATTTTTGCGTGTTATTTGGTAGATTTGGCAGCTTCAAAGTTTAAAGTTTACTGGAGAGCGCGTTTATGCCAACAGCGCTTGCGTGAGATTTTCTGCCGAGAGTGCTTGCGTGAGATTCTCGCTACGGAGATCTGTGCAGGCAATCGTTGTAGAGAAGTGTTTCTACTTTATATAGGCTGTGTATTTATCATATCATTCCTGCTTTTACTATATGTTACTGTTATTTTAGATTTTATGTGTTATTTGGCATAATTTGTTAGGTTATTTTTGGGTCTGCGAACGCTCACAAAATTTTCCCATATAAATAAGTGGTAATTGCTTCTTCTCTTTACAACATTTCGGCTTACGAACCGTTTCATAGGAACGCTCTACCTCAGATGGCAGGGGAAACCTGTACTCCAACTGGGGTCTGACCAGGGTCCTATATAACTATAACATTACCTCTCGGCTCCTAAACTCAATCCCATGATTGATGAAAACCAATGCACCGTATGCTTTCTTAACCACAGAGCCAACCTGCGCAGCAGCTTTGAGTGTCCTATGGACTCAGACCCCAAGATCCCTCTGATCCTCCACACTGCCAAGAGTCTTACCATTAATACTATATTCTGCCATCATATTTGACCTACCAAAATGAACCACCTCACACTTATCTGGGTTGAACTCCATCTGCCACTTCTCAGCCCAGTTTTGTATCCTATCGATGTCCCACTGTAATCTTGACAGCCCTCCAGACTATCCACAACACCTCCAACCTTTGTGTCATCAGCAACTTTACTAACCCATCCCTCCACTTCTTCATCCAGGTGATTTATAAAAATCAACAAACTCCATGCAGAATATGACCCATCTACAAACACTCTTTGCCTTCTGTGGGCAAGCCAGTTCTGGATCCACAAAGTTATGACCCCTTGGATCCCATGCCTCCTTACTTTCTTAATAACCCTTGCATGGGGTACCTTGTCAAATGCCTTGCTGAAATCCATATACACTACATCTACTGCTCTATCTTCATCAATGTGTTCAGTCACATCCTCAAAAAATTCAATCAGGCTCGTAAGGCATGACCTGCCTTTCACAAAGCTATGCTGATTATTGCTAGTTATGTTATGTCTCTCCAAATGTTCATAAATCCTGCCTCTCAGGATCTTCTCCATCAAATTACCTACCACTGAAGTAAGACTCACTGGTTTATAATTTCCTGGGCCAGCTCTACTCCCTTTCTTGAATAAGGGACAACATCCACAACCCTCTAATCCTCTGGAACCTCTCCTGTCCTCATTGATGATGCAAAAGATATTGCCAGAGACTCAGTTATCTCCTCGCTCGCCTCCCAAAGTAGCCTAGAGTACATCTTGTCTGGTCCCGGTGACTTATCCATCTTGATGCTTTCCGAAAGCTCCAACACATCCTCTTTCTTAATATCTACAGACTCAAGCTTTTCAGTCCACTGTAAGTCATTCCTGCAATCACCAAGATCCTTTTCCATAGTGAATACTGAAGCAAAGTACTCATTAAGTACCTCTGCTATCTCCTCTGGTTCCATACACACTTTTCCACTGTCACACTTGATTGGTCCTATTCTCTCACATCTTTTCCTCTTGTTCTTCACATAATTGTCGAATGCCTTGGGGGTTTTTGTTAATCCTGTCTGCCAAGACCTTCTCATGGCCCCTTCTAGCTCTCCTAATTTCTTTCATAAGCTCCTTCCTGCTAGGTTTATAATCTTCTAGATCTCTATCATTACCTAGTCTTTTGAACCTTTTGTAAGCTCTTATTTTCTTCTTGATTAGATTTGCAACAGCCTTTGTACACCATGGTTCCTGTACCCTACCATCCTTTCCCTGTCTCATTGGAACCTACTTATGCAGAACTCCACGCAAATATCCCCAGAATATTTGCGACCTTTCTTTTGTACATTTCCCTGAGAACATCTGTTCCCAATTTATGCTTCCAAGTTCCTACCTGATAGCTTCATCCTCCCTTACTCCAATTAAACGCTTTCCTAACTTATCTGTTCCTATCCCTCTCCAATGCTATGGTAAAGGAGATAGAATTGTGATCACTATCTCCAAAATGTTCTCCCACTGAGAGATCTCACACCTGACCAGGTTCATTTCCCAATACCAGATCAAGCACAGCCTCTCCTTTTGTAGGCGTATCTACATATTGTGTCAAGAAACTTTCTTGAACACATTTAACAAACTCCACCCCATCTAAACCCCTTACTCAAGGGACATTCCAATCGATATTTGGGAAATTAAAATCTCCCACCACAAGAACCCTGTTATTATTACATCTTTCCAGAATTTGTCTCCCTATCTGCTCCTCAATGTCCCTCTTACTATTGGGTGGTCTATAAAAAAACACCCAGTTGAGTTATTGACCCTTTCCTGTTCCTAACTTCCACCCATAGAGACTCTGTAGACAATCCCTCCATGACTTCCTCCTTTTCTGCAGCCATGACACTATCTTTGATCAACAGTGCCATGTCCCCACCTCTTTTGCCTCCCTCACTGTCCTTTCTGAAACATCTAAAGCCTGCCACTCAAAGTAACCATTTCTGCCCCATGAGCCATCCAAGTCTCCGTAATGGCCACAACATCATAGCTCCAAGTACTGATCCATGCCTAAGCTCATCTGCTTTGTTCATAATACTCCTTGCATTAAAATAGACACATCTCAAACCATCGGTCTGAGCGCATCCCTTCTCTATCCCCTGCCTATCCTCCCTTTTGCACTGTCTACAAGCTTTCTCTATTTGTGAGCCAACCACCTCTTCGCTTTGGTTCCCACCCCCCATCAATCCTAGTTTAAGCTCTTCCCAATAACCTTAGCAAACCTCCCTGCCAGGATATTGGTCCTCCTGGGATTCAAGTGTAACCTGTCCTTTTTGTACAGGTCATTCCTGCCCCAAAAGAGGTCCCAATGATCTAGGAATCTGAATTCCTGCTCCCTGTTCCAATCCCTCAGCCACATATTTATCTTCCACCTCACTCTGTTCCTATACTCACTGTCACGTGGCACAGGCAATAGAGTTACATAGAATAGTATAGCCCAGTACAGGCCCTTTGGCCCACAATGTTGTGCCGACCCTCAAACCCTGCCTCCCATATAAGCCTCCACCTTAGATTCCTCCATATACCTGTCTAGTAGTCTCTTAAACTTCACTAGAGTATCTGCCTCCACCACTGACTCAGGCAGTGCATTCCACGCACTAACCACTGTCTGAGTAAAAAACCTTCCTCTAATATCCCCCTTGAACTTCCCACCCCTTACCTTAAAGCCATGTCCTCTTGTATTGAGCAGTGGTGCCCTGGGGAAGAGGCGCTGGCTATCCACTCTATCTATTCCTCTTATTATCTTGTACACCTCTATCATGTCTCCTCTCATCCTCCTTCTCTCCAAAGAGTAAAGCCCTAGCTCCTTTAACCTCTGATCATAATGCATATTTTCTAAACCAGGCAGCATCCTGGTAAATCTCCTCTGTACCCTTTCCAATGCTTCCACATCCTTCCTATAGCGAGGTGACCAGAACTGGACACAATACTCCAAGTGTGGCCTAACCAGAGTTTTATAGAGCTGCATCATTACATTGCGACTCTTAAACTCTATCCCTCGACTTATGAAAGCTAACACCCCATAAGCTTTCTTAACTATCCTATCCACCTGTGAGGCAACTTTCAGGGATCTGTGGAGATGTACCCCCAGATCCCCCTGCTCCTCCACACTACCAAGTAGCCTGCCATTTACTTTGTACTCTGCCTTGGAGTTTGTCCTTCCAAAGTGTACCACCTCACACTTCTCCGGGTTGAACTCCATCTGCCACTTCTCAGCCCACTTCTGCATCCTATCAATGTCTCTCTGCAATCTTTGACAATCCTCTACACTATCTACAACACCACCAACCTTTGTGTCGTCTGCAAACTTGGCAACCCACCCTTCTACCCCTACATCCAGGTCGTTAATAAAAATCACGAAAAGTAGAGGTCCCAGAACAGCTCCTTGTGGGACACCACTAATTACAATCCTCCAATCTGAATGTACTCCCTCCAATTCTGAATCCACCTGGCCAAACTTCCCTGGATTCCATGCCTTCTAACTTTCTGAATAAGCCTACCGTGTGGAACCTTGTCAAATACCTTACTAAAATCCATATAGATCACATCCACTGCACTACCCTCATCTATATGCCTGGTCACCTCCTCAACGAACCCTATCAGGCTTGTTAGACACGATCTGCCCTTCACAAAGCCATGCTGACTGTCCCTGATCAGACCATGATTCTCTAAATGCCTATAGATCCTATCTCTAAGAATTTTTTCCAACAGCTTTCCCACCACAGACGTAAGGCTCACTGGTCTATAATTACCCAGTCTATCCCTACTACCTTTTTTGAACAAGGGAACAACATTCACCTCCCTCCAATCCTCTGGTACCATTCCGTGGACAACGAGGACATAAAGATCCTAGCCAGAGGCTCAGCAATCTCTTCTCTCGCCTCATGGAGCAGCCTGGGGAATATTCCATCAGGCCCCGGGGACTTATTTGTCCTAATGTATTTTAACAACTCCAACACCTCCTCTCCCTTAATATCAACATGCTCCAGAACATCAACCTCACTCATATTGTCCTCACCATCATCAAGTTCCCTCTCATTGGTGAATACCGAGAGAAGTATTCAGTGAGGACTTCGCTCACTTCCACAGCCTCCAGCCACATCTTCCCACTTTTATCTCTAATCAGTCCTACCTTCACTCCTGTCATACTTTTTTTCTTCACATAATTGAAGAATCCCTTGGGGTTTTACTTTACCCTACTCGCCAAGGCCTTCTCATGCCCCCTCCTTGCTCTTCTCAGCCTCTTCTTAAGCTCCTTTCTTGCTTCCCTATATTCCTCAATAGACCCATCTGAACCTTGCTTCCTAAACCTCATGTATGCTGCCTTCCTCCTCCTGACTAGATTTTCCACCTCACTTGTCACCCATGGTTCCTTCACCCTACCATTCTTTATCTTTCTCACCGGGACAAATTTATCCCTTACATCCCGCAAGAGATCCCTAAACATCGACCACATGTCCATAGTACATTTCCCTGCAAAAACATCATCCCAATTCACACCCGCAAGTTCTAGCCTTATAACCTCAAATTTGCCTTTCCCCAATTAAAAATTTTCCTGTCCTCTTTGAATCTATCCTTTTCCATGATAATTATAAAGGCCAGGGAGTGGTGGTCACTGCCCCCAGATGCTCACCCACTGAGAGATCTGTGACCTGACCCGGTTCATTACCTAGTACTAGATCTAGTATGGCATTCCCCCTGGTCGGCCTGTCCACATACTGTGACAGGAATCCATCCTGGACACACTTAACAAATTCTGCCCCATCTAAACCCTTGGAACTAATCAGGTGCCAATCAATATTAGGGAAGTTAAAGTCACCCATGATAACAACCCTGTTATTTTTGCACCTTTCCAAAATCTGCCTCCCAATCTGCTCCTCTGTATCTCTGCTGCTACCAGGGGGCCTATAGAATACCCCCAGTAGAGTAACTGCTCCCTTCCTGTTCCTGACTTCCACCCATATTGACTCAAAAGAGGATCCTGCTACAATACCCACCCTTTCTGTAGCTGTAATAGTATCCCTGACTAGTAATGCCACCCCTCCTCCCCTTTTTCCACCCTCTCGATCCCTTTTAAAGTACTAAAATCCAGGAATATTGAGAATCCATTCCTGCCCTGGGGCCAGCCAAGTCTCTGTAATGGCCACTACATCATAATTCCATATATGTATCCAAGCTCTCAGTTCATCACCTTTGTTCCTGATGCTTCTTGCATTGAGGTACACACATTTCAGCCCTTCTACTTCACTGTCTTTACACCGTTTATTCTGCTTCTCTTTCCTCAAAGCCTCGCTGTATGTTAGATCTGGCTTTCCTCCATGCACTTCTTTCACTGCTCTATCGCTCTGTGTCCCATCCCCCTCGCAAATTAGTTTAAACCCTCCCGAACCATGCTAGCAAACCTACCTGCAAGGATATTGCTCCCCCTTGAGTTCAGGTGCAACCCATCCCATCTGTACAGGTCCCACCTTCCCCAGAAGAGATCCCAATGATCTAAAAATCTAAAACCCTGCTCCCTGCACCAACTCCTCAGCCATGCATTCAACTGCCATCTCCTCCAATTCTTACCATCTCTGTCACGTAGCACTGGCAGCAATCCTGAGAACATCACCCTTGAGGTCCTGTTCTTCAGCCTTCTGCCTAGTTCCCGAAACTCACACTTCAGGACCTCATCCCTCTTCCTGCCTATGTCGTTGGTCCCAACATGTATCACGACTTCTGGTTGCTTTCCCTCTCGTACCAGGATGTCGTGCACCCGGTCAGAGACATCCCGGACCCTGGCACCCGGGAGGCAACAAACCATGCGGGTGTCCTTCTCACGTCCACAAAATCTCCTGTCTGCTCCCCTGACTATAGAGTCTCCAATGACGACAGCTCTCCTCTTCTCCGTCCCACACTTCTGCACCACAGGGTCAGACTCCATGCCGGAGGCCCTGCCACCGTGGCTCACACCTGGTCGGTCGTCCTCGCCAACAGTATCCAGGATGGTAAACTTATTATTCAGGGGAATGGCTACAGGGGTGCTCTGTACTACCTGTCTGCTCACCTTCACTTTCCACCCTCTGACTGTCACCCAATGACCTGCTTCCGACAGCCTAGGTGTGACTACCTCCCTGTAGCTCTCATCTATGACTGCCTCATTCTCCCTTACGAGTCGAAGGTCATCCAGCTGCTGCTCCAGATTCCTTACATGGTCTTCCAGATTTCCCAGCCGTATGCACTTCTGGCAGATATGACTCTGCGGGAGAGGGGAGTTCCCCCAAGACTGCCACATCTCACATGAGAGGCACATCACCGTCTCAGGGGACATTGTAAAAACTAACTGGAGGCTAGCTTGTCCTCTGCCTCTTCTTGTCAAAGCCTCAAAGCTCCACTCCTTCACTGGCCCACTCACTCACTGGCCACTTTCCACAGGCCGCTTCGCTTAAGCTATCCCTCAAGCTATCCCTCTATTTATCTGTTTGAGCTTTTCAAAATGTTTGGTCACCTGACCTCGACTGCCCAATCAGCTGCTTTCTGCTGAGTCCGAGCTTACTCAAATCTTGATTGTCTAATTAACGGCTTACTGCTGATCTATTCAAACCTTGATTGACTTGATTGCACAGACCAACTGCCAAAACTGCCAGAATCTCTCGAGTCAAAGATCCCTTGATGACTACCTTTGTGGTCCTGCTTCTCAAATTCCTTCCTAACTCCCTATGGTCTGCTTTCAGGACCGCTTCCCTTTTCCTACCTATGTCATTGGTACCAATATGTACCACGACCTCTGGCTGTTCTCCTTCCCACTTCAGGATATCGTGGATGCAATCAGAAACATCCTGGACCCTGGCACCTGGGAGGCAAACTACCATCTGTGCTTAAACACAAATATGTCCATACATGGCCTCCTCTACTGCCATGATGAGGCTAAACTCAGGTTGGAGGAGCAACACCTCATATACCGTCTAGGTAGTATCCAGCCCCTTGGTATGAACATTGAATTCTCCAACTTCCGGTAATTCCCTCCCCCTCCCTTCCCCTATCCCTATTTCACTCTGCCCCCTCCCCCAGCTGCCTATCACCTCCCTCTTGGTTCCGCCTCCTTCTACTACCCATTGTGTTTTCCCCTATTCCTTCTTCACCTTTCCTGCCTATCCCCTCCCTGCTTCCCCTCCCCCACCCCTTTATCTTTCCCCTTACTGGTTTTTCACCTGGAACCTACCAGCCTTCTCCTTCCCTCCTTCTTTGTAGGGCCTCTTCCCTTTCCCTCTTCAGTCCTGACGAAGGGTTCCGGCCCAAAACGTTGACTGATCGTTTCCACGGATGCTGCCCAACCTGTGAATGCTTCTGTGCTTCTTTCCTGCATCCACAGAATCACCTGTCTGACCCCACTTAACTATAGAGTCCCCTATCACTGCTGCCATTCTCTTCCTTTCCCTGCTGTTCTGAGCCACAGGGCCAGACTCTTTGACACTGTTGCTTCCCCCAGGTAAGCTGTCCCCCCCAACAACACTCAAGCAGGAGTACTTATTGTCAAGGCATAGAGCCACAGTGGTGATCTCTTGCCTCTGACTCCTGCCCTTCCCTCTCTTGACTGCTACCCACTTATCTGTCACCCCAGGCCCCAGTGTGACCACCTGCCAATAGCTCCTCTCTCTCACCTCCTCACTTTCCCTGACCAGATGAAGGTCATTGAGCTGCATCTCCAGTTACCTAACACGGTCCCTAAGGAGTTGCAGCTCGATGCACCTAGCACAGATGTGGCCATCCAGGAGTCTGGGTGTCTCCTGGACTTCCCACATCTGACACCGAGCACAGAACGCCGGCCTCACATACATTCTCCTGTCTGTATTCTATACAGACAACCTAACTCACCTTGACCTATTTTCACTGAAGCCCCATTGAGCTAAAGCCTTCCTACTCTGTCTCCCTCTACCCCATCACCTGCTCCTCCAGTGTCTGCTCTATAAAGCTGTCTCCTTTTAATCGCTTCTCACTGTTCTATCTGGTTGACGTCCATGCGCTTGCAGTCATGCCCTGATCAAACTGCTGAAGAAATAATCCCTTATCCTAATATCACCTTATGAATTTGGCTTGATCCTATCAGATTGAAATCCTATATTGTACTTCAATGAACTGCTTTGGGATGTTTATTCAAGTTAATTCTGCTCTATTGATCTGATTCTTTATTGTGACAATTATTCTTTAATTAGTTCAGATCTGGCTCTCTTCATTCTGATAAAAACCATTAAATAGGACCATTTTCTTTCAATCAATGTATCATTACAATGCTAAAACTATGTGTTTTCTTTCCATTCAGCTATTACTAATGTCAATTGGATCAGAATTCCTTTGAACAATCCTCAGAACATGAATGAGTACAGATCACAATCAGAAAAAGAAGAATTATTATATATCGACTGATTCCTTCCATAACCTGGTTACTGGGCATCTCATAAGCATGCATGTGAGATGTGCTACCTAGAATCAAGCTTCCCTTAATCTACTCTCCCACATTATTGATTTAGGTTTGTGCATGCTCATTTTGGTTGAGATCTAACCCTTCAGAATATTGTAGAACCTCTACTTGATCTTTGGACCTCTTCTACTGGGAATTCTGCTTCAGGTTGGCACATGCCCTGTAATTCTTACAATGTCTCTAGATCCTATCCTGGGTTCCTATGCGGTTACCTTGGTGTCTTACAAGATGCTTAAGGCATGATCTAAGAACTTATTTATAAAGTCATAGGGTCCTGAGTTAAAGAAACAGTCCCTTCAGCCCATTGAGTCCATGTGACCATACAGCACCCACTTACACTAATCCTACACAAATCCTACCTATTTTTCCCACATTTTGATTAAAACCCTCCTGATTCTACCATCACCTACTTGGAGCAATTTACTGTGGCTAATTAACTGATCAATCCACATGTATTTGGGAAACCGGAGCACCTTAAGAAACCTACACAGTTGCAGAGAGAATGTGCAAATTCTAGTCAGACAACACCAAACTGCCGAAGCTGTGTGGGAGCAGCTTTATCAGCAGCACTATTTAAAGTCTAAATTTTAGACAGGAGCTATTTTACTTAAAAGTCCCTCAAAATATCAATCTCTGCTTTCAGCAACTGAGGAAGAACTGGGCTCCATTCTGGCCTATTGGTTCCAAGTTCAGCTGTTTATCCTTCCTATAGTCACTTCCTTCTTCCTTCTGTTCCTCATCTCATCTCCATAAATCCCAAGTATGAACATAGTTATGCTAAGGTTGTTGACTGGCACAGGACCTGCTTGGTTATGATGCCAATGAAGAGATACTTCAATAGGGAAATGACTCATCAGATAAAGGGAATGGATGATATTTTAACTTACAAAGAATGTTATGAAAATCATTGCAAAGCTATGGCGAACTTTATATGGCAAAAATATCAACATTTTGGACAAACTACTGGGAATGGATTTGGATATTTTGGATGCTTTGGTGTCTGCTCTTAAGGAAGACTAATCTAGTCCTATGGAGTGGGAACTGCCTAGAATTTACCTGACCAGGAGCCATGAGATAATACATCGGAAATCTTGGTTAACAATATGTTTACACAGAAAAAATATCAAGGTCAAATTTATTGTCATATGCACATGTATGCATAGTGTTACGTACCCCGTAACTGGGTTGCCAAACCAGCAGAAATGGATCACTCAGTTGGAGTCTGGAGTACTAGAACTAAGAAAGTTTTATTAAAGAAACAAGCAACACAGTAATCGAAAGGATAATAAATGCAACAATTCAACAATGATAACCACACATGTGCACAGAATTAAGATAACAGCATCAATCAAGCTCTATCGTTGTCTAGGGGTAAATGACCAATTTCAAAATGACTCAAAGTTCAGTCCAGTTAGTAGTTCAGTTCGCAGTAATCATTGCCATGGCGGTGGACAAGGTGGGGGAAGAGAGACATAGAATAGGAACAACTGATCATTCAGAACGGCTTCACTCACAGACCAGCGAGATGGCTCACAAACAGCATTTGGGCGGGTCCTTGGTGATGTCACCTGAGGTCACCGACTGTGACCCCTCCTCCAGATGCGGTCGATCCTCTGCAGTGAACCCAGCACCCAGGCAAGGGTGGACACACACCGGGTTCCCGCTGATCGTACCTTTCCACCCTGGTCGTTGTCTGGTACTTCTCACCCACTCGTGAGAAGCGTACCGCTTCCAGGGTCTCGTTACCTCGGGTGGCGTGTGTCCTGTCTTAGCGAACCTGTCCCTTTTTATCCCCCTGCTGGGGTATCGCCTGTCCATCACTTCAAACAGTTCAGGGTTCAAAGGGGGGAGCCGCTCCAGACAGCTCTCTCTCCCACGTCCCTTCATTACACATCTCCAGACGCTGCTCCATTGTTCCTTATCTCTCCTTCCCCTGAGGGCAGGTGGCAGACCAATTGCTGATGCCACTGATGCTAGCCCAGGCCAGCAAACATCTTAATTTTATGTGTATTCTCGTCACACTTCCCCCCTTTTACGGATTTTTACCGGGTGGTAAAAATTACAAACATGAGTACATTATTTGATACACACAAATATACATCTTTATCAGCTATTTGGCTAATACAAAGAATTTGAAATTGTCAACACCTTGACAGACAGTCAGCGATCACATTTTCCGTGCCTTTTATATGTCTAATTTTTATATCAAATTCCTGTAGCATCAGACTCCAACTTAGCAATCTTCTGTTTTTATCTTTCATGGTGGCCAAAAACACTAATGGGTTGTGGTCAGTGTAAATTACCAGTGGTTTTCGTGCCGGGCAAATATAAACTTCAAAATGTTGTAGTGCTAGTATGATGGCCAGTAACTCCTTTTCCACAGTGGAATAGTTCCTCTGATGGGTATTAAATTTCTTAGAAAAGTAAGCAACTGGGTGCTCAACCCCATCTTTGTCTGTCTGCAACAGCACCGCCCCGGCAGCTTCGTCGCTAGCATCTGTTGCTAGGGAGAAGGGTTTTGAAAAGTCAGGCGCATTCAGCACAGGATGGTGACATAGAATCGCCTTCAGACTCTCGAAGGCTTGTTGACAAAGGTCGTCCCACACGAACTTCGCATTCTTTGGCAAAAGCTTAGTGAGAGGGAGAGTAATATCCGCAAAGTTTTTGCAAAACTTCCTGTAGTACCCCACCATCCCTAAGAACCTTCTCAGGGCTCTCTTGTCTGTCGGGGTGGGGACCTCCGAGATAGCCTGCACCTTAGCCTGCATCGGAGCCAGCTGCCCCTGTCCCACCACAAATCCCAGATAAGTGACCTTCGCGTGGCCGAACTCACTTTTTGCGAGGTTCACTGTCAGGCTGGCTTCAGACAGCCGTTTAAATAGCTCCTCTACTGCCACAATGTGCTCCTCCCACGTGTTACTCCAGACCACTAAGTCATCAATATATGCTTCTGTGTTCCTGAGTCCCCTTATTACTGAATTAATCATTCTCTGGAAGGTCCCTGGGGCGTTTTTCATGCCAAAAGGTAGAACATTATACTCATACAAACCGGAGGGGGTGACAAATGCCGAGATTTCTCTAGCCCGGTCGGTTAAAGGGACACACCAGTATCCTTTCAGCAAGTCGACCTTGGTGATGTACGTGGCTCTCCCCACTTTATCGATGCAATCGTCTACCCTTGGGA
Source organism: Mobula hypostoma (assembly GCF_963921235.1). Lineage (NCBI taxonomy): Eukaryota > Metazoa > Chordata > Chondrichthyes > Myliobatiformes > Myliobatidae > Mobula > Mobula hypostoma. The sequence goes on along the minus strand of NC_086118.1, from coordinate 6,496,825 downwards.
TGGGGTAAGCATCAGTTTTTGTGATGGCGTTCACCTTTCTGTAATCTGTACAGAATCGGATGTCCCCATCGGCTTTCGGGACAACCACGCAGGGAGACGCCCATTCCGACTGGGATGGCCTAATAATATCTGTGGCTAGCATGTACTCAATCTCTTTCTCCACTAGTTTGCCCTTCTCCAAGTTCATCCTATAGGGATGCTGTTTAATAGGCTGATCGGAGGTGACCACAACATCATGCACCGTCCCTTTGCATCGCCTCGGGACATCGGGACATACATCTGTGTGCCGTTTAATTAACTTTATCAATGGCCCGCTTTGTTCGGGGGTGAGGTGAGAGACTTTGTCAGCAAGATTAGCCAGAACAATGGAGTTCTCCAATCGGGTCGGCACCATATTCACCTTTTCAAGATGGGTTTTTCCCGTCTCATTCGACTCTCCAGTCTCAGTAATTTCTGTGATAACACCAACCGGGTTTTCTGTCTGATCGTGGTAGGCTTTTAACATGTTAATGTGTACCAACTGTGTGGGTTTACGCCTGTCCGGCGTTTCGATAACATAGTTCAAAGGGTCTATCTTCTTAGTTACCTTGTACGGACCGTGGAATCTCGCCTGAAGGGGGTTGGCTACCACTGGGAACAGAACTAAGACCCGATCGCCCACTTGGAACTCTTTTTCGCGGGCACGCCTATCATACCACGTTTTCATTTTAGTCTGGGAATGCCGCAGATTCTCTTTGGCAAGGTCACAGATCCTTCCCAGCCTCTCACGAAATTTTAAAACATAATCAATCACATTAACTTGAACTGCCGGACTGGACCATTGCTCTTTTAGTAAGGTCAAGGGTCCTCTGGGCCGATGACCGAAGACGAGCTCGAATGGGCTGAACCCCAATGACTCTTGGACCGTGTCCCTCACGGCAAATAAGAGGAGGGGCAAAGCATCATCCCAGCTCCTAGCGTTTTCTTGACAATACATTTTAATCATTGTCTTTAAGGTGGCGTGGAATCGTTCCAACGCCCCTTGTGACTCAGGGTGGTACGCAGAGGCTAAAATCTGTTTTGCTCCCATCTCATCCAACATCCGTCGGAAGGTGTGAGATGTGAAGACACTCCCCTGATCCGACTGGATTTCCCTGGGCAGCCCTACCGTAGTGAAAAATTTCACAAGTGCCTTTACCACGGCGGGCGCCTTCACGCTTGCCAGGGGCACAGCCTCCGGAAACCTGGTGGCGGCGCACATCATGGTCATCACATACTCCCGCCCACTCGCAGTTCTGGGCAGGGGACCGACAAAATCCACAATGACTCGGGAAAAAGGTTCCCCGAAAGCGGGTATCGGTCGAAGGGGCGCTTTAGGCAGGACCTGATTTGGCTTCCCTACTACCTGACACAAATGACATCGCCTACAGTATTCAACAATATCTTTCCTCATGTTTGGCCAGTAAAAGTCTTTCATAACTCTGTCGACTGTCTTCCTCACCCCAAAGTGTCCACCGAGGGGTACCTCGTGGGCCAGGTTAAAAATCTCGCCCCTATAAATCTTCGGCACTACCACCTGGTGTACAACTCCCCATTCCTCATCTGCGGGCACAGTAGGTGGTCTCCATTTCCTCATTAGTACTCCCTCTTTTACATAATAGCCTACTGGTTCCTTTTTTAATTCGGCCTCGGAGAGAGCTGTCTCTGCCAAATCCATCAGCTCCTCGTCCCGCTCCTGGGCCTGTATAAAGTCCCCCCTGGCTAATGCTAAGTCTGCCTCAGCTCCCTTACTTCCTCTTGTTTCATTTCGTTCCGTCTTTTCACTTTCTATTTCCCCCCCATACAGGGTGGGCAGAAACGTTTCAGCTAAATTTATGTCGGCCTCTGCAGCTTTCCTCGCCATCCGCCGAGTTACTGCGCAAATGGGATAAACCTGCGAGTCCACGGGCGGGGCCTCCATGCTGGCAGGCTGACTTGTCAGTCTTACGGCGGGGAACACATTTCCTCCCGCGAGGTCATTTCCGAGCAAGACTTCCACGTCTTTCATCGGTAACTCGGACCTCACCCCGACCGTGACTAGTCCAGAGACCAGGTTGCTTTGTAGGTGTATCTGGTGCAAAGGCACGGTTTCAGTCCCTTGTCCAATGCCCTGTATCACACTGACCTCCCCAGTCTCAGTCTCTGAGCTGAACTCTAATACACTCTTCAGTATTAGTGACTGACACGCTCCCGTGTCTCTCCAGATCCGCACTGGAACTGGTTTTAACCCCTCCTTCACTGACACCAATCCGGCCGAGATAAACTTCTCGCGCCCTTCCTGAACTTTATCAGACCTCCTCCCCCTTGGGGGTGGGTTTGCCGGCTCAATACAGCCAGTCGGAACCCCCGTCTTTCCTTTCCTTGGGCCAAAGCACCTGGACGCAAAGTGTCCGACTTTCCCACAATTATAACAGACGACCCCAGGAGACTTCCTACCAGACTGCTCCCGGTCTACCTTATCCTTTTCACTAGTCCCCGGCTTACTTTCTGACTTGTCCGGCGGACTCTCCCCGCCGTCCTGACTACCCTTCTGGTAGCCTTTACTCGGGGCAAACTTCATTTTATGCGTCAACGCATACTCATCCGCTAACTTAGCAGTTGCGGCTAACGTGGCTGCCCCTTTCTCATCGAGGTAGGGTCTCATACCCTCAGGGACACAACCTTTAAACTGCTCAATCAGAATCAGCTGCAGCAGTCTGTCATAATCCCCCTCTACCCCTTTCGAGGCGCACCAACGCTCACAATATGTTTGCATCTCGCGAGCAAACTCCAAATACGTGCGGTCCCACCGCTTCCTCGCATTCCGGAACCTCTGCCGGTATGCCTCCGGGACCAACTCATAAATCCTGAGGATGGCCTCCTTCACCACCTCATACTTCTGGGCATCTTCCGCGGATAAAGCGGAGTAAGCTTGTTGGGCCTTCCCTTTCAGTACACTCTGAAGTAAGACAACCCACTTATCCCTCGGCCATTCCTGACTTATAGCCACCTTTTCGAAGTGGAGAAAGTACCGATCCACGTCGGTATCGTCAAAAGGGGGAACCAGCCTAACCTCCTGGGTCGCCCGGAACCCTCCACCTTGGTTCGGCACGAGCCCCTGCTCGGCCCTTATCTTTAACTCCTCCAGCTCAAATTCCCTTTCCCTCTGTTTCTCCTCATTGTCGACTTCACCTTGGCAAGATTCACCCGTTTGGCCACAGCTATCAATTCCGATTTCCTGGCATCCTCTAATGCCTCCAAGGTCGGCGCCTTTATAAATTCCTCAACCTCCATTTCTGCTGTTTGTCTTTTCTTTCTTTCGGGAATTTTAACCCAATCAATTTACTCCGTCCCAAATTTAGCGTTCAAAATCCCGGACGAGCCCCCACTTATGTTACGTACCCCGTAACTGGGTTGCCAAACCAGCAGAAATGGATCACTCAGTTGGAGTCTGGAGTACTAGAACTAAGAAAGTTTTATTAAAGAAACAAGCAACACAGTAATCGAAAGGATAATAAATGCAACAATTCAACAATGATAACCACACATGTGCACAGAATTAAGATAACAGCATCAATCAAGCTCTATCGTTGTCTAGGGGTAAATGACCAATTTCAAAATGACTCAAAGTTCAGTCCAGTTAGTAGTTCAGTTCGCAGTAATCGTTGCCATGGCGATGGACAAGGTGGGGGAAGAGAGACATAGAATAGGAACAACTGATCATTCAGAACGGCTTCACTCACAGACCAGCGAGATGGCTCACAAACAGCATTTGGGCGGGTCCTTGGTGATGTCACCTGAGGTCACCGACTGTGACCCCTCCTCCAGATGCGGTCGATCCTCTGCAGTGAACCCGGCACCCAGGCAAGGGTGGACACACACCGGGTTCCCGCTGATCGTACCTTTCCACCCTGGTCGTTGTCTGGTACTTCTCACCCACTCGTGAGAAGCGTACCGCTTCCAGGGTCTCGTTACCTCGGGTGGCGTGTGTCCTGTCTTAGCGAACCTGTCCCTTTTTATCCCCCTGCTGGGGTATCGCCTGTCCATCACTTCAAACAGTTCAGGGTTCAAAGGGGGGAGCCGCTCCAGACAGCTCTCTCTCCCACGTCCCTTCATTACACATCTCCAGACGCTGCTCCATTGTTCCTTATCTCTCCTTCCCCTGAGGGCAGGTGGCAGACCAATTGCTGATGCCACTGATGCTAGCCCAGGCCAGCAAACATCTTAATTTTATGTGTATTCTCGTCACAATAGGTGCAATTAAAAACTTACTTGCAGCATCATCACAGGCACATAGCAGCATATAAGTAGTATTATAACAAGCACCACATACGCAAAACAAAAAGTTTCACAGAAAAAAATACTTTATGTTCAATCAGTACAATTGAGACAAAATTACCAGGAGATTTATTTGAGCCATAGCTTACTGAGTTATGAGCCCATAAATGTATGCACTAAAATTTTCCTTGAGCAACAAGTTCACACCTACTAAGCCACAACAGTTGGAGCAGAAAGGAAAAGGCACTGGACTCCTACACCTCACACACATGTTCCCCAACACAGATCCTGAAATTTCACAAAGGTTTGGGAGGTCTTCAGTGTTGCGTGATGAACCACACTAGTGATGCAGTTGATGTATTAGTTTTAATTTTCTAAATTTTCTGGATTTGAGGAAGCTTCCATGAGATTAGATAATAGCAAATGTAATTCTTTTATTCAAAAATGGTTAGTGCCAGAAAGCAAAAAACAGTTAGCTCACCACTTGTCTTTGTGGATTTGGTACTTCTTTGGAGATTTGGTGCTAAAAACTCTTATAAATTTCTGTAGGTCTACGCTAGAGAGCATTCTGGCTGGTTGCCTCACAGCCTGGTATGGAGCCTCCAATGAACAGGATTGCAAGAGGCTGCACAAGGATATAGACTCAGCCAGCTCCATCACAGGCACAACGCTCTGCACCATTGAGGACAATTTCAAGAGGTGGTCTTTCAGATGCCAGCAACTATCCACTATCCAGGATCTTCACTATCCAGGGTATGTCTCTTCTCAATCATGGGCCTGAAGATGCACACTCAACAATTCAGGAACAGCTTCTTGCCCTTCTCCATCAGAGTTATGAATGTTTCATGATCACCACATTGCTATCTGTTTTTGGACTATTCATTTATTTTGCCGATTTATAGACCTTTGTCAATAATAATACATCTGTTTCTGATTCTAGGAAAATGTTGGAAGTCATGATTAAAAACATTACAGCCTGGAACTTAAAAAACACAACGTAACCATGAAAAGTCGGTATGGGCTTGTAAATGGGAAATCATATATTTCAGACCAATCAGACCAATTTATTGGAGTGTTTGAAAAAAGAAAAATATTATGGATAAAGGATATTATGTACTTAGGTTTCCAGAAGGTGTTTGGTGGGTGCTAGACTAAAGATGATTTCAGAAAATGAAAGCTCATGGTGTAGAAGTTTATATATTGACGGAGGTAGACGTGTGTCAGGAAATGGAGAGTCAACATAAAAGGTTTACTTTCTGGTGAGCAAGATGTAGCAAGAGAAGTGCCACAGGTATTGCTGTAAGGGTCTCAACTTTTCACAGTTTATATAAATTATATGAATGGAAGCTAAAAGTTCAAACTGAAGCTAGTCAGGTTTAGTGAAACAGTCTAGACTGCTGAGTTCAAATTGTGACACACAAACAGGCTGCCATGAGTCAAAGTCAGGCTGAGCTAACTGAGGTCAGACACCCACCTTCAGAACGTTCTGCCAGCCAGGTCAGATTGTTGCTAGATGGGCTTGCACTGCTATTGGCTAAGCTTATATTCATAATAAGCAGGGGAATTCATTCAACCAAGCATATTCAACATGTTCAATAAACAGAAAATAGTGTTTGAGAAATTTGCTGGAATTCTTTGAGCATGTAACAGATGGGACAGATAAAGCGAAGTAAGTAGATGTAGTATATATTAATTTCTAGCATAACAGTGTGGAGAATTGGGGCAATATATAGACATTGTTCAGTGTTTGGCCTACACCTTAAACAGAGTTAAGACAAATGAATCAAAAACCATGGGGATTAGTTTCAGAGCTTCAATGTTTACCATCTAATCTACAGTATATTACTGGTTGGCAAGGGTACTGCAGCCATATATATTAATGTGTGTTCAAGCTGTGAGGAGAAAACAAAGAGCCTGCAGAGAAATATGGACAGGCCAATTGAGTGGGCAAGAAGCTAGCAGATGGAGTGTAATATGGGAAAATGTGGGGTTATCCTCTGGAAGGAAAAGTGAAATAGCAACTAATTAGTTAAATGGAATGAGATTATAAAATGCTGTGGTACGGAGAGATACTGTACGTGAGTTCTAGAATATGAACAGCAAAAGGTTGGCATGCAATTACATTAAGGAATATCAAACTATTGAGGTTACAGGTATAGGATTTTTGGAGTGATGAAGTGATTTGGTTACTATTTCTATGGAATGATATATTTGTTTTAGAGACATTGTAGCAAGGGTTCTCCAGATTGTTTCCTGGAAGGAAGGGGTTAGCATATAAAGAGAGGTTGAGCAGTTTGTCTCAATCCTCTCTGGAGTTTAAAAGAATGAGAGGTGGCCTATTTAATATGATATGTATAAGATTTTGAGGAACATTGGCAGAGTGGATATTGAGAGGATATTTCTTCAAAAGTGAAATAAGGAAGACTTACTTTCTCTGAGTGGACATTTGCAAATTGTATACCCAGAATGACATATAAGTATATTTAAAGCTGATATATTCAATAAGACATTTGAATTTCAACAAAGTTAAAGGCAATGTGAAGGGAATTGTGAAGTGGTGTTGACGCTAAGAATGGATGGCTTAATTGGATTTATGCGACCCATCTGAGGGTCTGATCAGTCCGTTCCTGTATTCCTGTGTGCTGTTCAGTTGTCACTACTTGGAGATGATCATTACTTTGGACTTTTGTGCTTCAAGCCAATTATGGATTGTCCAGGTCTTAGTGCATGGAAGTAAGAGCTGCTTCATTTGTTGACAGGTTGTGCAATCATCAGCAAATATTCTCACTTCTGATATTATGATTAAGTGGAAGCCATTGCTAAAGCAGATGAAAATGGTTGGGCCTGAACTCTAACCTGGGCATCTCCTGTAGTGATGTGCTGGGGCTGAGATGATTGATCTTTAAATAAACCCAAACACAATCCTTACTGCAAGGTATAGCTTCAGCCACTGGAGTCTTTACCTACTGACTTCAGAACTACCAGAACACCTAGATGCAAGCTGGACCAAATGCTGCTCTGATATCAAAGTCAGTCACCCTCAACTCACCTCAGGAATTGAGGTCTTTTGTCCAAGCTGTGAGTAAAGCTCCAATAAAATCAAGAACTGAGTGGTCACAGCAAACCCAAAATTGGCATTGATGAGTAGGTATCACTTAATAACATTGTAAGCAATGGCTTCCATCACATTGCTGATGGTTGAGAGTGGACTAATTTGATGAGAATTAGGTTAAATTTGCCCTGCTTTTTTTGTGAACAGGACAGTTTTGCACATGGGTTCCCCCCCCCCCCCTCCACCACATACCAAAGCATACGGGTTGTTAGGTGGATTAGCCATTGTAAATTGCCCAAAGTGTGCAGATCATATGGTCATAAATCATACAGCACAGAAACCGGTCCTTTGGCCCATCTAGACCATTTAAACTTGCCTATTCCCATCAACCTGCACCGGGACCATAGCCCTCCATATCACAACTATCCATGTATCTATCTAAACTTCTCTTAAACTTTGAAATTGGGCACACATGCACATCTTGGGCTGGCATCTTGTTCCACACTCTCATGATCCTCTGAATGAAAAAGTTCCACTCATGTTCACCTTAAACTCTTGCAGAATGTGGGGAGAATAAAATAGGATTAGTGTAAATAGGTGGTTAATGTGGATAGAGCAGCCAAAGAGCCTGTATGACTCTGTGTTCAGGCAAATGCCACTTGTAAGTTACTGGAGGAGCTCAGACTATTGTCAATTGTGTTCAGTCTTAGATTAAGCCTCCACTGAACATACTGCCAGCCAAGTTCAAAATCTTGGCATCATTGCTTGGGTTGCTGTCAGCGTCATGAAGAAACTGCCAGACAAGCTTAGAATCCTGCAGGTCAAGTGTACACTTATGCTGGTCAAGGTCAGACATGGTGGTCAAGCTCACATTTGTTCTGGTCAAGCTTGAATTCTTGTTGGACAAGCAGAGCAACACACATAAAAGTCGTTGGTGAACGCAGCAGGCCAGGCAGCATCTCTAGGAAGAGGTACAGTCGACGTTTCAGGCTGAGACCCTTCATCAGGACTAACTGAAGGAAGAGTGAGTAAGGGATTTGAAAGTTGGAGGGGGAGGGGGAGATCCAAAATGATAGGAGAAGACAGGAAGGGGAGGGCTGGAGCCAAGAGCTGGACAGTTGATTGGCAAAAGGGGATACGAGAGGATCATGGGACAGGAGGTCCAGGAAGAAAGACGGTGGGGGGGGACCCAGAGGATGGGCAAGGGGTATATTCAGAGAGACAGAGGGAGAAAAAGGAGAGTGAGAGAAAGAATGTGTGTATAAAAATAAGTAACAGATGGGGTACGAGAGGGAGGTGGGGCATTAGCGGAAGTTAGAGAAGTCGATGTTCATGCCATCAGGTTGGAGGCTACCCAGATGGAATATAAGGTGTTGTTCCTCCAACCTGAGTGTGGCTTCATCTTTACAGTAGAGGAGGCCGTGGATAGACATGTCAGAATGGGAATGGAATGTGAAATTAAAATGTGTGGCCACTGGGAGATCCTGCTTTCTCTGGCGGACAGAGCGCAGATGTTCAGCAAAGCGGTCTCCCAGTCTGCATCGGGTCTCGCCAATATATAAAAGCCCACATCGGGAGCACCGGACGCAGTATATCACCCCAGCCGACTCACAGATGAAGTATTGCCTCACCTGGAAGGACTGTTTGGGGCCCTGAATGGTGGTAAGGGAGGAAGTGTAAGGGCATGTGTAGCACTTGTTCCGCTTACACGGATAAGTGCCAGGAGGGAGATCAGTGGGGAGGGATGGGGGGGACGAATGGACAAGGAAGTTGCATAGGGAGCGATCCCTGCGGAATGCAGAGAGAGGAGGGGAGGGAAAGATGTGCTTAGTGGTGGGATCCCGTTGGAGGTGGCGGAAGTTATGGAGAATAATATGTTGGACCCGGAGGCTGGTGGGGTGGTAGGTGAGGACCAGGGGAACCCTATTCCTAGCGGGGTGGCGGGAGGATGGAGTGAGAGCAGATGTATGTGAAATGGGGGAGATGCGTTTAAGAGCAGAGTTGATAGTGGAGGAAGGGAAGCCCCTTTCTTTAAAAAAGGAAGACATCTCCCTGGTCCTAGAATGAAAAGCCTCATCCTGAGAGCAGATGCGGCGGAGACGGAGGAATTGCGAGAAGGGGATGGCGTTTTTGCAAGAGACAGGGTGAGAAGAGGAATAGTCCAGATAGGTGTGAGAGTCAGTAGGCTTATAGTAGACATCAGTGGACAAGCTGTCTCCAGAGACAGAGACAGAAAGATCTAGAAAGGGGAGGGAGGTTTCGGAAATGGACCAGGTAAACTTGAGGGCAGGGTGAAAGTTAGAGGCAAAGTTAATAAAGTCAACGAGCTCTGCATGCATGCAGGAAGCAGCGCCAATGCAGTCGTCGATGTAGCGAAGGAAAAGTGGGGGACAGATACCAGAATAGGCACGGAACATAGATTGTTCCACAAAGCCAACAAAAAGGCAGGCATAGCTAGGACCCATACGGGTGCCCATGGCTACACCTTTAGTTTGGAGGAAGTGGGAGGAGCCAAAGGAGAAATTATTAAGAGTAAGGACTAATTCCGCTAGACGGAGCAGAGTGGTGGTAGAGGGGAACTGATTAGGTCTGGAATCCAAAAAGAAGCGTAGAGCTTTGAGACCTTCCTGATGGGGGATGGAAGTATATAGGGACTGGACAAGCAGAGTGTCAGCTGAACTCACACTGATGTCAGCCACTTCAAGTCATCCCAGACAACCTCAGGCTGCTACCAGATAAGTCCTCAATGTTTTCCTTTTCTGACACTTTCCCTCCATCAGAGTCAGCAGAACCTTCAATTTCTGCTCTATTTCTCACACTCCCACTCTCTGTCTTCTTGGGCAGAGCAAGCTTTCCTGGACCTTACCTTCCCAGCAACCTAGCATACAAAGGATTACCATTCATATTTCTTATCATTTTTAATGACACCAGACTCACCAGAAACTGTACATGGTTCTCTCTCATCAACTTTCAATATCTCGGAAGGACCATTTCCTTGGTCTGTTGTTCCACCTCGATCTAACACTCCTCTTCTCCTGGCATTTTCCCAGGCAAAAGTGATTGACTCGATGTTTTACAAATGTTCCAAAGTTCAATGTAAATTTATTGTCAAAGTACATTCAGTGTAAGTCACCATATGCAACCCTGAGATTCATTTTCTTGCTGGCATGTGCAACGAGTCTAATAATTATAATAGAATCAATGAAAGACTGCACCAACAGGGCAGACAACCAGTGTGTAAAAGACAACAAACCGCAAGCACAAAGAGAAAGAAAGAAATAATAATAGTAATATATAAACAAGCAATAAATATTGAGAACACAAGATGGGGAGTACTTGAAAGTGAGTCCATAGGTTGTGGGAACAGTTCAGTTATGGGGCAAGTGAAGTAGAGTAAAATAACCCCCTTTGGTTCAGGAGCTTGATGGTTGAGGGGTAATAATTGTTCCTGAACCTGGTGGTGTGAATCCTGAGGCTACTGTGCCTTCCTCCTAATGGTAGCAGCGAGAACAAAGCATGGCCTGTGTGGTGGAGGTCCCTGATGCTGCTTTTCTGTCACAGTGCTCCATGTGGATGTGCTCAGTGGAGGGGAGGGAGGGCTTTATCTATGATGGATTGGACTGGTATTCCAAACCAGGCTATGATGCAGCCTATCAATTTGCACCTCACACCTGCAGAAGTTTGTCAAAGTTTTAGATCATGCCATATCTTTACAAACTCCTACGGAAGTAGAGGCACTGCTGTGTTTTCTTCATAATTGCTCTAATGTGTGGGGCCCAGGACAGGTCTTCCAAAATAATAACACCAAGGAATTTAAAGTTGTTGATCCTCTGATGAGGACTAGCTCATGAACCTCTGGTTTCCTTTTCCTGAAGTCAATAATCAGCTCCTTGGTCTTGCTGACATTGAGTAAGAGATTGCTGTTGTGGCACCACTCAGCCAGATTTTCAATCAAAGCAAACACAAGGAAATCTGCAGATGCTGGAAATTCAAGCAACACACACAAAAAATACACACAAAGGGTCCTGACGAAGGGTCTCGGCCCGAAACGTCGACTGTATCTCTTCCTATAGATGCTGCCTGGCCTGCTGTGTTCACCAGCATTTTTTGTGTGTGTTTTCAATCAAAGGTCCATTTATTGTCGGAGAAATGTATACAATATACATCCTGAAATACTTTTTGTTCGCAACCATCCCCGAAAACAGAACAATGAATGACAGTTAAATACTAGTACCCCAAATGTCCCACCTATATGCTGATTCATCACCACCTATGATTCGGCCTATGACAGAGGTGCTACCAACAAATTTGAATATGGCATTGTTGCCAGTCGGTACTGACTGGGGTCTGCAAGTGAGTAAATCAAGGATCCAATTGCACAAGAAAGTATTGAAGTCAAGGTCTTGAAGCTTATTGATTAGTTTTGAGGGAAAGATAGTATTGAATGCTGAGTATTCGGATACATACACCTTTGCTGTCCAGATGTTCCAGGGTTTAGTAAAGAGTCAAAGAGCTGGTATCTGTGGTGGATCTGTTGTGCGGGTAGGCAAAGCAGTTCCAAGACTCTTCTCAGGCAGGAGTTGATACGTTTCATCACCAGTCTCTCAAAATGCTTCATCTCTGTGGATGTAAATGCTAGTGGATGATAGTCATTGAAGCAGGTTACTCATTTTCCTTAAGTACAAATGTTGCGGAAGTCTCAACTTCCACCACAGACTCAGACAATGTTCTCCATATTGAAGCAACCCTCTGGGAGAAAGAATCCTCCTTATATCTGCTCTAAATCTCATATCCCTTATTGTAAACCTGGGTCCTCCTGTTTCAGACATCTCAGCAATGGAAAAATGTTTCCTTCCATCTACCCTGTCTATGCCCCTCATAATTTTACCTCTATCAGGTCATTCCTCTGCCTCTTCCATTTCAAGGAAAGCAAACCCAATCTCCCCTCATAACTGAGACACCCCACCTCAGGTATCACTCTGCTGAATCTCCACTTCACCCTCTCCAGGGCAACCATATTATGTTGCTAGCCAAACTCAGATTATAGTGAGACCAGCTCAGTTGTTGTCAGCCAAACTAGGCTAGCACAGGCTTCTCTTTTTAAAAGATAACAATAATTCTGTGCTTAAATGTAACCTCAACCCACAGTTGAAATGTAGACTTCCAGATGAACATCTGACCAAGTGACTTGTTGGACAACAGGTCTGCTGCTGGGAGATGCTGGACAGCTCCCAAATAAAGTTAGACTGCTCCCAGACATGCTGAATATAATGCCAGCTGGGGGAAACTGGTGCCAGGTGTGCTTAGCCTTCAGCTAGACCAGTTCAGTCTGTTGCTGGTTGGAGCTCAGGCTGCTGCCAACAAGTCAGCCTTCATCAATGAGACTGGCATCATCTTGGGCACACAGTCTTCATGTTTGCACGTAGGTGTGTTACACACAGCAAAACCAAGTTTGGAAGCATTGCTTTGCATTATATATTTTAACATCACAATTGCATCTCACAATCAATTTATACTGGAAAACAGCTGGGTTTTGTTTAAAATTGATGAGGCATCTAATTGAATTTCAATTACTTGAGGGGTCAGGGCAGAGTCAGAAAGCACATTGCATTGTTAGAACTGACCAAACCAAAAGATATCATATATACTCTTTAAATTTGAAAAAAAGAATGTGTGGTGTTATGCTTTGTGGCTTCATAAAATTACACTAATTCAAAGGAAGACAAGGGAGCACAAAATATGAGTCTAACTTTGGGTTTACTTTGAGCGCTGTAATGTGACTCCATATGTAATTCACTTATATATACATATAACCCGTAATGAACTATTTAAACAAACAAGAATGCTTAAATAGCCAGTATGTACAAGATTACTCAAATATCATTGAAATATTAAATATACAACACTCCTCCCTGCTTAGCTATAAACTCCAACTCAATAGAGAATGCATCTCAACTACACACACAATATACTATATAGTACAACCACTTTACAGACATCCACAGCAGAGTACTTTTTAAATTGTCAATTTAATCACTCTGAAGTAGTTTTACTCTTGTGAGATAACTTCTTCCCTGACAAAGGGGATCACTCTGCTTGGCAGGTGAGACTTGTGGCTGTGAAGCAATCTCAGGTTCTGGAGACTTCTCCGTACTGGTTTTAGGAGTTGACTCTAAAACTGCAGGAAGTGGTTCCACCAGCTCTGGACACTTTTCTTCTACTTCCCTTTTCTTTTTCTAGTTTGTGCATTTTGATCTTAGAAAAGTGCATTTAATCACTGGAGTATTCTCTTATTAATCCTTCTATTGGTCTGACCATATCCTTTATGGTCTGATCTCTCCTCTTGGTTTCCTTATCCACATCACCAGATGACTCCTCAATTTTCATAACTCCATTGATTCCTTTCTCTTTGGCTTTCCATTCATCCATCTGGGCTTTGGTTATTGGATCTAATTTTACAAGCAGCTTTTTGTCTCCCACTTGAAATTCATGCAACAACTTTAATGCATGCAGAGCAGATTCTGGTTCTTTATACCCACAAAAGCTGAATGTTTGAAACTTTTCTGAAGCTCCTTGAACTCTCTTCCAGCTTAAAACCAAATGACATTTCGCAAGTAACTGACTGATTAACATATCAGAAGCTTTCTCCGATATGTTGCCTACAAAAACTGTTGTTGTTGCACCACTGCTTTTGTCACTTTCATGATTCCTCTGAGCTGCATGGTCCGTCCTTGGTCCAATATGCTTTCCACCAGAGGCTGATAGGTTGGCAACAACACCTGTTTGTCCTCTGTTGGATAATGGTTCATGGCGTTCGGTACAGAGACAGTTGTATTATCCAGTAGTATCTTTCTTAAGTTGCCTTCAGTTGACTTCATTGTAGCATGTAAATGATGGATGAATCTCTAATCAAGTCTCCACAGTACTGGTCCTCCTGTTTTTACCACATACATGCTCAATGTGGCTTGTTGGTTGTTGAACTTCGCAGTTACAGATGTCTTTCTCACAGAAGTTATCTCTTCTCCAGTACAAGTTCTTGGAAATTTGAAAGCTTGTTCAGTATCTTTGAAATGCCATTCAAGCTAATTTTATGGAATGATTGCAACAGCCAAACCAGTGTCTAATTCCATTTTAATTAATTTGCTGTTTACTTCTGGTGTACACCATTGTTAATTTTCACATTGTAAATCTCAAGGCTACAAAGTCCTGTTTCATTCTCATCATTATCAGATTTTTCAGCAATAGGGTGCAGAATAGTGCTCTTTTTAAAACTGCAACTTTTTAAATTCAGCTATGTATGCTGAAATGAATTTCCCTTCTTTTGGATTCCACAATAAAACCTAGAATGTTCTGCAGTCAGCAATAGCTTTCCTTCTAAATGTTCCTGCATTACTTCAACAATATCAACAAATCTCATTTCTACTGGTTTCGTTGGAGCAGTCAAACTTTGAAGTGAACTGTATGCCTTTAAACCCAATACTCTTAGCAAATATGGTACTTGTTTTTTTATTGGCTACTTCATTTACTTCAAAGTTAGCTCAGTATACATTTGCCAGTTACCCGTGTGTAATCAAGCATGTCAATCATTCCAATGTAGCCAGCCCTTCCTACTTGTTTTTTATGACTATTTATCACTCAGTACTCACACTTTATGAACACATGAATTCTTCCGTTTTCTGACCTTTAAAAAAATACTTGATCATGTCTTCCCTGCCAAAGAACACGTCCTGTGCTGCTCCTTTTTTAAACTCAAAGGTCTCTGCACATGCTAGGATGGACTTTTTGCTCATCTTTCCTCACTGTGCTTGTCTTTAGTTCAAACATCTCACTGTGCTTCAACAGGTTGTTAGCTATCTTGGATTGGTTTTGAAAATACCTCGTTGCTAACATTATGTTTTGTAACTTCAAAATATTAAAATAATTCAAAGGAAGACATAGGAGTATGGGCATGCAGGTCTAACTTCAAGTTTACTTCAAGTGTGTTGATGTATGCAGTTCATGTATTTATACATGTAACCCACAATGAATTATTTAAACAAAGAAGGAAGAAAAAGAAGGAAATTAGAAGAGCCAGAAGGGGCCATGAGAAGGCCTTGCCAGGCAGGATTAAGGAAAACCCCAAGGCATTCTACAAGTATATGAAGAGCAAGAGGATAAAACATGAAAGAATAGGATCTATGAAGTGTGACAGTGGGAAAGTATGTATGGAACCAAAGGAGGTAGCATAGGTACTTAAAGAATTCTTTCCTTCAGTATTCACTATGGAAAAGGATCTTGGCGATTGTAGGGATAACTTGCAGCAGATTGAAAAGGTTGAGCATGTAGACATTAAGAAAGAGGAGCTTTCAGAAACCATCAAGTTGGATAAGTCACTGGGACTGGACGAGATGTACCCCAGGCTACTGTAGCATGTGAGGGAGGAGATTGCTGAGCCTCTGGTGATGATCTTTACATCATCAATGGGGATGGGAGAGGTTCCGGAGGATTGGAAGGTTGCAGATGTTGTTCCATTATTCAAGAAAGGGAGTAGAGATAGCCCAGGAAATTATAGACTAATGAGTCTTACCTCAGTGGTTGGTAAGTTGATGGAGAAGATCCTGAGAGGCAGGATTTATGAACATTTGGAGAGGAATAATATAATTAAGAATAGTCAGCATGGCTTTGTCAAGGGCAGGTTGTGCCTTACAAAACTGATTGAATTTTTTGAGGATGTGACTAACCACATGGATGAAGGAAGAGCAGTAGATGTAGTGTATATGGATTTCAGCAAAGCCTTTGATAAGGTACCCCATGCAAGGCTTATTGAGAAAGTAAGGAGGCATGGGATCTAAGGGGACATTGCTTTGTGGATCCAGAACTGGCCTGCCCACAGAAGGCAAAGAGTGGTTGTAGATGGGTCATATTCTGCATGGAGGTTGGTCACCAGTGGAGTGCTTCAGGGATCCGCTCTGGGACCCTTACTCATCATGATTTTTATAAATGACCTGGATGAAGAAGTGGAGGGATGGGTTAGTAAGTTTGCTGATGATACAAAGGTTGGAGTTGTTGTGGATAGTGTGGAGGGCTGTCAGAGGTTACAGCGGGACATTGATAGGATGCAAAACTGGGCTGAGAAGTGGCAGATGGAGTTCAACCCAGATAAATGTGAAGTGGTTCATTTTGGTGGGTCAAATATGATGGCAGAATATAGTATTAATTGTAAGACTCTCAGCAGTGTGGAGGATCAGAGGGATCTTGGAGTCCAAGTCCATAGGACGCTCAAAGCATCTGCGCATGCTGACTCTGTGGTTAAGAAGGCGTACGGTGTATTGGCCTTTATCAATCGTGGAATTGAATTTAGGAGCCCCGAGAGGTAATGTTGCAGCTATATAGAACCCTGGTCAGACCCCACTTGGAGTACTCAGTTCTAGTTGCCACACTACAGGAAGGATGTGGAAACCACAGAGGAGATGCAGAGGAGATTTACAAGGATGTTGTCTGGATTGGGGAGCATGCCTAATGAGAATAGGTTGAGTGAACTCGGCCTTTTCTCCTTGGAGCGACGGAGGATGAGAGGTTAGATTAGATTAGATTAGATTATGATTAGATTAGATTAGATTATGATTATGATTAGATTAGATTAGATTATGAGGACACTCAGTCCTCGTTTATTGTCATTTAGAAATGCATGCATTAAAAAATGATACAATGTTCCTCCAGAATGATATCACAAGAAACACAGGACAAACCAAGACTAAAACTGACAAAACCACATAATTATAACATATAGTTACAACAGTGCAAAGCAATACCGTAATTCGATAAAGAGCAGACCATGGGCACGGTAAAAAAAAGTCTCAGAGTCCCGATAGCCTCATCATCTCACGCAGGTGGTTAAAGGGAGAAACTCTCCCTGCCATGAACCTCCAAGCGCTGCAAACTTGCCGATGCAGCACCATTGGAAGCACCCGACTGCAGCGGACTCTGAGTCCATCCGAAAACTTCAAGCCTCCGACCAGCCCTTCGACACCAAGCACCGAGCACCGAGCACCATCCTCTGCTGAGTGCTTCGACCCCACCCCGGCCACTGAGCAACAAGCAAAGATAGAGGTGTATAAGATGATGAGAGGCATTGATTGTGTGGATAGTCGGGGGCTTTTTCCCAGGGCTGAAATGGTTGCCCAAGAGGACACAGGTTTAGGGTGCTAGGAAGTAGGTACAGAGGAGATGTCAGGGGTAAGTTTTTTACTCAGCGCGTGCTGAGTGCGTGGAATGGTGGTGGAGGCGGATACGATACGGTCTTTTAAGAGACTTTTGGATAGGTACATGGAGCTTAGAAAAATAGAAATCTATAGGTAAGCCTAGTAATTTCTAAGGTAAGGATGTGTTTGGCATGATTTTGTGGGCCGAAGGGCCTGTATTGTGTCCTTAACGTAAAAACATAGGGTTTTCTATGCTTCTATGTTTCTAATACTTAATCAAACAATATACATACAAGATTACGCGAATTTTCAAGGGCTATGACTGATAGGCAGAAAATATCAAAAGGCAGCTAGTTTGATAAGGGAGATGAAAGAGAAACAGCAATCTATTTATGGTTATTCTGCCCTGAAGCTGATTTTATAAAAACGCAGACTTATAATGAAAACGATATGCCAAACCAAAGCTGCTGGCAGCATTTAACCCTCCTCTCTCAAAACAGAGGAACCAATTACTCTGAAATTCTGAGATATAAACAAATAGATTCTTTATTTTAACAACACTTGTATCCTAATGAGAATAGGTGGTTTGTTCTAAGCTTTTATATCCTGAAAATTTAATAGGTATTAAATTAATGAGGTAACTGTACCAAAGCCAATGTATGCATTACGAGGGGATTCAATGGAATAGCCTAGTTCCCCAGTTCTCAGTTC
Organism: Mobula hypostoma; assembly: GCF_963921235.1. Classification (NCBI taxonomy): domain Eukaryota; kingdom Metazoa; phylum Chordata; class Chondrichthyes; order Myliobatiformes; family Myliobatidae; genus Mobula; species Mobula hypostoma. The sequence goes on along the minus strand of NC_086118.1, from coordinate 6,478,606 downwards.
ATATACAGAGCAGTTAATATTTTCTTCAAAGTGCATTCATTTTTTTACAGGACAACCCAGTGAAATTGACATGGTGAATTTCAAGTGAAGACTGACAAAATACTACAGGTATTTTAACTAAAGTATACCTTAAGCACCAAGCTTCCAGAAGCCCCGGGCAGCTTCCTTAGTCTATTTCAGGCTTGCCTTGTTAAATTAACTTTTAAGCCTTGTTTTGGAGACTAAGCTTGGGGATTAGGAACTTCTTGGAGTTTGATCAAAAGCATTCAGCTATGCTGCTTAAGAGAGGTTGGCACTTTAACCATATAACCATATAACAATTACAGCACGGAAAAAGGCCATCTCGGCCCTTCTAGTCCGTGCCGAACTCTTACTCTCACCTAGTCCCACCGACGTGCACTCAGCCCATAACCCTCCATTCATTTGCTGTCCATATATCTATCCAATTTAACTTTAAATGACAACATCGAACCTGCCTCAACCACTTCTGCTGGAAGCTCGTTCCACACAGCTACCACTCTGAGTAAAGAAGTTCCCCCTCATGTTACCCCTAAACTTTTGCCCTTTAACTCTCAACTCATGTCCTCTTGTTTGAATGTCCCCCATTCTCAATGGAAAAAGCCTATCCACCCCCTATCCATCTATCAATCCCCTTCATAATTTTAAACACCTCTATCAAGTCCCCCCTCAACCTTCTACGCTCCAAAGAATAAAGACCTAACTTGTTCAACCTTTCTCTGTAACTTAGGAGTTGAAACCCAGGCAACATTTTAGTAAACCTCCTCTGTACTTCCTCATTTTTATTGACATCTTTCCTATAATTCGGTGACCAGAACTGTACACAATTCTCCAAATTTTGCCTTACCAATGCCTTATACAATTTCAACATTACATCCCAACTCCTATACTCAATGCCCTGATTAATAAATAGAGCATTCCAAAAGCTTTCTTCACCACCCTATCCACATAAGATTCCACCTTCAGGGAACTATGCACCATTATTCCTAGATCCCTCTGTTCTACAGCATTCTTCAATGCCCTACTATTTACCATGTACATCCTATTTTGATTAGTCCTACCAAAATGTGGTACCTCACATTTTTCAGCATTAAACTCCATCTGCCATCTTTCAGCCCACTCTTCTAACTGGCCTAAATCTCTCTGCAAGCTTTGAAAACTTACTTCATTATCCACAACACCACCTATCTTAGTATCATCTGCATACTTACCACCCCATCATCCAGATCATTAATATATATGACAAACAACATTGGGCCCAGTACAGATCCCTGAGACACACCGCTACACACTGTCCTCCAATCTGAAACACAGTTATCCACCACTACTCTCTGGTATCTCCCATCTAGCCACTGCTGAATCCATTTTACTACTTCGATATTAATGCCTAATGATTGAACCTTCCTAACTAACTTTCCATGTGGAACCTTGTCAAAGGCCTTACTGAAGTCCATATAGACAACATCCACCGCTTTACCCTCGTCAACTTTCTTAGTAACCTCATCAAAAAATTCAATAAAATTTGTCAAACATGACCTTCCACGCACAAATCCATGTTGAATGTTTCTAACCAGACCCTGTCTATCCACATAATTATATATACCATCTCTTAGAATACTTTCCATCAATTTACCCACCAATGACGTCAAATTCACAGGCCAATAATGGCTAGGTTTACTCCTAGAACCCTTTTTAAACAATGGAACCACATGAGCAATACGCCAATCCTCTGGCACCATCCCCATTTCTAATGACATTTGAAATATTTCTGTCAGTGCCCCTGTTATTTCCGCACTAACTTCCCTCAAGGTCCTAGGGAATATCTTGTCTGGACCCGGAGACTTATCCACTTTTATATTTCTTAAAAGTGCCAGTACTTCCTCTTCTTTAATCATCATACTTTCCATAACTACCCTTCTTGTTTCCTTTACCTTACACAATTCAATATCCTTCTCCTTAGGATAATACCGAAGAAAAGAAATTGTTCAAAATCTCCCCTATCTCTTTTGGCTCCGCACATAGCCGTCCACTCTGATTCTCTAGGGGACTAATTTTATCCCTCACTATCCCTTTGCTATTAATATAACTGTAGAAACACTTTGGACTTATTTTCACCTTACTTGCCCAAGCAGCCTTGAATCTTCTTTTAGCTTTTCTAATTTCTTTTTTAGGAATCTTTTTACATTCTTTATATTCCTCGAGCACCTCATTAACTCCAAGCTGCCTATATTTATTGTAGATCACTCTCTTTTTACGAACCAAGTTTCCTATATCCCTTGAAAACCATGGCTCTCTCAAACTTTTTACATTCTTTACATTCTTTTTTACATTCTTTATACATTCTTTATATTCCTTGAGCACCTCATTGTGTGATACTGTGATGGATCCTATTAAGACAGAGTCAGAGATTGGCCACAACAATCCAACATGAAACAAATCCATCGATTCTTGGGATTTTCTAACTTTTACAAAAAGTTCATCAGGAACTCCAACTCAGTGGCGGCTTTGTCGACAGCACTAACTAAGAGATCCACAGACCCTTTTGTTTGGACTACCGAAGTGGAGACTGCTTTTCCAGAGTTCAAACAGCAGTTCATGACAACACCCATTTTGGTTTCACCTAACCCGGACCTTCCCTTCAACATGGAGATGGACGTCTCGGCCATCGGAATGGGTGCAGTGTTGTGTCAACAGTCATCTTTGGACAATAGAAGCATAGAAAACCTACAGCACAATATAGGCTCTTCGGCCCACAAAACTGTGCTGAACATGTCCTTACCTTAGAAATTACCTAGGGTTACCCATAGTCTTCTATTTTTCTGAGCTCCATGTACCTGTTCAGGAGTCTCTTAAAAGACCCTATCATATCCATCTCCACCACTATTGCTGGCAACCTATTCCACGCACTCACCACCCTCTGCGTAAAAAACCTACCCTTGACATCTCCTCTGTACCTACTTACAAACACCTTAAAACTGTGCCCTCTCATGCTAGCCATTTCAGCCCTGGGAAAAAGCCTCTGACTATCCATATAATCAATGCCTCTCATTATCTTATTAACCTCTATCAGGTCACCTCTCATCCTCTGTTGCTCCAAGGGAAAAAGGCCGAGTTCACTCAACCTGTTCTCATAAGGCATGCTCCCCAATCCAGGCAACATTCTTGTATATCTCCTCTGCACCCTTTCTATGGTTTCCACATCCTTCCTAGAGTGAGGCAACCAGAACTGACCACTGTATTCCAAGTGGGGTCTGACCTGGGTCCTATATAGCAGCAATATTTCCTTTCGGCAACTAAACTCAAACCCACGATTGATGAAGGCCAATACACCGTATGCTTTCTTAACCACAGAGTCAACCTGCACAGCAGCTGTGAGTGTCCTATGGACTCGGACCCCAAGATCCCTCTGATCCTCCACACTGCCAAGAGTCTTACCATTAATACTACATTCTGTCATCATATTTGACCTACCAAAATGAACCACCTCACAGTTATCTGGGTTGAACTCCATCTGCGTTCTTCTCCAGGTGCTAGCCCTAGTATCAGCTGAAGTATGACATCAGTTGTTTATGGTCAAAGTGGCTTTGGACGAATGGTATCACTGGCTTAAAGGACCAAGAACCCTTTTATTGTAAGAACAGATCGCAGGAACTTGGCGTATATTCATAAGGCCAAAAGATTAAATTACAGGCAGGCCAAGTGGTCTCTTTTTTAACCAATTCAATTTCATCTTAACTTATCCACCAGGATCAAAGAATCACAAATCATCAGTTCAATGAACCCGAAAGAGAGGAATGGCTGACTACCATTTTGCCCAAGCTAAGGTAATAGTGTTAATTCACTGGGGGATTGGTGCACTTGTCCACGAGGCCCAGAAGAAAGGGAAGATTCCCAAGAATGATCCTCCAGGTCATCTGTTTGCCCCAAGTTCTGTCAGGTCTCAAGTACTTCAATGGGGGCATGCATCAAGAATGACTACTCACCCTCGAGTTCAACAAGAACTGGTATCCTGATATCCAACAACACATGTAGGTGTGCATGGTGTGTGCCAGAACAAAGTACCCCACACTCAAATACAAGGGCTCCTTCACCCTCTAACTGTTCTGGACAGAACATGGGCGCACATCTCAATGGACAAACTACCATCTGCAGCGCAGATGACTGAAATTGTCCTCCACCAGGTCTTCAGGATCTATGGATTTCTGGTGGACATTGTGTCAGATTGTGGTCCTCAATTTGCATTATGTTTTTGGAGGGCATTCTGTATGCTGATTGGGAAACAGCGAGACTTTCGTCTGAGTTTCACCCACATTCCAACTGCCAGATGGAACGGGTGAACCAGGATATGGAATGAACCCTAAGTTGCCAGGCCTCAGAAAAACCTGATGAGTGGTGAGACCATCTGATGTTGGCAGAGGTCACCCACAACACTTTACGGCATTGTGTGCATGGTATGTACCCATTTAAATGCCAGTCTGGGTATCCTCTACACCCTTCCCTGAGCAGGAGGCCAAGGTTGTAGTTCCTTCAGCGGAAGATCTGACGCTGCAAGGGAGATGTTTTCTGCCTCTACCCGGAAGGCTGAAATAAAGACTAACTGCAAGAGAAGATAGGGACCGGCTTTGTACCCAGGCAACAGGTCTCGCTGTATACTCAGGACTTGCCTCTCTAGGTGGAGTTTAGGAAATTGGCACTCAAGTTCATTGGACCTTTCAAGGTTCTCAGGAAAGTAAACCCGGAGGCTTACAACTTGCAGCTCCCCAAGACCCTCAAGATCAATCCCACCTTTCACATTTCCAAATTAAAACCTGTCAGTTAGTCCCAACACCATCAGTCCTGCCGTCACCCAGGTTTGTTGATGGGGAACAGTTCTTCACAGTAGGAAGAATTCTGGATTCGCAAACTTTTCGGGATGTTCAGCAGTTTCTTGTGGGAAGGATTCAGACTTAAGGAACAGTGCTGGGTTCTGGAAAGGGAAGTTTTGGATCCCGCACTCATCTATGACTACCATCAGTATCTCTCTGAGCAGCCAGGGCCGTCAGGAGCCAACTGTAGGGGAGTGAGTCCTGTTATGACACGCACCTCACTGCGCTAACCTCTGGGGTTTAGATGCCCTAACTCTCTGGAATATGGACAGCTAGCATGGCCCCTTTAAAGATTCAGACCCATCCTGCTAATTGGCAGCCATGATTTGGCATCAAGATTTCAATACTTAAAGAGCAACTGAACTGAGGTTTGGTACTCAATTGTCTGCCAAACTTTGGATTCTCGTCCAGCATCGTTTAGAATTCTGTCTTTGATTCGGTCTCATATCATGTCTCAATTCTAGTCTCGGATACTCCAGAACTTGGATCCCAAACATTCTCACTTAGTCTGTCCTGACATCCACTTAAAGGCAGAGGATTAAATACCATGTTTACAGATTGAACACAAGGCATCCACTAGTCTTAAATTTCAATCATTTATGCAATGGTAGTTGTAGTTGTTGGGTGTAACATAAATCTGAGACTGACAGCTGGGGAGTTATGGACCAAGGTATGTGTCAGCCTAAATAAGCCAAAATCTCACTGAACAAATCAAGGAGCTAAACTCCTTTGTTCTGCCCCTTGATAATGTAGACTTCCTTTGCTTGAAAATAGTAGTGAAGCAATAGGATGATTCTAATTAAATTAACATCAGTGGAAATGCTCTCATAAGCTGTACAAGACGGAGCTGGATAAGATGTGAGGAGAGAGCAGGTTAAATAATGTCTGATCCTATCCTAATTTTTAGAGCACAGTTAGGACTGTTGCAGCCTAAGTCCGCATCTCTGGGAAACAGTAACATACATCTCACAGAATCTAATTCCTGATTCCAACACTGTTTGCAACCAAAAGGAGCAGCTGTTAATTTTCTTTATCAGTTTATCAGCTCCAACATCCACAGAATATTTGTAATGCTTATTGTAAGGGCCCATTTCAGTTATTACCAGAAGTGAGAGGTAACCATGAAATCAGAATATTTCTGAATAATATTAACAACATCGCTGAACTCAGTGCAACTCCTCTGCGCACTCTGCACACAGATTAGCACCAGTGATCTGTAATTATAGCCAAAACTCCTTCCCAATCTGCACAAAAGCTTCAAGTACAGCTCACTACTTTTCTAAGAATTGGAATATTCTGTCTGGAACAGATTAAGATAGGAATTTATTAATGGGTATACAGACATGAGCCACATCAAAGGGGGATAACTAGTGAAATAATCTTGAGTGATGAGAAAGATAAACACAATTGTACTGCAACTGACAGACTGGCATCCTAACAACAATTTGGCTCCATTATTCACTGTGTGAGCCTGACTTCCACTGTAGGTCTCTCAGGTATTTATATTCCCACAGTTTGATTCTCACTGGATCTGACTTTATTCCTTAAACACATGTCATTGTTCTCAACAGATGGATAAATCATAAGAAAGACATTGTCTCACTAATGGTAATCAATTAATTTAAGGCAGACACTTACTTTTAAACTAAAGGCTCATCTGGTCAAGAAGTGACATAGTAAACCTTACACTGGCACTGACATTGCAGTGCAAAACAAAGAAAGAAATAAGTTCACCTTTCAATCTTACAGAACCGACTTAGAATGAAATTGCACCATGCATTTGAACTTGGGTTGAAACAGATGTATTTTTATTTGGATAAGGAACAAAGGAATTGATTTCTCTTAGATTGCCTAATGAATTAGTAGGCTACTCTTTTTAACAGTCTCGACTGCATGAGCAGATTTTTAGCTTCTCGTCTATGTAACTGAAGTCCCTAACGCCCCAGAACCTGCTCCAAAAGGAGAGTGAGCAGCGAGCAGAATTGCTGCCTCACAGCTCCAGTGGTCCAAGTTCAACCCTAACTGTACATCCTCATCAGCTTAATGCTCCATCTGGCCTTCATGATGTGACTAATTGATTCCCACTCTGTCTCCTCCAGACAGCTGTTGCTCTTCCCCATTGTTATACAGTATTTTAACAAACATTGGATACACACACACACACACACGCACACATTATAATATGTATATATATAGACAGTCCTTCTCCAGCTTTCAAGCTATATAAGAACTCGGTCAGACCCCCACTTGTAGTACTGTGTTCAGTTTTGGTCACCTCACTACAGGAAGGATGTGATGGAGGGTGTACCTTATGAGAATAGGTTGAGTGTACTTGGCCTTTTCTCCTTGGCATGACGAAGGATGAGAGGTGACCTGATAGGGGTGTATAAGATGATAAGGGGCATTGATTGTGTGGATAGCCAGAGGCTTTTTTCCAGGACTGAAATGGCTAACACGAGGGGTCATAGTTTTAAGGTACTTGGAAATAGGTACTTGGGAAGTTGGGGTTAAGTGTTTCGCACGGAGAGGTGGGTGCGTGGAATGCCGGCAGTGGTGGTGGAAGTGGATACAATAGGGTCTATTAAGAGCCTCTTAGATAGGTACATAAAGCTTAGAAAAATAAAGCGCTATGCGTTAGGGAAATTCTAGGCAGTCTCTAGAGTGGGTTACATGGTTGGCACAACATTGTTGGCTGAAGGGCCTGTAATGTGCTGTAAATTGCTACTGTATATTCTATGTTCTATGCCTCCCTTTCCTGTACTAATTTCTCCTATCTATTCATGTTGATGAAGCACTTCCTCAGGTAGGTCTTGATATTGTCCTTAAACTGCTTTTTCTACTCTCCAGGAGTGTGCTTTACATCCTTGAGTTGGCTGAACAGGTGTTGTTTAGAGAGGTAGGAGTCAGGCATATGGATAATGTAATTGATCCATAGCAATTGGTGTTGAGTCACGATTGTGGCTATAGAGTTTATGTTAGCTTCCTCCAGGATGCTGGCATTATTACGCCTATTCTTCCATCTAACTTTCAGAATCACATCAGCAGTATGTGAGGCTGTAGTGAAGGCTATTTCTGGCCACTTTGTAGCTGTATCCACCACTACCAAGAAATTTGAGCCCTTGAATGGTCCAGCGAAGTCCACGTGATTCATCTGCCTGGGCAATGAAGGCAATTCCCAGGGAAGGAGAGGCGCTGTTCTTGACATCTCTGGACGTTGGCATTCTGAACACTGCGAAGCAAGCTGCTCAACCTGCTGATCTACTCCAGGCCACCAGACAAATCTTTCAGCTAACACTTTCATTTTGACCATGCCGAGGTGGATGGCATGTAGCTCTCAGCTTGGATGGGACAGCAACTCTTAAACTCCACATAAGGCAACCCCTGTCAAGAGCAAGCTCATCTTGGTGCTGGTAAAAATGAGGATAATTAGAATTCTACTGCACATTTCAGTCATTTTGAGTTTCCATGTAGACCTGAGACAGTGTGGGGTCTCTTTAGGTTTCCTTTGGATCATCTCTGCCATAATAGGGAGTCTTCCAATTTGCGTCACGGAGAATACGTCAAGGAGAATGTCCTCTTTTGTAAATTTTTCAGCTATTTCCTTTTCCAAGGATAAACGGAACAATCCATCAGCATTTCCATGACTAGTTTTCCTCTTGAATTCTATCTTGTAATTGTGTCCTCCAAGAAACAGAACCCACCTCTACATTCATAGAAACATAGAAACATAGAAAATCTACAGCTCAATACAAGCCCTTCGGCCCATAAAGCTGTGCCAAACATGTCCTTACCTTAGAACTACTTAGGCTTACCCATAGCCTTCTATTTTTCTAAACTCCATGTAGCCATCCAGGAGTCTCTTAAAAGACCCTATAGTTTCTGCCTCCACCACTGCCGCCGGCAGCCCATTCCACGCACTCACCACTCTCTGCGTAAAAAACATACCCCTGACATTTCCTCTGTACCTACTTCCAAGTACGTTAAAACTATGCCCTCTCATGCTTGCCATTTCAGCCCTGGGAAAAAGTCTCTGACTAGCCACAGGATCAATGCCTCTCATTATCTTATATACATCTATCAAGTCACCTTTCATCCTCCGTTGCTCTAAGGAGAAAAGGCCGAGTTCACTCAACCTATTCTCATTAGGCATGCTCCCCAATCCTTACAACATCCTTGTAAATCTCCTCTGCACCCTTTCAGTGGTTTCCATGTCCTTCTTGTGGTGAGGCGACCAGAACTGAGCACAGTACTCCAAGTGGGGTCTGACCAGGGTCCTATATAACTGCAACACTACCTCTCAGCTCTTAAGCTCAATCCCACGATTGATGAAGGCCAATGCTCCTTATGCCTTCTTAACCACATAGTCAACCTGCGCAGCAGCTTTGAGTGTCCTATGGACTCGGACCCCAACATCCTTCTGACCTTCCACACTGCCAAGAGTCTTACCATTAATACTATATTCTGCCATCATATTTGACCAACCAACATGACCACCTCACATTTATCTGGGTTGAACTCCATCTGCCACTTCTCAGATCAGTTTTGTATCCTATCGATGTCCCACTGTAACCTCTGACAGCCCTCCACAACACCCCCAACCTTTGTGTCATCAGCAAATTTACTAACCCATCCCTCCACTTCCTCATCCATGTTATTTATAAAAATCACAAAGAGTAGGGGTCCCAGAACAGATCCCTGAGGCACACCACTGGTCACCAGCCTCCATGCAGAATATGACCCGTCTACAACAACTCTTTGCTTTCTGTGGGCAAGCCAGTTCTGGATCCACAAAGTAATGTCCCCTTGGATCCGATGCCTCCTTACTTTCTCAACAAGCCCTGCATGGATACCTTATCAATTGCCTGCTAAAACCCATATACACTACATCTACGGCTCTACCTTCATTAATGTGTTTAGTCACATCCTCAAAATCAGGCTCGTAAGGCATGACCTGCCTTTCACAAAACCATGCTGACTGTTCCTAATCATATTATGTCTCTCAAAATATCCATAAATCCTTCCTCTCAGGATCTTCTCCATCAATGTACCAACCACTGAAGTAAGACTCATTGGTCTATAATTTCCTGGGCTATCCCTACTCCCTTTCTTGAATAAGGGAACAACATCCGCAACCCTCTAATCCTCCAGAACCTCTCCCGTCCTCATTGATGATGCAAAGATCATCGCTAGAGGCTCAGCAATCTCCTCCCTCACTTGCCACTGTAGCCAGGGGTACATCTCGTCCGGTCCCAGAGACTTATCCAACTTGATGCTTTCCAAAAGCTCCAGCACATCCTCTTTCTTAATACAGCCTTGTGGTGCCCCACAAGGCTGTGTACTCAGCCCCCCCCGCTGTACTCACTGTACACCCATGATTGTGTAGCCAAGTTTCCATCGAACTCAATATATAAATTTGCTGATGACACAACAATTGTAGGCCATATCTCTGGTAATGATGAGTTTGAGTACAGAGAGGAAATTAAGAACCTGGTGGCATGGTGCGATGACAATAACCTAGTCCTCAGCGTCAGCAAGATGAAGGAATTGGTTGTTGACTTCAGAAGTAGTAGCAGACCGCACGACCCAATTTACATAGGTGGTGCGCAAGTGGAAAAAGTCAAAATCCTTAAGTTTCTCGGGGTCAATATCACAAATGACCTGACTTGGTCCAACCAAGCAGAGTCCACTGCCAAGAAGGCCCACCAGCACCTTTGCTTCCTGAGAAAACTAAAGAAATTTGGCCTGTCCCCTAAAACCCTTACTCATTTTTATAGATGCACCGTAGAAAGCATTCTTCTCGGGTGCATCTCAACCTGGTATGGAAATTGTCCTGTCCAAGACCAGAAGAAGCTGGAGAAGATCATGAACACGGCACAGCACATCACACAAACCAATCTTGCTTCTTTGGACTCACTTTACACCGCACGCTGTCGGAGCAGTGCTGCCAGGATAATCAAGGACACGACCCACCTGCCAACACACTTTTTGTCCCTCTTCCCTCCGGGAGAAAGTTCAGGAGCTTGAAGACTCGTATGGCCAAATTTGGAAACAGCTTCTTTCCAACTGTGATAAGACTGCTGAATGGATCCTGACCCAGATCTGGGCCGTACTCTCCAAATATCCGGACCTGCCTCTCGGTTTTTTTGCACTACCTTATTTTCCATTTTCTATTTTCTATTTATGATTTATAATTTAAATTTTTAATATTTACTATCGATTTGTAATCCAGGGAGCGGGAAGTGCAGAATCAAATACCACTGTGTTGATTGTACGTTCTAGTATCAATTGTTTGGCGACAATAAAGTATAAAGTATTGAATAAAGTATAAAGTATCTACATGCTCAAGCTTTTCAGTCCACTGTAAGTCATCCCTACAGTCGCCAAGATCCTTTTCCGAGTGAATACTGAAGCAAAGTGCTCATTAAGTACCTTTGCCATCTCCTCCAGTTCCATACATACTTTTCCACTGTCACACTTGATTGGTCCTATTCTGTCACGTCTTATCCTCTTGCTCTTCACATACTTGTAGAATGCCTTGGGGTTTTCCTTAATCCTGTCCGACAACGCCTTCTCATGGCCCCTTCTGGCTCTCCTAATTTCATTCATAAGCTCCTTCCTGCTAGCCTTATAATATTCTGGATCTCTATCATTACCTGGTCTTTTGAACCTTTCGTAAGCTCTTCTTTTCTTCTTGACTAGATTTACAACAGCCTTTGTACACCATGGTTCCTGTACCCTACCATCCCTTCCCTGTCTCATTGGAACGTATCTATGCAGAACCTCACGCAAATATCCCCGAAAACATTTGCCACATTTCTTCCGCACATTTCCCTGAAAACAGCTGTTCCTAATTTATGCTTCCAAGTTCCTGCCTGATAGCCTCATATTTCCCCTTACTCCAATTAAATGTTTCCTTAACTTGTCTGTTCCTACACTATCTCCAGTGCTATGGTAAAGGAGATAGAATTGTGATCACTATCTCCAAAATGCTCTCCTACTGAGAGACCTGACACCTGACCAGGTTCATTTCCCAATACGAGAAAGGCTTATCTACATATTGTGTCAAGAAACCTTCCTGAACACACCTAACAAACTCTACCCTATCAGAATCTCTCACTCTAGGGAGTTGCAAATTTGGGAAATTAAAATCTCCCGCCACAACAACCCTGTTATTATTACTCCTTTCCAGAATCTGTCTCCCAATTAGCACCTCGATATCCCTGTTACTATTGGGTGGTCTATAAAAAACACCCCTTCCTGTTCCCAACTTCCACCCACAGAAACTCTGTAGACAATCCCTCCATGACTTCCTCCTTTTCTGCAGCCATGACACTATCTCTAATCAACAGTGCCACGCCCCCACCAGTTTTGCCTCTCTCCCGGTCCTTTCTGAAACATCTAAAGCTTGGCACTTAAAGTAGCCATTCCTGCCCCTGCACCATCCAAGTCCCTGTAATGGCCACAACATCTGAGCTCAAAGTGCTGATTCACGCTCTTAGCTCTTCCGCCTTATTCATAATACTCCTCGCATTCATATAGACACATCTCAAACCATCAGTCTGAGTGTGTCCCTTCTCTATCACCTGCTTATCCTCCCTTTCACACTGTCTCCAAGCTTTCTCTATTTGTGAGACAACCTCTCTTTCCTCTGTCACTTCAGTTCAGATCCCACCTCCCCAGCAACTCTAGTTTAAACTCTCACTAATAGCCCTTGCAAACCTCCCTGCCAGGATATTGGTCCCCCTCAGATTAAAGTGCAACTCGTCCTTTTTGTCCAGGTCACACCTGCCCCAGAACAGGTCCCAATGATCCAGAAATCTGAATCCCTGCCCCCAGCTCTAATTCTGCAGCCACGCATTTATCCTCCACCTCACTCTATTCCTATACTCACCGTCACATTCATGCTGCTGCTTTTAGTGGAACACCCATCTGTGGACTGAAAATAGAAATTAGTGGTTGATCAGTGAAGAGGGTAAAATCTCTTCCATACAGGTACTGGTTGAAACATTTTATACTCCAAAACATAAAACTAGTTGAAAGAAAAAGGGTGGCAGATTGAGGTAATAATGTACTCTTCTTTTATAATCTTAGTTAGACATGCATGTCTAACATGTGGGGTAATGATGTATGCCATTCACATATTTTTTACATTTAACCCATAATCGATTATTTAAATAAATAAGAACTTGTAAAACAAACATTTTACAAGAATTTATAAAATATCCCAATTAAGAATAAGGTATTAGAGAAATTCTAAGTTATTAGAAGGGGGGGTCTGCTGAGTTCCTCCAGCATTTTGTGTGTGTTGCAAGGTATTAGAGCTATAGGTCAGTTAGTTTAACTGCTATGGTTGGCAAAATGCTTGAGTCAATGATCAAGGAGGAAATAGCCAATCAATTAGGAAAGCTGAATGTAATCAAATCTAGTCAACATGGTTTGCTGAAACACAAATTGTGTTTGACAAGTTTGCTGATATTCTTTCAGGATGTAGCAGAAAAAAGTAGACAGAGGGAAATTTGTATATGAGGTGCATTTAGATTTCCGAAAAGCATTTGACAAAATGTCACATAATAGGCCGGTGCATAAATTAAGAGCCCAGGATGTTGCATGAAGTGTGTTAGCATGGATTAAAAATTGGCTGTTACATTAAGAACATAGAGTTGGAATAAATGGGTCGCTTTCAGGTGGAGGATTCCAAGAAGTGATTCTTGGCTCTCAATTGTTTATTATTGACATGAATGACCTAGAGGAGGTTACAAAATGTAGGGCTTCCAAATTTGCTGATAATACTGGACAACAAATTTTTTTCAAGTGTTGCTTCTGCAGAATTTTTTTTGTTTATGAAAGACCACTTGAAGCTGAACACAAATACAATTTTAGACTACTTGTATCACGTAGGTATTTGGAGAAACAATAAATCAACTTTTATTGAAAAAATGCATGTTATTGCATAACGGTGCTGACGCTTTGCAATAGCTCAACTGAGCTAAAAAATGTATTGTTGATGATTTTCGTTTGTCTTCAGTGTTTGAGGATTCTCGCTTAAGTGTCCAACTTAATCAGCCAGCATTGATGGATTCCAGTTACCCTGATACCGTTTCATCATGACCATAATGTGCTGGTGAAACCTTTCACCATGCTCGTCACTGACAGCGCCAAGATTTGCAGGGAAGAAGTCTAAATGGGAATATAGAAAATGAAACTTTGGTGACATATTGCATTTCGTGGTTTTACATGCTTTAAGCATTTTGTCAACCAACTGATGTAGTTTAATGCTCTGAAGTTGCCAAGAAACATCCTTGAATGCCTTCCATGTATTTTTCTCTGGTCAGATTGCTTGTCATTGACGATGTTTGATTAGTGAACCAACAAAAATGCCTTCCTTAATTTTGGCGTCAGTTATTCTGAATTGAATTATGAATTGAAATAACAATTAAAGGCAATTTTTTTTTTTAAATAGTGCATGATAGGGAAATCTCATGCTGATTCTCACGATCAGCAGTCCAAAATTGATAAGGTACACCCAAAAGTATTCAGGAAGCAATACCTTTGTTGTCCAGTGTAACATGAAAATAGGTGGAAGCGCATATTGTGATGATGGCATTGTGACTGCAGTAAGATATAAATAGTCTGAGTGAGTGGGCAAAAATATGGCAAAGGAAGTTTAATATGGGGAAGTGTGAAGTCATACACCTCAGTCAGAAGATTATTATCTAACTGGTGAGAGACTGCAAATGAGTGAAGTTCACAGAGATCTCGATGTTCTGGTGCATGAATACAAAATATTAGCAAGCTGGCCCAACGAGTAGTTAAAAAGGTAAACGGCATTTTGCTCTTTATTGTAAAAGAATTAGTGTTAAAGAATTAAGAGGTTTTGTTGTACATGTACAGGGTATTGATGACAGTTTTTTGTCTCCTTATGTAAAGGAAAGGATATAACATTGGAGGCAGTCGGAAGGAGATTCACCAGGCTAATTCCTGGAATGAAACTGTCATTCAAATGTCTTATCATTTGAGTCTGCATTCCTTGAACTTTAAAAGAAAGAGAGGTGGCCTTATTCAATCATAAATGATACTAAGGGAGCTTGACAGGGTAGATGTTGAGATGTTTTTACTGATGAGACAGCCATAAGCCAGGGTTATTATTACAAAATAAGGAGCTGGTCATTTGAAACTGAGGTGTGTAGAGATTTCTTCTGTCAGAGGACAGTGAACCTCAGGCATTCACTTTCTTTTAGGGTGCTGAAGTTCAGATCGTTGTTTTTTTTTAAGATGGACAAATATCTGAAAAATCAAGGAATTGGGTGTTATGAGGAACTGGCACGTAAAGGCCATTGAAGCATATATATAGATCAACTATGATTATATTGAATGGTGGGCAGATTTGAGGGGCTGAGTGGCATACACTTGCTTCTATTATCTATTCAAGAGAGCGTCTCTTCCATTTGCTGTATCAGACATTAAAATATTATGTCTACACTCTGAGTAGATGTTTAGGATCTGATGGCCTAATGGACAAATTCTCTTGCCCATTATCACTCTTTATCCAACATCACACAAACAGTTTATCTTGTTATATGGGATTATAGAGGCATAGAGTTATACAGTGTGAAATAGGCCCTTTAGGCTAACTGATTCCATGTTGACCAAGGTATCTTGTTGAGTTTGTCTTATCTGTCTATATTTGGCCCATATCACTCTAAAACTTTCCTATCTATGTACCTTGTTAAATGCCTTTTAAACATTGTAATTACACCAGCCTCACCCTCTTCTTCTGGTAGTTCATTCCATATACCCACCAACTTCTGTGTGAAAAACTTGACTTCTTCTTAAATCTTTCCCACATTGTTTCAGGAGCTGCATTTCAAACGTGACTGTAAAGATGATATATAAGTACAAGTATTTACTCTCTAGATGCTCCTCATTGCATCTTTCTCCTCTATAATAAGATGGACTCTTGATTTTATAATCTACCTCGTTATGATCTTGCACCTTATATTTGCCTGCATTACACTTTCTCTGTAGCTGTTACACATTATTTTGCATTCTGATACTGTTTTACCTTTTTCTACCTCAATGCACTGTGTAATGATTTGATCTGTATGAACAGTTTTCAAGACAAGCATTTCACTGTAACTTGGTACATATGTCAATCATTAATTAACTCCAATTTCAATTTCAATTCCAAGTGGAGCTACGATGGCACTCAGCAGTGAAGTCATCAAGCCCATCTGCAGAAAGAGCTAATTTCTACCTTTAATGTCTCTTTTTCCTTTTCAATGTGGATGAGGTTCTGTCAAAGATCCTGACCTAGAGCTACACTCAAACTTCAGTTCTTTACAGCGATGGGACCAGCTAGCTCCTGGGGCTCACTGACTGGATGTTCTCTGACATCCCAAGGATGTGGCCAAGAAGACAAGTGTGCCTTCAGGGTTCTGAGGCTTTGCTTCCCTAGGGATGAGCCAATTCTAAGCTGGTGCCACTGAGTGAAGTGTTGCAGGAGAAAATGGAATATCATGAACAGCAGATCGGCTGTCAGAGGTCTCTGTACTCGGCAAATCGCTATCTCTCTCTCTTTCTCTTGTTGGTGGGGAAGAGTTTGTTGCCAAATTCTCAAGTCAGAGAACTTGGAAAAAAAGCAACGTGGCAGACTTTAACACTGCAAGTCAGCGAGTAGTTTGGTTTTGTTGGTCTCTGTTCTTGCTGTGAAATCTCGCTGTCTCTTTATTGGGGGCGCAGGAGAGAGGATGAGGGAGAGGGAGAAGGAGGAGGAGAGAGACGGAGAGGGGGAGAAGGGGAAAGAGGGAGAGAGCGAAAGAGATATCCAGTTGTATATAGAATTGTTAGTTGAAATATCAGTTGTTGTTGTTCTGCAGATCATGGTCTTTCTTGGGGGCTTTGCTGTTGCTTGCTTGGTGGGTGGATAGTGCTGAAGTTTTTTCTGTTGAAGTAAGTGGGGGAGGGGGAGGGTTGATGCTTTACTGTTACTTGTGCATGGGAGGGGGAGAAGGGGACTTTAGGATTCTAACATTTTTATGTCACTCAATCTTTGGGGCACCCTTCTGTTTTTGTGGATGCTTGCAAAAAACAAGAATTTCAGTTTGTATATTGTATACAATTGCTGATAGTAAATGGAACCATTGAATTCTTCCTGTGCTGCATTTTCAGGTCAATCTACCTTCCAATTAGCGAGCACACTTAAATGACTAGTGTCTGGAAAACCTGAGAGCTATACCATGCTGTATTGTCAGCTGTTCCAAACTGAAAAGCTTCTCCTGACAGTCAGCCAATCCTTAAGTTTAATTAAACCCAACAAACTTATCAGAAGGTCACGGGAGGAAAACTATAATGCAGCCAACTTGCCAAGTTATAGTCAATAATAAATTGCAAAACACCAACCATAAGGTAACTATCATTGAACAGATTCATGGCATAGTGCCAACTCACACCTCAGCTCATAGTAAATCCCTACTTACACTAACAGCTAACATTCATGATGTATTCCAAAATGAAGTCAAATTGTCACAGAAGATCACTTATAAGAATACTATAATGGATCACTTACGTAGTGAAATTATGAGAAATGTTGAACTCAAGATCTTGCTGAAGTTTGTAGCTATGCAGTAGATTTTATGATGCCAGTGTACTGCAAACTACCTTGATACAAACAAGGTACTTCTGAAATTTAAAGCAACACCAGAGCTAATTTGTAGGAAGCGATATCTCACATAAATCAGAAACAGATGCTGAGATTGTCTGACTTTAAGCATTTGTTCGGGGTTAAACATTGGTCATTGATTCCTCAACAGTTGTATTATAGATCATAAATTAAAATCTTGGGCATGTTGTGGCACAGAAGGCCATTTGACTTACCCAGTTTCTGCCAGCTTCAGGTATAGCAATACCATCAGGGCCACTGTCTGTTCTTTCTTTGTACCTCTGCAAATTATTCTCTCTTAGGTGCCTATCGTATCCTCTTTTAAAGAAGCTGTTTTTGCTGCTTCCACTGCCCCTATGGGCAGTGATTTTCCAGGTCCAAACTCTCTCCATGTAGCATTTTCCACATTCTTATTGTATTATTTTTAAGAAGTTTCAATCAGTGTCCCCAGCCCTTGAACCATCCAGTATTGAGACCAGATTCCCTCGATCTTTCTAAACCTTACAACTGTGTCCAACTCAGTCAAACCTCAATTTCTGCTGCTGCTCAGCTTTTCTAGCTGATGTCTGGAGCTTGAATCCTTTGTTCTGGAACCATCCCAGTAAACTACAGTATTTTTTTTTCTCTAACATCTTGTTTAACACAAACTTTCATTTCTTCATTGCTTGTTATAATTTATGTATCAGTTCTGTGTGTTGCCTGTGATACTGCTTGAAGCAAAGGTAGAGAGATTAGAACATTAGAGATTAGTACAGACCCTTCAGCCCACAATGATGCACTAACCCTTTAATCTACTCCAAGATTAATTTAACCCTTCCCTCTCACATGGCCCTCCAGTTTTCTTTCACATGGAGTCTCTTAAATGTCCCTAATGTATCTGAACCTATCACCACCCTGGGCAGCATGTTCTAAGCACCTACCGGACTCTGTGTAAAAAACCCTGCCTCTGACATCTCCCCACTTTTACACTTTCCTCCTAACCTTAAAGTTACACCTCCTTGTATTAGCTATTTCTGCCCTGAGGAAATGTCTCTGGCTGTCCACTTGCATATGCCTATCATTATCTTGTAAACCTTGATCAAATCACCTCTCATCCTCCTACTCTCCAAGGAGAAAAGCACTAGCTTGCTCAGCCTATCCTCATAAGATATGCTTTCGAATCCAAGCATCCAGGTAAGTCTTTGCACCCTCTCTAAAGCTTCCACATCCTTCCTATAATGAGGTAATCAGAACTGAGCACAGGACTCTAACCAAAGTTTTACAGTGCTGCAACATTATGTCATGACTCTTGAACTCAATCTTACAATTAATGATCGACACACCATACACCTTCTTAACCACTCTATCAACTTGCACTGTGACTTTGTGGAATCTATGAATGTGAACCCAGGGTCCTTATGTTCCTCCATTAGGAATCCTGTCATTAAGCCTATATTCTGCCTTCAAGTTTGACCTTCCAAAATAATTCACAGTTTTTTGGAATGAACTCCATCTGCCACTTCTCAGCTCGGCTCTGCATTCTATTAATGTACTGTTGAAACCTCCAACAACACTGTCTACAGCACAATTAACTTTCGTGACATCTGCAAACTTCCTTACCCACCCTTCCACTTCCTCAACCAAGAAATTTATAAAAATCATAAAGAAAAATCATAAAGACCAGGGGTCCCAGAACAGATCCCTATGAAACACCACCGACCTACAGGCAGAATACACTCCATCTGCTACCAAACTCATGGGCAAGTCAATTCTGAATCTTTGGATCCCATTGTTCCTGACTTTCTGAATGAGCATACAATAAATCTTGTCACGTAAACACGAGGAATTCTGCAGATGCTGGAAATTCAAGCAAGACACATCAAAGTTGCTGGTGAACGCAGCAGGCCAGGCAGCATCTCTAGGAAGAGGTACAGTCGACGTTTTGGGCTGAGACCCTTTGTCAGGACTGAAATACTCCAGTTGTAACCTAAATGATGTTTTTTACATGCTAATCATAACTTCCCTACTTTTGTACTCTGCATTTCAACTTATGAATTGCAGGATCTCGTGTACTTTGCCAACCACTCTCTCAACATGTCTTGCCACTTTCGCTTTGATGCCTCTGGCCCTGCACACATTTTGGAAATGCTCCTTCAGTCCCTTTTGCCTCTCATTCCATCCATGACTTGCCTGCCCATTCATCCAGCCTGTCAATATTCTTCTAGCAGTCTCCTTCAACCTTCCACAGCTCACTATTCTCCCAAGTTTTTTTCCATCCACAAGTTGGAAATACTATGCATGATTGATAACAAGTATCATAAGGGTAGCAACTGTGGCAATTGCCCCCTGGGAAGCACCGTTGTGCACTTCCTCCAGCGTGAGAAACAATTAGTTCCCACTGCTCTCTGCTTTCTTTAAGTTTCTTCCTTATTCCTACTGTAGCCAGCTTCAATGCCATGGACCTCAATTTTGCCAACTGGCCTTTGGTGAGGGTCTTTACCACATGTCATGTTTACTACCTGACTGACTGCACATCCAAATGACTGTAAAGTGCTTTGAGGTTGGCCTCTCCATAACAATGCGGGAGACTGATGACAGGCCAGTCAGTGTGGGAGTGAGAAAGACATTTTAAATGGCATGTACCCGGAAGATTGAGATTGTGTATTGTAGCCAGAATGCAGATGCTCCACAATACACTTGGTTTAACATTGTAAAGGAGGTCGCATCACGAGCACTGAATGCCGTAGACCAGGTATAAGGAGGTGCATGAGAATGTCTGCCTCACCTGGAAGAGCTGTGTAATGCGCTGTAAGGTTTCACTGCTAATGTAATGGGTTTTTTTTTGTTATGTTCACTGCTGAAGTAACGGTTTCTCCGTAGCAGCAATGTTTGGGTTATGGCAGGAGATAACAGGACTGTGGATGCATGTTAACCAATCAGGATTTTGTTGCCCTGTCTTGTGAATCTGGAAGCAGTTGATTTCATGGGCTTTTGCCGGACAGAAACAGAGAGATGAAGAGAGAAGACATGAATGGAGAGATTTGGTAGAGCGTCAGATGGGGTGGACTCGGAGCAAGGGTCCGAAGGGCAGCAATGATCGGAGGAGGTCGATGGGGACCGATTGGCCTATAAGTGAGCTCCAACTTTGTGCACAGACTGTTTAATAAGATTTGGGGCACTTTTAAAAATTTTGTTTCTCCACTAACCATACAGTCAAAGTAAAAGTTATAAAGTTAATTGTTTAATCACATATTATGTACTGTTTGTTATTTCAGGGTACTGATTTGTAACAGGGAACACATCACGCAGCATCCACCCAAATGAGATTTCTTAAGTTTGGCTGGGCAGGGTGTTATCACCCCTATATTAGGCAGCTAGGCGAAGCGAGAGTTACAATTGTGGGGGGTACGTTCGGGATTGATTCTGTTGGATGTTGTGTGATTAACCTGAGCAATGAACCAGTGGAGCAGATATTTGTACTCTAGGTGAACTGTTAATTCCACTTTTAAGCACTGTTAAAGTTGCAATTATGGGCAGAGGTTTGATAAAGTGGCAGGCGCAGCTCTCGTTTTAAGGCAGACCAGCGCTGAGGTAGCTGGGGGGGCGGAGATTTGAAAGACAGGGTTCTATCATTTCTGAGGAGTGAGGGGAAAGAGTGGTCAGATTTGGAATGTCTAATTAGTCTACATCCCCCAGTGAAGAGTGAGAATTCTGAGGTAGTATCCGCCCTTACTCCTCTAGCGAATAAATGGAAAAACCAGATTCAAAGTCCCAGCTATGGCAGGATCTGCCTATTTTCTAGAATAATACCCACCCCTAAAGGGGAGAAGGAGTATGAGACGTGTGCGGAATGGACCTCTCAGTTGTTAGATGAGTGGCAGTGCTCGGATAATGAAAAGTGACAGAGATTGGTTGAAAGTTTGAACGGGCCAGAACTGTCAGGTTAAATCATCCCGTAGCAACAGCTGTCAATTATCTGCAAGCATTGGACAATGCTTTTGGCCTGACTGGAAGCCCAATGGAGCTCGTAGTGGACGTGACCTGATTGCGTGGGGTCTCTGACAGTCTCGTAAGACGCGCCCCTCTCCATCTTTGGTTGAGCTGATCAGAGAGGTATGGGAAGAGGAGAATGCGGCGGAAGCACAGGAGGACTCTGTCAGCAAGGTACAGTCCTCAGTAGTAGTCCCCTGCAGTGAAGTGACCACAGATAGCCTACCTCGGGAATTGGTAGAGGAGATTGTGGCAGAGTTGAGAACGGAGATACGTCGGCTGTTATCAGCGGGTGTGACCCCCTCATATGATGGAGCTGATGTGGGGGGGGAGCGGGCGCAGATTCCCCAAGGGGACGAACATTGTGGAGGGCTGCTGGCAGCAGTTGTCACGCCAGAAGGAGAGTGAGCCCCCGGGTACCTCAATAAGGAGAGTCGTTGGGAAAACTTAGAGGAGACCCAGTGAGGGAACAGCATGGTGTATCTGGGGGAACACGTTCCCAGCAATGTACCAAGGAACTCTCGAAAGCAAAAGACCCTATTCCTGACGACTTAGTGGGACCACGCTCCAGTGTGTTGCTACGGAAAGAGGGTACTTATGCTAAAGCCATACTCGACGCCGAGACTCCTGGCCCCTCTCCCACTGAGTCAGGTGAAGTGGGGGCTGTCTGTGAGCAGCCTGGGTTGCAGCAGGATCATGAAGGAACGGAAGCGGGGCCTGGACACATAACAGAGGGCTCCGAGTTGCAGGGGGACACGAGTGATAGATCGGGGGAGGACTTGCCAAGTAGACCTGAAGTATCCCCAGTAGCGACTGAGCCTGAAGAGTTAAGTGAAGGGGTACAGAGGTCTCAGAGAATTAAGAGACCACTGGATAGGTTGGCCTATGTAGTCCCTGGGGAACAGGGTGTGATCTCTACTGTTTTGGGGAGCTATGTCACTACCTTTTGCACCTGGATTGGGTTTTGTGTTTTGCAGAAAGGGTTGGCGAATTATCGCAATGTCATGAGGACATGACTAAATTTGGTGGGGGGGGAGAGTGTAACATGCGGTAAGGTTTCACTGCTAATGTAATGGTTTTTTTGTAATGTTCACTGCTGAAGTAACGGTTTCTCTGTAGCAGCAATGTTTGGGTTATGGCTGGAGATAACAGGATTGTAGCTGCAAGTTAGCCAATCAGAATTTTGTTGCCCTGTGTTTTGAATCTGGAAGCAGTTGATTTCACAGGCTTTTGCTGGGGGGGGGGGGGGAGAGAGAGAGAGAGAGAGAGAGGAAGTGAGAAGACGCGAATGGAGGGATTTGGTAGACCACCAGACAGGGTGGACTCAGAGCGAGGGTCCGAAGGGCAGCGATGATCGGAGGAGGTCGATGGGGACCGATCGGCCTACGAGTGAGCTCCAACTTTGTCCACAGACTGTTTAATAACATTTGGGGTCCATTTTTAAATTTCATTTTTCTACTAATCATATAGTCAAAGTGAGAGTTATAAAGCTAATCGTTTAATTGCATATTGTTATACTGTTTGTTATTTTGGGGTACTTATTTGTAACAGGGGACACATCATGCAGCATTTACCCAAACGAGATTTCTTAAGTTTGGCCGGGCAGAAGGGTTATCACTCCCTATATTAAGCCGCTAGGGGAAGCGAGTGTTACAGCTGTTTAGGTCCCTGGATGGTGGTGAGGAAGGAGGTGAAGGGACAGAGGTTAAGCCTCTTTTGAATGCAGGGCAAAGTGCCTGGGAATAGGGAGGGTTCCTTTACCAGTTTACCCTCTACATCTCAAGCAACCACCTTTAAAACACAACTTGTGACTTTGTCTAAAGGCGATTGCCAGTCATGGTCCAGGTTCAACCTCCTTCAATTCTTGCTTCAGCAATAGAAATAAAAGTAATTAAAAAATACGTTAATGATTCATTAACAGCCTTCTTCATTGTCGCATGTAGTTGAGAAAATATGGAATCACGGAACATTACTTCATAACAAAACACCATTTGTCCCATCATATTGCTGCCAGCCCAAGGCAAGTACTAACACCTCATTCTAAGCTCTTTGAGAGTTATTCTTATATCTTCTGCAGAATACTATGGAAACACTTCCCACCACTCTTAATGGCTTATTTTAGGACAGTATGAATCCATCTTATTCTGATTCTCTTACCAGTTACTCTTGAATTTGTGGACTTGGGTTCCTGACCCACTTATTGCTGGAAGCAGATTCTGCTCTTCCTGCTAAAGCACCCCATAATTTTGGGCACCCATAATGTGCCAAAGGCTTTTTAGTTATTTTTTCTGATCTGAAGAAAGCAGTAATATTGCCTTAAGTCTAAATCTCTTCCTCATTATCTGTTATTAAATGGGAAGTTCTCTTGTTAATTAACTTTCTTAAATACTATTGTTTTTAAGCAGCATAGGTATACAAGAGTTCAAGTTAATTCCATACTTTTGAAGTTAGACTTCATAAGCAAAACACTTTTTAAAAAACTGCAAAAATTCAATATGGCTGATCAGCCATCTCAATACCATCTTTCCAAAGTCAGACTGTAGAGTTTGATTCTGTTTTTACATTACACTTGCCATTTGTAATGGTAAGTGCACATCTGCAATGATGCATGTCACTCGAAAAATTGGGTGGCGCCCGAGTGTGTATTTTTTTCTAAGGCTATTGGTGCAAACTATTCCTGGTGTAAAGTTAATTGGATGGAAAATTAGACTGTGGCCTAGCACACAGGAAAATAGGAAATAAGAGCAGACTAGCCATCTAGCCCTTTAAGCCTGGTTCACCATTTGGTACTATCAATCATTTCAATGTCATATTCCCAGCTGCTCCCCTTATATTTTGACACCTTTTACTTCTAGACTAGTATCTATTTCATACTTAAATGTATTCATCAACTTCATCTCACACAGCCCTCTATGGCAGGAAACTCCATGGGTTCAGCACCACCTGGGTGATGAGGTCGCTCCTCATCTCTCTGACATCACTGTCTTGCACTATAACCTGAGACTTTGATCTGCTGAGTTCCTCCAGCAACTTGTTTCCTGCACTGTGAATCACTCAGGCTATCAAGCTCTGTCTGATCCTGTCAGTGGTGTTACGCAACTGGCAACAATGAAAATCGAGACAGGTTATATAAAAACAAACAAACATTTATTGAACACAGATAAACAATGAAAAAAACAAACGAAAACCTTAACCGGAAGTTAACCGCTATGCGGCCGTTCAACAACTCGTCACTCGGTACTGGTTCTTAAAGTAATAAATGCGAAAACAGTTCTTAAAGCGGTAAAGTCAAATACAGTTCTTAAAATGGTGAATTCGAAAGTCCAACAGATTTATACATTCAATTGGGAGAGACTTCTCTGGAGAAGGATTTCTTCATAGATGCGACTTTCCCGCTGGTTCTGTCAAAAGGATTCACGATGAAGGAAATAAACGGCTTAAAACAACTAACCTTTCTTCTGGTGAGCAAATCCTGCATGAACTACCTTTTCTTTTGGCAGGAGTTATCTACGATGCAGGTCACTACTTCTTCAACGAAGACTCAATAAGGTTGATCCTTCGTTGAATTGCCGAACGATACCAACTTCTCTTAATCCTTCAGGTCCTGTTCTTCAATAAAGCCTTCACTCTCCAATACTACTGAAAAGGTACATCGACAACCCTGGCAGAAATTGCCAGTCCAGCACTTTTGTACCTTACAATAGAACTCAAAACTCCGTTGTAAAAATGAAATTGCGTCACAAAACAAATAAGCAATGGAACGGAGACACTCATGAACGTTCTAGCTGGAAAAACTAACTGCGTCACCAGAGGACTTCCCTTTTATACCCGTGGTGAACATGTCATCACGTGACCTCACATCGGCGGGAAAATTACATCAGGTGACCTCCAAAAGGCCATTACATCATTCTCACAAGAAAGTCACAAGATCTCCTTGAGGTATGTAACACTGGAAATAACCAACCTACTTGTTTTGGAACATAGTACAGCACAGGAACAGGCCCTTCAGCCCACAGTGTTTTGCTTAACTAATTAAATTAGTTAAACCAATCCTCTTTGCCTACACATTTTCTGCATCCTTCCATTTCCTGCACATTCATGTGCCTAATCAAGAGACTCTTGAATGACTATTGTATTTGCCTCCACCACAACTCAGGTAGAGGATTCATAAAACCATAAGACATAAAAGCAGAATTAGGCCATTTGGCTCATTGAGTCTGTTTCACCATTTCATCATGGCTGATTCCCACCACTCTCTGTGTAAGAATCATGCTTCACACATCTGCTTTGAACTTACCCCCTCTCATGCCCTGGGAAAAAGATGCTTGTTGATTCTTTATCTTCTTCTTCTTCTTCTTCTTTTGGGTCCTTAGCTCTCAGTGGAACATAAGCCATTGATGACCTCCGGTTTCCATCATCCAAAGTCGTGAATGTTTCTGTAATCCATTTTATCCACTACACAGAGGATTGACCTATACAGCTTCTCCAGAACTCTGTTGGCTGGCCTTACCCATTTCCACCTCTCACAATGGGGATGTAGGGTTGGAGTTTGGGAGGCGATTATTCTATCTACCTCTTATAATCTTTTAAACTTCTAACAGATCTCCCCTTAACCTCCACTGTTCCTGAGAAAACAATCAAATTTATCTATCCTCTCCCTATAGCACATGACTCTTGGTAAACCTTTTATGCATCCTCTTCAAAGCTCTCTCATCCTTCTTATAATGGGGCAACCAGAACTGAATGTAGTAACTTAAAGGTTTTCAGGCTTGTTGGTGAATGAGGTGGAGAGGTTGTGGTTAATCATTTGAAAGAGGGTGGTCGAAATTGGTTCTGCCTCAGATGTGTTATGACTCCAGCTGATCTCGGGATCTCAACTGATAGCTTCAACCATCTCTTTAATTAACACATAGCATGGTGCTCAGGCCTTTGACATGAGAAGGACATGAAGTAGGAGGAGGAATATGGGAAGACTATAGGGGAGAAAAAAACCAGAGCACATGGGTTAAGGGTGAGGGGGGAAAAGTTTAAAGGGAACATTAGGGGGGGCTTCTTCACACAGAGAGTGGTGGGAGTATGGAATGAGCTGCCAGATGAGGTGGTAAATGCGAATTCTTTTTTAACATTTAAGAATAAATTGGACAGATACATGGATGGGAGGTATTTGGAGGGATATGGTCTGTGTGCAGGTCAGTGGGACTAGGCAGAAAATGGTTTGGCACAGCCAAGAAGGGCCAAAAGGCCTGTTTCTGTGCTGTAGTTTCTATGGTTTCTATGGTTAATACAGACAATGATGGGTAGTTCATTCCGGCAAGTTTGTCAGGGATAGACTCATCACCTTGCATTTCTGATGAATAGTCTGAGCTAAGCCATCAGTGTTTAGGTAATGATGGAATCCCTGTAAAGCCATCTCTGAGCTGATTGGTAATAAGTTACTTTCCTACCAAATAAAAAGTATAAGAAAATAGCCATTGATAGAAAGATCCCTAACTATTTCCCTGAAACATTTAACTATACTGAAATCCTTGAATCACAAACCATCCACATCCAGGGGGGACCAAATCAACATGGTCCTGAATTTTAACTAAAGTGGACACATAATTAGTGTATCCACATGACTAGATCAGAGATTGGAAACTTGGGCATCAAAAACTTCTCCACTGTTTGAAGTAACACACACAAAATGCTGGAGGAACTCAACAGGTCAGACAGCATCTGTGGAAATGAAAACAGCCAACGTTTCAGGCTGAGACCCTTCGTCAGGACTGGAAAGGAAGGGGAAGAAACTAGAATAAGAAGGTAGAGGGTGGGGAGGAGTGCATGTTGGAAGGTGAAATCAGCTGGGGAAGGGGGATTGAAGGGAGCTGGGATGTGATAGGTAGGAAAGGGAAAGGGCTGGAGAAGAAGGAATCTGATTGGAGAGGATAGTGGACCAAGGGAAAGAGGGAAAGAGGAGGACCAACAGAGGGAGGTGATAGGCAAGTGAGGAGAAGAGAAGAGAAAAGAGAGGAGTCAGAGAGTGGGATGGAAGAGGAAAAGAAAGGGAGGGGGAAATTACTGTCAGTTAGAGAAATAATTGTTCATGCCATCAGGTTGGAGGCTAATCAGACGGAAATATGAGGTGTTGCTCCTTTAACCCGAGAGTGGCCTCATTGTGGCAGTAAAGGAGGCTGTGGTGTGGACTAACATGTTGGAATGGGAATGAAGATTTGAATTAAAATGGCTGGCCACTAGGAAAAGTTGCTTTTTGCCAATGGAATGAAGGTTGCCGAAAATTGAACAGTACAGCACAGGAACAGGCCCTTCAGCCATAATTTTGCGCTGAGCCGCCTAAAAAGCAAATCAAAAATGCCCAAACACTAATCCCTCCACCACTCTCTGAGTAAAAACTTACCCCTCACATCCCTTTTGTACCTATCCTCTCTCATGTTAAATGTATACCTTCAGGCATGCATTCAACCATGGGAAACAGATACTCCCGGTCTACATTTACTCTATCTTTGCTTCTCATAATTTTATAAACCTCTATCAGATCTCCCCTCAGCCTCTGTTGCTCCAAAGAAAACAGTCTTGACGAAAGGTCTCGGCCTGAAACGTCGACTGCACCTCTTCCTAGAGATGCTGCCTGGCCTGCTGCGTTCACCAGCAACTTTCATGTGTGTTGCTTGTAGTCCAAATTTATGTAGCCTCTCAAGACAGCACATGATGGTAACCTCCTCTGCACCCTCTCCAAAGCTCACCATCTTTTCTATAGTGGGGCAACCATTACTGTATGCCATCCTCTAGATGTGGCCTAACCAGTGTTATACAAAATTGCAACACAGTCTCTTGACTTTTGAACTCAATGCCTTGACTAATAAAACAAGCATTCCATATGCCTTCTTAACAGCCAGAGGTCGTGGTACATATTGGTACCAATGACATAGGTAAGGAAAAGGGAGGAGGTCCTGAAGGCAGACTACAGGGAGTTAGGAAGGAAGTTGAGAAGCAGGACCTCAAAGGTAGTCATCTTGAGATTACTGCCTGTGCCACATGACAGTGAGTATAGGAATAGAATGAGGTGGAAGATAAATGCGTGGCTGAGGGATTGGAGCAGGGGGCAGGGATTCAGATTTCTGGATCATTGGGACCTCTTCTGGAGCAGGTGTGACCTGTACAGAAAGGACGGGTTGCATTTGAATCTGAGGGGGACCAATATCCTGGCGGGGAGGTTTGCAAAGGCTATTGGGGAGAGTTTAAACTAGAATTGCTGGGGGCAGGAACCTAACTGAAGTGACGGAGGAAAGGGAGGTTGGCTCACAAATAGAGAAAGCTTGGAGACAGTGCAAAAGGGAGGATAGGTAGGTGATAGAGAAGGGACGCACTCAGACCGATGGTTTGAGATGTGTCTATTTAAATGCAAGGAATACTATGAATAAAGTGGATGAGCTTACAGCGTGGATTACCACTTGGAGCTATGATATTGTGGCCATTACAGAGACTTGGATGGTGCAGGGGCAGGAATGGCAACTTCAAGTGCCAGATGTTTCAGAAAGGACAGGCAAGGAGGCAAAAGAGATGGGGGTGTGGCACTGTTGATCAGAGATACTGTCACGGCTGCAGAAAAAGAGAAAGTCATGGAGGGGTTGTTTATAGAGTCTCTATGGGTGGAAGTTAGGAATAGGAAGGAGTCAATAACTCTACTGGGTGTTTTTTATAGACCACCTAGTCTATAAAACAGACTGAGTGGTCTATAAAAGGGACATCTAGGAGCAGATAGGGAGAGAGATTCTGAAAAGGATTAATAATAGCAGGGTTGTTGTGGTGGGAGATTTTAATTTCCCAAATATAGATTGGCATCTCCCTAGAGTGAAGGGTTTAGTTGGGGTGGAGTTTGTTAGGTGTGCTCAGGAAGGTTTCTTGACACAATATGTAGATGTAAGCCTACAAGAGGAGAGGCACTGATATTGGGAAGTGAACCCTATACTCTCAGTTCTCAGTGGGAGAGCATTTTGGAGATAGTGATCACAGTTTTATCTCTTTTACCATAGCATTGGAGAGGGATAGAAATAGACAAGTTAGGGAAACGCAAACACGAGGAAATCTGCAGATGCTGGAAATTCAAGCAACACACACAAAATGCTGGTGGAATGCAGCAGGTCAGGCAGCATCTATAGGAAGAGGTACAGTCGACGTTTCAGGCCGAGACCCTTTGTCAGGATCTCGTTAGGGAAACGTTTAATTGGAGTAAGGGGAAATATGAGGCTATCAGGCAGGAACCGGGAAGCATAAATTGGAAACAGATGTTCTCAGGGAAACGTACGGAAGAAAAGTGTGGCAAATGTTCAGGGGATCTTTGTGTGGGGTTCTGCGTAGATATGTTCCAATGAGACAGAAAGGACGGTAGGGTACAGGCATCATAGTGTACAAAGGCTGTTGTAAATCTAATCAAGAAGAAAAGAAGAGCTTACGAAAGGTTCAAAAAACTGGGTAATGATAGAGATCTAAAAGACAATAAGGCTAACAGGAAGGAGCTTAAGAATGAAATTAGGAGAGCCAGAAGGGGCCATGAGAAGGCCTTGGAGGTCAGGATTTAGGAAAACCCCAAGGCAAGTATGTGAAGAGCAAAAGGATAAGACATGAGAGAATAGGAACAATCAAGTGTGACAGTGGAAAAGTGTGTATGGAACCTGAGGAGATGGTACTTAACAAGTAATTTGCTTCAATTTACACTATGGTAAAAGATCTTAGCGACTGTAGGGATGACTTACAGCGGACTGAAAAGCTTGAGCACGTAGATATTAAGGAAGAGGATGTGCTGGAGCTTTTGGAAAGCGTCAAGTTGGATAAGTCACCAAGACCGAAGAGGATATACCCCAAGCCACTGTGGGAAGTGAGGGAAGAGATTGCTGAGCCTCTAGCGATGATCTTTGCATCATCAATGTGGATGGGAGAGGTTCCAGATGATTGGAGGGTTGTGGATGTTGTTCCCTTATTCAAGAAAGGGAGTAGGGATAGACCAGTGAGTCTTACTTCAGTGGTTGGTAAGTTGATGGAGAAGATCCTGAGAGGCAGGATTTATAAGCATTTGAGAGGCATAATATGATTAGGAATAGTCAGCATGGCTTTGTCAAAGGCAGGTCATGCCTTACGAATCTGAATGAATTTTTTGAAGATGTGACTCAACACATTGATGAAGGTAGAGCGGTAGATGTAATGTATATAGATTTAACAAGGCATTTGATAAGGTACCCCATGTTTATTGAGAAAGTAAGAAGGCGTAGAATCCAAGGGGACATTGTTTTGTGGATCCAGAAATGGCTTGCCCACAGAAGGCAAAAAATGGTTGTACATGAGTCATATTCTGCATGGAGGCCGGTGACAAGTGGTGTGCCTCAGGGATCTGGTCTGGGACCCCTACTCATTGTGATTTTTATAAATGACCTGGATGAGGAAGTGGAGGGAAGGGTTATTAAATTTGACACTCAAAGCTGCTGCGTGGGTTGACTCTGTGGTTAAGAATGCATACGATTCATTGGCCTTCATCAATCGAGGGACTGGGTTTAAGAGCCGAGAGATAATGTTACAGCTATATAGGTCCCTGGTCAGACCCCACTTGAAGTACTGTGCTCATTTCTGGTCGCCTCACTACAGGAAGGATGTGGAAACCATAGAAAGGGTGCAGGGGAGATTTACAAGGATATTGTCTGGATTGGGGAGCATGCCTTATGAGAATAGGTTGAGTTAACGTGGCCTTTTCTCCTTGGAGCAACGGAGGATGAGAGGTGACCTGATAGAGGTGTACAAGATAATAAGATTTATCGTGTGGATAGTCAGAGGCTTTTTCCCAGGGCTGAAATGGCTAGCACAAAAGGGCATAATTTTAAGGTGCTTGGAAGAAGGTACAGAGGAGATGTCAGGGGTAAGTATTTTATGCAGAGAGTGGTGAGTGCGTGGAATGGGCTGCCAGCGGCAGTGGTGGAGGCAAAAACGGTAGGGTCTTTTAAGAGACTCCTGGGTGTATACATGGAGCTTAGAAAAATAGAAGTCTATGGGTAAGCTTAGGTAGTTCTAATGTAAGTGCATGTTCGGCACAGCTTTGTGGGCTGAAGGGCCTGTATTGTGCTGTAGGTTTTCAATGTTTCTATGTTTCTTCTCTGTTCTATGTAACTACTCTATTGACCTCTGTTGCCCCTTTCTAGGAGCTATGAACTTGGACCCCTCTCTGCTCAGCAACATTGTTAAGGATCTTGCCATGAAGAATGTACTGTTTTCTCGCATTTGCCCCATCAAGATGCAACATCTTACATTTATCTGGGTTAAACTCTGCCTGCCATTCCTTTGCCCATACAGTATCTGCAATTGATCCATATCATGCTCTGTTCTCCTCTTTGACCTCTAAATGCCCTAATATATTTATACACTTAGCACTGACTTCCTGATCCTCCACATCCATTTCTTTGGTAAATTCTGAAGCAAAGTACTCATTAAGTAATTCACCCACATTCTCTGTCTACAAGTAAATGTACAGTAAATGTTCCCCTCTTTATCCCTGAATGGTTCAACCCTCTCCCAAGTTATCCTCTTGCTCTTGATGTATGTATGGAATGCCTTGGGATTTATCTCAATCCTACTTGCCAAGGACTTTCTAGGCTTTCTTAATTCCCTTCTTTTGTTCTTTTCTGTCTTCCCTATACTCCTCATGTGCTCTGTTTGATCTTAACTTTTGAAGCTTTACATAGTTTTCCTTTTTCTTCATGAATAAATTCATCACCTCTCTGGACATCCAAGGTTCTCTTATCTATTAGGCTCATTACCTAACACCAGGTCCAGTACAGACCCTCCTCTCATTGGGCTGTCCCCATATTGATTTAAGAATCCTTCCTGCAAACACTTAACAAATACTGCCCCATCTAAACCTCTTGCACTGAGAAGTCCCCCAGTCAACATTAGGTCTCACTAGTGTAGGCTGCAGTGGGAGCAGCAGAAACAGTAAATAACTCCAACAGATTTGCAGGTGAAGACAGCTGAAATGTTGCCTCACCTGGAAGGACTGTTTGGGTCCTGAATGGAGATGAGGAAGGAGATAGTGGAAGGATGCAGGGATAGTGCTAGGAGACAGATGAGTGGGCAAGGACAAATGGTCAAGGGAATTATGGAGGAAGCAATCCATGTGGTAAGCGGAGAGTGAGGGGTGGGGGATGTACAGTTCAAAGCTTAAAGTCTGAAGTAAATTTAAAATCAAAGTACATATATATCATCATATACTAGCTTGAGATTAATTTTCTTGCGGGCATTCATAGTAAATACAAAGAAACACAATAAAAACTGCACACAACAAGATGGTCGAACAACCAATGTGCGAGAGACAACAAACTCTAATCCCATTGAAGATGGTCGAAGTTGCAGAGAGTGATGTATTGAAGACTCATGGGGTTGTAGGGGATGACAAGAGGACCCCTATCCCTGTTAAGTTGGTGGAAAGATGGGTTGAGGGTGGATGTCTGAAAAATTCAGGAGATTGGATGAGAGCAGCATCAATGATGGAGGAAGAGAAACCCCATTCTTAGAAAGAGGAGGATATCTCTGCCGTTCTGGAAAGGAAGGCTTCATCCTGGGTATGGATACAACAGAGAGCAAGAAACTGAGAAAAGGGAATGGCATTTTTACAGGAGACAGTGTGGGAAGAGATATAGTCAAGACATAGGAATCGGTAGATTCATAAAAGATATTGGTAGACAGTTTGTCTCCAGAACTGGAGTTAGAGAGATCAAGAAAGGGGAGAGAGGTGTCAGAAATGATCCAAGTGAAATTAACGGCAGGAATGAAGTTGAGGCAAAGTTGATAAAAATAATGAGCTCAGCATGAGTGCATGAAGCAGCACTAATGCAGTCATCAATGCAGTGCAGGAAGAGTTGGGGAGCATTACCAACGAAGGCTTGGAGCATGGACTGTTTCATGTAACCAATGAAAAAGTAGGCAGACATGGGGCCTAAGTGGGTATCCATGACTACACCTTGGGATTGGAGAAAGTGGGAGGAGCTGAAAGAAAAATTGGTGAGTGTGAGGACCAGTTCTGCCAGTTGGAGGAGGATGGTAGTGGAGGGATACTGATGAAGTCTATTGTCAAGAAAGTAACAGAATGTTTTAAGGCCTTCTTGATGGGGGATAGAAGTACATATGGTGAACATGAGGCAAATAAGACCAAGGAATTGAAAATTGTTGAAGAGATTGTTAGCATATGATGGTGCTGCAGATGTAAGTTGAGAAAGAAGCAGAGGGGTTTAAGGCCTTCTTTATGGGGTATAGAAGTGAATATTGATTGGACATCCATGGTGAAAACTGAGAAGGAAGCTGAAGGCTTTATAACCTTCTTGATGGAGGATAGAAGTACTGTATATAGTGACATGGTGAAATTTTCTATTATTTACAAAACAGCAATAAGCAGGACAAAACACTCTATTCTTACCTAATAAAGTTGTTATCTACTTGGGTCTAAAATTACTAACTAATCCAAACCAAACCTGATATTGAGGACATACTTTTTTGATATCCAACTTGAGTATTGCCATCCAGAATCCAATAGGTTTATAGCATATGACACAAGCTAACCTGACCAACATAGCTGTATGGCTCTTCGAATTATCCTACATATAATAGTGTGTTTTTGCAATCCTCAGTATTAGTGCAATGCAACCTAAGGCAGAGGACATACTGTAACAATTTCAAAGCCATACAGATGGTAGGGCTATGTTGAGCTTGGTTAGTTAGCCAACTCAAATACCATATATAAACTTGCTGATGATACAACCATTGTTAGTAGAATCTCAGATGGAGATGAGAAGGCGTACAGGACCAATATAGTGGACTAATATAGGACCAATATCCAACTAATGGAGTGGTGTCGCAGCAATAATCTTGCACTCAACATCAGTGTCATATACCCTGTGACGGGTTAAAGAACCAGCAGAAATGGAAAACACTTTGGAGTCCAGTATTGCTATTAACTAATGGTATTTATTAGTAATTACGCAATTCAGTAATATAAATGCAGATATATCAAACAGGTTAGCAATGATTTTATTTATATGTATGTGTATATATATATATGTATGTGTGTGTGTGTGTGTGTGTGTGTGTGTGTGTGTGTGTGTGTGTGTGTGGAAATATATGAAAACCAAGCTTCTTCGAGTCTAGGGGTAAATAGATAGCCTTACGATAATGAGTAGAGTTCAGTTCAGTTCATGGTATTGAGCTGAGTAGTGATGGAGAGAGAGAGAGGGAGAGATCTGAGTCTTCAGGTGAGCTGACACCGTCCATCTTCCCGTTGTCCTCCGAAATCCTTTAGAAGTCACCAACTGTGACCACAACAAAGGGGACCGTTCTTCTGTGGAGGAATTATCAACCCAGGTGAGGATGGAACACATGAATAACTCCTCACCGGTCACACCCTTTTCTCACTGCGAGAGTCACTGATCAATCTGCCTAATTGATCCTCCAAAACCCACCTCTTCTGTGGGCACAACAAAGCTCATTCAGTGTCCAAAACCATGTGGCTGTAGGTCTTAACAGCTGACCTTCTGTTTATCTCACTGTGCTGAATACCAACTGTCCATCAAGGAGCTCCTCCCTTCTGTCTCTGTAAGAACTTGGAAGCTGCTAGTGTCCTTGCAAAAGTGTAAACATGCTGCTGAAAAACCATAGCATCATCTCAAAGCAGTCTTTGCCTCGCTCTCTCTGTCTTTCTCTCTCTTTTAACAAGGTGTCTGTTTTGGACACCTCTCTCCCTCTCTTTCCAAAAGCACAGTTCATAGGGATAATTCAGGACACCGTCACAATCAGTAAAACTAAAGAGCTTATTGTGGACTTCAGGAAGGGTAAGATGAAGGAACACATACCAGTCCTCATAAAGGGATCAGAAGTGGAGAGAGTGAGAAATTTCAAGTTTTTGGGTGTCAAGATCTCTGAGGATCTACAAGGATTTAGTCATCCCGAGGCTAAAGGAGTCAGATAAGTGGGTGATGGTCAGGGAAGCGAGGGAAAGAGCTCAGATGGTAGAGGGCACACCTGTGGCCATCCCCCTCAGTAATCATTATCTCGTTTTGGATACGGTTGAGGGGGATGACCTGACAGAGGAAGACCATGGCGATCAGGTTTTTGGCACTAAGCCAGGTTCCATGGTGCAGAAGGGAAAGAGGAAGATGAGGAATGCCGTAGTCATAGGGGATTCCATAGTGAGGGGAACAGACAGGACGTTCTGCCAGCCTGATAGAGATACCCGCATGATGTGTTGCCTCCCAGGTGCCAGGGTACGGGATGTCTTGGATCGGGTGCAGAGTATTCTGAAGGGAGAGGGTGACCAGCCAGAAGTCTTGGTACATGTCGGTACCAATGAAATAGGTAGAAAAAGGGAGGAGGTTCTGAAGACAGGATTCAGGTAGGAAGCTTAAAAGCAGGACCAGCAGGGTAGTAATCTCAGGATTGCTGCCTGTGCCACATGCTAGCAAGTGCAAGAATAGCATGATCAGGTGTATTAATGTGTGGCTGAGAGACCGGTGTAGGGGGCAGGGCTTCAGATTCCTGATCACTGGGGCCTCTTCTGGGGGAGGTACGACCTGTACAAAAAGGACGGGTTACACCTGAACCCAAAGGGGTCCAATATCCTAGTGGGCACATTTAATAGAGCTGTTAGGGAGGTTTTAAACTAATTTGGCAGGGGGGATGGGAACCAGAGTGATAGGGCTGAGGAAGGGGAAAACAGAAATAAATCAAAGATAGCATGCAACAGAGATTATAGAAAGAACAGGCAGGAGATGAGGCTTAATTAAAGCCAATGGCATGAGTTACAGTGCAATAGAGACGTGGTGCAATTAAAACAGAAAACAACAAATACTGGACTGAGAGTGACTGAGAAATAAAATGGACGATCTTGAAATTCAGCTACAGATTGGCAAGTATGACATTGTGGCAATCTCTGAAATTTGGCTAAAGGACGGCTGCCATTGGGAGCTGAACGTCCAAAGATATATGGTGTATCGGAAAGATAGGTTAGTTGGCAGAGGGGGTGGTGTGGCTCTGTGTATAAGAAATAATATTAAATTGTTGGAAAGAGATGACATAAGATTAGAAAGTGAAGAGTCTCTATGGGGTGAGTTAAGAAATGGCAAGGGTAAAAGGACCCAATAGCAATTATATACAGGCCTCCAAACGGCAGCTGGGATGTGGATTACAAATTACAGCAGGAGATAGAAAAGGCATATCAGAAAGGCAATGTGAAAGTGGATTGGGAAAACTAGGCCAGTACTGGACCTCAAGAGAGAGAATTTATAGAATGTCTAAGGGACGGATTTTTAGAACAGCTTGCTGTTGAATCCACTTGGGGATTGGCTGTGCTGGATTGGGTGTTGTACAATAATCTGAAGGTGATAAGAGAGCCTAAGGTTAAGGAACCCTTCAGGAACAGTGATCACAATATGATCGAGTTCACTTTGAAATTTGAGAGGGAAAAAACAAAATCTAATGTGTCGGTATTTCAGTGGAATAAAGGAAATTACAATGGCATGAGAGGGGAACTGGCCGAAGTTGACTGGAAAGGAACATTTGCAGGAAGGACAGTAGAGCAGCAATGGCAGGAGTTTCTGTGAAAACGAGGGAAGTGCAAGACAGATATATTCCAAATAAGAAGAAATTTTCAAAGGAAAGAAGGACACCACCGTGGCCAAAGTAAAAGCAAAAGAGCGGGCATACGAGGAAGCCAGAGGTAGTGAGAAGATAGCGGATTGGGGAGCTTTTAAAAACTTGCAGAAGGAAACTAAGAAGGTCATTCGGAACAAAAAGATGAATTATGAGAGGAAGCTGGCGACTAATATCAGAGAAGATACTAAAAGCTTTTTTAAGTATATAAAGGGTAAAAGAGAGTCGAGGGTAAATATAGGACCAATACAAAATTACGCTGAAGATATTGTAATGAGAGATACAGAGATGGCAGCGGAACTGAATGCATATTTTGCACCAGTCTTCACAGTGGAAGACTTCTGCAGTATACCGGACATCTAAGAGTGTCAGGGAAGTGAGGTTTGTGCAGTGAAAATTATGACTGAGAAGGTGATCAGGAAACTTAATTGTCTGAAGGTGGATAAATCTCCTGGACATAATAGAATGCACCCTCGGGTTCTGAAGGATTTAGTTGGAGAGATCGCGGAGGCATTAATGATGATCTTTCAAGAATCGATAGATTCTGGCATTGTACCGAATGACTGGAATATTGCAAATGTTACTCCACTATTTAAGAAGGGTTGGAGGCAGCAGAAAGGAAACTATAGACCTGTTAGCCTGACATCAGTGGTCGGGAAGTTGTTGGAATCAATTGTGAGGGATGAGATTATGGCATACCTGGAGGCGCATGACAAGATAGGCCAAAGCCAGCGTGGTTTCCTGAAAGGAAGGTCTTGCCTGACATATCTACTGCAAATCTTTGAGGAAGTTACAAGCAGGGTGGACAAAGGAGATGCAATAGACATGGTGTATTTGGATTTTCAGAAGACCTTTGACAAGGTGCTGCACATAAGGCTGATGAGGCAAGATACGAGCCCATGGAATTACAGGGAAATTACTGGTGTTGGTGGAGCAATGGCTGGTCGGCAGAAAACAGAAAGTGGGAATAAAGGGATCCTATTCTGGCTGGCTGCCGGTTACCAGTGGAGTTCCACAGGGGTCCGTGTTGGGACCATTACTTTTTATGATGTATGTCAATGATTTGGACTATGGTATTAATGGATTTGTGGCTAAATTTGCCAATGATACAAAGATAGGTGGAGAAGCGGGTAGTGTTGAGGAAACATAGAGCCTGCAGAGAGATTTAGGTAGTTTAGAGGAATGGACAAAGAAGTGGCAAATGAAATACAATGTTGGAAAGTGTATGGTCATGCATTTTGGTGGAAGGAATAAACAGGCAGACTATTATTTAGATGGGGAGAGAATTGAAAATGCAAAGTTGCAAAGCGACTTGGGAGTCCTTGTGCAAGATACCCTAAAGGTTAACCTGCAGGTTGAGTCGGTGGTGAAGAAGGCGAATGCCATGTTGGCATTCATTTCTAGAGGTATAGAATTTAAGAGCCGGCTTGTGATGTTGAGAC
Organism: Mobula hypostoma; assembly: GCF_963921235.1. Lineage (NCBI taxonomy): Eukaryota > Metazoa > Chordata > Chondrichthyes > Myliobatiformes > Myliobatidae > Mobula > Mobula hypostoma. The sequence goes on along the minus strand of NC_086118.1, from coordinate 6,439,982 downwards.
TCTATAAGGCACTTGTGAGACCACACTTAGAGTATTGTGTGCAGTTTAGGACTCCTTATTTTAGAAAGGATATACTGACATTGGAGAGGGTTCAGAGAAGATTCATGAGAATGATTCCAGGAATGAGAAGGTGACTGTATGAGGAACATCTGGCAGCTTTTGGGCTGTATTCCCTGGAGGTCAGGAGAATGAGGGGGGATCTCATTGAAACATTCCAAATGTTAAAAGGCCTGAACAGATTAGATATGGCAAAGTTACTTCCCATGGTAGGGGATTCTAGGACAAGAGGGCATGACTTCAGGATTGAAGGATGTTGTTTTAGAACTAAGATGTGGAGAAATTACTTTAGTCAGAGGGTGGTAAATCTGTGGAATTTGTTGCCACGAGCAACTGTGGAGGTCAAGTCATTGGGTGTATTTAAGGCAGAGATAGATAGGTTCTTGATTAGCCAGGGCATCAAAGGGTATGGGGTGAAAGCAGGGGAGTGAGGATGACTGGATGAAGTGATCGGCCTATGACTGAATGGCAGAACAGACTCAATGGGCCAGATGGCCCACTTCTGCTCCTAAATCTTATGGCCTTATGACCTAACCTGGTCCCAACATATCGATGTAGTTATAAAGAAGGCAAAACATCGACTATACTTCATTAGGAGTTTGAAGAGATTTGACATGACACTCAAGAACTTCTGTAGATGTACAGGCTGCATCACTGTCTAAGTATGGTTGGGGGGGAGGGCTACTGCACAGGACTGAAAAACGCTGCAGAGGGTTGTAAATTTAGTCGGCTCCATCTTGGGTACTAGCCTACAAAGTATGCAGAACATCTTCAAGGAGTGGTGTCTCAGAAAGGCAGCGTCCATTATTAAGGACCCCCCGTACCCAAGGCATGCCCTTTTCTCACTGTTACCATCATGTAGCCTAAAGGCACACACTCAGCGCTTCAGGAACAGTTTCTTCCCGTCTGCAATTCAATTCATTGAACCCATAAAGAGTACCTCACTTTTTAAATATTTATTATTTCTGTTTTGCATGATTTTAATCTATTCAATATACATATACTGTAATTGATTTACTTATTTATTTATTTTTACTTTTTTTCTCCTATATTATGTATTGCATTGAACTGCTGCTGCTGTTAACAAAGTTTACAACACATGCTGGCAATAATAAACCTGATTCTGACAACACTCACACATAATATAGCACAAGCCACTCTGATTGATTGGCATTCAAACATTACAGCACCCTCTCTCCACAACACTCCATGACTGCAGAGACAAATCTTCTCTGGATGCACACAGAATATACTGTGACATCTTCACAAGAATTCTATGAAAACAAATGGAAATATTCTGTAAAGGGGCGGAGCTACAATGGCGCTTAACAGCAACTCCTTCGAGCTCATCTACAGAAACAGCTTAATTTCTACCTCTAATGTCTCTCTTTTCCCTTTTCAGGGTGGATGGGTTCTGTTGAAAAAGCTGACCTGGAGATACACTTAGGCTTTGGTTCTTTGTGGCAGTGGGACCAACTTCCAGGACTCATGACCGGCCACTTTTCGAAATCCCAGAAATGCAGCCTAGAAGACAAGCGTGTTTTCAGGATTCCAAGGCTTTGCGGCCCAGTGGGTTGGCTGATTCTATGCCGCTACTGTGACTGAAGTGTTGTGGGAGAAAACGGAATATCAGGAGCAGAGGATCAGCTTTTGGAGGCTCTGTACTCAGTGAATCATGCATTTCCTCTCTCTCATTGGTGGGGAAAGAGTTCATTGCTGATTCTCAAGTTGGAGAACTCAGAAAAATGCAATGCGGCAGACTTTATTTTTGCATATCAGCAAGTTGTTTTATTTTGTCCCCCCTCTTGCCTGTTGCTGTGAAAGAGTGATGCACCTCTCTCCCTTCATTGGGGGAGACAGAGACTGTGGTATGTCGAATTGTTTGGTGAATGATTAGTTCTTGTTGTACTGCAGATCATGGCCTTTCTTAGGGGCTTTACTATTGCTTGCTTGGTGGGTGGAGCGTGCAGGTGCATTTTTTGAAGAAGTTGGTGGAGGTGGGGGAGGGTCATAGCTTTGCTGTTGAGTGTGTGTGGGAGGGGGAAGTAGGGATGCTTTGGGGTTCTAATGCTTTACTGTCATTCATTCTTTGGGGAACTATTCTGTTTTTGGGGATGTCTGCAAAGAACAAGAATTTCAGAATGTATATTGTATACATTCTCTGATAGTAAATGGAACTATTGAACTATTGAACCGCAGCTAGGAGAAGAACAGCAATTGTAAGAGGACATCCCTACTTGTTTACCTCCATGACTGTACTGTGCAGATTAGGAAAAGCATCTGAGCTCCACCTTTGCCGTGTGATCAAATTCTTGGAGCTTCCTATCCTAGAGGAGTGTGGTACTGCCTTCACTGGACTGTTGTAGGTCAAGAACAGAGTTTCTCAGCACCTGCTCAAGGGACAGAATGGCTTCCATGCACTCTGAGATAGGAAGAATATAAGCCCTGACTAAATAAACATTTCAAATCATACTTACATGCTCAAACAAGACAAAATAGATATCATTGTAAGCAAATTGATAGCACAGTGGTGCAGTCACTAGAGTCACCGCATCATGGCTCCAGCAACCAGGGTTCAATCCTGACCTAAAGTAGTACCTGTGTGGAGTATGCACATTCTCCCTGTGATTGTGTGGGTTTTATTCGGGTATTTTGATTTCTTTCCGAAGATATGTACATTGTCGGTGGATTGTTCTCTGTAAATTGCATCTTGTGTACTTGTGTGGTAGCATTCCAAGGCAGTTAATATGTAGAGGCAGAATAAAAGTAGAATTACTGTTAATGAATAAATAATGGCTGATGCAGAGCTGGTTGGCCAAAAGTCCTATTTCTGCGTTGTGTTACTCTAGCAAACTCTCATTATGTTTGCATCATCCTCAGCTCATGTTCCCGAATGACTTTGCTTGTCCTACTGTTGTGTGTTAAGCTCCTGCAGTAGGAATTTTGGAGGTTCTTTACGCAAAGCCTTAGCCCTAACATAGGCCATCTGCCTATGCTAGGGATATTGTGGTCCAGGTAATTCTTTGATGGACAGCATATACTCCATCTGAGCCAGCATAGAAACTGTGATGCCAACCATAAGACCATAAGACATAAGACCATAAGACAAAGGAGCAGAAGTCAGCCATTCAGCCCATCGAGTCTGCTCCACCATTTTATCATGGGCTGATCCATTCTCCCATTTAGTCCCACTCTCCCGCCTTCTCACCATAACCTTTGATGCCCTGGCTACTCAGATACCTATCAATCTCTGCCTTAAATACACCCAATGACTTGGCCTCCACTGCTGCCCGTGGCAACAAATTCCATAGATTCACCACCCTCTGACTAAAAATATTTCTTCGCATCTCTGTTCTGAATGGGCGCCCTTCAATCCTTAAGTCATGCCATCTCGTACTAGACTCCCCATCATGGGAAACAACTTTGCCACATCCACTCTGTCCATGCCTTTCAACATTCAAAATGTTTCTATGAGGTCCCTCCTCATTCTTCTAAACTCCAAGGAATACAGTCCAAGAGCAGACAAATGTTCCTCATATGTTAACCCTCTCATTCCCAGAATCATTCTAGTGAATCTTCTCTGTACCCTCTCCAATGTCAGCACATCCTTTCTTAAATAAGGAGACCAAAACTGCCAAGTGGGGTCTCACCAGCGCCTTATAGAGCCTCAACATCACATCCCTGCTCCTATACTCTATTCCTCTAGAAATGAATGCCAACATTGCATTTGCCTTCTTCACCACCGACTCAACCTGGAGGTTAACCTTAAGGGTATCCTGTACGAGGACTCCCAAGTCCCGTTGCATCTCAGAACTTTGAATTCTCTCTCCATTTAAATAATACTCTGCCCGTTTATTTCTTCTGCCAAAGTGCATAACCATACACTTTCCAACATTGTGTTTCATTTGTCATTTCTTTGACCATTCTTCCAATCTATCCAAGTCTCTCTGCATTCTCTCCGTTTCCTCAGCACTACCGGCCCCTCCACCTATCTTCGTATCGTCAGCAAACTTAGCCACAAAGCCATCTATTACATAATCCAAATCGCTAATGTACAATGTCAAAAGAAGTGGCCCCAAAACGGACCCCTGTGGAACACCACTGGTAACTGGCAACCAACCAGAATAGGATCCCTTTATTCCCACTCTCTGTTTCCTGCAAATCAGCCAACGCTCTATCCACGTATGTAACTTTCCCGTAATTCCATGGACTCTTATCTTGTTAAGTAGCCTCATGTCTGGCACCTTGTCAAAGGCCTTCTGAAAATCCAAATATACAACATCCACAGCATCTCCCTTGTCTAGCCTACTTGTAATTTCCTCAAAAAATTGTAATAGGTTTGTCAGGCAGGATTTTCCTTTAAGGAATCCATGCTGAGTTCTGCCTATCTTGTCATATGCCTCCAGGTACTCTGTAACCTCATCCTTGACAATCGACTCCGACAACTTCCCAACCACCGACGTCAAGCTCACATGTTTATAATTTCCTTTTTCCTTCCTTGCCCCCTTCTTAAATAGCGGGGTGACATTTGCAATCTTCCAGTCCTCCGGAACCATGCCAGAATCTATCAACTTTTGAAAGATAATTGCGAATGCCTTCACAATCTCCACAACTACTTCCTTCATAGCACAAGGGTGCATTCCGTCTTGTCCGGGAGATTTATCTACCTTTAGACTATTCAGCTTCCTGAGTACTTCCTCTGTTGTAATTGTGACTGCGCACATTTCTCTTCCCTGCCACCCTTGAGTGTCCGGTATACTGCTGATGTCTTCCTCAGTGAAGACTGATGCAAAATACTCATTCAGTTCCTCCGCCATTTCCTTATCTCCCATTACAATTTCTCCAGCATCATTTTCTATCGGTCCTATATCTACTCTCAGCTGTCTTTTACTCTTTATATACTTGAAAAAGCTTTCAGTATCCTCTTTGATATTATTTGCTTGCTTCCTTTCATAGTTAATCTTTTCCCTCTTAATGACCTTCTTAGTTTCCTTTTGTAAGCCTTTAAAAACTTCCCAATCCTCTGTCTTCCCACTAATTTTTTCTTCCTTGTATGCCTTGCTTTAACTTTGGCTTTGACTTCTCTTCTCAACCACAGTTGCATCCTTTTTCCATTCGAAAATTTCTTCTTTTTTGGAATGTATACCTGTCTTGCACCTTCCTCACTTCTCGCATAAACTCCAGCCACTGCTGCTCTGCCGTCTTTCCCGCCAGTGTCCCTTTCCAGTCAACTTTGGCCAGTTCTTTACTCCACTGAAATACCGACACATCAGATTTCGGCTTCACTTTTTCAAATTTCACAGTGAACTCTATCATGTTATGATCACTGTCTCCTAAGGGTTCCTTCACCTCAATCTCTCTAATCACCTCCGGTTCATTACACAATACCCAATCCGGTACAGCCGATCCCCTAGTGGGCTCAACAACAAGCTGTTCTATAAAGACATCTCGCAGACATTCTACAAATTCTCTCTCGAGATCCAGTGCTGACCTGATTTTCCCAATCCACTTACATGTTAAAATCCCCCACAATTATCATAACACTGCCCTTCTGACAAGCCTTTTCTATTTCCTGTTGTAATTTGTAGTCCACATCACTGCAGCTATTTGGAGGCCTATAAATAACTGCCATCAGGGTCCATTTACCCCTGCGAATTCTTAGCTCAACTCATAAAGATTCTGCACTTTCTGATCCTATATCACCTCTTTCTAATGATTTAATATAATTTCTTACCAATAAAGCCACATCTCCCCCTCTGCCTACCTTCTTATCCCTCCGATACACCGTGTATCCTTGGACATTTAGCTCCCAGAGACATGCATCCTTTAGACACGTCTCAGTGATGGCCACAATATCATACCTGCCAATCTGTAGCTATACGACAAGATCATCCACTTTATTCCTTATGCTGTGTGCATTTAAGTATAACACCTTAAGACTAGTATTTGGTACTTTTCGCTTTGATTTCACTGCAACTTTATTGCACTGCAACTCATCCCAATCGCTAAAAATTTGCCCCATCACCTGCCAGTCTTTCCTGACATCTTTACTGCTCACTATCTTAGATTTATTTCTGTTTTCTCCTTCCTCCGCTCTATCATTCCGGTTCCCATCCCCCTACCAAATTAGTTTAAACCCTCCCTAACAGCTCTATTAAACTTTCCAGCCAGGATATAGGTCCCCTTCGGGTTCAGGTGTAACCTGTCCTTTTTGAACAGGTCATACTTCCCCCAGAAGAGATCCCGATTATCCTTTTCATATGAAGAAAGACTGGTACTCGTTGGAATGGAGAAGATTGAGGGGAGATCTGATTGAAACGTATAAGATCCTAAAGGGATTGGACAGGCTAGATGCAGGAAGGTTGTTCCCGATGTTGGGGAAGTCCAGAACGAGGGGTCACAGTTTGAGGATAGAGGGGAAGCCTTTTAGGACCGAGATTAGGAAAAACTTCTTCACACAGAGAGTGGTGAATCTGTGGAATTCTCTGCCACAGGAAACAGTTGAGGCCAGTTCATTGGCTATATTTAAGAGGGAGTTAGATATGGCCCTTGTGGCTACAGGGGTCAGGGGGTATGGAGGGAAGGCTGGGGCGGGGTTCTGAGTTGGAGGATCAGCCATGATCATAATAAATGGCGGTGTAGGCTCGAAGGGCCGAATGGCCTACTCCTGCACCTATTTTCTATGTTTCTATGTTTCTATGTTTCTAAGAAACTGAATCCAAGATTCATTGTTGCCTGATCTAATGTCTACTTGTAAAAGGCACAGTGCTCAAGCACCAATGATAAAAGAAGTCATGCAACTCTTATGGAATGTACAGAACTCAATGCACTTTGAATTTGTGAATTAGCATTAACATCTGAAACAAAAAAAGTATAAAAAAACTTCTTTGGAATCCATTTTGTTACTTACTGATGAGGGATAGGAAACCTGATAAACCTGATAGAAAACCAACATCCCCACTCTCACCTTCCCCCCCGCAACATTCTCACACTTGCTTCTCACAATCCTACTGCACTGGCTAACCGCTGAACCCATTGTTATGTACCCCGTAACTGGGTTGCCAAACCAGCAGAAATGGGACACTCGTTGGAGTCTGTGATTACTCGAAGCTAATAAAGTTTTATTGAAGAAATAAGTAATACAGTACACTAACCGCAAGGATATAAATGTAACAGGTTAACAATGATAATATACACATATACACAGTCTAGGGGTAAAATGATCAGTCTTAAGGTGAAGTCTTAAAGTTCAAGCTAGTGCAGTTCAAAGTAATCGCTGTTGTACCGTTGGAGAGAGAGAGAGAGAGAGAGAGAGAGAGAGAGAGAGAGAGAGAGAGAGAGAGAGAGAGAGAGAGAGAGAGAGTGAGAGAGTGAGAGATACATTTGGTTTCAGGCAAACCTTTCCATGCCTTCTGATCCTGCTGTGGTCACCGATTGTGACCCTTCCGTTCCGGATACGATCGTTCTTCCGTGGTGAACCCGGCACCCAGGCAAGGGCGGAAACACACCAGGTTCCCACTGATCGTGCCGTACACCCTGTGAGCCTCTAACCGATTCCCACGAACCGGTCCTCAACCAACTTGTGGGGCACACTGCTCTTTCCAGGGTCTCGTGGAGTGTGTGTTGTGCCTTAGTAAACCCGCTATTTTTATCCCCCTGATGAGGTATCACCTGTCCATCAAACTTTAAACAGTTCAGGTTCAAAGCAAATGGTCTGTGGCAGACGCCAACATCTGAATTGTGTCTCTTTCTCGTTAATCTCTCTCTTCTCTCATTAGCATTTTGAATGTTTCTCTATTGTCTTTCGTTATCTCTCTCATTAGCATCATCCGTTCTGCAGCACTGCTTGGCTTCACACATGACACCATGAAAACCACCTTATTATTATTTTCTCTTCTTTTTGCACTACTTATTTAACATTTCATAAATATATTTTCTCTCTCTTCTCTCCCTCCTTCCCTTTCTCCCTATTTCTATCTATCTCTACCTATCTCATTTCAATTCTGTCTGATACTTATAGCTATCACTGTTCATGGTATTTGGGTGACACCAGCATGCCCCATTTGTTCTTTACTCTTCGATGTGTTGAAGTGCCCAAAAGTCAACCTTAGTACATTTTATATTTATAATTACTGACCAGCAGGTCAAATGTCAGTAGTATGGAGATCACATGGAAAATTCCTGAGGGACAGGATTAATCTACACTTAGAAAGCCAAGGATTTATCAGGGATTTGTTGGTGGAAGGCACTGTCTGACTAATTACATAGAATTTTTTGAAGTGCTACCTCAGATTATTGACGCAGGCAGAGCAGTTAATGTGTTCAGTAACAGAGTTCAGAGTAAGGCCTTTGAAAGGTCCTATGCAGCAGGCTGGTCAAAAAGTTTAAATCCTATGGGATCCAAGGCAAGCTGGTGATTGTATCCAAAATTGGCCTGGTAATAGGAGACAGAGGGTGATAAGGAAGGGTTACTACTGTCGTTGGTAGTCTGTGACCAGTGGTGCACCACAGGCATCAGTACAGGGACACTTCATGTTTGTTAAATACACTAACAACTTAGATATGGATATAGAATGTATGATTTCGAAGATGACATGAACATTGGTGGTGATTTTGATGGTGAGGAGGGTATTCAGCTTAAAGAATGATATTAAGAAGCTGGTAACTTTGACAGGTCACTGGCAGATGACATTTTATCCTGATAACTGTGAGGTAATCAATTTTTGGTGGTCTTATAAGGATAGACACATATCAGCACTAAGGAGTACAGAAGACCAAGGGACCTTTATGTTTGAGTCCAAAGATTCTTTAAAGATTCACACGGGTAAACAAAATGGTAAAGAAGACACTTGGAATATTTGCCTTTGTTAGCAGTGGAACCGAATGTGGGAGCAGAGAGCTGCTGGTACAACGTTCTAAAACATTGGTGAGGCAACAACTGGAATATTATGTCACACTTCAGGAAGGATGTGAGAGCATGCCGAAGACACTCACCAAACAGTTATCTGCGGTGAAATAGTTAATCCTGGGCAGTCTGAATTCATGTCCTTGGAGCAGAGGAGACAATATGGGGGAAGCCTGATGGAGGTGTACAAAATTGCATGCAATGTAGTCAGAGTGGGTTGTAAGAAATTTTATCCTGTGAAAAAGATGTCTAAGATCAGGAGGCATAGGGTTAAGGTGAATAGTAAGAGGAATTTTTTCCCAGAGGGTGGTTTCAACCTAGAGCACATTGTCTGAGGGAATACTAGAGGCAGAGGAATGCACACCTGAATTGCTAATGCATTAAAGGGTACAAACTAGGTGTGGTAAACAGAATTAGTACAGATAGGTACTTGTTAGTCAGCATGGATGTGGTGGGTCAAAAGACCTATTTCTGTACGGTATGACCATAACTGTGCCTATGATTTAGCTGAATTGTAGAGCAGATGAAATGTTTTTCTGTAAATTCACCACTACAAGAATAGTCTGTTTCTTCTCTCTATCTCATCCCTACAGTGCTTCTCATGGGCTCTCATCAATAACAACTGTTTTCAAATAAGGACATATTCTTGCCACTGTAAACAAAATAAACATTCCTGTCATCAAGGCTTCTAACAATTGTCACTAACCCTGTAATGACATAGAGCAGTCAGTGGACAAAAAAGCTCTAAAAAAACCCTCAGAAATGGGCCAGTAACATCATGAAGGATCCCACCTGTCCCATCAGAAGGAGGCTACACAGCAGCCACTCCAGGACTACTAAACTGAAAATCAGTTACTTCCCTCAAGCTGTAAGGCTGATCAACACCTCCACCCACTAACTCACCCATCTTCACCACACCTCCTCCAAGCTACCACTACTTTATCATTTCCTGTCAGTCACCTATGTACTGACAGGAAATGTCAGTAGTCATGTGCCTAGAGTCACTCTATGGACATACAATTTATGTGTATAAGCTATCTTTTATAATTAGAATTATTGTGTTTTATCTTATTGTGTTTTTCTTTGTGCTGCATTGGATCTGGAGTAACAACTATCTCATTCTCCTTTACATTTGTGTACTGCAAATACCATTAAACAATCTTGAACTCTATGTGAATGTTGCCTGGTTTCAGCTTCAGCTTGTAAACCTGTCCACATTTCTGACCTCCAGATTGTGGTATATCTTTGCTCCAGGTAATTCACGGTGAACCTTAGGTGGATAGATCTAAGGAGCTAGTCTGTCCTGAGTTTAACCGACTTAGCATGTCTGTAGTACCACACAACAAAATGAAAGATGTCTTCAGTGTGAAGATAGGACTTTCTTACAACGCAATGTGAACATAGAAACATAGAAACATAGAAAATAGGTGCAGGAGTAGGCCATTCGGCCCTTCGAGCCTGCACCGCCATTTATTAAGATCATGGCTGATCCTCCAACTCAGAACCCCGCCCCAGCCTTCCCTCCATACCCCCTGACCCCCGTAGCCACAAGGGCCATATCTAACTCCCTCTTAAATATAGCCAATGAACTGGCCTCAACTGTTTCCTGTGGCAGAGAATTCCACAGATTCACCACTCTCTGTGTGAAGAAGTTTTTCCTAATCTCGGTCCTAAAAGGCTTCCCCTCTATCCTCAAACTGTGACCCCTCGTTCTGGACTTCCCCAACATCGGGAACAACCTTCCTGCATCTAGCCTGTCCAATCCCTTTAGGATCTTATACGTTTCAATCAGATCCCCCCTCAATCTTCTAAATTCCAACGAGTACAAGCCCAGTTCATCCAGTCTTTCTTCATATGAAAGTCCTGCCATCCCAGGAATCAATCTGCTGAACCTTCTTTGTACTCCCTCTATGGCAAGGATGTCTTTCCTCAGATTAGGGGACCAAAACTGCACACAATACTCCAGGTGTGGTCTCACCAAGGCCTTGTACAACTGCAGTAGTACCTCCCTGCTCCTGTACTCGAATCCTCTCGCTATAAATGCCAGCATACCATTCGCCTTTTTCACCGCCTGCTGTACCTGCATGCCCACTTTCAATGACTGGTGAATAATGACACCCAGGTCTCGTTGCACCTCCCCTTTTCCTAATCGGCCACCATTCAGATAATAATCTGTTTTCCTATTTTTGCCACCAAAGTGGATAACTTCACATTTATCCACATTAAATTGCATCTGCCGTGAATTTGCCCACTCACCCAACCTATCCAAGTCACCCTGCATCCTCTTAGCATCCTCCTCACAGCTAACATTGCCACCCAGCTTCGTGTCATCCGCAAACTTGGAGATGCTGCATTTAATTCCCTCATCCAAGTCATTAATATATATTGTAAACAACTGGGGTCCCAGCACTGAGCCTTGCGGTACCCCACTAGTCACCGCCTGCCATTCTGAAAAGGTCCCGTTTATTCCCACTCTTTGCTTCCTGTCTGCTAACCAATTCTCCACCCACACCAATACCTTACCCCCAATACCATGTGCTTTAAGTATGCACACTAATCTCCTATGTGGGACCTTGTCAAAAACCTTTTAAAAATCCAAATATACCACATCCACTGGTTCTCCCCTATCCACTCTACTAGTTACATCCTCAAAAAATTCTATGAGATTCGTCAGACATGATTTTCCTTTCACAAATCCATGCTGACTTTGTCCGATCATTTCACCGCTTTCCAAATGTGCTGTTATCACATCTTTGATAACTGACTCCAGCAGTTTCCCCACCACCGACGTTAGGCTAACCGGTCTATAATTCCCCGGTTTCTCTCTCCCTCCTTTTTTAAAAAGTGGAGTTACATTAGCCACCCTCCAATCCTCAGGAACTAGTCCAGAATCAAACGAGTTTTGAAAAATTATCACTAATTCATCCACTATTTCTTGGGCTACTTCCTTAAGCACTCTAGGATGCAGACCATCTGGCCCTGGGGATTTGTCTGCCTTCAATCCCTTCAATTTACCTAACACCACTTCCCTACTAACATGTATTTCGCTCAGTTCCTCCATCTCACTGGACCCTCTGTCCCCTACTATTTCTGGAAGATTATTTATGTCCTCCTTCGTGAAGACAGAACCAAAGTAATTATTCAATTGGTCTGCCATGTCCTTGCTCACCATAATCAATTCACCTGTTTCTGTCTGCAGGGGACCTACATTTGTCTTTACCAGTCTTTTCCTTTTTACATATCTATAAATGCTTTTACAGTCCATTTTTATGTTCCCTGCCAGTTTTCTCTCATAATCTTTTTTCCCCTTCCTAATTAAGCCCTTTGTCCTCCTCTGCTGAACTCTGAATTTCTCCCAGTCCTCAGGTGAGCCACTTTCTCTGGCTAATTTGTATGCTTCTTCTTTGGAATTGATACTATCCCTAATTTCCCTTGTCAGCCACGGGTGCACTACCTTCCTTGATTTATTCTTTTGCCAAACTGGGATGAACAATTGTTGTAGTTCATCCATGCAACCTTTAAATGCTTGCCATTGCATATCCACCATCAATCCTTTAAGTGTCATTTGCCAGTCTATCTTAACATGGAACATATAACAGTGAATATAACAGGGGCACAATGAATTTTGCATATGCTGGAAATCCAGAGCAACACATACAAAATGCTGGAGGAACTCCATAGGTCAGGCAGTATCTATGGAGGGAATAAACAGTTGAAGTTTTGGTCTGAGACCTTCACTAGGACTGGAAAGGAAGGGGTAGAAGCATTAGGGTCCATCTGCAAATCATGTGCGGGAGGGGAATGAGCACAGCTGGCTGATAATAGGTGAGACCAGGTGAAGGGGAAGGTGGATGGATGGAAAGGCTGGGAGGTAATAGGTGGAAAAGGTAAAGGCTGAAGAAGAAGGAATTAATAGGAGAGGACAGTGGACCATGGGAGAAAGAAAAGGAGGAGCGACACCAGAGGGAGGTGAGGAAAGAAAAGGAGTAAGGGGGAGCCAGAATGAGCAATGGAAAAAGAGAGAAGGGGAGGAGGGAGAAATTAATTTAAATTAGACATTAAATGGCAACAGGTTGGAGGCTACCCAGATGGAATATCAGGTGTTGCTCCTCCACCCTAAGAGTGACTTCATCGTGACAACAGAGGAGGCCATAGATTGACATGTTGGAAGGGAAAGTATAGCATAGGAGAGTTCATTCAGTCTCTGATATTGTGCCAGTTGAATTAAGCCAGTCTGCTAATTAATCTAATCTTTCTTCCCTGCCTATATCTGCTCTGCGATATTTACTCAGATCTGCGGTGAAATGAGGCAGTGGCTTTGTGTCTGTGGATAATCTGTGGACTCTTTGATAATCTGCAAATTCAATTGTCTCTCTAAGAGTATTTTAAATATTTCTATGCTATCTCCTGTACCACCAATTCTATGTTTATACAATTTGTTTTTTCTCCATCTCTGCACATTGGATCATTGACAGTCCTGCTGAAGAGTCTCGTCCAGTAACATTGACTGTTCTCTTTTCTATAGATTTTGCCTGGCCTGCTGAGTTCCTCCAGCATGTGGATAGGGTGATGAAGAATGCTTTTGGTATGCTGGCCTTTATAAATCAAAGCATTGAGTATCGGAGTTGGGACCCTAATGTTGAAATTGTACAAGGCATTGGTCAGGCCAAATTTGGAGTATTGTGTACGGTTCTGGTCATCAAATTATAGGAAAGATGTCAACAAAATTGAGAGAGTATAGAGAAGATTTACTAGAATGTTACCTGGGTTTCATCACCTAAGTTACAGAGAAAGGTTGAACAAGTTGGGTCTTTATACTTTGGAGCGTAGAAGGTTGAGGGGGTACTTAATAGAGGTATTTAAAATTATGAGGGGGACAGATAAAGTTGACGTGGATAGGCTTTTTCCATTGAAAGTGGGGGAGATTCAAACAAGAGGACATGAGTTGAGAGTTAAAGGGCAAAAGTTGAGGGGTAACATGAGGGGGAACTTCTTTACTCAGAGAGTGGTAGTTGTGTGGAAGGAGCTTTCAGCAGAAGTGGTTGAGGCAGGTTCGATGCTGTCATTTAAAGTTAAATTGGATAGATATATGGACAGGAAAGGAATGGAAGGTTATGGGCTGAGTGCAGATCGTTGGGACTAGGTGAGAGTAAGAGTTCGGCACGGACTAGAAGGGCCGAGATGGCCTGTTTCCGTGCTGTATTTGTTATATGGTTATATTTTGTGTGTGTTGCTTGAATTCCCAGCATTGGCACATTTGCTCTTGTTTATGATCAAATGAAATTCAGTTAAATTGGACCAATCTGGTCAAATAATGGCACAACAACTTGTCACTCAATATCAGCAAAATCAGAGCTGATTATTGGCTACAGGAAAAAGAAATTGGAGGTCCTCATTAGGGAATCAGAGGCAGAGAGGGTCAGTAATTTTAAATTTCTTGATGTTATCATTTCAAGGGATCTAACTTGGGACAACATGTAAGTGCCATTATAAAGAAGGCACAACAGCACCATTACTTTCTTAGAAGTTTGTGCAGATTCAGCCAGTCATTTCTTCCGCAGTTGAACGGGGCATGCCTGCGCAAGCGCGTGAAAATCAGACCGTGAGGCAGCGGGAGAGGTAAAAAGTAAGCAGATTAATGGAGCGGGTGACGAAGTAGTGGGAGACAGAGTAGGAAGGCTTTGGCTCGAGAGGCTTCGACGAGCAGAGGCTGAGGATGAACCTGCTCCCAGTGAGGTAAGGCTGAGTAAGTTCCTTTAATTACTGTATTTAACTTAGGACTAGGTAATAGAGGCAGCAGTTAGGGCAGTTGAGTGCTCTGTTTGCAGTACGTGGGAAGTCAGGGTGAGCACAATTGTCCCTGATGACTACACCTGCGAAAGGTGCATCCAGCTGCAGCTCCTGACAAACCGAGTTAGGGAACTGGAACTGGAGCTGGATGAACTTTGGATCATTCGGGAGGCAGAGGCAGAAATAAACAGGTGTTACAGAGAGATAGTCACCCCTGAGAGCTAGAAGACAGGTAACTGGGTGACTGTCAGGCGAGGGAAGGGGAATAGACAGAATGAGCAGAGCACCCTTGTGGCCGTTCCCACCAATAATAAGTATATCATTTTGGATACTGTTGATGGGGATAACCTACCAGGGACAAGTTGCAGTGGTCGCGTCTCTGGCACCAAGACTGGTCCATCCGCTCAGAAGGGAAGGAGGGAAAAGAGGAGAGCAGTAGTGATAGGGGATTCGATAGTTAGGGGGACAGACAAGCGGTTTTGTGGAAGAGATCGAGAACCCCAGATGGTCTGTTGCCTCCCTGGTGCCAAGGTCCACGATCTCTCGGATTGAGTTCCCAGTATTCTCAAGTGGGAGGGTGAGCAGCCAGATGTTGTGGTCCATGTAGGGACTAATGATGTGGGTAGGAAGAGTGAGGAGGTCCTGAAAGGTGAGTTTAGGGAGTTAGGCACCAAGTTAAAGGACAGGACCTTCAAGATAGCAATCTCAGGATTGCTACCAGTGCCACGTGCAGGTGAGTTTAGAAATAGTAAGATCGCACAGATCAACACGTTGCTGAAGATATGGTGCAGGAGGAAGGGCTTCAGATTTATAGATAATTCAGCAATTTTCCAGGGAAGGTGGGATCTGTTCCAGCGGGACGGTTTACATCTGAACTGGAGGGGGACAAATATTCCTGCAGGTAGGTTTGCTAGAGAGGCTCCAGTGGATTTAAACTAAATACAAGCGGGGAGGGGAACCAGAGAGTAGGAACAGATGTAGGGGAGAAGGAAGAAAAAGGAGACAGTAAAGTTGTTTGCACCATTAGTGATAAACAGAGAGTAAGAGGTGGAAAATTTCTTAAATGCATTTATTTTAATGCTAGGAGCATTGTAAGAAAGGTGGATGAGCTTAGAGCATGGATTGATACCTGGAATTACGATGTTGTAGCAATTAGTGAAACATGGATGCAGGAGGAGTGTGATTGGCAACTAAATATTCCTGAATTTTGTTGCTTCAAGTGTGATGGAATCAGAGAGCAAGAGGGGGAGGTGTTGCATTGCTTGTCAGAGAAAATATTACAGCAGTGCTCTGGCAGGATAGATTAGAGGGCTCATCTAGGGAGGCTATTTGGGTGGAATTGAGGAATGGGAAAGGTGTAGTAACACTTATAGGGGTGTATTATAGACCACCTAATGGGGAGTGAGAATTGGAGGAGCAAATTTGTAAGGAGATAGCAGATATTTGTAGTAAGCACAAGGTTGTGATTGTGGGAGATTTTAATTTTCCACACATAGATTAGGAAGCCCATTCTGTAAAAGGGCTGGATGGTTTGGAGTTTGTAAAATGTGTGAGAGATATTTAAAATTATGAGGGGGATAGATAGAGTTGACATGGATAGGCTTTTTCCATTGAGAGTAGGGGAGGTTCAAACAAGAGGACATGAGTTGAGAATTAGGGGGCAAAAGTTTAGGGGTAACATGAGGGGGAACTTCTTTACTCAGAGAGTGGTAGCTGTGTGGAACGAGCTTCCAGTAGGAGTGGTAGAGGCAGGTTCAATATTGTCATTTAAAGTAAAATTGGATAGCTATATGGACAGGAAAGGAATGGAGGCTTATGGGCTGAATGCAGGTTGGTGGGACGAAGTGAGAGTAAGCGTTTGGTACGGACTAGAAGGGCCGAGATGGCCTGTTTCCATGCTGTTGTTGTTTTATGGTTATATGGTTACATTGTAAAACTTGAAAAAACTTCTATAGATGCATAGTGGAGAGTATCCTGCCTTCTTGCATCACAGCCTGGTACGAAAACACCAACGTCCAAGAAGGGAAAATCCTACATAAAGTAATAGATACAGCACAGTCCATCACAGGAAAAGCCCTCCAGCTTATTAAGCACATCTACAAGAAGCTCTGCCACAAGAAAGCAGCATCCAGTCCATGCTCTCTCCTTCATGCTGCCATTGGGAAAGAGATAGGGGAACCTTAGGTCCCACACCACCAGCTTCAGGAAAAGTTATTACCCCCTTCAACCATTAGACCATAAGACATAAGAACAGAATTAGGCCATTAGGACTATCAAGTCTGCTCAGCCATTCAATCATGGCTGATCCCTTTTCTCCCTCCTCAGCCCCAATCCCTATAACCTTTCATGCCATCTCCAATCAAGAACCAATCAAGCTCTATCTTAAATACACCCATGACCTGGCCTCCACAGCTGCCTATGGTAATAAATTCCATAAATTCACCACAAATTGCTTGGGAAGAGAAGATGGTGGCGCGACGCAGTGCGCGCAGCTCTCTGGTGAAATGATATCGTATTTTTTAAATAGGATGCCGTATACAATTCTGATTTGATGGAGACAGACATGAGAAGCATGGAGGAACATCTGGAGAAACTTCTGAAGTGCCCACTTCGCTGCTGCTGCTACTGTGCGATCGAGAATCTCCGGAGGGAAGGCCCCAAAATCCTTGGCTTTGCCTGCTGCTGGCGGCTGGGGCTGGGGTCGAAGCGCTTGACAAAGATGGTGCTCGGTGCTCGGTGCTCGGTGTTGGAGTGCTGGTCGGAGGCTCGAAGTTTTCAGACGACTCAAGTCGGACTGTGGTCAGACATGGCAGGGAGAGTTTTCTTCCTTCTCCCGTCTGCATGAGATGTGGGATTTTTGAGAGAGTTTGATCTTTTTTTACGGTGCCCATGGCCTGTTCTTCATCAAGTTATGGTATTGCTTGCACTGTTGCAACTATATGTTATAATTATGTGGTTTTTGTCAGTTTTTCAGCCTTGGTCTGTCCTGTGTTTCTGTGATATCACACCGGAGGAATATTGTATCATTTCTTAATGCATGCATTACTAAATAATAATCTAATCTAAAATTAGTCTCCTGAATTAGCATGAAAATATTTACTCAACACTAAACTGATTCCACAACTCATGGACTCTCTTTCTTCTTTATTGTAATTTATTTTTTATTGAATTTCATCATCAAACAAACATTTCCATAAGATGTATTTCAGATACTGTACAAATATATTATATAATCATATTTGTCACAAATCTCCATATAATATTTATCTAAGGTATACACTTATAGAAAGGAGAGGAAAGAAAGAACAATCAAAAGAAGAAAACTATGTTCAGAGTAGAGAGTGATCTTTTTTTTACAACATATCCATTGACTTGTGTGAATAAAATCAGGCCTATGAGGTGTTATGTGGTTAAACCACTTTTTCCAGTATGAATAAAATTGTTCCAACTTATGATTAACAGATGCTGTTATCTTCTCCATTTTGTCCATTGTAATTTCCAACCATACATTTAATGTTGGGCTCTCCTGTGATAATCATTTCCTGGTAAGAGTCTTTTTACCAGCCACCAGCAGTACATTTATTAAATATTTATCTCTTTTCAACCATTATTGAGGTATATACCCAAAATATATGGACTAAGGGTATTTCACATTTAAAGATATCTTGTAGGGCATTATGTATCCCACTCCAACAGTCTTTGATAACGAGGCATTCCCAGAAAATACGATAATGGTTTGCATTTTGATTTCCACAATTTATCCAGCAAACAGGGGGGTTACTATCATAATGGGATTTCTGAGAGGGTGTAATAAAATATCTTATCAATTTTTTGACCCGAACTCCCTATATTTCAGTGAACTGGTACACTTCCATTGATACCTCCATATTATTGTCCAGTCTTCCTCAGATATTATTATCCCTCCTTCTTTCTCCTATTTTGTTTAATGTATGAAGTTGAATGTGTTTTAAGATTTGACAAACCCTTATACGTGCTTGGAATGATTTTACTACCATTGTCTGAATTATATGCTTTTCTAAATAGCTCCATCATGTACTTGCCTTGGTTACATTTTTAACTGTCCTATTAACATACTGTCGCATCTGTAAATACCAGTAAAAGTCTTGTTTTTCTAATAAGTGTTTCTCTTTGAGCATTTCAAAACTGAACAGTGTTCCTTCTTCCATTATATTGCAAATAGCTGTTATTCCTTTGACTGTCCAGTCCTTAAATCTAGCATCCAGTTTATTCGGCGTAAAATCCGAGTCATATGCACACCATTTAAGAACTACAATGTCTCTCTCTAGTTTATACACTTTTATAATAGTTTTCCATACTTTGAGTCCATTTCATCCATGGGTTGTCAATATTACTTATGTAATTCTGTAGGTTGTTATCAGCCAGAATTGCCTGTATGGGGATGGAAAGTATCCTCTCCTCAATGTTTTTCCATTGAGCATCATATGATGGAACCCATATCACCAGCATATCACAGCTCTCAACTGTGCTGCAAAATAATAATCTCTAAAATAAGGTAGGCCCCATCCCCCCTTTTACTTGGCTAATTGCAAAGTTTTGAGACGGACCCTAGGCCTTTTACCTTGCCATATATATCTTGATAGCATCTTGCTCCATTCATTGAATTGATTTTGGTTAATCTCTATTGGCAGGGTCTGAAAGAGATATCGTAGTCTGGGCAGTATATTCATTTTAATAGATTCAATCCTTGAACTGAGAACCAAGAAATGGAATTAGGTTCCACCTTATTATATCTTCCTTAATTTTTTTATATATGGGCCGATAATTGCATTCTGATAATATTGCCAAATCTTTTGGCATAATGATGCCCAAATATTTGACGGACTCTGTTTGCCATGCCCAAGGATATCAACTTTCAATTTCTCTTGGTGGGCTATAGTTATATGAAAGTAGTTGGGTTTTGTCTATGTTGATCTTGTATCCTGATAATTGGCCATATTGTTTAAAGGATTGCATCAATTTAGGTAAACATTAAGTTGATCAAAATGTCATCTGTGTAACAGGCAATTTATGCTCTGTCCCTTTAATAGTAATTCCCCTGATACCTTCATTTTGTCTGATATATTGAGCTAATGGTTCCAGATATAATGCGAAGAGTCGCGGTGGCCATACACAACCCTGTTTCGTGCTCCTTTCTATGGTAAAACTATTAGATAAATATCCATAGATTTTAATCCTGGCAGTAGGATTGTAGTGCCTGTATAGTTTTAATAATTGTGTAATGTAGACCAAATCTATGTAACACTTTGTAAAGAAAATTCCAATTAACCGAATCAAATGCCTTTTCAGCGTCCCACGCTTATCACTATTGCTTCAATTTCATTTTGTTTATATGATCCATAATGTGAAGTGTCCTTCGTATATTGTCTTGTGTTTGGCGTTGTTGTATAAAACCTGTTTGATCATTATGTATCAGTGTGGGTAGAAAATCTTCCAATCATTTGGCCATGATGGAGGTAAATATTCTATAATCCACATTAAGAACAGATATTGGTCTAAATGACCCACATTCCATTTTATCTTTGCCTTCTTTTAGTATAGCTGAGATTATCGCCTCCTTCCAGCTGGGTGGCATTTGTGCCATTTTAGGGCCCAGTTCAGTGTGGGGAGTAAAACAAGAATTAACTTACTTCTAAACTCCTTATACCACTCTGCTGTATATCCATCTGATCCTGGTGACTTGCTTAATTTAAGCCTACTAATTGCAGTTTTAGTTCAGCTTCAGTTATGTCAGCAATCATCGTTTTATTTTGTTCTTTGCTTAAAGTGGGTAACTCTAAAGAATTCAGGAAGGTGTCAATTTGGGCTATGCTTCCCCCTGGAACTTTGGAATATTGAGTTTTGTAAAACATTTCAAAAGCTTCTTGAATTTCACTGAGCTTATTTTTTATCACTTTTATTCTTGGATCCCTAATTCTATGAATTGTATTTTCTGCTATTTTTTTTTCAGTTTCCACGCCGGTATTTTCATAGATTTAGATCCACTTTCATAAAGTCTCTGTTTCAGAAACATTAATTTTTTTCCGATATCTTGTGTAGCCAAACTATTAATTTCATTCCTAATTTTTTAGTTTCCTCCAGTGTATCCCGTGCCAAACTCAATTTTTGTTTTTTTTTTCTAGTTCCTTCAGCTTATTTTGTAATTCCTCTAATGTTTTATTCCTTATTTTTTCTTATATAAAGATATCGCTATAATTTTCCCTCTTAAGACAGCCTTCTGAGTATCCCATAGAATGGGAGGTGAAACCTCTCCATTATCATTGAATTCTAAGTAAAGACCAATTTCTTTTTTTAATTTGTTCCTTAAAATAGGGATCATTGAGTAGACTTGCATTTAGTTTCCAGATAGAATTCTTTGGTTGCAGGTCAAAATCAACAGATAAAATATATAGGTGCATGGTCACTTACATCTATTGTCCCAATCTATTGCTCCACAACAATGACAATAAAGATATTTCTCTAATTCCACAGGTGACTATTTTGTCTCTATCTTTTCCAAATGTTATGAAATAGTCTATTCTTGTATATATGGAATGGGGGCCAGAATAATGAGTGTAATCCCTTCTGTCGGGGAAAAGGTCCCTCCATATATCAATTCGACCAACATCCTCAAAAAGATTGTTAACTTTCTTATGCAAGGACTTTGTTTCATAAGTTTTTCTATTGGAAGAGTCTAACTTTGGTTGTAATTGTAAATTTAAGTCTCCCCCACATATCAAGAGACCTTCTGTTTCCGTTACCATAATATTAGTAATTTTCTGGAAGAAACTAATATCACTTCCTGGGGGTGCATATATATTCAATAAAGTAACTGGATTTCCATCTATATTTCCCCTTATCAGAATATATCTGCCCTCCTCATCTCCCATTTCGAATGCTTTTCCAAAATTTAGCTTGCTTGAGATGAGAATAGCAACCCCGCTTCTATGTCCTGATTTACATGAGGAGAAAAATAAATTAGTGAAGCCCATTCTCTTTAATTTTCCATGCTCATTATCACTTATGTGAGTTTCCTGTAAATATACTATATGGGCTTGTTCTTTTATCATTTTTGATAGAATTTTACTGTGCTTGACTGGATTCAACAGCACATTAACATTAAAAGAAATGAATTTTACTTTGTCCTTAGCCATGTGTATTTATCTGTTAGTATATCATTGAAATTTGCAGAATACAACTTAATCGATCTACTCCCCGAACAAATAAGAGCCAAGAAACGCGAATAATAAAAAAAGGTAATGAAGGTGTGATTCCAAGGCTGGGGTCTCTAGATGACCCTGATTTGAGCTAGAAGGAACATCTAGCTGTGGGGGATAGCCCCTCCTATCTGCGGGTTGAGGGCCCCCGCTGCAGTACCTATAAAAGTAAGTAAAAAAATCTATGTCCATTATGCAGAAATGATTTCTCTGTGTATTCCTCACATGTATATATTCTCATTTAGGTGGGGAAAGAGGAATGAATGAATGAATAAATGAATGAATGAATGAAGTTTTAAAAACTGAGTAATATAAAATCCACATTATAATATGTATTTATCAAGATAGGTATATCACCATCTATTTTTGCTTCCGTTTAGTTTATCAGCACTTTTAAAGATAGCCAAACCTTCTGGCTCTTCTGGAGGAGGTGAGGGCTGCCCTCGGAGAACTGACAGTCTCTTCCTAATATCCTTCTCTCGTCCTGCTCCCATCCCCTGCTTTCTTCGTTCTCTTACTATTTCCCAAGCAGATCGGGATAACTGCTCAGCCAGACTTTCCCTTGGTTTGACCATGCTCTGTTGTTCATGTCTGTAGTCGCCTCTTCCACCGTCTGATACATTCGCATCCCCTCTTGGTAAAATACCCTTAGTTTAGCGGGGTTGGGGGTTTGGAATTTAATATTTTCTTGCTTTAATATTTGTTTTGCTTCAGAATATTCCTTCTGTTTCTGTAGGACCGCGGTCCTACAGATCGAAGTATATGAATCATGATCGAAGTATATTAACTTCCTGTTCCAAAAAAGCCTCTTCTTACCCCAGGCCCTTCATAGGATCTCCGCCTTGCTCTTGAATCGAAGGAATTTAAGTATAATTGAGCGCGGTTTACTTTCTCTGTTTCCGGAAAGCTTCGGGACGAGCGAACAATGCACCCTCTCAATTTCAATCTCTATAGTCTGGGGAATCTCCAGAGCTTCCTGCAGCAGCTTTTCTACAAAGTCCATCATCGATAATCCCTCTGTTCCTTCGGGAAAATTATAAATCCTGATATTTTTCTGTCACGATCTTCCCTCCTGGTCAAGCAATTTACTTTCCTGTTGATTTAATATTTTTATCTTCTTACTTAGTATCTGTTCCGCGTTTTGCACGCGAGCAAATTCTCAATTCTCAATTCGAATCTCAGCCACCAGTATTTTCTGATTGACAATTTGCCTGAACGAGGCCCTGCGTCAGCCTTGCCGCCACGCACATGTGTAGGAGAGCCGCACGTTGCACCTCTCTCTTCCATTGGCTCTGCAGTGATGCTTTTTTTTTCTCCATTCTTTTTCCCCATTCTTTCCCCCCTTATCAATTCAGATATTTTTGGAAGATCTTATATTTGATGGATTAATGGGGCAAAATATGTGTTTTTCTAGAGGAGCTGTTGATTTAAGCTGCCATTCTGAATGATGATGTCACCGGACCATGGACTCGCTTTCAAGGACCTGATAATTCAAGTTCTCAATATTAGTTATCTTCTCATTTATTTTTTATTTTTGATATTTGCTTTTTTGTATTTGCACAGTTTGTCATTGCTCATTGTTTGTCAGACTATGTGTGCAGTTTTCATTAATTCTGTTGTATTTCTTTGTTCTACTGTAAGAAAATGAATGTCAGGGTAGTATATTATATAATAACATTTAGGTACTTTGATAATAAATTTACTTTGAACTTTGAACAAAGGAGTTTGGCTTGGAGCATTGTAGGACTCTTAAAAACTGGTAATGGTGCCATTTTTTAAGAAAGTAAGGAAGTGACACCCCCATGGTAAATGACTACAAAGTGGAGCAAGAGGATCGTCAGAGTATACCACAGGACCTAATATCAAATCAGGGATAAAGACTCACCAAAATTAAAGTAAGTAAAAAATAACAGATCAATAAAATTATAGAACGTTCAGAGCTACTAAAATAACATAACCTCAGGACCAGGTAATTTCACACCAAGATTTCAAAAGAAGTAGGTGAGACCTTGCAAGCCTAATCTTCCAAGGGTCAGTTGAAACAACTTCTTTTCCCTTTCATATTGGAAAATCCTACATGTCTCTCATGTTTTTGTGAAAAATAAGAAAAGAAAATGAGGAATAAGAGATAAGTCAAGTTAACATTCACTCTCAGGGATTTATTGTAGAGCAGGGGTCCCCAACATTTTTTAAGCCATGGACCCCAGGTTGGGAACCCCTGCTATAGAGTTTACTGACTCGTAAGAACTGTAGCGTTGAGAACTTCGAAGCTATGCATCAGGAGCACACAGGCCATGTGTAAGTGGTCAAAGGAGCAAGCCATTGCAATGCCCACTTGCTTATGCAGTTAATTACCACCTTCCCTGCCTGTGGAAGAGTCTGCAGTTCTCACAGTGTGTTCTTCAGTCATGATCAGGAGGGACTGTCTCATAAGAATATGGATAACAGTTAAGATGTTGCTACCGACCGAACGTGTTTGACTGCTTTTGGTAGTCAAAAAGATAAGAAATCCACCTAAAAATACGTTCTCTGTGGTAAATTGTGTTAAATTATTGCATGCAAACAGTAAAGAGGTGAGTGATGGTGAGACGAGTTTGGAGGATGAGCCAAGCTGCAGAATCATTGCAGTTGTAGTTCCGATGGCTGGACAGCCGGCCTGGATGCTGGTCTAGGAGCAAGGCTGGGTCACTCTGGGCGCCGAACTGATGTGAAGAGCTTGGGAGTGGTTTTGGGCTGAGTGATGGAACCTGGGCCTGAAGGTGAGTCGCTGAGCGATGTGGTCTGGGCCCAGTCTTCGGCTCCTAGTGCGAGTTACCTTATGTTGATCAGACAATTTAAACACTGGCCCAGATCAGAGGCAAGAACCGGTTTTGCTTGCTCTCTGTGATTTTCACTCCTCTCTCCAGGATGCCAAAGACATCCTGTTCCGTCGTTTAGCCAATTTAAATGCCAGCCTAGGTAGACCGAAAAGACAGGGTTTCAGTCGGGACAAGAGCCGATTTTACTCAATCCTCGTGTTGGTCATCTCCATGGTGCTGAGGCTATGAAGACTGCCCCAGCTGCTGTACTTCATGCCTGCTAATTTGATGAACAGGCCTAGTCCAGCTGCTCTGGGATTCAGATATGAGGACTCAGTCTGGGTTTAGAATAAGGGTTGTTGTTCATAGAAACATAGAAACATAGAAAATGGGCCCTTCGGCTCATAATGCTGTGCTGAACATGTACTTTAGAAATTACCTAGGGTTACCTATAGCCCTTTATTTTTCTAAGCTCCATGTACCTATCTGGGAGTCTGTTAAAAGACCCTATTGTATCTGTCTCTACCACCATTGCCAGCAGCCCATTCCACGCACTCACCACTCGCTGCGTAAAAAACTTACCCCTGACATCTCCTCTGTACCTACTTCCAAGCACCTTAAACCTGTGTCCTCTCATATTCGCTTCAATTGTTTGCATTATTTGTATTTTTTTCTTTCTCATGCATGTTGAGTGTTAGTCTGCTTTTTAGTCTTTCTTTTCTTTAATTGAGTTCTTTCAGATTTCTTGCTTTGTGGATACCTGTGAGCAAGCAAATCTCAAGGTTGTATAATTTATAAATTATTGATAATAAATGAATCTTGAATCTTAACTGTACACCTTGGAAACTTATAGTTGATTAAAATCTACACAGATAGGTCATGTCTGTTGAACAATTAAGTTTTATTTGAAAAAGTGACTTAAGTAGTGGAATTTTATTAATATCGACTCCAAGGAAACATTTGATAAACACCCTCACAGGAGACTCATAGCTAAAATAGGAGCTCATGAAATTAAATGCAGATCATTAACCTAGTTAACAGGTAACACGAGACAGAGAAAGGAATAATATGCAGGTTTATGATGTGACAAGATATGACTTGGAATCTGAAAAAGTTGGTGCTTGCAAACAACAAAATACAAGTGACACACAAGGCAGAGTGGGAGGCCATATATCCAGACTTCACAATTGCACAAAGACGGGCAAAATTGTAAGCAGTGTGGATGGAATCAGAAAATTACAAAGAGACATTAATAGATCAAGCATTTGGGCAGAGTGAGTACATTTCAAAGCAGTCAAAATGTGGATATCCATTTAGATCATAGCTCTTTCTAAAGAGTGAAAAATGTGAAATTTTTCCAAGGAGGGTGATGATCTTGGATGGAAAGGATTATTCTGTAAATTCAGGCTCTTATTGGATGTCTGTTGGGCACCTTTTCCAATCATGGCTAATTTTCTCATGAGAAGTGGCTTCCATGGTTGACTGTGATTCTCAAGCCTCCATAATTTTGGGCATTTAAGTTTCAAGATACCATTGACACAACTGATTGAGTTTCTAGGTTATTTCAGGGATCAGGCAAGTTGCTATGCAGCAGGAGTCTCATGTGAGGATTATCGCACAGTAATAAGTTTTCAGGTCAAATGTATCTTGAGCTACATTATTAAGAGCTCTGAGAATATCCCAATGGAATTTGAACTTATATTCCTGGGTTAATAACTGAATTGAATGGAACCTTTTCTTATGTACCTGCTTCCTATTTTCCTGTGTGGGTTTGCCTACTGGAGTGAGAAGGAGCACCTGGTTGACTGATGCCGCATCAATGAATTCTCACTCAATGTCATTAAAACTAAAGAGATGGTAGTTGACTTCACGAAGGAAAAGGAGAGTGAATATATTCCAGTCGACACGGGGCAGGAGGAGAAAAGCATTAGAGACAACCAATAGCTTTAAATTCTTAGGCATTAATATATTGGATGATCTGTCTTGGATCCAATACATAGATACAATTATATAGAAGGAAAACCAACATTTTTACCTTCTTTGGAGTTAAGGAGGTTTGGGTTGTCATCAAACACACTAACAAACTTCTACAGATGAACTGTTGCGAGTACCCTGAGTGGTTGCATCATGGTCTGGTATGGAAATTCAAATGTATAGGAATGTAAGAAGCTACAGAGAGGAGTGGATCAACCCAATACATCATGGGTGCACCATTAGTAGTATCTGTATGAAGCATTGCCTTAAGAAGGAAACGTCTATCATCAAAGATTACCACCATCTGGGTCAACCATTTTTATGCAGCTACCGTTGGGCAGGAGTCGCAGAAGCTACACCAGCAGGTTCAAGAGCAGCTACTTCCCTTTGAGTGCTTTTAGAGGTTGGTAATAAAATATATCAACTTATGCCTGAGGAATGACTTGGATCTACTCCAATTTGCCTACCATCTGAACAGTTTAGATGGCAGATGGCACTTCACTGGCTCTTCACTCAGCCCTCCACAATTTCCATCAGCACAGGTGCATCACAAGACTGTGTGCTTAGCTGCCTGCTCTACTCGCTTTACACTTATGACTTTGAGGCTAAGCACAGCTCCAATGCCATATTTAAGTTTGCTGTTGACACCACTGTTGTTGGCCAGATCAAAGGTATTGATGAGTCAGCATATAGGAGGGAGACTAAAAATCTGGCTGAAAATAACCTCTCATTGAATGTCAGCAAAACCAGAAAACTGATTATTAACTAGAAGAGGAGGAAACCAAAGGTCCACAAGCCGGTCCTCATCAGGGGATCAGAGGTCAGTAACTTTCACCTGCGATTCCTCAGCGTTATCATTTCAGAGGATCTGTTCTAGGCCCAGTATACAAGGTCCGTTACAAAGAAGGAACGGCGGTGCCTCTACTTTATCAAAAGTTTGCTAAGATCATGAGAAAATTAGCCATGATTGGAAAAGGTGCCCAACAGACATCCAATAAGAGCCTGAATTTACAGAATAATCCTTTCCATCCAAGATCATCACCCTCCTTGGAAAAATTTCACATTTTTCACTCTTTAGAAAGAGCTATGTTCTAAATGGATATCCACATTTTGACTGCTTTGAAATGTACTCACTCTGCCCAAATGCTTGATCTATTAATGTCTCTTTGTAATTTTCTGATTCCATCCACGCTACTTACAATTTTGCCTGTCTTTGTGCAATTGTGAAGTCTGGATATATGGCCTCCCACTCTGCCTTCTGTGTCACTTGTATTTTGTTGTTTGCAAGCACCAACTTTTTCAGATTCCAAGTCATATCTTGTCACATCATAAACCTGAATATTATTCCTTTCTCTGTCTCCTGTTATCTTTGACAAACTTCTATTAATGCATGGTAGAGGGTACACTGACTGGTTGCATCATAGCCTGGTATGGAAACACCAATGCCCATGAACAGAAAAAGTCCATAAAAATTAAAAGATACAGCCCAGTCCCTTCCCACCATTGAGCACATCTACAAGGAGTACTGTTGCAGGAAAGCAGCATCCATCATCAAGGGCCCCCACCATTCAGATCATGCTTTCTTCTCATTGATGCCATCAGGAAGTGGTTAAAGGAGCCTTAGGCCCCACAACACTAGGTAAAGGATCAATTATTACCCTATATCCATCAGACTCTTGAACCAGAGTGAATACTTCAGTCATCCCAACACTGAACTGATTCCACAACCTATAGACTCACTTCAAGAACTCACACTCATGTTCTCAATGTTTATTCATGTATAGAAACATAGAAACATAGAAAATAGGTGCAGGAGTAGGCCATTCGGCCCTTCGAGCCTGCACCGCCATTTATTATGATCATGGCTGATCATCCAACTCAGAACCCCGCCCCAGCCTTCCCTCCATACCCCCTGACCCCCGTAGCCACAAGGGCCATATCTAACTCCCTCTTAAACATAGCCAATGAACTGGCCTCAACAGTTTGCTGTGGCAGAGAATTCCACAGATTCACCACTCTCTGTGTGAAGAAGTTTTTCCTAATCTCGGTCCTAAAAGGCTTCCCCTCTATCCTCAAACTGTGACCCCTCGTTCTGGACTTCCCCAACATCGGGAACAATCTTCCTGCATCTAGCCTGTCCAATCCCTTTAGGATTTTATACGTTTCAATCAGATCCCCCCTCAATTTTCTAAATTCCAACGAGTACAAGCCCAGTTCATCCAGTCTTTCTTCATATGAAAGTCCTGCCATCCCAGGAATCAATCTGGTGAACCTTCTTTGTACTCCCTCTATGGCAAAGATGTCTTTCCTCAGATTAGGGGACCGAAACTGCACACAATACTCCAGGTGTGGTCTCACCAAGGCCTTGTACAACTGCAGTAGTACCTCCCTGCTCCTGTACTCGAATCCTCTCGCTATAAATGCCAGCATACCATTCGCCTTTTTCACCGCCTGCTGTACCTGCATGCCCACTTTCAATGACTGGTGTATAATGACACCCAGGTCTCATTGCACCTCCCCTTTTCCTAATCGGCCACCATTCAGATAATAATCTGTTTTCCTGTTTTTGCCACCAAAGTGGATAACTTCACATTTATCCACATTAAATTGCATTTGCCATGAATTTGCCCACTCACCTAACCTATTCAAGTCACCCTGCATCCTCTTAGCATCCGCCTCACAGCTAACACTGCCGCCCAGCTGTGTGTCATCCACAAACTTGGAGATGTTGCATTTAATTCCCTCATCCAAAACATTAATATATATTGTAAACAACTGGGGTCCCAGCACTGAGCCTTGCGGTACCCCACTAGTCACCGCCTGCCATTCTGAAAAGGTCCCGTTTATTCCCACTCTTTGCTTCCTGTCTGCTAACCAATTCTCCACCCACACCAATACCTTACCCCCAATACCGTGTGCTTTAAGTTTGCACACTAATCTCCTGTGTGGGACCTTGTCAAAAGCCTTTTGAAAATCCAAATATACCACATCCACTGGTTCTCCCCTATCCACTCTACTAGTTACATCCTCAAAAAATTCTATGAGATTCGTCAGACATGATTTTCCTTTCACAAATCCATGCTGACTTTGTCCGATCATTTCACCGCTTTCCAAATGTGCTGTTATCACATCCTTGATAACTGACTCCAGCAGTTTCCCCACCACCGACGTTAGGCTAACCGGTCTATAATTCCCCGGTTTCTCTCTCCCTCCTTTTTTAAAAAGTGGGGTTACATTAGCCACCCTCCAATCCTCAGGAACTAGTCCAGAATCTAACGAGTTTTGAAAAATGATCACTAATGCATCCACTATTTCTTGGGCTACTTCCTTAAGCACTCTAGGATGCAGACCATCTGGCCCTGGGGATTTATCTGCCTTCAATCCCTTCAATTTACCTAACACCACTTCCCTACTAACATGTATTTCACTCAGTTCCTCCATCTCACTGGACCCTCTGTCCCTTACTATTTCTGGAAGATTATTTATGTCCTCCTTAGTGAAGACAGAACCAAAGTAATTATTCAATTGGTCTGCCATATCCTTGCTCACCATAATCAATTCACCTGTTTCTGTCTGCAGGGGACCTACATTTGTCTTTACCAGTCTTTTCCTTTTTACATATCTATAAAAGCTTTTACAGTCCGTTTTTATGTTCTCTGCCAGTTTTCTCTCATAATCTTTTTTCCCCTTCCTAATTAAGCCCTTTGTCCTCCTCTGCTGAACTCTGAATTTCTCCCAGTCCTCAGGTGAGCCACTTTCTCTGGCTAATTTGTATGCTACTTCTTTGGAATTGATACTATCCCTAATGTATGTTTTTGCACAATTTGTTCTCTTTTACACATTGGTCATTTGTCAGTCTTTGCTGTGTGCAGTCTTTCATTGTTTCTATTGTGTTTCTTTGTAGTTACTTTGAATGGCCACAAGAAAACAAATCTCAGGGTAATATATGGTGATATACATGTATTTTAATAATAAATTTACTTTGCACTTTTAACACTCAATTCTTGAGCCAACTAGCAAAACCCTGCTAACCCCTAGTTTAGCAATACCACGACCACTGATCATTTGCTCTAAAAATGGACATGATATTTTTATAAATTGTGGTTTTATCTTGCAAAAATTGTGTATAATTTATGTTTGATTTATGTTTTTCTTGAGCTTAACTGATGCTTTGTGAAGCTGCTGCAAGTAAGTTTTTCATTGCATCTCTGCACTTATATACTTGTGCACGTGACAATAAACTCCACTTTGACTTTAAATGGAAATTGTGCTAGAATTGGAACACAATGTTTTCTCTGGATCCTCTGCGCATTTAATGTGATAATGCATAGAATCGCAACAGTAATACGCAACTCATGTCTAGATGCAACTTTCTCATTCTTCAATCACAAATACATCCTCATGCAGAAATAGGTCTTCACTGCATGACTTAAAGAGCACCTCTACAAGCAACTCCCAAGGTGTACAGGGGGACCATCTCAGATGTGTCTTACCCAAATGCATACTCATTTCTTGATACATTAAAATTGGGATCAGGAAGTTCAGAACCAACGGAATTGATGTATAAACTAGGAACAGGTATAAGTGTTGCTCCTTTAAGAGCAGCTGCCTTAAAATCTGCAAAAAATTCTTGGCTCCAAGCAGAGATGGCAAGAGCAGTTCAGCCTCTCGTCAGCAGGATCAATACATCCATCTTGCACGGGCACCAAGGCTCAGATAAAAGAGGTACAGACAGGCAGCTAGCTTTGACTGTGCAACAGCAGCCAGAGGACACATTCTTGAAGCTGCATCAAGCAATTTTTGCAGCTAAGTTAAGTGATGTAAGATGGTGCCATTGTGCAGTTAGTTGATCAAGCTGAGAGTGAAAGTTCAAACACACAAGGAAGTTTTGTTATTGCAGCATTGTTCCAGTAGGAGAACAATGAAAATGATACCTCAAACCTAAGGGGTTTAACAAGGAGTGTGAATGGTTCATATCCCACATGGGAAGGATGGAGATGTTTCTCGAAGCCAGTAACAGTCCACAAATCTGAGAGAGTACTGTAAGTGCACTGACATTGAATGCTGTAGTAAGGGAACATAAGGAAGGAATTTGAATTACATAAAGGGTTCTAAAGAGTGTCACACACTCAAAGTTCAAAAGTTTAAAGTTGAAAGTACATTTATTATCAAAGTGTACATATACATACTACCTTGAGATTCAATTCCTTGCAGGTGGCCACAAATCAAAGAACCCCATTAAAAAAAATCATCAAACACCCAACACAACAAAAAATAAATTGTACAAAGAAATACTGGAAACTATAAAAGCAAGCAAATAACATTCAGAACTGAAGTTCACGTAAGTGAGACCACAGCCACGAAGCCATTCATCACTGCAGCCGGTCTAGGAGCCCATTAGTTGCAGGACATATTCTCTAATAAAAGTTCTGCAGAAAGTTGAATGTACCTCTTTTGTGGAAATGGTTCTTAGAGAAGTGACATGGAAGACTGTAACATCAGAACACTGAGCTGCTAGTCTCTGCTCTCAATGTTGCAGGAGCAATCTCTCTCTCCTTTGCTTGGCAAGAGAGAGCCTGTCTAAGATGCTGAAGTACTAGGTTATGGGTTGTAGTTTTTGATGGACTTTAGATCCGTCTCTTTAGGGGTTTTTGCGGTTACTGGCATGGTGAGGGGGGTTGCTGGTACTTCTGCTGCTGCTTGTGTGTTGAAAGGGGTGGGAAGTTTTGGGGTTCTGATATTACTATCATTCATTTTTTGGGGTTTCTTGTTTCAAGGGTGTCTCTGTGAAGAGTATGAATTTCAGGTTGTATACTGCATACATTCTCTGATATTAAATTGAACCATGAAATCCCTCCCACATGTTGGTTATAGACTGACATGCAAGTTATGCTGCCAATACACTTATGCCAGGTCCTGTTTTACGATATTGAGATCATACTATGCCCATCACCCCACCCTGCTCCATTCTTATCCCTTTCCAATAACAACCATATGGAGATACAAAATAGGACTGGCAAACAAGATTAATGAAAATCCTAAACCATTTTATAAGTGCATTAAAGACAAGAAAAGCCTAATCAAGACAGGGATGGAGGGGAATCTGTGCATGGAACCAGAGGATACAGATGACTTCTTCTCATTTGTGTTCACTAACAAAAAGGATGTTATACTTGAAGAAATCAATGATTAAGGTGTGCGGGGGAGGTGATCAGTGAAATTCTGGAACATGTTAGTATTAAAAATGAAAAGGTTTTAGATTTCTTGGTTTAAGGTGGATAATTCCCCAAGACCTATGGGAAGTAGGTATGGAGATTACTGGGGGCCCAGCAGAAACCTTTTCTGGCTACAGATGAAGTCCCATATAGCTGGAGAACAGCATGCAGCACCTTTATTTAGGAAAGACCAGAGGGATAATCCAGATATTTGCTGGTCAGTGAGAGCAGAAATGCCTTTGTTCTGCTTCTGATTTGTATGTTGTATGTTTACTGGGATTGCTCTTGTGATCTAAAGCAGGACTACAAGCATACTATACTATACAGCTGACTTATAATCACAAGTTTAAATTATCAATCATCACTACTGTTAAAACTGAAATGCCCAGTGATTACTTGCAGAGAACTGATTATAGATTACTTCTTTGCCAAACTGACTGGAACTGTCAATATAAAGACTGTTGTCAGGAGCTTCATATATTAGGTGAACACTAGTTATGCAGATAGCTATAGTTCATCAGTAGTGCGGTCCATCACGGCAACAATGGAAAAGGCTGGGCAGGGCATCATTCTATTGAGCCCATTTTTGAGTTTTTTTAAAGAGGGACAAACATCCCCTTGTGTTCTTCGACATGTTTCTAAATGGACTGGGACAAGACAGGTAGATATCCCATTGAAGAGTTGAGATACAACTTTGCCGTGTATGGAATACTGGCGGAATTACCATCCAGCAATGCATCACAGATCACCGCACTTTTATTTGAGAATTTTACGTGGTGTAACAACAATGAACATCTACTAGAGTTCTCTGCATTCTGCTTCCAATGCAAAGGTATTGGTATGCATGTTAAAAGTACCCATGAAGAACCAAGTATCCTAGGTAATGTCCTGATGAAAGGTCTCGCCCGAAACATCGACTGTGCTTCTTCCTGCGGATGCTGTCTGGCCTACTGCGTTCCACCAGCATTTTGTGTGTGTTGCTTGAATTTCCAGCATCTGCAGATTTCCTCATGTTTGCGTATCCTGGGTTCACAAGAGTCAATGACGGGCCAGTTATCTGTTAAATATTTTGTAATTCATCACTATCAGTGGCAGAAGTGTTGATGCATCGTAGGCTTCCTACAGGGTTTGCTGTAGTGGCAAGGTAGTTCCCAAAGCAGAAGGCAGTGTTGCAAAGAGAGGAAAAAATAAATGGGAGTCAGCCACTGTTAAGCAGTCACAAAACAGCCTTCAGTCAAGTCCAGAGGTGATGAGTTCTTCAGTTCCGGACTGAGCAACAGACAGAATGGAGCACACCATTGCAGAGGTCAAACTGACTGAGGAAGCCAATGACAGATTGAATGTGTAGTGACTAAGTAGAGCTGTTACAAATGTGTGCGCATTCTTTCTCCAAAGAGGAAAGTAGTGTGGTGTATTTATATACAGCTATGTAAATTAGTCATAAGCCCATGGAAATTGATGACATCACCACATGTAATGATGTACACATATTGTGTAGTATCTTGTACTAGGGCTACATTACTTTACCGTAATGTTTTTAATTAACTTCAAGATCTTCAAGATGTTTTGATCATTGTTTTTCAAAGATATTAAATCCATTCATATGATTTTCAGGTCTTTGATAATCAAAGACGTTCAAAAGACAGTGGTGAAATCAGGCCATAAAATTGTTGAAATTGATTTAACCTATTTGAAAAAAATAATAAAATTAACTTAAACATTTTAGAAATTGAGAAAGGGTACAAGCTTGCGCTTGGGGACCCTTGAGATGTGTTTGCTGAGGCTTCGTCACTGCTTTGGGGTCCAGGCCAAGTTGTCTGGGGACAACTCGGTCACGTCTCCATGAGACCATGCAAACAGGAAGGTACTGTGGCCAGTGAGATAAAGTGCACGGCTGAACCAAGGACAATCCAGTCCCATTGCCCCTGCTTCTAGATGAGTGGTCCTGGATGGAATTGCACTGATGGTACATCTTTTAAGCCATTTTGATCTATTAGCATGTCCAATTCTGATCAACTCTCCTATTCTGATGAATTGACCAATTCTGGATTCTGCTGACAAAGGCAGCTGAGTAAATAAGGCAGTGAAAACAAAACTAAATGCAACAACACAGCTGAAAGAAGATGGCGCCAGTGAACAACACGGCCAAAGGTGACATCCTCTGGACAAATCACAAAACTACTTCTTTCACTTCTTTTATGCCTTCTTTTTTTTCCAAATGTGGTTCTGCTACTGCTAGAGCCTGTGATCTACATGTTGGTGGTGTGTTTTTGAACCAACTGAGTGATCTGGCACTATTCTGTCCTGAGAGGGTTCCGTGAGGCTTCGGACGAAGTGTGTGGCCTCAAGGCCAAGAAGCCTGGAAATATGGCCTGAGCCCATGATCATCTATTTCTCGATGACCTCACTGATTAAAGTGCCGAGGAAGATTGACATCAGAGTAGAAGGCAAGTAGATGTTCAGCGTCTCTGGCTCACTTCTCCTGAGGGAAGGTGTCTGCATGTGACAATGTCTCTTTCTTCCTCTTGCTTACTGCTCCTGAGGGAAGGTGTCTGCATGTGATGGTCTCTCTCTTTCTCCCCCACTCGCTTGCTGTTCCCGAAGGAAGGTCCACGCCTTCAAATGATCTCTCTCTCCCTCGATGCTGTTGGAGGATGGTGCTTTCATTCAGGTCTTGGGCAAGGTTTAATCGACATGGTTTATGGATTGGTCTCCAGTTCACGTTATGTGTTTGGGTCAGAGCAATGAACACTGAGCTGAATTGAAAATGCCTGTACAATTGATTTTGTGTTTTATATTGTGTGTTTGTCTGTAATTTTTTTTTGTTGCCATCTATGTGACTTATTCTTTTTTGCATGTGGGGGGGGGGGTTGGTGTTTTTCTTTGAACAGGTTCCATGGTTTTTCTTTGTTTTATGGCTGTCTGTGGAGAAGACAAATCTCAGGGTTGTGTACTGCAGACATACTTTGATAATAAATGTACGTTGAATCTTTGGATATCAGAGAAAAGGGAAAAAGGTTGAAGTTCAAACAATCTTATTATAGACCAAGGACACCGAGAGAGACCAAATCCTACCAGGGATAGAAGGTGTGAGATAGTTTGTGGGAACAACAGGCCTAAGGCTGTGTAACTCATGACCCTTGGTACTTACGTACCTGCCATTCTGAACATCTTTTTTTTTAATATGAATTACACCCAACACACAGAAATGAGCCTTTAAGTTTTCTTCAGGTTACAGAGACATTGTAAGGAACAATGCACCTGCAAAGTTGATTTTCAAAGCCATTTTTTATCATGGATTAAAGAAAATGGATTTTTTAAATAAATTTTCCTTATGTTGAGCAATTTCTCAGCTATGGGGAAGTGTGTTCCTGGATTCTGTGCCTCACGGACGACTAACTTTCCAAGTAGCTCAATATAAAGCATACGATTCTTCGGGTATATTTTTACCATTGGTAAACCTACACTGTCAAAAGAACAAAAGATATGATGAACTCATGTAGGGAGTTCCAACACCTACTGCAAAACATTCTTCTGCTGGTCACACAAGTTGTTTCTATTGTGAAAAAATTCCTACTCATAAAGTCATGTAGGTTGTGTCAAACGATTGCAATCATACTCAGAAAATAATGAAATTCTGACAGTTGGCACAAGGGCTGAAGCATGTAACAAGAATTAGAAGCAGCAGATTGGGAAGGAAAAATAAATGATAGGTCTGTGGAAACAACATTCGTTGTCAATAACTATGACGTATTTGGTTATCAGATGAGATACCCTCTCAGGAATGCTGTATTTGGTGCAGGTGTGACCTGTTTACCGTTCCTCTGCCTCAGTAAGATAATACTGAGCATAATATGATAAGTTTTTATCTGCAAGTTGAGAGGGATAAGGGCAGATCAGAAGTGTCAGTATTGCAGTTGAACAAAGGAGACTATGGAGCCATGAGGGAGGAGCTGGCCAAAGTTGACTGGTCAGATATCCTAGCAGAAAAGACAGTGGAACAGCAATGGCAGGTATTCTTGGGAGTAATGCACAAGGTGCAAAATCAGTTCATCCCCCGGAGAAGGAAAGATTCACAGGGGGGAAGTGGCCACAGTGGTTGACAAAGGAAGTATAGCATAGCATTAAAAAAGAAGTATAGCAGAGCTAGGGTGAGTGGGAAGATGGATGATTGGGAAATTTTTAAGGAGTAGCAGAACTTAACTAAAAAGGCAACATGGGGAGAAAAAATGAGGTATGAACGCAAGCTAGCTAGGAATATAAAGGAGGATAGCAAAAGTTTTTTTAGGTATGTGAAGAGAAGGAAGATAGTTAAGAACAATGTTGGGCCCTTGAAGAATGAATTGGGAGAAATTGTTATGGGAAACAGAGAAATGGCAGATGAATTTAATAAGTACTTTGGATCTGTCTTCACTAGGGAAGACACAAGCAATCTCCCAGATGTATGGATGGGCCAAGGACATAGGGTAACAGAGGAACTGAAACAGATTGACATTAGGAAGGAAACGGTGATGAGTAGACTGATGGGACCGAAGGCTAACAAATCCCCAGGTCCAGATGGTCTGCATCCTAGGGTATACTAAAGGAGGTGGCTCTGGAAATTGCGGATGCATTGGTGATCATTTTCCAATGTTCCTTTGATTCAGGATCAGTTCCTGAGGATTGGCGAATGGCTAATGTTATCCCACTTTTTAAGAAAGGAGGGAGGGAGAAAACAGAGAACTATCGCCCTGTTAGCCTAACATAAGTAGTGGGGAAGATGCTAGAGTCCATTATTAAAGATGAAATAGCAGCATATCTTGATAGCAGTGATAAGATTGGGCCGAGCCAGCATGGATTTACCAAGGGCAAATCATGCTTGACTAATCTATTGGAGTTTTTCGAGGATGTAACCAGGAAGATAGACTCGGGAGATCCAGTGGGTGTGGCGTACCTT
This sequence comes from Mobula hypostoma, assembly GCF_963921235.1. NCBI lineage: Eukaryota > Metazoa > Chordata > Chondrichthyes > Myliobatiformes > Myliobatidae > Mobula > Mobula hypostoma. The sequence goes on along the minus strand of NC_086118.1, from coordinate 6,402,072 downwards.
GACTTTCAGAAGGCATTTGATAAGGTACCACATAGGAGATTGGTGGGTAAAATCATAGCTCATGGCATTGGGGGGAGGATATTGACATGGATAGAAAACTGGTTGGCAGATAGAAAGCAAAGGGTGGCAGTGAATGGGTGTTTCTCGGAATGGCAGGTGGTGACTAGTGGGGTGCCACAGGGCTCGGTATTGGGACCACAGCTGTTTACGATTTAAGTCAATGATTTAGAGGAAGGCATTGTGAATAACATCAGCAAGTTTGCTGATGATATTAAGCTGGGTGGCAGTGTGACATGTGATGAAGATGTTAGGAGAATTCAAGGTGACTTGGATAGGCTGGGTGAGTGGGCAGAAACTTGGCAGATCGCGTTTAATGTGAATAAGTGTGAGGTTATTCACTTTGGGAGCAAGAACAGGAAGGCAGATTATTATCTGAACGGTGTGGAGTTAGGTAAGGGTGAAATACAAAGAGATCTAGGAGTACTTGTTCATCAGTCTCTGAAGGTGAATGAGCAAGTGCAGCAGGCAGTGAAGAAGGCTAATGGAATGTTGGCCTTTATTACAAAGGGAATTGAGTACAAGAGCAAGGAAATGCTTTTGCATTTGTACGGGGCCCTGGTGAGACCACACCTGGAGTATTGTGTGCAGTTTTGGTCTCCAGGGTTAAGGAAGGACATCCTGGCTATGGAGGAGGTGCAGCGCAGGTTCACTAGGTTAACTCCTGGGATGTCCGGACTGTCTTATGCAGAGAGGTTAGAGAGACTGGGCTTGTACACGCTGGAATTAAGGAGATTGAGGGGGGATCTGATTGAGACATATAAGATTATTAAGGGATTGGACAAGATAGAGGCAGGAAATATGTTCCAGATGCTGGGAGAGTCCAGTACCAAAGGGCATGGTTTAAGAATAAGGGTTAGGTCATTTAGGACAGAGTTGAGGAGGAACATCTTCTCCCAGAGAGTTGTGGAGGTGTGGAACATGCTGCCTCAGAAGGCAGTGGAGGCCAATTCTCTGGATGCTTTCAAGAAGGAGCTAGATAGGTATCTTATGGATAGGGGAATCAAGGGTTATGGGGACAAGGCAGGAACCGGATATTGATAGTAGATGATCAGCCATGATCTCAGAATGGCGGTGCAGGCTCGAAGGGCCAAATGGTCTACTTCTGCACCTATTGTCTATTGCCTATTGTCTATTGACACTATCTCTGATCAGCAGTCCCATGCCCCCACCTCTTTTGCCTCCCTCCCTGTCCTTTCTGAAACATCTAAAGCCTGGCACTCTAAGTTAGCCATTCCTGCCCTTGAGCCATCCAAGTCTATGTAATGGCCACAACATCTTAGCTCCAAGTACTGATCCACACTCTGAGCTCATTCGCTTTGTCATGATAACCCTTATATTAATATAGACACATCTCAAACCATCAGTCTGAGTGCATCCCTTCTCTATCATCTGCCTATCCTCCATCTCACACTGCCTACAAGCTTTCTCTGTTAGTGAGCCAACTGCCCCTTCCTCTGTCTCTTCAGTTTGGTTCCCACACCCTAGCAATTCTACGAAGTTTGTAGTTTAAACTCTCCCCAATAGCCATAGCAAACCTTCCAGGGTCTGACCAGGGACCAAGAAGTATGTTCTTGATTATCAGAAATTTAATGGAAGATGTTACCTCTCCAATGGCATTGACTCTTCAATAACCTGCTCATCAGTGCACAGATTTACTTTCACAAATTCACCTGGTTTGGTGCCATATCACAACTTCATTAAGGACACAACCCTTTCTAGCATCAAGAACATCCTCAAGAACCATTGCCATGAGAAGGTAGCATCCATTGTTAAAGACCCTCATTATCCAGGACAATCTTGCTTTTTTGTTACTATCACTGGGATCTGAGGGGCCACATTCAATGAAAGGGAAACGGCTTCTTCCATTTTACCATCAGACTTCTGAACAGTCCATGAACCCGTGATCGCCACCTTTTTGCTTTTGCATTTCATTGGATTCCTGTTAATTGGGCCATTGGTTAATCAGGGCAGCTGCTTGTTTGGGACAACTCTTAAAGAACAAAAACTAATCAAGAAAATAGATAGGACTCTTTTGTTTATTTGGAACACTGTAATGCTTAATTGCAGGAGGAGTCTGTTGCCAAACAATTTCTAACTAGCATCATATGTGTGCATTTGTGTAGCCACTGGACACTACAATGTTCTTAGAGTGAACAGTTCTTAAATAGTCAGTTATGTGCAGTTGTGTTCAAAAAGCAGTGATTTTGTCACTAATAGATGGTGAGAAATAAACAGCAAGACAATTCAGAACTGATTTGCTCACTGCAGTTCCAAGCATTCAAGCTTGGAGATACCAGAAATGGCCAGGAGTGAAAATGAAACAATTTCACTACTTCACCAAGTTAGGAACTACCAAAAATTTGAAGGTATCGACATCAATTTAAATGTTACAATGAAAATGAAGATTTGGAGGATACAATTGTAGATACCTCATTTGATACCTCACACCTCTTTCAACTGCTTATCGGATTTTTTTTGGATTTGAAACAATTAATAAATGACTTCCAGTAGACATCAGTCTTGTATCTCCACTACTCAAAACTGATCAGGAACTAGAGCTGTCAGTTGATTGTTAGTACCCTGGTCAGTAAGTCTAGTAACTCCCACCTTCATTCTTCCTATGGGCTTTTTCTGTTGTCCTTGTCTGCCTCAGTTTCCTCCGCTAGCTCATTCTTCATCGGGAGGAGGAGAAGATGGCAGCGCGACGCAGCTTGTACGGCCGCTCCGGTGTTTGATATCTGTAATCTGTCAAGTAGGGTGCCATGCACAATCCTGATTTGATGGAGACAGATGTGAGAGAACGGAGGAACTTCTGGAGAAACTTCTGAGATGCCTTTTTCGCTGCCGCTGTTACCTTGTGATCCTGAATCTCCGGAGGGGAAGGCCCCGAATCCTCGGCTTTGCTTGTTGTTCGGTGGCTGGGACGGGGGTGGAAGCGCTCGGCAGAGATGGTGCTCGGTGCTCAGTGTCAAAGGCTGGTCGGAGGCTCGAAGTTTTTGGACGGACTCAGAGTCGGCTGTGGTCGGGTGCTTCCAATGCATCGACAGTTGTTGGTGCCTGGAGGTTTATGGCAGAGAGAGTTTCTCCCTTCTGCTGCCTGTTATCAGGGACTATCGGGAGTCAATCAGAACTTTGAGACCTTTTTTTACCCTTCCCATGGTCAAATTATGGTATTGCTTTGCACTTCTGTAACCATATGTTAAAATTATGTGGTCTTGTCAGTGTTAGTCTTTGGTTTGTCTTGTTTTTTTGTGATATCACTCTGGAGGAACATTGTATCATTTCTTAATGCATGCATGCATTTCTAAATGACAATAAACGAGGACTGAGTGTCCTTATAATCTAATCTAATCTATCTTTATTTAACTGGTGGTTGAGGGGAACATCTTACAACAGGTTGTTCCTTTATCTGACCACTAACTGAACCAGATTCCATAAGCCCCTTATTTAATCAGATACTCAACTGGCATTGTGATTAATCAGAATCTCGGGTTGCACTCAAGAATTCCACTGAAACAGAATATAATTAATCATTTGTCTCACCCTTGTTTACAGCTTCCAGCCAGTGGTTATCATCTGGATGTGCACTCTGTGCTCTTCAGAATCATCTCACTCAGCCTCATGGGACTGCCTTCCAAACATTGTTTCCCTGGTAACACTCTGTGCCTGAAGACAGAAGTTAATGCAGTTATTGTAGATGGAGAGGGAGAGGCCAGGAGAATTTCATTATTGGATTGAAACTGGACAGCTTTCATGAATTTCAGTGTATTATTCATATTTGCTGTGAGAATCTTACTGTTGTGCTGACTTAAAAATTTTCATCACCAAACCCTTCCAAATCATGTTAGTATGAGTTAAACTAATCCTGGTATCTATTTACTACTCTGGTTATGTACTAGAGAATATAACCTGTCAGATAACCCCCTCCAGCTCTGAATTATCTGGAAATTTGTCAGCACAATACCACTGAAAACATTTTTCTGCAGAAGAAAATTGCATTGACCGATTTTGTGTACAGTTCTTGGTGAATTTATGGAGACACCAGAAACATAGAAATATAGAAAATTGCATTGACCGATTTTGTGTACAGTTCTTGGTGAATTTATGGAGACACCAGAAACATAGAGATATAGAAAATAGGTGCAGGAGTAGGCCATTTGGCCCTTCGAGCCTGCACCGCCATTTATTATGATCATGGCTGATCATCCAACTCAGAACCCTGCCCCAACCTTCCCTCCATACCCCCTGATCCCCGTAGCCACAAGGGCCATATCTAACTCCCTCTTAAATATAGCCAATGAACTGGCCTCAACTGTTTCCTGTGGCAGAGAATTCCACAGATTCACCACTCTCTGTGTGAAGAAGTTTTTCCTAATCTCGATCCTAAAAGGCTTCCCCTTTATCCTCAAACTGTGACCCCTCGTTCTGGACTTCCTCAACATCGGGAACAATCGTCCTGCATCTAGCCTGTCCAATCCCTTTAGGATTTTATACGTTTCAATCAGATCCCCCCTCAATCTTCTAAATTCCAACGAGTACAAGCCCAGTTCATCCAGACTTTCATCATATGAAAGTCCTGCCATCCCAGGAATCAATCTGGTGAACCTTCTTTGTACTCCCTCTATGGCAAGGATGTCTTTCCTCAGATTAGCGGACCAAAACTGCACACAATACTCCAGGTTTGGTCTGACCAAGGCCTTGTACAACTGCAGTAGTACCTCCCCGCTCCTGTACTCGAATCCTCTTGCTATAAATGCCAGCATACCATTCGCCTTTTTCACCGCCTGCTGTACCTGCATGCCCACTTTCAATGACTGGTGTATAATGACACCCAGGTCTCGTTGCACCTCCCCTTTTCCTAATCGGCCACCATTCAGATAATAATCTGTTTTCCTATTTTTGCCACCAAAGTGGATAACTTCACATTTATCCACATTAAATTGCATCTGCCATGAATTTGCCCACTCACCCAACCTATCCAAGTCACCCTGCATCCTCTTAGCATCCTCCTCACAGCTAACACTGCCACCCAGCTTCGTGTCATCCGCAAACTTGGAGATGCTGCATTTAATTCCCTCATCCAAGTCATTAATATATATTGTAAACAACTGGGGTCCCAGCACTGAGCCTTGCGGTACCCCACTAGTCACCGCCTGCCATTCTGAAAAGGTCCCGTTTATTCCCACTTTTTGCTTCCTGTCTGCTAACCAATTCTCCACCCACACCAATACCTTACCCCCAATACCGTGTGCTTTAAGTTTGTCTCCTGTGTGGGACCTTGTCAAAAGCCTTTTGAAAATCCAAATATACCACATCCACTGGTACTCCCCTATCCACTCTACTAGTTACATCCTCAAAAGATTCTATGAGATTCGTCAGACATGATTTGCCTTTCACAAATCCATGCTGACTTTGTCCGATCATTTCACCGCTTTCCAAATGTGCTGTTATCACATCTTTGATAACTGACTCCAGCAGTTTCCCCACCACCGACGTTAGGCTAACCGGTCTATAATTCCCCGGTGTCTCTCTGCCTCCTTTTTTAAAAAGTGGAGTTACATTAGCCACCCTCCAATCCTCAGGAACTAGTCCAGAATCTAACGAGTTTTGAAAAATGATCACTAATGCATCCACTATTTCTTGGGCTACTTCCTTAAGCACTCTAGGATGCAGACCATCTGGCCCTGGGGATTTGTCTGCCTTCAATCCCTTCAATTTACCTAACACCACTTCCCTACTAACATGTATTTCGCTCAGTTCCTCCATCTCACTGGACCCTCTGTCCCCTACTATTTCTGGAAGATTATTTATGTCCTCCTTAGTGAAGACAGAACCAAAGTAATTATTCAATTGGTCTGCCATGTCCTTGCTCCCCATAATCAATTCACCTGTTTCTGTCTGCAGGGGACCTACATTTGTCTTTACCAGTCTTTTCCTTTTTACATATCTATAAAAGCTTTTACAGTCCGTTTTTATGTTCCCTGCCAGTTTTCTCTCATAATCTTTTTTCCCCTTCCTAATTAAGCCCTTTGTCCTCCTCTGCTGAACTCTGAATTTCTCCCAGTCCTCAGGTGAGCCACTTTTTCTGGCTAATTTGTATGCTTCTTCTTTGGAATTGATACTATCCCTAATTTCTCTTGTCAGCCATGGGTGCACTACCTTCCTTGATTTATTCTTTTGCCAAACTGGGATGAACAATTGTTGTAGTTCATCCATGCAACCTTTAAATGCTTGCCATTGCATATCCACCGTCAATCCTTTAAGTGTCATTTGCCAGTCTATCTTAGCTAATTCACGTCTCATACCTTCAAAGTTACCCCTCTTTAAGTTCAGAACCTTTGTTTCTGAATTAACTATGTCACTTTCCATCTTAATGAAGAATTCCACCATATTATGGTCAATCTTACCCAAGGGGCCTCTCACGACAAGATTGCTAATTAACCCTTCCTCATTGCTCAAAACCCAGTCCAGAATAGCCTGCTCTCTAGTTGGTTCCTCGACATGTTGGTTCAAAAACCCATCCCGCATACATTCCAAGAAATCCTCTTCCTCAGCACCTTTACCAATTTGGTTCACCCAATCTACATGTAGATTGAAGTCACCCATTATAACTGCTGTTCCTTTATTGCACACATTTCTAATTTCCTGTTTAATACCATCTCCGACCTCACTACTACTGTTAGGTGGCCTGTACACAACTCCCACCAGCGTTTTCTGCCCCTTAGTGTTATGCAGCTCTACCCATATCTATTCCACATCTTCCCGGCTTATGTCCTTCCTTTCTATTGCGTTAATCTCCTCTTTAACCAGCAACGCCACCCCACCTCCTTTTCTTTCATGTCTATCCCTCCTGAATATTGAATATCCCTGAACGTTGAGCTCCCATCCTTGGTCACCCTGGAGCCATGTCTCTGTGATCCCAACTATATCATAATCATTAATAACAATCTGCACTTTCAATTCATCCACCTTATTATGAATGCACCTTGCATTGACACATAAAGCCTTCAGGCACTCTTTTACAACTCTCTTAGCCCTTATACAATTATGTTGAAAAGTGGCCCTTTTTAATGCTTGCCCTGGATTTGTCGGCCTGACACTTTTACTTTTCTCCTTTGTACTTTTTGCTTCTACCCTCACTTCACACCCCTCTGTCTCTCTGCACTGGTTCCCATCCCTCTGTTGTGAACTAACCTCCTCTCTCCTAGCCTCTTTAATTTGATTCCCACCCCCCAACCATTCTAGTTTAAAGTCACCTCAGTAGCTCTCGCTAATCTCCCTGCCAGGATATTGGTCCCCCTAGGATTCAAGTGTAACCCGTCCTTTTTGTACAGGTCACGCCTGCGCCAAAAGAGGTCCCAATGATCCAAAAACTTGAATCCCTGCCCCCTGCTCCAATCCCTCAGCCACGCATTTATCCTCCACCTCATCGCATTCCTACTCTCACTGTTGCATGGCACAGGCAGTAATTCTGAGATTACTACCTTTGCGGTCCTTTTTCTCAACTCCCTTCCTAGCTCCCTATATTCTCCTTTCAGGACCTCATCCCTTTTCCTACCTATGTCATCGGTACCCATATGTACCACGACCTTTGGCTCCTCACCCTCCCACTTCAGGATATCTTGAACACGATCAGAAAGATTGTCGATTCTGGAAATCTCTTTGGATTTCCACCTCTCACCAGGAATTACCCATCACCTGCCAGTTTGTGCTCCTCCACTTCCTCCCACCCTTTTATTCTTGCTTTTGTGCTCTTTCTTTCCATACCCAATGAAGGGTCTTGGCACGAAACATTGACTGTCCATTTCCCTCCACAGTTGCTGCCTGACCTGCTGAGTTCCTCAGCATTTAGTGTGTTGCTGCTGGGTGAATTTACATCAGTCATTTGCTGCAACATACTTAGACAAATCTTGATATAAAAACATACAAAATATATGCCTGGTGATCGGCCCTTTTTACTCACCGGAGAAACAGTTTTCAATAACACCGAAGTCATAAACTAAACACCTTAATGAGTCACACCCTTCGCTTTTGCAGAGTGCAACAAAAGTCACAGTTAGCCAAATGTTCAGGTGAGCAGGATCTCAGTCACACCATTGCCCCTGCAAATACATTCTCATCCAGATTGCTTCGGATGATTCTCCTTCATTAATTATACTTTATACTTCATACTTTATTGTCGCCAAACAATTGATACTAGAACGTACAATCATTGCAGCAATATTTGATTCTGCACTTCCTGGATTACAAATAGTAAATACTAAAAATAATTAAAATAGTAAAAATTTGTAAATATTAAAAATTTAAATTATAAATCATAAATAGAAAATAGAAAAACGGAAAGTAAGGTAGTGCAAAAAACCCGAGAGGCAGGTCCGGATATTTGGAGGGTATGGCCCAGATCCGGGTCAGGATCCGTTCAGCAGTCTTACAGTTGGAAAGAAGCTGTTCCCAAATCTGGCCGTACGAGTCTTCACGCTCCTGAGCCTTCTTCCGGAGGGAAGAGGGACGAAAAGTGTGTTGGCTGGGTGGGTCGTGTCCTTGATTATCCTGGCAGCACTGCTCCAACAGCGTGCAGTGTAAAGTGAGTCCACGGACAGAAGATTGGTTTGTGTGATGTGCTGCGCCGTGTTCACGATCTTCTTTAGGTCTTGGACAGGACAACTTCCATACCAGGTTGTGATGCACCCTAGAAGAATGCTTTCTGCGGTGCATCTATAACAATTTATAAAAATTTATAGCCAAAAATGGTGTAGGTGAGAAGTGGAACCGTGTCCTTCAGAAGAGAAGTGAATAATGGACAGGAGAAAGATGTCTGACACAATCGCTGACACAAAAAGCCTTCACCACACAAGTTTCACAGAGAATTCACCACTCTGACCTCCAAACAGCTCAGGTACCTGAAATGCACTGATGCAATGTCAGAGTCACTCTTGCCATCAAAAGCCTTGCCCTCACATCCTTGCGGTGATCTCTGCCTGTACTATTGGCTGGGTATCACAACTTTGGAAACCTCTGATTTGTTACCACTGCAACTTCTGCATTCTCAGCTGGAGGAAATATTTTACTGTGTTGGAGGCCACGTAGAAGTGCAGCGATCCACATGAGGCATTCATGTCTTTAAACAAACCCTCCCTGCCAATATATTTTACCTGAAGGCTATCTCTTAAATGTATGATTCTTTGGAAGCATGTGCAAGTTCCTCTGTGTCCCTCTGGAAGCATTTCATAACTTCATCTCCCAACAATGTGGAATGTACTCAGACTTCAACAATACTCTGTTTAGCTGAAGGAGAGCTGGTGTACAGTTTGTTACTTTAAGGGTTTCTTCCTGAAGGTAGAACTGTGACAAAAGGTGCCATTAATAATGTACATACACCTGTTGTTCCAGCAACACACTTTTATTATCCCAAGGATCCACTGGTGCCATTTCCAAATGGATTCACAATTTTTTAAAAAATGTACTTTTTGGAACAACATTAGGGAGCTAATTATGTCATTGTAACAATGGTAAATAGTGCAGATGGATTTCTGGTCCACTGCACCTGACCCTCCATAGCAGAACCCATAATTAGCAATTTTAGTTGTGAGGGAGGAGATTTACAGAGTCATTGTTATAGTGTAATAAAGCCAAGAAACAGGCCCTTCAGCCCAAACTGCCTGTGCCAACCAAGGTAGCCATCATTCACATAATTCAAAGTCAAAGTCAAAATAAACTTATTATCAAAGTTCATATATGTGACCATATATTACCCTCAGATTTATTTTCTAGCAGGTATTTACAGGGAAATTAAAAATACGATGGGATTTATGAAAACTACACATAAACAAAGACTGACAACCAACATGCAAAATTAGACAAATTGTCTAAATAACAAAAAAAATACTAAGAACGTGAGTTGTAATGTCTTTGAAAGTGAGTCTGTAGATTGTGGAAACATTTAAGAGCTGGGGTGAGTAAAGTTATCCACATGCTTTAGGAGCCTGATGGCCTAGGGTAATAACATTCTCTGCAACATCTGCCATCTCCAAGTACATCTTTCCCTCCCCCCTCCTTATCTTTCCGGAAGGATTGCTCTCTATATGATGTCCCTCCCCACTGACTCCTGCAAGCGTGACAAGTGCTACAACTGTCCCTACACCTCCTCCTCTCACCACCATACAGGATCCCAACTGTCCTTCCAAGTGATGCAACACCTCACCTACTAATCTGTTGGAGTCTTATATTGTATAGAGTTCTCCTGGTGCAGCCTCCTCCACATCAGGAAGACCCAATGCAAATTGACGAATCACTTTGGCCATGTACTGTTTACAGCAAAAGGCTAGATTTCCCTATGACTACACACTTCAATTTCCAATTCTCATTCTGGCATGTGTGTCCATTATGGTATGTTGAACTACTGGGTGAATGAGTAGTCTTTGGGGTATTGCAAGTCTGTGCCTTTATTGATGCTGCACTTGAGTGCTCGGATGAGGGTGCAGATGATTTTTTGCTGGTGGGGCTGGGAGTCGTCACTTTGCTGCTACTTATGTATGGGAGGGGGAGTTGGGGGTCTTTGGGGTTCTAACATCTAACTGTCATTCATTCTTTGGGGCACTCCTCTGTTTTTGTGGATATTTGTGAAGAAAAAAAAATTCAGGCTATATTGTATACATTTTCTGACATTAACTGTACCTATTAAAACCTTCTTATTATAGCTTCTGCCCCTTCTTTTTCAGTCTTGATGGTGTGTCTCGGCCTGAAATGTTGACTGTTTATTCCTCTCTGTAGATGTTGCCTGATTTGCTGAGTTCCTCCAGCGCTGTGTGTGTGTTGCTCAAGATTTCCAGCATATGCAGAATCTCTTGTGTTGGTGCCTATGTAAGCTAGTCATAGTTGCCTACATTTGGCCCATATCCTTCTAATCTTTTAAATGCTGTTATTATACCTACCTCAAACATTCCGTCTAGTGACTTGCTCCACATATGCAGTCTTCATGATGAATTTACCAGTCAAGTCCCTTTTACCCGATGACCCCCTCCCCACCTTAACTTCTGTCTTCTAGTTTTTAATTGCATTGGGAAAAGACCGTGTGCATTCACCCCATTTATGCTCCTTGAGATTTTATATACCTCCATAAAATCAAACTTCAGTCTCCTATGTTTCAAAGTATAAAGTCCTAGCCTGCCCAGACTCTCCCTTTAACTCAGGAACTTGAGTCCAGGCAACATTCTCGTAAATTTTCTTTGCACTCTTTCCTGCTTCATTTCGGGACGTTACGTTGAAGTTGTACAAGACATTGGTAAGGCCTAATGTGCAATATTGTGTGCAGTATTGGTCACCTATCCACAAGAAAGATGTAAACGAGGTTGAAAAAGTGCAGAGAAAATTTACAAGGATGTTGCCAGGTCTGTAGGACATGAGTTAGGTTAGGAATAACTTAGGACCAATATTCCCTCTGATTTGTAATGACCAGTGTACGCAAAAATTTGTGCTATGCAATTTTTTGCCTGGTGACAACAACATGTGTGCACTCAATAATTTCTTCCATGAGATTGAGAGGAGATTTGTTCAAGGCATACAAAAGGCGTATAGATAATGTAAATACAAGCAGACTTTTTCCACTGACATTGGGTGCGACTACAACCATAGGTTGAGATAAAGGTGAAAGGTGAGAAGATTAAGGGGAATGAGGTGAATCTTCTTCAGTTGTGAGAGTGTAAAATGAGTTGCCAGTACAAGTACTTGATTTCAAAGCTAAAGAGAATTTTGGATAGGTACATGGATGATGGGGATATGGAGGGCTGTGATCCCGGTGCCGGTCAATGGGAAAGTAGCTTAAATGGTTTTGGCATGGAAAGAGCACATTTCTGTGCTGTATTTCTCTATGATTTTTCCTATAAAATCTGTACACAATACTCCATAATACATGAATATCTTGTACAATTGCAACATTGCACTCCAACTCCTGTGCTCAGTGCCTTGATTGATGAATGCCAAGCACCTTCTTCACCATCCTATCTACCTGTGACACCACTTTCAGGGAACTATGTATTCAAGGTGCACTCTATTCAAGCTAAAAGCTTTGGGCTGAATTTTAATTTCTTAACATACTGAGAACTAGCAATGGGATCCCTGTGGGTACAAGGCTCCAAACCCTTTGCAGTATGTTTATTAAAGCTGCTTCAGCTCAACTGCTTCATTAATATCTCACCAGGTTCACTGAACTATTAATCTGAGTAAGATAATGATAACACAATCCAGTTTCAGGTCCACTACTTACAGACACATAGAAAGCCTGGCATTTGACCAAACCTACAAAGGAGGAGAAGAAACCTGAATATAAGGCTCCTCTAGGTTCACCAAATCTTCAGAGGACATGCAAAACTGAGGGAATGCAAATTTATCACCTTCCTTGCTGATCAGAAGAGGCTTGCCAACAAAATTAATGACATAATGCCAGGTGCAGTCACAAATGGATTGTGGCTGATGTTCTTGGATTTGGTTTGGCAATATCATTCAACCATGGTGCTGTTACTTCATCAGCCAACAGCATAACATACACCAAGTCCTCACCAACACCTCAATTAGCCAAAGGAGAGCAGACAAATGGATTTCTGTATATTAAGGGATCAGAGGATGGCACAGGAAAATGGTGCTGAGTTAGAAAATCAACTATGATCTTCTTGAGGGATGGCAGAACAGGCTCAAGAGGACGAATGGCCAATTTCTGCCCCAGATTTTTATTCTCTTACTGAATGTTCCTTTTGAGTGGATTAATGCAACTCTATTATTCTGCCCTCAGACTTACTCTTGCACACCTTGCATTTATGCAGCCCTCCTTCGCTGTCTACACACATCCACATATTCCTGTCAATCAGGCAACTGATGATATTCAGAGACTGTAGATGCCGGAATCTGGAGCAACAACCAACCTGCTAGAGGAATTCAAAAGGTCAAGCAGCATCTGTGGGGGAGAGGAATTATTAACAGATCAGGTTGAAATCCTACATCAGCACTGCTGATGCTCATTCAGCCTAAATGCACTAACATCTCTTCCTCACTGGTTGCCATCAATACACGCTCTCCATTCATCCATTTAACACACACCAGTGTCGTTGCTTGTCGGATTCGCTTTCCCTTATTGGAGGTGGAGATAGCTACACTGAGCCAAGAGAGACAGATCCAGAGGTGACATTCAACTATCAGGCAGAGGAACTGGCAGCCTAGTGTCAGGGTGCTGAAGTAGGGACCCAATCGCAGACCAAGTACTGAGCGCACTGTGTTATTTACTGAGTAGAAAATCCAGAGGGGCAACAAAGTCGGTGTCAAGGTTCAGGCAGAGATCAGAAGTTCCAGAGAAATCCAAAAACCAGAATCAGGAAACAGGCAGAGTCTATATTTGGATGGACAGAGTTCAGATACGAATGCTGGAAAGGCTCAGGAAAACTCACCAGCACAATCTGGCAACAAACAGGTGAAAACACAGGACTGAAATACACTGAGCAATAAACAGAGGTAGATGATAGGTGGAGCACAATGAGACAGAAGTGGCAGCAAAACAGGTAATAATGAGAAACAGGTGAGAGGGAGAGTACTCAGTAACACAGGGGCCAGAGCAGAGCAGGATCAGGGACAGGAGCACATGGCAATACAAAACCATAGACTGACGGCTAGGGGGAAAACACACAAAAAGACAATGTTCAACTGGAGGTACTGACAGTACCACCCCTCTACAGAGGCCTCTTGGCATCACGGCAGGTAGAGCTGGGTGCTGGTGATGAAAGTCCCTGATGAGCGAGGGGTCCAGGAATTATGGGCGGGGACCCAGCACCTCTCCTCAGGACCGTAGCCCTCCCAGTCCACAAGGTACTGGAGGCCACGGCCTCGGCGACGAACGTCCAGCAGTTGATGCACCGTGAAGGCCTCTGACCCATCGATGAGCCGTGGGGGGGGGGGCGGTTTGGAGACAGGACACAGGGGGTGACTCATGAAAGGCTTGATGTGGGACACATGGAAGGTGGGATGAATGCGACAGAGAGTGGAGAGGAGCTTGAGATGGACAGCAGCAGGGCTGATGACTTTAACAATGCGAAAGGGGCTGATGAAGTGGGAGGGCAAGCTTGTGGGAATCCACCTTGAGAGGTAGGTCTTGGGTTGAAAGCCGCACACACTGTCCCTGGCGGTAACGTGGGGCCTTGGAGCAATGGCAGTCAGCTTGACACTTCATTCTAGTAGAGGCACGGAGAAGGGCAGAGCGAGTGTGCAGACATCCCACCCTGCAAAAACTCATTTCAGGGAGGTAGCACCATCAATTTGCGGGAGACTTCCAGGAGAGATGGGATGTCTGCAATAGAGTAGCTCCTTAGCAGCTGGCCAGCTAGTTTAAATAACGTTGGCTATGCTAATGAACGAATGACACCTGTTTAACTCAACTCAACATGTCTTTTACAGTCTCAACTCACCATGGGCAATAGAAAAGTCATTGTTGCAAACAGTACAGTGAGCAACACTATCATTATTTTGACCCCTGTTAGGCAGGGGTACACTTTAGTGTAGTCTGGGGTGACGTACATTTTATACTTTTTTTGGAACACTCTGCCAAGGTGCACTCTCTCTCTCTCTCTCTTGTGGTCACTCGCACGCTCTCAAGCGCTCTCGCTTGCTCTCTCGCTCGCTTTTGCTCGCGCGCTCTCGCTCACTTGCTTGCTCTCGCTCTCTCTCGCACACGTGGTCTCTCTCGTGTTCGCTCTTGCGCTCTCTCTTGCTTTCTCTCGCTCGCTCTCAAAACAATTGATTTCCGTGATATTGTATATAATTTGTGGGCATCAGGGAGCCACTATTAATATGCAGGAAACTCCCAGAACTTCCAAGAGAGGTGGGATGTCTGAGTGTGCCTCCACATCCGCTGACAATGGCGGATGAATGCCTCGGCAGATGGAACGCCAACCTCCTCCTCCTGGGCAGGGTACAGTGGAGGTTGGTAGCCAAGGCAGCACTCAAAGGGGGACAGACCGGTGGATGAGGACGGATGAGAGTTTATGGTGTACTCAGCCCAGGGTAGCTGCTGTCTCCATGCAGAGGGGTTCTGGGAGACCAGACACCGCAATACTGTCTCTAGCTGTTGGTTGGCCCGCTCGTTCTGCCCATTAGTCTGTGGGTGGAATCCTGAAGACAGACTCACAGAGGCACCCAGAAGATTACAGAATGCCCTCCAGAAGTTGGATGTGAATTGAGAGCCCCTGTCTGACACAACATCTACAGGTAAACCATATAATTTAAAAACATACAGTACTAGTAATTTGGCTCTTTCTTCAGCAGAGGGGAGTTTAGGTAAAGGAATGAAGTGTACAGACTTGGACAAATGATCAATTACTGTGAGAATGGTGGTGTTACCATCTGATGGGGGAAGACCGGTGACAAACTCCAGGGCAATGTGGGACTAGGGCCTCTTGGGGATAGATGGGTTGTAACAGACTAGCGGGTGACTGGTTAGAGTTCTTGCCTTGAGCACAGACCGAGCAGGCTGAGACAAAGTTGCAGATGTCATCTCCCATGGACGGCCACCAGAACCGTCGACTGATGAAGGCCTGAGTACACTTGGTTCCAGGATAACCGGGAAGAATTACCCCACTACAATACCTGTGAGTGGATAGAGCTGGGCACATGAACACGGTTAGTGGGGCATTGACTAGGGGCTGCCTCGCTCTGTTGAGCAGCTTGTACAATGGATTCAATGTCCCATTGCACTGCACCCACAAGATAGTGAGCAGGAAGGATGACATTAGGGACCTCAGGGGTCTCAGAGGAGGGAAATCTTCGGGAGAGGGCATCAGGTTTTCCATTCTTGGAATCAGGGTGGAAGGACAGATTAAAATTGAATCTTGAGATAAACAGGGACCTACGAGCTTGACAGGAGTTGAGACGCTTGGCAGTACGGATATATTCCAGATTCTTGTGATCTGTCCAGACTAAGAATGGCACCTTGGCTCCCTCCAGCCAATCCCCCAATCCTCCAGAGCTATCTTTACAGCCAGCAGCTCCCGGTTTCTGAAGTCGTAACTCTGCTCTGTGGGAGTGAAGTGGTGAGAGAAGAAGCCAAGTGCTGAGAGAGAACAGCTCCATCCACCTCCACAATGAACTGCTGGTTGGTGTCAGGTTGAATCAGGATGGGGGCAGAGGTGAATTGTTCCTTCAGGTCAGAGAATGTTTTTTCAGCAGCAGGAGACCAGGAGAATCTGACAGCCAATGAGGTAAGAGCAGTGAGTGGTGCAGCCAGCGTACTGTAATTTCTGATGAAGCGGCGATAGAAGTTAGCAAAGCCCAAGAAGCGTTGCAACTCCCGATGAGTCGAGGGTTGGGGCCATTCGACCACCGCCTTGACCTTCTGTTGGTCCATCTGAATGGAACCGCCTGAAATTACATACCCCAGGAAGGAGACTGTACTGCGATGAAACTCACATTTTTCAGCCTTCACAAAGAGCTGGTTCTCCAGAAGGTGCTGGGGAACCCTGTGGACGTGACCTGTGTGTTTAGCAAGGGACTTAGAAAAAAAATCAAAATGTCGTTGAAATACACAAAAACAAATTGGTTCAGCATGTCCCTGAGAACGTCATTTACCAGGGCTTGGAAGACGGCAGGGGCATTGGTGAGACCGAATAGTATGACCAGATACTCGTAATGGCCTGAGGTGGCATTGAAGGCCGTCTTCCACTCCTCCCCTTCGCAGATGCGGACAGGATGGTAGGCATTATGGAGATCAAGCTTGGTGAAAACTGAGGCTCCTTGCAATAGTTCAAATGCCAATGTCATGAGCGGAAGAGGGTAACAGTTCTTATCAGTGACTTCATTCAATCCCTGGTAATCAATGCATGGATGTAAGGATCCATCCTTCTTTTCAACAAAGAAAAGACCGGCACCAGCAGGGGAGGAAGACAGCCGGATAATGCCTGGAGCCAGAGACTCCTGAATGTACTTATTCATGGCTTCTGTTGCAGGTACGGACAGGGAATACAAGCGGCCCCTTGGGGGAGAGGTGCCAGGCAAGAGATTAATGGCACAATCATATAGACGATGAGGCAGTAGGGAAGTGGCTCAGGACTTGCTGAATACAACCTTGAGGTCCATGTATTCAGGAGGGATTGCACTGAGGTCCGGAAATTCCTCGGGGGGAACTGGGCTTGGAGACAAGGGGATCTGAGCATGGCGGAGGCAGTGAGAGTGACAGAATGGGCTCCAGCCTACAATCTTGCGACTGAGCCAGTCAATTTGGGTTGTGTTTAACCAACCAGGGATGACTCAGGACAATGGGAGCTTGAAGAGAGTCAATAACATAAAGGGTTAACTGTTCATGATGTTTGCCAGATAAACTGAGACTCACCAGGGCTGGGACATGGGTGATGTTAGCCAGTCTCTGACCATTCAAGGACTTGGCCACCAGTGGTGACTGGAGAGCAGACACGGGTAACTCCCACTGGGCAGCCAAGCCGAAACCGATAAAACACCCCTCTGCACCAGAATCGACCAAGATGGAGACTGCTCGCCGTTGGGCGCCCCACTCCAGAGAAGCAGGTATGAGAGTGAGTGGCGTTGAGGAGGGCCGGACAGGGATCACACTCACCAGCACTCCTCGTCCTACTGGTGAGCGTTTGGCTTTTACTGGGCAGGTGGAGAAGAAGCTGTCTGGTTGGCCACAGTACAGACAGGAATAGGTGCTGATTCTCCTTTGTCTTTCAGTCGGCATCAGGCGGGTACGGTCAACATGCATAGCTTCGGGCTCTGGAACAGGAATTGTAGATGGAGGCAAATGGCAGGGCAGTGTAGACTGATGAGGAGCTTGGAACTCACCCAGTGCCCCCAGAGACGCTCTGGGACCCCTCCCTCTGTGGTGCTGCTGAAGGCGAACATCATTATGGATAGCCAAATCCACCAGGGCTCTAAAGGTGGCAGAAAGGTCCTGGGTGACCAGCTCATCTTTTTGATGTCTTCGGAGAGGCCATTGAGGAAGGTGTGGTGCTGTGGTTCCGAGTTCCAGCCACTGGAGGTGGCTAGGGCCCAGAACATTATGGCGTTATCTGACACAGATCTGCGTCCCTGGTGCCTGTGCAGCATTTCACGGGCAGCCTCTCTCCCATGTTTGGAGCAATCAAACACTTTTTTCATCTCCTCAGAAAATAACTGAAAACTGATGCAGAAAGGTAAGCCTGCCTCCCAGAAAGCTGTACCCCATTCTCTTCCCCAATCGGACAGTTAAGTGATGACGTAGCCACCTTGGCTCAATCAGTCAGAAAGGTTGTTGGTTGCAATTCAAAAACGAGGGTGCACTGGGAAAGAAAAGAGCGGCAAGTACCAGGCTCACCTGAGTACTTTTCTGGAGAAGGCAGATGGAGCTCTTGGACGGGAAGAGTTAGCGAGAACGCAGAGGGCCAGGCAGAAGATGCAGTCGCAGAATGTTGATGGGTGCTCTGGGAGAGCTGGAGTGACCGAGTATGGGCCACAAGATCGGCTACATTGGCAGAAAACAACTCCACTGCCCTGAACATGGAGTCCAGCTGGTTCTGGTATCTCCCCAGCACCACACCCTGTCATTACAGGACAGCTCTCAGATGACCAGGGTCTACTGGATCCATTCTGGCCAGATTATTCTGTCAGGGCACTAAAGCAGGGACCCAATCACAGACCAAGTACTGTACACACTGTGATATTTACTGAATAGCAAATCCAGAGGGGCAACGAGCCAGCATCAAGGTTCAGGCAGAGATCAAAAATTCCAGAGAAATCTAAAAACTGGAATCGCGAAACAGGCAGAGTCAATATTCAGACAGACAGAGTTCAGATACGAATACTGAAAAGGCTCAGGAAAACTCACTGGTACAATCTGGCAACAAATAGATGAAAACACAGGACTGAAATACACTGAGCAATAAACAGAGAGGCAGGTGATAGGTGGAGCACAATGAAACACAAGTGCCAGCAAAACAGGTAATAATGAGAAATAGGTGAGAGGTGGAGTACTCAGTAATACGGGGCTGGAGTAGAGCAGGAGCAGGGACAAGAGCACATGGGGCATGAAAACAAACAAAAGCACATAGCAATACAAAACCACAGACTGACGGCTAGGGGGAAAACACACAAAAAGACAAAGTTCAACTGGAGGTACTGATCTGGATAAAAAGCAGCATGGACACTGGAGATAGATGGGCATCTCACAACTAGCTGGCAGTTGAGTTCTGTCAAACTATATACATTGACTCACCTCTCCAGAGAGGGTGAGAGTGTTTATTAATTTATTATCCCCCTTGGGGTTTTCACCCACACTGTGTGGAGGGTCTCCCCCATGGGGTTTTCCCCTATGGGGTTTTCACCCATACGGTGTGGAGGCCGCAGTAAGATTGAGATTCTACTTCACTCAGAGGGGCCTCCAGCACTGAACATGCATATCCTCCACCAGCCTGAATACCCCTTCTGTGGCAAAGTTGCTATCATGGATGGATGGGTTTGTTTGATGTATCATGATTGAATGGAACACCAGGTAGTGAGGGCAGGAACAACAGCAGGAAGTCTACACTGATAGGTGCAAGAAGCACCAGGATATGCTCAGCAGTACCACAGGCCCGTGGAGCGATAGCATGACAATGCCCATTGTGGATGATTGTCACACTTTCTGATCAATGATACTCATAGGTAGGGAAGTGCAGTGGGGTGGGGGGGGGTGGTGGGAGTGTAAACAAAACCAAAGACCCATTGTCCCAATTATTCTGGAGAACTACATTGGTGGTTTGTGTGACTGCCAGGGTGTCTCTCACCTGTCTGATGTTCTACTGCAAGACCACCATAAGACCAAAAGATATAGGACCAGAATTTGGCCATTCAGTCCATTAAGTCTGTACCATAATTTATTTTCCCACTCAACTATTCAACTGCCTTCTCCCCATAACCTTTGACACCCTTACTTGTCATGAACTCTTTGGACCAGCGTGGTGAGCTTCAGGCCTCGGTGCTCCAACACACCTCAACAACTTTGATTTGTTTTAATGTGGCCAAGTGGTTAAGGCATTCGTCTAGAGATCTGAAGGTCGCTAGTTCGAGCCTCAGCTGTGGCAGCGTGTTTGTGTCCTTGAGCAAGGCACTTAACCACACATTGCTCTAGTGTCTGTGCAAGGAGTGGTGCCCCACACAGATTTCCAATCTGCACCTTGTAAGGCATGAAAATGCCCGATGCAGGCCTCTCATGGTCTGAGTCGATGTTCCTCTATGTTACTAGTTTAGTCATCAGGTTTTCCACGTGTTTTTTCTTTTTGAATGCAGGTTCCTTGTGCATCTGGATTTTAGTTTGTTGAGTTTTGATTTTGATACGCACAGGGTTCATGTGCTAAGTTTATCATGACTAGCGTTTAGTAAGTTTGTCATGCCTGAATTTGGCTTCCGAATGAGTTGCCATTCTGTGTACTCTAGCCCTCTCAAGTAAGTACGCTCTGAGTCATTTGTTACTCCTCTGTTATGCTCTTTGAATAAATCTCCATTGTTACTTTCTACCTTTGAGTTCACTCTGCACCCGGGGTTCATTTGCCTGAAGGTCTGATTTCAGCAGGGTTCAGCCATCATAGACCCAGTAAAGTTTATCAATTACATAGGGCATTGGCCTGCCAAGGAGAGGCAGTTGGACAGCATAAACACTTACTCCAGGAAATGTTAGCATCATTGCAGAAAGGCTCTGAAACTGGTAGGCAAGATTTACGTTTTTTAGGGATGGACTCTGAGCATTTGCCTGAGTGTCCTGATACACTTGCTCAGAACTACCATGAAGAATCAATTAACCTGTTGGCCACAGTGTGGTACCATGGAGACCTTGAATCTTGCTGCGATTTCTTAATCAATATTCTCTTACATTTTTTAACAACCTGCTAAGTTCCCCTTGGAAGGAGTAGATGGCTTACATAATTTCCTTCCTTTTGGGCAGGGCCTTTTCAAGGTTTATGGCCTTATAGAAGAACTCTCTCATATGCTTTAATATCAATTTATTTTTAAGAATTATGAGGAGGGTATTCTTTCACCCTTTCAGGGGTCCAGAGTCAGCCAGCAGACTCCTCCATTGTTGATTAATCAATTGAGTTCTGGAACTTAGTAACAGAGAATGGGTGGAACTTGAAGGCTTTGGTTGCCCTGTTTCAGTGGGGATTAACTGACCTACTCAAGGATGATCTCATGACTAGGGACCCAGTGGAGGATTTGGAGGAGCCCATAAACTCCTGGCAATAAGAAATTATAATCCCATGTCCAATAGAAGGAGGGAGAAGCGTGCTGTTTGCCCAGAGAGTCAGTTCTCAAAAATCACCCAATGCCTTCTCCAGTTCCACAATCCGAAACTCAACCCAGATGCTCACAGTCTTCTCAGGAGAAGCCCATGCAACTGGGAAGAACCTGGCTCTCCCCAGCAGAACAAAAGAGACATGTGAAGCAAAGGAGCTGATTATATTGTGGTAAGGCTTTTTCGAGTCTCTTGTCCCAGTTGTCAGGAAAACCCAAAACCATCCAGTGAGGGGAGAATTTTGACAGTCTTTAGTTTCTCTCCTAGTTCACCAAAATCCAGAGTGGCGTTACTTTCCCTATTGTCTTGGGGCAAAATATTAACATTCCCTTTGGGCATTGGTAGACTCTCGTTTGGCAGAGAATTTTTTAGTTCTTGGACTGGCCTGGAGGAGCCAAGGTCCTAAATTATGCCTCGACCAGCCACTCACTGCTATGGGCCTGGACAGGATCCCTTTGGGACCTGGACAACTTTTTTTACTTTGCCACTCCTCTCGAGTTAATGATTGGTATGCATGTGGAGACATTTCAATTCCACCTTATTCGCTCTCCAGATATTTCCCTAATCCTTCATTACCCATGGTCACTTTTCCATAATCCATGTAGTAATCGGTCTTTTAGCACCATTTAGGTGTGGTCAACTCTTTTCCAGAATAACTGTCTTTTTAAAGGTTCCAAGAGACCAGTCCAAGCCCACATTTCCAAGTGGCTAGCCATGTTTCTGAGAGGCCAGCACAAGTTTCTAGATGCCAGCTGTGAATTATGTCAAGTTGTTGGTCATCTGAATCTGCAGAAGTGAACTAAGTCAATCAAGTTGTCTAGAGTGCCTCCAGAATTTTCAGACTTTTTGAAGATATTTAGCAGTGCTTTCTCCATATAGAGATTACGATTGAACTACTGACTTGCTACCAGGTACTCGTCCTCCCCAGGTAAGGCTCAATGCCTTACCCACTCCCGAGAGACAAGCCATGGAGAAGGCTTTGACATCCAGGTTTATTCACCTGCTGGAGCAGGATTCTTTTTCATATTCGAGCGGACGGTGGACTGAGACCACGTATTGATTATTGGGGTCTGAATAAGTTTACTATCAACAAATGGTATCCACTCCCTCTTACAAATACATCCTGTAATCCACAACCAGCTCCTTTGTTTTTGTGACATTAAGGGAGAGGTTGTTTCCTTGACACCACTGTGTCAGAGACATGACACAATAATGTGCTGGCTATTTTACTGAAGGAACAAGAAGTCTGTGGAGGGAGGCTGGTTTCCACAATGTACTGACTGTAACAAGGACCAAAGAGCTCAATTTCAGAGGTGAAGTGAATGCCTATCCTTAACAACAAGGCAGCACTAATGAATGAAGCATCAAGAGGCTCTTGTAAATTTGTAGGAAACATTTATTCCACCACCAATGATGAACCTCTTATCTGCCTCTTCAGTTCACAGGCAATTAGTGATAGATATGACATGTTGTCTGGAACAAGTTCCATTCTGTAAATTTACCAGATAATTGCACAAGATATGATTAAGCTAGGGAACATGCAGGAAAGATTTACAAGTACGTTGTCCAGACTAGTAGGCTTGAGTTATAGCAGAGATTGGAGAGGCTGGAACTGTTTTCCCTGGAGCAATGGAGACTGAATTGTGGCCTTATAGAGGTTTCTAAAATTGTAAGATGACTTGTCACAGTTTTTACCCCAGGATAGAAGAGTCTGAAATTGGAGGGAATAATGTGAGGGGAAAGAGCTAAAGGGGACTTGAGGGCTGAGTTTTTCATGGAGGATGGTGCGTATATCGAGTGTGCTGGTAAAGGAGTAGGTAGTTGGGTACAGTTACAATGTTTAAGGAACTTTGGACCAATGCATGGACAGGAAAGGTTTAGGGAGATATTGATCAAATGCAGGAAATAGGTTAGTTTAGGAAGGTATCTTAAATGGCAGAGACAAGTTGGGTCTGTGAAGGATCATTCTGGAGTTCAGGAATTGTGGATAGCATTAAGGTATCCCCTGCTTTTTGAAAGCTTGCTTTACGCCACTTCGCTTTTATGAAAGACCTACATTGGTACTTGTTTTCGCTAACTGAAAGAAATCCGAAGAGGATTTTCGCTTTCACGAAAAAAGGTGAAAAGCGAAAATAGCATTCGGCTTTTGTTTTGCAGCAAGCCGTTATAGAGGCAGCGTTCAATCCAAGCAGCGAGAGTGGCGAAAAGTGAAACGAACATAGTGATAGTCATACTTCATTGATCCCGAGGGAAATTGGTTTTCGTTACAGTTGCACCAACCAAGAATAGAGTATAAATAGAGCAATATAAAACCATAAATAATTAAATAGTGATATGTAAATTATGCCAGGAAATAAGTCCAGGACCAGCTTATTGGCTCAGGGTGTCTGACCCTCCAAGGGAGGAGTTGTAAAGTTTGATGGCCACAGGCAGGAATGACTTCCTATGATGCCCTGTGTTGCATCTCGGTGGAATGGGTCTCCGGCTGAATGTACTCCTGTGCCCACCCAGTACATTATGTAGTGGATGGGAGACATTGACCAAGATGGCATGCAACTTGGACAGCATCCTCTTTTCAGACACCACTGTCAGAGAGTCTAGTTCCAACCCCACAACATCACTGGCCTTACGTTTGTTGAGTTTGTTGACTCTGTTGGTGTCTGCTACCCTCAGCCTGCTGCCCCAGCACACAACAGCAAACATGATAGCACTGGCCACCACAGACTCGAAGAACATCCTCAGTATCGTCCGACAGATGTTAAAGGACCTCAGTCTCCTCAGGAAATAGAGACGGCTCTGACCCTTCTTGTAGACAGTCTCTGTGTTCTTTGACCAGTCCAGTTTATTGTCAATTTGTATCCCCAGGTATTTGTAATCCTCCACCATGTCCACACTGACCCCCTGGATGGAAACAGCACTTAAAATATGTCAGCTGCTTTAAGTAGTTAGAAAATTTAATTATGAGTTTCTCAAGCTTTTAAGAAACCATAGCAAGAGCAAAGACTGGAGAGCTGTCAGAGGTAAGCGTTTTTTAAAAATATAAAGAGAGAGGTGAATGCTTGGTATTCTCTGTTCGGGCAGTGGTAGAGGCTGATACATTAGAGGCATTTAAGAGACTCCTAGCAAGGCACATTGATGTAAAAAAAAATGGAGAGTTACAGGATGTGCAGAGGGCAGGGTGTGAAGTGATAGAGTGTGGAGTGATTTGACACAGGTCAACACGACACTGTGAGCCAGAGGGCCTGTACTATACTGTTCCATTTTCTATGTTTAATAAGTACCCCAGCCTCAAGAGCTGTCTGCGTGGCTTCGTGTGATCCTGATCGGGGGCTAAACAGGTGCTACATCTCGCCTAAAGGTGACCAGCAGTCAAGCAGAGGGAAGGAGCGCCAAACACCTCCTTTGATACACTGCCAGCAGCGGTGGTGGAAACGGATAGAATATGGTCTTTTAAGAGCCTCTTAGATAGGTACACGGAGTTTAGAAAAATAGAGGGCTATGCACTAGGGAAATTCTAGGCAGTTTCTAGAGTAGATTGCATGGTCAGCACAACATTGTGGGCTGAAGGCCCTGTAATGTGCTGTAGATTTCTACGTTCTATTAAATGGAACTATTAAACAACCTTAATCACTAGGGTTTAGCAAAAGTATGACCATTCTGATCCCTTTGCACTAAAGTGATCAGAGTGGACATTTTTTGTTATGATTATGTTCTCATTAAAATTCTCATATAATACAGTATGTTTTTTTTGTGAATGCTACTATATGATGTTGAGCCTGTGATGCTGTTGCAAATAGGTTTTATATGAACTTTTGCTTACGACAATAAACTCTAGTTTGACTGAGATGAAAAGTTTGCATTGTTGTCCATTCACCTTAATGAATGTACTCACAGCTCACTCTGTGTATGAAACAAAAAAGCAAATTAAAAATATCAAGCTATAGATCCTAACTTTTTTGGTAATTTCTTCAGAATTAATGATTTTTTTCCAAGCACCACCGGTGAAAAAGTGAGTTTAATGTGCTGTATCTCACATGGGAAATGTTTACTGATCAATAAAATGGTTCATTAATCCAATGATGCAGATACAGGAAATCTGAAATAAAAGCAGCCCTACTAAGTGGATCATGCAGCATATGTGGAAAGAGAAATTGGGTGATTGTTCCAGATTGATAAAAGGACATTGGTGCAAGTTGCTAACTCTGTTCCTTCCATCTGTCTGTTAATTCAGTACTTTGCTCTGTGGCCAGTTTGGGGGTTTAGTTGCTTGATTTGATAATTAATCCTAACAGTTTAGGATGAACTATTAGAATAGAACTTTGTCATTGTTCAAGACAATAAGAATGCGCTGCTACTCCAGTCTGTGCAAAACGGATATTGCAAATGCAATGTGGTACAGCTTGATTTAAAAAAATTAAAAATTCTGATACTTACGTGCAACAAGTGACTTTGATAGTCCATAACATTCAAACTATTGGCAGGCTAGGGTGTAGCATTATTCAGCTGAACAACAGCCTTTGGGAAGAAACTGTTTTTCAGTCTTGCTGTCTTGGTGCTTCTGCATCTTCTGCTAGATGGCAGGAGATTGAACAGTGTCCGGGATGGCATGGGTCTTTAATGATGTTACAAATGTGCCACAGGCATTGTGAGTTGCGGGTTGGTTCCAGATTTATCTGTTAGTTGAGTTGCACTGCTGTACTGTGCTCTCTTAATCACTCATTGGAGTGCTTTCTGTCTGTCTTACTGCAGCTACAATGCCTCACTGTCATCCTATTTATCAGTATGCTCTCCCATCGCACGTCAATAAAAGTTGATCAGCAATTTGGGGCAGATTAGCTCTCCTTAAACCCCCACAGGTAGTATAATCACCTATTATCTTGTTGACAAACAAAGAGTTCCTCAGTGATGTTCATCCTTGGCATTATCATTTCAGAGCATCTGTCCTAGGGCCAGCGTATAGCATCAACAGCAAGGATGTGATGCTGAGGTTTTATAAGGCACTGGCGAGGCATCACCTTGAGTACTGTGAACAGTTTTGGGCCCCTCATCTTAGAAAAGATGTGCGGGCATTGGAGAGGGTCCAGAGGAGATTCACAAGGTTGATTCCAGGAATGAAAGGGTTATCATACAAGGAACATTTGATGGCTCTGGGTCTGTACTCACTGGAATTCAGAAGGATGACGGGGAATCTCATTGAAACCTTTTGAACATTGAAAGGCCGACAGAGCGGATGTGGATAGGATGTTTCGCATGGTGGGAGAGTCTAGGACAAGAGGACACAGCCTCAGGACCTAGGAGCGTCCTTTCAAAACAGAGATACAGAAAAATTTCTTTAGTCAAAGGGTAGTGAATTTGTCGTTGTGTGTATTTAAGGCAGAAGTTGATAGGTTCTTGATCAGACATGGCATCAAAGGTTACGGGGAGTAGGCCGGGAACTGGGGTTGAGGAGGAGATAGAAAACAAGGATCAGCCATGATTGAATGGCAGAGCAGACTCGATGGGCCGGATGGCCTGATTCTGCTCCTTTGCCTTATGGTCTTATGGTCTATATAAATGCTATTACAAAGAAGACTCGGCAGCACCTCTATTTTCTTAGAAGTTTGTGAAGATTCAGCATGTCAACTAAAATTTTGATCCCTATAGAAGCTCAGTGGCACATATCACAGCCTGGTATGGAAGCACCAATGCCCCCGAACAGAAATATCCATAAAAAAAGTAGTGGATACAACCGCATGCATCACAGGAAAATCTTGTCCACTGCTGAGTGTATCTACAAGGAGCACTGTCAAAAGAAAGCAGCATCCATCATAAAGGACTCCCACCATCCAGGCCATGCTCTCTTCTCACTGCTGCTATAGGAAGGAGGTACAGGAGCCTTGGGTCAGGTTCAACCCTTCGACCATCAGGCTCCTGAACCAGCACAGATAACTTCACTCACCTCAATACTGAACAACCTATGACTTACTTTTAAGGATTCTGCAACTCATGTTCTCAACATTATTTATTACTTATTTAATACTGTCATTAACTTTCTGTTATATTTGCAGTTTGTCTTTTATTAGTCTTTGTGTGTAGTTTTTCACTGATTCTATTTTATTTTGTTCTGTGAATGCCCATTGGAAAATGAATCTTAGGGCAGTATACCCTATGTACTTTGATTTTTAAAAATTTTTGAACTTTGAAGTGAATTGTTCTAGATCTGAAAATTGTTTCCAGCCAAAGGAATTTATTTAACCCATCTGAGAGCTCACAGTCCCTTGCCATTTCCCTGCCCAACATATCCTTTCTTGGACACTGTTTCATCTTTGATGTTCAATCTACTTCACACACCAATTGCAAAAAAAGATCAGTTGAGGAATAGACTTTCTCAGTCCAAAACATTACTTAATTCTGGAGTACTGATTATCCTCTGCCTCCAAGTTTTGAAGTCTTCCAACCACTCAATTGTTACTAATGACTCCAATATTTATCACAATATGAAATCCAACTGCACAGTATTCAGTGAGAACATACATTCATTTATTTCCATTTCACCATTGACTGTGGGAGACTGCTCCATATCACCCTGAGATAAATCTAAATTAACATTTACCCTGATGTTCTGCATCACTGTTGCATTAAACAGCTGTCACTAATTGCATGAAATTTAATCTAATTGGCAAAAGAACCAGTGAGAAGTGTGCTTTCATTCTGTGAACTGTTTCGATCTGGAAATGCACTGCTGGAACTGTGTGGAAACATGCACGCAGTTTAACTTTCAAACAACAATTGGACATCTACTTGGGATAGAAAATCTGAGTGTTACAGGGGCAAAACAAGGAAAATAGACAAGTCTTATAAAGAAATGCAATGGAATATCTGGAATATCTTCATGTGAACTAGAATGTTTTCTTGAAGGTTTTTTGATACATTCCAATACTAAAAAGTACTATTTAAGAGCAAGTAGTTTTCCTTCGTTTTCACACTTAACTCTTTATCTGCTGAAGTTCTTACTAGATTAAAGTTCTGTTGGTTCTGTTCCTGCTTCTGGTCCAGAAGGACTGGAGGTTTAAACTGACCAATAGGACTTGAATTAAGTTGATGGGCTGAGAAACTTCTGCATTCCTATCAGTGCAAAGGCAGAGGAGCACAAGGTCTTCATTAGTAAGGATGTCAAAGGCTATAGAGAGAAGGCTGGAGAATGGAGTTGAGAGGGAAAATAAATCAGTCATGATCAAATGGTAGAGCAGACTTGATGGAATGACTGACCTAATTCAACTGCAACATCTTGAAGTCTTGTAGCAGCAAGACCTTTGCTAAGAAGTCATAAGTAATGACTATTATAGGGTTCTTTTTTTCTCGTCATCGTAAGTCACACCTGGAATTTCCAGTTGGCGGACAATTTCCCTCCACGCCATTCTGACATATTGGGAAATTGGCAGGTTACAGCAGTGGTTTGCCTTTGCCTACTGCTGGGTGAGTTTGAAGAGATCACCACCTCTTGCTGAGGATGACCAGGACATCTAAGTGCCTTGTCATGCTCTTAGCGCTCCACCAATGCCTGCTGGCCTGCCTTCTTGACCATTGGACCATTAATCGGTCTCCTCCGCTCTATCTGCCAGGGCCAGATTTCACACGCTGGGATAGGGAGATCCCCTACCTCACTGAGGGTCAAAGACCAATCCGCTACCCTCACCTGGTTTGGCCCGTCTGCCGAGATGATTTACCGGGGTGTGGCCACTGCACATGCTACAGCTACTTGGAGGCATAAAAGAGAGCTGAACACCAGATGGGGACCAAAGGTGGACAAGCTGCTCCGAAAAAGGACATGGCAGGCAGGCCCACCCGCCAGAGGTGCTACCCCTCCCTAGACACCCCTTTTAGCAAAGGCTAATTTATTGTATGTTTCCATGTGCATGTGACAAATAAAGCTAATTGTTAAGGTTCATTGCTCATTGGCACAAAACCAATTGGATATTTGTGCTTCTGGTGGGACGTTCTTTCACTCTGGCGTATGGATTATGGAAGTGTTTGTTCATCTTTGAAAACTACAGTTGGTTTCAAAAATTATGCACATTGACAGTATTGACGGAACTGGAGCTGTTGGATTAGTGAGCTGAAGCACAAGAGAGAACAAGATAAACCCATTCTTAAAGAATTAAGAGCAATGGGATTAACCAAGTTAGACAACAGTTGGTACAGATAGATTATAATGTCTCCTTGCTAATGATCAGGAGCACCTCAAGGATGCATACATAGCCCACTACTCCACTCTCTATGCATGAGTGTGTGGCTAGGAACAACTCAGACATCATCTGTAAATTCACCAATGACACCACTGTTTTGGCAGAATCTCAATTGGTGATAAGGAGGTGTTTAGGAGTGAAATAGGTCAGCTGGTTGAGTGATCAATGTCAACAGGGAAATGGGAAGAACACACAAATCCTCAATGAGGGCTCAGGTGGAAATGCTGAACAGCTTCCAGTCCCTAGGTGTTAGCACTTCATAGCATCCTGGACCCAACACATTGATGCAATTATGAAGAGGGCACACCAGCATTTCTACCTCATTTGATGTTTGAGGTGATTTGGGAAAATGCCGTAAGATATAGGAGCAGAATTAGGCCATTTGGCCTATCGAGTCTGCTCTGCCATTTCATCATGGCTGATCCAATTTTCCTCTCGGCCTCAATCTTCTACCTTCTCCCAGTATCCCTTCATTCCCTGATCTATCAATCTCTGCCTTAAATGTACATAAAGACTTGGCCTCCACAGCTGCCTGTGGTAAAGAATTCCACAGATTCACCACACTCTGGCTAAAGAAAGTCCCCCTAATCTCTATTCTAAAAGGATGTCCTCTATTCTGAAGCTGTGTTCTCTGGTCATGGAATCTCCCACCATACAAAACATCCTCTCCGTATCCATTCTATCAAGGCATTTCAATATTCAATAGGTTTCAATGAGGCCACCTCCCATTCTTCTGAATTCCAGTCAATACAGGCCCAGAGCCATCAAACACTCTTCATATGACAAGCCATTCAATCCTGGAATAATTTTCATGAACCTCATTTGAACCCTCTGAAGTTTCAGCATGTCCTTTCTAAGATAAGGAGTCCAAACCTACTCATAGTACTCTAAGTGAAGCCTCACCAGTGCTTTATAAAGTCTCAACATTATAACCTTGCTTTTATATTCTACTCCTCTTGAAATGAATGCTAACATTGCATTTGCCTTCCTCACCACTGACTCAACCTGAAAATTAACCTTTAGGGAATCCTGCACGAGGACTCCCAAGTCTTTTTGCACCTCAGTTTTTTTTTGTATTCTCTACAATTAGAAAATAGTCAACCCTTTCATTTTTTTTTACCTAAGTGGATGACCACACACTTCTTGACATTGTATTCCATCTGCTATTTCTTTACCCATTCTCTCAATCTGTCTGTCCTTCTGTAGCCCCTCTACTTCCCCTAAACTACCTGACCCCACACCTATCTTCATATTGTCTGCAAACCTGGCCACAAAGCTATCAATTGCATCATCCAAATCATTGACAAAAAACAAAGAGTCGATCCCAACACAGAACCCTGTGTAACACCACTAGACACTGGCAACCAGCCAGAAAAGACTCCCTTTATTCCTACTCTTTACCTCATGCCAATCAAGCACTGCTTTATCCATGCTAGAATCTTTCCTGTAATACCATGGATTGTAGCCCTCTCATGTGTGGCACCTTGTCAAAGGCCAAGTACACATCAACTGATTCTCCATTGTCTATTCTACTTGTCAGTTCTTCAAAAAATTCCAACAATTTTGTCAGGCAATATTTTCCCTTGAGGAAATCATGTTGACCACGGCCTATCATGTACCTCGAAGTACCCTGAGACCACAGCCGTAATAATTGACTCCAACAGCTTCCCAACCGTTCAGGTCAGACTAACTGGCTTATGGTTTCCTTTCTTCTGCCTCCCTCTCTTCTTGGAGTGGTGTGACACTTGCAATTTTACATCACCAAAGACTAGCAAATTTCCGACTGGTTGCATTATCATCTGGCAAGGAGGCTCCAAAGTGCAGGATTGCAAGAGGATGCAGAGGATTGTAGACTCAATAAGCTCCATCATGGGCACATGTCTCCCCACTACGGAGGACATCTTTAAGAGGTGGTACCTCAAGCAGGTACTATCCATCTTTAAGACCCTTAACATCTGAGACATTACTGTCACTGGGGAGGAAGTAAAAGAAGCCTAAAGACCCATACTCAATGTTTTAGCAACAGCTTCTTCCCCTCCAATATCAGATTTCTGAATGGTTCATAAACCCATCAACACTACCTCATTATTCCTCTTTTGTATTATTTATTAATAATTTTGTGTAACATAGAACTTTTTATTTCTTGCACTGTATGCTGCTGCAAAACATCAAATTTCACGATATATGTCAATGAATACAGTCCTCATTCTGGTTCTGTTCTGATTCTGAATTAAGAATGTTACAATCATGGTTATGGGACAGTTCCACTTCTGTTTAGGTTTAGTTGGAAGAGTGGACCTGTCAATCAACAAGCCTGTCCAGAATATTTTGCTGGTGTTCACAAGACCAGTATGAATAACCCATCTCTAGCAGCTCTTCAGAAGATGGTGTCAGCCACTTTCTTGAACTACTCAGGTGCAAATGTTGAAGGTAACCCTATTGTGTTTAGATATTCCAGGACTCAGATAAAATAAACAGTGACATATGCGTATGGCTTGTTGAGAAATTTGAATGAAGTTATTTACCCACTTGTCTGTTATCCTCGTTCTTTGTGGAAGAGGGCACGTGTTAGGGAGACGCTGTTGAAAAAACCACAGTGAAATGGATCGTTTCATCTTCTAAATGGTGAATGATATGGTGAGAGAATGAATATTCAAGATGGAGGTGGGGTGCCTGTATTGTCCTTCATAGTACTGAGCTTCTTGAGTGTTGATGGAAGCCAATGTTCCCTCTAATTTTAATGACTAGAATGTGCAAACATCTTGTTCCACGCAATTATTTTACCCAGTGAGTACAACATGTGTGCACTAAATAATTTCTTCAATAAAAGCAGTATCAATAAGCCGGTTCTAAAATCTGCAGACAAATCACCGTAAACTCCGTGTTGCCAACACTGTCTGCATCAGAAATCAGAAAAGGAAATGTGATTGTGTACCATTGTGAAATATATTTAACATGGCAACGAAGTAGAGAGCGACAACCTGTTGTTTGCAGTTTAAATTCCTTCACGCACTACACACACACACACACACACACACACACACACACAAATGCACCTTAGAGGGAACATTGATGAAAGTATATTTGCTTTACAGGGGTTAATTGCATTCACTGCTGTGAGGAGGTGGTTGTTTCAGGTGAGATGAAGAGATGCGAGACGTCATTTCTAAAATGATCTTATTGGAACATTCATGATTGTTACGGGGTTGCCAGGTAGATGAAAGCTTGGTTTCCCTGTGGTTAAAAATCTATAACAAAAGCATATTTCATTATGAGAAGCAGCTGTATACAGCAGTGATGAGAAGAAATTTCTTCATTCAAAATGTTATGGAATCTGGAATTCTCTATTCCAGAGGGTTGTAAAGAGTTGAACAATTTTCACATTCAAGTGTGAAAGGATTAGATATATGGTCACTGAGGGATTGAAAAAACATGGGGTCAGGGCAATAAAATTTTGCAGCAGAAGTTCAAAATGTTGAAGGGACAATGCAGTTGCTCAGCTAGTAAAGCCTCTGCCTCACAATGTCAGAATCCTAGTTTCAATCCTGATCTACAGCTCTGACTGTGTAAGTTTACATGTTCCTTCTGTGACTGCAGGGTTTACTCCTCTACTCTGGTTTCCTCCCACATTCCAAACACTTGTGGAACAGCGTAGATCAAGTATCATCTGTAGGAGGAAAAGAATGGTCATCATTCCAGGACAAAGACTCCGTAGGCAATCCATCCATGACGTCCACCTTTTCTACAGCCGTGACACTATCTCTGCTCAACAGTGCCACGCCCCCACCTCTTTTGCCTCCCTCCCTGTCCTTTCTGAAACATCTAAAGCCTGGCACTCTGAGTAACTATTCCTGCCCCTGAGCCATCCAAGTCTCTGTAATGACCACAACATCATAGCTCCAAGTACTAATCCACGCTCTAAGCTCATCCACTTTATTCATAATACTCCTCGCATTTAAATAGATACATCTCAAACCGTCCATCTGAGCACATCCCTTCTCTATCACCTGCCTATCCTCCCTCACACATTGTCTCCAAGCTTTCTCAATTTGTGAGCCTACCGCCTCTTCCCCAGTCTCTTCAGTTCGGTTCCCACCCCCCCAACAATTCTAGTTTAAACTCTGCCCAACAGGATATTGGTCCCCCTGGGATTCAAGTGCAACCCGTTCTTTTTGTACAGGTCACACCTGCCCCAAAAGAGGTCCCAATGATCCAGGAATTTGAATCCCTGCCCCTGTTCCAATCCCTCAGCCACGCATTTATCCTCCACCTCATTCTGTTCCTATATTCACTGTCGCGTGGCACAGGCAGTAATCCCGAGATTACTACCTTTGCGGTCCTGCTTCTCAACTTCCTTCCTAATCCCCTGTAGTCTTTTTCAGGACCTCTTCCCTTTTCCTACCTATGTCATTGGTACTGATATGTACTGTGACCTCTGGCTGTTCGCCCTCCCACTGCAGGATATCTTGGACGCGATCTGAAACATCCCGGACCCTGGCACCTGGGAGCAAGCTATTACCTGAGTTTCTTTCCTGCATCCATAGAATTGCCTGTCCATAGAGTCCCCTATCACTGCTGCCTTCCTCTTCCTTTCCCTACCCCTCTGAGTCACAAGGCCAGACTCTGTGCCAGAGGCATGGATTTACAGTATTACATAAGAACTTTCAAAATTAGTTTCTGAGAAGTAGATGACTTTCCAAAGTTCAAAGGTCAAAGTACATTTATTTTCAAAGTGTGCCTACTCTTTACAACTTTGAGATTTTTCTCCTTACAGACAGCCAAAAACAAAGAAATCCATTTTAAAACAGGACTGTTAAACACCCAATGTAGATTAAAAAAAACTAATTGTGCAAACAATAAAAGTAAGCCAATAACTTTCAGAACTGAAGTTTACGAAAGTGAGTCCACGACTATGAAGCAGCTGATTCAGGAGCCCACGAGTCGCACTCCACAGCCTCAGTTCAGAGCAGAGATGAGTAAACCTTGCAGAACAGCAAGCTGAATCAGCCTGTCACTTGCCTCTGGTCCTGACACCCTGACCTTTTCAATTTGACCTGGTACGTAAATCATCCAAACCTTGGGTTGTTCCCTGCTCTTGGATCTGGGCCCTGCTGCTTCAATATGACCTTGGGCCTGGGCCCCGCTGCCTCGATTCGCCCGTCCCTGACCTTTTCAATTTGGTCTGGCACTTAAATCGATCAAACCTTGGCTCTTTCCTTACTCTCAAGCCTTAGCCTCGACTCTGCCTCACCTCCGCTCACCTCTGTTCTACTGCATGGAAACACCTCCAAGCATTAACTCATTCCCTGTTCTTGGGCCTAGACTCCTCCGCCTCTATTCACCCCCTACATGCTATGCCGCAACTATCCTTCACCTTCAAGGTTTTAGTTCACACCTTAAAAACACCAGGCAATTCAAAAGCTCGCCTTCGAAAGGGAAGTTACAGGCTATTGATTGCAATGATCGTATCTGAGAAAAAGTGTGATTAATAGAATAATTTGTAGTTTTGTTTGCTACCAGCAAGTAATCACTGCGCTTCACCAGTGCCATCTTAAACTGGTTAAACTTTTATACATAGCACAAGTAATTAAATTATAAATTATATGCTTTTTTTTTAGATTATGAGGACACTCAGTCCTCGCTTATTGTCACTTAGAAATGCATGCATTAAAAAATGAT
This sequence comes from Mobula hypostoma, assembly GCF_963921235.1. Taxonomy (NCBI): domain Eukaryota; kingdom Metazoa; phylum Chordata; class Chondrichthyes; order Myliobatiformes; family Myliobatidae; genus Mobula; species Mobula hypostoma. Next base: position 6,366,822 of record NC_086118.1, on the reverse strand, counting down.
ACAATGTTTCTCCAGAAAGATATCACAGAAACACAGGACAAACCAAGACTAAAACTGACACAATCACATAATTATAACATATAGTTACAACAGTGCAAAGCAATACCGTAATTTGATAAAGAGCAGACCATGGGCATGGTAAAAAAAAGTCTCAAGTCCCAATAGCCCCATCATCTCACACAGACGGTAGAAGGGAGAAACTCTCCCTGCCATGGACTCCAAGCACCGCAAACTTGCTGATGCATTGGAAGCACCTGACCGCAGCCAACTCTGAGTCCGTCCAAAAACTTTGAGCCTCTGACCAGCCCTCCGACACCAAGCACCATCTCTGCCAAGCGCCTCAACCCCGCCCCGGCCGCCGAGCAACAAGCAAAGCCGAGGACTCGGGGCCTTCCCCTCCGGAGATTCTGGATCACACAGTAGCAGCAGCAGTGAAGCGGGCATTTCAGAAGTTTCACAGATGTTCCTCCGTGCTCTCACATCTGCCTCCATCAAATCAGGATTGTGCACGGCACCCTACTTGACAGATAACAGATATCATTCACCGGAGTGGCTGCTGCAAGCTGTGTCGCGCTGCCATCTTGTCCACCCGCAGGGAACATGTTCAGCTGTATGTTAGCTAAGCAACAATTCTTGTATATTTATGAGAATGGTATCATATATTAGTATTATGTTCATTTAGTTAAGCTGAATTGGGACCGTTTGCGTTTGTGATTGGTAGCTATGGTATGATCGTCTGATACTCACATTTTCAGTCTATCCATATGAATTTTGATCTCTTTATGCATTTGTTGGTGAAATGGCATGATATGAAATAGTGTAATAGATTCATCCCTGGCCTTCTCTTTTACCAAATGGTCGAAAGTGAAGATGTCTGTTGATGACAAACAACATTCAGTTCCATTCCATCCTCTTCAGTGAGTCATTGTCACTGGGTGTAAATCCTGGAATTTAGCCATTCAAGAAGATGGCTCACACCTGCTTTATCAAGTGCGATTGGGATGGATAATAAATGCAGACCTCGTTAATGGTACAGAAAATGAACTAACTTTTAAAATGCTGTATGTGCAAGTTGCTAGTGATTTCCTTCCACGTCACAGAAAGAGAGGAGCAGAGAAAGAGAGAAACAGAGAGCGTCATGGGTTTGACTACATAAAAGGGATCAGGAATGAGACAGTTCTGCAGGGAAAAGATGAGCATGAGGAAGAAGCGGAGTTGAGTGAGAGCATATGAATTTAGTTTGGAAAAGAGTAAGAAATATTAACTCTTATTAAAATTCCTTGCATCTAAGCAGACAACTTGCAACTTGAACTGATCTCATTCTGTGCCTTGGATGTCAATTCTTTCTGGAACCGGACCACGATAGTCTCTGGGATGAACAGCCTCATACACCAGGCGGTGGGACTTCCTGCATTGCTTCGACAAAGCAATCACCAACACTCTGGGATCATCAGAGTGAGAGCATATGAATTTCCCATCCATTGATTATCGAGCTTCTGGGGCTCTGCAGGGGGTAAAAAATGCTGGTCTGTTTTCTTTATGTCCTCGAATGATCTCACTCACCAATAACACAAATGCTGGAACTGCAGAGAAAGACTTCTGTTTTACAAACATATATATTGATTCTTTTCGGTAATCAGTGCAGATTTTTTAAATCACAGTGAATGCTGCAGGTAACCTTTCTTAACTCTGAGTGGGTGTTGTCTACATACAACATAATATCCTGTAGATTATTCATTCAACAACATGGGAGAGGTCTGGAGAGGGAAAGACAGAGGGAAGGGCTCTTTTGATTAAACATTATACCAACTAGATAATAACCATATCTGTTGTTGCAATAAGCCTTAGGATGAATCAAGATTGATGAAAAGATCAATCATGATCTGTCAAACTGACAATTGATAAGGAAAGTTTTATTTATTCACTCAAGGAGCGTGGGCTTTGCAGGCTGAGCCAGCATTTATTGCCCATCCCTGGATGCCCAAGAAAATGGTGCTGAGTGGCATTCTTGAATTGCTGCCATCATTGAGGTATAGTCAATGTGCTGCCAGGGAGACAGCTCAATGATTTTGACCCAGTGACAGTGAAGGAGTGACAATATAGTGTTTCAAAGTCAAGACAGTGTGTGAGGCTTAGAAATCAACTCCCAAGAGCTGATCCTTCCATACATTTGCTGCTCTTGTACTTCGAGCTGTTAGAGGTTGTGGTCCTCCCATACTACTGAGCATCTCTACAAGGAAGCAGGAGAAAGCAGCATCCATTATCAAGGTTCCCACCATTCAGGCCATGACCTCTCTCACTGCTGCCATTGGGAAGGAAGTACACACCTTGGGTCCCACACCACCATGTTCAGGAACACTTATTTGACCATCAGGCTCCTGAACCAGCATGGATAACCTCACTCACTCAACACTGGACTGATGCCACAACCTATGGGTTCACTTCCAAGGACGCTACAGCTCGTGTTTTCAGAATTATTTATTACATATTTATTCTTATTTTTATTTTTCTCAGCTCAAGCTGATAAACCTAAGATACAGGCATAGCCATGCAAGCTCATTTCTCAATTGCTAGGAACTTTCAGACTATTCTGGTGGTGTTTAGTATTGTGGCTTTCTGAATATTAATGTAAATATTGCTGTGCAGGCCTAATTGATTAATGCCATTGATTAGTGCCTTTGGGATGATACCAGTTGTAGATATTACTATTGATACAATGTTTATGTTCCATAATCTTTCAATTTCCTATTTTAATACAGCATATATCTGTTGTTTTACTCTTATTGATTTCTGTATGTTGTTTGTCTGGAATGGTTATATATATATTAAATTGTTCTTGCTTTTTTATCCTGTAATATTATATCTGACAGTTACTATGAATTGTTCTATCTGTAATAATGGATCAGTCATAATATAATTTGAAGGACTTTGACTCTGAAACTGGACAAGACTCGTTTCTATGAGTTTGTATTTTAAAGCAAGATTTTGGTGAATGATGTTTGCCTCTTGATTGTGTCTATGTAAGTAATCAGATTGAGATAAACTGCTGCCGGATCCTGTAATATGTTGGATTGTTTCTGGTTTTCTTGGCATTTTCTGCATTTATCATCTTGAATTTGTTGGTCTCTTATTTTCGATCATTTTTGGTGTTAGCCACCAGGTCCTGAATTGTCACAAGGAAACCCTCTCTGTTTCTGGGAAGAGGTCTCCAACTCCGAGCCAGGCATTCGACAATTCCTTGTTGACATCTAGTCTGCTCAGAGCATGGGGATGTCTTCCATTGGTTAATTTTTTCTTCAATAGTGATAATTTCTTCAGTTTTCCAGGTCGTGCTTTCATTTAAGTTTGGTGCTGTATTCTTTTCAGAATTATATATGCTTGTGTGGAGTGCTGAATCCTGTTTCTGTTGCTGAAAATGTATCCTTACAAGTTTTACCTGACTGTTGTGTAATTTTTTAACGTCTGTTATTCCTCTTCCTCCTCCTGTCCTAGGCAGTGTTAGTCTAAGTGCATTCAAGCGTACATAGTGTTTTCTAAAATTTGTCATTTCAGTTCTTATTTTTCTTTGTAAATTTTCCAGATAATTTTGGACCAAGCTATTATGCTGAAGGTATAGTGTAAGTGTTTATTGCCTTTGTTATATTTTTACTAGTGAGCTCTGTTGGCAGATTTTCTTGTGCCTCCAAGTAAATTCTGTCAAAAGTATTCCCTTTATCGCACTATGACTATTTTCTTTGCTTGTGGGATATCCCAGATGTTTCATATTCATCCCTCAGTTGTACTGTATTCTGCCACTCTGTTTTGTATTCTACTAGCTCTATTGCACTTTTCTTTATGTTTAATGTTCTGCACTTATCTAGTCCAAAGTTCATGTTTATATCTTTAGAAAATAGTTGCACTATTTGAATTTCTAGGAAGAGGTACAGTCGACGTTTCTGGCCGAGACCCTTTGTTAGTCCTGACGAAGGGTCTCGGCCCAAGACGTCGACTGTACCTCTTCCTAGAGATGCTGCCTGGCCTGCTATGTTCACCAGCAACTTTGATGTGTGTTGCTTGAATTTCCAGCATCTGCAGAATTCCTCGTGTGTACTATTTGAATTAATAGTTCTAGCTTTACTGATGATGAATTGTTATTATAATTATTTATTTTTTCTCAGTTCAAGCTGGTAAAACCTGGGGTATGGCATAGCCAAGCACGCTCATTTCTCATTTGCTAGGGACTTCTGGACTACCCCTGTGTGTTTAGTATTGTGGCTTTCTGAAGATTTACATAGATATTTCTCTGTATCCCTAATTGTTTAATATTATTGATTAGTGCCTTTGGGATACAGTTGTAGATGTTACTATCGGGACAATTTGTACCTTGTTCATGGTCCAAATTCTTTCAATTTCCTCTTTTAATTCGGCATATTTCTGGTGTTTTTCACTTATTGATTTCAATATTTTACATGCATGTGGAATGACTATATTTGTTAAGTACAAACAACAGGAATACTGCAGATGCTGGAAATTCAAGCAACATACATCAAAGTTGCTGGTGAACGCAGCAGGCCAGGCAGCATCTCTAGGAAGAGGCGCAGTCGACGTTTCAGGCCGAGACCCTTCGTCAGGACTAACTGAAGGAAGAGTGAGTAAGGGATTTGAAAGCTGGAGGGGGAGGGGGAGATGCAAAATGATAGGAGAAGACAGGAGGGGGAGGGATAGAGCCGAGAGCTGGTAAGTAAGTTGTTTTTGCTTGTTTTTCCTGTATTATTATATCTGGACTGTTATTATGGATTGTCCTATCTGTAATAACTGATCATTCATAATATAATTTGTGGCAATCTTCCTCTAAAATTGGATCAGGCTTGTATTTATAGAAAAGTGTGATTTCATTTATGAGTTTGTATTTTAAAGCAAGATTTTGATAAATGATGTTTGCTGATTGATTGTGCCTGTGTAAGTAATCAGATCATGTTAATCTGCTACAGGATCCTATACTTAAAAACGCAAACACGAGGAAATCTGCAGATGCCGGAAATTCAAGCAACACACACAAAATGCTGGTGGAACACAGCAGGCCAGACAGCATCTATAGGAAGAAGTACAGTTGATGTTTCGGGCTGAAACCCTTCGTCAGGGCTAACTGAAAGAAGAGATAGTAAGAGATATGAAAGTGGGAGGGGGAGGGGGCGATCTGAAATGATAGGAGAAGACCGGGGGGGGGGGTGCGGGGTGAGGGATGAAGCTAAGAGCTGGACAGGTGATTGGCAAAAGGGATACAAGGCTGGAGAAGAGAGAGGATCATGGGACAGGAGGCCTAGAGAGAAAGAAAGGGGGAGGGGAGCACCAGAGGAAGATGGAGAGCAGGTAAGGAGTTATTGTGAGAGAGACAGAGAGAGAAAAAAGAGAGAGAAGGAAAAAAGTTAAATAAGTCAATGTTCATGCATTAGGTTGGAGGCTACCCAGACGGAATATAAAGTGTTGTTCCTCCAATCTGAGTGTGGCTTCATCTTTACAGTAGAGGAGGCCGTGGATAGACATGTCAGAATGGGAATGGGCCGTGGAATTAAAATGTGTGGCCACTGGGAGATCCTGCTTTCTCTGGCGGACAGAGCATAGGTGTTCAGCAAAACGGTCTCCCAGACTGCGTCGGGTCTCACCAATATATAGAAGGCTGCATCGGGAGCATTGGACGCAGTATATCACACCAGCCGACTCACAGGTGAAGTATCACCTCCCCTGGAAGGACTGTCTGGGGCCCTGAATGGTGGTGAGGGAGGAAGTGTAAGGGAATGTATAGCACTTGTTCTGTTTACAAGGATAAGTGCCGGGAGGGAGATCGGTGGGGAGGGAATGGACAAGGGAGTCACGTAGGGAGCAATCCCTGTGGGAAGCAGAAAGTGGGGATCCTGCTGGAGGTGCCGGAAGTTACGGAGAATTATATGTTGGACCCAGAGTTTGGTGGAGTGGTAGGTGAGGACAAGGGGAACCCTATCCCTAGTGGGGTGGCGGGAGGATGGGGTGAGAGCAGATGTGCGTGATCCTGTACTGTTGGATTGTTCCTGGTTTTTCTTGATTTATCATCTTGAATTTTTTGTTTTTTTAGTAAATATTTTCGATCATTTTTTGTGTTAACTACCTGGTCCTGTATTGCAACAAGGAACCCAATGTTTCTAGGAAGAGGTCTCCAACTCTGAGCCAGGTGTTCCATGTTTCCTTGTCGACATCTAGTCTGCACAGATTGTGGGGATGTCCCATCGAGGGCATGCTCTTCCATTGGTTAACTTTTTTTTCAACAGTGATAATATCTTCATTTTTCTGGGTTGTGGCCTCAGTTTAGTGGTGTGTACTTATAAGAATGGCATATGCTCAAGTGGTGTGCTGATTCCTGTTTTCGTTGATGAAAATATATCCTTATAAGTTTTATCTGACTGATATATAGGTTTTTAAAGAGTTTTATAATAATATTGTAAGAGGTTTTTTTTATGTCACTGTGTAGTCTAATTAAAATGGCTTCTTTGTTAACTGCTGAGAAAGTCCTTCCTGCTAGCAATTTGTTTGAATCATGTTACTGATGTTACGAACCAATTGCGATAGTTGTTATGTTTTTGGTGTATCTGTAAGATATTGTATGCGTGGGGTTTTGAGGCAGAAGGTGGGAGAGAGAGACAGAGGATGGACCAGGTGCTGTGAGTCCATTAACGGGGTCGGACCCCGTTCGGCGAGAAGAGACGGAGACGGACTTGTGTGGAGTGTCTGGTCGACCACCGTTGTTGGTCCCAGGCAGCCGGTCAAGGTGGTCCGAGGGGTCGCAGGGTGAAGAAGAAGGGTCCTGAGCTCCAACAGTTTGTGCACGAAGAGATCGAACTTTGATAAGTGTGGCGCCTTTTATTTTCCTTTTATATTTTATTCTCTATTAATTATATAGTTCCAGTAATATCTATAAACTGTAAATCATTTAATCGTATCTGGTGCATTGTCTGTAATTTGGGCAGGGTGGGGTACATCACACAGCATCCACACAAACTAATTACCCAGTTTGGCGGGCCCAAGGGCTGTTTCCCTAGTTGACAGTGAGCCAAGCGACCCTGAGGCTGGCCGGGGGGCTACAATATTTATTATTGTTATTATTTTTACTGGCTCAGTTTGCCTTTTGCACATTGGTTGTGTGTCCCTCTGTGCGTAGTTTTTAGTAGTAGTAGTAGTAGTAGTAGTCATACTTTATTGATCCCGGGGGAAATTGGTTTTTGTTACAGTTGCGCCATAAATAATAAATAGTAATAAAACCATAGATAGTTAAATAGTAATATGTAAATTATGCCAGTAAATTATGAAATAAGTCCAGGACCAGCCTATTGGCTCATGGTGTCTGACCCTCCAAGGGAGGAGTTGTAAAGTTTGATGGCCACAGGCAGGAATGACATCCTATGACGCTCTGTGCTGCATCTTGGAGGAATGAGTCTCTGGGTAAATGTACTCCTGTGCCCAACCACTACATTATGTAGTGGATGGGAGACATTGTCCAAGATGGCATGCAACTTAGACAGCATCCTCTTTTCAGACACCACCATCAGAGAGTCTAGTTCCATCCCCACAACATCACTGGCCTTACCAATGAGTTTGTTGATTCTGTTGGTGTCTGATACCCTCAGCCTGCTGCCCCAGCACACAACAGCAAACATAATCGCACTCATAGAACATCCTCAGCATCATCCGACAGATGTTAAAGGACCTCAGTCTCCTCAGGAAATAGAGACAGCTCTGACCCTTCTTGTAGTAGCCTCAGTGTTCTTTGGCCAGTCCAGTTTATTGTCAATTCGTATCCCCAGGTATTTGTAATCCTCCACCATGTCTACACTGACCCCCTGGATGGAAACAGGGGTCACCAGTATCTTAGCTCTCCTCAGGTCTACCACCAGCTCCTTAGTCTTTTTCACATTAAGCTGCAGATAATTCTGCTCACACCATGTGACAAAGTTTCCTACCGTAGCCCTGTACTCAGCCTCATCTCCCTTGCTGATGCATCCAACTATGGCAGAGCCATCAGAAAAGTTCTGAAGATGACAAGACTCTGTGCAGTAGTTGAAGTCTGTGGTGTAAATGGTGAAGAGAAAGGGAGACAAGACAGTCCCCTGTGGAGCCCCAGTGCTGCTGATCAGTCTGTCGGACACACAGTGTGGCAAGCACACGTACTGTGGTCTGCCAGTCAGGTAATCAAGAATCCATGACACCAGGGAAGCATCCACCTGCATCGCTGTCAGCTTCTTCCCCCAGCAGAGCAGGGCGGATGGTGTTAAACGCACTGGAGAAGTCAAAAGACATGACCCTCACAGTGCTCGCTGGCTTGTCCAGGTGGGCGTAGACACGGTTCGGCAGGTAGACGATGGCATCCTCAACTCCAAGTCGGGGCTAGTAGGCGAACTGGAGGGGATCTAAGTGTGGCCTGACCATAGGCCGGAGCAGCTCCAGAACAAGTCTCTCCAGGGTCTTCATGATGTGGGAGGTCAATGCCACCGGTATGTAGTCATTTTCAGTGACTCTATAGTATTTTCTCGTTCTACTGTGAATGCCTGTAAGAAAATCAATCTCAACGTAGTATATGGTGACATATATGTACTTTACTTTTCACTTTGGACTTCGTGCCTGGAAGAGGATGCCTACTGAGTCTTGGTGAGCTGCTGCAGATCATCAGGGTGATGACACCAAACTGTTGTCACAGTGCTTCAGTGATGGAGTGAGTGAATGGTTGTGGATGAGGTATCCATTAAACAGACTGTTACAGCCTGAATGGTGTCAAACTTGTTGAAGATGCAAGGGGAGAGTATTTTGTCACATTTCTCACCAGGAATGAAAGGGTTACCACATGAGGAATGTCTGGCAGCTCTTGAGCGGTATTCTCTGGAGTTCAGGAAAATAAGGGGGGGATCTCATAGAAACATTCCAAATGTTGGAAGGCCTGAACAGATTCGATATGGCAAAGTTATTTCCCATGGTAGGGGAGTCCAGGACAAGAGGGCACAACTGCAGGATTGAAGGACGTCTACTTAGAACAGAGATGCGTACAAATTACTTTAGTCAGAGGGTGGTAAATCTGTGGAATTTGTTGCCACAAGCGGCTGTGGAGGCCAAGTCGTTGGGTACATTTAAGGCAGAGATAGATAGGTTCTTGATTAGCCAGGGAATCAAAGAGTATGGGGTGAAGGCAGCAGAGTGAGAATGACTGGAAGAATTGGATCAGCCCATGTTTAAATGGCGGAGCAGACACGATTGGCTGAATGACCTACTTCTGCTCCTATATCTTATGATCTTATGGTTTTATGGAGTGTTATAGATGGTGGATAGGCTTTGAGGAGGTGAGTTGTTTGCTGCAGGATCCTTTTTCTCTGTCCTGATGTTGTAACCATACTGTATATATGATGACTCCAGTTCAGTTTCTGGAGAATGCTGACCCAAGGATATTGATAGTGATGGTAAAACTGTTGCCAGGGTAACTGCAATAAAAATTAGCTTTCTGCAGCAGTAGTGCATTACTATAAAAAATGAACAACATAAATTAGCTAAACCTATATCATATGCAATTTACATGACAAAATACTAGATACAAACAGAATGACATTTGTACAAATTGCAGAAAATATAGATGGAGAAGAATTAGCATTTTCCTAGTTGGTTCAAGAACCTGACGGTTTCTTCCCCACTAAAATACTGTTGTTGAACCTTGAGGTTTGCATCTTCAGGCTCCTGTACCTCCTGCCTGGTGGCAGCATTGAAAAAAAGCATCACCTGGTTAATGAAGGTCCTTAATGCTGGATTCACCTTTCTGAGACACCACCTCTTGTAGATGTTCTTGATGGTGGGAAAAACAGTTTCCTTGATAGAACTGCTAAGTCTGCCACTTTCAACAGTCTCTTGTATTTTTATTGTATTGGAGTTCCCATACCAGGCAGTGATGCAACCACCAGGAGAAATATTATCTAATCAGATAAATAAAAGTATGTTGCTGCCCTCGAGGCCGCTGGTTCATCGTTGCTGCCCTCGGAGGGGCTGGTTCGTGGTTAATGGCTTCTGGTCGCTGCCCTCGGAGGGGCTGGTTTGTGGTTAATGGCTTCTGGTGGCTGGCCTCGGAGGGGCTGGTTCGTGGTCAGTGGCTTGTGGTCGCTGCCCTCGGAAGGGCTGGTTTGTAGTCAGTGGCTTCTGGTCACTGGCCTTGGAGGGGCTGGTTCGTGGTTAATGGCTTCTGGTGGCTGGCCTCGGAGGGGCTGGTTCGTGGTTAATGGCTTCTGGTGGCTGGCCTCGGAGGGGCTGGTTCGTGGTTAATGGCTTCTGGTGGCTGGCCTCGGAGGGGCTGGTTCGTGGTCAGTGGCTTGTGGTCGCTGCCCTCGGAGGGGCTGGTTCATGGTCAGTGGCTTGTGGTCGCTGGCCTTGGAGGGGCTGGTTCGTGGTTAATGGCTTCTGGTGGCTGGCCTCGGAGGGGCTGGTTCGTGGTCAGTGGCTTGTGGTCGCTGCCCTCGGAGGGGCTGGTTCGTGGTTAATGGCTTCTGGTGGCTGGCCTCAGAGGGGCTGCTTCGTGGTCAGTGGCTTGTGGTCGCTGCCCTTGAAGGGGCTGGTTCCTGGTCAGTGGCTTGTGGTCGCTGCCCTCGGAGGGGCTGGTTAGTGGTGAATGGCTTCTGATGGCTGGCCTCGGAGGGGCTGGTTCGTGGTCAGTGGCTTGTGGTCGCTGCCCTTGAAGGGGCTGGTTCATGGTCAGTGGCTTGTGGTCACTGCCCTTGGAGGGGCTGGTTCGTGGTCAGTGGCTTGTGGTCACTGCCCTTGGAGGGGCTGGTTCGTGGTCAGTGGCTTGTGGTCACTGCCCTTGAAGGGGCTGGTTCGTGGTCAGTGGCTTGTGGTCACTGCCCTTGAAGGGGCTGGTTCGTGGTCAGTGGCTTGTGGTCACTGCCCTCGGAGGGGCTGGTTCGTGGCCGCTGCCCTTGGAGGGGCTGCTGGGAATATTGTCAAAATTCTGATTTTTATGGATTGGGCTGTAATTCATATTGGCCTCTTTCCATTCTTTTTGTTGCTGATTGGCGGGTTGGGGGGTTTGGGGTTTGAGTTTTTGTTTCTTTTTCTTTTCATGCAGGTGGAATTGATGTCTTTCTTTCAACTACTATGTTTTTTTCTGTATTTTATGGCTATCTGGAGAAGACAAATCTCAGTTGTATTCTGCACACATACTTTGATAATAAAATGAACCTTTGAACCTCTGTGTTCACAATGATGATACTCCAGAACAGGAGCTGAACTTGTTGGAAATACTCAGCAGCTTAGGTAGCATCTGTGAAGAAGAAAACAGAATTAATGCTTCAGGATGATCTATCATCAGAAAAAGCATGTTTTAAGTTGCAGAGAAAGATGAGAGGTGAAAGGAATAAATGTCACAATGGTCAATGAAGGCAGATGAAGGGTGATGAATAACAAAAGCCACAATTGAAGGAGGATTTAAAAAGGAAAGTATGGGGGTGGGGGTGCCCATGTGCATGCGTATGGATTAGACGTGTTTGGTCGGGGCTCCTCTCCGAGGTCTCGATAAAATTACTATTATACCGTGTTTTATTCATTCATAGGCCAACAGTGTATATCTAAACTAAGTGTCTGGAAAAGTTTGACAATGCTGAAGGCAAATAAAGTCAAGACCGCCGACTGCCAAACTACCGAAGTTAGCACTAACAACGGGTTGGTAAATAACTCTCCCCAGCCCTAATAGCATGTGTTTAACGGTATGATATAATTTGTGTCATAAATTTTCTCGGAGAGGGGGTTTGTGATAATTGTGTAATGTTAGTTACCTGCCCAGCAGCTCCTTTTGGGATGGAAATGGGGAACTATGTGTCTGGTTTAGGGAGACACGAAGGGGGTGGGTTAGGGTGTGTGTTGTTCCTGTTTATAGCTCAGACATTTTTTTTGGTGTATGTTGTGTTCTTATGAGGCTGCCAGTTAATTTGCATTGTTTACGATGTTTGTGTTCAACTCTACTAATCTCTTTTTTATTCTCATATGCAGAGGTCTTGCGGTAGAAAGCAGCTGCGGGGTAAAGATATTACAATAGTCTCGTGGAATGTTAAGGGCCTTAGTCATGTTGTTAAGAGGGATAAAGTTTTTAGACATCTCAAATCTCTATCTGCAGATGTGGATATTTTTTACAGGAAACACATATCAAAGTAACTGAGCAACGCAGATTGAGATCTAGCTGGATGTCGCAGGTTTACCAGTCACCATTTACTTCTCATGCCCGTGGTGTGGCTATCCTCTTTAGGAAAAATATTCCTTTTCAACTCACTTCCATGACCACAGATCCTCTTGGCAGGATTATTATGATTTCTGGCACCATTAATTCGTTTTCGCTAACCTTCCCTAATATTTATGGTCCAAACACAGACCAGCCAAATTTTTTTAGGTAAGTTTTTGATTTACTTCCGGATGCCAGTAATTCAAATATAATAATCAGCAGTGACTTGAATTGCTACCTGGATCCATATTTAGATAGATTGTCTTCCTGCCCACCCTCAAATATCGTGTCAGTGCAGGTCCTAAATAATTTGATTAGATCTAGGTATTTAGTAGATATTTGGCGAGTTCAACATCCCACCGACAAGGACTATTCTTATTATTCTCATGTTCACAAATCTTATAGTAGAATAGATTATTTTTTGGTTGACTCTCATTTAAGATCTCATGTTACCAATACAAAATACCATAATAGATTAATTTCTGACCATAGCCCCTTGACAGTGACCTTAAATCTCTCCCTTTCCAAACGAATCTATTCCTGGCATTTTAACCCCTCCCTACTCACTGATAAGAAATTTATAGAATATATCACCACCAGATTAAAAGATTTTATAGAAATTAACGATAACGGTGAGGTGTCAGATTCCACACTCTGGGAGACACTAAAAATTGTAATTCGTGGGTATATAATTTCATATGAATCCGCTGTTAAGAGGAAGAGAGAAGGGTGATTATTAGAGATTGAGAATACTCTCCCAACCCTCGAAGCGACATACCAGGCTTCGAAATCCTCTGAAGATTATAATAATGAACCTTAAATATGAGTACAATTGTATCTTCGGTAGTCAAATAAATAACCTCCTCTTAAAATTAAAACAAAAGCATTTCGAAATGGGGGACAAGCCTGAGGAGCTCCTGGCGCGGCAGCTCAGGGGCGCCCAGGTCCTGAGGTCAATTCATTGCATTAGATCGAGGGCAGGTACCCTGTTAACTAACCCCAAGGAGATAAATGACTGTTTTAAAGAATTTTACAGCGAACTCTACACCTCTAAATGCAATGCCACTCAAACTGATTTGAATGACTTCTTTGATTCTCTTGTAATGCCGAAACTTAGTGATGCTGCTAGGGAGGACCCAGATTCTGACTTCACATTGGAAGAAATAACTTCTGCCATTAAGTCGTTTCCGTCCGGCAACGCTGCTGGGCCAGATGGATTTGGCTGTGAATTTTATAATAAATTCTGTGATATCCTTGCCCCATTTCTCCTTAGAATGATACCTTGCTCTAAGCCCTGCCTAGGACATTGTATGAGGCTAACATTTCCCTCATTTTAAAACAAGGTAAAGAGGAAACAGACCCAGCCAGCTATAGGCCCATTGCACTTCAGAATTTCAATAGAAAGGTAATTACTAAAATGCTGGCTAACCAACTAAATAAGTATTTGTCATCTATCACTCATCCTGATCAGACAGGATTTGTGCCGGGTAGGTTCTCTTTTTCCAATGTCAGGTGCTTCCTTAATACTATGTATGCTGATCATGGGAAAGCTAATGGGGCAGCAATTTTATCCCTTGATGCACAGAAGGCTTTTGACCAGATTAAGTGGCCTTACATGTTTGAGTCACTGTACAGGTTTGGGTTCGGGGAGTCATTTGTATCTTGGGTAAAACTGATATACGCCAGCCCATTGTGTTCTATTATAACTAATGGTGACAAGACAACTCTATTTCCCCTACACCGTTCAGTCCTGCAGGGGTGCCCTCTCTCGCCGGCCCTTTTTGCCGTCGCGGTAGAGACCCTTGCCTTAAAAATAAGAAGTCACCCAAATATTCTGGGTTTGAAAATGGGAGGTATTGAAACACTTATTAGTTTATATGCTGATGATATGATACTCTACTTACAAAACTCAGAAAAGTCAGTCCTTCTTCTTCTAGATTTAATCACCTCTTTTGGCAGACTATCGGGATACTCAATCAATTGGACAAAAAGTGACTTTGTGCCCCTCTCCAACGACTACACGCGGGGTATTTTGGAAAGTGTCCCGTTCAAAGTAGTTAAAGATCACTTTACTTTTCTTGGTTTGACAATCTCCAAAGATCCTAAATTAATATTCAAATTAAACTTCGCAGGGTTTATTTCAAAACTTAAACAGAATATAGAAAGTTGGAAAACCCTACCCCTGTCCATGATTGGTCGTATAAATTCAATTAAAATGGTTTCCCTTCCTTGGTTTCTCTATCTTTGACAAAATCTCCCCATTTTTCTTACATCAGCTTTCTTTAAAGAATTGGACTCCATAATATTGTCTTATATCTGGAATTATAGAAATCACAGGATTTCAAAAATTCATCTACAAAAGCCCAAGTCTGAAGGAGGGCTGGGATTACCTGTATTTAGACACTATTATTGGGCTGTTAATGCTAGGGCTTTAATGTTTTGGCAACAGGGGGCTCCGGATAACCTAGACCCTGGGGCTCCCTTGTGGCTATGTATGGGGTCTAACTCTGTTGTCAATTCCTCCTTGCCATCCATGCTGTTCTCCAAGTTAGGGAAGCCTGGGACTTCAAAAAGTTTGAGTTTTGTTTTGAAAAATTCCATCAGAATTCTAAATCAGATTAGGAGCGTTCTGAATTTACCAGAGCCCACTGTACAAACACCATCTGTTTCAATCACTCCTTTCTACCCTCATGGTCAGATAAAACCTACCATGCTTGGAGGGAGAAGGGTCTAGTTTCTATTGAAGACCTGTACATAGAGGGACGGTTTGCAACATTTAATCTGCTGAAAGAGAAATTTGAGCTGCCTCATTCGTACTTTTTTCATTACTTACAAATTAGACACTACATTCAATCTAGGATTTGTAATTTTGAAATCCTTCCAGGGAAACATACGTTTTTTGATATGTGAGAGAACCCTCCTGATTCCAGGCATCTCATTTCTAAGTTTGTACGTTTGTTTGATAATCGCACTGTAGCGTTTACTGTGAAGATTAGAGACGCCTGGAGAGAGGAGTTGGGCATTGAATTATCTGAAGCTGCCTGGGATAAGTGTTTGTCTATGATACAGGCTTGCTTTGTTAACAGCAGGCACCAACTGATCCAGTTTAAAGTTGTCCACCGTCTCCATTATTCTAAACTTAAATTGCACAGGATTTACCCTTCTGTCTCGCCAATGTGTGATAGATGCCAAGGGACGGAGGCCACGTTGTCACACACCTTTTGGTTTTGCCCATTAGTGACTGGATTTTGGTCCAAAATAATCGACTGGTACTCAAAGGGCTGTAAAAGATTCTTCTCCTTGGAAGCTGGTCTCGCTATATCTGGCTGCTGGCAATCTATTATTTGTTTCCCTGCAGCCATACAACAGTCTCTGATGCTGGGGATGATTGTTGCCAAAAGACTTATCTTGAGGGAATGGAAATCACCTTCTCCCCCTTCCTTTCGGAGATGGATGGCTGATACGCTCAGTCATACAGATGGAGAAACATAGGTTCTTGAGAACCAATTCATTAAAAAATTTATGGCTATCTAGGATCTATTTCTTGCCTACCTGGACGACGCCGGGGGCAGATCAGCAATTTCCCCCCGGCTGATTTCTCACGGCCCTCACTTGAGATTTAATGTTTAGTATTTTTGAGCACTTTGTTCAATAGGCATCCCTCTAGTGTTATGTCTCTGTAAAGCTATCATACACTGCACTGATTGCAACAGTAACCAGCACTTCATTCAGGGCCAGCACCTTGTACTACTGCTGGTTCCAGCATACCCACAGCAGAGCATGCTGGGGAGCCACCAGCACATCCTCAGATGTAGCTACTTCCTCATGCACAGAGGTATGGGTGAAGGCTTCCAAGGCGAATCCTGCTCTAGAATATGTCTGGTCAGCATCTACCCGAAAGGACACCCTGATCAAAAAGCAAAACCACATGTGGTATTGGATAATCAGAGCAATGTGTAATTGGCAAAATCAATATTCTTTGACACATTTGGTGCTCAAGGTTCTGGCTCCCCATATCTTCTAATGACATGTTCTGGAACATCAGATTTGCCAGAAGAAAAGCCAGTAGATTTGTTGTGGAGTCAATAGGAGTGGAAATCTGCTTACCCTTGCCAACTTCATTGAGTGCAATCATACTCCCAACAACAGGGATGAAATCCTAACTCCTGAAGCTGCACGTGGTCATTCACATCTTCAGGCCATGACTGACAAGATCCCCCACCTGACTCTTCTGCTGAGATTCCACTGTTGCTTAGCAGAGACACATTAGGTATATGAGCATAATGGGAGGCACGACACACCTTATGCCCAATAACTGGACTTGGGTTGGTTCATAGTCAGTGAAGTTCTGCCTTGATGGTGTTCATCAGCCCACTGTCAGCACATATAAGACTAATGTCCTGAAGAACCCAAGCCATTTCAGACCCAGTGAGAGTAGAATCTGTATGAAAGAGAAGATTGTAAGTATGCAAACCAAGCACCTTGACATACTTAACTCTGCTCCACTAGATTTAGGCAAGCTGGTCTTCTGTCACTCAAAAGATGATTCCATCAATGTGCTCTGGCACCTTCCATTGAAGATGATATTTTCCTTCAGATCATGAATAAAGAGTTTGGCAAAGACAAATCAAACAGTTGGGTAGCTCTCTTTCCCTTTCACTCACCATGATAACTCCTACCAGGCCCTCAGTTGATTCATGTCCCTCATCCACATTTTGAGAGGGAAACCAGAAATGAACATAGAGTTTATGGGAAGACTCTTCAGGAACAACCATGTTGAGTTAGCTCCTCCACTAGATCCCAACAAGAAAAACTGGTTTTGTCCAACTTTGGTGCTTACCACCCCCAGAAACTTGCACAAGTATTAATTTGTCTTTGATTCAAGTGCACACTAAACAATGTGCTCTTGCAGGGTTCAGACATCAATAACAGTCTGCTCAGGAGTCTTCATGCACTTCAGAGCTGATTCTGTCAAAGTGATGGCAGACATTGCACAAATGTTCCACTGCTTCCTAGTAGAGAGAACCATCGAGACTCCCTCTGATTCTTCTGGTTTCATGATCACTAACTGGACATTGAGATTCTGGAGTACTGCATGAGAGTTCATGTATTCGGTAACTCTCCCTCACCAATCTATGGCCTTAAGAGGGCAGCTATCAAGAGAGAGAGAGAGAGAGAGACTGAAGCATAGAGGTAAAGGTACGTAGAGAGGTACTTCCATATTGATGGTCATAAATAATTTTCTAGTGCAGAAGAAGCAGTCAATGTGCTGAAAGTAGCACAAAACATGTTGGCGCAGTCTAATTTCAGACTGCTTAGGACCGAATCCAACAGTGCTGAGGTCACACAGCATTTCTCATCATCGTTTCTCAGAGACTGGCAAATGAAACTTAAAGGATTGACGGTGGATATGCAATGGCAAGCATTTAAAGATCGCATGGATGAACTACAACAATTGTTCATCCCAGTTTGGCAAAGGAATAAATCAAGGAAGGTAGTGCACCCGTGGCTGACAAGAGAAATTAGGGATAGTATCAATTCCAAAGAAGAAGCATACAAATTAGCCAGAAAAAGTGGCTCACCTGAGGACTGGGAGAAATTCAGAGTCCAGCAGAGGAGGACAAAGGGCTTAATTAGAAAGGGGAGAAAAGATTATGAGAGAAAACCGGCAGAGAACATAAAAACTGACTGTAAAAGCTTTTATAGATATGTGAAAAGAAAAAGATTGGTTAAGACAAATGTAGGTCCCCTACAGACAGAAACAGGTGAATTGTTTATGGGGAGCAAGGACATGGCAGACCAATTGAATAATTACTTTGGTTCTGTCTTCACTAAGGAGGACATAAATAATCTTCCAGAAATAGTAGGGGACAGAGGGTCTTGTGAGATGGAGGAACTGAGGGAAATACATGTTAGTAGGGAGGTGGTGTTAGGAAAATTGAAGGGATTAAAGGTAGATAAATCCCCAGGGCCAGATGTGGAATTATAGACCAGTTAGCCTAACATCGGTGGTGGGGAAAATGCTAGAGTCAGTTATCAAAGATGTGATAACAGCACAATTGGAAGGTGGTAAAATCATCGGACAAAGTCAGCGTGGATATATGAAAGGAAAATCATGTTTGACAAATCTCATAGAATTTTTTGAGGATGTAACTAGTAGAGCGGATGGGGAGAACCAGTGGATGTGGTCTATCTGGATTTTCAAAAGGCTTTTGACAAGGTCCCACACAGGAGATTAGTGTGCAAACTTAAAGCACACGGTATTGGGGGTAAGGTATTGATGTGGATAGAGAATTGGTTGGCAGACAGGAAGCAAAGAGTGGGAATAAACGGGACCTTTTCAGAATGGCAGGCAGTGACTAGTGGGGTACCGCAAGGCTCAGTGCTGGGACCCCAGTTGTTTACAATATATATTAATGACTTAGATGAGGGAATTAAATGCAGCATCTCCAAGTTGGCGGATGACACGAAGCTGGGCAGCAGTGTTAGCTGTGAGGAGGATGCAGGGTGACTTGGATAGGTTAGGTGAGTGGGCAAATTCATGGCAGATGCAATTTAATGTGGATAAATGTGAGGTTATCCACTTTGGTGGCAAAAACAGGAAAACAGATTATTATCTGAATGGTGGCCGATTAGGAAAAGGGGAGGTGCAACGAGACCTGGGTGTCATTATACACCAGTCATTGAAAGTGGGCATGCAGGTACAGCAGGTGGTGAAAAAGGCAAATGGTATGCTGGCATTCATAGCAAGAGGATTCGAGTACAGGAGCAGGGAGGTACTACTGCAGTTGTACAAGGCCTTGGTGAGACCACACCTGGACCTGGAGTATTGTGTGCAGTTTTGGTCCCCTAATCTGAGGAAAGACATCCTTGCCATAGAGGGATTACAAAGAAGGTTCACCAGATTGATTCCTGGGATGGCAGGACTTTCATATGATGAAAGACTGGATCAACTAGGCTTATACTCTTATTGAAACATATAAAATCCTAAAGGGATTGGACAGGCTGGATGCAGGAAGATTGTTCCCGATGTTGGGGAAGTCCAGAACGAGGGGTCACAGTTTGAGGATAAAGGGGAAGCCTTTTAGGACCGAGATTAGGAAAAACTTCTTCACACAGAGAGTGGTGAATCTGTGAAATTCTCCGCCACAGGAAACAGTTGAGGCCAGTTCATTGGCTATATTTAAGAGGGAGTTAGATAAGGCCCTTGTGGCTAAAGGGATCAGGGGGTATGGAGAGAAGGCAGTTATAGGGTTCTGAGTTGGATGATCAGCCATGATTGTACTGAATGGCGGTGCAGACTCGAAGGGCCGAATGGCCTATTCCTGCACCTATTTTCTATGTTTCTATCAGCTCTGGCCAAATATCTACAGTATCTTGACCTTGGACAGGACCTCTCACCTACGCAGTGCACTCTGGGCCTTCGATGGGACTTCATTACCAACACCCTTACTTTCCAGGTCACTGACACTGAAAGATCCTTTAAGCGTCGTGGTGTGCTATTGACTATGAATAGTGGGTTGTCCCTCTCATTCTCAAGAAACGAGCAATGATGTTCTTCCCTTCAGGATTTTAAAGGCTTCAAATCCCACTATCTACAATCTCAGAAGTAACAGGTCTGCATCTTCTGTGATGCATCAATAAAACTATGGCTCTGTTGTGTATCTGAAGTTCAGAGGCTCTGCTGGATGTAGTGACATTGGATTCATGCTGGACAAGGCAAAACTTATTCCCAAGCCAGACCTCACAAGGCTTGAACTCAGTGCCACTGTTCTATCAGTTGAAATGGCAGAGATGATGTCCAACGAGCTAGACACAGAACTAGATGATAGCAAGGTCTTTACTGAAAACAAGGTTGTGCTCAGTTATATATTTAATGAAAAAAGGAGATTCTATCTTTATGTACATAATAGGATCAAACATATCAAGCAAACAACTCAGAAGAGACAATGGAACTATGTTCCTACTGATATCAACCTGGTTGATCATGCTACAGAGGGCTCCAAGTCAATCAGCTCACCCCCTCCTCATGGTTATCTGGCCCAGCGTTTCTTGCCAATCCTCAAAAGGAACATAGTTAATTCTTACTGTACCTTGGCAATGTTGTTTCCAGAATGTTGCTGGGGATGAAGTATTCAGCTTGACAATGTCGATTATATTCAATGTATTCCATTGGTTGTGGACAGCATTGTGACCTCCTGCTTTCCTTTCACAAGTAAGAACAAGGTCACAGTGGAGTCACGGAGTTGTGAGTCACAGAGCAACAGCGTCTCACATTCATAGAATAAATAAGACATGGTACAGAATCATGGGGACAGAGTCACAAAATCATTGAGTTATAATCATAGTCATAGCGTCATTGATCGTAATCACAGAGTGAAAGAATGGAGTCATTGAACCTGAAAGATGTTGTTGTGCTGGGGAGACTGTGAGAGAGATCCTGTTTGCCTGCATTACTACACATTGACACCCTTCTGCCTTCAGTTATTTTCAGTTTTTCAGTCTGCTGTGATTCTTGCATTTTGAGCTTCACAGTGCTGTAAGTAGAGGAACTGCTGCTTCATAGCTCCAGCAGTGAGGCTTTAGTCCTGACACCGGGCACTGCCTGCCCGTGTACATTTGTCTGAGGGATGGCTCCTGGGAGTGTACATCTCACACAGCTTCTCATGGTCCAGAACACATCCTGCACAGACAAAAAAGCTCCCCGAAGTCACTATTTTCTGAAGAGAACAGGACTATGCACATCAATTCTCATGACCTTCTCCAGATGCACAGTTGGGAGCATCTTAACATGCTGTATTACTGGGTATGGAAAGTGTACTGCAGTGGACAGGATAGATGAACTGCCTACACAACATTAAAGACATATATATAGGAAGGTGTCGGAGAATCCTCAAGTCACGTAACTTTTTATTGTCATTTCGACCATAACTGCTGCAACAGTACACAGTAAAAATGAGACAACGTTTTTCAGGACCATGGTCACATGAAACAATACAAAAACTACACTAAACTATGTCTAGTCTAGATCTACCCAGGACTGCATAAAGTGCACAAAACAGTGCAGGCATTACAATAAATAATAAACAAGACAATATGCACAGTAGAGGGCTGTAGGTTGGTGTCAGTCCAGTCTCTGGGTATTGAGGAGTCTGATGACTTTGGGGAAGAAACTGTTACATAGTCTGGTCGTGAGAGCCCGAATACTTCGGTGCCTTTTGCCAGATGGCAGGAGGGAGAAGAGTTTGTATGAGGGGTGTGTGGGGTCCTTCATAATGCTGTTTGCTTTATGGATGCAACGTGTGGTGTAAATGTCTCTAAGACCCCAATGATCTTCTAAGCAAACCTCACTATCCGCTGCAGGGTCTTGCGATCCGAGATGGTGCAATTTCCGAAACAGGCAGTGATGTGGCTGCTCAGGATCAATACAACCTCTGTAGAATGTGGTGAGGATGGGGCGTAGGAGATGGACTTTCCTCAGCCTTCGCAGAAAGTAGAGATGCTGCTGGGCTTTCTTTGCTATGGAGCTGGTGTTGAGGGACCAGGTGAGATTCTCGGCCAGGTGAACACCAAGAAATTTGGTGCTCTTAACGACTTCTATGGAGGAGTCGTCAATGTTCAGCGGAGAGTGGTTGTTCTGTGTCCTCCTGAAGTCAACAACCATCTCTTTTGTTTTGTTCACATTCAGAGACAGGTTGTTGGCTCTGCACCAGTCTGTTAGCCTCTGCACCTCCTCTCTGTATGCTGACTCATCGTTTTTGCTGATGAGACCCACCACGGTCGTGTCATCGGCGAACTTGATGATGTGGTTCAAACTGTGTGTTGCAGCACAGTCGTGGGTCAGCAGAGTGAACAGCAGTGGACTGAGTACACAGCCCTGGGGGGCCCTCGTGCTCAGTATGATGGTGTTGGAGATGCTGCTTCCGATCCAGACTGACTGAGATCTCCCAGTCAGGAAGTCTAGGATCCAGTTGCAGAGGGAGGTGTTCAGGCCCAGTAGGCTCAGCTTTCCAATCAGTTTCTGAGGAATGACTGTGTTGAATGCTGAACTGAAGTCTATGAACAGCATTCGAACATGCGTATCTTTTCTGTCCAGGTGAGTTAGGGCCAGGTGGAGAGTGATAGCAATGGTGTTGTCTCTTGAACGGTTGGGACGGTACGTGAACTGCTGGGGGTCCAGTGAGGGGGGACAGTTTGTCCTACTCACATTGGGGGAAAGGCTATGCAGCTTTGACACCAGGACCACCAGGCTCAAAAAGTCTTCTCCCAATCTATCTGACTGATCAGCACCTCCATCCATTAACCACCCCTCCATACACTAACCATACCCCCCACAATCACTACTTTATGAGTTACTGTCAGAGGCACCTTACATACAGTCAAGTACCATAAGACCATAAGATGTAGGAGCAGAATTAGGCCATTTAGCCCATCTAGTCTGCTCCACCATTCCATCATGGCTGATTTCAGATCCCATTCAACCCCATACATTTGCTTTCTCGTCATATCCTTTGATGGCCTGACCAATCAAGAAACTATCAATTTCCGCCTTAAATATACCCACGATCTTGGCCTCCACTGCACTCTGTGGCAGAGCATTCCATAGATTTGCTGCCGTCTGGCTGAAAAAAAATTCCTCCTTCTAAAAGGTTGCTCCTCAGTTTTCAGTCTGTGCCCTCTTGTTTTGGATACCCCCATCACAGGAAGTATCCTATCCACATCCACCCTATCTAGTCCTTTTATTATTTGGTTGATTTCAATGAGGTTCCTCCCGGCACATTCTTCAAAATTCCAGTGAGTACAGGCCCATAGTTGCCAAACTCTCCTCATATGTTAACCTCTTCAGTCCTGAAATCATCCTCATGAACCTTCTCTGGACTCTCTCCAATGGCAACACGTCCTTCCTGAGATATGGGGCTCAGTCTGAAGGCTGTAGTAATCTCAGAGCTCACAGTGCCCTGGGAAGATGCAGTCTGTGAGGCGTATGAACGGAAACATGTAAGATTCACTGAAAACAACAGGAATTCTGCAGATGCTAGAAATTCAAGCAACATACATCAAAGTTGCTGGTGAACGCAGCAGGCCAAGCAGCATCTATAGGAAGAGGCGCAGTCGACGTTTCAGGCCGAGACCCTTCGTCAGGACTAACTGAAGGAAGAGTGAGTAAGGGATTTGAAAGCTGGAGGGGGAGGGGGAGATGCAAAATGATAGGAGAAGACAGGAGGGGGAGGGATAGAGCCGAGAGCTGGACAGGTGATTGGCAAAAGGGGATACGAGAGGATCATGGGACAGGAGGCCTAGGGAGAAAGACGGGGGGGGGTGACCCAGAGGATGGGCAAGAGGTATATTCAGAGGGACAGAGGGAGAAAAAGGAGAGTGAGAGAAAGAATGTGTGCATAAAAAGGAGTAACAGCTGGGGTACGAGGGGGAGGTGGGGTCTAGCGGAAGTTAGAGAAGTCAATATTCATGCCATCAGGTTGGAGGCTACCCAGACGGAATATAAGGTGTTGTTCCTCCAACCTGAGTGTGGCTTCATCTTTACAGTAGAGGAGGCCGTGGATAGACATGTCAGAATGGGAATGGGATGTGGAATTAAAATGTGTGGCCACTGGGAGATCCTGCTTTCTCTGGCGGACAGAGCGTAGATGTTCAGCAAAGCGGTCTCCCAGTCTGCGTCGGGTCTCACCAATATATAAAAGGCCACATCGGGAGCACCGGACGCAGTATATCACCCCAGTCGACTCACAGGTGAAGTGATGCCTCACCTGGAAGGACTGTTTGGGGCCCTGAATGGTGGTAAGGGAGGAAGTGTAAGGGCATGTGTAGCACTTGTTCCGCTTACACGGATAAGTGCCAGGAGGGAGATCAGTGGGGAGGGATGGGGGGGACGAATGGACAAGGGAGTTGTGTAGGGAGCGATCCCTGCGGAATGCAGAGAGAGGGGGGGAGGGAAAGATGTGCTTAGTGGCGGGATCCCGTTGGAGGTGGCGGAAGTTACGGAGAATAATATGTTGGACCCGGAGGCTGGTGGGGTGGTAGGTGAGGACCAGGGGAACCCTATTCCTAGTGGGGTGGTGGGAGGATGGAGTGAGAGCAGATGTACGTGAAATGGAGGAGATGCGTTTAAGAGCAGAGTTGATAGTGGAGGAAGGGAAGCCCCTTTCTTTAAAAAATGAAGACATCTCCCTCGTCCTAGAATGAAAAGCCTCATCCTGAGAGCAGATGCGGCGGAGACGGAGGAATTGCGAGAAGGGGATGGCGTTTTTGCAAGAGACAGGGTGAGAAGAGGAATAGTCCAGATAGCTGTGAGAGTCAGTAGGCTTATAGTAGATATCAGTGGATAAGCTGTCTTCACTGAGCTGGCCACAAATTCTAAGTAGCGTGGATGGAAGGTGCAGAGTTTCCCAGTAGAGGTTGGCTGCCAAGAATTTGTGGCTAATTCCATGGTCAGATTGCCGAAGGGATTGGGAGTCCGAGGCCAGGGCCAGCGGCAGGCGGCAAGCTATAAAGGGACTCTCAGAGGTAGCAGAGTGAAGCAACCACTTGTTATGGATGAAGAGGAGTGACAGCAGGAGGGCCCTAAAATGACCCAATGCATGGCCAGATGTGAAGGGGGGCACCTGGGATGCCAGGATGCCAGGTTGCACTGTTGAGCCCTCTGAACATGTAGTGGGCTTAATTGACAAAACATCTACCGGGGGGGGGGTGCCCACCTGATGAGCCCGGGAAAGCATCTGCCACCCACCAAGCCCCATCTCAAGATCTCTATGCTATGACCCGAGTTAGGATCTGCTTGTCAAAGGGATTGAAACATCTAGTCCTGTGAGCTCGAATAAGTGCAGCCTGATGAGTGTCTTATAAAGGCTCAGCATTATCGCCTTACTTTTATATTCTATTCCCCTTGAAATAAATGACAACATTGAATTTGCCTTATTTACCACAGACTGAACCTGTAAATGTACCTTCTAGGATTCTTGCAGAAGGACTCCTAAGTCTCTTTGTACCTCTAATGTTTGAACCTTCTCCCCATTTAGATAATACTACTTTTACCAAACTGCATTATCATCCATTTCCCAACACTGTAATTCCATCTGCCACTTTTTGCCCATTCTTTCAATTTGTCTAGGTCCTGCTGCAATCGTATTGCTTCCTCAGCACTACCTATCTTCGTATTGTGACGAGAATACACATAGATAAGATGTTAGCTGTCCTGTGTGATCAGCAGTTGGTCTGCCACCTG
Source organism: Mobula hypostoma (assembly GCF_963921235.1). NCBI lineage: Eukaryota > Metazoa > Chordata > Chondrichthyes > Myliobatiformes > Myliobatidae > Mobula > Mobula hypostoma. The sequence continues at coordinate 6,341,338 of NC_086118.1, read as the reverse complement.
TCTTCAAGAGAGAGATAAGGAACACAATGAAACAGCATCTGGAGATGTGTAATGAAGGGACGGGAGAGAGAGAGCTGTCTGGAGCGGCTCCCCCTTTGGACCCTGAACTGTTTGAAGTGATGGACAGGCGATACCCCAGCAGGGGGATAAAAAGGGACAGGTTCGCTAAGGCAGGACACACACGCCACCCGAGGTAACGAGACCCTGGAAGCGGTGCGCCTCTCACGAATCGGTGGGAAGTACCGGACAACGCACAGGGTGGAAAGGTACGATCAGCAGGAACCCGGTGTGTGTCCGCCCTCGCTTGGGTGCCGGGTTCACTGCAGAGGATCGACCGCATCTGGAGGAGGGGTCACAGTCGGTGACCTCAGGTGACATCACCAAGGACCTGCCCAAAAGCTGCTTGTGAGCAATTATCGCCGGTCTGTGAGTGGAAGCCGTTTCTGAATGATCAGTCGTTCTCTCTCTCCCTCCCCCCCACGTTGTCCATCGCCATGGCAACGATTGCTGCGAACTGAACTAAATTGGACTGAACTTTTGTGTCACTTTGAAATTTGGTCATTTACCCCTAGACAACGATAGAGCTTGATTGATGCTGTTATCTTAATTCTGTGCACATGGGTGTTTATCATTGCTGAACTGTTGCATTTATTATCCTTTCGATTACTGTGTTGCTTGTTTCTTTAATAAAACTTTCTTAGTTCTAGTAATCCAGACTCCAACTGAGTGATCCATTTCTGCTAGTTTGGCAACCCAGTTATGGGGTACGTAACAGTATCATCTGCAAATTTTGAATAAAGTCATCAATTCCATTATACAAATTATTGACAAACAATGTGAAAAGCAGCAGTCCCAATAATAACCCCTGAGGAACAACACTAGTCACTGGCAGCCAACCAGAAAAGGCCCCCTTTATTCCCACTCATTGCCTCTTGCCCGTCAGCTATTCCTCTATCCATGCCAGTATCTTTCTTCTAACGCCACAGGATTTTATCTTATTAAGTAGTCTCATGTGTAGCATCTTATCGAATGCCTTCTGAAAATCCAAGTAAATGACGTCCACTGCCTCTCCTTTGTCCACCCTGCTTGTCACTTCCTCGAAGAACTATAATAGATTTGTCAGGTAAGATTTCCCTTTACAGATATCACACTGACTTTGACTTACTTTATCATTAATCTCCAAGTATCCCAAAACCTCATCCTTAATAATAGACTCCCGCACTTTCCCAGCCACTGAGGTCTGGCTAACTGGCCTATAATTTCCTTTCTTTTGCCTTCTTCACTTCTTAAAGAGTGGAGTGACATTTGCAATCTTCTGGTCCTCAGGGTCCATGCCAGAATCAAGTGATTCTTGAAGTCCATCTGGTCCAGGTGACTTATCACCCTTAAGATCTTTTAGTTTGCCTGGTATTTTTTCCTTTGTAATAGCAATGGCACTCACTCCTGTTCCCTGACACTCATGGACCTCTGGCACACTACTGGCGTCTTCCACAGTGAAGACAGATGCAAAGTACCCAGCAGCCTCTCGTACGTGTTGCTGTTGTTCAGGCAGCTCAAAGTACAGTGGAGAGCTAGTGAGATTACATCTGCTGCAGTCCAGTTGTCACAGTAGGCAAATTGCAGCAGGTGCTGGTCCTTGCTAAATTCTTAGCTGTGACCAACCTCTTCATCACAGAAGATGTGAGTGCCACTATGCGATAGTCATTGAGGCTCATCTTGGGCACCATCATGATTGACGCCCTGCATCAGTGAGAGGTTGATAATATCCATGAGTACTCCAGCCAGTTGGTTAGCACTGATTTTCAGTACCCTGCCAGGTACACCATCAGATGCACTGACAGTGATCACAGGGTCACCAGAAGCTGCAGGGATTCACGTAGATGTGGTATTATTCTCCTTTTAAACGCATGCAGAAAGGCAGTGAGCTCATTTGGAGAGTGAAATATTGCTGCCATTTACACTGTTACATTTCTCCTTTTTGGGAGTAATTTCATAAAACCCTGCCAAAGTTATTGTGCATTTGACTGTCTCTTTTTTGCTCTTATGATGCACTGCTGTAGGTCATAGCTGGAATTCTTGAAGGGTTCTGGACCACTGGTCTTATATGCCACAAGTCTTTCCCTTAATAGACTGCATTTCTTTTGGTTCATCCAAAGCTGTTGTCTTGGGAGGACTTGCTTTGTTTTCAAAAGTGCACATTCATCCACACTGGTTTTGGTGAAGCCAGTGAAGGACCGTGACATATTCATTCAAATCTGAAGATGAATCCCTGAATACAGTGCAGTCCACTGATTCAAAACAGTTCTGTAAACTCTCTTCTGCTTCCCTAGAACGTACCTTTGCAGTCCTCAGTCCTCACCAGTTCTCAGTCTCTGCCTATATGCCAGGATGTCAATGTACATTCTTAGGAAGAGTGTCAGTGAATCTAAGGTGAGATCAAAATGATAACAGGACAGGGAAACCTTGTTTGTTAGATTGTCAGATAGATCGGTAGAAATTAAACAGGCACTGGAACAGCAAATTTGAATATATTTTTATTATTCAACAGCTATAATGTTGTCATGTTGCTGGTTACTTAGTTACATATGTTGGGAATAGGTGATTGATTATGATGCAGGGTTAGAATAAATTAAAATGGAACTGAGATACAGCAAGAGGCAAAAATAAATATTAGTTATTCATAGGCAACCACATAGCAGCTGAAATATTGGTCATTACATAACTTAGGAAATCAGAGGTGTATGTCATAAGGGTAGCACATTTAGATTCAAGATTCAAGTACATTTATTATCAAAGAATGTATGAATTATGCAACCTTAAAATTCCCTTGCTCACAGATAGCCACAAAGCAAGACACCCAAAAGAACCCAATTTAAAGAAAATAAAAGAATAAAAATAGAAGTAAACTTGATGCGCAAGAGAAAGAAAAAATGCAAGTCGTGCAAACAATTGAAGTGAACAACAGCATTCTGAACCAAAAATGAGTCCTCAGATCCAACTCGGAGTAGTCCAGAGCAGGCCCAATGCCTTAGTTCATCGTATTAGCAGGCATGGAGCACAACAGCTGGGGCAGTCTTTATATCCTCAGTGCCATGGATAGAGGAGTGACCATTGCGGTGAGCAAGCAAAATCGGCTCTCGCCCCAGATCCTGACACCCTGTCTTTTCAGTTTATCTGGGCCAGTGTTGAAATTGACCAAAAACAGAACAGTGAAAGGCTCCAGTGCCCTGGACAGAGGAGTGAACATTTCAGAGAGTGGACGAAATTGGCTTTTCCCTCCAATCTGGGCCAGCATTTAAATTATCTAAGCAGTACCTCGCCCTAGTTCAAAGTAAAATTTATTATCTGAGTACATACGTCACATACACAACACTGATTTTTTTTCTGCAGGCATACTTAGCAAATCTATAGAGTAGCAACTGTAAACAGAATCTGTAAACGGTGAGTATCAGGATCTGTAAACTGCTAACCCTGAGAAATCCATTCCGGCAATATTAACTCTGCTTGCTTGGTTTAGCAGTTTTTCTGGTTACAAACTGAATCTTGATAAGAGTGAACTTTTCCCATTAAATATGTAGGTTCCCATTTATAGATGTTCACCATTCAGAATGATTACTGACTATTTTACCCTGGTCCAGGAACACCACTGGGATTGTGAAACAGGCCCAGCAGAGACTGCACTTTCTGAGGAAGCTTAAACAAGCATCACTCCCCACTAACATCTTAACTACATTCTACAGAGGCGTGGTTGAGAGTGTGCTGACCTTTTGCATCACAACCTGGTATTCCAGCTGCAGTGCCGTCGACAAAAAAGCCTTGCAGAGGGTGGTTAGGGGAGCAGAGAAGGTTATTGGGGTCTCCCTACCTTCTGTCCAAGACCTCTTTCAGAATCGATGCCTCCAGAAGACACGGTACATCATTAAAGACCCCTCACACCCTCTCCATGAACTGTTTGTTCTTCCGCCATCAGGCGAACGTTACAGGAGCATCAAAACTAAAACCACAAGGCTACTAAACAGCTTCCTCCCACAGGCAGTCAGACTGCTAAATAGCTGCTCTACCTGACTCTGCTTTGGACACTTTTAACTTGCACTGGACACTTATAACTGATTTAACTGACATGTGGCAGTTGTGTTTTACTATTTATTGTTATGTTTATTATTTAGTGTTGCGTTTGTTATGTTATGATTGCACTACCCCTGAGGAATGCTGTCTCATTCTGCCCTGCAGAGCTGATATATGGTTAGAATGACAATAAAGTTTTTTGAATCTTGAATCTTTACTTATTTGGGCGTTAAAATTGCTAAGAGACATAAGGACTTATTCAAGCTCAATCTTTTACCGTTAATTAGTCAGGTTAAACAACTGATTACCAAATGGTCCCCATTGTCACTGATTGGCCGAATCAATGCTATTAAAATGATTATTCTACCTAAATTTGTATATCTACTCCAAGCGATGCTAATTTTTATTCCTAAATCTTTTTTTGATACTATTGATTGTAAAATTTCCTCCTATATATGGCAGAATAAAAATCCCAGGTTAAGTAAATATATTTACAGGAGTCCAAGAAAGTTAGTGGTTTAGCATTGCCTAATCTAAGATTCTATTATTGGGCAATTAGTATTCGATATTTAATATTTTGGACACAAGATTGGAATATAATTCCAAGTCCACAATGGGTAAACCTTGAAGGTTACTCTGTACAAGGGTTCTCTCTGGCTTCCATTCTAGGAACTTCACTGCCTTTTGTATTATCTAAAATGAATAAACAAATGCTTAATCCAATAATTAAACATATATTACGAATATGGTTTCAATCTTGTAAATTTTTTGGTTTGAACAAATTTATATTATCAAGCCGTATTATATCTAATTTTTTTCAATCCTCGGTTATGGATCAAGCCTCTTTGATATGGAAAATGAACATGTTTCCGTGACTTATTTCTGAATAACTGTTTCATGTCTTTTGAACAATTATCTAATAAATATAATTTGCCCAGATCCCCTTTTTTTTAGATATCTACAAATAAGAAACTTTTTAAATACCACTCTGTCTACCTTTCCGATTTCACAGCCTACTGATATCACCGATAAGATTTTAGGTTTAAATCCCCTTCAGAAGGGACTAATAGCAACTATTTATGATATAATTATGAAATTACAGCCAGGTAAATCTGATAAATTAAAAATGAATGGGAAAGGGAACTTCAACTTCGCCTACCTATAGAGAAAAATTTTTCAATTAGTTAGCTCTTCCTCTATATGTGTTAAACATATGTCTAAAGATAAAGTAGCTCGTTTTTATTCCCATATAAACCCTATTTGTGTCACTCTGAGGTAGCTTCCTTGACTCATATGTTCTGATCCTGTCCTCTCTTGGAAAAATTCTGGAAAGATATTTTTGTTATTATTTCAACAGTTTTGCGTTTTGACTTACAACCCCATCCTATTACGGCAATTTTTGGTTTGCCAATGACAGAACATAGATCTTTATCCTCTTCAGCCTGTCAGATGATCGCATTTGTTACTTTAATGGCCAGAAGATCCATTTTATTGAATTGGAAGGAGACCAACCCTCCTACCACATTTCAATGGTGTTCCCAAACTATATCATGTTTAAATTTAGAAAAAATTAGAAGTGACATTTTTGATCCTTCGGTTAAATTTGAAGAGACTTGGAAACCATTTATTCAACATTTTAATATGATGTAACTTGACCTTTTCCAAATCCTTCTTATTAACAAAATATATGAATAGAGGAACGGAGTTGACAACATTATTGAATGTATTCAATTTAAGATATTGGTCCAGCCTTGTTTTGTTCCGTTTGCTTTCTTTTTGGGTTTAGTATTTAGTTTTTTTTTGTATTTTTTGCGGGGGGGGGGTTTCTTTCCATTTTTTTTAAATTTCTTTTTTCTCTATGATTAACTACATTAAAAGTTTGGACGTCAATTACACCTGTATTATTTGAAGTCTTTTTTGTACATGTTTATCAACAATAAGATAATTCCAATCTCTTTGTATCAATATTGTTACTCTGTTTATAATTTTGGAAAATTAATAAAAAGATTTAAAAAGAAAAGGATCTGTAAACTGCAAACAAACTACAAATATGGATAATAAATAAATAGCAATAAATAATGAGCATGAAATAACAAGAGCGTCCTTAAAGGAGTGTAGTTATCCCCTTTTGTTTAAGAACCTGATGGTTGAGGGGTAGTAACTGCTCTTGAAAAAGGTGCTGAGAGTCCTGAAGCACCTGTATCTTCTACCTAGGATTCAGGCATCACTGCTGCGAAGGGCCCTGGACCTAGACCATGCTGCCCAGCGACTTGCTCTGGGCCCAAATTTCATCGCCCAGCCCAAAGCTGCTCTCGAGCTCTTCAAATCAGTTTGGAAATAATTTAACACAATTTACTTCAGAAAAGGAATTTTAGTAAAGTCTTTTGTAGGATTTCTTGGCTTTTTGACTACCAGGAAGCTGCTGCACATGAGACTACATTTAGACTGGGGAAACAAGTTAGCAGAAATAAGGTGAAGGATGAATTGATGGAATACTTACTTACAAATTAGCTTTTTGGATCAATAATGTTGAGAAATCAATGACAAAAAGGGCTTCTTTTCTATGAAGTGAAATGGTTATTTGATAACATAAGACCATGAGGTATACTTTATACTTTATTGTCACCAAACAATTGATACTAGAGCGTACAATCATCACAGCGATATTTGATTCTGTGCTTCGCGCTCTCTGGATTACAAATCGATAGTAAATATTAAAAATTTATATTATAAATCATAAATAGAAAATAGAAAAGGGAAAGTAAGATAGTGCAAAAAAATCTGAGAGGCAAGTCCAGATATTTGGAGGGTACGCCCCAGATCCGGGTCAGGATCCATTCAACAGTCTTATCACAGTTGGAAAGAAGCTGTTCCCAAATCTGGCCGTACGACTCTTCAAGCTCCTGAGCCTTCTCCCGGAGGGAAGAGGGATGAAAAGTGTGTTAGCTGGATGGGTCGTGCCCTTGATTATCCTGGCAGCACTGCTCCAACAGCATGCGGTGTAAAGTGAGTCCAAGGACGGAAGATTGGTTTGTGTGATGTGCTGGGCTGTGTTCATAATCTTCTCCAGCTTCTTCCAGTCTTGGACAGGACAACTTCCATACCAGGTTGTGATGCACCCTAGAAGAGTGCTTGCTACGGTGCATCTATAAAAATTCGTGAGGATTTTAGAGGAAAGGCCAAATTTTTTTAGCTTTCTCAGGAAGTAAAGGTGCTGGTGGGCCTTCTTGGCAGTGGACTCTGCTTGGTTGGACCAAGTCAGGTCATTTGTGATATTGACCTCGAGGAATTTAAAGCTTTTGACCTGTTCCACTTGTGCACAACCAATGTAAATGGGTCGTGCAGTCCGCTACTCCTTCTGAAGTCAACAACCAATTCTTTCGTCTTGCTGACGTTGAGGGATAGGATATTGTCTTCGCACCATGCCACCAGGTTCGTAATTTCCTCTCTGTACTCAAACTCATCATTACCCAAGATACGGCCTGCAATTGTGGTGTCATCAGCAAACTTATATATTGAGTTTGATGGAAACTTGACTACACAATCATGGGTGTACAGTGAGTACAGCAGGGAGCTGAGTACACAGCCTTGTGGGGCACCGGTGCTCAGAGTGATTGTAGAGGAGAGCCTGTCCCCTATTTTTACAGCCTGGGTCCTGTCTGTGAGGAAGTTGAAGATCCAGCTGCAGATCTGAGTGCTAAAGCCCAGGTTCCGGAGCTTAGGAATCAGTTTATTTGGAATGATGGTATTAAAGGCAGAGCTGTAGTCGATGAAAAGGAGCCTTACGTATGCATCTTTATTCTCCAGGTATTCTAAGGAGGAATGTAGGGCCAGAGAGATGGCATCTGCCGTTGAGCTGTTGCTCTGGTAGGTGAATTGCAAAGTGTCGAGATTGACCGGTAGGCTGTGGTTGATGTGTGCCATAACCAATCTCTCGAAGCACTTCATAGCAATTGATGTCAGAGCCAGAGGTCAATAGTCATTCAGGCATGCCACCTTGGTCTTCTTCGGCACCGGGATTATCGCTGCCTTCTTAAAACACGAGGAGATCTTAGACTGAAGCAAGGAGCAGATGAAGATGTCAGCAAACATTCCAGCTAGCTCGCTTGCACAGGCCCGGAGAACCCGTCCCGGGATGTCACCTGGCCCCATCACCTTCCTTGGATTTATCTTCAGGAAGGCCCTTCTAACGTCCTCCTCGGTGACAATGAACCTCGATGCCACCAGGTCCGGTTCATCAGGAGGGATCAGGACACTCCTCTTCTGTTCGAATTTTGCGTAGAATAGGTTAAGTTCGTCAGGAAGAGAAGCACCACAGTTATTGATATTCTCAGCCTTTTCTTTGCGCCCAGTGATCTCATTTAGACCCTGCCATAGTCTACCAGCATCCCTCTGGTTAGCCTGGGCTTCCAACTTGGCTCGATATTGCCTCTTGGCGCCCTTAATGGCTTTCCAAAGTTCACGCCTGGATTCTGTGTAGCGACTGGTATCCCCAGATCTAAAAGCCACAGTTCTAGCCTTCAAAAGGGACTTGACCTCATAATTCATCCAAGGTTTCCGGTTAGGGAATACCCGGATCGTCTTGCGAGACACACAGTCCTCTGTGCATTTCCAGATAAAGTTCGTGACAGCTGAGGCATACTCATCAAGGTTAGCTGCCAAGTCCCTGAATAATAACCAGTCCACCGATTCAAAGCAGTCACAGAGGACCTCATCCAACGCGACACCACTTTTGACATCGTGACCTCCCGCTTCAGTTTCTGTTTATAAGCCGGGAGGAGGAGTATAGCCTGATGGTCCAATTTTCCGAAGTGAGGTCATGGGACGGAACGGTAGGCATCCTTGAATCCTTGACTGCTGTGTAGCAGTGGTCAAGTATATTCAGGCCTCTAGTGGGGCAGGAGATATGTTGGTATAACTTTGGCAGCGCCTTTCTGTGGTTGGCCTGGTTAAAGTCCCCAGCTGTAATGTGCAAAGCTTCGGATACCTGGTCTCAAGTTCACTGATGTTGGTATACAGTATGTTCAGAGTACACTCCACGTCCGCCTGGGGGAAATGTAGACCGCTGTCAGTATGACAGAGGTGAATTCCCGTGGCAGATAGTAGGGACGACACTTCACCAACAGGTGTTCCAGGTCCGGGCTGCAGGAGCTTGTCAGTGCCACTGTGTCCAAGCACCATGCAGTGTTGATCAGTAGGCAGACACCAGCTCCCCTCGTCTTGCCTGAAGACGCCATGCGGTCCATCCGATGGATCGAAAATCCCTCCGGATGGATAGCACAGTCGGGAGTGACAGGGGAGAGCCAGGTCTCGGTGAAACAGAATACACAGCAGTTCTGCATCTCCCTGCAGTAGGTGAATCTCCCTTTAAGATCATCCACCTTGTTCTCTATGGCTTGCACATTAGCTAGTAGGATGCTGGGCATAGGGACCCTGAAGCCCCTCAGCTTCAATCTGACCAGCAGCCCAGCTCTTTTCCCATGCTTCCTCGGTAAATAGTGCATCTTTCCAGGTTTCCATCTATGCAGTGTGTTGTTGTCAGCTCTTTGAGGTTGGTAGACACGTCCCACGGAGATCGATCGGCGGGTTGCATCGTCGGGCGCTCCGGGTCGGGCCAAGTGACAGGGGAGGCTCTGCTGCCACTTCCAGCTGCCAGGGGCCCGGGCTGTCAATTGGGTCAGGCCCCGAAGCCAACACTTAATCCCGGAGGGCCGGGCTCCTGGCTGAAACAAGTCCATGAGCTGAGTCACGGCTGCGGAGGCCTCCACTCCAGCAGAATTAGGCCATTCAGCTCATCAAGTTCACTCTGCCATTTCATCATGGCTGCGCCCAGATCCCATTCAACCCAATACACCTACCCCCTCAACATATCCCTTGATCCTGACCAATCAGGAATCTATCAACTTCCCCTTTAAATATACCCACAGACCTGGCCTCCACCACAGTCTGTGGCAGAGCATTGTGAAAAGGCCTTTGGGGAAATGTTATTAAAGGAGAACAGAACAGGAAAATGGGCTGAGGTGGAAGATTAGCCATGATCTTGATAAATGTAAGAGCAGGTTCAAAGGACCAGATGGCTCACATCTGTTCCTGTTTTTGTTTTGGTTTTGTGTTGAGATGCAGGGTTTCTACTCGAAATAGCAACAAGTTCTTCTCTACAGATGCTGCTCCACCCACTGAGTTCCTTCAGTGGATTGTTTGTCAGTCTAGATTTCAGCGTCTGCAGCCTCTGCTCAATTTAACATGATTTACTATTACAGATTCCAACATGCTCCCTACTTATGACAGGGCAACTGGATGATAGGTCCTTGTTTTCATGCTCCATCCTATCATAAAAAATAGGGCTACATTTGATACCCCTTAATCTACAGGAACATTTCCAGAGTCTCCTCAGCCACCTTTCTCAGTACTTTGGGGATAGATCAAATCAAACCAAATCAATTTCAAGTTTAATTATCATTCAACCACACCTGGATACAGCCGAATGAAGCCGCATTCCTCTGGGGACAAGGTACAAAACATACACATTACATTCAAAATAACGAGTAAAAACATATTAATACAAAGAAAACATATATATAGCCCAAGTCCCTGAGTGACATGTCCCGCAAATTCATGGTACGGTTCCCAGCAGTGCACAAGCAGACTGTCATTCAACCGATTGATCACTGGAAGGCAGCATCAACAGGAGAGTCTAGCCCCCAACCATGCATAGACACCACACTACACCACTACCACCTCTCCTGGACTGCAGTAGCAGGCAAAACTGCGGCTTGAGGCCTAGTCCTCACTACAACCTAGGCCATGCAGCTCCCCCACCATCTGTCACACCACTAAACCTCCGGCATCTTACATTATCAATGTCCAACAGGGTCTTGCAATTACAAGAGAAACGTCCAAGACAACCACTAACGGTGACACTGCATCCCACCTTTGCACACCAGCTCTGATGCCTTCAATGCCTTCCTGTAGAAGGCAGCAACACAGTCTGCACCAAGTCCAGTACCTCTGCCATCGAGCAGCTCACAATGTGGTAGACCTGCAGTATCCAAAGTACTTGGAATCCAGCATTGTCTTGTGATCATAAAAAAGAAATTTAACAAAGAAAAAAAACGCATTTGTTTGGCCCTCAAAGGGCTGCTGTATCTGAACATGTTGCCATCTTACTGGATCACAGGATTTGGGATTTATCAGCCTTCAATAACTTAAAAACTATTCTCTAATCTGTTCTGTCAGGTGGGTATAAATGATCCCAAGGTACATTTTGAAAGAAAGATCTCTCGATCACCCTGGACTACTATTTAATCTCAAACAGCTAAACTAAATCATGTTGCCTAGCAACTATCATACACGTTCATTATGTGCACAAATTGATTGTTAACTCCCTATGTTACAAGAGCAAGCATACTTTTAAAAACACTTTGGGATTTCTCTCTTTCAATTATCCCTACTATCTCCACTTGACTTAAAAGCCACATTTGAGCTTGGGTCTGCATATACAACACCACAGGAAGCAATTGACCACCAATAATAAAAGAAAATTAAAACTGTCTGGGCTTAAGAAAAATTATTGGTATTCCTCAAGATTCAGAGATTGCATGATATTAACATTGTATTAATAACCTCCAATGCCCAGAAGCCCAATCAGTTGGGGGAAAATTTTAAGGATTCGCTTGGCTTAAAAAAAAGGTATGAACAAAGACTTCAGCCCCAGCCACGACACAATGTAAGTGGTGCACTGGGAGTAAGGGAGTCAGCCAGGAGTTCGTGAAGAGACGGGCAGTTGGTACGGCTGTGGAAAGTGGGACACTGTCAGAGTTGATGGAAGCCACACAAAGGGAAATTTTTCAAGAATTATGCAAGCACAGAGGAACTCCACTGCAGATGAAAGGAATTCATAAATGCATAATCTGTGAATATGTACGATCCAGACTCATCTTAGATCTAAAATTGTTTTTACTTTACAGAGGAATGAGCTGAAAAGCATTTCTGATAAGGAGCAGATTTAGATAATTATTGAAGCTCTCCAAAGGGTTTCATATATTAAACTTAAATGATTTTTATTAAGCTTTGATGTCAAAGGAGAAACTGCTAAAAAGAAGAATGAAAGAGGACAGCTGGTCTGATTGAATTGTAAAACAAGTTCAAGGAAACAGAATCAGGTTTATTATCACTTGCATTTATTGTGAAATTTGTTGCTTTGCTGCTGCAGTACAGTACAAGTTACAATAAATAAATAAATAAATAAATAATCAAACAGATGGTAAACACAGGAGAATATGCACATGGTAGCAATCCAGAGCAGCACACACCAAAAGATGGAGGAACTCAGCAGGTCAGGTTGCATCTATCAAAGTGAATAAACAGTTGACGTTTCAGGCTGGAGCCCTCTCTTCAGGACTGAAATGGAAGGGGAAGATGCCTGAATAAAGTGGTGGGGGAGAGGAAGGCAGCTAGCTAGAAGGTGATAGGTGAAGCCAGGTGGGCGGGAAAGGTAAATGGCTGAAGAAGAAGGAATCAAGACAGGAGAGGAAAGTGGACCATAGGAGAAAGGGAAGACAGAGCAGCATCTGGGGGGAGGTGATAGGCAGGTGAGAAGAAGTAAGAGGCCAGAATGGGGAATAGAAGAGGGAAGGGTGAAGGGAAAAAATATGAGCATGGATTTGGTGCTGAGCTTGTATTAGGTAGTGCTGAGGTCTCACATTGAGTACTGTGAACAGTTTTGGTCTCCTCATCTAAGAAAAGATGTGCTGGCAATGGGTTCAGAGGAGATTCACAAGGATGATTCCGGGAATAAAAGGGTTATCATATGAGGAACATTTGACGGCTCTGGGTCTGTACTCGTTGGAATTTAGAATGATGAGGGGGATTCTCATTGAAATCTTCCAAATGTTGAAAGGCCTTGACAGAGTGGATGTGGAAAGGATGTTACTCATGTTGGGGAGAGTCCAGGACAAAAGGGCACAGCCTCGGGATGGACGGGCATCCACTTAAAACAGAGATGCAGAGAAATTTATGTAGCCAGATGATGGTGAATTTGTGGAATGTCTTACCACAATGCATCTGTGAAGGCCAGGTCATTGGGTGTATTTAAGGCAGAACTTGATAGGTTCTTCATTGGACATAGCATCAAAGGTTACAGGGAGAATGCCGGGGAGTTGGGCAGAGGAGGGGATAGAAGGATCAGCCAAGATTGAATGGCAGACCACACTCAATGGGCGAAATGGCTTAATTCTGCTGCTCTGTCTTCTGGTCTTATTAAAAAGGAAATAGAAGAAAAAAATTATTGAAGGTAGAAATCAATGTTTAAGTCATTTAGAGTTCTCTACGTGGCCTCCTCTACATTGTTGAGACCCGACATAAATTTGGAACTACTTTGTCAAGCACCTCCACTCCATCCACCAGAAGTGGAATTTCCTGGTGGCCAAACAGTTTAATTCCTATCCCTAGGCTACCTAGACCAGATATAAGGCATTGCTGTTCCAACTTGAGAGTGGCCTCATCATGGCAGTAGAGGATGCCATTTACCAAAGTCTCTGAATGGAAATGAGGATAGGAATTAAAAGCAATAAAATAAACATAATGACACTAGTGCAAGTTTGAGCATGAGGAAGAAATAAAAATATAGAGTCGGAGGTAGTGTTAGAATTTTTCATGTCAGTTCAAAAACCTGATGGCATTGGGAAGAAGCTGGTGCTGAACATTGAGGTGTGGGTCTTCAGGCTTCTATACCTCTTGCCTGATGGCAATATTGAGAAGAAAGTATGGCCCAGATGATGGGGGTCCTTGATAGTGGATGCCGACTTCCTGAGACATAACCAATTTTCCCCAGGATCAATAAAGTATGACTATGACTATGACTATTGCTTCTTGCAATATCCTGGATGGTGAGGAGAGCTGTCCCTGTGATGGAACTGGCAAAGTACATCACTCTCTGAAGCCTCTCACATTCCCATTCTTTGGAGCCTCCATATCAGCTGCTGATACAACCAGTCAGAATGCTTTCCACCGTACATCCATGGAGGTTTGTCAGAGTCTTCAATCATATGCTATAGCTCCTTAAACTTTGATGAAAGCAGAGAAGCTGGCCTGCCTTCTTCACTTAATATTCTTCAGTAGAGCAAGTCTGCTGTACTTGTTTGTGAGTTGACCCACCCCAGGTGATTGAATCTGAAGAATGAAGCAGCAAGCCATTCAATTAGATTCACGAGCACCTTCTGAAGGGCAGTTACAAATGGGCAATAAATGCTGCCCTTGTCAGTACTGCCCAGATATAAATCAGAGAGGAGAAGAGGTTAGGAGTGTAACTGCCCTTGTCTGAGTGAGAGTTGTCTGACATCAAAGAGATATTACTAATAGAGGAGGAGAAGTCCGGAGTGTAACTGCCCTTGCCTGGGTGAATGCTGTCTAACAACAAAGAGATATCAATAATAGAGAAGTCAGGAGAGTAACTGTCCTTGCCTGGGTGAGTGCTGTCAAACATCAATGACAAAGCATGATGTCATCCACATCACAGTCCTTCCACTGTACATCCCTAACATTCTCGCCCCCTGCCACCAGGCTACAGCCTCCGATATGCACAGCAGAAATTTAGCAAGGTTCATGTGAAACAGGACCACCTTACAAAGACAAACCTGTAGTGATATGGGAACTTCCCCACCGCAGCCTTGCCTACTGGACAGTCTTGCCTGTGCATGTCTAGACACACTGGCAACATGGTTCCATAACTGGAGGAGGAGGGCAGTAGTACTCCTGAAGTGCTGGAATTGCTGATAGAGCAGCATGGTGCTGCAGCTGATACTGCTGCTGCCGCCTCCCTGACCCAGTAACCAGAGTTCAATCCCGAACCTTACCAAATGCCTTACTGAAATCCATATACACTACATCCACTGCTTTACCTTCATCAATGCATTTTGTTACATCCTCAGAGAATTCAGTCAGGCTCATAAGGCACGACCTGCCCCATGCTGACTATCCCTAATCAGATTATGTCTCTGCAAATGCTCATAAATCTTGCCTCTTAGGATCTTCTCCAACAACTTGCCCACCACTGAAGTAAGGCTCACTGGTCTAAAATTTCGTGGGTTATCTCTATTCACTTTCTTGAACAAGGGAACAAAATTTGCAACCCTTGAATCTCCCGTCCCTATTGATGATGCAAAGATCTTTGCCAGAGGTTCAGCAATCTCCTCCCTCACTTCCCACAGTGGCCTGGCATGTATCTCGTCCGGTCCCAATGGCTTATCTAACTAAATGCTTTTCAATACCTCCAGCACATCCTCTTTCTTAATATCTATATACTCAAGCATTTCACTTCACTCTAAGACATCCATCCCCACAATTACCAAGGTCCTTTTCCCTGGTGAGTACAGAAGCAAAGTATTCATTAAGTACCTCCGCTACCTCTTCTAATGCCATGCACAAGTTTCCACTGTAGCACATGATTGGTCTGATTCTCACACATCTCATAATCTTGCTCTTTACATACTTGTAGAATGCCTTTGGATTTCCCTTAATTCTGCTCACCAAGACCTTCTCATAGACACTTTTAGCTCTTCTAATTTCATTCTTAACCTTGTTCCTGGCAACCCTGTAATTTTCTAGAGCTCTATTAGTACATAGTTGTATGTGCCTTGTGCTGTATTAGAAACATGGAAACATAGAAAACCAACAGCACAATACAGGCCCATCGGCCCACAGTGCTGTGCTGAACATGTCCTTACTTTAGAAATTACCTAGGATTACCCATAATCCTCTATTTTTCTAAGCTCCATGGACCTATCCAGGAGTCTCTTAAAAGACCCTACTGTATCCGCCTCCACCACCATCACCGGCAGCCCTTTCCACACACTCACCACTCTCTGTTACCCCTGACATCTCCTCTGTACCTTCTTCCCAGCACCTTAAAACTGTGACCGCTCATGTTTGCCCTTTCAGCCCTGGGAAAAAGCCTCTGACTATCAACACAATCAATATGTCTCACCATTTTATACATCTCTATCAGGTCACCTCTCATCCTCCGTCGCTCCAAGGAGAAAAGGCCGAATTCACTCAACCTATTCTCATAAGGCATGCTCCCCAATCCAGGCAACATCCTTATAAATCTCCTCCGCACCCTTTCTAAAGTTTTATTTCTACTTTATATAGGCTGTGTATTTATCATATCATTCCTGCTTTTA
Organism: Mobula hypostoma; assembly: GCF_963921235.1. Lineage (NCBI taxonomy): Eukaryota > Metazoa > Chordata > Chondrichthyes > Myliobatiformes > Myliobatidae > Mobula > Mobula hypostoma. The sequence goes on along the minus strand of NC_086118.1, from coordinate 6,325,094 downwards.
CTATATGTTAGTGCTATTTCAGGTTTTATGTGTTATTTGGTATGATTTGGTAGGTTATTTTTTGGGTCTGGGAATGCTCAAAAAATTTTCCGATTTAAATGGTAATTGCTTCTTTACTATACACTATTTCGGCATGAAAAGTTTCATAGGAACGCTCTACCTTAGCGGGGGAAATACGGGACAAGGGCGGTCCCGTATGGGACAAACCAATTTAGCCCAATATACAGGATGTCCTGGCTAATATGGGACATTGGCAACCCTGGGGGGTGGGGGTTAATCATGACCGGAATCTAGGTGATAAGTCAACTATAAGTCACATATGATACACTCAATTTCGTTTCTAAAAGGGTTTATCTAACAAATGTAATATTAAACACACAGCGCATATTTTCCTCGCATGAATATAGTGATAAGTCAGTTATAAGTCACTTATAAGTCAATAGCATCATAACATTTTAAGTAACGTTTGGATATTAAACACCACAGCGAATATTTTCCCCGTATGAACATATAAATTCATTGCAACCCACCAATATCGCTGTATCAGTGGGAGCCCTGGGCTTGGTTCCCTGCAACATCGAGGGGTGATGGGAGACAGCGATACTCGAAGGGGGTTCCTTAAGTCCAGTCTATTCCGCAATTTAGTTTTTGTTGCATTCATCACAGAAAACCCTGCTTCACAGAGATATGTTGAAAATGGAAGTGTAATGACCTCGCGTGTGTTCAAGTTCAATAGTGGCTATGACAGAGAACAAGGAAAGGTGCAGCTGACTCATATCGCCAAATCAAATCGTTTCCTCGCGGCCTGGTGGTTGGGGACCGCTGCACTACATCTACTGCTGTACCTCCATCAATGTGTTTAGTCACATCCTCAAAAAATTCAATGAGGCTTATAAGGCATGACCTGCCTTTGACAAAGTCATGCTGACTATTCCTAATCATATTATCCCTCTCCAAATGTTCATAAATCCTGCCTCTCAGGATCTTTTCCATCAACTTACCAACCACTGAAGTAAGACTCACTGGTCTATAATTTCCTGGGCTATCTCTACCCCCTTTCTTGAATAAGGGGACAACATTTGCAATCCTCCAATCCTCCGGAACCTCTCCCACCCCGATTGATGATGCAAAGATGCTCAGCAATCTCCTCCCTCGCCTCCCACAGTAGCCTGGGGTATATCTCATCCGGTCCTGGTGACTTATCCAACTTGATGCTTTGTGTTTGTCGTGTTTTGTGTGTGCCTTGTGATGTCTGTGATGTTGTGCTGTGAGTATCTTGTGCCGTGTTGTGTTTATCTTATGCTGTGTGTGTCTTGTGCTGTGTGTGCTTTGTGTCGTGCTGTGTGTGTCTTGTGCTGTGTTTTGTCTGCCTTTTGCTGTGTTTTATGTGCCTTGTGTTGTGCGTACCTTGTCATGTGTTGCTTCTGCTGTCTATGCCTTGTGCTGTGTGTGCCTTCAGCTGTGTGTGCCTTGTGTTGTGTGTGCCCCGTGCTGTGTGTACCTTGTGCTGTGTGTGTCCCGTGCTGTGTGTACCTTGTGCTGTGTGTGTTCCTTGTGTTGTGCGTGTCCCGTGCTGTGTGTATCTTGTTTGCATTGTGCGCATCTTGGTCTATGTGTGTCTTGTGCTGTGTTGTGTGTGCTTTGTGCAGTTTTTGTCTGCCTTTTGCTGTTTTTTGTGTGCCTTGTGCTGTGTATGCCTTGTTATTTGTGAGCCTTGTACTCTGTGTGCCTTGTGTTGTGTGAGCCTTGTGCTGTGTGCCATGTGCTGTGTATGCCTTGTGTTGTGTGTGCCTCAGATGGTGTGTGCCTTGTACTGTGCTGTGTGTGCCTTGTTCTTTATGTATCTTGTGCTGTGTTATGTATTCCTTGTGTTGTGTGTATCTTGTTTGTATTGTGTGCGCCTTGGACTATTGTGCTTCTGCTGTGTATGCCTTGTGCTGTGTGTACCTTGTGTTGTGTGTGCCATGAGATGTGTGTGCCTTGTTCTTTGTTTATCTTGTGCTGTTGTGTCTGTCTTGTGATGTGTGTCTCCTGTACTGTTTTGTATGTGCCATGGTCTGTGTGTGCCTTGCGCTGTGTGTGCCTTTTTGTTGTGTATGCCCTTGTGCTTTGCATTGTGTTGTGTGTGCCTTGTGCTATCTTGTGTTTGCCTTGGGCTATCTTGTGTGCGCCTTCTGCTGTGTATGTTTTGCCTTGGCTCTGGACCCTGCATGGCATTTTCAGGATGATCTAGTTTCTTCCTAATATTCTTCTTAAATTCCTGTCCATTGATATCAACGGAACCCAGTTTTGCAAAATAATGGCAACACACATCAAAGTTGCTGGTGAACGCAGCAAGGCCAGCCAGCATCTCTAGGAAGAGGTACAGTCGACGTTTCAGGCCGAGACCCTTTGTCAGGACTAACTGAAGGAAGAGTTATTAAGAGATTTGAAAGTGGGAGGGGGAGGGGAGATCCAAAATGATAGGAGAAGACAGGAGGGGGAGGGATGGAGCCAAGAGCTGGACAGGTGATTAGCAAAGGGGATATGAGAGGATCATGGGACAGGAGGCCCAGGGAGAAAGACAAGGGGGGGAAACCCAGAGGATGGGCAAGGGGTATAGTCAGAGGGACAGAGGGAGAAAAAGGAGAGTGAGAGAAAGAATGTGTGTATAAAAATAAATAACGGATGGGGTACGAGGGGGAGGCGGGGCATTAGTGGAAGTTAGAGAAGTCGATGTTCATGCCATCAGGTTGGAGCCTACCCAGATGGAATATAAGGTGTTGTTCCTCCAACCTGAGTGTGGCTTCATCTTTACAGTAGAGGAGGCCGTGGATAGACATGTCAGAATGGGAATGGGATGTGGAATTAAAATGTGTGGCCACTGGGAGATCCTGCTTTCTCTGGCGGACAGAGCGTAGGTGTTCAGCAACGCGGTCTCCCAGTCTGCGTCGGGTCTCGCCGGTATATAGAAGGCCACATCAGGAGCACCAGACGCAGTATATCACCCCAGCCGACTCACAGGTGAAGTGTCGCCTCACCTGGAAGGACTGTCTGGGGCCCTGAATGGTGGTAAGGGAGGAAGTGTAAGGGCATGTGTGGCACTAAGGGAGGAAGTGTAAGGGAAAGTGTAAGTGTAAGGTGGGTTCCCCTGGTCCTCACCTACCACCCTACCAGCCTCTGGGTCCAACATATTATTATACCTCGACACGGTTTTATCCCCCCTTGTTCAATCCCTTCCTACCTATGTTCATGACATTTCTCACACTCTTAAACTTTTTGATGATTTTAAGTTCCCTGGCCCCCACCGCTTTATTTTCACGACAGATGTCCAGTCCCTATATACTTCCATCCCCCATCAGGAAGGTCTCAAAGCTCTCCGTTTCTCTTTTGATTCCAGACCTAATCAGTTCCCCTCTACCACCACTCTGCTCCATCTAGCGGAATTAGTCCTTACTCTTAATAATTTCTCCTTTGGCTCCTCCCACTTCCTCCAAACTAAAAGTGTAGCTATGGACACCTGTATGGGTCCTAGCTATGCCTGCCTTTTTGTTGGCTTTGTGGAACAATCTATGTTCCGTACCTATTCTGGTATCTGTCCCCTACTTTTCCTTCGCTACATCGATGACTGCATTGGCGCTGCTTCCCGCACGCATGCTGAGCTCGTTGACTTTATTAACTTTGCCTCCAACTTTTACCCTGCCCTCAAGTTTACCTGGTCACCTCCCTCCCCTTTGTAGATCTTTCTGTCTCTATCTCTGGAAACAGCTTATCCACTGATGTCTACTATAAGCCGACTGACTCTCACAGCTATCTGGACTATTCCTCTTCTCACCCTGTCTCTTGCAAAAATGCCATCCCCTTCTCGCAATTCCTCCGTCTCTGCCGCATCTGCTGTCAGGATGAGACTTTTCATTCCAGAACGAGGGAGATGTCCTCCTTTTTTAAAGAAAGGGGCTTCCCTTCCTCCACCATCAACTCTGTTCTCAAACGCATCTCCCCCATTTCACGCACATCTGCTCTCATTCCATCCTCCCGCCACCCCACTAGGAATAGGGTTCCCCTGGTCCTCACCTACCACCCCACCAACCTCTGGGTCCAACATATTATTCTCCGTAACTTCCGCCACCTCCAACGGGATCCAACCACTAAGCACATCTTTCCCTCCCCCCACCTCTGCTTTCCGCAGGGATTGCTCCCTACGCGACTCCCTTGTCCATTCATCCCCCCCATCCCTCCCCACTGATCTCCCTCCTGGCACTTATCCGTGTAAGCGGAACAAGTGCCACACATGCCCTTACACTTCCTCCCCTACCACCATTCAGGGCCCCAGACAGTCCTTCCAGGTGAGGCATCACTTCACCTGTGAGTCGGCTGGGGTGATATACTGCGTCTGGTGCTCCTGATGTGGCCTTCTATATACTGGCGAGACCCGACGCAGAGTGGGAGACCGCTTTGCTGAACACCTACGCTCTGTCCGCCAGAGAAAGCAGGATCTCCCAGTGGCCACACATTTTAATTCCACATCCCATTCCCATTCTGACATGCCTATATCCACGGCCTCCTCTACTGTAAAGATGAAGCCACACTCAGACTGGAGGAACAACACCTTATATTCCGTCTGGGTAGGCTCCAACCTGATGGCATGAACATTGACTTTTCTAACTTCCGCTAATGCCCCACCTCCCCCTCGTACCCCATCCGTTATTTATTTTTATACACACATTCTTTCTCTCACTCTTTTTCTCCCTCTGTCCCTCTGACTCTACCCCTTGCCCATCCTCTGGGTCCCCCCCCCGTCTTTCTCCCCGGGTCTCCTGTCCCATGATCCTATCATATCCCCTTTGCCAATCACCTGTCCAGCTCTTGGCTCCATCCCTCCCCCTCCTGTCTTTTCCTATCATTTTGGATCTCCCCTCCCCCTCCCACTTTCAAATCTCTTACTAACTCTTCCTTCAGTTAGTCCTGACAAAGGGTCTCAGCCTGAAACGTCGATTGTACCTCTTCCTAGAGATGCTGCCTGGCCTGCTGCGTTCACCAGCAACTTTGATGTGTGTTGCTTGAATTTCTAGCATCTGCAGAATTCCTGTTGTTTGCGTTTGCAAAATAATGCATGTGGATGGTGGCGGGATAGTGTTGAGGTTTCGAATGACCTTCACCAGGTCCTACATTTGTAACTAATGCCTGCTAATTATGACTCATTGAATAGTCTTGTCTTGAATAACGGGATGCTAATAACTTTGCCCTCAATGATAAATTCCGAAGGCAACCTCCACCCCCACAGAAGTGTGCCCCTTTCCGTTTCTCCTTCTAGCCCTCATGTGCACCTATGACCTTGAAGACCTCTGACTCAGGTTGGATGTCCAGGATATGGTCCATTTTCACTTGGCTCCATTTCTTGGATTCACACTGAGTTGAACACTGTTAAAGTTTAAACTTCATCTCTCCTTAGCTATAGAACAGGAGGTTATCAGTCCACCAGTCCCTACCTCACATAATCCTATCGAATTGAATTGTATTGAATTGACTTTATTTCTTAAATCCTTCACATACATGAGGAATAAAAATCTTCACATTATGTTTCCATCTAACTGAGGAACGTACTATTTATAGTAATTTGTAATAGACAGTACATATAATAGCATAGAAATACAATTGTATCAGCGTGAATTAATCAGTCTGATGGCCTGTTGGAAGAAGCTGTCCTGGAGCCTGTTGGTCCTGGCTTATATGCTGCGGTACTGTTTCCCGGATGGCAGCAGCTGGAATAGTTTTGTGGTTGGGGTGACTGGGGTCTCCAATGATCCTTCTTTTTACGCACACATTTCTGTAAATGTCCTGAATATTGGTAAGTTCACATCTACAGATGTACTGGGCTGTCCACACCACTCTCTGCAGAGTCCTGTGATTGAGGGTAGTACCGTTCCCACACCAGGCAGCAGCCAGTCAGGATGCTCTCAATTGTGCTCGTGTAGGAAGTCCATTGGATTTGGGGATTCATACCAAACTTCTTCAACCGTCTAAGGTGAAAGAGATGCTGTAATGCTTTTTTCACCACACAGCCTGTATGTACAGACAATGTGAGATTCCCGGTAATATGTATGCCGAGGAACTTAAAGCTGTTCACCTTCTCAATCCTAGATCCATTGATGTCAATAGGGGTTAGCCCATCTCTATTTCTCCTGTAGTCCATAACCTGCTCCCTTGTTTTTGCAACAATCCTATCCAAACCATCTTATCCTTCGCATCTCATTCCTCCCCATATTTGCTTGGATATATTTAATGTGATAGTGGGCCTATCATACACCCTGGTGTATTTGCTAGGTAATGGGTGCCTTAGGAACTGCAGTGGTCTGCATCACTTTTGCCTTAGGAATTGCAGAGTTCTGAATCACTAAAGTCTTTTTAGCACAGTATATATAGATAGGGTGCTTAAGACTTTTACACAGTACTGGATTTGTCAACATAGAGCAGACCGCAAGTTTGTAAATTTGGCATGAGTACGGATTTTGGGAATGGCAAAGATGGAGCTGTGTGGGACAGGTGGCAGAGAAGGAGTGCCAGGGACAGATTGAGGGGTGGCAAGGGTGCAGACACACCCAGTGCTGAGACACCCGGCAAGGTTATTTTATTCCAAACAGTCAGTTTATTGATCATTACAGAATGTCTCTTTGGTGCTTCCTGCTCCCTCCCTCTTTTCCTAGTCATGATTCCCCTCTCCCTGACCATTTCCCACTCTCAGTCCACAACAGAGACCCATACATTGCTCACATATGTCATGAAATTTGTTTTTCTCTGCAGCAGCAGTACAGTGCAATATATAAAATTACTACAGTACTGTACATTCTGAGATATTGAGAAGAGCCTGCTATAGACTAGAATTGGACCAGATGTAATTGATCCATTCTGTCAGCTCCCTGTAGATTGGTTACATTGAAATCACGGGCACATTGAAAACATGAAGTAGGTGGCTCAGAGATATGTGCTCAGCCTCTCTCTCAACACTATGACAAGGAATGCCAGTGTGATGTAACAGATACACTTTGAATGCGCAAGTCTCGAGCGAGACCAGCTGACAAGCTCTCAAACAGAAAAGAGGCAGAATGCCTTTCATCACTAATGAATGAAGTGCCATTCTCACAAACCCCTCCTGCTTAATATGGTGTAGGGTGCTCACTATGTATGTAATTCACAGTACCAAGTATCAGTCGAAGACAAATGAAAAACAGTGGAATGCTTACAGTGAATTCACTGTTGATACCACAGACATTGGCAGAATCTCAGATGGAGATGAGAAGGCATACAACAGTGAGATATACTGTTTGGCTGAGAAGGTTTGCAATAACAACTTTGACGTCAGCTCTCACCAGTGCCTTATAAAGCCTCAGCATCACATCCCTGTTCTTCTATTCTAGACCTCTTGAAATTAATTCTAACATTGCATTTGCTTTCTTCACCACAAACTCTACCTGCAAGTTCTGTACAAGGACTCCCAAGTCCCTTTGCATCTCAGATTTTTCAATTTTATACCGTCCTGACGAAGGGTCTCGGCCTGAAACGTCGACTGCGCCTCTTCCTATAGGTGCTGCCTGGCCTGCTGCGTTCACCAGCAACTTTGATGTGTGTTGCTTGAATTTCCAGCATCTGCAGAATTCCTGTTGTTTGCGTAGAAAACAGTCTGCACATTTGTTTCTTCCACTGAAGTGCATGATCTTGCATTTTCCAACATTATATTTCATTTGCCGCTTTCTTGCCCATTAACCTAATTCGTCTAAGTCCTTCTGCAGCCTACTTATTTCCTCAACACTACCTGCCCCTCCACTGATCTTCATGTCATCTGCAAACTTGGCAAAAAAGCTATTTATTTTGATCACCTAAATCATTGATATACAGCATAAAAAGAAGCGGTCCTAACACTGACCCCTGCAGAACACTACTAATCACAAGCAGCCAGCCAGATCCTTTTATTCCCACTGGCTATCTCCTACTAGTCAGCCAACACTCTAACTGTTTGGAATCAAATCCCCCTGTCTGGTATCTCAGGGTTGGGTATGTCTGCGCCTGCACCACCATCTGCCTCTGACACCTGTCCCAGACCCCTCGCTATTCGCAACATCCTTTGCTCCTGCCATCTTTACAAACTCCACACAGATAAATACAATACAGTACGAATGTCCTATATATATTTATACTGTATATATGCTTCAGACTTTTGCACTGTACCTCATTTTTATGTGACTGTATGTTTACTGCTATCATAATTATATCTGCTATATGTGCCTTGTGCTGTGTGTGGCTACTGGTATTTGCACTTTAGCCCTGGAGGAACTCTTCATGGATATTCCTGTACTTGAACTTGAAATGTTTAAAGCTAATGCAGTGTTCACTTGTTTCCTCTCACTTATCAGGATCCTGTTGTCTGTACATGCTCCTTATTGCAATACAGCTGAGTCACAGTCACCCTTCACACACATACACACACACACACACACTGTCCATCAGTCAGTTCCAGGGTAAGTCCCTAGACATGTTCATTAAAACAATTTAAACCACTGTAACAACTACGCCAGTGTAAAAATCAACATCCTTGATCATAAATGGACAACCTGGAATAATTCCCATACCAATAGGTCAGTCCCTGCTCTTCTCCACTGCCGGGGTAGAAGAATAATCCCTTGTATTCTGCCTGGGATGAACATTGAATTTTCTAGTTTCAAGTAACCCTTCAGCTCTCTCTTTTTTCTGATCTATGTGTTCCTGATTATCTCCCTCCTCAACCCTCCCTTACCCCACCCCCCAATCTGGCTTCAGCAGCCCCTCTTTTGTCCGTTACATACACAAATCTGCCTACATCTTACAACTCCATTACTCTGCCTCCCAATTATCTCCATTACTGCCACCATTCAGTCCTCAGTGGTCCTCCAATCACCTACTGGCTCTGACTCATCCCTCTCTATCTCCCTCTCAATTCTCAGTTCTGATGCAGACTTTTGAACCAAAATATGGTGGCTAGCATTTGGTCCATAATAACAGACAGGGAAGTTTGTTGAACTCAACGATCAGTTTATTGTGATAAACACAAAACAGTCCGGACAGCATGACCCAGACAGAGAACCTGACGGGGAGGTGACCATCACGCACCCGGGTTACAGTTAGGGTGACCCACAAATACACAAGCGAATACTGCATAACCCGAGCTAAAATGCTAAAATGTAACAATAAACGAACTGGAACTTCCCACCATAATCCCACAAAAACATTTCAACACAAAAACAACAAACAGTACTGGCTATTAGAAATGCAGAGGGGGGCTGTCGACACCCCCCCCCCCCCCCAAATGCGGTCGAGCACCTTTCACGGCCTCTTCCAGTGGCTTCTAAGCCTGGTCATAGTCCTTCCTCTGAGAGGGGCAGTTGACCCATACTGGGGCTCCACCTGTGCTGCTGGCGGCCCGACCCCAAGCTTCGCACGAACAGCTCAACGTCCTGCCTCTACCAGGCCAGTAGAAGCGTTCACGCAGCCTGCCCAACATCCACCCCCACCAGCCCGCGCACTGACCGCAGCCGCCGGGGGACCACCAGCTGCAAGAGATATCTGTCACAGTCGGACAACTGCCACCGCCGAAACACCAACCTGTCGCGCACCTCCAGCGTCCCCCACTGCGAATATAGGGCTTTGATCGCTGGGTCCAGGGTGGAGACCTCTGCCCACTGCGGCCGTCGTTTCCACACCCGGGCCAACACGGGATCGCTCACCCGTTCCTTGCGCAGCTGCTGGTCGATGGTGGGGAGGTCACCGTTCGGAGTCACCTGAAGGGCCGTCACCGTCGCTTATCCGTGGTTCCGCTGTGTTGCGTTGGGTCGCTGCCAGCTGTGCTGCGCCGCCGCGGGCCGCTGTGAAACCGGTGGTGGTTGTTGCCCCTACTGGATCCGCTTTCTAGAGCTGCCCTGCTGGAGAACCACGGCACATCCACACGGGCCCTCCAGCGGGACCATAGGTCCCGGGCAAGAATGCAGGACTTTTGGATGTCGGCTAGCCATACCTCGTGCTCCACTGTGTTTTCCCCCTATTGCGATGCACAGCCTCCTCTTCCCTCACATCCCCACACAATCACCCGTGACCTAGCCAGCTGACCGCTGCCGTTGTCCACCCAGGGAGGGATGGAGCAAGGTGTCGAGGTCTCTTGAGGATCGGTGAATATGAGCTCCAACTTGTGCACGTTTGACTGTTTAATTATAATACGCTTTTTTTTGTTTTTTTGCTTTCCTTTCTCTACAGGAAGTTAGGAACGAAGCTGAGAAGCAGGACCACAAGAGTAATAATCTCGGGATTACTGCCTGTGCCACGCGACAGTGAGTGAGGTGGAGGATAAATGCGTGGCTGAGGGATTGGAGTGGGCGGCAGAGATTCAGATGTCTGCATCATTTGGGACCTCTTTTGGGTCAGACGTGACCTGTACAATACCGATGGCTTGCACTTGAATGCGAGGGGGACCAATATCCTGACAGGCAGGTTTGCTAAGGCTATTGGAGAGAGTTTAAACTAGAATTGCTGGGGGTGGAAACCGAACTGAAGAGACAGAGAGAGGGATAGTTGTCTCACAAATACAGAAGGCAGTGTAAGAGGGAGGATAGGCAGGTGACAGAGAAGGGATGTGCTCAGACTGATGGTTTGAGATGTGTCTATTTTAATGCAAGAAGTGGGCAAATTCATGGCAGATGCAATTTAATGTGGATAAATGTGGGGTTATCCATTTTGGTGGCAAAAACAGGAAAACAGATTATTATTTGAATGGTGGCCGATTAGGAAAAGGGGAGGTGCAATGAGATCTGGGTGTCATTATACACCAGTCATTGAAAGTGGGCATGCAGTTACAGCAGGCGGTGAAAAAGGCGAATGGTATGCCGGCATTCATAGCAAGAGGATTCGAGTACAGGAGCAGGGAGGTACTACTGCAGTTGTACAAGACCTTGGTGAGACCACACCTGGAGTACTGTGTGCAGTTTTGGTCCCCTAATCTGAGGAATGACATTCTTGCCATAGAGGGAGTACAAAGAAGGCTCACCAGATTGATTCCTGGGATGGCAGGACTTTCATATGATAAAAGACTGGATCGACTAGGCTTATACTTGCTAGAATTTAGAAGATTGAGTGGGGATCTTATTAAAACATATAAAATTCTAAAGGGATTGGACAGGCTAGATGCAGGAAGATTGTTCCCAATGTTGGGGAAGTCCAGAACGAGGGGTAACAGTTTAAGGATAAAGGGAAGCCTTTTAGGACCGAGATGAGGAAAAACTTCTTCACACAGAGAGTGGTGAATCTGTGGAATTCTCTGCCACAGGAAACAGTTGAGGCCAGTTCATTGGCCGCACTTAAGAGGGAGTTAGATATGGCCCTTGTGGCTAAAGGGATCGGGGGTATGGAGAGAAGGCAGGTACAGGGTTCTGGGTTGGATGATCAGCCATGATCATACTGAATGGCGGTGCAGGCTCAAAGGGCCGAATGGCCTATTCCTGCACCTATTTTCTATGTTTCTATGAACAAAGTGGATGAGCTTAGAGCATGGATCAGTACTTGGAGCTATGATGTTGTGACCATTATGGAGATTTGGTTGGCTCAGGAGCAGGAATGGCTACTTCGAGTGCCAGGCTTTAGAGGTTTCAGAAAGGACAGGGAGGGAGGCAAAGGAGGTGAGGGTGTGGCACTGCTGATCAGAGATAGTGTCATGGCTGCAGAAAGGGAGGAAGTCATGGAAGGATTGTATACTGAGTCTCTGTGGGTGTAAGTTAGAAATTGGAAGGGGTCAATAACTCTAATGGGCGTTTTTTTATAGACCACTCAATAGTAACAGGGACATCGAGGAGCAGATAGGGAAACAGATTCTGGAACTCTGCAATAATAACAGGGTTGTGGTGGTGGGAGATTTTAATTTCCCAAATATTGATCAGCATCTTCCGAGAGCAAGGGATTTAGATGGGGTGGAGTTTGTTAGGTGTGTTCAGGAAGGTTTCCTGACACAATATATAGATAAGCCTACAAGAGGAGAGGCTGTAGTTGATCTGGTATTGGGAAATGAACCTGGTCAGGTGTGAGATCTCTCAGTGGGAGAGCATTTTGGAGATAGTGATCACAATTCTATCTCATTTACCATAGCATTGGACTACTACTATGTCAACTCAGGCCTAGGGGGTTTGGAGAGGGATAGGAACAGACAAGTTAGGAAAGCATTTAATTGGAAAAAGGGGAAATATGAAGCTATCAGGCAGGAACTTGGAAGCATAAATTGGGAACAGATGTTCTCAAGGAAATGTACAGCAGAAATTTGGCAAATATTCAGGGGTCATTTGCGTGGTGTTCTGCATAGGTACGTGCAAATGAGACAGGGAAAGGGTGGTAGGGTATAGGAACCGTGGTGTACAAAGGCTAGTCAATCTAGTCAAGAAGAAAAGAAAAGCTTACGAGAGGTTCAAAAAACTAGGTAATGATAGAGATCTAGAAAATTACAAGGCTAGCAGGAAGGAGTTTACGAATGAAATTAGGAGAGTCAGAAGGGGCCAAGAGAAGTTCTTGGTGGGCAGGATTAAGGAAAATCCCAAGGCATTCTACAAGTATATGAAGAGCAAGGGGATAAAACGTGAGATTAGGACCACTCAAGTGTGACAGTGAAAAAGTGTGAATGGAACCAGAGGAGATAGCAGAGGTACTTAGTGAAAACTTTGCTTCAGTATTCACCGTGGAAAAGGACTTTGGCAATTATAAGGATGACTTACAGCAGACTGAAAATCTTGAGCACAGAGACATTAAGAAAGAGGATGTGCTGGAGCTTTTGGAAAGCATTAAGTTAGATAAATCACCAGGATCCCACGAGATATACCCCAGGCTACTGTGGGAAGCAAGGGAGATGTTGTTTCCTATTCAAGAAAGGGAGTAGAGATAGCCCAGGAAATTTTTGACCAGTGAGCCTTGCTTCAGTGGTTGTAAGTTGATGGAGAAGATCCAGAAAAACAGGATTTATGAATATTTGGAGAGGCATAATATGATTAGGAATAGTCAGCATGGCTTTGTCAAAGGCAGGTCGTGCATTATGAGTCTGATTGAACTTTTTGAGGATGTGACTAAACACATTGATGAAGGAAGAGCAGTAGATGTAGTGTATATGGATTTCAGCAAGGCATTTGATAAGGTACCCCATGCATGGCTTATTGAGAAAGTAAGGAGGCATGGGATCCAAGGGGACCCTGCTTTCTTGATCCAGAATTGGCTTGCTCATAGAAGGCAAAGAGTAATTGAGGATGGTTCATATTCTGCATGGAGCTTGGTGAGCAGTGGGTGCCTCAGGGATCTGTTCCGGGACCACTTCTGTTTGTAATGTTTATAAATAACCTGGATGAGGAAGTGGAGGGATCGGTTAGTAAATTTTCTGATGACACAAAGGTTGGGGGTGTTGTGGAGGGCTGTCAGAGGTTGCAGTGGGACATCGATAGGATGCAAAACTGGGCTGAGAAGTGGCAGATGGAGTTCAACCCAGATATGTGTGAGGTGGTTCATTTTGGTAGGTCAAATATGATGACAGAATATAGTATTAATGGTAAGACTCTCAGCAGTGTGGAGGATCCAGAGGGATCTTGAGGTCCAAGTCCAAAGCTGCGCAGGTTGACTATGTAGTTAAGAAGGCATATGGTATATTGGCCATCGTCAACCGTGGGATTGAGTTCAAGTGCCGAGAGTTAATGTTACAGCTATATAGGATCAGACCTCACTTGGAGTACTGTGCTTAGTGCTGGTCTCCTCACTACACGAAGGATGTGGAAACTATAGAAAGGGTGCAGAGGAGATTTACAAGGATGTTGCCTGGATTGGGGAGCACCCTTGGAGCGACAGAGGATGAGAGGTGATCTGATAGAAGTGTATAAGATGATGATAGGCTTTGATTGTGCGGTTAGTCAAAGGCTTTTTGCCAAGGCTGAAATGGCTAACATGGGAGGGCACAGTTTTATGGTGCTTGGAAGCAAATACAGAGGAGATGTCAGGGGTAATTTTTTATGCAGAGAGTGATGAGTGGGCTGTCAGCAACGGTGGTGGAGGTGGATACGATAGGGTCTTTTAAGTGACTCTTGGATAGGTACATGGAACTTAGTAAAATAGAGGGCTATGGGTTATCCAAAGTAATTTCTAAAGTAAGTGCAGGTTCGGCACAACATTGAGGGCCGAAGGGCCTGTATTGTGCTGTAGGTTTTCTATGTTCTATGTTTCTACTAACCCTTTAGTTAAGATTCATAGGTATGATTCCTTTAATCGTATGCAGTGTGCTGTCTGTTGTTTCTTGGCTCCGAGTTGTAACAGGATAGCAAATTACACAGCATCCACACAAACTGAGGTTTGGAGTGAGAGAACTGCCCCAGTCTCATGGATTTGGCGGGATAGGAGTGTGTATTCCCTGTACTTATGCAGCCCAAGGAAATGGGAGTTTCACAATCAACACACACAGAATGCTGGTGGAACTCAGCAAGCCATACAGCATCTCTGGGAAAGAGTACAGTCAACATCTTGGGCCAGGGCCCTCTAGAAGGACTAACTTATGAGATGCCTTGGAGAGGACAATGCATCAAAGTCAAAGTTGAGTTTATTGCTATATGCTCAATTGCATGTATGCACAAGAGGAGTGAAAAACAGAATCATAGCTTCAGAGACACAACACATTCAAGCAGACCTGCTTAATTGCTGCCTCCACCTTGCCTTAGGCATCCACGTTTTCCACCGCTGCATGGAAGCATCAACGCTTCCATGACTCACATTGAACTATATGCCATCCTCTTTCAGTCACATTCACTGTGTTTCCCTTCACTATGTTGCTGTTCACTGCCCAGCAGGTGGGAGCACAGTTCACCAAGTACTTTGGAACAGCGGGTTGGGATGTTGTATAGGTCCCTATCTTGCCAGCAATGGCCACACCTCATGAGTGATTATTCAATGAAAATGGCTGTTCTGTGTTGCTGGAATATCTATATTTGATGGGAAAAAATTTTGATAGAAAGGGCACACTATTACTAAATGTATCATATTTTACACTAGCTATTACTTCAAAAACTGCTTTGTGTGAGTATCTTTTCAACAAGTTGGTTGAGAGTTTCACAAAAGTAGATTAGGATGTCCTGAATAAAGAGGGTAACACAAGTTCAAAGTAAAACTTATCAGAGTACTTACATGTCACCACATACAATCCTATGTCTCCTTGGTCTCATTTGTTTCTTGGTTCTGTGGAAATGCATTTTGTTTGATGGTCACAAAGAACACGGTACACCTTCTTTCTCTGTGTGTGTGTATGTTTATGCATATATGCACACTTCCGTGTCTCAAAGTTATGAACTCCCAATGAAGGAACACTCTAAATTCTAATAAGCTCCCATAAAATTAGTAATTTCAAAAGTCGCACGTAGGTATCAATGTTTCTTCCTACCAACAGCAAAACTAGTTCCCATTCTCCCTCCACTAAAGAATCTGAATCAGAATCAGGTTTGATATCACTGGCATATGTTGTGAAATTTGTTGTCTTTGCAGCAGCAATGCAATGCATAATAATGGAAAAAATGTGAATTACAGGAAGTACGTATATAAATATATATATATAAAATAGTTAAATAAGTAGTGCAAAAATAAAAGGGTAATGAGGTAGTGTTCATGGGTTCGATGCCCCTTCATAAATCAAATAGCAGAGAGGAAGAAGCTGTTCCTGAATCATTGAGTGTATACCTCCCTGATGGTAGCAATGAAAACAAGGCACATCCTGGGTTCAGAAATCTGATGGCAGGGAAGAAGATGTTCATGAATCATTGAGTGTGTGCCTTCAGGTTCCTGTACAGTAATCATGGATGCCACCTTCTGTCATGTCTCCCACAAGCTTTTATACAGAAAGTTTGTAAAGACATGAATATTCAATGATATAACTCTTGAACAGTCTCTTGCTGGGATACAATGATTTACATGTGTACTGTATTTTGGCTTTCACTCCATTTTTACTACCTATCTCCTTGTGCTGTATTCTCTCATAATCGCTCTACATCCTACTTCCCATTCTCAGATTTGCCTACTAATGTTAAAATACCAAACTCCATCACATTTGAATTCATTATTTTCTTCGCTTCATTTGTGACTCAGCTGCCATTTATCCTTCAACATTTGGCCAAGCTACTGTCAGTCACATTCTGAGTCTGAGTGCTGTTCAGCTCAAACACTTTGCTGCAGAATTGGGCATCATTCTGCAGCCAGACCTCAGCTAATCAAGCCTCTTTTTAACCTCAACCACCCATGTTTCTTCAATGCTCCTATAGCAATTGTAAATGATCTCTCTGTTACTCCACTGAACTCTGAAAGGTATTTATTTATTTATTTAGTAATACAATATGGAAAAGGACCTTCCAGCCCTTCGAGCAGTAACCCACCTAGCTGACCCTAGCCACATCACAGAACAATTTACAATGTCCATTTAACTTACTAATTAACCTGCAGTCTTTGGACTGCGGGAGAAAAGCGGAGCCCACAGGGAGAATGCACAAACTCCTTACAGATGGCGCCAGTATTGAACTCCAAACTCTGGAAGACTCTGAGCTGTAACAAAGTTGCATTAACCACTATGCTAATGTAGAGGCTCTTATTTCACTTCTTATGGAGCTTACTATTATTTTAATTCATAAAGAACTCAGATAGAGAATAGACAAAGCTGACCACTATAACCAAGACCTGGTAAAGCCATGCGTTAAGAAGTCATTCCCAATTCTCTGATAGCATGTTCTAAGAAAATCCTGATTCCAACAATCTCATCAAAATTGGAACTGGTTTATTGTTGTAACTCTACCAAGAATGGAGTTTCTAAGCCAGGTCTAAACCCCAGAGCAAAACTCCATATGGCGTCCAGTAACAGAGCAGTGTTAGTACCCTCACCCAGGCTGTGTTGAACTTATAGTAAATCAAAGTTGCATGTACCTGTGATTGGTTGACCTCCAGGGATTCCTCCAGGATTTGGTCCATCACATCAGTGGGAGCAGTGAAATGAGGAAAATGAGACAAGAGAATTGAGTGTAGCCCATTGCTGTAAACTTGTTTAAATTAAGTAATAACTTATGCTATAAGGTTGAATCCTGGAGTCTGGTGCAGGGCCATCTACATGCGATTAAGCTAGAGAGTAAAGATTCACAAGGATGTTGCCATGACTGGAGGGTTTGAATTATATGAACTGCTTTCTTTAGAAGGAAAGAAGCTGGAAGGTAAACATATAGAGGTTTACAAAATTATGAGGGGAAGGTGGTGGTCACAGACTTTTCTCCCAAGGTTGGAGAATCTAAAATTAGAGAGCATAGGTTTAACATGAGAGGGGAAAGATTTAAAGTGAATCGGATTTGCAAGAGTTTCACACAGAAGGTGGCTGGTATATGAAAACAAAACTGAGGAGGAAGCGATGAAAGTGGAAATATTTCGACAGACTTATGAACAGGAAATATTTAAAGACAAATGAGGTTAATTTAGGGTTAGTACAAACTAGATGGACTGAAGGACATGCTTCCATACATTTAACTCTATAGCTCTCTGTGTAGCACCAAGCCCCATCACATTCTTCTCTGCATAGAGCCCAAATGTACAGTAATTCAGCACCAAATGACCACTTGAAATGTTCTCTGAAATGCCACAAAGACATCACGAGTAATGTAGCCAGAATTATTCATACAACCACATCACTAAAACAGATAATAGGAAAATTATTTCAATGCTATTTGTGCGATTACACTGGGTGAAAATTGGCTGTCACCCCAATGATACCATTGACTGTCATTACCTTAAGATAGTGAAAGGCACTTCCACGTGCAAGTGCTTTCTTGTAGTGATTTTGGAATTTAGGCAGTACAGAGTGTATAAAACAGAACGGTTTGTGTATCCTCTGCTGAGATGTAAGTAACACCGACCCGGTCATTTTCACGGCATGGGAGCCACTGGGAACCAAGCTTTGTGAGATAATGATGTGTTGCAGTCCCAGCCTGTTTCAGCCGCTTTATCTGCTCACTCAGATAAATATCACAACAACTCCAGCCTGATCTTCGTGTGAACCTACTTGTCTGTAAACAAACTAAACATCAAAGGGGAAAGGAAGAAAGGAAATAAAAATCCATAGTAGAAAAGAATGCATACAATGCAGGAAAGGGAGGAAACAGCTGATTATTACTATATGAGTGGATCAGTGGTTAATGCAGGTGTAATTCAGTGCTTAATGCTGGTGTAAATCAGCGGTTCATGTACGTTTTTCAGTGGTTAATGCAAGTGTAGATCAGTATTTAGCGGCAGTGTTTCAGTGGTTAATGCAGGTGGTTCAGTGTTTAGTGCAGATGGGCAGGTGTATCAGTACTTAATGCAGGTGTTTCAGTGGTTAATGCAGGTGGTTCAGTGGCTGATGCAGGAGTTTCACTGGTTAATGCAGGTGTGTTTCAGTAGTTAATGCAGATGTGTTTCTGTGGTTAATGCAGGGGTTTCACTGGTTAACACAGGTGGTTCAGGGATTAATATAGGTGTTTCAGTTAATGCAGGTGTTTCACTGGTTAATGCAGGTGTAGATCAGTAGTTAATACTGATATTTGAGTGGTTAATGCAGCTGTTTTAGTGGTTAGTGCAGATGTGTTTCAGTGGTTAATGCAGATGTTTCAGTCGTCAATGTAGGTGGTTTGGTGGTTAATGCAGGTGTGTTTCAGTAGTTAGTGCAGTTGTTTCTGTCGTTAATGCAGATGGTCAGTGGTTAATGCAGGTAGTTCAGCAGTTAATGCAGTTGCAGATCAGTATTTAATGCAGATGTAGATCAGTGGTTAATGCAAGTGGGTTTCAGTGGTTAATACAGGTGTAGATCAGTAATTAATGCAGGTGTTTCAGTTTTTAATGCCAGTGGGCAGGTGGTTCAGTAGTTAAGGCTGGTGTAAATCAGTAGTTAATGCACGTAGATCGTAGTTAATCCAGGTGTTTCAGTTGTTAATTCAGGTGTTTCAGTAGTTATTGCTGGTGTTTTAGTTTTTAATGCAGTTGGGCAGTTGTTTCAGTGGTTAATGCTGGTGTGTTTCACCGATTAATGTGGGTGTTTCACTGGTTAATGCAGGTGGTCAGTGGTTAAAGCAGGTAGTTCAGTGGTTAATGTATTTGCAGATCAGTATTTAATGCAGGAGGTTCAGATGTTAATGCAGGTGTGTTTCAGTTTTTAATGCAGGTGTTTCAGTTAATACAGGTGTGTTTCAGTGGTTGATGCAGGTGTTTCAGTGGTTAATCCAGGTATGTTTTAGTGGTTAATGCAGGTGTTTCATTGGTTAATGCCGGTGTTTCCATAGTTAATGCAGGTGTTTCAGTGGTTAATGCAGGTGGTCAATGGTTAATGAAGGTAGTTCAGAGGTTAATGCAGGTGTAGACCAATAGTTAATGCAGGTGTTTCAGTTGTTAATGCAGGTGCTTCAGTGGTTAATGGAGGTTGTTTCCCAGTATTTGATGCCGATGCTTCAGTGGTTAATGCAGTTTGTTCAGTGATTAATGCTGGTGGTTCAGTCATTAATGCAGGTGCAGATCAGTGGTTAATCTAGGTGTTTCAGTACTTAATGAAGATGTTTCAGTAGTTGTTGTTGGTCTTTCAGTGGTTAATGCAGGCATTTCAGTGGTTAATGCAGGCGTTTCAGTGGTTAATGCAGGTGTTTCAATGCTTAACACAGGTTTTTCAGTGGTTAATGTAGGTGGACATAGAAACATAGAAAATAGGTGCAGGAGTAGGCCATTCAGCCCGTTGAGCCTGCACCGCCATTCAGTATGATCATGGCTGATCATCCAACTCAGAACCCTATACCTGCCTTCTCTCCATACCCCCGATCCCTTTAGCCACAAGAGCCACATCTAACTCCCTCTTACACATAGCGAATGAACTGACCTCAACTGTTTCCTGTGGCAGAGAGTTCCACAGATTCACCACTCTCTGTGTGAAGAAGTTTTTCCTCATCTTGGTCCTAAAAGGCTTCTCCTTTATCCTCAAACTGTGACCCCTCGTTCTGGACTTCCCCAACATTGGAAACAATCTTCCTGCATCTAGCCTGGCCAATCCCTTTAGACTTCAATCAGATCCCCCCTCAATCTTCTAAATTCCAGAGAGTATAAGCCTAGTCGATCCAGTCTTTCATCATATGAAAGTCCTGCCATCCCAGGAATCAATCTGGTGAACCTTCTTTGTACCCACTCTATGGCAAGAATGTCTTTCCTCAGATTAGGGGACCAAAACTGCACACAATACTCCAGGTGTGGTCTCACCAAGGCCTTGTACAACTGCAGTAGTACCTCCCTGCTCCTGTACTCGAATCCTCTTACTATGAATGCCAGCATACCATTCACCTTTTTCACCACCTGCTGTACCTGCAAGCCCACTTTCAATGACTGGTGTATAATGACACCCAGGTCTCGTTGCACCTCTCCTTTTCCTGATTGGCCACCATTCAGATACTAATCTGTTTTCCTGTTCTTGCCACCAAAGTGGATAACCTCACATTTATCCACATTAAATTGCATCTGCCATGAATTTGCCCACTCACCTAACCTATCCAAGTCACCCTGCATCCTCTTAGCAACCTCCTCACAGCTAACACTTCCACCCAGCTTCGTGTCATCCGCAAACTTGGAGATGCTGTATTTAATTTCCTCGTCTAAGTCATTAATATATATTGTAAACAACTGGGGTCCCAGCACTGAACCTTGTAGTACCCCACTAGTCACTGCCTGCCATTCTGAAAAGGTCCCATTTATTCCCACTCTTTGCTTCCTGTTTGCCAACGAATTCTCTATCCACATCAATACCTTACCCCCAATACCGTGTGCTTTAAGTTTGCACACTAATCTCCTGTGTGGGACCTTGTCAAAAGCCTTTTGAAAATCCAAATAGACCACATCCACTGATTCTCCCTTATCCACTCTACTAGTTACATCCTCAAAAAATTCTATGAGATTCGTCAGACATGATTTTCCTTTCAGAAATCCATGCTGACCTTGTCCAATGATTTCACCGCTTTTCAAATGTGTTGTTATCACATCTTTGATAACTGACTCCAGCATTTTCCCCACCACCGATGTCAGGCTTACCGGTCTATAATTCCCCGGTTTCTCTCTCCCTCCTTTTTTAAAAAGCAATGTTACATTAGCAATGTTCCAATCCTCAGGAACTAATCCAGAATCTAAAGAGTTTTGTAAAATTATCACTAATGCATCCATTATTTCTTGGGCTACTTCCTTAAGCACTCTGGGATGCAGACCATCTGGCCCTGGGGATTTATCTGCCTTTAATCCCTTCAATTTACCTAACACCACTTCCCTACTAACATGTATTTTCCTCAGTTCCTCCATCCCACTAGACCCTCAGTCCCCTACTATTTCCAGAAAGTTATTTATGTCCTCCTCAGTGAAGACAGAACTAAAGTAGTTATTCAATTGGTCTGCCGTGTCCTTGTTCCCCATGATCAATTCACCTGTTTCTGACTGTAAGGGACCTACATTTGTCTTAATCAATCTTTTTCTTTTCACATATCTATAAAAGCTTTTACAGTCAGTTTTTATGTTCCCTGCCAGCTTTCTCTCATAATCTTCTTTCCCCTTCCTAATTAAGCCCATTGTCCTCTTCTGCTGGACTCTGAATTTCTCCCAGTCCTCAGGTGTGCTGCTTTTTCTAGCTAATTTGTATGTTTCTTCTTTGGAATTGATACTATCCCTAATTTCCCTCATCAGCCACGGGTGCACTACCTTCCCTGGTTTATTCTTTTGCCACACTGGGATGAACAATTGTTGTAGTTTATCCATGCGATCTTTAAATGCTTGCCATTGCATATCCACCGTCAACCCTTTAAGTATCATTTGCCAGTCTATCTTGGCCAATTCACGTCTCATACCTTCAAAGTTACCCTTCTTTAAGTTTAGAACCTTTGTTTCTGAATTAACTGTATCACTTTCCATCTTAATGAAGAATGCCACCATATTATGGTCACTCTTACCCAAGGGGCCTCTCACGACAAGATTACTAACTAACCCTTCCTCATTGCTCAATACCCAGTCCAGAATGGCCTGCTCTCTAGTTGGTTCCTCGACATGTTGGTTCAGAAAACTATCCTGCATACATTCTAGGAAATCCTCTTCCTCGGCACCCTTATCAATTTGGTTCACCCAATCTATATGTAGATTGAAGTCACCCATTATAATTGCTGTTCCTTTATTGCAGGCATTTCTAATTTCCTCTTTAATGCCATCCCCAAACTCACTACTACTGTTAGGCGGCCAGTACACAACTCCCACCAGTCTTTTCTGCCCCTTAGTGTTATGCAGCTCTACCCATATCGATTCCACATCCTCCCGGCTAATGTCCTTGCTTTCTATTGCGTTAATTTCCTCTCTAACCAGCAATGCCACCCCACCTCCTTTTCCTCCTGAATATTGAATATCCCTGAATGTTGATCTCCCATCCTTGCTCACCCTGGAGCCATGTCTCTGTGATCCCAACTACATCATATTCATTAATAACTCTGCACGTTCAATTCATCCACCTTGTTACGAATGCTCCTTGCATTGATACACAAAGCCTTCAGGCTTGCTTTTACAACACTCTTAGCCCTTATAACATTATGTTGAAAAGTTGTTAAGTGGTTCAGTGGTTAAGGCAGGAATAGATTAGTTGTTGCTGGTCTTTCAATGGTTAATGCTGGTGTTTCAGGGGTTAATGCAGGTGGGCAGGTGATTCAGTGGTTAATTCAGGTGGCAGGTGTTTCAGTAGTTAATGAAGGTATTTCATTGATTAATGCAGGTGTAGATCAGTAGTTAATGCAGGTGTTTCAGTGGTTAATGAAGGTGTTGCAGTGGTTAATGATGGTTTTTCAGTGGTTAATGCTGGTGTTTCAGTGGTTAATGCCTGTGGGTCAGTGGTTATGCTGTTGTTTCTCTGGTTAATGCAGGTGTTTCAGTGGTTAATGCGGGTGTTTCAGTGGTTAATGCATGTGGATTAGTGGTTATGCTGTTGTTTCTGTG
This sequence comes from Mobula hypostoma, assembly GCF_963921235.1. Classification (NCBI taxonomy): domain Eukaryota; kingdom Metazoa; phylum Chordata; class Chondrichthyes; order Myliobatiformes; family Myliobatidae; genus Mobula; species Mobula hypostoma. Next base: position 6,302,054 of record NC_086118.1, on the reverse strand, counting down.
GTTAATGACGGAGTTTCAGTGGTTAATACAGGTACTTCAGTTGGTTGAACAACAACAACCTCTTGACCATGTCTGCAGGCTTTTATGCATTGAGTTGCTTTCACATGATCGGCTAGGTCTGTAGAAGTACCTAGACAGGTTAGGAAAATGGGCATGGCTTCGCAGGTGGAATACAATGCTTGGAAGTGTACTTAGTCATGCACTTTAGTAGAAGGATTAAAGGCATAGACTACTTTCTAAATTGTGAGTAAATGCAGAAATCAGAGGGGCAAAGGGACTTTAATGGTTCAATGGTTCCATTTAATATCAGAGAATGCATACAGTATAAAACCTGAAAGTGTTACTCTCTGCAGTCATCCACGAGATCAAAGAAATCCCTAAAGAATGAATAACCGGAAAATGTTGCAACCCCAAAGCCCCCCTCCACCCTCCCATACATAAGCAGCAGCGAAACATCAAATCTCCCCCCAACTGCCTCAGCAAAAGCATCAGCCCCCTGCCACCCAGCATGCAAGCAATAACACACAAGCCCCAAAGAGACCTTAATCCAGAGTCCATCAAAAACCACTGTTTACCCAATAGTCCGACATGCCTCAGGCACTCACTAACAAGGGAGACAGGGTTATCATTCCTGCCACAGCGAGAGGGCAGACAAACAGCTCACTGTATTGATGTTACAATCTGCAGCATCGCTTTTATTGCGAGTTCCCCAACTTGAGAATCAGCAGTAAATTCTCTCATCATCATTGAGAGAGAGTGATTGCTCGAATGCAGAGGCCTCCAACAGCTGCACCTGCTGTCTTGATGTTCCGATCTCCCACAATGCTTCAGTTGGTGACACCAGCGAGGAACTGGATCATCCACAGGACCACACAAGGCCACACCCCAAAGGTACATGTCTTCCAGGGTGCTCCTGAAGATATTGAAAATGACCACTAGGTGAGCTCCGAGAGCAGGAGCCCTCCGCTGTGAAGAACCGCAGTTTGCGTGCAGCTGTAAATCACGGACTCTGACCGGATCCCAGCCTCCTTGAAAAGGAAAGAAGAGGCATTAGAGAGAAGAATTTAAGCTGTTTCACAGATGGACTGGGAGAAGTCGATCTCTGGCGCCATCTTTAGCTCTCCCCATGGAAGTCCTCGTGCAGGATTCCCTAAGTGTTAGCTTGCAAATTGAATCAGTGGTAAGGCAAATGCAATGTCAGTATTCATTTTGAAAAGACTAGGATATATAAGGAAGGATGTCATGCTGAGGGTTCATAAGGCATTGGGCAGACTGCTCGGAGTATTGTGAGCAGTTTTTGGACCCATGTCTACTAAAGGATGTGCTGGAATTGAAGAGGGCCCAGAGGGGTTTCACAAGAATGATCCTGGAAATGAAAGGGTTAATGTGTGAGGGGTGTTTGATGCGTGTGGGCCTGTACTCACTGGAACTTTGAAGAATGAGGTAAGATCTATTGAATGTTCAAAAGTTTAGATAGAGTGGATGTGGAAAGGATGTTTCCTATCATGAGCTGTCTAGGACCAGAGAGCACTGCCTCAGAATAGAGGGAGATCCCTTTAGAACAGAGATGAGGAGGAACTTCTTTAGCTAGAGGATGGTGAATCTGTGGGGGGTCATGGTGGAGGGAGAACATTCGGATTGGAGGGTTGTAGTGGTGTCCCACAAGGATCGATTCTGGGACCTCGACTCTTTGTGATTTTTATTAACGACCTGGATGTGGGGGTAGAAAGGTGGCTTGGCAAGTTTGCAGACAACACAAAGGTTGGTGTTGGTGTGGATAGTGTAGAGGATTGTTGAAGATTGCAGAGAGACATTGATAGGAAGCAGAAGTGGGCTGAGAAGTGGCAGATAGAGTACAACCCAGAGAAGCGTGAGGTGGTCCACTTTGGAAGGACAAACTCTAAGGCAGAGTACAAAGTAAATGGCAGGATACTTGATAGTGTGGAGGAGCAGGGGGATCAGGGAGTACATGTCCACAGATCCCTGAAAGTTGCCTCACAGGTAGATAGGGTAGTTAAGGAAGCTTATTGAGCGTTAGCTTTCATAAGTCGAGGGATAGGGTTTAAGAATCACGGGATAATAAAACTCTGGTTAGGCCATACCTGGAGTACTGTGTCCACTTCTGGTCGCCTCACTATAGAAAGGATGTGGAAGCATTGGAAAGGGTACAGAGGAGATTTACCAGTATACTGCCTGGTTTAGAGAGTATGCATTATGATCAGAGATTAAGGGAGCTAGGGCTTTACTCTTTGGAGAGAAGGAGGATGAGAGGAGACATGATAGAGGTATACAAGATATTAAGAGGAACATATAACCATATAACAATTACAGCACAGAAACAGGCCATCTCGGCCCTTCTAGTCCGTGCTGAACTCTTACTCTCATCTAGTCCCACCAACCTGCACTCAGCCCATAACCCTCCATTCCTTTCCTGTCCATATAGCTGTCAAATTTAACTTTAAACGACAACATCGAACCTGCCTCAACCACTTCTGCTGGAAGCTCGTTCCACACAGCCACCACTCTCTGAGTAAAGTTCCCCCTCATGTTACCCCTAAACTTTTGCCCATTAACTCTCAACTCATGTCCTCTTGTTTGAATCTCCCCTACTCTCAATGGAAAAAGCCTATCCACGTTAACTCTATCTATCCCTTTCATAATCTTGAATACCTCTATCAAGTCCCCCCTCAACCTTCTATGTTCCCTATACAGCGGACAGCTGTCGGAGTGGGCAGCGGAGTGACTGGGAGCAGAGTGTAGGGCTTTGGACTCAATGGGCTTCGACGGTAAACGGGAAGAGGCAAGAGCGAAGCACCAACTCTTTTTTTTCTCCTCCCCCCCCCTTCGCGAATCAGCCTGGACAGACAGGAACAGCAGGTCTCTCACAGCTAACGGTACGAGCTAACGGTTTGAAAAGTTCGTCTGTTTGGCGAGGTAAGTGGGTGAGTAGACTTATTTTTCCTGTTTCATTCCTGTAGAATTAGATAGCATGCCTGCAGGGTTAGTGCTTTGTTCAGGGTGTCAGATGTGGGAATCCTGGGAGACCTCCAGACTCTCTGATGGCCACATCTGCGCCAGGTGCACCGAGATGCAGCTCCTCAGAGACTGTGTTAGGGATCTGGAGCTGCAGCTTGATGACTTACTGCTTATCAGGGAAAGTGAAGAGGTGATAGACAGGAGCTGCAGGGAGGTAGTCATCCCTAGGCTACAGGGGTCAGAAAACTGGGTCACTGTCAAGAGAGGGAAGGGAAATGCCCAGATAGTGGAGAGCACACCTGTGGCTGTCCCCCTCAGCAACAAATATCTTGTTCTGGATGCTTTTGAGGGGGATGACCTGAGAGGGGATGCCCACGGTGACCAGGTCGCTGGCACTGAGCCTGGCGCTGTTGTGCAGGAGAGAAGGAGGGAGAAGAGAAATGCGGTAGTCATAGGGGATTCCATAGTCAGGGAACGGACAGGAGATTCTGTGAGCCTGATAGAGATAGCCGCATGGTGTGTGGCCTCCCAGGTGCCAGGGTACGGGATGTCTCGGATCGGGTCCTGAATATTCTGAAGGGGGAGGGTGAGCAACCAGTTGTCTTGGTACATGTTGGTACCAATGACATAGATAGGACAAAGGAGGAGGTCCTGAAGAGAGATTTCCAGGAGTTAGGAAGGAAGCTGAGAAGCAGGACCTCCAGGGTAGTAATCTCGGGATTGCTACCTGTGCCACGTGCTAGCGAGGGCAAGAATAGTAGGATCAGGCAGATGAATGCGTGGCTGAGAGACTGGTGTAGGTGGCAGGGCTTCAGATTCTTGGATAATTGGGATTTCTTCTGGGGGAAGTATGACTTGTTCAAATAGGACGGGTTACACCTGCTGCGTTCACCAGCAACTTTTATGTGTGTTGCTTGAATTTCCAGCATCTGCAGAATTCCTGTTGTTCAGGTTACACCTGAACCTGAAGGGGACCAATATCCTGGCAGGAAAGTTTAATAGAGCTGTTAGAGAGGGTTTAAACTAATTTGGCAGGGGGAATGGGAACCGGAATGACAGAGCGGAGGAAGGGGAAAACAGAAATAAATCTAAGATAGTGAACAGTAAAGATGTCAGGAAAGACAGGCAGGTGATGGGGCAAGTTTGTAGCCATTGGAATGAGTTGCAGTGCAATAAAGTTGCAGTGAAATCAAGGCGAAAAGTATCAAATACTGGTCTTAAGGTGTTATACTTAAATGCACGCAGCATAAGGAATAAGGTGGATGATCTTGTCGTACAGCTACAGATTGGCAAGTATGATATTGTTGCCATCACTGAGACCTGCCTAAAGGATACATGTCTTTGGGAGCTGAACGTCCAAGGATACACGGTGTATTGGAAGGATAGGAAGGTAGGCAGAGGGGGAGGCGTGGCTTTATTGATAAGAAATTATGCTAAATCATTAGAAAGAGGTGATATAGGATCAGAAGGTGCAGAATCTTTATGGGTTGAGCTAAGAAATAGCAGGGGTAAAAGGACCCTGATGGCAGTTATTTATAGGCCTCCAAACAGCTGCAGGGATGTGGACTACAAATTACAACTGGAAATATAAAAGGCTTGTCAGAAGGGCAGTGTTATGATAATTGTGGGGGATTTTAACATGCGAGTGGATTGGGAAAATCAGGTCGGCAATGGATCTCAAGAGAGAGAATTAGTAGAATGTCTGGGAGATGGCTTTTTAGAACAGCTTGTTGTTGACCCCAGTAGAGGATCGGCTGTATTGGATTGCGTATTGTGTAATGAACCGGAGGTGATTAGAGAGACCGAGGTGAAGGAACCCTTAGGAGGCAGTGATCATAACATGATTGAATTCACTGTGAAATTTGAAAAAGAGAAGCCGGAATCTGATGTGTCGGTATTTCAGTGGAGTAAAGGAAATTACAGTGGCATGAGAGAGGAACTGGCCAAAGTTGACTGGAAAGGGACACTGGCGGGAAAGACAGCAGAGCAGCAGTGGCTGGAGTTTATGCGAGAAGTGAGGAAGGTGCAAGACAGGTATATTCCAAAAAAGAAGAAATTTTCGAGTGGAAAAAGGATGCAACCGTGGTTGACAAGAGAAGTCAAAGCCAAAGTTAAAGCAAAGGAGAGGGCATCCAAGGAAGCAAAAATTAGTGGGAAGACAGAGGATTGGGAAGTTTTTAAAACCTTACAAAAGGAAACCAAGAAAGTCATTAAGAGGGAAAAGATTAACTATGAAAGGAAGTTAGCAAATAATAACAAAGAGGATACTAAAAGCTTTTTCAAGTATATAAAGAGTAAAAGACAGGTGTGTATAGATATAGGACTGATAGAAAATGATGCTGGAGAAATTGTAATGGGAGATAAGGAGATGGCAGAGGAATTGAATGAGTATTTTGCATCAGTCTTCACTGAGGAAGACATCAGCAGTATACCAGACACTCAAGGGTGGCAGGGAAGAGAAATGTGCGCAGTCACAATTACGATAGAGAAAGTACTCAGGAAGCTGAATAGTCTAAAGGTAGATAAATCTCCCGGACCAAATGGAATGCACTCACGTGTTCTGAAGGAAGTAGCTGTGGAGATTGCTGAGGCGTTGGTGATGATCTTTCAAAAGTCGATAGATTCTGGCATGGTTCCGGAGGACTGGAAGATTGCAAATGTCACTCCGCTATTTAAGAAGGGGTCAAGGAAGCAAAAAGGAAATTATAGACCTGTTAGCTTGACATCGGTGGTTGGGAAGTTGTTGGAGTTGATTGTCAAGGATGAGGTTACAGAGTACCTGGAGGCATATGACAAGACAGGCAGAACTCAGCATGGATTCCTTAAAGGAAAATCCTGCCTGACAAACCTATTACAATTTTTTGAGGAAATTGCAAGTAGGCTAGACAAGGGAGATGCTGTGGATGTTGTATATTTGGATTTTCAGAAGGCCTTTGACAAGGTGCCACACATGAGGCTGCTTAACAAGATAAGAGCCCATGGAATTATGGGAAAGTAACATACGTGGATAGAGCGTTGGCTGATTGGCAGAAAACGGAGAGTGGGAATAAAGGGATCCTATTCTGGTTGGCTGCCGGTTACCAGTGGTGTTCCACAGGGGTCCATGTTGGGGCTGCTTCTTTTTACATTGGACATCAACGATTTGGATTATGGAATAGATGGCTTTGTGGCTAAGTTTTCTGATGATATGAAGATAGGTGGAGGGGCCGGTAGTGCTAAGGAAACGGAGAGTCTGCAGGGAGACTTGGATAGACTGGAAGAGTGGGCAGAGAAGTGCCAAATGAAGTACAATGTTGGAAAGTGTATGGTTATGCACTTTGGCAGAAAAAATAAACGAGCAGACTATTATTTAAATGGGAAAAGAATTCAAAGTTCGGAGATGCAATGGGACTTGGGAGTCCTTGTACAGGATACCCTTTAAGTTAACCTCCAGGTTGAGTCAGTAGTGAAGAAGGCGAATGCAATGTTGGCATTCATTTCTAGAGGAATAGAGTATAAGAGCAGGGATGTGATGATGAGGCTCTATAAGGTGCTGGTGAGACCTCTCTTGGAGTACTGTGGGCAGTTTTGGTCTCCTTATTTAAGAAAGGATGTGCTGACGTTGGAGAGGGTACAGAGAAGATTCACTAGAATGATTCCGGGAATGAGAGGGTTAACATATGAGGAACGTTTGTCCGCTCTTGGACTGTATTCCTTGGAATTTAGAAGAATGAGGGGAGACCTCATAGAAACATTTCGAATGTTGAAAGGCATGGACAGAGTGGATGTGGCAAAGTTGTTTCCCATGATGGGGGAGTCTAGTATGAGAGGGCATGACTTAAGGATTGAAGGGCGCCCATTCGGAACAGAAATGCGAAGAAATTTTTTGAGTCAGAGGGTGGTGAATCTATGGAATTTGTTGCCGCGGACAGCAGTGGAGGCCAAGTCATTGAGTGTGTTTAAGGCAGAGATTGATAGCTATCTGAGTAGCCAGGGCATCAAAGGTTATGGTGAGAAGGCAGGGGAGTGGGACTAAATGGGAGAATGGATCAGCTCATGATAAAATGGCAGAGCAGACTTGATGGGCCGAATGGCCGACTTCTGCTCCTTGGTCTTATGGTCTTATGGTCTAATAAACACCCAACTTGTTCAACCTTTCTCTGTAACTTAGGTGATGAAACCCAGGTAACATTCAAGTAAACCTTCTCTGTACTCTCTATTTTGTTGACATCTTTCCTATAATTTGGTGACCAAAACTGTACACAATACTCCAAATTTGGCCTCACCAATGCCTTGTACAATTTCAACATTACATCCCAACTCCTATACTCAATGCTCTGATTTATAAAGGCCAGTATATCAAAAGCTTTCTTCACCACCCTATCCACATGAGATTCCACCTTCAAGGAACTATGCACCATTATTCCTAGATCCCTCTGTTGTACTGCAAATGCCCTACCATTTACCATGTATGTCCTATTTTGATTAGTCCTACCAAAGTGTAGTGTGTAGTTTTTCCCATCTATAGAAGTTCACTCACTGATTACCTGTTCATTCCTATCTATAGAAGCTCACTCACTGATTGACCTCCCCCCATTGGGAAGGTCAGATCACAACCTGGTGCATCTAAAACCCTGCTACGTGCCTCTGGTGAAGAGTAAACCTGCAACCTCGAGGACAGTGAGGAAATGGTCGGAGGAGGCTTATGAGGCGCTCCAAGGTTGTTTTGAGGTGACAGACAGGCAGGCACTCTGTGAGCCACGTGGAGAGGATATTGATGAGCTCACGGAGTGCATCACTGGTTACATCAACTTCTGTGTGGACTGCAATGTTCTGACAAGAACTGACCTTTGTTATTCAAATAACAAGCCATGGGTGACAAAGAACATTAGGGACATCCTGAACGCTAAAAAGAGGGCGTTTAGAGATGAAAATAGGGAGGAGCTGAGGGCAATACAGAGGGACCTGAAAGCCAGGATCAGACAGGCTAAAGACAGGTATAGGAGGAAGCTTGAGTGGAAACTCTAGCAGAACAACATGAGTGAGGTCTGGAGTGGGATGAGGATCATCACTGGGTTCCAGCAAACTAGCAACGGAGGAGCTGAAGGCAGTGTGGACAGGGCCAACAAACTTCACCTGTTCTTTAACAGATTTGACATTGTGGCCCCTGCCCGTCTCCCACATGAGTCATCTGTTGTCGGCTCCCAACCAACACATATTCCACTCTCCACTCCTACCCCTCCCCACCCTGCTCTCCTGACTATACCCCTTCCCCACACGAAACCACCGTGGTGGGCTTCACAGCTGAACAGGTGAGAAGACAGCTGAAACGGCTCAACCCAAGCAAGGCTGCAGGCCCGGATGATGTCAGTACCAGGGTGCTCAAAGCCTGTGCCCCTCAGCTATGTGGAGTACTTCACCATGTCTTCAACCTGATCCTGAGTCTCCAGAGGTTCCTGTGCTGTGGAAGACGTCCTGCCTCGTCCTTGTGCCGAAGACGCCACGCCCCAGCGGCCTCAATGACTGCAGACCGGTGGCATTAACCTCCCACATCATGAAGACCCTGGAGAGACCTGTTCTGGAGCTGCTCCGGCCTTTGGTTAAGCCACGCCTGGATCCCCTCCAGTTCGCCTACCAGCCCCGACTAGAAGTTGAGGATGCCATCGTCTACCTGCTGAACCGTGTCTATGCCCACCTGGACAAGACAGCGAGCACTGTGAGGGTCATGTTTTTTGACTTCTCCAGTGCGCTCAACACCATCCACCCTACTCTGCTGGGGGAGAAGCTGACAGCGATGAAAGTAGATGCTTTCCTGGTGTCATGGATTCTTGATTACCTGACTGGCAGACCACAGTATGTGTGCTTGCAACACTGTGTGTCCGACAGAGTGATCAGCAGCACTGGGGCTCCACAAGGGACTGTCTTGTCTCCCTTTCTCTTCACCGTTTACACCTTGGACTTCAACTACTGCACAGAGTCTTGTCACCTTCAGAAGTTTTCTGATGACTCTGCCATAGTTGGATGCATCAGCAAGGGAGATGAGGCTGAGTACAGGGCTATGGTAGGAAACTTTGTCACATGGTGAGCAGAATTATCTGCAGCTTAATGTGAAAAAGGCTAAGGAGCTGGTGGTAGACCTGAGGAGAGCTAAGGCACCAGTGACCCCTAATTCCATCCAGGGGGTCAGTGTAGACATGGTGGAGGATTACAAATACCTGGGGATACAAATTGACAATAAAGTGGACTGGTCAAAGAACACTGAGGCTGTCTACAAGGAGGGTCAGAGCTGTCTCTATTTCCTGAGGAGACTGAGGTCCTTTAACATCTGTCGGATGATGCTGAGGATGTTCTATGAGTCTGCGGTGGCCAGTGCGATCATGTTTGCTGTTGTGTGCTGGGGCAGCAGGCTGAGGGTAGCAGACACCAACAGAATCAACAAACTCTTTCGTAAGGCCAGTGATATTGTGGGGATGGAACTGGACTCCCTGACGGTGGTGTTTGAAAAAAGGATGCTGTCCAAGTTGCATGCCATCTTGGACAATGTCTCCCAACCACTACATAATGGACTGGTTGGGCACAGGAGTACATTCAGCCAGAGACTCATTCCACTGAGATGCAACACTGAGTGTTATAGGAAGTCATTCCCGCCTGTGGCCATCAAACTTTACAACTCCTCCCTTGGAGGGTCAGACACCCTGAGCCAGTAGGCTGGTCCTGGACTTATTTCCTGGCATAATTTACATATTACTATTTAATTATTTATGGTGCAACTGTAACGAAAACCAATTTCCCTCGGGATCAATGAAGTATGACTATGACTATTACCTGTTCATTCCTTCTGTAGCAGCTGACTCAATGTTTACCTGTTCATTTTCCATCTATAGAAGCTCACTCACTGATTACCTTTTTATTCCTGTCAATAGTATAGTCACTGATTTCATGTTCATTCCTGTCTATAGAAGCTCACTCACTGATTACCTGTTCATTCCTCTCTATAGAAGCTCACTCACTGATTACTTGTTGATTCCTGTATGTAGATGCTCACTCACTCATTACCTGTTCATTCCCTTCGAAGGACTCTCACTCACTGATTACCTGTTCATTCCTGTCAATAGAAGTACACTCGCTCATTACCTGTTCATTACTGTCGATAGAAGCACACTCACTGATAACCTGTTAATTCCCGTCTATAGAAGCTCACTTGCTGATTACTTGTTGGTTCCAGTTTGTAGAGCTTGCTCACTGATTACCTCTTCATTCCTGTGTTTGGAGCTCACTCGCTGATTACCTGTTCATTCCCATCTAGAAAAAACATAGAGAACATAGAAAGCCTACAGCACAATACAAAGTTGTGCCGAACATGTCCCTACCTTAGAAATTACTAGGCTTACCTAGAGCCCTTTATTTTTCTAAGCTCCATGTACCTATCCAAAAGTCCCTTAAAAGATCCTATCGTATCTGCCTCCTCCACCGTTGCTGGCAGCCCATTCCACGCACTGACCACTCTCTTGAGTAAAAAACTTACCCCTGACATCTCCTCTATACCTATTCCCCAGCACCTTAAACCTGTGGCCTCTTGTGGCAACCATTTCAACCCTGGGAAAAAGCCTCTGACTATCCACATGATAATGCCTGTCATCATCTTATAAACCTCTATCGGGTCACCTCTCATCCTCCATCACTCCAAGGAGAAAAGGCCAAGTTCACTTAATCTATTCTCATAAGGCATGCTTCCCAATCCAGGCAATATCCTTGTAAATCTCCTCTGCACCCTTTCTATGGCTTCCACATCCTTCCTGAAGTGAGGTGACCAGAACTGAGCACAGTACTCGAAGTGGGGTCTGACCGGGGTCCTATATAGCTGCAACATTACCTCTCGGCTCCTAAATTCAATTCCACAATTGATGAAGGCCAGTACACCATACCCTTTTGAACCCCAGAGTCAACCTGCGCAGCTGCTTTGAGCATCCTATGGACTTGAACCCCAAGATCCCTCTGATCTTCCACACTGCCAAGAGTCTTACCATTAATACTATATTCTGCCATCATATTTGACCCACCAAAATGAACCACTTCACACTTATCCGGGTTGAACTCCATCTGCCACTCCTCAGCCCAGTTTTGCATCCTATCGATGTCCGCCTGTAACCTCTGACAGCCCTCCACACTATCCACAACACCTCCAACCTTTATGTCATCAGCAAACTTACTAAGAGATCGGCACGGACTAGAAGGGCCAAGATGGCCTATTTCCATGCTGTAATTGTTAACCCATCCCTCCATTTCCTCATCCAGGTCATTTATAAACACCACGAAGGGTAAGGGTCCCAGATCAAATCCCTGAAGCACTCCACTGGTGACTGACCTCCATGCAGAATATGACCCGTCTGCAACCACTGTTTGCCTTCTGTGGGCAAGCCAGCTCTGGATCCACAAAGCAATGTCCCCTTGGATCTCATGCCTCCTTACTTTCTCAATAAGCCTTGCATGGGGTACCTTGTCAAATGCCTTGCTGAAATCCATATACACTGCATCTACTGCTCTTCCTTCATCAATATGTTTAGTCACATCCTCAAAATACTCAATCAGGCTCGTAAGGCAAGACCTGCCCTTGACAAAGCCATGCTGACTATTCATAATCATATTATTACTCGCCAAATGTTCATAAATTCTGCCTCTCAGGATCTTCTCCGTCAGTTTACCAATGTAGCCCCCGGCCAGCCTCAGGCTCGCTCAGCTCACTTTTGTCTAGGGGGAGCAGCCTTCGGCCCCGCCAAACTGGGTAATCAAGTTTGTGTGGATGCTGTGTGATGTACCCCACCCTGCCAAATAACAGACAATACACCATATGCAATTAAATGATTACACTTTATAGATCTTAATGGAACTATGTAATTAATAGAGATAAAATATAAAAGGAAAGTAAAAGGCGCCAAACATTTTGAAGTTCAACCACTTCGTGCACAACAGTTGGAGCTCAATTAATGGAGTCTTCTTTCCACCATTCGATCCCCTCCGACCTCCTCAACCCGCCACCTGGGAGTAACCACAGTGGTGAAGCAGACGCTCCACTCGAGTCTGTCTTCGTGTCCTCTCCTCGCCGAAGACTGTGGGCCTCGGACTCCCACTCGGGTCCGTTCCGCTGCCCAGCTTACAGCATTGCGTCTCTTCTCCCTGTCCCTATTGCGCCTTCTGCCCCAAAGCCCGCGAAAAACAATAGCTTACAGACACACAAGAAAGAATAACATCTATCCCAATTGGTTTGTTCCCTCTCTTATCAATAATATAACCCAAACAAGTAGAGAGATCAAAAGAACTCCTTACATCACAGTTATTATTACAGTAAAGCCATTTTAATTATAATAAAGAAGCCATTTTGTTACCCTTCGCAGTAACATAAAAGAAGAAACCCCTTACACTAACCACTGAGAAGACTCACTAGTCTATAATTTCCTGGGCTATCTCTGCTCCCTTTCTTGAATAAAGGAACAACATTCGCAAGCCTCCAATCCTCCAGAACCTCTCCCATCCCCATTGATGATGCAAAGATCATCGCCAGAGGCTCAGCAATCTCCTCCCTCACCTCCCACAGTAGGCTGGGGTACATCTCGTCCTGTCCCAGTGACTTATCCAACTTGATGCTTTCCAAAAGCTGCAGCACATCCTCTTTCTTAATATACATACTCAAGCTTTTCAGTCCACTGTAAGTGATCCCTGCAATCATTGAGATCCTTTTCCATAGTGAATACTGAAGTAAAGTATTCGTTAAGTACCTCTGCTATTTCCTCTGGTTCCATACACACTTTCCCACTGTCACACTTGATAGGTCCTATACTTTCATGTCTTATCCTCTTGCTCTTCATGTACTTGTAGAATGCCTTGGGGTTTTCTTTAATCCTGCCTGCCAAGGCCTTCTCATGGCCCCTTCTGGCTCTCCTGATTTCCTTCTTAAGCTCCTTCCTATTAGCCTTATAATCTTCTAGATCGCTAACATTACCTAGCTCTCTGAACCTTCTCTAAGCTTTTCTTTTCTGCTTGACTGGATTTATTACAGCCTTTGTATACCACGGTTCCTGTACCCTACCATAACTTCCCTGTCTCATTGGAATGTACCTATGCAGAACTCCACACAAATATTCCCTGAACATTTGCCGCACTTCTTCCGTACTTTTCCCTGAGAACATCTGTTTCCAATTTAAGCTTCTAGTTTCCTGCCTGATAGCCTCATAATTCCCCTTACTCCAATTAAATGCTTTTCTAACTTATCTGTTCCAATCTCTTTCCAATGCTATTGTAAAGGAGATAGAATAATAATCATTATCTCCAAAATGCTCTCCCACTGAGAGATCTGACACCTGACCAGGTTCATTTCCCAATACCCAATCAAGTTCAGCCTCTCCTCTTGTAGGCTTATCTACATATTGTGTCAAAAAACCTTCCTGAACACACCTAACAAACTCCACCCCATCTAAACTCCTTGCTCTAGGGAGATGCCAATCAATATTTTGGAAATTAAAATCTCCCATCATGACAACTCTTATTATTACACCTTGCCAGGATCTGTTTCCCTATCTGCTCCTCGATATCCCTGTTACTATTGGGTGGCCTATAAAAAACACCCAGTAAAGTTATTGACCCCCTCCTGTTCCTAACCTCCACCCACTGAGATTCCGTAGACAATCCCTCCATGGCATCCACCTTTTCTACAGCCGTGACACTATCTCTGATCAACAGTGCCACGCCCCCACCTCTTTTGTCTCCCTCCCTGTCCTTTCTGAAACATCTAAAACCCAGCACTTACAGTAACTATTCCTGTCCCTGAGCCATCCAAGTCTCTGTAATGGCAACCACATCATCTCTCCAAGTACTGATCCACGCTCTAAGCTCATCCACTTTGTTTACAACACTCCTTGCATTAAAATACACACATCTCAAACCTTCGATCTGAGCGTGTGCCCTCTCTATCACCTGCCTATCCTCCCTCTCGCACTGTCCACAAGCTTTCTCTATTTGTGAGCCAACCTCCTCTTCCTCATCTGTAGAATCTCACCCAATGATTACCTGTTCATTCCCATCTATGGAAACTCACTCACTGATTACTTGTTGATTCCTGTCTGTAGAAGCTCACTCATGGACTACCTGTTCATTCCCATCTATAGAAGCTCTCTCACTGATTGCCTGTTTATTTCCTTATGTAGAAGCTCTCTCACTAATTATCTCTTCTTTCCCGTCTATAGAAGCTGACTTACGTTGCTTCTTTTACAATATTTTTATTAAATTTATTAAATTTTATATACATAAACACAGAATTCATAAGGATACTTATTATATATCAAAATAAGGTAGCACATAATGCACTATATATAAATCACACTGATACAATCACTGTATCCCATATTCATGATCAAATAAAATAAATTGAATTATGAAATACAATAATATGGTTAATTATATTATATAAAAACATTTACACCCACTACCAAGACAAAGCTGGTTGGTAAAAAAAAACAAAAAAAGAGTACTTTACCTTATAGTGTTTTATAATAATAGCCCAGTTCTACATTTTAATAACAATAACAATTAAATGATTTTCAAAGTAGTTCAGAAAGGGTCCCATAACTTTTGAAAATCTTGATTAGAATCAGAAATCGAACAACGAATCTTCTCTAAATTTGAACATGACATAGCATCGCATAAACATTGAGCATGTCTGGGGGGGCAGTCTCCTTCCATCTGAGCAAGATTACCCTCCTAACCATAAGAGAAATAAAAGCCAGTACCCGCAAATGAAAAGGCTCCAAAATTATAGCTCGTTCCTCAACAATACCAAATAAGGCAGTCAAAGGATTGGGCTTAAAATTAACTTTAAAAAGTACAGAAAAAGTTTGGAAGACATCTTCCAATATTTTTCAAGACTCGAACATGACCAAAACATATTAATTAATGAAGCCTCTCCATTATTACATCTGTCACAATAAGGAGATATGTCTTCAAAAAAAGGAGAGAGCTTGTCTTTAGACATATGAGCCCTATGTACCATTTTAAATGGTAGGAGGGAATGACGTGCACATAATGAAGAAGAATTGACCATCTTGAAAATAGCCCTCCAGGTCTCATCAGATAATGAAGTCTGTAAATCCTTTTCCCAATCTTTTTTAATTTTATCTAAAGGAGCCATTTTCAGTCCCAACAACAGACCATAAATATAACATCGTAAACGCGAGGAATTCTGCAGATGCCGGAAATTCTGTGATGGAGATGCTGTGTGTCCCGGTACATCCGGACAACAGCCCCAAAACAGCACTCACCACCCCGTTTGGACTTTTCGAATTCCTCTGAATGCCGTTTGGTCTAAAGAATGCCGCACAGACGTTCCAGCGGCTAATGGACGCGGTGGGACGCGACCTGGACTTTGCATTCATCTATTTGGACGACATCTTCATAACCAGCAGTAGTCGTCAGGAGCATCTGTCCCACCTCCGCCAGCTCTACTCCCGCCTGAGTGAATTCGGCCTTACAATCAACCCGGCCAAATGCCAGTTCGGACTCGACACCGACTTCCTGGGCCACAGGATTACTAAAGACGGGGCAACCCCTCTGCCCGCCAAGGTAGACGCGGTCCGCCACTTCCCCCGACCCAACACAATCAAAGGTCTGCAGGAATTCGTGGGTATGGTTAATTTCTACCACCGTTTCCTCCCCTCAGCAGCCCGAACCATGCGCCCCCTGTTCACTCTGATGTCGGGTAAGGGCAAGGACATTACCTGGGACGAAGAGGCCGCAGCCGCTTTCGTTAAAACCAAAGAAGCCTTGGCAAACGCCGCGATGCTGGTGCACCCCAGAACGGACGTTCCTACTGCCCTCACGGTGGACGCATCCAACACAGCAGTCGGTGGAGTGCTGGAACAACTCTTCGAGGGTCACTGGCAATCCCTGGCGTTCTTCAGCAAACACCTACGAGCACCCGAACTCAAATACAGTGCTTTCGACCGGGAGCTATTGGCACTATACCTGGCAATCCGATATTTCAGGTACTTCTTAGAAGGTAGGCCCTTCACCGCGTTCACTGACCACAAACCGCTTACCTTTGCGTTCATGAAGGTGTCCGACCCCTGGTCGTCCCGCCAGCAGCGACATCTGTCCTACAGCTCCAAGTACACGACGGACATCCAGCATGTCTTGGGAAAGGACAACATCGTGGCGGACACACTATCCAGACCTACCATACAGGCCCTGTCCCAGGGGGTGGACTATGCAGCGCTGGCAGAGGCATGACAGGCAGACGCTGAGATCCCCAGTTACAGGACTGCAGTCTCCGGTTTGCAGCTCCAAGACCTCCCCATAGGCCCAGATGAGAGGACCCTCCTGTGTGACGTGGCTACCGGCCAACCCCGCCCCATCGTCCCAGCAGCCTGGCGCCGGCGGGTTTTCAAATCCATTCACAACTTAGCGCACCCCTCCATCAGGACAACCATCCGGCTGGTCGCCAACAGGTCGTGTGGCATGGGCTGCATAAACAGGTCAGTGAATGGGCCAAAACGTGCATGCAGTGCCAAACGGCCAAGGTGCAGCGGCACACCAAGGCTCTGCCGCAGCAGTTCGAACCCACCCGCCGGAGGTTCGACCACATCCATGTGGATATCGTGGGGCCCATGCCAGTGTCACGAGGAGCGCGGTACCTCCTATCTATGATAGACCAGTTCAGCAGATGGCCAGAGGCAGTCCCGCTCACCGACACCACCTCCGAATCCTGCGCCCGAGCACTGTTCGCAACCTGGGTAGCCCGCTTCGGGGTACCGGCCCACATTACCTCTGACAGGGGTGCCCAGTTCACCTCCAGCCTGTGGTCGGCTATGGCCAGCCTTTTAAGATCGCAGCTACACCACACAACTGCCTACCACCCATAGTCGAAGGAACTAGTGGAGTGTTTCCACCGTCACCTGAAGTCGGCTCTCATGGCCCGCCTGGAAGAGCCTAACTGGGTGGATGAGCTTCCCTGGGTCCTGCTCGGAATCCGCACGGCGCCCAAGGAAGATCTGCACACCTCGTCAGCCGAGTTGGTGTACGGCGCACCCCTGGTCGTCCCAGGAGAGTTCATACCAGCCCCAAGGGGGCAAAAGGAAGAACCCACAGCAGTCCTGGACAGACTACGGGAGAGGCTCGGTAACCTGGCCCCCATACCCACTTCACAGCACGGACAGAGCCCGACCTGCGTACCCAAAGACCTGCAGAACTGTAAGTTTCTTTTTGTACGACGGGGCGGACACCGGGCACCGCTACAGCGGCCCTACGAGGGGCCGTTTAAGGTGATCAGGAACAATGGGTTCACGTTCGTGCTGGACATTGGGGGGAGAGAGGAGGTTTTCATGGTGGACCGACTCAAACCGGCCCATGTGGACTTGGCGCAAATGGTCCAGGCTCAGGCACCGCGGCGCAGGGGCAGACCTCCCAAACAGAGGCTGATCCAGACTGTGGACATTGGGGGAGGTATCGCCAGTTCTGGGGGGGGTGGGGGTTATGTGGTGACCCATTTTCTAGCACCCACGAACCAGCTCACGAAACAGCACGCGCAGGCAGAGGGCCGGCCCCAAAAAGGGCGCCAGGCCATCTTCACCAGCAGGGGGAAAATCCCGCGCGCGGAAAGGATCTGGGAATATGCATTCCTCACAGCAGTCCCGCCCCAGGGAGGGCGGGAACGGGAAGGCTTTAAAGCAGGCCGCGAAGTTTGAATAAATCTCTTTATCGCAACTCCAACTCACCGACTCTGTGTGGTTATTCTAGCGCTGTGTGTAGCACACCGCTACAATCTGTCCATTCCTGTCTGTAGAGCTCACTCACTTGTTACCTGTTCATTCCCATCTATAGAAGCTGACTCGCTGAATACCTGTTCATTTTCGTATGTAGAAGCTCACTCACTGATTACCTTTTCATTCCCATCTATGGAAACTCACTCACTGATTACCTGTTCATTCCCGTTGAGTACCTCACTCTCTGATTATCTGGTCATTCCTGTCTGTAGAAGCTCACTCAATTATTACCTGTTCATTCCCATCTATAGAAGCTCACCCGCTGATTTCCTTGTTCATGCTGTATGTAGAAGCTCACTTGCTGATTACCTGTTCATTGCTGTCTGTAGTAGCTCACTCACAGATTACTTGTTGATTCCTTTCTGTAGAGCTCACTCACTCATTACCTGTTCATTCCCGTAAGTTGCTCACTCACTGATTACTTGTTGATTCCTGACTATAGAAGGTCACTCATTGATTACCTGTTCATTCCCATCTATAGAAGCTCACTCACTGATTACCTCTTCATTTCCGTCTATAGAAGATCACCCACTGATTACGTGTTCATTCCCGTCCTTAGAAACTCACTGAGTGATTACCTGTTTATTCCTGTCTATAGAAGTTCACTCGCTGATTACCAGTTCATTCCTGTCCATAGAAGCTCATTCTCTTTTTACCTGTTCATTCCCATCTCTAGATGCTCACTCACTGTATACCTCTTTATTCCCGTCTATAGAAGTTCATCTCTGATTGCCTATTCATCCCGTCTATAGAAGCTCACTCTATAGAAGCTCACTTACTTGTTCATTCCCATCTTTAAAAGCTCACTCACTGATTGCCTTTTCATTTCCCTCAGTAGCTCACTCACTGATTACCTGTTCATTCCTGTCTGTATAGCTCATTCTTTGATTACCTGTTCATTCCCATCTATTGAAGTTCACTCGCTGATTACCTGTTCATTCCCATAAGTAGTTCACTCACTGACCTGTTCATTCCCATAAGTAGTTCACTCACCTGGCACTTGTAACACCTGCTCATATACCAACTTTGCTGTGGACGATTGCAGGTCCCCTTTTGGAGCAGTTATGTGCCCCAGCATGACACATGGGAGGTAATCATGCCAACACTCATCCATCAGGGAAGCCCTCAGAGCAGCCTTTAACAGGTGGTGAAACTGCTTACATAGGCCATTTGAGTGCAGGTGATACGCTGTGGTGTGATGTAGTCCAACGCAGGCTGGAAGACTCGTGCGCCTTCCAGGTGCCTGATTTTCACAGCTCTGGAAACAGGCTGATCCAAGGCTGGTGCTGCCACCTGATGCGTTGTGGGAGCTGGAAGATCAGAACCAGCAAGCTTGCTGCTGGCTATGTGCCCAGAGACCTGAGTACTGTGGGCACAGTGCTTGGAAAAAGCGATGCAATAGACCTTCAAATCAGTGAGTTGCTTTGTTTTGTCTCCCCTCTCACTGTGAAACAGAGACAGCTTTTCCCCTTTTTAGGGAGAGAGAGAGAGCTTGTGATATGTTGAATTACCTGGGGAACAAGTAGCCTTTGGGGTAGTGCAAGTCTGTGTCTTTATTGATACTTTGCTGCATGCTTGATTGCTTAGTGGGGGGCGCCGATACTTTTTTGCTGGTGTGGGGGGTCGTTGCCTTGCTGCTGCTTGTGTAGGGGAGGGGGAGTTGAGGGGTGCTTTGGGGTTCTAACATTTAACTGTCATTCTTTCTTTGGGGCACTCCTCTGTTTTTGTGGATGTTGCCAAGAAAAAGAATTTCAGCATGTCTATTGTATACATTTCTGTGACATTAAATGTATCTATTGAACCTATTGAACACCAAGGTTCTGTGCCATTGCAGCCCCGAGGTCTGAAATGAGGTGCAGACCGCAGTCAGGAGAAGTATCAGATGGGGTGCCAAACTGAGCAACCAAGTGCTGATGAACACCCAAGCCACATCTATTGCCATCGTCATCGTCATCGTCCACCATGGTAAGAAGTTGGGTGAAGCCGTGGGAGGAGGGAAGAGGACCACTGACATGGTCAAGCCCTCGCTCCGAGACCTCAAATGGTGCCAATGGCACCTGAACATGAAGGTTAGTTTTTTCCCACTGGCACTTCACACAAGCTGCAATCCAATCATGCATGCCCTTTCTGAGGCCTCGCCAAACAAACTTTAGTGCAACCAATTTCTGTGAGGCCTTCCGTCCTAGGTGCAAGAGGCCATGTATGGAGTCGAAAGCAGTCCGTCTCCAGTTTGCAGGCACGATGCGGTGAGGCCAACCGGTTAAGACATCACACAGGAGAGAAACACCAGCTCCCCTGAACAATGTCAACCAATCGCAGGCCTGTGGCTGCTGTTCGGTAGGCATGGACCTCTGAGTCAGTAACTTGGTCAGCTGACATGCCGGAATTGTCAACCCCGAGTGTACAACCTCAGTGGCTGGCCGTGAGAGGCAATCAGCCATGGCCTTATTTTCCCCTTGATATGTTGTATATCAGTTACGAACTTGGATATGTAGGCCAGGTGGCATTGCTGCCATCCAGACAAAGAGTTTGATATTTTGGGCATTGTATGCATGAGGATATAGTGGTCAACAAACACTGTGAAATGGTGACCCCCTAGAAGAAAACTAAAAATGGCGGACAGCCAGAGAGAGACCGAGAATCTCACGGACAAGCATGCTATACTTCCTTTCAGGGGACGGAGCTGCTGCTGAAGAAGGCTAGCAGCTGCCACACACCTCCGACCAACTGTTCATCACAGCACCCACAGCATAGTCTGAAGCATCAGTAATAATGGCTATGGGTGTGTTGCAAAGCAGGAGCACCAGTAAGGTCATGTTAGAAAGAGCTCGTTTGGTATCATCAAATGCCCTGGTCATGTCTATTGACCAGTTAAGCACATGATTAGGGATATTGCCTTTAAGCGCACTATACAGGGGGAATATAAGTTCAGCAGCTCATGGAATGAAGTGGTGATAAGAACTCCTGTAGTTTTTTTGGTAGTGTGGAGTGGTGGGAAATCCATATAGTGTCTACTTTTGAAGGGAGGGGTTTTACACCTTCTGGGCCAAGAAAGTCAGTGGTTGACAACCCAGGCTGGCATTTAGCAGGGTTAATAATCAAACCATGTCGGCTTAAGCGCTTAAAAAGTGTGTGGAGATGACATACATGTTCAGATTTGGACGCACTGGCAACAACTACGTTATCCAGGTAAACAAAAAAATCTTTTAATACAGAGTCCATCACCCATTGGAAAATCTGTGCTGCATTTTTCAGCCCAAATAGTATGCACAGAAATTGAAAGGAGCCAAATGGGGTTATCACAACTGCTTTGGGAATATCCTCCAAGCACACAGGCACCTTATGGTAGCCCCTAACTAGATTAACTTTGGAAAAAAATTAACTTTCCAGCTAAAGGTGCCAAAAGTCTTGACTGTGTGGAAACGGGTAACGACCGGGACGTGGTGGCCTCGTTAAGGAGATGGTAATCACCAGATGGGTGGCACCACTATTGGACCTAGGGGCTTATGGAGGGGTGAAACCCAAGGGCTATTCGACTGGCGTACAATGCCAAGTCTTTCCACGTTGGCAAACTCAGCCTTTGTGGTTGCCAGCTTTTCTGGGTCCAGTCTTTGCATATGAGCATGGATTGGTGGGCCAGTTGTGAAAATGTGGTGCTCTATCCCATATTTTGTGACTGTAGTGGAGAATGTGGGCTTGGTGAGGTCTGGGAAATCACCCAGCAATCAGGTAAACTCACATGTGGTGGGTCATGCACTTGACAGAGCCATTGTGGGGAACTTACATGGGAGTACGCTAACAACCCAAAGTCCTTGACATCCACAGGCCGACAGTTCTTAAGATCAACCAACAGTCCTTGGGGACACAGGAAATCTGCACCGAGCAAAGGTCTAGCTACTTGAGCCGGGAAAAAGTCCCATATATAATGTCACCCACTGAAGTAGAGCGTCACCCATCGTGCCACTGCAGGCTTTTGTCAGTCTGCCTTCCCAACAATAGGCAATGCTGGCAGCACCGTGCCACACAGGAAGTGTCGCCTTGATAGGGTGTCTGTAATGAACGGTAGGTGACCCTGGGAGCTGGAACCATTTGGTGTTCACAGATCTCTGATGTCCTGATGCACTGGCACTGTCGAAACTGCAAGGCATTTGGCATTTCCTAGTGCTCATACCAAAGTGAGCATGGTAAAAATACAGACCCAGCATTGTCTGTTTGGCAGCCGTGGGCGTCCTTATGTTGGGGACCTTGCTGACTGGGCTTATGGAGATAGAAAGAGGAGGAGGAATGATGCATCACTGTCTAGCTGAAAGTGGACTATCAGCCGTTTTAGCAATCTCCCTATAGTTCTTCATGGATGCATTATTGAGGGCTATGCAACATTGATCAGGCACTTGCTGCATGAAGAATTCTTTAAAAATAAAACAAGGATGTTGATTTCCCAGGAGAGAGAGCATTTGGTCCAGCAGCTCTGAAGGCCTAGTGTCGTTGAGGCCAGGCAAGGAGAGCAACTCTGATAGTCCAAAACTCTGTAAAAGGAGACTTTTCAGTGATTGCTATTTATCGTGTTCAGGTGGATGTTCAAGCGAAATTCTAACTCAATATCAGTGGTTGTAAAGTATGTATGTTACCCTACATCAGCGTCTGCAGTCACTTGTATCTCCACCTCAAAAAGAAATTGATCAGCTAAGCTATTGATAGGCACTACATAAATTCTAATATCACTTTCTTTATGTAAGGGGTTTCTTCTTTTATGTTACTGCTAAGGCTAATAAAAATGGCTTCTTTGTTTCTTTGTTATGTTAGAATAAAATGGCTTCTTTGTTATGTTAACTGCTGAGAAAGTGCTTCTCTATAGCAGCTTGTTTGGGTTATAATTACTGATAGAGAGAATTATATTCATTTGCTAACCAATTGGGATAGATGTTATTCTTTCTTGTGTGTCTGTAAGCTATTGTTTTCATGGGCTTTGGGGCAGAAGGCGCGATGGGGACAGAGAGAGGAGACACAATGCTGTAAGCTGGGCGACAGAACGGACCCCGAGCGGGAGTCCGAGGCCCAGGGTCTTTGGCGAGGAGAGGAGACAAGGACAGACTCGTGTGGAGCGTCTGGTCGACCACCATGGTTGGTCCCAGGTGGCGAGTCGAGGGGGTCGGAGGGGATCGAATGTTGGAAAGAAGACTCCGTTAATTGAGCTCCAACTGTCGTGCATGAAGTGGTTGAACTTTAATAAGTTTGGCGCCTTTTACTTTCCCTTTTATATTGAATATTGTATATTGTATATTTATATTTGGACTGAAATAACAGATAGATAAATGAATATGTCTTTAAAAAAACAGCTTGCCTTTTGAAGCATTTTTAACAATATCAGTGCCCTCCAAGGCACTTCATGCCCAATGAAGTAGCTTCAAATTGTTATTACTTTAATAAGCTCAGACGTGCTCCAGAAAATAAGGCTGGAGAGCAGAGTAGCTGGTGGAGCTGCTGACATACAGTTCCTGTGACTCGGGTACAATCCCGACCTCTGATGCTGTCTGCGTGGGGTTTCCTGCTGTAGCCATGTGGGTTTCCCATGGATGCACTGGTTTCTTCCCCCATTTCTGAGGTGTGCAGGTAGGTAGTTTAATTGGCCATTGTAAGTCGGCCCTAGTGTGTGAATAAGTGGCAGAATCTGGGAGGGTTGAGGGGTGGGGAAGCTGGGAAAATAGAATGGGATCTGTGAAGACGTTCAGCATGGACTTGATGGACTGAATGGCCTGTTTTATGTTCTATGGTTCTAGATTTACACAGTAAGCTCCCGTGAACAGAAATGTGATAACGATTGGACTTTATTAGTGGCAGTATACATAGAGAGGTGGTAAATTGGATTAGACATTGGCTCGATGGAAGAAGCCAGAGAGTGGTGGTAGAGAATTGCTTCTTTGAGTGGAGGCCTGCGACTGGTGGTGTGCCACAGGGATCAGTGCTGGGTCCATTGTTATTTGTCATCTATATCAATGATCTGGATCATAATGTGGTAAATTGGATCAGCAAGTTTGCTGATGATACAAAGATTGGAGGTGCAGTAGACAGTGAGGAAGGTTTTCAGAGCCTGCAGAGGGACTTGGACCAGCTGGAAAAATGGGCTGAAAAATGGCAGATGGAGTTTAATACTGACAAGTGTGAGGTATTGCACGTTGGAAGGACAAACCAGTTAATGGTAAGGCACTGAGGAGTGCAGTGGAACAGAGGGATCTGGGAATACAGATACAAAATTCCCTAAAAGTGTCGTCACAGGTAGATAGGGTCGTAAAGAGAGCTTTTGGTACATTGGCCTTTATTAAACAAAGTATTGAGTATAAGAGCTGGAATGTTATGATGAGGTTGTATAAGGCATTGGTGAGGCCGAATCTGGAGTATTGTGTTCAGTTTTGGTCACCAAATTACAGGAAGGATATAAATATGGTTGAAAGAGTGCAGAGAAGGTTTACAAGGATGTTGCCGGGACTTGAGAAACTCAGTTACAGAGAAAGGTTGAATAGGCTAGGACTTTATTCCCTGGATCGTAGAAGAATGAGGGAAGATTTGATGGAGGTACATAAAATTATGATGGGAATAGATAGAGTGAATGCAAGCAGGCTTTATCCACTGAGGCAAGGGGAGAAAAAAACCAGAGGACATGGGTTAAGGGTGAGGCGGAAAAGTTTAAAGGGAACATTAGGGGGGGCTTCTTCACACAGAGAGTGGTGGGAGTATGGAATGAGCTGCCAGACGAGGTGGTAAATGCGGGTTATTTTTTAACATTTAAGAATAAATTGGACAGATACATGGATGGGAGGTGTATGGAGGGATATGGTCCGTGTGCAGGTCAGTGGGACTAGGCAGAAAATGGTTCGGCACAGCCAAGCAAGGCCAAAAGGCCTGTTTCTGTGCTGTAGTTTCTATGGTTTCTATGGTAAGGAATGGTATTGGTCAAGGCAGTGGGGAGAAATCCCTTGCTAATCTTTGAATGGCATTTTGGTAAAAAGATGGGTCATAGAAACATAGAAAATAGGTGCAGGAGTAGGCCATTTGGCCCTTCGAACCTGCACTACCATTCAGCACGATCATGGCTGATCAACCAACTCAGAACCTTGTACCTGCCTTCTCTCCATACCCCCGATCCCTTTAGCCACGAGGCCCATATCTAACTCCCTCTTAAATATAGCCAATGAACTGGCCTCAACTGTTTCCTGTGGCAGAGAATTCCACAGATTCACCACTCTCTCTGTGAAGAAGTTTTTCCTCATCTCGGTCCTAAAAGGCATCCCCTTTATCCTCAAACTGTGACCCCTCGTTCTGGACTTCCCCAACATCGGGAACAATCTTCCTGCATCTAGCCTGTCCAATCCCTTTAGAATTTCATATGTTTCAATCAGATCCCCCCTCAATCTTCTAAATTCCGGAGAGTACAAGCCTAGTCGATCCAGTCTTTCATCATATGAAAGTCCTGCCATCCCAGGAATCAATCTGGTGAACCTTCTTTGTACTCCTTCTATGGCAAGAATGTCTTTCCTCAGATTAGGGGACCAAAACTGCACACAATACTCCAGGTGTGGTCTCACCAAGGCCTTGTACAACTGCAGTAGTACCTCCCTGCTCCTGCACTTGAATCTTCTTGCTATGAATGCCAGCATACCATTCGCCTTTTTCACCACCTGCTGTACCTGCATGCCCACTTTCAATGACTGGTGTATAATGACACCCAGGTCTCGTTACCCTTCCTCTTTTCCTAATTGACCACCATTCAGATAACAATCTGTTTTCCTGTTCTTGCCACCAAAGTGGATAACCTCACATTTATCCACATTAAATTGTAGCTGCCATGAATTTGTCCACTCACTTAACCTATACAAGCCACCCTGCATCCTCTTAGCAACCTCCTCACAGCTAACACTTCCGCCCAGCTTCGTGTCATCCGCAAACTTGGAGATGCTGCATTTAATTCCCTCGTCTAAGTCATTAATATATATTGTAAACAACTGGGGTCCCAGCACTGAGCCTTGCGGTACCCCACTCGTCACTGCCTGCCATTCTGAAAAAGTCCCGTTTATTCCCACTCTTTGCTTCCTGTTTGCCAACCAATTCTCTATCCACATCAATACCTTACCCCCAATATCATGTGCTTTAAGTTTGCACACTAATCTCCTGTGTGGGACCTTGTCAAAAGCCTTTTGAAAATCCAAATATACCACATCCACTGGTTCTCCCCTATCCACTCTACTAGTTACATCCTCAAAAAATTCTATGAGATTCATCAGACATGATTTTCCTTTCACAAATCCATGTTGACTTTGTCCGATGATTTCACTGCTTTCCAACTGTGCTGTTATCGCGTCTTTGATAACTGACTCGAGCATTTTCCCCACAACCGATGTCAGGCTAACCGGTCTATAATTCCCCGGTTTCTCTCTCCCTCCTTTTTTAAAAAGTGGGGTTACATTAGCCACCCTCCAATCCTCAGGAACTAATCCAGAATCTAAAGAGTTTTGAAAAATTATCACTAACGCATCCACTATTTCTTGGGCTACTTCCTTAAGCACTCTGGGATGCAGACCATCTGGCCCTAGGGATTTATCTGCCTTTAATTCCTTCAATTTACCTAACACCACTTCCCTACTAACATGTATTTTCTTCAGTTCCTCCATCTCACTAGACCCTCGGTCCCCTACTATTTCCGGAAGATTATTTATGTCCTCCTTAGTGAAGACAGAACCAAAGTAGTTATTCATTTGGTCTGCCATGTCCTTGTACCCCATGATCAATTCACCTGTTCCTGACTGTAAGGGACCTACATTTGTCTTAACCAATCTTTTTCTTTTCACATATCTATAAAAGCTTTTACAGTCAGTTTTTATGTTCCCTGCCAGCCTTCTCTCATAATCTTTTTTCCCTTTCCTAATTAAGCCCTTTGTCCTCCTCTGCTGGACTCTGAATTTCTCCCAGTCCTCAGGTGTACCGCTTTTACTGGCTAATTTGCATGTTTCTTCTTTGGAATTGATACTATCCCTAATTTCCCTCGTCAGCCACGGGTGCACTACCTTCCCTGGTTTATTCCTTTGTCAGACCGGGATGAACAATTGTTGTAGTTCATCCATGCGATCTTTAAATGCTTACCATTGCATATCCACCGTCAACCCTTTAAGTATCATTTGCCAATCTATCTTACCTAATTCACGTCTCATACCTTCAAAGTTACCCTTCTTTAAGTTCAGAACCTTTGTTTCTGAATTAACTATATCACTCTCCATCTTAATGAAGAATTCATACATATTATGGTCACTCTTACCCAAGGGACCTCGCACAACAAGATTGCTAACTAACCCTTCCTCATTGCTCAATACCCAGTCTAGAATGGCCTGCTCTTGTGTTCAGTTTTGGTCACCAAATTACAGGAAGCATATAAATAAGGTTGAAAGAGTGCAGAGAAGGTTTACAAGGATGTTGCCGGGACTTGAGAAACTCAGTCACAGAGAAAGGTTGAATAGGTTAGGACTTTATTCCCTGGAGCGTAGAAGAATGAGGGGAGATTTGACTGAGGTATATAAAATTATGATGGGTATAGATAGAGTGAATGCAAGCAGGCTTTTTCCACTGAGGCAAGGGGAGAAAAAAACCAGAGGACATGGGTTAAGGGTGAGGGGGGAAAAGTTTAAAGGGAACATTGGGGGGGGCTTCTTCACACAGAGAGTGATTGGGAGTATGGAATGAGCTGCCAGATGAGGTGGTAAATGCGGGTTATTTTTTAACATTTAAGAATAAATTGGACAGATACATGGATGGGAGGTGTATGGAGGGATATGGTCCATGTGCAGGTCAGTGGAACTAGGCAGAAAATGGTTTGGCACAGCCAAGAAGGGCCAAAAGGCCTGTTTCTGTGCTGTAGTTTCTATGGTTCTATGGTTAGACAGCATCCTCTTTTCAGACACCACCGTGAGAGAGTCCAGTTCCATCCCCACAACATCACTGGCCTTATGAATGAGTTTGTTGATTCTGTTGGTGTCTGCCACCCTCAGCCTGCTGCCCCATCACACAACAGCAAACAATAGCACTGGCCACCACAGACTCACAGAACATCCTCAGCATCGTCCGGCAGATGTTAAAGGACCTTATTCTCCTCAGGAAATAGAGACGGCTCTGGCCCTTCTTGTAGATAGCCTCAGTGTTCTTTGACCAGTCCAGTTTATTGTCAATTCCTATCCCCAGGTATTTGTAATCCTCCACCATGTCCACACTGACCCCCTGGATGGAAACGGGGGTCACCGGTACCTTAGCTCTCCTCAGCTCTACCACCAGCTCCTTAGTCTTTTTCACATTAAGCTGCACATCTGAAAGTTAGTTTATGGATGTTTCAAATGGTAACACTGCTTGTCTGTGTAGAGCGTAACACGGCACAGTGGATAGTACAACACTCTACAGTACTAGCGATCCAGGTTCAATACCCAGTGCTGTCTGTAAGGAGCTTGTACATTTCCTTCGGTTGCTCCATTTTCCTCCCACAGTCCAAAGATGTACTGATTAGTAGGTTAACTGGTCATTATAAATTGACTGATTAGGCCAGGGTTACATTGGTGAGTTGCTGGGCAGCATGTCTTGAAGGGCTGGAAGGGCCTATTCTGGACTGTATGTCAATAAATAAATAAGAGTATCAGCCATGTGTGTTCATAACCTCTGATGAGCCCACATAGAATAGTACAGCACAGTACAGGCCCTTCGGCCCACAATGTTGTGCCGACCCTCAAACCCTGCCTCCCATATAACCTTAGATTCCTCCACATACCTGTCTAGTAGTCTCTTAAACTTCACTAGTGTATCTGCCTCCACCACTGACTCAGGCAGTGCATTCCACGCACCAACCACTCTCTGAGTAATAAAACTTCCTCTAATATCCCCCTTGAACTTCCCACCCCTTACCTTAAAGCCATGTCCTCTTGTTTTGAGCAGTGGTGCCCTGGGGAAGAGGCGCTGGCTATCCACTCTATCTATTCCTCTTATTATCTTGTACACCTCTATCATGTCTCCTCTCATCCTCCTTCTCTCCAAAGAGTAAAGCCCTAGCTCCCTTAATCTCTGATCATAATGCATACTTTCTAAACCAGGCAGCATCCTGGTAAATCTCCTCTGTACCCTTTCCAATGCTTCCACATCCTTCCTATAATGAGGTGAGCAGAACTGGACACAATACTCCAAGCAACACACATCAAAGTTGCTGGTGAACGCAGCAGGCCAGGCAGCATCTCTAGGAAGAGGTACAGTCGGCGTTTCAGGCCGAGACCCTTCGAGATCCTGACGAAGGGTCTCGGCCTGAAACGTCAACTGTACCTCTTCCTAGAGATGCTGCCTGGCCTGCTGCGTTCACCAGCAACTTTGATGTGTGTTGCTTGAATTTCCAGCATCTGCAGAATTCCTGTTGTTTACAATACTCCAAGTGTGGCCTAATCAGAGTTTTATAGAGCTGCATCATTACATCGCAACTCTTAAACTCTATCCCTCGACTTATGAAAGCTAACACCCCATAAGCTTTCTTAACTACCCTATCCACCTGTAGGCAACTTTCAGGGATCTGTGGACATGTACCCCGAGATCCCTCTGCTCCTCCACACTACCAAGTATCCTGCCATTTACTTTGTACTCTGCCTTGGAGTTTGTCCTTCCAAAGTGTACCACCTCACACTTCTCCAGGTTGAATGCCATCTGCCACTTCTCAGCCCACTTCTGCATCCTATCAATGTCTCTCTGCAATCTTTGACAATCCTCTACACTATCTACAACACCACCAACCTTTGTGTCGTCTGCAAACTTGCCAACCCACCCTTCTACCCCCACATCCAGGTCGTTAATAAAAATCACGAAAAGTAGAGGTCGCAGAACAGATCCTTGTGGGACACCACTAGTCACAATCCTCCAATCTGAATGTACTCCCTCCACCACCACCCTCTGCCTTCTGCAGGCAAGCCAATTCTGAATCCACCTGGCCAAACTTCCCTGGATCCCATGCCTTCTAACTTTCTGACTAAGCCTACCGTGTGGAACCTTGTCAAATACCTTACTAAAATCCATATAGATCATATCCACTGCACTACCCTCATCTATATGCCTGGTCACCTCCTCAAAGAACTCTATCAGGCTTGTTAGACACGATCTGCCCTTCACAAAGCCATGCTGACTGTCCCTGATCAGACCATGATTCTCTAAATGCCCATAGATCCTTTCTCTAAGAATCTTTCCAACAGCTTTCCCACCACAGACGTAAGGCTCACTGGTCTATAATTACCCGGACTATCCCTACTACCTTTTTTGAACAAGGGAACAACATTTGCCTCCCTCCAATCCTCCGGTACCATTCCCGTGGACAATGAGGACATAAAGATCCTAGCCAGAGGCTCAGCAATCTCTTCTCTCGCCTCGTGGAGCAGCCTGGGGGATATTCCGTCAGGCCCCGGGGACTTATCTGTCCTAATGTATTTTAACAACTCCAACACCTCCTCTCCCTTAATATCAACATGCTCCAGAACATCAACCTCACTCATATTGTCCTCACGACCATCAAGTTCGCTCTCATTGGTGAATACCGAAGGGAAGTATCATTGAGGACCTCGCTCACTTCCACAGCCTCCAGGCACATCTTCCCACCTTTATCTCTAATCGGTCCTACCTTCACTCCTGTCATCCTTTTTTTCTTCACATAATTGAAGAATGCCTTGGGGTTTTCCTTTACCCTACTTGCCAAGGCCTTCTCATGCCCCCTTCTCGCTCTTCTCAGCCCCTTCTTAAGCTCCTTTCTTGCTTCCCTATATTCCTCAATAGACCCATCTGATCCTTGCTTCCTAAACCTCATGTATGCTGCCTTCTTCCTCCTGACTAGATTTTCCACCTCACTTGTCACCCATGGTTCCTTCACCCTACCATTCTTTATCTTCCTCACCGGGACAAATTTATCCCTTACATCCAACAAGAGATCCTTAAACATCGACCGCGTGTCCATAGTACATTTCCCTGCAAAAACATCATCCCAATTCACACCCACAAGTTCTAGCCTTATAGCCTCATAATTTGCCTTTCCCCAATTAAAAAATTTCCTGTCCTCTTTGATTCTATCCTTTTCCATGATAATTATGAAGGCCAGGGAGCGGTGGTCACTGCCCCCAGATGCTCACCCACTGAGAGATCTGTGACCTGACCCGGTTCATTACCTAGTACTAGATCTAGTATGGCATTCCCCCTGGTCGGCCTGTCCACATACTGTGACAGGAATCCATCCTGGACACACTTAACAAATTCTGCCCCATCTAAACCCTTGGAACTAATCAGGTGCCAATCAATATTAGGGAAGTTAAAGTCACCCATGATAACAACCCTGTTATTTTTGCACCTTTCCAAAATCTGCCTCCCAATCTGCTCCTCTGTATCTCTGCTGTTACCAGGGGGCCTATAGAATACCCCCAATAGAATAACTGCTCCCTTCCTGTTCCTGACTTCCACCCATATTGACTCAAAAGAGGATCCTGCTACATTACCCACCCTTTCTGTAGCTGTAATAGTATCCCTGACCAGTAATGCCACCCCTCCTCTCCTTTTTCCTTTTCTCTCTATCCCTTTTAAAGCACTGAAATCCAGGAATATTGAGAATCCGTTCCTGCCCTTGTGCCAGCCAAGTCTCTGTAATAGCCACTACATCATAATTCCATGTATCTGTCCAAGCCCTCAGTTCATCAACTTTGTTCCTGGTGCTTCTTGTGTTGAGGTACATACATTTCAGCCCTTCTACCTTACTGTCTTTGCACCGTTTATTCTGCTTCTCTTTCCTCAAAGCCTCTCTGTATGTTAGATCTGGCTTTACTCCATGCACTTCTTTCACTGCTCTATCGCTCTGTGTCCCATCCCCCTCGCAAATTAGTTTAAACCCTCCCGAACCATGCTAGCAAACCTACCTGCAAGGATATTGCTCCCCCTCGAGTTCAGGTGCAACCCATCCCATCTGTACAGGTCCCACCCTCCCCAGAAGAGATCCCAATGATCTAAAAATCTAAAACCCTGCTCCCTGCACCAACTCCTCAGCCACACATTCAACTGCCATCTCCTCCAATTCTTACCATCTCTGTCACGTAGCACTGGCAGCAATCCTGAGAACGTCACCCTTGAGGTCCTGTTCTTTAGCCTTCTGCCTAATTCCTGAAACTCACACTTCAGGACCTCATCCCTCTTCCTGCCTACGTCGTTGATCCCAACATGTATCACCACTTCTGGTTGCTTTCCCTCTCGTACCAGGATGCCGTGCATCCGGTCAGAGACATCCCGGACCCTGGCACCCGGGAGGCAACAAACCATGCGCACAATAGAATGTTCACTGGTACCCATTAAACAAGAGGGGCTTGGACAACAGCTGAGTAGTTTATTCAAGAACTCTTCACAACCTGCTTCCGGAATGTTCTTTGCTTTTTATTGCAGTTCAGGGAGCAGATAATTACAGATATAATTCAGTTCATAAAGAGGTGACAACCTTAATGTGATGATTATTGTTTACAGCACATACAATTATATTTCTTGCAGCTGGATAACCAATCCATCTCAAAAGCACAGGCACAACATCACAATAGACAATCTGCTGGAGGTGCTCAGAGGATCAAACACCACCTGTGGGGGGGGTTGGTGTGCAGGGCCTTGACCTAAAATATGGACAACTCCTTTTCCACTACAGATAGCCAATTTTATGCTGTAAATTCCAGCACCTACTGTCTCTAAGGTCTCCACAATGTTACCAAAGCTGGAGTGCTGGGGATACTCTGCAGGTCAGACAGCATTTCTGGAGAGGTGTACACCCTATCCTCGTTACATGCATCTTCAGACTATGCGGATTCACAGTTATGGGAGAAGCACCGCGTTCCCGCCAATACGAGTCACGTGCGCGCGCCTCAGTCTCACTGTCGGGACGAGAAGCACCGCGTTCCCGCCAATACGAGTCACGTGTGCGCGCTTCACCGTCTCACTCTCGCTTTGGTTTTGGCAAGGTGTGGATGCGCGATCTTAAACTTCTGCTGGTTTTACCTACGGTGCAGTGATTTTGTGCTTGAAATATTTAACTATACCTCCTAAGCGTCTGTTGTCATGTCCTGGGCCGTCAGCCGAGCGGCAGAGAACCGCTTTAACACTGGAAAAAAAGTTGGAAGTTATGAACAGCGCGGCATCAGCTGAAGGTAACACAGCTCTGGGATGTTACTGTCGGGAACAGAATCTTGCCTTTAAAGTTCTTTTGTTGCTTAATGCGCCAGGCCATCCTAAACGTTTGGACAGCATTCATCCTAACAGTGCGTTTCCTGCCGCTTAATACAACATCGCTGATTCAACCACTCGACCAAGGTGTAATCCACATTCAAGGCGTACGTATTTTTTTTACGGCGAACTGTCTCTCAGATGCTGCAAGCAACAGACGATTTTGAAAACCCCGGGAGTTTACCAACGGTGAGGGAATGGTGGAAGTCGGAACATTTGGCACAAATGGCGACCCTCACCACTCACCACTTTATGCAAATCGCTGTAATCTTTCTGCTGCCGGTAGTTCTAAGAGTTCTGTAGTCTTCCTTCACCCCTTGCTGTTATTGATATGATCCTGACGACCACAACCATCCACCTTATCCGTGTAAAGCTGCCCAACACCACAACAACCACTCATCTCCCGGAGCGAACACACCTGCCACTGTTGGTGAGTACTGTACACCAGAGGATGTTAACTTTCTATGATTTATTACATTGAATATTACCTTAAATTGATTAAATATAATACAAATGTTCTCTTGTAGTACTGCTTTTGTGTCGTATTTGTATAAAAATGTGAATAAGTTACAGATAAAACATATTTAGGAAGCCCTCAGGAACGCATCCCTGTTTTCTCCATTTAAATAATTGTTCACATTATGCGTCAACTTCGAGGAACCTAACCCCCGCATATAACGAGGATAGGGTGTACTCCTTCTCTTGTGTTCTGGCAGTGTAGAGCTGAAGGGAACGAAGGGAATGCCTGTGAAGAGTGCAGAGAAGAATTACTAGGATGTTGCCAGGTCTTCAGGAGTTGAGTTACAGGGAAAGATACTTTATACTTTATTGTCGCCAAACAATTGATACTAGAGCATACAATCATCACAGCAATATTTGATTCTTGTCTTCGTGCTCCCTGGAGTACAAATCGATAGTAAATATTAAAAATTTAAATTATAAATCATAAATAGAAAAGGGAAAATAAGGTAGTGCAAAAAAACCGAGAGGCAGGTCCAGCTATTTGGAGGGTACTGCCCAGATCCGGGTCAGGATCCATTCAGCAGTCTTATCACAGTTGGAAAGAAGCTGTTCCCAAATCTGGCCGTATGAGTCTTCAAGCTCCTGAGCCTTCTCCCGGAGGGTAGAGGGACGAAAAGTGTGTTGGCTGGGTAGGTCGTCTCCTTGATTATCCTGGCAGCACTGAGTCCAAGGATGGAAGATTGGTTTGTGTGATGTGCTGGGCTGTATTCACGATCTTCTGCAGCTTCTTCCGGTCTTGGACAGGACAACTTCCATACCAGGTTGTGATGCACCCCAGAAGAATGCTTTCTATGGTGCATCTATAAAAATTAGTGAGGGTTTTAGGGGACAGGCCAAATTTCCTTAGTTTCCTCAGGAAGTAAAGGCGCTGGTGGGCCTTCTTGGCAGTGGACTCTGCTTGGTTGGACCAAGTCAGGTCATTTGTGATATTGACCCTGAGGAACTTAAAGCTTTTGACCTGTTCCACTTGCGCACAACCTATGTAAATGGGGTCGTGTGGTCTGCTACTCCTTCTGAAGTCAACAACCAGTTCCTTCATCTTGCTGACATTGAGGGAGAGGTTATTGTCTTTGCACCATGCCACCAGGTTCTTAATTTCCTCTCTGTACTCAGGTTAGGACTTTATTCCTTGGAGTGTAGGGGAATAAGGGGAGATTTGATAGAGGATTACAAAATTATGAGGGGTATAGACAGAGTAAATGTAAATAGGCTCTTTCCACTTAGATTAGGAGAGATAAATATGAGAGGACATGGCTTTAGGGTGAAAGGGGAAAGGTTTGGGAGGAACTTCTTCACTCAGAGAGTGGTGGGAGTGTGGAACGAGCTGCCATCTGACGTAAATGCATGCTCACTCTTAAGTTTTAAGAATAAATTGGATAGGTATATGGATGGGAGAGATCTGGAGTGTTATGGACTGGATGCAGATCAATGGGACTAGTGGAATAATATTTTGGCACAGACTAAAAGGGCCGAATGGCCTGTTTTCTGTGCTGCAGTGTTCTGTGGTTCTATGGTTCTATCTCAACTGCAGTTAACATCCAGCAGCCAACTATAATCAAGCACTCCCAATACTGCATGATGCCGTCTTCAAACAAGAAACAGTCCGTCACAATGCATTTCAAATCATAGTTGGTGAATTCATCCAGGCTTGTTTAAAGAAAACCCTGCCCAATTACTATCAGTATATAACCTGTAGCACCTGAAGTCCCAACACGCTAGACTACTGCAATACTAAGAGAAGGAAAGTTTTCTAAATCAATATATAGAGGGACCAACTAGAGGGGATGCAATATTGGATCTCCTGTTAGGAAACGAGTTAGGACAAGTGACGGAAGTCTGTGTAGGGGAGCACTTTGGTTCCAGTGATCATAACACCATTAGTTTCAACTTGATCATGGACAAGGATAGATCTGGTCCTAGGGTTGAGGTTCTGAACTGGAAGAAGGCCAAAATTTGAAGAAATGAGAAAGGATCTAAAAAGCGTGGATTGGGACAGGTTGTTCTCTGGCAAAGATGTGATTGGTAGGTGGGAAGCCTTCAAAGGGGAAATTTTGAGAGTGCAGAGTTTGTACGTTCCTGTCAGGATTAAAGGATTGAATAGGAATAAGGAACCTTGGTTCTCAAGGGATATTGCAACTCTGATAAAGAAGAAGAGGGAGTTGTATGAAATGTATAGGAAACGGAGTAAATCAGGTGCTTGAGGAGTATAAGAAGTGCAAGAAAATACTTAAGAAAGAAATCAGGAGGGCTAAAAGAAGACATGAGGTTGCCTTGGCAGTCAAAGTGAAGGATAATCCAAAGAGCTTTTACAGGTATGTTAAGAACAAAAGGATTGTAAGGGATAAAATTGGTTCTCTTGAAGATCAGAGTGGTCAGTTATGTGCGGAACCACAGGAAATGGGGGAGATAAATAGGTTTTTTGCGTCTATATTTACTAAGGAAACTGGCATGAAGTCTATGGAATTAAGGGAATCAAGTAGTGAGATCATGGAAACTGTACAGATTGAAAAGGAGGAGGTGCTTGCTGTCTTGAGGAAAATTAAAATGGATAAATCCCCAGAACCTGACAGGGTGTTCCCTCGGACCTTGAAGGAGACTAGTGTTGAAATTGCGGGGGCCCTGGCAGAAATATTTAAAATGTCGCTGGCTACGGGTGAGGTGCCGGAGGATTGGAGAGTGGCTCATGTTGTTCCGTTGTTTAAAAAAGGATCGAAAAGTAATCCAGGAAATTATAGGCCGGTAAATTTAACGTTGGTAGTAGGTAAGTTATTGGAGGGAGTACTAACAGACAGAATCTACAAGCATTTGGATAGACAGGGACTTATTAGGGAGAATCAACGTGGCTTTGTGCGTGGTAGGTCATGTTTGACCAATCTATTGGAGTTTTTCGAGGAGGTTACCAGGAAAGTGGATGAAGGGAAGGCAGTGGATATTGGCTACATGGATTTCAGTAAGGCCTTTGACAAGGTCCCGCATGGGCGGTTAGTTAGGAAAATTCAGTCGCTAGGTATACATGGACATGTGGTAAATTGGATTAGACATTAGCTCAATGGAAAAAGCCAAAGAGTGGTAGTAGAGAATTGCTTCTCTGAGTGGAGGCCTGTGACTAGTGGTGTGCCACAGGGATCAGTGCTGGGTCCATTGTTATTTGCCATCTATATCAATGATCTGGATGATAATGTGGTAAATTGGATCAGCAAATTTGCTGATGATACAAAGATTGGAGGTGTAGTAGACAGTGAGGAAGGTTTTCAGAGCCTGCAGAGGGACTTGGACCAGCTGGAAAAATGGGCTGAAAAATGGCAGATGGAGTTTAGTACAGACAAGTGTGAGGTATTGCACGTTGGATGGACAAACCAAGGTAGAACATACAGGGTTAATGGTAAGGCACTGAGGAGTGTAGTAGAACTGAGGGATCTGGGAATACAGATACAAAATTCCCTAAAAGTGGCGTCATAGGTAGATAGGATCGTAAAGAGAGCTTTTGGTACATTGGCCTTTATTAATCAAAGTATGGAGTATCAGAGCTGGAATGTTATGATGAGGTTGTATAAGGCATTGGTGAGGCCGGATCTGGAATATTGTGTTCAGCTTTGGTCACCAAATTACAGGAAGGATATAAATAAGGTTGAAAGAGTGCAGAGAAGGTTTACAAGGATGTTGCCAGGACTTGAGAAATTCAGTTACAGAGAAAGGTTGAATAGGTTAGGACTTTATTCCCTGGAGCATAGAAGAATGAGGGGAGATTTGATAGAGGTATATAAAATTATGATGGGTATAGATAGAGTGAATGCAAGCAGGCTTTTTCCACTGAGGCAAGGGGAGAAAAAAACCAGACGACATGGGTTAAAGGTGAGGGGGGAAAAGTTTAAAGGAAACATTAGAGGGGGCTTCTTCACACAGAGAGTGGTGGGAGTATGGAATGAGCTGCCAGATGAGGTGGTAAATCCGGGTTCTTTTTTAACATTTAAGAATAAATTGGAGAGATACATGGATGGGAGGTGTATGTAGGGATTTGGTCCGTGTGCAGGTCAGTGGAACTAGGCAGAAAATGGTTCGGCACAGCCAAGAAGGGCCAAAAGACCGGTTTCTGTGCTGTAGTTTCTATGGAATGCTAGCTGTTCTATGCCCAGGATGCATTTTGGTAAATCTGATCACTTGGTGGTCTTTCACCTACCTCCATACAGGCAGAGACTAAAGAGCAATGATCCAGAGATTAGGACAACAAAGTGGTGGTTGCGAGAGACAGGGGAGCAGCTACAGAATTGTTTCAAGTCAGTGGACTGGGTCGTGTTCAAGGACTCATTAAAAACATAGAAACAGAGAAAACCCACAGCACAATACAGGCCCTTCGGTCCACAATGCTGTGCTGAGCATGTACTTACTTTAGAAATTCCATAGGGTTACCCATAGCCCTCTATTTTTCTAAGCTCCATGTACTTATCCAGGAGCCTCTTAAAAGACCCCATCGTATCTGCCTCCACCACCGTCGTCAGCAGCCCATTCCATGCACGCCACTCTCTGCATAAAAAACTTATCCCTGACATCTCCTCTGTACCTACTCCCCAGCACCTTAAAACTGTGCCCTCTTATGTTAGGCAATTCAGCCCTGGGAGAAAGCCACTGACTGTCCACACTATCAATGCCTCTCATCATCTTATACACCTCTCATCCTCCACCACTCCAACGAGAAAAGGCCAAGTTCACTCAACCTATTCTCATAAGGCATGCTCCCCAATTCAGGCAACATCCTTGTAAATCTCCTCACACCCTTTCTATGGCTTCTACATCCTTCCTAGAGTGAGGTGACAAGAACTGAGCACAGTACTCCAAGTGGGGTCTGACCAGGGTCCTATATAGCTGCAACATTACCTCTTGGCTCCTAAACTCAATCCCATGATTGATGAAGTCCAATGCACCATATGCTTTCTTAACCACAGAGTCAACCTGCGCAGCAACTTTGAGCGTCCTATGGACTCGAACCCCAAGATCCCTCTGATCCTCCACACTGCCAGGAGTCTAACCATTAATACTATATTCTGCCATCATATTTTGACCTACCAAAATGAACCACCTCATGCTTAGCTGGCTTGAACTCCATCTGCCACTTCTCAGCCTAGTTTTGCATCCTATCAATGTCTCGTTGTGACCTCTGACAACCCTCCACATTATCCACAGCACCCCCAAACTTTGTGTCATCAGCAAATTTACTAACTCATCCCTCCACGTCTTCATCCAGGTCATTTATAAAAATCACGAAGAGCAGGAGTCCCTGAACAGATCCCTGAGGCACACCACTGGTGACCGACCTTCATGCAGAATGTGACCCGTTTACAACCACTCTTTGCCTTCTGTGGGCAAGCCAGTTCTGGATCCACAAAGCAATGTCCCTTTGGATCTCATGCCTTCTTACTTTCTCAATAAGCCTTGCATGGGGTACCTCATCAAGTGCCTTGCTGAAATCCATATACACTTCATCTACGGCTCCACCTTCATCAATGTGTTTAGACACATCCTCAAAATATTCAATCGGGCTTGTAAGGCATGACCTGCCTTTGACAAAGCCATGCTGACTATTCCTAATCATATTATGCCTCTCCAAATGTTCATAAATCCTGCCTCTCAGGATCTTCTCCATCAACTTACCAACCACTAAAGTAAGGCTCACTGGTCTATAATTTTCTGGGCTATCCCTACTCCCTTTCTTGAATAAGGGAACAACATCCGCAACCCTCCAATCCTCCAGAAGTTCTTCCACCTCCATTGATGATGCAAAGATCATTGCCAGATGCTCAGCAATCTCCTCCCTCGCCTCCTACCGTAGCCTGAGTTACATCTTGTCCAGTCTCGGTGACTTATCCAACTTGATGCTTTCCAACAGCTCCAGCACATCCCCTTTCTTATTATCTACATGCTCAAGCTTTTCAGTCTGCTGCAAGTCATCACTACAATCACCAAGATCCTTTTCCATAGTGGATACTGAAGCAATGTACTCATTAAGTACCTCTGCTATCTCCACCAGTTCCATACACACTTTCACTGTCACACTTCATTGGTCCTATTCTCTCACGTCTTATCCTCTTTTTTTTCACTGACTGATTTCAGTTGTTGGTGGTGAGATGTGGGGGAAGGTGTCTTCACACACTCACTCTTGCTCAAATGTGGTCAAGAAATCAGCAGCAGCCACTTGGTTGGACTTTGCCCTGAAACACCAGTTCAAGACTGAGGCCCCGTGGACTGTACTGCGTGGCAGTCTAGACAGTCCTGCTCTTTTACTGAACCTAACATTACAATCAAATAACCAAACATGGTTCAATGAAGAATGTAAAAGAGGTGCATTTTGTTAT
Source organism: Mobula hypostoma (assembly GCF_963921235.1). Lineage (NCBI taxonomy): Eukaryota > Metazoa > Chordata > Chondrichthyes > Myliobatiformes > Myliobatidae > Mobula > Mobula hypostoma. Next base: position 6,262,138 of record NC_086118.1, on the reverse strand, counting down.
AGTTTTACTGTGCACTTGCTCAATGGAATGATTAGATCTGCATGAGCAGTATGCAAGACAAGCTTTTCACTGTATCTTTGAACATGTGACAACAATAAACCAATTCTATTTCCAATTCCAACCCAGAGTAAATCGCATTAATCACTTGTGAATCAGGTCAGGGCACTTTAGAGTAGGATTAATTCAAATATATCTGATATTTCCCAATTGCAGACCTAGTAATGTCAATCATCATGCAAAGCATGATTGAAGCTTCCCCCTCCCTGACTAAAATTAAAGACTTTGGGTCCTGATACAGCTGCCATTTGATGGACACATAATCACACAACACACCCTGTTTAGTTCCACATATAGATGCTATTGAAAGGGCCACTCAGCTCATCACAGACCCTTTTACAAGGCAACTTCAAGACTCATTTCTGAGATGACTCCTACCAAGCTGGTGAAGAATATGAAGCAAAATTCATTTTAAAGGCATCCTTTGTATTATGAAACTTTTTAAATCATCCGTCCTATCCTGAGTTCCATCACTCTGGTTCCCACACCCTGCCAGATTAGTTTAAACCCTCCCCCACAGCTCCAACAAACCTGCCCGTGAGAATATTGGTTCCCCTGTGGTTCAGGTGCAACCTGTCACTTTTGAACAGGTCATACCTTCCCCAGAAGAGATCCCAATGATCCAAGAACCTGAAGCCCTTCCCCCTGCACCAGATTCTCAGCCACGCATTTATCTGCCAAATCATCCTGCTTCTACCTTTACTGGCGCGTGGCAAAGGCAGCAATCCAAAAATTACTACCTTGGAGGTCCTGCTTCTCGACTTTCTACCTAGCTCTCTAAATTCTCTTCTCAGGATCTCTTTGCTTTTCCTTCCTATGTCGTTATTACCAATATGTACCAAGACATCTGGCTGCTCTCCCTCCCTTTCCAAAGTGTGGACGCGATCTGAGACAGCCCTGACACTGGCACCTGGGAGGCAACATACCATCCGGGTGTCCTATTCAGGTCCACAGAAACTCCTCTCTGTTCCCCTCACTATTGAGTCCCCTATCACTACCACTCCTTTCTTCTCTCTCTTTCCCCTCTGCACCATAGACTCATGCTCAGTGCCTGTAACCCATTCACTATGGCATTCCCCCGGGAGGTCATCCCCCATTAAAGTATCCAAAGCAGTATATTTATTTTTGAGGGGAAGGGCCACAGGTGTGCTCTGCTCTAACTGCCTATTTACATTTCCATTCCTCTGGACAGTCACCCAGCTACTTGCCTCCTGCAACTTCAGGGTGATTACTTCCCTGTACTTTGATCAATTATATCCTAGCTCTCCTAAACAAGTTGAAGGTCATCCACCTGCTGCTCCAGATCCCTAACACGATCTTCAAGCCGGTTGCACTTCACACAGATATAGTTCCCTGGGAGTCTCCGGGTCGCCCAGAACTCCAACATCCACATGAAAAACACACAACTGCCACTTACTATATCAGGTACAGCAAAAGAAAAACAAAAAGAAAAACTTAACAGAAGCCTACCCAGAGCCAACGTCTCCTCCGAGCCAAAGCCTCCTTTGAGCTAAAGCCTGACACTTCTACTCTCGCCTCTGGCCTACTCCCAACGGTGGTCACTCCGCTTGTCCCTCCTGTACTTTTATTTAATTTGCAGTGCTCTGCTCCTGCTGCTGATAGGGCAGAAACAAGAGGTCAGACATAGGGATACCAACAGAACCTCAGAGGACTGACTGAGACAAATCATTCTCTCCAATACAATGACTCTGCTAAGGCACTAACCTCTTTAAATAATCTTAGAATGTAGGAAACATGTGCCAGTCACAACTAACTTGACAAGATTAAACTGAAAGCACAGGTGCTTAGCAACTCTAGTTAAGATATTGATCAGTAAATGGTAAATACAGGTGCTCCAGAAACCTAGAAGTTCAAAGCTGTAGGGCAAACACAGAGCACATGACACATATGTGTTGAAGTGCATTTGCCTCTCCTTGGCCCACTTCCCTCATTGATCCAATTCCCCCTGTAATCTTTGATAACCTTCGTTACTGTCTGCAACACCTCCTTGACATTGGCGACGTGAGCCGAAGGGTTTCTTTCTGTGACTTAGTGGCAAATTTGCCCTTTAGTATAGTGCTCAGCATATGCCACAATCCTGAAGGTGTTATTTTTCTAATTTAAAGTATTAAACCAAGGTTTCATCATCTCTGTTCTACATAGAGTAATTGCTGCAAGCAAGTTGACCTTTTGCATTCTCTCGATTACAACAGAAACTACATTTCAAGGAAGTATATGCTCCAAAGCACTTAGTAATTTCACGAAAGATGCGTTATGGTCAATTTGCATCCCATTTGTCAGATACTATGGAATTCAATTATCACTTCAATAGACGCCACTTTCCTGAGGTGTTACTCTGAAGGCAGGCTAAAATGCAATGGATTTGAAGTTCAGTGTGTCTTATGTTGGGCTAAGCAAATCAATGTCACCTTGTTACTAACTGTTTTCATTAGTTCCAACGTATATCTAATTCAGTATTGATGCTCACCCAACAAAGCATCCTAAACTAACTCTACAATAGGCCTGTAGCCCTCAATTGAACCACATAAAGACTGAACATCAGCACAATTCAATTTGTAATTTTTCAAGCTCACTGACTCGTTATAGATTTGTTTCCATTGTATTTTATATATCACCTACTGATGACACACTTCTGATGGAAAATCAAATAAGCAGATGCATGTTAAATGCCTGGTAAGTGGAAACAGTGAGAGCCATATGACATGGTATGTTTTATACATACAATTAGTAGCCACTTTCTTAGGTACACCTGTACACCTGCATGTTATACAAATATCTAATCGGCCAATCATGTGGGGGAAACTCAGTGCATGAAAGCATGGTCAAGTGGTTCAGTTGTTCAGACTAAACATCAGAATAGGGAAGAACTGTGATCTAAGTGACTTCGATTGTAGAATGATTGTTGGTGCCAGACAGGAAGATTTGAGTATCTCAGAAACTGCTGATCTCCTGAGACACAACAGTCTCTAGAGTTTACAGAGAAAGGTGCGAAAAACAGAATATTTCCAGTGAGCAGCAGTTCTGTGGGCAAAAATGCATTGCTAATGAGAGTTCAGAAGAAAATAGCCAGACTGGTTCAAGCTGACAGGAAGCAGACAATAACTCAAATAACCATGCATTACAACAGTGGTGTGCAGAAGAGCATATCTGAATGCACAACATGTTAAACTTTGAAGTGGATGGGCTAAAGCAGCAGGAGACCACAAACATATACTTACTGGCACCTTATTAGGTATAGGAGGTACCTAATTATTTTGAGGTGACTGCATGCTTTAAAGAGACATCTCTGAGTGGATGCAAGGAAAGATATGTAAATAAATGGCTCAAACCCGACGTTCATCCATGAATCTATAGGGAGGTTGATTTCTGAGAGAAGGGTGCAGTAGATAAACAGGTCGTGCAGCAGCCATTGAAATGGAAATAGAGTCTGTTTATCTGGTCAAAAACTTGTCATTGGACCAGTGAAGAACAGTAAAATAATTTTGTTTTAGGTTGCAGAGAGATAGTGGGGAGGAATGGGTAGGACAAGGGGAACGTCTATAGGGTGAGGTGAAGGTTCACCAAGGTTTCCATGGGAACAAGTCATGCTTGAGGGTTTGATGGTGACAATAAGAGACTGATAATAGAGATAAAACATGTAAAATGTTGCAACATGCTTTAATCTATCAACTACTTTTCCCCCATAGCAACCCTGCCCTTACCCACTCACAACTATTTCCTTTGTCCTGTTCCTCTCTCTCACCCTTTTCTTAGCTTAAAGCTTACTTCCTTTTTTCCCCCATTTCTGACTAAATTAATCCTGTTTCTATTTCCATGGATGCTGCCTGACCTGCTGAGTGTTTAAAATACTTTCAGCTTTTATTTCAGATTTCCAGCATCCACGGCTTTCTCATAAGTTAACACTATGTCTGCATTGAACTATTGCTTTTCCCTGGTACAATCTTGAAGTACTGTTGGAAAGAAATGACCTGTATGGATGGCATGCAAAACAGTTTCTTACTCTATCTCAGTGCATGTGACAATAATAAACCAATTTATCAATGTCCATTGTTTGCTGCTGCAGAGTTAAGTTTGATATTAGACAGTATTACCTGCAAGAAGGTCACAGCTTACATTCATACTTTGAATATTGTCTTTGAAGTTAGTCTGCCTTTTATTAGCTGTCACTGGAGAATGTATTGGTGTGCCACCTTCTTGAACTGCTGGAGACTATGCTAATTGAACTGCAGGGAATGCCTCGAGTAATAGGATTTTTGATTAATTTAGAAACTCGTTAAGATATTCTGTAACTTCTCTCTGAACAATACAAGCTCAGGCAACCCCAGAACTATTTACTCAGAAGAGTCTCTTGATGACAGTAGTTAAAGGGAGAGGAAACACAGAGCTCAGTCCCACCTTGTCAATGTGAATTTTGTTAATTCAAAAAAAAACTCAGCCTGTGATAAGATAACGGCAAATCCTCAGATAAACATCTTCATTTGATTGCCTGTGCAAGAATTACTTATCAGAATATAGGCCGTTCAGCGATAAATAAATAAACCAATCTTTATTTCTGTTCTAGTGTGGATAAAATAGTTCCTGTCAAAACAGATGATGGAAGGCAGAAAAACAAATAAAGCTTGGCATACCTTCTGTTTATAAACCACTGAGTCAAACTGCAGCTGGCTACTTCTTGCAAAGGGACTCATCGGATCTCAGAGGCTTACATGAACGCGAGTCCTAGATCTGCAATTGATCATGAGTCTAGCATTTACTAGAGTGACAAATGGTGTCACATTTGTTGCTTCTCTCATCATTGGATTCCATGTGGTCCACCATTTTCCACATGGAATCCTAGAATTGTTATGGAAGAAGGAGAACACTGCGCAGCCCATCCAGTTTGTGCCAGCTCCTTGTAGGTCAATCCCTTTCCACTTATGAGTGAGGTAATTGAAACCTATATCTTAGAGGGTTCAACAAAGTACATATAGGGAGGATGACTTCTGGCTAAAGAGTCCAGAACTTGGAGCCATGTTCTCAGAATAAGGGATAGGTCACATGAGGAGAAACTTTGGATGTCTCTACTGTGAGGTTGTAAAGACTCCAAATCAAGACGCATAGATTCTTGGGGATTGGAGGAACCAAAGAATATGTGGAGAGGGCAAGGAAGTGATAGAGGATTAGCCATGAACTTGTTGAGTGGTGAGGCAGACTATCAGGCAGAACGGTCTCCTCTTGTTATTAGATTTAGATTATGAGAACACTCAGTCCTTGTTTATTGTCATTTAGAAATGCATGCATGCATCAAGAAATGTTCCTCCAGAGTGATATCACAAAAAAACAGGACAAATCAAAGACTAACACTGACAGAACCACATAACTATAACGTAGAGTTACAGCAGTGCAAAACAATACCATAATTTGATAAAGAACAGACTATGGGCATGGTAAGAAAAGTCTCAAAGTCCCAAGTCAATCGACTCCGGAGTCCCCGATAGCAGGCGGCAAAGGGAGAAACTCCCTGCCATAAACCTCCAGGCACCGACAACTGCCGATGCATTGGAAGCACCTGACCACAGCCGACACGTCTGTCCAAAAACTTCGAGCCTCCGACCAGCCCCTCCGATACAGCCTCCCAAGTGCCATCCTCTGCCGAACGCTTCGACCTCACCCAGCCGCCAAAACAAGCAAACCCGAGGATTCGGGGCCTTCTCCGGAGATTCCGGACCACACAGTAACAGCGACAGCGAACCAGGCATTTCAGAAGTTTCTCCAGATGTTCCTCCGTACTTTCACGTCTGTCTATTATCTCTTCTGCTTGAATGCTGCATTCCCCTGCTCTTTCCCCACTGCCCTGCAAGTTAATGTCCATTGCCGTGATTCAAATGCCTTTTGAAGGCACCAATGGTGCCATAACAATAATAATTTCATGAAAAGAAGATGTTGAACACCATGTGGAATCTGATGATAGAATCTAGAGATAGATAGTATACCATCCATCACTCAGTAGACCCTCGATGTACAATGTATCACAGATCTGGGATTTACTTCATTGAAACACCTGAAATCAAGTTGGTCCCTTTGAAAGCACTGTTCACAAACAGCATGACTGAGTGGCTTATGAACATAATGTGTGAAATGAATGACTCGATTATCTCTTTCCAGGTTGCTTGACAGGCTGTGAGTTTCAGATCCTAACTTCTCTGAGTAAGAAATATTTCCTCACATTTGCTCACAACTTCCTCTCAAAACTTTACATCTGTGTCCCCTGTTCCTTGAACCATTCAGTAATGGCACAGCTTCCATTTAACTGTCCTGACTAATCCTGTCATGATCTTGTTTACTGGAAACTAACCTCCTCCCTGCCTTCTTCAGCCTAACTCTGGAGTTGAAATTCTGCATCCAGGAAATCACATCAGTATATTCTCCTGCACTCTATTGAGAAAGTTCATGTCATTTTTAAGCTTTGCAATACCACAATGATACTAGGGTTCTGAAGGTTGAATGTAATTTCCCTACTTTTATACCTTGTTCCTGTAGTTATGAACCACAAGATTCAATATACTTCAACATATGCTACCACGTTCAAAGACTTTGCACATCCCAGTGCCCCTACTCCTTCACACCCTTTTAAATAGTTCATTCACTCCACATTGTCCTTTCATTCATTCTGCCAAAGTGTATTATTTCACACTTATCTCTAGTAAATTCCATGTGCCACTTGGCTTTGTCATTCATCTAGTGTGTCAATGTCTTTTAGCATTCTCCTACGATCCTCCTTACAGCTCTCCATTCTTTCAAGTTTTGTTCCATCCCCAGTTTGGAAACATTACCTTGCCTATGTCATAACATGTATCACGTTGGTAGTGCCATGAAATGACCTTTGGAAAGCACCACTGTCCACTGTCCTCCCACCTGAGAAACAACAGTTTACCACCACTCTGTGCTTTTTGACTTTCAGCCAATTCCCCTCCCAACTGCAGCTGACTTCAATGCCCTGGACGTCATTTTTGCCATCTAGTCCTCCTGGTGGGAATTTTCCAAATGCCACATTTCCTACACCATGATCTTGTCACTTCCAGTATGATGGTAAAGTGCTTTCAGGTTATATTGCTACATGAATGTAAATGTTTTTTTTCTTTCTATGTTCATCTATAATGCAATGTTTCCTTCATCAGCTTTCTCTGTTAGCTTATCCAAACATTGGTTTAGGATAAGCAAGCACATTTTTCCCTTAACAACTGTGCTGGCTTTCCAACACTAACTCAGTCCTCTCCATGCCATTACTGATCCATTCCTAGTTATTGTTCCTAAAAGAATCCCCACAGGTGAGGTTCAATGGATTGCCTTTCACTGCCTAGCTTGTCCTTACACATTCCTGTTTTGAACAAAGCTGTTTCAAGGATTATTGAACCAAGAGGGCTTAAAGGATTAGGGAAGTGCAGTCTGCACCCCACCCCTCTCCTCAACTTGGGCTACATGCCCAGTGGACCAGGTGGGTTGCTTAAATTAAGCTAAGTCAGACTTTCTTGGTGTCAGCCTTCTCTTTGTCAACTCTCACTTTATCCATTATCTCCATGACATCTCTCCTTCCACTAACCCTGTAACTGAGATTTTAATTTCACTCTCTTCCTTGGTAAAATACTCATTAGATAGTGTGTCCAAATCTTCCATCGTATGTATCAGCCACCTTCCTCAACCTTAGTGGCTCCATCCCTTCTGGTAGAATCACCTACTGAGCAGAGGATAGAAGACTTTGAGATTCCCTTTTATGTAAACCACCATTTTCTTTTCATCCTTTCTCTTTGTTCATCTTGTTTTCTTTTTCATCTTCCCTCTCACCTTCTTTTCTTCAGCCTGATTCACACTGGAGACACCTTCCCTTGGTATTTCATAGAAACATAGTAAACCTAAAGCACAATATAGGCCCTTCAACCCACAAAGTTGTGCCAAACATGTCCCTACCTCAGTAATCACTAGGCTTACACGTAGCCCTCTATTTTTCTAAGCTCCATGTACCTATCCAAAAGTCCCTTAAAAGATCCTATCATATCTGCCTCCACCACCATTGCTGGCACGCACTCACCACTCCCTGCGTAAAAATCTTACCCTTGATATCTCCTCTGTACCTACTCCCCAGCACCTTAAACCTGTGTCCTGTTGTGGCAACCATTTCAGCCCTGGGAAAAAAACTCTGACTACCCACACGATCAATGCCTCTCATCATCTTCTACACCGCTATCAGGTCACCTCTCATCCTCCGCCGCTCCAAGGAGAAAAGGCCGAGTTCACTTAACCTGTTTTCATAAGGCATGCTCCCCAGTCCAGGCAACATCCTTGTAAATCTCCTCTGCACCCTTTCTATGGTTTCCACATCTTTACTGTAGTGAGGTGACCAGAACTGAGCACAGTACTCCAAATGGGTCCTATAAAGCTGCAACGTTACCTCTCGGCTCCTAAATTCAATCCTCGATTAATGAAGGCCAATACACCGTATGCCTTCTTAACCACAGTCAACCTGTGCAGCTGCTTTGAGCATCCTATGGACTCGGACCCCAAGATTCCTCTGATCCTCCACACTGCCAAGAGTCTTACCATTAATTCTATATTCTGCCATCGTATTTGACCTACCAAAATGAACCACTTCACACTTATGTGGGTTGAACTCCATCTGCCACTTCTCAGCCCAGTTTTGCATCCGATCAATGTCCCGCTGTAACCTCTAACAGCCCTGCACACTATCCGCAACACCTCCAACCTTTGTGTCATCAGCAAACTTACTAACCTATCCCTCCACTTCCTCACCCAGGTCATTTATAAAAATCATGAAGAGTAAGGGTCCCAGAGCAGATCCCTGAGGCACACCACTGGTCACCAACTTCCGTGCAGAATATGACCCGTTTACAACCACTCTTTGCCTTCTGTGGGCAAGCCAGTTCTGGATCCACAAAGCAATGTCCCCTTGGATCCCATGCCTCCTTACTTTCTCAATCAGCCTTGCATGGGGTACCTAATCAAACGCCTCGCTGAAATCAATAAACACTACATCTACTGCTTTTCCTTCATCAATGTGTTTAGTCACATCCTCAAAAAATTCAATCAGGCTCGTAAGGCAGGATCTGCCCTTGGCAAAGCCATGCTGTCTTTTCCTAATCATGTTATACCTCTCCAAATGTTCATGAATCCTTTCTTGAATAAAGGAACAACATCCGCAACCCTCCAATCCTCCGGAACCTTTCCCGTCCCCATGGATGATGCAAAGATCATCGCCAGAGACTCGGCAATCTCCTCCCTCACCTCCCACAGTAGCCTGGGGTACATCTCGTCGACATCCCAGCGACTTATCCAACTTGATGCTTTCCAAAAGCTCCAGCACATCCTCTTTCTTAATATCTACATACTCAAGCTTTTCAGTCCACTGCAAGTCATCACTACAATCACCAAGATCCTTTTCCATAGTGAATACTGAAGTAAAGTATTCATTAAGTACCTCTGCTATTTCCTTGGGTTCCATACACACTTTCCCATTGTCACACTTAATAGGTCCTATTCTTTCACGACTTATCCTCTAGCTCTGTGCATACTTGTAGAATGCCTTGGGATTTTCTCTAACTCATTTCCATACTCCACAAAGTCTCTCCACCATCTAAAAGGCTGAGGTCAGGAGAGAATAGAATATTCTCCACTTGTCCAAATGAGTGCAGCTTTAACAATATTGATCTTATTGCCAATTCAGTGGTAGGGCTAGTGGCAAAGTAGAGTAGCACTTCCAGGAATGTGCTCAAATGGATCTCTGTAATTGATTAATTGACATAAGGCTAATTTACTGCCCAGTTCTGTAACTTCCCTGCAGATTTTCTCCTCTATTTCTATTTGCTGACCAATACAATGTCCCCAGTAGTGTGATGACTTCCTTCCTGCACATCAATGCTAACCAAACAGATTATTCGCCCCACCTCTCTGACACATCTTCCTTCATTTGTATTGACACCCTCCCTCCTATTTCTCCTTCCCAGTCTATTGAGATTACTTTGTATTCAGGGAGGTGTCATACAGAGCCATGTTTTAGTTACTGCAACTACATCATAACCCATTTGGTTAATTGTGCCTGAAGCTCACCAGTGTTATTCTCCAAACTTAATGAACTTACAGGCAAGCATTCTAGAGCTGCTTTTATATTCCTCATTCCGTCTCTTATTTTCTTCCCATCTGCAACATACCTACTTTATTCATTTGATCTAACACTCCAGTTCCTTTGTGAACCTTCTTTTCAACTACTAAATACTGGTTTCCATTTCCATACCAACATAGGTTGAACCCTTTCCAACTAGGAAAGGGTTCAAACTTCCCGTTAAGGACATCATTCCCTGTCCTACTAAGGTCTATCTTGAACGGATGTCTCCTGCTCCAGAGCCTAGAGCATATGAAGCCTTCCTTTCAACTTCTATCAGAGTGCCTCAGTAGAACTAAACCAAAGATTACTACCTTAGAGATCCTACCTCTCTAACCTCTCTATGTAAGCAAAATAGTTCCTGACACAGGGAAAACAACAGGAATTCTGCAGATGCTGGAAATTCAGGCAACACACATCAAAGTTGCTGGTGAACGCAGCAGGCCAGGCAGCATCTCTAGGAAGAGGTACAGTCGACGTTTCAGGCCGAGACCCTTCGTCAGGACTAGCACAGGGAGGTCATTTGGTGCTGACATGTCCCACAACCTTTGGCTCCCTCCCTTCTACCAGTCAAAACTCTCCAGTCTTTCAAAACAAATAGTTGTCCTGTCACCAAACAGGTAAGATCTCTCTGTTGTTCACTTAAATTGTTTGCTTGATTTGTATTTTTTTCTCTTTCTCTTGTGCATCAAGTGTTGGTCTTTCATTTTTATCTTTTCTTTAATTGGGTTCTTTTGGGTTTCTTGCTTTGTGGCTACCTGTGAGCAAGCAAACTTCAAATTCATATGCTTTATACATTCTTTATAATAAATGAATCCTGAATCTTGAAGACACCATGCTGAAATCACAATGAAGTCCATAAGGATCCCTTGTGCCTTCTGCATTTCCACGCAATGCTGGTTGTATTAATGCTCCAGTGAAACCCCATTTCACAACAGTATCCAGCACCCATTTACTATATCGTGGTATCCAAACTGTTTGAGTTGAAATTATGTAATTCTGAGTAACTAGCTTTTGGGGATCTAAATGTTAGTAAAAACGCCAACATTGATTGCTCATCCGTAGTTACCTGTTAGAAGGTGCTGGTGAGCTATCATCTTGAACTGTGTGACAAGCTTATTCCCTCCATCCTACCAGGTAAGAAATTTCTGGATTCTGATTCAGTAATGAAAGAAATAGGATGACAAATGCCCACCCCTGTATAGTGTGTAGCCACTGAAGGACTGACCAGAATGGGTGAATCATTAATTCATCACTTATAACTTTACCTTTATAACTAAACAGGCAAAGGTATGGAGAGTGTGTCCAATCAAACCTAGTGGATATGGTACCAGAGAATGACCACAATGTTTTGAACTTTGGTTGTAATCCAATAATAAGTAAGGTTCTCATTTGCTTCTTCTCCATCTCTCCTGCTGAGATTTTTCACTCTCTATTGTCTCAAAACCATGTGTTCACTTCAATGGCAAATGTTAGGATATTGTTTGACAGTGAACCTCATCAAAGCTAAACATTATTTTCATCAAGCATTGAAGCACAGATAGAGTATTGGCCATGATGAGCTGACTCAACACAGCCGAGGAAACTGAATTTCCATACGGTTGGAGTATAGGGTGCCATGGTAGCACAACTCTATCACACCTCGGGGTGTCAGAGTTCAGAGTTCAATTCTGATGCTGCCTGTAGGGAGTTTGGAAGTTCTCCCTGTAAACGTATGGGCTTTCTCTGGGTGCTCTAGTTTCCTCCCATATTCCAAAGATGTACCAGTTAGTAGGTTGGTTGTTCATTGTAAATCATCTAGGGTTACATAGGTGGGTTGCTGGGCATTATGGCTCAATGGGCTGGAAGGGCTTGGTCTGTGCTGTATCTCTAAATAAATAAATAGGTAGATAGGTAGTTCCTAAGCATGCAAGTAAACACAAAGAAACATGTCCATGCAAACCATACGTGGCAACATAAATACACATACAAATGCAGAAAATCACGTACACACGCAAACATGCCCATTAATAAAACAAACACATGCAGATACAAATGCACAAATACATACGTATATACAAACCACAAAGAAACACACAACCAGAAACAAATGCACAGAGTATCAGAAACAGTGCCATTATTCTAAAGAGATGTATATTGCAAAGGTGATCAAGTATATTTATATAACATGTCATTTCGTAAATAATTGTTTGAATTTGGATCCCTACATTTACTTTTCTATTTGTTAGCTCATTTAAACTACAGAAGTATTTTATATTGTTGAAACAAAGTCCCATTGAATCTCTGCTGTTCATTTCTACTCTGTACCCAGTGGGTTATATAAAATATGGTGACTGTCAAATTTCCAGGATTGTTGATTTTCACTCCAACATTGTGATTCGATCATCATCTTTAATAAGACCATAAGACGGAGGAGCAGAATTAGGCCATCTGGCCCGTCGAGTCTGCTTTGCCATTCAATCATGGCTGATCATTTTTTCTATCAGTACGCTGGATGAACTCAGCAGGTCGGGCAGCATCAGTTAGAAACGATGAGTCGATGTTTCGGGCCGGAACCCTTCGTCAGGACTGAAGAATGAAAGATGGGGAAGGATTTGAAGAATGCTTGTAGCTTCAGTTGAAAGACCAGTAATTTGAAAGACAAAGGGGTGGGGGAGGGGAAGCATTGAGGTCATAGCCCTGAAAACAATGGGTAGTAGAAGGAGGAGGCGGAACCATGAGGGAGCTGGGGGAGGGGGTAGAGTGACATAGGGATAGAGGAAGGGAGGGGGAGGGAATTACTGGAAGTTGGAGAATTCTATGTTCATACCAAGGGGCTGGAGACTACCTAGACGGTATATGAGGTGTTGCTCCTCCAACCTGAGTTTAGCCTCCTCATGACAGTAGAGGAGGTGATGTATGGACATATCTGAATGGAAAGCAGAGTTGAAGTGGGTGGCTACCGGGAGATCCTGTCTATTGTGGCGGACAGAGTGGAGGTGCTTGACGAGGCAGTCCCCCAATCTGCGTCGGGTTTCACCGATGTAGAGGAGGCCGCACCGGGAGCACCGGATGCAATAGATGACCCCAACAGACTCACAAGTGAAGTGTTGTCGCACCTGGAAGGACTGTTTGGGGCTCTGAATGGTTGCAAGAGATGAGGTGTAGGGACAGGTGTAGGACTTACGCTTACAGGGATAAGTGCCGGGTGGGAGATCAGTGGGGATAGACGTGCGCATAATGGAGTCGTGGAGGGACCGATCCCTGTGGAAAGTGGAGAGGGGTGGAGAGGGAAAGATGTGCTTAGTGGTGGGGTCCTGTTGAAGGTGGCAGAAGTTGCAGAGGATAATGTGCTGGATCCGGAGGCTGGTGGGGTGGTAGGTAAGGACAAGGGGAACTCTGTCACTGTTGTGGTTGCGGGAGGATGGGTTGAGGGCCGAAGTGCGGGAAACGGAGGAGATGTGGGTGAGGGCATCATTGATGACGGTAGAAGGGAAACCACGATCCTTAAAGAAAGAGGACATTTGAGATGTCCTGGAACGGAAAGCTTCATCCTCTGAGCAGATGTGGCGGAGACGGAGGAACTGGGGATAGGGAATGGCATTTTTGCATGTGGCGGGGTGGGAAGAGGTATAGTCGAGGTAGTTATGAGAGTCAGTGGGCTTGTAGAAGATGTCAGTGGACAGTCTGTCTCCAGAGATGGAGACTGAGACATCGAGAAAGGGGAGAGAAGTGTCCGAGATAGAGGAATTGAATTTGAGGGCTGGGTGGAAGTTTGAAGTAAGGTCGATGAAATTGACGAGCTCAGCATGGGTGCAGGAGGCAGCACCAATGTTGTCGTCAACGTACCGAAGGAAAAGTTGAGGAGCAGTACCAGAATAGGTTTGGAGCACAGGCTGTTCCACATAACCAACGAAGAGGCAGGCATAGCTGGGTCTCAATAAAGTCCCTTTGTCTTTCAACTGAAGCTACAAGCATTCTTCAAATCCTTCCCCATCTTTCATTCTTCAGTCCTGACAAAGGGTTCCGGCCCGAAATGTTGACTCATTGTTTCTAACTGATGCTGCCCGACCTGCTGAGTTCATCCAGTGTACCAAGTGTGTTGCTTTGATCACAGCATCTGCAGATTATTTTGTGTTTACATTTTTTCTATCTCCTGCTCAACCCCAGTTCCCGGCCTTCTCCCTGTAACCTTTGATGCAATGTCCAATCAACAACCTGTCAATCTCTGCCTTAAATACACCCAACGACCTGGCCTCCACAGTTGCATTTGGCAACAAATTTCACAAATTCACCACCCTTTGGCAAAAGAAGTTTCTCTGCACCTCTGTTTTGAAAGGGTGCCCTTCTATCCTGATGCTATGCCCTATTGTCCTGGACTCTCCCACCATGGGAAGCATCCTTTCCACATCTACTTCATCTAGGCCTTTCAACATTTGAAAGGTTTCAATGAGATCCCCCCTTATCCTTCAGAATTACAGTGAGTACAGACCCAGAGCCATCAAATGTTCCTCGTATGATAACCCTTTCGTTCCTGGAATCATCCTTGTTAACCTCCTCTGGATCCTCTCCAATGCCAGCACATCTTTTCTAAGATGAGGGGCCCAAGACTATTCACAATACTCAAGGTGAGGCCTCACCACTCCCTTATAAACCCTCAGCATCACATCCTTGCTTCTTCTATCTAAAGGTAATAAGACAATAGTGAAGTGGTGTAGTTGCTATCCGAAGAGATCCACTGACTGTCATCATCATCATCATCAGGTGCCGTGTCCAATTTGAGCTTTGACTGCCATGGCACTCTGTTTTGGATCAAGTGGATCAATTCATTGGTATTCATTTCCAGTTCTCTGCCTGCTGTCTCCATCATCATTTGTCTTTGTCTTCCTCTTGCTTTCTTCCCTTCAATCTTTCCCATAATTACTATGCATTCTAAGTCCTCTTTCCTAATCTCATGTCCAATGAAGTTATGTTGCCTTTTCATGATCTCATACATTATTCCTCTTTTTGTGTTTGCTCTGTTCATGACATCCTCATTAGATATTTGTTTCATCCATGATATTCTTTGCATCCTCCTCAGAAACCACATCTGTGCTGCTACAATTCGTTTCCTCGTGTTATTAGAAATTGTCCTACATTCTGAGGCATATAATATAACAATAAATGTAACATTTCAGTACTCTGAGGCGGGTTGTCATGCTTAGTTTAGTATTGGTCAGTATACTCTTCATTCTCGTAAAGGTGTCTTTTGCCATCCCTATTCTTCTTTTGATGTTCATGTCGCACCTGCCATCTGGTATCACCCAGCTTCCTAAGTAGCAGAAGTTCTGTACTTGTTTTATGTCTTCTCCATTTATTCCCAGCCTGCAGATAGGAGTCTGATTCTTTTTGGATATCACCATACATTCTGTCTTTTTGCAATTGATAGCTAGACCCATTTTTGCACTTTCTTCAATATTTATATCAATTAAGTTTTGTAGTTCTTCCTTCGTACTTGCAATTAACACCGTGTCATCTGCATATCTGAAATTATTGATGTTTTCACCGCCAACTTTGATTCCCAAGATGTCTTATTTTTTGTAATATTGTTTCACTGTACACATTAAATAAATCAGGGGAGAAAACACACCCTTGTCTCACGCCTTTCTTGATTTTCGTAAACTGACTCACTTCTCCACTGACTGTAAAGGACTTAAATGATGAATGGAATATGTCAGAAAAGAAATTGCTACACAACTTCCAATAAATAACCTCAGTGATTAGGGATTGAAAGTACATCATGTTTTTTCTTATTCAGTTGAAGGTCCTGGATTATCTCAGCTCTGCAATGTGGTCCAAGCTGTGTACTTTTACAGGGAGCTTGGTAGGATAGATCCAGACGATAATCTGATAGATGTTGATAACATTAGGAAGGAGCTAGATGTAGAAACCATAGAGAACATGCATGGAGGCCACAGCCAATGTACTGGAGAACTCAGTGGGCTGAGCAGGCAATGTGAAGGGAAAGAATTGTAGATGCTCCAGGCTAGACTGAGAGTGTTTATCTGTGGAATTCTCTGCCACAGGAAACAGTTGAGGCCAGTTCATTGGCTGTATTTAAGAGGGAGTTAGATATGGCCCTTGTGGCTAAAGGGATCGGGGGTATGGAGGGAAGGCTGGTGCAGGGTTCTAAGTCGGATGATCAACCATGATCATACTGAATGGCGGTGCAGGCTCGAAGGGCCGAATGGCCTACTCCTGCACCTATTTTCTATGTTTCTATGAAAAGAAGAGATGATATATGAACCAAAGCTCAAATTCATGATAGTAAGAGAGGCAATAACAAATACAGTCGGGAATTCAGAATGTGGTAAGAAATTGGAAATGAAAATAAAAATCACTGCAGAGGCTGGAAATCTGATATAACAGCAGAAAATTCTGGAAATACTCAGCTGGTTAGCTCTGATGTAAGGTCGCTGACATGAAGCAATGACACTGTTTCTCCTTCCACAGATCTGTGTGACAAGAAATTTCTACTTTCAGGTCAGGAACTGGAATTCATGGTCATGTGGAGCAATTGTAACAACTAGCATAGAAGTGACTGAGAAGAAAATTGAGAAGGGAATAGGAGTTTACAGTGGCATGGTGGTGTGATGTAGAGGTGCTAGAGCTCTGAGATTAACAGGTTGAACTGTCTGATAGTGCCAAACTTCCATATTCATTTTAAAGGCTACTAGGAACCCAGATACAGAGATCTGCCAATTCCCACATCAAAGAAAAATGGAAATAAGGAGGAAGCTTTTAATCAATTTTCTTAAATATCAAGAACAATGTGACAGAAGGGTGCATCAGCATTGTTACAGACAAGTAGATGTACTTAGTGTAATTTTACTTTTACAAGCTTGTATTGGCACTTCCCTCATTATTAACAAGAATGTAAAACTTCTGTTGGTAAAATGTACAAGATATGGTGCTGACACAAGATGCTTTGATAGATTATCACTGTGGTTTTGTATGTGGAGAGTCAAAAACAGTGTATCCTAGATGCTGGGTTATATTCATCACCTCTCTGCGCTGCAGATGCCAACGTGGTCAAGATTTCAATTGCAAATAGTCATCTTGCGATTGCAACTTGCATTAGCTTAATTGCCAATTTCAATTGGTATATCTGCATATTAAACACAAAGGTCAGAAATGCACAGAAGGCATTTGGTTGCTTCATTGTGCTTCAAAACTGCAACATGTCTAGCCTGTTAGTACATATAGAGAATATCTACAGTATAGGAATTTATTCTGTGCTACACAGGCTTTAAGCACTGCAGGAGTCCATTTGGATGTAATTTGAATCTATCTTAATACATCGGTCACACTGTTTGTAACATTAAATTGCACAATGTGATGTCCAATGTATGACAGTGTTGGGAGTGGAAGTGTTCGGTGTAAGGTGATGATATTCCAGTGTGTGGTGATGGTGTCTGGTGTAAGGTGATGTTATTCCAGTGTGTGGTGATGGTGTTCAGTGTAAGATGATGATATTCCAGCGTGTGGTGATGGTATTCGGTGTAAGGTGATAATATTCCAGTGTGTGATGATGGTGTTTGCTGTAAAGTCATGATGTTCCAGTGTATGATGATGGTGTTTGGTGTAGGGTGATGATATTCCAATGTGTGGTGATGGTGTTTGGTTTAAGGTGATGATATTCCAGTGTGTGGTGATGGTGTTCAGTGTAAGATCATGATATTCCAGCGTGTGGTGATGGTACTCGGTGTAAGGTGATGATATTCCAGTGTATGATGATGGTGTTTGCTGTAAAGTCATGATATTCCAGTGTATGATGATGGTGTTTGGTGTAAGGTGATGATATTCCAGTGTGTGGTGATGGTGTTTGGTGTAGAGTGATGATATTCCAGTGTGTGGTGATGGTGTTTGGTTTAAGGTGATGATATTCCAGTGTGTGGTGATGATGTTCAGTGTGAGAAGATGGGGTGAGTGCGGATGTTCAGGAAATGGAGGAGATGCAGATGAGGGCAGTTTTAATGATGGAGTAAGGAAAACATCGTTCTTTGAAAAAGGAGGACACCTCCAATGTCCTGGAAAGAAAAGCCACATCCTGGGAATAGATACGATGGAGACAAAGGAACTGGGAAAAGGGAATAGCGTTTTTACAGGAGACAGGCTGGGAAGAAGTATAGTGAAGTTAACCATGGTAATTAGTAGGCTTATAAAAGATGTTTAGGAATAGTTATTAACCTTCAACCACCGGGCTCCTGAACGTGTGGAATCACCTTGACTCTGAACTGATTCCACAACCTATGGACTCAATTTGAAGAGCTCTACAACTCATGTTCTCAGTACTACTTATTTAGTTGTTCGTTTTTTTATTATTTGCACAGTTAGTCTTCTTTTGCACATTGGTTGCTTGTCAGTCTTTGTGTGTAGTTTTTCATTGATCCTATTGTATTTCCTTGTTCTATTGTGAATCATTATGTACTGTGTTGTATGATATGATAGTTTTTGGCAGATTTTTCTACAGAACTGGCTTGCCATTTCCTACTTCTACTATGAATGCCTGTAAGAAAATGAATCGCAGGGTTGTATATGGTGATTTATATGTACCTTGATAATACATTTACTTTGAACTTTGATTCAATGCAATTTCAAACTGAAATGCTTCAATATTTTGTGCCTGACAAATAGTCCCATTGAAGAACTTATTTACAACGGAAGCTGCATTTGACAATACACCTCTGAAGGTTCAAATATCTTTGTTGGGACAAAGTAGTTCACACGGATGATCTAAGCATTTTTGAGTTCAGAGATCCCAGACATCCAAGGTTAAGATTGTGTTGGCTGACTCTCTGAGTGCACAAATATCTGAATTATTAATAGGACAAGTTTTCCTATGACCAAGTTTGATCTGATAAGTGAGAATATTTAGTCTGGTCTGGCAGCAGCCCCCCCTCCCCAACCTCTGGAAGAAGGGTGCAAAGTAACTTAACTATATGTGCCCCATCATCTTATGCTTAGCTGATGCAGACAAGAACAAGGCATTTTCACATCATCTTATAAACCACATCTTTGTGCTGCCAGTACCCTGCTTTGAAAAAGCAGCCTGGACTCTGTACACACCTTTTAATTTCAAAATCAATTACTGCTTTTTCTTTACTTTTATTTTTAAAGCCTAGCTGGTCTTATTTGAATAATACCTATTGCCCTTTTCTATAACCCCCTAAAAGAAATCCAATGTCTGACAATTCTGTAACATACTGTATCGGCCTATAATGTCCCATGCCACAGGTGTCCAGAACATGGCCATGCAGTCCAGAACATGGAAGGGTACTGAGTGTGTGCCAGTGATGCCTAGTACATTGCAGTAATGTTCAGTGTTCCCAGTGTGCTCTTAAGTCCTTATTGGTCATATCCAGAGAATAGCCATTACCACCATTGCTGGTCAGTAATGTG
The DNA here is from genome assembly GCF_963921235.1 of Mobula hypostoma. Classification (NCBI taxonomy): domain Eukaryota; kingdom Metazoa; phylum Chordata; class Chondrichthyes; order Myliobatiformes; family Myliobatidae; genus Mobula; species Mobula hypostoma. The sequence goes on along the minus strand of NC_086118.1, from coordinate 6,242,490 downwards.
CTCTCCAGTGCATGGCCTTGATGTACAGTGTAGTGATGCCCAGTGTATCAGTGTAAAAACCAGTAGGTAACAATGATGTCCATTGGATGGTGGCTCTGTGCAATGTCTGGCAGTGATGCTTAGAATGTGCAATGATGTGGAGTCCGCGAGTATGTTATCGTGCATGGCAGTGATATCCTTACATGGTGGCATTGTTCTGCATATGGCTGTGATGAACAAAGTGCCACAGTGGTTCACAGTGTGTTGTGGTTCTGCTAACTGTGATGTTGAATGTTTGTGGTGATGTCTCTTGCCTTTCGGTGATATCCAGTGATGTCCAGTGAATCATGAAGTTCAGTGTCTTACATAACGTCAAGAGTGTGCGGTGTGATCAATGGAGTTGTGTTTTATGGTGGTGACTAGATGTGCAGTGATTTCCAGTGTGTGTGGTGAGTTTTCCAGTGTGCGTGGTGGTCCAGTGTCAGTGGTGATTCCCAGTGTGCGTGATGGTCCAGTATATGTGGTGATTTCAGTGTGTGTGATGGACCAGTGTCAGTGGTGATTTCCAGTGTGTGTGATGGACCAATGTGTGTGATAGTCCAGTGTAGGTGGTGATTTCCAGTGTGTGTGATGATTTCCACAACCTATGGACTCACTTCAAACAACTCTTCATCTCGTGTTCTTTATATTTATTGCTTATTTATTTAATTATTTATTTTTCCTTTGTGTTTACACAGTTTATTGTCTTTTGTGTATTGTTTGTCTGCCCTCTTGCGTATAGTCTTTCATTGATTCTGTTGTGTTGGATTAACATGAATGCCCACAAGAAAATAAACCTCAGCATTTTATATAGTGACGTATATGAACAGATAATAAATTTACTTTGAATTCATACTTTGAACAATGTTCAGCCAATGAAGCAGTCTATTCTTGAATTTGACTAGGTCTCAAGAACATTCAATGGACTGCATCCCCAGCAAAAGAGAATTTGACCACCTAACTTTTGACACTCAATAGCATAGCCATTGCCAGCTTTTCCATCATCAATACTCTGGGGATATCACCATTGACCAGAAACTCAAATAGACTAACCTCATAAATGAAAAATGCTGGAGGAAATCAGTAGGTCAGTAGGAGGGAACTAAACACTCGATATATCAGGCCAAAAACAACTGTTTATTTCCTTTCAGAAATGCTGCCTTATTGAGTTCTTCCAGCATTTTGTATGTGTTATTAGAGATACCCAACATCTGCAGAATCTTTTGTACCCACCACTTAAATAACTTGGCTTCTTGGCGAAGCCTGATTTGGAGTATTGTGTGCAGTTTTGGTCACCTACCTACGGGAAAGATGTAGGCAAGGTTGAAAGAGTGCAGAGAAAATTCACAAGAATGTTGTTGGGTCTGGAGGACCTGATTTATAAGGACGGATTGAATAAGTAAGTACTGTATTCTTTATAACATGGAAGATTAAGAGATTTGATAGAGGTATACAAAAATATGAAGGGTATAGATAAAATATTGTATCATTTCTTAATGCATGCATTACTAAATGACAATAAAAGAGGACTACGTGTCTTCATAATCTAAATGCAAGCAGGCTTTTTCCACAGAGCTTGGGTGGGACTACAGCCTGAGGTCATGGCTGAAGGGGGAAAGGTGAGAAGTTGGAAATGTGAGGGGAAACTTCTTCACTTAGAGGGGGATTGTGAGAGTGTGGAATGAGTTGCTGTCAGGATGCTAGAGCAGGGATCCAATCACAGAGCCAGTACTGCGCACACAATATTAATTGAGTAACAGATCCCGAGGTGCAAACAAAGTCGGCACCAAAGTTCAGGCAGAGATCAAAACATCCAGAGAAATCCAAAAACCAGAATCAGGAAACAGGCAGAGTCGATATTCAGATGGACAGAGTACAGATACGAATGCTGTAAAGGCTCAAGAAAATTCACCAGCACAATCTGGCAACAAACAGGTGAAAACACGGGACTAAAATACACCGGGCAATAAACAGAGAGGCAGATGATAGGTGGAGAACAATGAGACAGAAGTGGCAGCAAAATGGGTAATAATGAGAAACAGGTGAGAGGTGGAGTACTAAGTAACACGGGCCAGAGTAGAGCAGGAGCAGGGACAGGAGCACATGGGGCATGAAAACAAACAAGAGCACATGGCAATACAAAACCACAGACTGACGGCTAGGGGGAAAACACACAAAAAGACAGAGTTTAACTGGAGGTACTGACAGCTGCCAGCACAAGTGGTCCATGTGAGCTCGATTTCAACATTTAAGAGAAGTTTGGATAGGTACGTGGATAGTAGGGATATGGAGGGCTATGGTCTTGGTGTAGGTTGGTGGGAGCAAGCAGTTTAAATAGTTTCAGTATAGACTAAATGGGATGAAGGGTCTGTTTCTGTGCTGTACTTCTCTATGAAAAGAGCAGGTCAAAGGACAAGCATCCTGCTGAGAGCAGCTCAGCTCCTGACACCCTAAGGCCTTTCCATTGTCTCCAAAACACAAGACAGGAACATGAATAAATGTTCTCCGCTTGTCCAGGGTATAGTGTCAGATGCTGGGCAGGGATATTTGGAAGGAAGAACAGTTATTTTTCCCACCACCCCCACATACATTGAGCTGAGAGGCGTGGGTATGGATCTGTGGAGTGTGTGACGAGTTCGAGGAGAGATGAACAGTTGTTGCTGATAGAGATTACTGTTAGATGAGTATTGGAGTGTACCATATGGAGTGGCAAATAAGTCTGAATGCACCTAATCAGTGTACAGGAGCATGAGAAGAAGAGGCGACTTCACAGAGGTCCACAATTGAAGATGAAAAAAGCACGCATTGTGGCAATTTTCAGAGAACTGCAGCCAATCAGTGAATGGGATTTGTTAGCAAGCATGAATAAAACTACAGTTGGGGCAAATGGGGTGGACATTGTGTGAGTGGGCCAGTGTTAGAGTGAGGAGTCTTTGGCTTAGGCTTATCAGGCTAGGGTGAGGCAAGTATCTGGTAAGTTTTTTGTTCTTCTTCTTTATTCTTCATTCCTCATCTGTTAGAGTATAGTGAGAATGACTCCAGGGGCAGTGTTATGATCTTCATGTAAGAAGTGGGAAATCTGGAAGACCTCCCAGATAACCACATCTGCACCAGGTTAACCGAGTTACAGCTCCTTAGAGAATGTTTTAAGGAACTGGAGCTGCAGCTCAATGACTTCAGCTCATCCAGGAGACCGAGGAAGTGATAGACAGCAGCTACGGGGAAGAGGTCACCCCTAGGTTGAAGGAGAAGGTAATTGAGAGACTGTCAGGAAAAGGAAGGGAAATTTGCAGCTAGTACAAAGTACCCCTGCAGCCATTCCCTTCAATAATAAGTGTACTATTTTGGATACTGTTGGAGAGGACGACCCACCAAGGGGGAGATGCAGTGATTGGGTCTTTGGCACTATGGCTCAGAATGGTGGCGGGGGGGTGGGGACGGTAAAAGCGGACTGCAGTGATGATTGGAGATTCCATAGTTAGAGGAACAGAGGTGAGATTCTGTGGACGTGATAGAGACACCGAGATGGTATGTTGCCTCCCAGGTGCCATGTCTCAGATCAGGTCCATGGCATTCTAAAGAGGGAGGGGGAGCAGTCTTGGAACACATTGGCTCCAATGACATAGGTAGGAAAGGCGAGGAGGTCTGGAAGACAAATTTTAGAGAGTTAGGTAGAAAACTAAAAAATAGGACCATCAGGGTAGTAATCTCTGGTTACTCCTGGTGCCACGTGACAGTGAGGGTAAAAATTGGAGCATTTGGCAGATAAACGTGTGGCTGAGGCATTGGTGCAGGGGGCAAGGATTCATAATTCTGGATCATTAAGATCTCTTGAAGGTACGACCTGTACAAAAGGGACCAGTATCCTTGTGGGCAGGTGTGCTAGAGCTGTTTGGAAGGGTTTAAAATAATTTGGCAGGGAAATGGGAACCAGGGTGACAGGACTGAAAGGTAGTTGGTTTACAAACAGAGGCAAGGAGAGGCTGATAACAGGGAAAAATTGCAGTCAATGGAATGAGTTGCAGTGTAAACGAGGGACAAAATCGAAAAGGGTGATGAATAGAGGACTGAAGGTGTTATATTGGAATGCACGCAGTATACAGAATAAATTAGATGAATGTGTAGTACAGTTATGCTATAGGCATCGCTGAGTCATGGCTGAAAGATGATTATAGTTGGGAGCTTAACATCCAAGGATACACGTTGTTTCAAAAGGACAGGCAGGTAGGCTGAAGGGGTGGGGTGGTTCTGTTGGTTAGAAATGAAATCAAATCCTTAGGAAGAGATGACATAGGATCAGATGTAGAATCTTTCTGAGTAGAGTTAAGAAACCACAAAGTCAAAAGACACTGATGGAAGTTATATACAGGCCTCTGAATAGTAACCAGGATGTGAGCTACTAATTGTGATTGGAGATAGGAAAGGCTTGGTGTTGGATCTCAGAAGGGATAATTTCTAGAATTTCTACAAGATGGCTTTCTTGAACAGCTCGTGGTTGAGCCTACTAGGGGATCAGCTAATCTGGATTGGGTGTTGTGCAATCGTCTGGAATTGATTAGAGAGCTTTAAGGTAAAGGAACCCTTGCAGGGGGTTGGGGGGGGGGGAGTAGCAGTGATTATAATATGATAGAGTTCATCCTGCAATTTGAGAGAGAGAAGTTAAAATCAGATGTATCAGTATTACATCTGATTTTTTTGTGGAGTAAAGGGAATTATGCAGACATGAGAGAGTAGCTGACCAAAGTTGATTGGAAGGTGACATTAGAATGGATGACGACAGAGCAGCAATGGCTGGAGTTTCTGAGAGCAATTCAGAAGGCGCAGGATACATACATCCCAAAGAAGAAGATGTAGTCTAAAGACAGGATGACACAACCTGCTAAGACTGACAAGGGAAGACAAAGCCAACATAAAAGCCAAAGAGAACGTATATAATAGAGCAAATATTAGTAGGAAGTTAGAGGGTTGCAAAGCTTTTAAAAAACAACAGAAGGCAATGAAAAAAGTCATAAGGAGGGAAAAGCGGTAGGCTAGTCAATAATATAAAAGAGGATACCAAAAGTTTCTTTAGATACATAAAGTGTAAAAGAGAGGCGAGAGTAGATATCAGACCACTGGAAAATGATGCTGGAGAGGTAGTAATCGGGGACAATGAAATGGTGGACAAACTGAACAAGTATTTTGCAACAGTCTTCACTGTGGAAGACACTAGCAGTATGCCAGAACTAAGGTGTCAATGGGCAGAGATAAGTGAAGCGGCCTTTACTCGGGAGAAAGTGCTTGGGAAACTGAAAAGTCTAAAGGTAGATAAATCAACATGTCTAGATTTACAGGTATACATCCCAAGGTTCCGAAAGAAATTGTGGAGGCATTAGTAATGATCTTTCAAAAATCAATAAATTCTGGCATCATTCTGGAGAACTGGAAAATTGCAAAATGTCAGTCCACTGTTCAACAAGGGAGAGAGGTAGAAGAAAGAAAATTATAGGTCAGACCTTAGTGGTTGGGAAGATGTTGGAGTCAGTTGTGGTTGCAGGGTGCTTGGAGGCACATGATAAAATAGATTGAAGTCAGCATGGTTTCCTTAAGGGAAAATCTTGCCTAGCAATTTTGTTGGAATTCTTTGAAGAAATTACAAGCAAGATTGACAAAGGAGAATTGGTGGACATTGTGTACTTGGATTTTCAGAAAACCTTTGACAAGGTGCCACACATGAGGCTGCTTATAAAGTTAGGAGCCCATGCTATTACAGGAAAGATACTAGTGTAGATAGAGCATTGGCTGATTAGTAGGAGGCAAAGAGTGGGAATAAAGGGAGCCTTTACTTCTTGACTGCCAGTGACTAATGGTGTTCCTCAGGGGTCTGTGTTGGGACTACTTCTTTTTACGTTATATGTCAATAATTTTTGATGACGGAATTGTTGGGTTTGTGCCCAAGTTTGCTGACATTGCGGACATTATGAAGATAGGTAGAGGGGCAGGTAATGTTTAAGAAGCAGGGAGGCTGCAGAAGGACTTAGACAGATTAGGAAAATGGGAAAAGAAATGGCAGGTGGAATACAGAGTCAGGAAGTGTGTGGTCATGCATTTTGGTAGAAGAAATAAAAAGCAGACTATTTTCTAAATGGAGAGAAAAATACGAAAATGCAAAAGGACTTGGGAGTCTTCATGAAGGCAGGTTGGGTCAGTGGTGAGGAAAGCAAATGCAATGTTAGCATTCGTTTGGAGAGGACTAGAATAGATAAGAAGGGATGTAATGCTAAGGCTTTATAAGGCACTATTAAGGCCTCACTTGGTGTATTGTGAGCAGTTTTTTGCCCCTTATCTAAGAATGGATGCACTGACATTGGAAAGAATTCAGAGAAGGTTCATGAGAATGATTCCAGGGATGAAAAGGTTACCATATAAGGAAAAATTAGGGGGATCTTATTGAATTCCATCAATGTTGAAAGGCATTAATAGAGTGGATATGGAAAGGATGTCTGATATGGTGGGTGAGTCAAGGACTAGATAGCCTACCCCCAGAATAGAGGAATGTTCATTTAGAAAAAAGATGAGGAGGAATTGCTTTAGCCAGAGAGTTCTGATCTGTGGAATTCGTTGCCAGAGGTGGCTGTGGAGGCCAAATCATTGGATATCTTTAAGACAGAGGTTGATAGATAGTTAATTTGTCAGGGCATGTAGGAAGATGAAATGGCAGAGCAGACTCGATGGGACAAATGCCCAAATTCTGTTCCTATATCTAATGGTCTGATGAGTCCAGCAAAGTATATATTGGAGCTGAGATTTGATGATGTTTTCACGAGCCTTAAACAAGCATATGAATCAACTAACTCCTTTCAGCCTTGCCTCCATTTCTCATTGTTACCACCAGGTAGGAGATACAGAAGCCTGAAGGCACACACTTGGCGATTCAGGAACAGCTTCTTTCCTTCTGTCATCTGATTCCTAAATGGACATTGATGCTTTGGACACTACCTCACTTTTTAAACATTTTTTAATATTTCTGCTTTTGCACATTCTTTAAAATCTATTCAATATACGTAACTGATTTACTTGTTTTTTTATTATTATTTTTAAAAAATTTTTTTTCTCTCTCCGCATTGCAATGTATTGCATTGAACTGCTGCTGCTAAGTTAACAAATTTCACGTGACATGGCGGTGATAATAAACCTGATTCTGATTTGGGTGCTTCAGTACTCTGCAGTCTCCAAGAGGATTCTGGGAGACAGAGGCAGTATACGCAAACCTCATGGTAGGCAGGCTGTGGGACAGGGTGCAAGCCGATATTTGACTCCATTTCGCCAATTAAAGCTTCCATTGGCGCCGATTAAAGCGACAAGGGAGATTGAAACATCGAGGCGAGTGCAGAGGGTGAATGCTGGTGCCTGCCTTTTGATCATTAGTGGGATCGCTCTGCTATACTACCAGAGAGGAGAGAGCCTGGCGCTGTGCCCGGAGAATGCTATCCAGGTTTTCTGTGTTTTTTGGTTGTGGACTTGGACTACAGACTTTTTTTCAGTCCTGCAGTTTTTATATTCTGTGTATTTGCCTGATCGCTGTTGTTTCTCTGTGCAGGAAACGGGATTTAAGCCTGTTCTGTTTTTGTTTTTTTGGTACAGGGAGGGGGGATTTGGGGGTTGATGGTTGTGCTGCTTTTCTTTTCTTTGTTTCATTGCTACCCGGAGAAGAATTTCAGAGTTGTATATTTTGATAATAAATGAAGCTTTGATACCATGCAGCCAGCCAATCTAACTCACTCCTGTATGCCTCCTTGTCACCATTGTTGCCAATGGAAGTTACATTTAATTTATGTTCATGTAAATTAATGTAATTTATGTGTGTCATATTTGTAATGTATGTGATGCTGCTGGAAAAAGAAGTTAATTTCCATAGCAATGGTTTTGCCATGGATGGACTCTGCTGGTGATGCACAGCTGGTAGCAAACAAAACTACAAATCACTCTATTAATCACACTTTTTCTCAGACTCAATCACTGCGATCAATAGCCTGTAACTTCCCTTTTGAGTTTGATCTGTTATGACCTGGCATTTTTTTTGTGTGAACTGAAGTCTCGAAGGTGCAGGACTTTTGCAGTAGGCATTACAGGCTGAATTGAGGTAACAGGGCTCAGTCATGAGAATGAGGAAAGGGCCGATATTTATCCATTGCTGGAGCAGACTTGGCAGCGATTCGAAGTGACAGAACCGAGGTGAGGCAAGTAGAGACAATGCAGAGTCGAGGGTACAGGGCCCGGACCTGGGCCTGAGAGCAAGAAAAGACCTGAGGTTTAATCAATTTAAGAATCGGGCCAAATTGAAAAATTCAGGTATGGCAAAATTGAGGTGGTGGGGCATGGGTCTGAGAGCATATCAAAGCAGTAGGGCCCGGGTCTGAAAGTGAGGTTTGAACGATTTAAATGCTGGGCTAGATTGAAAAGATCACGTTGGGGCTGGAGGCGAAGGACAAGCCACTTCAGTTTGCTGCTCCACAAGGTTTACTCATCTCCATGCTGAACTAAGGCTGTGGCATGCAACTAACGGGCTCCTGGATCTGCTGAGACTGGCTGTGTGACTGTGGACTCACTTCATGAGCTTCAGTTCTGAATGTTATTTGCTCTTATTGTTTGCATGATTTGTTTTTTTTTTCTGTGGATTGGGTGTTTGGTGGTCTTCTGTTTTTTAATTGGTTCCATTGGGTTTCTTTTTTTAGTAGCTGCCTGTAAGGAGGCAAATCTCAAGGTTGTATATAGTATATATACTTCGATGATAAGTGTACTTTGTACTTTGAACTTTGCTTTTTGTCTCTGTATGTATTGCCTCTTAAAAAATTTGAACTTGAACTTGCCTGAGCAGGTGCAAAGAGTCTTCCTATTCTTATGACTTTATGAGGATAAAGAGGAATACTGTATATGAAGGTTGGTTCACACACAGAAAACATCAAAGGGTATGGGGAGAAAGCAGGAGAGTGGGGATGACTGGAAGAATTGAATCAGCCCACGGTTGAAGGGCAGAGCAGATTTGAAGAGCCGAATGGCCTACTTCTGCTCCTATATCTTATGATCTTATAACAAAAGATAGTGATTAAATTAATAATTTTCAGGTTGGCAAGCTGTGGCTGGTCTAGTATCATAAAGATCAATGCTTGGGCATTAGTTGTTTGCAATCTTGATTACTGAGTCTGTTGTAGGAACTGAATGTAATGTGTCCAGGTTGGTTTATGATACTAAACCAGGGAGAAAATAAACTTCCACACAAGATGCATGGTGTCTGCAAAAGGGTTTATATAAGTTAACTGAATAGACAAATTGTGACGTAATGGAGTATAAAATGGAGAAAAGTGGGGTTGTCCACTTAAGAGGGAAGACTTGAAAAGCAGATATTTCTTCAAAATGGTATGCTTTCTCCCCATACCCTTTGATGTACCATTATTAAATGATGTTCTGAGAAATCTGAACCAAAATCTGTACCAAAAATAAAAATCACAGCAAGTCCATGTGGAGATTAGGCAGGCAATTAAGCAAGTAAATAAAAACATAGAAAACCTACAGCACAACACAGGCCTTTCGGCCCACAATGCTCTGCCGAACATGTACTTACTTTAGAAATTACCTAGGGTTACCCATAGACCTCTTTTTCTAAGTTCCATGTACCTATCCGAGAGTCTCTTAAAAAGACCCTATCGTATCCGCCTCTACCATCATCGCCGGCAACCCATTCCATGCACTCACCACTCTCTGCAAAAAAAACTTACCCCTGACATCTCCTCTGTACCTGCTTCCATTCACCTTAAAACTGTGTGCTCTTGTGTTACCCATTTAAGCCCTGGGAAAAAGCCTCTGACTATCCACACGATCAATGCTTCTCATCATCTCATCAAATGAAAGGTTAGCCTTTCTTGCAAAGAGTTGACATGTTAGAGGAAAGAAGGCCCAGTGCAAATCTACAGGCCTATGATGACTGTGCTTAATTTTGATCTCCTTATTTAAAGAAGTATCAATCTGACTTAGTGGTGATATAGCTGAGGTTCGCTAGGCTGATTCCCGGGGTGAGGGGTTGTCTTGGAAAGATTCTTTGAGTAGAAGATGCCAGTGAGTCTTTAGAATCCTCCATTCCAGAGAACTGTGGAAGTTCAGTCATTAAGTATCCTCAAGGTATGAAAGATAGGTACTCGGCTACAGGAGAATCTAGAGCTCTGAACAGGGAAGCAGGTACAGAGGAGAACACTTAGAATAAACACTGCCACAGGTTTGATCTAGGGACAGTCTTCAGGGGATATGCATATTTTATGAAGTGCCCTCCTTTAAGCACCAAATAGCTTCAGTTGAAATGTCATATCATGAATATGCATTGATGCAATAAATAACGTGACTGAATGTGGCTATTATTGTAATGAGGAGCATCGATGAATTTTAGATGCACAGAATCAAGCCAGCATGGATGACTTACAGATCACAACTTCCATGCATATACAAAAGTTCATTCAAATCCTTCCTTTGTCATTCATAGACAGTGTTTAGTTGGCAAGGATAATTGCTTCAGATTGTGCAGACAAGCTTCACCTACAATTGGTGGAGATAACGCTGGAGGTCCCAGCACATTATCTCTCAGCTCCAAAAGATTCACTCCAACTGCAGATAGCCCAACACATCCATCACCATGGTACTCTGCCTTATGACAGCAGCTTCATGCTGAACATACTCCTTGTAATTCAATTGGCTGACTCTCAATTGTCAAAGAGCTATGTTCTAATCTTCAGTATTTTTCGGCTACTGAATGAAATATTCAAAACAGATCCTGCTCCTGGGTTTGCTAACTAATTTTTGTAGACTCTAGGCTATTCCTAGGGGGTTGGTAACCCCCATGCATTGTTAATATGCTTTGCATTTGAAATTCATCCTTTGGCAATGCCTGCAGCTGTTCAGAAAATAGGGAGAGGAGGGGCTGGGTAGTTGCTCCAGTACAGTCTAAGGAATCTGGAGATGTTAACCTGAGATCTGACCACCAGTAGAAGATTATAATTAGATTCGGACAGCCAGTACTCCCAGTGACATGTAATAACAAGTGCTGGGACAGGAGAGAGAAAAAGATGAGATAGTGTAAGAACAAGAGATTTGGTGTCACTTCAGGGGCAAGTGGGAGTTGTACAAATCAGGTGGATTGCACCCCACTGGGCAAGGACCAATAACCTGATGTGAGGTGAGGTGAAGTGGTTTGTTAGAGGGTTAAACCAGTTTGGCAAGGGTTTGGGGAGTGGAAATCTCATTTGGGATTGAGCAAGGAGAGAAGCAAATTAATGGAAGAATTAGATTAGATTAGATTCAACTTTATTATCATTGTGCCGAGTACAGATATAAAGCCAATGAAATGTACCTAGCATCTAACCAGAAATGCAAAGAATAGTGTTATTTACAAAATAACTGTGAATACAAAGTAAATGCTACAGCACACAAATATAAAAGTACTGAGACAGTACAATATGGGTGCAATACTGCTTAGCGCTGTGACGTGAGATTCAGCAGCGTCACAGCCTCAGGGAAGAAGCTCTTCCTGTGCCTGCTGGTGCAGGAGTGGAGGCTCCTGTAGCACCTACCGGATGGGAGGAGATGCATCCTTGATAACGCTTTCGCCCTCCCCAGGCAGTGTTTATGGTAGATGTTCTCAATGGTGGGCAATTGGGTGCTGCTAATCCGCTGGGCAGTTTTCACCACACGCTGGTGTGCTTTGTGGTCCGATAAGGGACAATTGCCATACCACACTGAGATGCAGTTGGTGAGTATGCTCTCACAGCGGTAAAGGTCTGTCAGTATCCTGGGACAGAGGTGAGCTTTCTTGATGCTCCGCAGGAAATAAAGGTGCTGTTGCGCCTTTTTGATCAGGATGGAGGAGTTCAGGGACCAGGTGAGATCCTTGGAAATGTGGACACCAAGGAATTTGATACACGCTCCACTACAACTCCGTTGATGTAGATGGGGACATGAGTGTGGCTCCTAGCATGCCTGAAGTCCACAATGATCTCCTTGGTCTTCTGGGTGTTAAGGGCCAGGTTGTTGTCGGCATACCACATGGCCAAGTGCTGGATCTCCTCCCTGTAGGCTGTCTCGTCATCCCCTCTGATCGGGCCAACCACCATGGTGTCGTCTGCGAACTTGATTATGGAGTTAGAACCACGTACAGGAACGCAGTCATAGGTGAAAAGGGAGTACCAAAGAGAGCTCAGCACACAGCCTTGAGGAACACCGGTGTTCAGGATGAGAGTGGAGGAGGAGACGTTGTCTAACTTAACTGATTGGAGTCTGTTTGTCAGAAAGTCCAAAGTCCAATTGCAGAGGGATGAGCTGATACCAAGCTGACGAAGTTTGGCAATCAGCTTGGAGGGGATCACAGTATTGAATGCCGAACTAAAGTCGATGAACAGCATTCTGACGTAAGAGTTGGGGCTGTCCAGGTGGGCAGGGCAGAGTGAAGTGCCGTGGAGATGGCATCTTCTGTTGACGTGTTGGTGCACAGACAAATTGATGGGGGTCCAGGGTAGTGGGCAGACAGGATTTCAGATGTGATAGTACCAGGAGGAGGCAAAACAAATAGCAGAAACATATAAGCCATATATGGAAAAATATTGAAATGGCAAAATTAGAAGTACTACATCTCTGATCAGTATTCAGAGCAGGCAGATGCCACTAACTGAACTAAACAGGTGTGATCTCATTGCCATTATGGGAGCTTTTCTGCAGGGTGACCAGGACTGGTTAAATGTTGAAGGATATTCAGTAGTTAGTAAACAAAGGCAAAAAGTTAGAGGGTTGTGGCACTATTAGTAAGGGATTAGATTACAATTGTGTTGAGAAATGATCTTGGTTCAGTGGATCTTGATGTAGAATTAGAATCAGTTTGCATTGAACTGATGAAAAGCATTGCAGGGAATTATTTCTGGGCTACCAAATAGTGATTGTGATATTGGGCACACTGTTAATCAGGAAATTAGAGGCTTGTAACAATGGGAATATCAATAATTACTGAAGACTTTAACTTGCATATAGATTGGACAACTCAAAAACTTATATTGGTGATGAAGACATATTCATGGAATGTATATGAGATAGCTTTTAAATCAATATGTTCAGGTACCAACTAGGAAAAAAGGCTAGTTTATATCTTTTATTGTGTAGTAAGAAAAACATAGAAACATGGAAAACCTACAGCACAATACAGGCCCTTCGGCCCACTAAGTTGTGCCGAACATGTCCCTACCTTAGAAATTACTAGGCTTACCTATAGCCCTCTATTTTTCTAAGCTCCATGTACCTATCCAAAAGTCTCTTAAAAGACCCTATTGTATCCGCCTCCACCACCATTGCCGGCAGCCCATTCCACGCACTCACCACTCTCTGAGTAAAAAACATACCTCTGACATCTCCTCTGTACCAATTCCTCAGCACCTTAAACCTGTATCTTCTTGTGGCAACCATTTCAGCTCTGGGAAAAAGCCTCTGACTATCCACACGATCAATGCCTCCCATCATCTTATACACCTCTATCAGGTCACCTTTCATCCTCCGGCGCTCCAAGGAGAAAAGGCCGAGTTCACTCAACGTATTCTCATAAGGCATGCTCCCCAATCCAGGCAACATCCTTGTAAATCTCCTCTTTACCCTTTCTATCATCCTTCCTGTAGTGAGGTGACCAGAACTGAGCACAGTACTCTAAGTGGGTTCTGACCAGGGTCATATATAGCTGCAATATTACCTCTCGGCTCCTAAATTCAATTCCACAATTGATGAAGGCCAATATACCATACGCCTTCTTAACCACAGAGTCAACCTGTGCAGTTGCTTTGAGCGTCCTATGGACTCGGACCCCAAGATCCCTCTGATCCTCAACACTGCCAAGAGTCTTACCATTAATACTATATTCTGCCATCAAAATGAGCCACTTCACATTTATCTGGGTTGAACTCCATCTGCCACTTCTCAGCCCAGTTCCTATCAATGTCCCGCTGTACCCTCTGACAGCCCTCCACACTATCCACAACACCTCCAACCTTTGTGTCATCAGCAAACGTACTAACTCATCCCTCCACGTCCTCATCCAGGTCATTTATAAAAATCACAAAGAGTAGGGGTCCCAGAACAGATCCCTGAGGCACACCACTGGTCGCCGACTTCTGTGCAGAATATGACCCGTTTCTTCTGTGGGCAAGCCAGTTCTGGATCCACAAAGCAATGTCCCCTTGGATCCCATGCCTCCTTACTTTCTCAGTAAGCCTTGCATGGGGTACCTAATCAAATGCCTTGCTGAAATCCACATACACTACATCTACTGCTCTTCCTTCATCAATGTGTTTAGTCACATCCTCAAAAAATTCAATCAGGCTTGTAAGGCAGGATCTGCCCTTGGCAAAGCCATGCTGACTATTCCTAATCATATTATACCTCTCCAAATGTTCATGAATCCTGCCTCTCAGGATCTTCTCCATCAACTTACCAACCACTGAGGTAAGACTCACTGGTCTATAATTTCCTGGGCTATCTCTACTCCCTTTCTTGAATAAAGGAACAACACCCGCAACCCTCCAATCCTCCAGAACCTCTCCTGTCCCCGTTGATGATGCAAAGATCATCGCCAAAGGCTCAGCAATCTCCTCCCTCGCCTCCCACAGTGGCCTGGGGTACATCTCATCTGGTCCTGGCGACTTATCCAAATTGATGCTTTCCAAAAGCTCCAGCACATCTTCTTTCTTAATATCTACATGCTCAAGCTTTTCTGTCTGCTGCAAATCATCACTACAATCACCAAAATTCTTTTCCACACTGAATACTGAAGTAAAATATTCATTAACTGCCTCTGGTATTTCCTCCATTTCCATACATACTTTCCCACCATCACTTGATAGGTCCTATTCTTTCAGGTCTTACCCTCTTGCTCTTCACATACTTGTAGAATGCCTTGAGGTTTTCCTTAATCCTGTCTGCCAAGGGCTTCTCATGGCCCCTTCTGGCTCTCCTAATTTCCTTCTTAAACTCCTTCCTGTTAGCCTTATAATCTTCTAGATCTCTGAACCTTTTGTAAGCTTTTCTTTTCTTCTTGACTAGATTTATTACAGCCTTTGCACACCACGGTTCCTGTACCCCACCATAACTTCCCTGTCTCCTTTGGACATACCTATGCAGAACTCCACACAAATATCCCCCTGAACATTTGCCACATGTCTTCCATACATTTTTCCTGAGAACATCTGTTTCCAATTTAAGCTTCCAGTTCCTTGCCTGGTAGCCTCATAATTCCCCTTAAACCCTTTTCTAACTTGGCTGTTCCTATCTCACTCCAGTGTTGGAATGGTGACTTTTGAAAAGACTGACTATATTGTGATGTGATTTTACAATAAGCTTGAAAATATATAATTTAATCCATAAATGGGCTTCCAAATGTAAATATATTTACATTTAGGGTGAAAGGGGAAAGGTTTAGGGGGAACTTCACTCAGAGAGTGGTGGGAGTGTGGAACAAGCTGCCATCTGACGTGATAGGTGCGGGCTCACTCTTAAGTTTTAAGAATAAATTGGACAGATACATAGATGGGAGAGGTCTGGAGGGTTATGGACTGGATGCAGGTCAATGGGACTAGCGGAATAAAGTTTCGGCACAGACTAGAAGGGCCGAATGGCCTGTTTTCTGTGTTGTAGTGTTCAATGATTCTATAGTTCTATATAAACTATGGAGGTGTGTGGGGAGGTTGGTTGTGACTGATTGGGAAACTTCATGCAAAATTATTGCACTGGTTAGCCAGTGGACATTTGAAGAAATAATACAGGATATAATAAGAAAGGATTAATTTAAGACAAAGAGTCCCGGCCAGAGAAACAGCGCATCTGAGGCTAATGGGAGAAATTAAAGAAAGTATTAAATTCAAGAAAGAGTTGCCGAAAATAGTAGTAGGACTGAGAATTGGAAGTATTTTAGATCTCAGCAAGGGAGGACTTTTGATACCAAAAGAGAAGATAGAATATGAAGGAAAACTGATAAGAAACATAAACCTGAATTGGAAGAGCCACCTACGTTGATGTAAAAAGAGAAGGAATAGTGGAGGCAAATATAGAACCTTTCCAGCTTTGATGGGAGAATTTATAATGGTGACTGAGGAAGTGGCAGTGAAGTTTTAAAAAAATACTTTGTACTCACAGAAAAAGACATGAAAACCCTGTTAGAAATAAGAATAAAAGAATTCGGAGCACGAGTCGACCGTCTGGCCTGTCAAGCCTGTTCCGCCACGGCTGATCTTTCTGTGGACTCAGTTCCCCCTATCTGCCTTTTCTCTGTAATCCTTAATTCCCCCTAGCTATGAATCTTACTAAATCTGTCTTAAATATGTTTAATGAGATAGCCCCATTGCTTTGCTGGACAGAGAATTCTAGTGATTCACTACTCTCTGGGAAAAGCAGTTTCTCCTCATCTCCATCCTAAATGTATTCTTATAAATCACAAGGCTCTGCTCCCTAGATCTAATCTCACTTGCCACTGGAAACAATTTTCCTGCCTCTATCTTATCTATGCCTTTTATAATTTTATGTTTGTGTAAAATACCCTCTCATTCTTCTCAATTCCAGCAAGTAGAGTTCCAGGCAATTCAATCTCTCCTCATGGGTTAACACCATTCTTTCCAGAATCTTCCTTGTGAATCTCCTCTGCATTGCCTCTAAAGCCAATGCATCTTTTTTCAAGTGAGGAGACCAGAGCTGCATATGGTGCTTCCTGCACAGCCTCAGCAGTACCCGGTACAGATGCAGCATAGCTTCCCTGCTCTTAAATTCAATCTCTCCAGCAACGAAGGCCAACATTCCATTTGTCATTTTGACAATCTGTTGCACCTATAAACCTGTGATTAATGCTCAAGCACCCTCAAATCCCTCTGCACAACACCATGCTGTAACCCTTCACCAGTTAAATAATAATCTAATCTTCTATTTTCCCTTTCAAATTGGATGACCTCACATTTACAAATATTGTACTCCATCTACCGAACACTTGCCACTCTTCCAAATCGTTAATGTGAACAGTTGAGGGCCCAGCATCGACACCTTGGCACTCTGTTCAGCATTAAGTGCCAACTGGAGAATCAGCATCAGAATCAGAATCAGGTTTATTATCAACAGCATATGTTGTGAAATTTGGCAATACATGATAAATATAGAGAAAAAAATCAAATTACAGTAAGTATATAAGTCTATTAAATAATTAAGTTAAAATAAGTAGCGCAAAAAACAAATAAAAAGTAGTGAGGTAGTGTTCATGGATTCAATGTCCATTTAGAAATTGGATGGCAGAGGGGACAAAGCTGTTGCTGAATCATCAAGTGTGTGCCTTCAGGCTTCTGTACCTCCTTTCTGATGGTAACAATGAGGAGAGGGCATGTCCTGGGTGATGGGCGTCCTTAATGACAGATGCCTTCCCAAGACACTGCTCCTTGAAGATGTCTTGGATACTACATGATGGAGCTCACTTATCTTACATATTTCTGTAACTTACATCAATCTTGTGCAGTAGTTCCCCCCCCCCCAACTAGACGGTGATGTAGCCAATCAGAATGCTCTCCATGGTACATCTGTAGAAGTTTTCAAGTGTTTAAGTTAACAAACCAAATCTACTCTAACTCCTAATGAAATATAGCTGCTCTCTTACCTTCTTTATAGCAGCATAAATATGTTATATGGTTTCATGATCTATCCAGAAGATTCGACGGAAGGAACATTGTACACAGGTGCAGTGGAAGTTATCTGCAGTATACTGGACATTCAAGAGTATCAGGGAAGTGAAGTATGTGCAGTGAAAATTGTGACTGAGAAGGTGCTGAGGAAGCTTCATGGTCTGAGGGTGGATAAATCTCCTGGACCTGGTGGAATGCACCTTGGGGTTCCGAAGGAAGTAGCTGGTAAGATTGCGGAGGCATTGAAAATAACCTTTAAAGAATCAATAGATTCTGGCATTGTACCAGATGAATGGAAAATTGCAAATATTACTCAGCTATTTAAGAAGGGTGGGAGTCAGCAGAAAGGAAACTATAGACCTGTTAGCCTGACATTTGGGAAGTTGTTGGAATCAATTGTTAGGGATGAAATTACGGAGTACCTGGAGTGACATGACATGATAGGCCAAAGTCAGCATGGTTTCCTGAAAGGATAATTCTGCCTGACACACCTACCGCAATGTTCTGAGGAAATTACAAGCAGGGTAGACAAAGGAGATGTAGTAGGAACATAGAAAACCTACAGCACAATACAAATCCATGGCCCCACAAAGCTGTGCCAAACATATCCTTACCTTAAAAATTACTTAGGGTTACCCATAGCCCTCTATTTTTCTAAGATCCATGTACCTATCCAGGAGTCTCTTAAAAGATGTGGCGTACTTGAACTTTCAGAAGACTTTTGACAAGCTGCTGCACATGAGGCTGCTTAGCAACATAAGAGCCCATGGAATTACAGGGAAGCTACTAGCATGGGTGGAGCATTGGCTGATCAGCAGAAAACAGAGAGTGGGAACAAAGACATTGGAGAGGGTTCAGAGAAGATTCACAAGAATGATTTCAGGAATGAATAAGTTACTGTATGAGGAGCGTCTGGCAGCTGTTGGGCTGTATTCCCTGGAGTTCAGGAGAATGAGGGAGGATCTCTTAGAAACATTTCGAATGTTGAAAGGCCTGAACAGATTAGATATGGCAAAGTTATTTCCCATTGTAGAGGAGTCTAGGACAAGCGGGCACAACTTCAGGATTGAAGGACATCCATTTAGAACAGAGATGTCGAGAAATTACTTTAGTCAGAGGGTGGTAAATCTGTGGAATTCGTTGCCACGAGAGGCTGTGGAGGCCAAGTCATTCGGTCTATTTAAGGCAAAGGTAGATAGGTTCTTGATTAGCCAGGGCATCAAAGGGTATGGGGAGAAGGCGGGGGAGTGGAGATGAATGGAAGCATTGGATCAGCCCATGACTGAATGATGGAGCAGACTTGATGGGCTGAATAGCCTACTTCTGCTCCTATTATCTTATGGTCTTAATAGTCAGCCAATCCTTTATCCATGCTCACTCATGTCACTGGTCTCGGAGGTCCTTAGGAGTCCAGAAGTCAAGACATGAAGCACTTTGTGGTCGAAGATCAACAATCCCAAGTGTCGGGTCAGCAGGCATTGAGGAGACCAGCAATCTCCAGGTCGATGAGTCCAAGGCAAAGATCCATATGGGCGGGAGTAATGAGGGACAGTGACCCCTAAGTCACTGGGATCAAAGGTCAGACCCTTGATCAGTGAGTTCTGGAGTTGATACCCGAAGATCAGCAAAGTCCAGAGGGCAAAGGTCAAAGTTCAGAGTTCAGCAAGTCTGCAGGTAGAAAGCCTGAAGGTTGAAGACCGAAGTTGGCGAATCCGGAAGTAGAAGCCTAAAGGTCGAGCCTGCTAGTTGTGACCAGGGACCTGAGGTTCAAGGCCCAATGTCTGCAACTCTGAGTCAGGAGCCAAGGACTGAATGCCTGGAGACATTCTGTCCTATCTGTGTGTGTGTGTGAGGGAGTGGCTGCATGGGGAGGTGGGTGGGAAAGGGATTTGTTTTGCTGTTGTTTTGTTCCATCATTGTTGTCGTTACTTACACTGTTCTGCTGAACATTGTGGGCATACTATATTGACACAGGGATGTGTGGTGACACTTGCTCCCATCATATCCTTGGGTGTGTTCGCTGTTAATGCAAACGATGCACTTCACTATATATTTCAAAGTACATGTGAGAAATAAATCTAAATCTAATCTATTACATTACTCCCCAACTCCATGCATCCTTAACTTATGGATCTCTTTTATTTGGCATCTTATTGAACACCTGCAAATCCAAATATAAAACATCCACCTGTTCCTGTTTATGCACTGTATTCAAAGCATCTTGGGTTCAAGGTGAATGAAGGAATTAATATTAGTAAAAGCATCAGTCCACAGAAGATGATGAGACTGAAAACAAATAAATCTCAATAATCAATATCCTAAGATAGTGCTCCTTGAAGATGTCTTGGAGAGCAGACACCAACAGAATCAACAAACTCATTCGTAAGGCCAGTGATGTTGCGGGGATGGAACTGGACTCTCTGACGGTGGTGTCTGAAAAGAGGATGCTGTCTAAGTTGCATGCCATCTTGGTCAATGTCTCCCATCCACTACATAATGTACTGGGTGGGCACAGGAGTACATTCAGCCAGAGACTCATTCCTCCAAGATGCAGCACAGAGCATCATAGGAAGTCATTCCTGCCTGTGGCCATCAAACTTTACAACTCCTCCCTTGGAGGGTCAGATACCCTGTGCCGATAGGCTGGTCCTGGACTTATTTCATAATTTACTGGCATAATTTACATATTACTATTTAACTATTTATGGTTATATTACTATTTATTATTTATGGTGCAACTGTAACGAAAACCAATTTCCCCCTGGGATCAATAAAGTATGACTATGACTATGACTACAGAGGCTAGTACATGATGGAGTTGATCTATAGGTTCTAGAATGATTCTTGTGGACTGATGAGAAACAAGAGTGACCCCATTATTCAGGAAAGGAAACAAAAATCATTTTCCTGTAAGCCTGACGTTATTAACTGGAAAACTAGAACTTTGAACAGTACAGCACAGGAACAGGCCTTTCAGCCCAAAATATTGCAAT
The DNA here is from genome assembly GCF_963921235.1 of Mobula hypostoma. Classification (NCBI taxonomy): domain Eukaryota; kingdom Metazoa; phylum Chordata; class Chondrichthyes; order Myliobatiformes; family Myliobatidae; genus Mobula; species Mobula hypostoma. The sequence continues at coordinate 6,221,777 of NC_086118.1, read as the reverse complement.
TAAATACCTAAGTAAACTAAACCCTTCAGCCTACACAATGTCCGTATTTCTCCATTCTCTGCACATTTATCTGCCTATCTGAGAACCTCTCTATTATAATTAATAAGAATAATAAATACTTAATTGATCCCGAGTAGGAAATTCTTTTGTTATAACAGCAACATTCGAAAACACACTTAGCAGTGTGCAGACTTAGCTAATAATAAAATTTAGAATAATAATATACACAATAATAAGAATCAGAATCAGGTTTATTATCACCGGCATGTGACATGAAATTTGTTAACTTAACAGCAGCAGTTCAATGCAATACATAATCTAGCAGAGAGAGAGAAAAAATAATAATAAATAAAGCATAATAATAAATAAACAAGTAACAGTTACATATATTGAATAGATTTTTTTAAATGTGCAAAATCAGAAATACTGTATATTAAAAAAGTGAGAAAGAAGTCCGAAGCTTCAATGTCCATTTATGAATCCGATGGCAGAAGGGAAGAAGCTGTTCCTGAATCGCTGAGTGTGTGCCTTCAGGCTTCTGTATCTCCTACCTGAAGGTGACAGTGAGAAAAGGGCATGCCCTGGGTGCTGGAGGTCCTTAATGATGGATGCTGCCTTTCTGAGACACCGCTCCCTAAAGATGTCCTGTGTATTTTGTAGGCTAGTGCCAAAGATGGAGCTGACTAGATTTAATGTGCAATAATGCACAATAATAATGTACAAAATAATAAAGCAAATTCTACTGTACTATGATGTATGTTCTCCTGTTGCACAGAGATGAACTGTTGCATATGCTTATTGCATTTGGTAGGAAAGAATGAGCTTGTTTGAAAAGGTGTTCCACTGCTTATTCAGTAGGTCATGGAGAGAATGTGCCAGATTGTCCACATATGCAGAGGATCTTACTGCAAGAGAATTTGAATACAGGTGTAACTGCAGGTGTACAGGTTTAACTGCAAGTATATGGAGCCCTGGTGAGTCCAAACATGGAGAATGTGTGTAATTTGTGCCCTTACCTATAAAAATATATATATAATTATCATACAGGAAGACTCCCTCTACTGAGTGTTGGGTTGGCCGATTTACCGTATATAAAGAGACTGAGCTTGAGTCCTCGGAGAGAGAATGAGAAGAGCCCTCACTGAAGCCTACAAAATTCTTACAGGGCTGAACAGGTTAGATGCAGAGAAGATCCAACAAAAAAACTGGGGTCACAGACTCAAAATAGGGATAGCACTGAAATGAGGAGAAATCATCCATGCTGATAGTGGGGAATTTTTGAAATTCTCTACTGCAGAAGATCATGGTAACTCAGATAATGACATCATTCAAAGATAGTTGGATTTCTGAATATTAAGGAATAATGCAGGAAAATGGCATCTTAGCTGTGATCATCCATGGTAGAACAGGCTTGAAGGGCTCAGTAACCTACTCAGGTTCCTCATTATTATGATCATTTTTTTCCAAGGAAAAAATGTGATAGGAAGTAGGTGTAGATGTAAGATTTCAAACTATTAATCGGGAATTAACAGTTCCCGTAGCAGTTCTCCTATCATGCTTTACGAATAACATCACAAGCTTAAAACAAACTATCCAACTCAGTCTGAGCAATCCTAAATGTCATCGAATTGCATAAAATGGAAATACTCCATTCAGCACTCTACAATTGTTCAGCAGGCTACAATCAAGTTCATACACTCTTCAGGCTATCAATCTGTTGGAGCAAACAAAGGAATCTTTTCTTTAATTGTAGGATAATCCTGCAACTATTGTTACAGGAATGTTATCTTTTATTGTTCCTTTTGATTCTAGTTAGTGGCAGTGAATCTTTCTGCAGAGTATTTAGGAGCAAGGAACTTCAGTCTTGGCAAATTAGTGGTCCGCATTTTTGCACACACATGCAGTGCAATTGTGTGGTTGTCAGAATTTCCCTTTGCTGTTTTGATACGATGCAAGCAATGGGTCCAAACATGGCTGCCTGAATGAGTTATAAAAAAAAGATGCTGACCAGATATAATACAATACATAATAGTGATACTGACTCTACTAGGTGTAGTAACGACTAAAATGGCGTTATGTTGTTTGCATAATAAATAAAATAACAGATACCAGGGAGTGATTACGAGGCTATAAAGTAATCAGACGGTTCATTCAAATAATACGACTCTTTTTGCAGCCTGTGGCATTTGCATCTATTATATGCTAGCCTCGGGGAATCCACTGTTCTGCTTTGGAGCAAACAGCAAATAAACAGTGTTCGAGTTTACTCGGGAGCACGTTTCAATCACAATTCCATAATGCAATCTGGCGGTTGATAGATTTTTCACACTGTGTACTTGCCCTTGTCTACGTGCCGTGACGTGAAGCACGAACATGTTTCCAGCTTTAAGCAGCCAGGATGCTGGTCGGTGACCCTGGTGAAATGGTCGTCGAATGTGAAATGTATACTTTGTTTCCTCGCGAGTGCTGCCTGACCCGCTGGGTATTTCCAGCGTTTTCTCCTATTGTTTCGGTTTTCCAACTTCCGCAGTATTTTGGTTTTGCACTAATTTTTCAGGCCAGCTCGTGAGGCGGAAGGTGAAGAACCCCATTTAGCGTCGGCATACTCCCTGCTTATTGTGCTGCATTCTTATCGCTCTGTCAGTTCTGCTGCCAATTGATTCATCCCAGTTAGACTGTGATTGGTGGAAGTATTTTGACAATTTGATTTCCATTGGCAATAGTTATAATGTCACGATTGTGATTGGTGACGGGCACGGTGTCTCGCTTCTGATTGGTCACTGCTGGTATTGGGCGGGATTGCCTGTCAGCCACTGCTCTGGGTCCCTTTAAATACCCTTCAGCTGGTACACAGGAGAGCACAAGTGCGAGTAGCGAGTTATAACAAGCGGAGGGATGGGACCCTGAATATTTCAGATGATCAGCAATTGCATCAGGACAAGAGAGAGATAAAGAAAAGAATTACACCATTACAAAGGGCAGCCAAAGGCAGGAAACAGAGGGCACTCCCAAACAAAGAAGAAAGTCAATGCTACCATCAGAGGCTGTGGCAGGCGCAGCCTATTGCATCCTTGCCCTGCATCTGGGCTGCACTGTGACCAGGGATCTCTGCAGGAAGGTGAGGAGCTTCACAACTACACCGTTTTAGAATTAAATCGTGTAAGAGTATTAACCAACGGGAGAAGACCCTGGCAGCCACGAGAAAGTGTGTTTATTTGTTAAGCTAATTTGCTACAAACCATAACAGTAACGATGCAAGGATTAACCTTGCAATGGGAAACGTACGTGATTTTAAACTGTAAAACTGTATATTAATTACAGGTTTTGTTCCTCCTATGTGTAAAATTTAACTGCATTAAGCATCAGTGAAGAGTTGCTATTTATGATTATAATCGCAAGAATACACGCACGCACGCATCCAAATATTACTTTTCCTATATGCAAGATCAGGATGCACGGTCGACAGTAAACTCTGTCAATGCATTGGCTGGAATGCGGAATGAAAGGACGCAGGGTAACTGCTGGCACATCTGCAGCAGCGAAGCTCTTTTACTGTATCCGAGCTGAAGGTTGTGTCTGGATCCTGATGATAAATAACATCCCTTGTCTGCTGCGCCGTGAAAACAGCTTGCTTCAAGCAGTCTTTGAATAAACGACAGAAATATTTATGGAGATTTTTGTTAAAATATTTTTATTTAGCGTTTGATGGGAGTGGCGATGAGTTTATTCCGTAAATAAAGAGAAATAAGCGATCTCAATGGGTTCGAAAGACACATTTTCGCTGGAATTTTAAGGGGTTTATTTTGCTGTCAACAATAATAATCTACCTTTAAACAAATCTACCTTATTAAAGATCTGTCAGAATCGGATGTGAGGTGGGTTTTGCTTTAGATAAAAGGCTGCTGCTCAGAGCTGTTTAGACAGATGGTGCACTTGGTGTGTGTTTACTCGGTAACGAGGGTTACGGCTGACAAATACGGGAGTCTCTCCTTCAGTGCTTTAGCTACAGTGCAATAATAGCTAAGCGCCCCTAACAGTTGCCCTGATCTGTCTGGAAAGGTCTCCGATGTTGGTTGCACTGAACCCCACCGCCCTTCTATTACACTTGCCTGATACCATCATCTATGTGACCGCGCTCCGCGCCCAGCCTTGGCTAGCATCTCCATTGCTGTATTTTCCTGGTTGATCAGTCATTGTTTGTGTCCCAGGCAGTTCTTTGCTGCTTAAATATTCATTGCCAGATTAGTGAATATTGACCAACCTTCATTTTAATAAGTAATCGCCGATATACTTGTATCTTGAAGAATTCTTGTTGGAATATTTGGCGGAGATGTATTTTCTTAAAGCAGAGTTGTTGTATCCGAAACGCACCGCCACAAAGACTGCGGAAGAAGATTTAGTAACTTTCAAAAGAAGTAAAGGGGTAAATGTTTTTGCAATTTTATTACGAATTTGTATAGGCAATAACCTGTTGTGTCGTTGTGTCGCCTATGCATATGAAGCACGTTTCAGAAATAAAATGTCTTAAAACGAATGTATTGTACACATAAACAAGAGAAAATCAGCAGATGCTGGAAATCCACCTTAATGTTTCACCGTTGGCTTAAATAATATTTTGATTAAATGACGCAGTTTAGATTGCACCGGTTTACAAAGTAGCTTTGTCCTTCAAAGTCAGCAACCCCTATTTAAAAATTTCCTAGTGCATGGTTAAATGACCCATGGAGAGCAAAATCCTTTATGACCCGTGTATTGAAATCGTTGTCATAAGAACTGCGGAGTCAGGATAGTCAATAGAATTAATATTCTGTGTCTCTGTCGGGCGACGCTTTATTTACAAGAAGCGATGTTAAAGAAACTCTGTATGATATTACAACGTGAATCGCATCATGCAGGCTGATCACGCAGTATTGGCGATGAATGGAGACGGAGAGAAAGCCGAATAGGGGGAAAAGGATTCGCTCAAAGCAAGGAGTGAAGAGAGAAGCGAAAGTGGAAAACGGGAAGAAAGAGAAAGGGATAGAAGAAAGCAGTCAAAATAAGAGGGATGTGGATTGATGCAGGTGAGGGAACGAAGGGGGGAGGGAGCGAGACGCTGGGGAAGGGAGCAGAGACGATGATTCCAGCCTTCCCTCGTTTGTAGATGGGCCGAATCTGGCTCGCATTTTACATTCCGTCATGTTTGAGCGATTGTGAGCTCTTCAAACTAAAATGATCCAAGTATACACCTGATGCCCTCAGCGCCAAATCAAGGTCCCTTCCTGAATGAAATCCAGCCTGCCGCCGTTTATTTTGCTTGTGGAGAGCGGAGAGGTGTGCACAGGAGAGTTTCACCTCCAGGGGGTGTAAGAATGCCTACGAACCTTCATCCTTGCAAGTACCAGAGCTTGTAAACAAGCATGATGGAGACTGTCCGAGGAATGTGCTCTCTGCCTTTGCATGGAAGCGTCATCTAGTTAAGTGAGAGAGGGTTAGCTGGCAAGGGAGGTGTCGCCAACAGATGAAAGGGCAACGTGGGCTCCCTGAAACCACCTCAGTGAACGGGAGCAGTCAGCGCACACATTAGCCAGGACATCATGACAGCCACTCTCAACAGCTGGTAGGAAACTGCAACAAGCTCGTTACTGTCTCGACTTTTCCGAGATGTAGAGTTCAATTTCAATGTTGCATTGACCTCTCTGGGTCCCTAGTACATTGGCTGATGGAACAGGAGTGGACCAGTTTCTAACAAGCTACTTGGGGAACCTTTTGGTAATATATTGCTTCTCTGTAGCACCGGGTTGAACTGGGACTCAATGTTATGGTTTTAAGCCATTAAGTGTCCTTAGATCTTGTGCAGATCAGCTTGCAGGGATATTTGCAGACATTGTTAACCTCTCCCCGATTCAGTCTATGGTTCCCATCTACTTTAAGAAGACCATCATTGTATCCAAGAAAAACCAAGATAACTTGCCTTAACAACAACTGCCCAATAGCTCTGACATCTACTATCATTAATAGCTTCCAGAATCTGTTCAGAGCAGGTGTTAACTGCAGTCTCCCTGGCCCTACACTCATCACTGGACAGTAAAGACAACTACATCAGACTACCTGTCTATTGGCTACAGCTCAGTCTTCAATACTATAATTCCAAAGAAACTCATTGCCCAGCTCTGGACCATGGGAGCCTGCCTTTGCAACTGAGCCCTTGACTTTCTGACCGACAGACCACAGCCAGTAAGGGTAGGCAGCAACACCTCCACCAAGGTTATTCTGAACACTGGTGCATCACAAAGTTGTATCCTCAGCCTGTTATTCTACTTCCTGTACATGAATGCATGGCCACATTCTGCACTAATTCCATCCACAAGTTTGACCACCATAGAAGGCATATCTCAATTACTGATACTGCGAGTACAGGAAGGAAATGGGGAGCTTAGTAACATGTTGTCATGACAATATTTCCCTTGTCATGACACCAGGTTATCTTGTCTTTTTTCCCCTATGAATCTGCTGGAGTTGTCTATTGTGTCCGATGCAGCCACCTCTACAGTGGTGAGACCCATCATAAATTGGGGGACCACTTTGGCGAGTACCACCACTCCATACACCAGAAGCAGAACTTCCCAGTGGCCAAACACTTTAATTCTGATTCCCATTCCCGTTCTGACATGTTGGTCCATGGCCTCCATTTGTGCCACAATGTGGCCACCCTCAGAGTGCAGGAGCAACACCTCATATTATGTCTGGGTAGCCTCCAACCTGATGACATTAGTATTGAATTCTCCTTCCAGTAAAGAAATTCCCTCCTTCCCCCCTTCTTCTATCCCCCACTGCGGCCTCTTAAGTCTTGTCACCTGCCTACCATCCTCCCATCCTCCCCCCCTCCCACAAAGGATCCCTTCTTCCTTCCTATTCTTCAATGGCCCACTTTCCTCTCCTATCAGCTTTCTTCCTCTACAGCCCTTTACATTTCCTTCCACCTGGCTTCACCTATCACCTAACTATCCTCCTTCCCCCACCCCAAACTTCCTCCTTCTTTTCCAGTCCTGGGGAAGTGTCTCAGCCAGAAACATCAACTATTTATTAATTTCCATAGATGCTGGCTGACCTGCTGAATTCCTTCAGTATTTTGTGTTGGTTGCTTTGTATTTCCAGCATCTTCAGAATTTCTTAGGTTTAACATTTCCCTCTATCAACAAAATAAAAGAGATAGTTCTTGATTTCAGGAAGAAGAGTGGTACACATGCTCCTGTCTATTGAGGTTGAGAGCTTCAAGTTCCTAAGAGTGAACACCACCTGCTCCAGTTGGTGCATGTTGATGCCATAGCCAAGAATGTCATCAATTCCTCTCCTTCAGGAGGCTAAAGAAATTTGGCATGAACTTGTAAACCCTTGCCAACTTAGAATGATTACAGTTTGGTATGGCAACTGCTCTGTCTGTGACCACAAAAAACTGCAGAGAATTGTGGACACAGTTCATCACGTTACAGAAACCAGCCTTCCCTTTATGGACTCTCTCTACACTTCCCACTGCTTCAGTAAAGCAGCCAGCATAACCAAATACCCTACCCACCCAGGACATTCTCTCTTTTTCCTTTCTCCCATCAGGCAGAAGATACAGAAGTCTGAAAGCACATACCATTGGGCTCAAGGAAAGCTTCTTCCTTGCTGTTAGAAGACTATTAAATGGTTCCCTGTTGCAATAAGATGGGCTCTTGATCTCAAAAGCTACCTCATTATTGTCTTTCACTTTTTTGTTTATCTGCATTGCATTTTCTCTGTGTCTGTGGCTTTATTCTGCATTGTTATTGTTTACCTTGTACTGTCTGAGCGTAATGATTTAATTTGTATAAACAGTATGGAAGACGTGTTTTTCACTATACCTTCGTACATGTGATAATTCCACTACTCTGGAGTATGAGCACGTGGCTCAGGCTCCATTGTAGTGCTGAGGTTGCTCTGTAGGAATATTTCAATGAAATGTTAAACCAATGAATTGATCCCACTAAAGAGCTGAGAACATTCTCACGGCCAATGTTATCATTAAACACCTTTATTGACCATTTGAGGAAATGTGTGCTGTGTTAATTGCTTGATTTGTCTACACAGCATCATAAATTCATTCTTAATGTAGCTCATTAGTGGCAAAACTCTTTTGAACTCAAATGGGTGGGCTGAATGCAAAGTCATCCTTTCACATCAGATCCAGTTACTCAGTGAGATATTTGGGTCAGTTACAAGGGGGAATGAAGTAAAATGGAGCTTTACTCAGTAAAGTACAGTGCCTAGAAGTACAAATCAAGCAGGTAAAACCCTGCCTCTGAAACCCATGTATCTCTGGGCTAATTAAAAGGTGTGAAGATGATAGAATTGATGCTGTACCATTCTACTGCTTGGCATATTCTATATTGTCTTTTGTTCTGTGTGATAACTGAATGGTGAAGTTTGATCAAAGTGGCCCCAGAATATTAATTACCTCTCTCCACAGATGCTGCCTGATCTGCTCAGCATTTAAAATTTTTGCTTCAATTAATTTGATCTGTGTTGATATGTAAACTGATTTGTAAAGTCATGTGCAGTGATGACTATGCTGTCCATATATGTCTATCTAATTATCAATGATGATGTGCTCCCTGAAAGAAATAGTGTTATCTATTCATTGTGCCTCTGTGTGTGATGAATGGAATTTACAGATGACATATCATTAGGCTTCAGTCTCCATAAGCTAATTTGAGCTTCCCTTGGATGGTATAAGGCACTATACAAATGAAAATTCCGTCGTTTATGGTCCAGTTACATTATGAAGATCATGTCCGACAGTTGGTAGCACTCTCAACATTCCTCCATTTAGAAAGTTTACAGGTTCATGTCACTTCCCATGGACTTGAGCACCAAAACCTTGCATGTCATTGCAATGCATTTTTACAGAACACTAAACTTGGAAGGCCCTGTCTTAAATTTGGTGGAGTCTTTGGTAAGTTACAAATTAGTACAGATGTACCATGGAAAGCATTCTGACTGGTTGCGTGCCCGTCTGGAATTAAATCACAAGTGGCTGCAGAAAGTTGTAGACTCAGCCAGCTTCAATCTAAGCACAATGTTCACCACCATTGAGGACGTCTTCAAAAGCCTCAAGAAGGCAGCATCCATCATTAAATATCCTCACAATCCAGGACATGTCTTCTTATTGATACTATCAGAAGTTACAGGAGCCAGATAACACACACTCAACATTTTAGGAATTGCTTCTTCTCCTCCGCCATCAACTTTCTGAATGGTCCACGAACCCATGAAGACTACCTCACTATTCCTTAACTTATGTATTTTATTTTTAATGTATCTTAGTAATTTTTACTGTCTTGCACTGTACTGCTGCCACAAAAAACAAATTCCATGTAAATTTTCGGTGATAATAAATCCGATTCTGATGATTTTAAATATATGTCTGTCAGGTGAATGTAAAACAAAATCCCAAGTCCTATCTTGTAGAGGAGCTATAAAGTTATTTCTAAGTATTCTAAACCTATTTCTCCTACAGCCAACATTACTAACACACCTTATCTGTTTCGTATCTCATCCCTCTTAGTAAGAATTTGCTGTGTGTGTTTGTGGCAGGGTGGCCTTGATTACAACACTTCATTTGCAAGAAACTACTTCAAGCACACTGAAGAGCCAATAGCATTTCAATCCTGCCTAAGCTGTCGTGGAAGGCTTCTTCTTTTAAACTATAGCTTTGATTAGCAGAGAATTGTGGATCAGTGGAACAAATACTCAGGGCAGATGGGCCATATGCACTGGACAGATGCCATTGTGTTTGACAATATTTTGACATATTGGCCAGATTTTACTGTGATTGATTATCGGGGTGCTATGGGGCAGATGCCATTAGACTTGCCTGTCGTTAATGATCGGATATTCCTGACATGTAAGCTGTGATGGAAAACAAATAAAATGGTAAATGTTGGAATCTGCAACCAAAACAGAAAACGTTGAAAACACTCAGCCAAAAGAAACTGGTCAACGTTTTGATTCAGGTTTCTGACCTGAAATGCAAAGTGGTTTCTTTTCCAACAGATGCTGTTTGACTGTCTAGGTTCTTCCAGAATTGTTTGTTCATGTATCAATGTGACTAAGGGACAGGGATTATTTGACTACCAGACCATGGAAGTACTTTATGAGATGGACCATACATTGAAGGCAGATATCACCATGATTGGCTGATCAAACATTACTTGGCATTCACTTTGTGTGCTGCTGTGTTTTACCAACATATTTCAATTCTGTATAAAATGTACCAGAACAATATAATGATAAAGCATGAGTGATAGCACATCTTCTGAGAGGTATGATGTGGGAGAAGCAACATGATGTGAGAACAGCACTGCTTGGGTTGTTGATTAGATCTTCTGTTCTGGCTTAAATGAAGTTTCTGAATTTAACCTTGAGATAATGATGAGAACTTACTGTTTCATCTCCCTATAGGGCAAAGGATCTGAGGGTAGTGCCAGAGCTGATCTTGTTACAATTTTTGCCCTTCTGCGGCCATGAATTCTTCACTGATGACCCGAGGAACGAGCGATGTTCTGGAGGAGCTCCAGTTGCTCACAGCTCAGAACCTGGAACGGCTGGAGGTGAATAAGTACTACGAGGTGATTAGAGAGCTGGGAAAAGGAACCTATGGCAAGGTGGACCTGGTCATCCATAAGGTTAGAGGTATGTAATAATTGTAGCTGCTTCTTCACTGTAAACAGAAGCTTGTACTCATACTGAAACTACTTCTATACACCAAGCTCTAGCATCAGAGCTGAATCACAATCCTCCAAAATCTCTGGTATCTTCTCCACAAACCACCAATCATTTTGAATGCTCCATGCTCTAACCTTAATCTGCTCGCCTTCATTTATGACACCGTAAGATATAGGAGCAGAATTAGGCCATTGGCCCATCGAGGTTGCACTGCTATTTCATCATGGCTGATCCATTTCCCCCTCAGCCCCAGTCTCCTGCCTTTTCCCCGTATCTATCAACCTCTGCCTTAAATATACATAAAGACTTGGCCTGCACAGCTGCCTGTGGCAATGAATTCCACAGAATCATCACTCTCTAGCTAAGAAAGTTCTTCATCATCTTCTAAAATGATGTCCTTCTATTCTGAGGCTGTGTCCTCTGGTTTTAGATTCTCCCACCATAGGATACATCCTCCACTCAATCAAGGCCTTTCATCATTCAATAGGTTCCAAGTATGTCATCCCTCATTCTTCTGAAATCCAGTGAATACAGGTGCAGAGCCGTCAGATGCGTTTCATACGAAAAGCCGTGTCGGTGCAGGCGAGTTAAGCTGAAGGGCCTGTTTCTGTGCTGCATTACAACAAACCCAGGACATAAAGTGTAGGTGTAGCTACAGCCTCTCTGACTGGATGGTGGGACACCTGCTCCTGATTCCAGCTCTAGTGTTAGGTTTGGTAACGGTTCAGGTGAACCTGTTGTGGCACAGGCTCTCATTACAAGGTCAGGAACAAATTTCAGTGCCTTCAAGGTCTTTGTCATTAAAGGTTCAAAGGTTCATTTATTATCAAAGTATACAACTCTGAAATTCTTCTTCTCTGGGTAGCCATGAAACCAAGAAAAAAAAGAAAGCACGATCATCAACCCTCAAATCTTCCCTCCCCACACAAAACTCAAACAAAAATGGCACAGGCACATCCCTCCTCCCATACGAAAAAAACAAACAAAATGGAACATGTACATCAACTCCCAAATCCGCCCCCCCTCAGAAAACAAATGAGAAAGACTGCGTGAAAAACGCAGAATATAAAAACTATAAGACTGAAAAAAAGTCTATAATTCAAGTCCATATCCAAAAAGCAGAGAACCTGGGTAACATTCTCCAGGCAAAGCGGCAGACTCTCCGCTCTCTGGTACCAGAGTGATCAAAAAGCAGGCAGCTAGCACTCACCTTCTACATTCACCTCAATGTTTCAATCTCCCTCATCACTTTAATTTGTGCACGATGGAAGCTTTAACCGGTGCAACGGAGCCAAACATCGGCTCATGCCCCTTCCTGCAGTTCATCATGAGGTTCACACATACTGCCTCTGTCTTCTGGAATCCTCTTGGAGACTGCAGAGCACTGGAACACCCAAATGATCTCCAAACAGCTAAGCACAGGCTCCAAAAGTTCCAGTATCACATCCAAAATTAAAAACAAATGTAAAAGACATAAAAGAAGTGAAATATATAGTTTTATGATCTATCCAGATGTTGACCAAAGGAGCATTTTATGCAGGCGCCATCTTGACTGGAAGTTTGTTGAAAGTTTGCCAGGTCCCAACTGAAGTTCCCTAATACAGAGACCTATGCTATACTGAGCATGTCATGGTAACAGAGCTGTCAAATTTTGTGTGAGGTGTTAAATAAAGCCTCTTATGTGAAGACATCTACAGGTACCCCCTGCTTTTTGAAAGATCACTTTACGCCACTTTGCTTTTATGAAAGACCTACATTAGTACCTGTTTTCGCTAACCAAAAGAAATCCGAAGAGGATTTTCGCTTTTACGAAAAAAGTGTTCGTTTTGCAGCAAGCCATAAGAGAGTGACCCCCAGCAGCGAGAGTGGCGAAAAGCAAAAATAGTGTTCAGTGTGCCGTTATAGAGGCAGCGTGCCCCAGGCCACCATAGCTTTGAACTGTGTGAAATTTTCACTACGATTGACAGTGCTGTAATGGTTGCAGAGAAGTATGACTTTAATTTTGAAAGGGCATGTAGGTTTAGAGCAGGTTTGCAGGATGATTTGAGTGCTTACAAAGAACTGTACGATAGAAAAATGCGTGAACCTTCCAGTGTGCTCGCTGCCTTCCCAATTCTGGTTAAGTGAAACTACACTATACATACATTATCTCTACTTTATGTAGGTTGTGTATTTATCATATCATTTCTGCTTTTACTATATGTTAGTGTTATTTTAGGTTTTATGTGTTATTTGGTATGATTTGGTAGGTTATTTTTTGGGTCTGGGAATGCTCAAAAATTTTTCCCATATGAATTAATGGTAATTACTTCTTTGCTATACGCCATTTCGGCTGACGAAAGGTTACATAGGAACGCTGTACTTTCAGATAGCAGGGAAAACCTATATTTCATATCACTATACTGATAGGACCAATATTTATCCTTCAAAAATACTCCCTGAAAATGGATTATTAGAAGACTTTGTGGACCTTGCTGTGTACAAATTATTACCTTATTGGTTTATGTCAAAAGTTTGTTTATGTACTATCTACACACAGTAAACCATGCCACTCTTAGTATACTGAGGCAGTGAAAAACTAAACAGAATGCAGAATCTAGTGTTACAGTTACAGAGAAACTGCAGTACTTACAAACAGTAAGATGCAAGGTACATGATGAGGTTGATTGGAGAAATCAAGAGTTCATCTTTTACCATTTCAGATGTGTCTGTCCAATAGTCTGATAACTGTGGGACTGAAGCTATTCTTGAGTCGAGTATTACGGTGCTTTAAAAAACTTGTGATCAGCTGTAAACCACTGGGGATACTGTATTTTTTGCTGCATTGGTGTATAAAAAGCAAGCCCTTCACCCTGTCCTTAATACAAAGGTAAAACATATCCCAGTTTGGTGATGAAACCTTTGGTGATCTTTGAGCATCTTCTGCCTTTAGTGGTTGAGCTGTTTATAACCATATAACCATATATCAATTACAGCAGGGAAACAGGCCATCTCGGCCCTTCTAGTCCGTGCCGAACTCTTACTCTCACTTAGTCCCACTGACCTGTACTCAGCCCATAACCCTCCATTCCTTTCCTGTCCATATAGCTGTCCATATTAACTTTAAACGACAACATCAAACCTGCCTCAACCACTTCTGCTCGTTCCACACAGCTACCACTCTCTGAGTAAAGAAGTTCCCCCTCATGTTACCCCTAAACTTTTGCCCTTTAACTCTCAACTCATGTCCTCTTGTTTGAATCTCCCCCACTCTCAATGGAAAAAGCCTATCCACGTCAACTCTGTCTATCCCCCTCATAATTTTAAACACCTCTATCAAGTACCCCCTCAACCTTCTACGTTCCAAAGAATAAAGACCCAACGTGTTCAACCTTTCTCTGTAACTTAGGTGATGAAACCCAGGTAACATTCTCGTAAATCTTCTCTGTACTCTCTCTATTTTGTTGACATCTTTCCTATAATTCGGTAACCAAAACTGTACACAATACTCCAAATTTGGCCTCACCAATGCCTTGTACAATTTCAACATTACATCTCAACTCCTATACTCAATGCTCTGATTTATAAAGGTCAGCATACCAAAAGCTTTCTTCACCACCCTATCCACATGAGATATCCATATACACCATTATTCCTAGATCCCTCTGTTCTACAGCATTCTTCAATGCCCTACCATTTACCATGTATGTCCTATTTTGATTAGTCCTACCAAAATGTAGCATCTCACGTTTATCAGCATTAAACTTCATCTGCCATCTTTCAGCCCACTCTTCTAACGGGCCTAAATCGCTGTGCAAGCTTTGAAAACCTACTTCATTATCCACAACTCCACCTATCTTAGTATCATCTGCATACTTACTAATCCAATTTACCACCCCATCATCCAGATCATTAATGTATATGACAGATAACATTGGACCCAGTACAGATCCCTGAGGCACACCACTAGTCACTGGCCTCCAATCTGACAAACATTTATCCACCACCACTCTCTGGCGTCTCCCATCCAGCCATTGCTGAATCCATTTTACTACTTCAATATTAATACCTAATGATTGAACCTTCCTAACCAACCTTCCATGTGGGACCTTGTCAAAGGCCTTACTGTAGTCCATATTGACAACATCACTGCTTTACCCTCGTCAACTTTCCCAGTAACCTCTTCAAAAAATTCAGTAAGATTTGTCAAACATGACCTTCCACGCACAAATCCATGTTGACTGTTCCTAATCAGACCCTGTCTATCCAGATAATTATATATACCATCTCTAAGAACACTTTCCATCAATTTACCCACCACTGACATCAAACTCACAGGTCGATAATTGCTTGGTTTACTCTTAGAATCCTTTTTAAACAATGGAACAACATGAGCAATACACCAATCCTCCGGCACCATCCCCGTTTCTAATGACTTTTGAAATATTTCTGTCAGAGCCCCTGCTATTTCCACAGTAACTTCCCTCAAGGTCCTGGGGAATATCCTGTCAGGACCCGGAGACTTGTCCACTTTTATATTCCTTAAAATCTCCAGTACTTCCTCTTCTTTAATCATCATAGTTTCCATAACTTCCCTACCTGTTTCCCTTATCCTACACAATTCAATATCCTTCTCCTTAGTGAATACCAAAGAAAAGAAATTATTCAGAATCTGCCCGATCTCTTTTGGCTCCACACATAGCTGTCCACTCTGATTCTCTAAGGGACCAATTTTATCCCTCACTATTCTTTTCCTTTTGGTATAATGGTAGAAACCCTTGGGGTTTATTTTCACGTAATTTGCCAAAGCAACCTCGTATCTTCTTTTAGCTTTTCTAATTTCTTTCTTAAGGTTCTTTTTACACTCTTTACATTCCTCGAGCACCTCACTTACTCCATGCTGCCTATATTTATTGTAGATATCTCTCTTTTTCTGAACCAAGTTTCCAATATCCCTTGAAAACCATGGCTCTCTCAAACTTTAAACCTTTCCTTTCAACCTAAGAGGAACATAAAGATTCTGTACTCTCAAAATTTCACCTTTAAATGACCATCATTTCCGTATTACATTCTTCCCATAAAACAATTTGTCCCAATCCACTCCTTCTAAATCCTTTCGCATCTCCTCAAAGTTAGCCTTTCTCCAATTAAAAATCTCAACCCTGGGTCCAGACCTATCCTTCTCCATAATTATATTGAAACTAATGGCATTGTGATCACTGGACCCGAAGTGCTCCCCAACACATACCTCATTCCTATCTCATTCCCTAACAGGAGATCCAACACTGCCCCTTCTCTAGTCGGTACCTCTATGTATTGCTGCAAAAAACTATCCTGCACACATTTTACAAACTCCAAACCATCCAGCCATTTTACAGTATGGGCTTCCCAGTCTATGTGTGGAAAATTAAAATCTCCCACAATCACAACCTTGTGCTTACTACAAATATCTGCTATCTCCTTACAAATTTGCTCCTCCAATTCTTGCTCCCTATTTGGTGGTCTATAATACACCCTTATTAGTGCTACTACCCCTTTCCCATTCCTCAATTCCACCCAAATAGCCTCCCTAGATGAGCCCTCTAATCTATCCTGCCTGAGCACGCTGTAATATTTTCTCTGACAAGCAATGCAACACCTTCCCCTCTTATCCCTCCAGTTCTATCACACCTGAAGCAATTAAATCCAGGAATATTCAGTTGCCAATCACACCCCTCCTGTAACCATGTTTCACTAATAGCTACCACATCATACTTCCAGGTATCAATCCATGCTTTTAAGCTCATCCATCTTTCTTATAATGCTCCTAGCATTAAAATAAATGCATTTAAGAAATTTTCCACCTCTTTCTCTCTGTTTATCTCTAACGGTGCAAACAACTTTACTATTTTCTTTTTCTTCCTTCTTCCCTACATCTGTTCCTACATTCTGGTTCCCCTCCCCCGCTTGTATCTAGTTTAAATCCACCCGAGCCGCTCTAGCAAACCTACCTGCAAGAATATTTGTCCCCCTTCAGTTCAGATGTAGACTGTCCTGCCGGAACAGGCCCTACCTTCCCTGGAAAACTGTCCAATTATCTATAAATCTGAAACCCTCCCTCCTGCACCATGTCTTCAGCCACGTGTTGATCTGCACTATCTTACTATTTCTAAACCTGCCTGCACGTGGCACTGGTAACAATCCTGAGATTGCTATCCTGGAGATCCTGTCCTTTAACTTGGCACCTAACTCCCTAAATTCACCTTTCAGGACCTCCTCACTCTTCCTACCCACGTCATTGGTCCCTACATGGACCACGACATCCGGCTGCTCACCCTCCCTCTTGTAAATACTGAGTATTCGATCCGAGATATCGCGGACCTGGGCACCAGGGAGGCAACAGACCATCCGGAAATCCCAATCTCTTCCACAGAACCTCCTATCTGTCCCCCTAACTATCGAATCCCCTATCACTACTGCTCTCCTCTTTTCCCTCCTTCCCTTCTGAGCTGAGGGTCCAGTCTCGGTGCCAGAGATGCAACCACTGCAACTTGTTCCTGGTAGGTCGTCCCCATCAACCGTATCCAAAAGGATGTACTTATTATTGGGTGGGAATGGCCACAGGAGTGCTCTGCTCATTCTGTCTATTCCCCTTTATTTTGAGGGTTGTGCATTGACTTTGTCCTGGGTGAGACAGCACCAGTTTCATCCCTTGCTGTAACAACACCGACCTGTTTAAGATCGGCTGCTGGCATGTTTTGACACAGCCCAAGTGTTCCAGATTTAGAACCGTTGAGAGGCCACACCTTGGGTGGAGATGTGTCCCTCAATCCTGAGCGTTTCTTAGGAATTTATTTGAGAGTTACATCAGAGCTTGACAATGGGACTATTAATACAGAGGAGCAGACTACAGGAGTATGTGTGCGTGTTGTGAGATTGGATGTGAGCATTTGTTTCTGTGGCTCAGCCTGTCCATTGTGTTTCAACACTGTAGAATGTCTACAGGGAGTGCTTTTCAGCCTGATATGGGAAATAACTTTCGCACCTCAGCACAACCTCGCAACTCTGTGCAACTAAAGAAGTGTTTTATCAATAAATGCAGCAGCAAAATTCATTCTCTCAAACAGAATGAGAATGAATGCTGATGAGTTGAGAGGTGGGTGTGAACCAGCAGAGCGGGAAGGAACTGGGCCATCGGTTACCTCCTCCTGAGATGACAGACTATTAGAACACCTCCTCTGATGCTCCCTCAGTGGCATGGATTTTGTGCTCATTTCTTGAGCCCACACATTGTTCAGAGGAGAGAGAACTAACAGTCCCAGTATCCTGACACCCTCTTGTTGTACCACCCCATTCAATTTGCCTAATTCTAGAAAACCTTTGCTCCAAAGTGGCAGTGCTAAAGGACCGCAGTCTCTGCACAGACGTAGTGTATAATATGGATTTGGTGGTTTAGTGTAGCTACACTAAAGATCAGAGACATTTCAGTGAATATTATTTCTAACCAACACACAGATCTACGGAAAAGAGTACAGTCAATGTTTTGGCCCAAAGAGTACAGTCAACTGTACTCTTTTCCATAGATGCTGCCTGACCTGCAGAGTTCCTTCAGCATTTTGTGTGTGTTGCTCGGATTTCCAGCATCTGCAGATTTTCTCTTGTTTGTGGTTATTACTAACCAGTTGTACTAATCCTTGGAGATTGGAGCTGTGTCACTTGCACTCTCTATTTTCAGTTCCAAGATCTGCCAGTGAGGCCAAGGTGGGAGCCACAGTCCTCCAACAGTGTGGCAGGAGCTACCTGACAGTGGTAGATCAAGAGGTTCTCCACTCCTTATGCCATTCATGTTGGACTTTGAGAGTTTCACTGACTTGAGGTTGTCAGCTCCATCCCAAAAGTTCCGCCTCCAACCTGCTCTTGAGACCCCAGCAATCCCCCACACTCAACAGCAGAGCTGACTGAGTGTAATTAGGGATTCAGTCCAGGGCATGTTGGTCCTGGAAGGGAGGAGAGTGATATTGGTTTGCTTTTCTTGCTAAAAGATTTGGAGGAATCTCTAGAGATATCAATCCAGAGCATTAAGGTGCTCCCTGTAGTTAGTCAGTGTTAGAAACATCAGAGGGCAGGAATCACTGATACCATGAAAGTTTATGGCCTTAATTGTCAACGAAGGCTGTGTTGGTACATTGAAAGTGAGGAGGTGGCACCTGAAATATGGTGCCCCTGAGACCACCCCTTGCTGCCAGATGATACCCAATTGACCTCTATCAGTTGTGTTCATCCTACAAGACCCAAACTGATCCAAAAATGTGAGTTTAACTCTGGTATTTCAGATATGTGTGCTGTTATGAAACTGTAATATTAATATAATAAACCAATTGATTTCCTAAAATTCTTTGGGGAATGGGTGTAGGCTACACTTAACCAATCTGGCCCTGTGCCACCAACAAATGACTCAGCCAGCATTAGGTTCTGTTTCTATAACTGAGAAGTAGCTAGTGGCAGGCACACCCAGGATATTTAGTTTCTATTGGTAGGATTTCCAAAACTGAGGGAGCCACCCAAAGGTATATTGAGTAGATAGAATTCAGGAGACAAACAAGAAAATAATTTGAAAGCAATTCAGCAAGTTGCACGAATGTGGAATGCACTGCTTGGAAGGTTGGTGAAATAAATTCCAAATTTCCGTAAGGAATAATTTCCATCAAAAACCTTGAAGATACTGGAAATCTGAAATAAAAAGAACAGTTAGTGGAAATACTCAAACCAGTCAGTCAGTATGTGTGAAAACAAAAAATGTTAATGTTTCAGCTTTGAGCACCAATGAAGGGTCTTTACCTTAAAACCTTAACTCTGTTTCCTCTTACACAGACGCTGAATGCACTTAAGTCCAGCGTTTTCTGGTTTAATTTAAGGACAAAAATTGATTCCATTTTGATAGAGCAAAGCTTTAGTCACTATGGAGAAATTAGACCTTAACTTCTACTCAAACAATTTTCAGAATGGCAGGCGGTGACTAGTGGGGTACCGCAAGGCTCAGTGCTGGGACCCCAGTTGTTTACAATATATATTAATGACTTGGATGAGAGAATTAAATGCAGCATCTCCAAGTTTGCGGATGACACGAAGCTGGGTGGCAGTGTTAGCTGTGAGGAGGATGCTAAGAGGATGCAGGGTGACTTGGATAGGTTGGGTGAGTGGGCAAATTCATGGCAGATGCAATTTAATGTGGATAAATGTGAAGTTATCCACTTTGGTGGCAAAAATAGGAAAACAGATTATTATCTGAATGGTGGCCGATTAGGAAAAGGGGAGGTGCAACGAGACCTGGGTGTCATTATTCACCAGTCATTGAAAGTGGGCATGCAGGTACAGCAGGCGGTGAAAAAGGCGAACGGTATGCTGGCATTTATAGCGAGAGGATTCGAGTACAGGAGCAGGGAGGTACTACTGCAGTTGTATAAGGCCTTGGTGAGACCACACCTGGAGTATTGTGTGCAGTTTTGGTCCCCTAATCTGAGGAAAGACATCTTTGCCATAGAGGGAGTACAAAGAAGGTTCACCAGATTGATTCTTGGGATGGCGGGACTTTCATATGAAGAAAGACTGGATGAATTGGGCTTGTACTCATTGGAATTTAGAAGATTGAGGGGGGATCTGATTGAAACGTATAAGATCCTAAAGGGATTGGACAGGCTAGATGCAGGAAGATTGTTCCCGATGTTGGGGAAGTCCAGAACGAGGGGTCACAGTTTGAGGATCGAGGGGAAGCCTTTTAGGACCGAGATTAGGAAAAACTTCTTCACACAGAGAGTGGTGAATCTGTGGAATTCTCTGCCACAGGAAACTGTTGAGGCCAGTTCATTGGCTATATTTAAGAGGAAGTTAGATATGGCCCTTGTGGCTACGGGGGTCAGGGGGTATGGAGGGAAGGCTGGGGCGGGGTTCTGAGTTGGATGATCAGCCATGATCATAATAAATGGCGGTGCAGGCTCGAAGGGCCGAATGGCCTACTCCTGCACCTATTTTCTATGTTTCTATTACATCAGAGTTAATTTAGCTTTTGTAGGGTTAAGGGATGTTTGCATTATAGAGAATATGAAGAAAGCAGAAGTCAAAACCAATATTTCACCCAATGCAAATCCAGTTTAATTTCATTAACCTTACATCAGAATTTCTAATGCTGCCTGTTCCTCTTTATTGAACTTCTCATCCATACAACTGTCTCAGAGTGGGGTTGCCAACTCTGATTCACAGATTAGTAGTGCCTGGGTTAATTGAGGTTGTGGGGTTCCTGGGGCAGCACATCTTGAAGGGCCTACTCCACACTGTATTGCTAAACAGAAAAATACATGACCTTCCCTCTTTTAACTGAGTCCCTGGTTTCTACACATGTACTGTAGTTTTCACAAAAGTGTTGTAAGCTAGTACATATTCTATTGACCTTCCACAAGGTTCAAAAATTCAAAGTAAATGTTTTATTAAAATATGTATACCATATACACCTTACAGGCTTCTTACAGGCATCCACAAAAAAAGAAACTCAATATGATCCACAAGAAACCCCACACAGCAAAGACTGACAAACATACAATGTGTGATAAAAGAGCAACTGGGGCAAACAATAAAAAAGTAAACCAATAAAAACTACTCAGAACATGAACCATAGAGTTCCCGAAAGTGAGCCTCTCATCTGATCACAAACCAAAAGAAATTAGTTTCTTTTATGAGAAATTATTTTTTCAAATGCTTGGTATTATAGCAAGGGAGTGTTTAAAAGATGGCATCATGCTCTTGAAGACTTTCTTCTTCATGTTATTCTCAACAACACTGGACCCTTTGCAACAACTTATCCTTTGTTACTGAGAACATTTTGCAATACCTTCATCCCAAATGGGACATTGATATGTGTCACTTGTCAAGTAACATTGATTCTCTTCAATGACATTAAGGTGGGCGTAACACACACAAAATGCTGGTGGAACACAGCAGTCCAGGCAGCATCTATAGGAAGAAGTACAGTCGGCGTTTCGGGCTGAAACCCTTCATTAGCAGAGACTGCTAACATGGGCATATTATGCTCGAAATGTGGGCAATGTGATCATCTACTGTGTTAGGGGTCACTTTATAATTTCTGCAGAGTTGAGCCGTCTTATCTACCACTACCTTGAAACTCCATTACTGTCACTGATGCCCCATGGCCCTCACAATGCTTAATTCTTCTACTTGAGTGTTGAAACATGTACTGGGCTATGCACACAGCAGATTAGACTGGCACATTCAGTTTTATGCGCTTGATGCTTGTGTAGGTATCCCTCAACATCTCTATGTTATTGCAGGAGCTTTAACAGGATGTGTTTAGGATGAGTACAACTCTACAATCCACTTTCAATATTCTCAAACAGTTTGCTTTCTAGACCTGTTGAACTGTTGCCATAGTCCAGCACCATCATGGATGAGTCTTGCCTTTTGTTGATCAGAAGGCACACTTGTTATTTGCCTAATGCTTACAAGGGTGACATACCTTCTTAACTTCACTCTGCTTCTTGTTCATGGCATCTTCCTGAACTTTGTCATGTATAATCCTCCTGATAGTAAAGCAATCAGGGGCTGTGTGATCATTCTGATAGATAGTTAAATTATTATTCCTTCTTCTCACTTTAAAATAGTCTCTTCATATTGCTCATCCTCTTCAATGTTATACAAACCTTATTTCCACATTTTTTATGATGTTTAAAGGGAAGTTGAGGAGGAACCTTGTCTTTCAGAGGGTGATGAATATGTGAAACAAACTGCCAGCAGAGGTGGTAGATGCAAGTTCATTATAACATTTAAAAGAAGTTTTGATATATACATGGATGAAAAGGGTATGGAGAACTATGGAGTACTGGGTGCAGGTAGAGTACACGTAGATGGGACTAGACAGAAGAGGGATCTGCTTCTGTGTGGTACTGCTCTATGACTGCAGTTGTTCCTTTCTCCCACTGAGACAGAGCTCCACTGCATGTTCTGCACAGGTTAGCCCTATATCCAGGGGCCTTCTGCCCATGTGCCCTTGCATTCTACATCTGGCACACCTTGCTGCTTTGAGCCAAAATCCTTGTGATTCTTACTGCAATGGTTAGAGGGCTTCACACACAGACCAACCCTCCCCATCCCTCCTGCTTATACAATGGAGCCCCCACTGCCAGCTGGTATTCAGAGTTTAGATTAACTTTCTGAACTGGCGGAAATTCCTTTGTATTTTTTAAGAGGCCATTTCCTTCAATTTGGTAATCTTGCCTAATTGTTCAAAATGTCAAATCTTGAATCATTAACTAAGCTGGACTGAATCCACTGATCCGTTAGACACAGAAAGTCGTCTGTGTTTAATTTGCAAGGCCGCCACATATTTTTTGGAGTAATTATACTGACACTAGTCTTCTTTTCTGAGCCCTGGTTACATACATCTAACTTGCCAGTCTCTGATGACGCTCTGTTGAAGTAATTTTGTAACTCCCCTGTAAGGTACAATATCAACTTTTAATAGTTCAATTTAATATCAGAGAATATATACAGTATACAACCTGAAATACTTACTCCTCGCAGGCATCCACAAAACAGAAGAAAGCCCCCAAAGAATAAATGATAGAAAAAAATGGTAAAACCTAAAGCCCTTCCCACATACAAGCAGCAGCAAAGCATCAATCCTCCCCCTCCTCCTGCCTTTTCCAGCAGGAAGCATTAATGCTCGCGCCCACCAAGCAAGCAATAGCAAAACCCCTATATTGGACCTGAACATAGTTTAGAAGGTTATGGGCCATGTGCTGGCAAGTGGAAATAGCTTGGATGGGCATCTTGGTTGGCATGGACTGTTGGACCAGAGGGCCTGTTTACATGTTGTATAAATATATGGCTCCATAACTTCAAATTGATCTTGAATTTGTCAACAATGTATGAGTCCTTTTCCTTCTCATGGGGCTGTTGTCTTCTTGATCTCATTCTGAGCATCTCCACTCTCATTCTCTGTTATGTACCCAAGACATCACTTGCATTTCATTGCTTTAGGAACTGGTCTTCTGCCCCTCATTGCTACCACCAAGATTTCTTGATGACGTGGTCCTTGGTAGTCTGGAAGGTTAAGGGAGTTAAAATATTGGAGAGTTTGAGCCCTGGGCTTTGTGGGGAGTGACACCAATATCACAAAGTGGTAAGGTTGCGCAGCAGAGGATTGTAGGGATCAGCCAGAAGTATAAAAACCAAAAAAGGTTTCTGTGATGGGAACCCAATAAGGAATTGTACTGAAAACAAAACACAGAACAGTGGGAATACTCAGCATTAGAAACATAGAAAACCTACAGCACAATATATGCCTTTCAGCCCACAAAACTGTGCAGAACGTGCCCTTACCTTAGAACTACCTGGACTTACCCATAGCCCTCTACTTTTCTAAGCTCCATATGCCTGTCCAGGAGTCTCTTAAAAGACCCTATCGTTTCCGCCTCCACCACCGCCGCCGGCAGCCCATTCCACACACTCACCACACTCTGCGTAAAAAAACTTACCCCTGACATCTCCTCTGTACCTACTTTCAAGCACCTTAAAACTATGCCCTCTCAGAGGATACTAACTTTATATGATTTTATTTTGAGTGCTTTTTCTTTATTATTATGAATTGTATATTAGTCATGTTTGTTTTGCACTGTATACATCTCTTTTTTGCTGGTGGGTTTTCTCCTGTTATATTGTAGAAACTCATAAATAAATTAATTTAAAAAACTCTGCCCTTTCGTGCTAGCCATTTCAGCTCTGGGAAAAAGCCCCTGACTATCCACACAATCAATGCCGCAAACGCCTTTGTGATGGCTACTTTTCACATTGTATGTCAATGATTTGGATGACAGAATTGAGGGCTTTTTGGCCAAGTTTGCAGACAATACAAAGATATCTGAAGGGGGCAAATAGTGTTGAGAAAGAGGGAGTCTGCAGAACGGCTTAGATACATTACGAGAATGGGTAAAGAAGTACCAGATGGAATGCACTATAGGGAAGTTTATGGTCATGCACTTTAGTAGAAGGAATAAAGGTGTAGACTATTTGCTGATTGGGGAGTGTGACCGAGTTTTTGGACCGGAACCTTCCATTTCCAAACTGCCTAGCCAGTTAAAGAGGTTGTCATTCCATCTGAAATATTTTGAAACTTTAATTTTGTTAATTATCAATAAGAATGAGGAAGAATAATTTGATACTTACTGTGATGTTACTCCTGAGAACATTTATTAGAAAGTCCTAAGGGTTAATTTTTGATTGCTGGAGATTCAGGGTGGTGACCCTAATTTGAAAAGCAGCCTGAAACCATGCTTCCACTCCATTGTTATTTACTCCTGCCCTACCCCTCCCCCCACTGAGTGGGAGCACATCTATACCACAAGCTGACCTCGGGGTTCATCAGAGGTTTGTTTCCTCCTAAGGAATGATGTAGTCTCTGAGCTCCCTCAAAGGGTAGGAAGCAGTACTGCAGCATTCAGATCTCTGCTTGCCCTAGAGTCCGTTCTCAGTATTTCCTTTGAATACTGAAATGCATACCACCAAGAAGAGCACAGAATGCAGTTTTGATGCTGTTCTTTCTGGGGACCGTGTTGGATCTGCTCCATTATTTTTTTGGTATTCTTCTTGTTCTGTTGTTCACATCTCTCCACTTCCCCCTCCAGATTCTCAGTCTGCCTTATCCTTCAATAGCTTTCCCAGATCCTGTGACTTTGGCCTCTCCTACACCCCATTTCCATTGCTCCACTATTAATGGCAAGGCTTCCAGTTGTGTAGATAGTGAACTGTGGAATTTCTTCCAGCTGCTCTTCTTCCTTAAAGCTGCTCTTTTGTCAGCCATGCCAATGCCCCCTTCTTTTGCTCAATGCTAGTTTTGGTTTGAATTGACTCATTTGAAGCACATTGAAATATCTGCTCATATTAAAAGCTCTGTACAAACATGTGTTGTTGTTTGTAAGGACGTTAATGTTAAGGCTGAAGACTTGTGGTGGAAGGGAACTGATCCATCAATCTCCATTGATTCTGAGAGAGACCTTAAGATAGAGGATTTGAGCTAGGGAGAGAAGCAATAGTCCATGTTTGCATTTAGGACATTACTGACATTTTAATTGAATACTAACAACCTCAGTTATTTCCAGCAGAGATCTTCTGCAGCAAGACACAGTTGATAGGATCAAAATTTTAAGTAGATTTGAGTGGAAGACCTGTGACCCAGGGAGCTGCTTCAGCAAGCAGTGGATACACAGAATTGCAGACATCTTTGGAATCATTTGCACCAATCCCATTAAATAATCAGAGAGGCAATATATTATCAAATCCTGCCAAGACCATGTGACAACTCTCTGTCGCTGTATGTCAAACAAATTCATCACGTGTAAGGCTCAGAGACATTTCTGAGGGATGTGCAAGACCATTATTCATTTTTGTACACATTAGGCAGTCTGGGGATGTTGGGAAAACCCTCATCTGATCAGCCAAAGTTTTCACTCTACATTTCTCAAGCCTTCAGAGTACTGCAGGATTACGAGAAACTTCTAAGAGAAGTTCCTGACTCGATTTTGTGTGTAACACTGCAGACATCATTCAGTTGGAATGGGCATGTCATCTGTTCTAAGTATGCAGTGCCTTTTATGTCAGAACATAGAAATATTTTCATTTTTATTAACTAGACCAATACAATTTATCAATTGTATTGAGGCAAATCAATTTACCCCTTTTGTATTACCATTCAATGTGATCATGGCTGATCAATGCTGCCTTCAGCTTCCCTCTATCCCAGCTTCCCATAACCCTCGATTCCTCAATCTTTCAAATAGTTATCTGTCATCACCTCAGGTATTTCTCCTCTAGTTAATTCCAAAGAAGAATTTTCTATGTGCCTCATTTTTACTGAAAAGCCTTTTACTCTATAACTAAAGTGGAAACATTTCAACATTTGCCTCTATCAAGGCTTCTTAGGATCTTATCAGTTTGATTAAGGTCACCCCTCATTCTTCAAACTCCAAGGAATACTGGGCCAATTTGTTTACCAGTAGGATACCCCATTAACCTGCTGAATCTCCTTTAGGCTTTCATGATACCACGATATTCTTTCGTAGGTAAGGGGGCCTAAATTCTTCCCTTATTTCTGGTATCACTCACCAATTATTACTCCCAATTTTTAAAACTTTAGCACCTTCACAATGAAGTCCAATATGCCATTTGGCTGCCTTATGACTTGTTAAACTTGCCTGCTAACTTTACTGATACATATACTAGACACAGGACCCCTCTGTAATTATTTGTAGCATCTTTCCATTTAGGTAATAATCTGACTTTTGATTCCACTTGTCAAAATGCATGACTTCACACTTCCCCATGTTAAACTCTAACTCAGTCTCTCTATATGTTATTGCAGAATCACTATATGGAGAGTTGCAATATGTCGGTTCACCTATTACATCACTGGCAAACTTGGAAGCCTTGCATCTTGTTCCCTTTTCCAGGTCATTAATGTAAACAGTAAGCAACTGAGAGCCAAGAATCACTTCTTGGGATCCTTAACTCATCCCCCAGCCTGAAAAGGCCTATTTATTCAAACTCTGTTTCCTATGTGACAGCTAGTTTTCAATCTACAATGTTTGTATGTCAATACACATCGTCTAACATCCTAGGCTCTTAGTTTCTGTGTGACATTTTGTCAAATTCCTTTTTGAAATCTAAATACTCTACATCTACAGGTTACTCTTTATCAACTCTCTCTGACAAATCTTTCACAAAACAGTCTTGCTCAGGTTTGATTATACAAGTTGAAACTCTGTAGTCTGGCACCCTTGGGACCTGACCAGTGCTGGAACTCAGAAATAGCCCCAATCACCTTCCTCAGCAGGAGATCTGTCTGAGTGGTGAATCTGTGGAATTCCCTGCCACAGGAAACAGTTGAGGCCAGTTCATTGGCTATATTTAAGAGGGAGTTAGATATGGCCCTTGTGGCTAAAGGGATCAGGGGGTATGGAGGGAAGGCTGGTACAGGGTTCTGAGTTGGATGATCAGCCATGATCACACTGAATGGCGGTGCAGGCTCGAAGGGCCGAATGGCCTACTCCTGCACCTATTTTCTATGTTTCTATGTTTCTTTGTAAGTATGATGGGACCACTGTGGGAAATCAGAACTGGAGAGTTCTGATACATGTCAGTTGCAAAAGTTGCACTGGTAGATACATTGGATACTGATTTGTACAGATGTTAATTAAATTTTGATCTCAGTTAAAATTAGTTGTTACTGAACTGTACTACATATTCAACGCATGCCAGGGGATGTGAGTTGCTAGACCACAGAATATTGGACCAGAGAGTTTCAACCTGCTTTCAGCCTTCTGAAATTGCCATTTTTCCTTTTATTATTTGGCTCTAGCATTTTGCCTTCAATAGGTGTTAAAACTAACTGGCTTACAGTTCTCTGCCTTGTGTCTTTTTTGAACAAGGAAGATCCAATCTTTCAGTGCCTCCATTGAATTTAGTCATTTCTGAAAATTTCAACCAATGTGTCCACTACTTCTGCACCACCTCCTTTAAAGCCATTGGTTGGAAGCTATTTGGGTGTTGTATTAGAACAATGCTGTGTGGAACAAGCTTCCAGCAGAAGTGGTTGAGGCAGGTTCGATGTTGGCGTTTAAAGTTAAATTGGACAGCTATATGGACAGGAAAGGAATGGAGGGTTATGGGCTGAGTGCAGGTTGGTGGGACTAGGTGAGAGTAAGAGTTCGATACGGACTAGAAGGCCTGTTTCCATGCTGTAATTGTTATATGGTTAATGCAATATACCTGCATTCATCAAACCCTTCGTTGGAACTGAAAGGAAAGGGGCAGAAGGTGGGGGGAGGAGAAGGAGTACAAGCAGGCAGACCAGGTGAAGAGGAAGGGAATGAAGTAAGAAGCTGAGAGGGGATAAGTGGATGAGGTAAATAGTTTGAAGACAGAGAAACCTAATAGTGGACCATGGAAGAAAGGAAAGGAACCAGAGGGAGGTAATTGGCAGATAAGGAGAAGAGGGATGAGAGGGTAATGAGGAATGGGAAAAGAGAGAAGGAAAGGGGAGTCAGAAATTACTGGAAATCAATGCTCTTTCTTCTCTCTTTTAGCATTCTTTTGTGTTTGCAGTATACCACAGTGCAAAATACCCCTATTGTATTGAAAATCTTGCAGCAGTACTTCAGATGTGACAGTCCATTAAGGATAGGATGATTTCTGGTGGTTGTTTAGTGCTGACATAGCCCACAACCTGCTCTTCACCTGATCTAAGCTGCAAATGTCTTTTTGACTTTTCTGTGACAGACTTCTATAACACCATTAGTTACTCCACAGTTGGACCCATATTTAACCCCCTCAATCACCAATAGAGCATAAAAATCTTAAAAAGTATTGAGAAAAAATTATAATTAGGCTGAGAACCCCAGGTCTTATGTGAATGATGGATAAAAGTACTTTTTTTCCTTGCTCCAGGTACAAAAATGGCTTTGAAGTTCCTGAGGAAGAAGACAACCAAACTGAAGAGTTTCCTCAGAGAGTACAGCATCTCCCTTTATCTGTCAGCCTCACCTTTCATCATTGACATGTTTGGCATCGCCTTTGAAACCGATGAGTATTATGTATTTGCCCAGGAATATGCTACAGCAGGAGATCTGTTTGACATCATTCCGCCTCAGGTACACAACCCATTTTGTGTTGTGTTTGACCTTCTAATCTGTAGTGTCCTTCAGTTATTTGAGAGATTTGCTACTATCCCACTATCCTCCCTTGCATAAGACACAATAATTTCTAACCTCCTCCTGGCCAGTTACAGGTACAGGCAGCAGACTTTTGTAGAGGGAATTGGGTGGGAGGTCGAGGTTAATCTATCCTAATTGCTATTTTGTTGTAAGGTTTACTTCATGCCGAGGCAACTCTGCACTTCTGTGATTGATTAGCACATGGGGGCCAGAGTGCAGAAGATAATTTAAACTTAGGTGTTTGATATTACCTTCAATAAAGTTACTTTGAAACAAAGGCCAAAAATTAGTTAAAATTAAAATTGATGCTCATTAAATTGAGAGGAAGTGGATATATATCAAAGTTTTTTTTTTGTTATGTTTAAAGTTTTGTAATTTGCTCAATTGTTGCCAATTCCTTTCAGTCAAATCAACAGTCCTATCTCCCTGGCTATAAAGTCATCTCTTTCTTAATTTCAAACTTAGACCATAAGATTTTTTTTATAGGTATCCATTAGTCTCATGAGACCATGGATTTGCACCTTGGAAGGTTTCTAGGGCACAGGCCTGGGCAAGGTTGTATGGAAGACAAGCAGTTGCCCATGCTGCAAGTCTCTCTAACGCCACTGATGTTGTCCAAGGGAAGGGCATTAGGACCCACACAGCTTGGCACCGGTGTCGTCGCAGAGCAATGTGTGGTTAAGTGCCTTGCTCAAGGACACACACGCTGCCTCAGCCAAGGCTCGAACTAGCAACCTTCAAATCACTAGACGAATGCCTTAACCACTTGGCCACGTGCCAACACAGACCATAAGATATAGAAACAGAATTAGGCCATTTGACCTATCAAGTCTGCTCCACCATTCAATGATGACTGATTTTATTTTAAACCCATTTTACTTTCTTCTCCCCATAACCCTTAAACCATTCAATAACCTATAAATATCTACCTTAAATACACCCAATGACTTAACCGCTACAGCTCTCTGTGACAATAAATTCCACACATTCACCGTCTTCTGGCAGAAAAAAAATTCCTCCTCATCTCAGTTTTAAAGGTACGTCATTTTATCCTGAGGCTGTACCCTCAGATCCTAGGTTTTCCTACTAATGGAAACGTCCTCTCCACATCTGCACTATTCAGGCCTTTCAGTATCTGGGAGGTTTCAATTCTTGTGAACCTCCTTTGGACCCTTTCCAGAGCCCAATTTCTTATCCTCCCTGGGTCTGAAGACCTCTAACTAAATACATTTTCGTTTTGATCCAAGTGAAAGTCCTTGCTTGAGTATATTCCCCCTTCAATTGACACCTTCTCTGTTATGAGAATCCTTCACCCTTTATGATTCTCCTTCAAGCCCTTAAGGGATTCTCCATGATCCCCTAACTTAGCGATGTATCTGTTACTTTTGTTTCTTGGGAGGTAGAGTGGTGAAGCTCGATGAGTTGCCAGCTCACAGAAGCAGAGACCCATGTTCATTCTTGAGCTCGGGTGTTGTCCGTGTGGGGTTTGTATGCACTTTCTGTGAATGCATGGGTTTCCTCTGGGTATTCCAGTTTGCCTCTGCCGACATTCCAAAGCTGTGCAGTAATTGGCCACTGGAATTTGAGTGTAGAATTATGGGGGTGGGGGGAATGGGGTGGGTTTAGAAGTGGAAGATGTTGAGAATGTGGGAGATAAATACTGGGAGTAATTTGGATTAGTGTGAATGAGTGTTCAGTAGTCTAGACTCAGTGGGCTGAAGGCCCTGCTTCTGCACCATACTGGTCCCCCTCTAAGCACCTCAGTCCTAATGTTGTGTTCTGGCAAACCAATGTTCTTGTGTCAAAAGTTACTTCACGACATAAAGCCTGGTTTCAACATGTGTTCATTATTCTCTCAAAGGTTGGTCTCCCTGAACAAATTGCCAAACGCTGTGTGCACCAAGTTGCTTTAGCTCTGGACTATCTGCACAGTAGGAAGCTGGTACACCGTGACATCAAGCCCGAGAACATCCTCATCTTTGACAAGGAGTGCCGCAAGGTCAAACTGTCAGATTTTGGAATGACCCGTCGGGCTGGTACTCCTGTCAAGCGGGTGAGTGGTACCATCCCTTACACTGCTCCGGAGCTCTGCGATGCCTCCAAGCATGAGGGCTTCTCCGTGGAGTACAGCATTGACATCTGGGCTTTCGGGGTGCTACTCTTCTGCATGCTCACGGGGAACTTCCCCTGGGAGAAAGCCCTCCTCTCAGACTCATTCTACGATGAATTTGTGAGATGGCAAAAACGCAGAGGGTCCAATGTGCCATCACAGTGGAGGAGGTTCACCGATGATGCTCTCCGCATGTTCCGGAAACTTCTGCCTATCGAACCGGAGCGAAGGTGCTCAGTCAAGGAGATATTCAGGTACCTGAGTTATCGGTGGATGCTAGACACAGATTGCAGTAACAGCATTGCTGATGGGAGCTCTTCCTCGGAGGAAGACCTGGTGGCCAGGATGAAGCAACAGAGTCTGTCTCCCGTGTGCAGCATTGCAAAGAATGGCATCTCCATGGAAACTCCATCCTCGCGTTTCACGTCTGTGACAACGTCCAGCTCCCTCTCATCTAACAGCAGCTATGAGAGGGCATCAAGGGAGAGCAACAACACCAGGATTCTGGTCACCACACCTATTGAGATCTGTGTCTAGCTGACATTGAAATGTCCGAGTCGTGGTTGCCTTTTAAGTGTGACAAACAACATGTCTTACAGAGTAACGAACTTATTCTTACTGAAGGAAACAAGTGTTTGTTGCTTTGGGAGTCATCGTGAGCTGTCAGCTGGGGCTCAAACTCCAATGGGGCTCGCTCTGAACTATTGATCTTCAAAGCCTTCACCTTAAGCTGATTCTCACCATTTGTGACTAAGTTGCTTTGTGTCTTTGGGTCAGGGAAGATGATACATGAGACACAGTGACTAACATCAGGAGATGAAATGGCTCATGGATCCAAAGAAACGAGGCACGACTTTTGCAAAGATCTCAACCGATTAAGATCGATTTCTGCAGAACGATCCACTTTTTCAATTATATATTGCGAGCAAATGTCAAGGGCACTGTTCAGTGACAAGATTGTGGCAGTTGCTTCTGTTCAAATGGCTTTTCTTCCTAAGGGCTTGGTAGTGTTCACTGAAAGGAGTGAACACTCTGCACAAGTCATCTTTACCAACAATCACCTTTCACTAATGTGACTGTGACTTCCCATTTCCAAACACTAATTTATTGGTTCAGATTTTTAAAAGTTAAAGTTAACCTTATTTTGCGCCTAGCAGCTTTTGTCCTCTCTCTTTCCCAGGCACTGGTAGCATGTGAGCTGATAACTGTCTAAACATCATACTTAATAACCAGTAGTAAGCTGATCTTACAACACTAATGAAGTTAATATTTCATCGAACAAAAATAGGTAACATTTAGATCATTGCTAGAATTAGGTAAGTTAAGTGATGAGGTAGTTTCAGTGCAAAGGAATAAACCCTGATGATCAAGAGCGAGGGCACCAACATCACTTCTCAAATACTTTTCATTCTGACCTCTTAACCCTTTTCATCCTGGCATGGACCAGCTGGACCATGCAGCCTGTTGCTCTGATGTGTTATATGTTCTGTGTCTATCCCTTGAATCAGTGTGTGCTCAAGGGGGTGGATTTTGTTGTCTGTTTCACTCCTGTGTCATACTGTGCCTGTTACAGTGAGGTCTGAATGGAACTAACACTGGTATCAGCAGAACTCAGGTGGTAAATTTAGGTAGTGGTGACATTGGGTGTGAGTTCAGAGCCTGTGCCAGCTTCTCCGGAGCATTGCTGGGAGCTTGCCTAAGGAGAAGTTGGGGGGAGAGGTGTTAAAGGAGGCCAGTTTGCAATCCAATTCCGATTAGTTCTCAATGTTTCCCAGAGAAGTAGTCTGTAGCAACTGCTTGAGGGGTTGAACTGTTTTAGAGATTACAACCTTTAAAACACCACAGCTGTTCAGCCGATAGGTGCACTGCCTCAAGACACCAATGTCCTGGGTTCTGCCCTGACTTCCAGTGCCATCTGTGTGGTTCTATCCCAATAAGCTTGTGGATTTCCTCCAAGAGATTTGGTTTCCAGTACAGGTTGGTAGGTTAATGCCACTTAAAAACGTGAGTGTGCAGGTGAGTGATAGAATCTGGGGGGAGGGGGCAGGGGGGTGTTGATGGGAATGTGGGCCAAATAACTGAGATTGATGTAGGATTGCAGTAAATGGGTATTTGATGGTCAGTGTGGTCTAGGTGGGCCAATTATTTTTATAGTTGTTAGGCTCCTGCTGTGTTTATCGATCCTTTGTCAAAGATCCTGTTGTCAACACGCAGCTGATTCCCTTCCTTTCCACATCTTCCTTGTATATAGAGAAAAAGGAAACATCAGTTCAGTGAATTGTGCAAATTACAATCAATATGTAGACTACAACGTAGTTCAACCAACTCCAGATACAGTGTAGAGTGTGAGACTTCCCTATCGGATCCTCAGTAGCACTGGGCACATGGAAAGTGCAAGAGAGGCACTGACCTCAGACTACTGTGGTCTCAACCATGGCACCCACAGCAGGGAAATTCTCTCTTGACTTTTTGCTGAAGGTTTTGAAGGTACAGTATGACTTCAAAAGTGAGGCATGCCTAGCAGCCAGTTGTCTGGGTAATGTTCTTGTGGCAGAGGGGTTGGGTTATGCATCTGATGAAGAAGTCAGGCTTATGGTAACTCTCAACAAGGCTAATGACTGAAGGTAATTTTAACTCAACTCGCTAAGTGGTATATAGAGACAGCAAAGTAAATGAAAGTAGGAATATCCAGTGGAAGACTGACCTAATTTATTGCTTATCCAGACCTCATCTCTGTAGTATTACTGTGATCTTGCAGTCCTGTTCTTGTGATGAAGCTCGAATTCCCATCTGCAGGCAGCTGGTAAAGCACCTGACACTAGTTGGTATTTATCATCTTCCAGTCATAAGGTCCATCCATGAAGCTAAGCAGTGGTACTGTGTCCTTTGACCCACTAAATGTAACAAAAGCCACACAACCAATTGGATTACTGGAAATCAAATTGTTGCCAAGGAATCTAGTTTTAAAACACTTTTTAAAAGATGAGAAAGTCCTTTAGTCTATCAGAGTTCAGGTGTGTAAAGTTACCAGGCAGAAAAGATGTTATCTGTGGCAACCGTTTGAGGGCACAATTGGTTAACTGGCTGGTGAACATTTTTAGGAGGATGTATGTGTTTACTCTTATAAGGCTCTGGCTACACTTTTTACTTCAGATTGCCTCTCGACATTCTTCCCAACCGGCACTCCTCATTCTTTAAACATCAAGACATGCAAAAAATAACAGGAAATTTAGGATAAGGCATCTTAACAGATTACAATCCTTGTGTATCTTCACTGTGCTTACAAAACAAATGTTTCTAATGTTAATGTATGGGCAATACGCTCTATATACTATCACTTATTTAACAAAGTTTTACAATGAATTGTCATAGATTTTTTTTTATCAATTTGAAAACCGAAAACATAGGGCTATGAAAATGGCATCATAGAGAAAACTTTGTGATGTATACTGTACCTGTATTCATTCTGCAAAGATTCAAGAGTGTTACTTGGCTGGAACTCTGCAGGAAGGAGCTGGAGATGGGAGCAGCCCAGCTCAGTTTCGTGTATGTGACCTGGGGGGGGAAGGGAGGGAAGTGTTGGAGAGGTGGAGCGGTGTGGCAGGACTGCAATCCACTCTTCTCTCCTTCATTATTGTCATCACCCAAGTGAGCCCAGCCATTGTTGAAAGGGCAATGCCTTGTTTGGAACAAGGATCAATGAATGCATCACAATATTTAGTGACAAACTTTAAAGGAATAATTTTTGAAAGAAAACTTCCTGTGAAAGCAAGACAGCAAAATCAATGAGGACCTCTTTGCAAAGGTTATATTTGAACTGGGAATCTTAGTCAGCTGATGCCCTGCTTTCTTCTAATGACTGGCAGAAGTGCAAATCAACCTAGATTGTCAATGTTCATCACTCCACTTTAGAAACGCACTCAATTGCTTCTTGTAGACAGTGCAACACTCCATATATAGTATAAAGGACCTCCCCCATACACCTGGTCTCCAAGATGTAGTGTGGGCTACTGAGCTGCCAAACCTTGTGTTTGAATTTTAGTGCAATGGGTATGTTTCTATTCAAAATTCTTCAGTTTCGTTCCTCAGTGAATGGTGTGTCGTTTAACTGTCTGTAGTTTGTGACAGCAATGCATTCTTTTAGTATCCACAGTTTTAGCTCTTAGCTAAAATGTTTCCTGAGCTCTTCTCAGAGCCATACGATCGATTCAATGGTTGCAATGCAATTTGTCTTCCTGTAAGACTTACTTTATAATTTGATTAAAACGACCTAAAAACAACTGTCTCATCACGTCCCTTTGATGCAACAAAAGGCCAAAGAGTGCACAGCATATGAAAGAAGGTGAAGAGGTTGCAACAACTGAGAGAATGTGAAGGTTGTACACTGCAGGGCAGAGTACAGAGAGTACAAAAAATGATGCATTTACAGAAAAGAGGAAACATTCACTGATGGTGCAGTATTAGAGCAGTTGTATTTAATTCAAAGTTCAGGCAGAATGAAATTTTCTAAACTAAGGATGGGCTTTTACTTGGTATGCTCAGTGCACAAGAACCATGGATCAGAGTTTTGATGGGACGAGTTTTGCTTTTTATCATCCATTCATGGGTTATGGACAATATGGGAAATAACATCATTTACAGGTCTTCCCTAATGACCCCTGCACTGGCAGGTCTGGAGTCACGTTAGGCCAGATCAGATATGGGTGACAGACTTCCATTGTGAAGACCCTGATGGAATAAAGGAAGCAAAGTATATTACACAGCTCTACAATAGTGATAGGAAGATATTACAATATGTGACAGAAATACAAATCGTCTACAATGTCAATAGCTTATAAAGCGGGTTTAATGTCAGCAGAAATTAGCACATTGCATTACAGGAGAGTGTGCACAGTACATCAGAGACATATACAGAATTAACAGCATTGACAGCTGTTTGAAGTCAGAAAGCTATTGATTGATGGGACACACTGAAAGAATGAGAATTCATCTCTGGTTGAGGTATCATGCAGAGGGAGAATTATTCCTTTCATATCAATTCATACGTCCAGTCCAAAATAAAGTTGTGTGGAAGTTACGATAAGCAACTCTATTTGGGATGTACTATTGCACATCACAAAACAATGCATATGCCTTTGAAAGGAGGGGTCTGATTTTCCACAAAGATTAATCTTGAAAAAGAAGTTGAATGTTAGGGGGCTTGATGTTGAGAAGGAATTTCAGAATGTTATGAGAAAAAGGTGATTCAGACCATCTCACCTGCTCTGCTATTCAGTTTGGTCATGGACAATATTCTGCATATTCCTTAGTACCCGTATCTGAAGATAATCTGCCTACTAGTTGATTCCTGAAATTGATTGTCGATTACTACCTCCATTTGTAGGAAAAACTGCTCTTAGGCTTCTGAATAGCTTTTGTCTAATTTGACATTCCCTCGTTCTTGATTGTCATAATGGAGAAAATAGTTATGTCTTTCTACTTTTTTTTTACATTTATTGGTTCACCTTTCAATCTCTTTCAAGATTCTTATAACAGTGCTTATATTTCAGCTGCCTAAAATTCAACATCATTCTGGTCAGTGAGCAGATAGCTCTGAAAAAAATATTCAAAGCATTTCCCAGATATCAACGGATGAAGCAAACAAAAACAACTTCACTTTCCAGGCATGTGGCCTCAGTGCTTCCATTTGGGATAATAAAAGGGACATCTTGGATCACTTCCCTACTTGGCATCCAACCATTGTCAACTCTCTGCCACTTTCCCTCTGCAAGCCCACATCATTCAATGTCCACCTGGGAAAAAGATCTCCCTTATGATTTCATCTTTCTATCTTCAAATTCCAAGCTTTTTATCTCTAGCCTTCCAGCATGAGGGCATTCCTCATAAAAACTTCATCAAAAACCACCACCTCTCTCTTTCCATCTATCTGTTCATCTCTCTCAACCCAGCTATTGCATTGTGAG
The DNA here is from genome assembly GCF_963921235.1 of Mobula hypostoma. Lineage (NCBI taxonomy): Eukaryota > Metazoa > Chordata > Chondrichthyes > Myliobatiformes > Myliobatidae > Mobula > Mobula hypostoma. The sequence goes on along the minus strand of NC_086118.1, from coordinate 6,184,245 downwards.
GCCCTTCTCCTTACTTTCCCTTCCATTCATTGGCTGAATTATTACACCTCCCTAATTTCTCATTTGAAGTTGGAGGAGAGCTCTTAGTGAAGGATCTTCCTCTCCATGTGAGGTTGATGATAATGACTTGCTAAATTTCAGAAGACAAGAACTACCAGACTGCTATAATTCTACAATCACTACAGTGGCAGAGCAGATAAGGATGGACAATCACTTTCCTTGAGCGTAATGGTTCCTCTGTGACATTCTGGTAATGTTGTGAAAATCTGAGGGTGGTGTTCCCATCTGTCTGTTATCATCGATCTTCTTTCTTTTCAAATCTTTATTATTATCATCCAAAATTAACAGGAGTACATCGAAGTAAGCAACACTTACAATGTCTCAAGAAAAAGAACATTATTTTAAAGATTGAAAAATTTTTGTGATTAAAAAAAACCCCTACTAAGTGAGAAAGTGGGAAAAGAAAACCATTAGGTGTTCAACCCTGGAACCATGCGTCATACAAAAAGCTTCTAAAGGTAAACATCAAACCGCCAGCAAAAAAAATACCAAAAATTTACAATTAGATCATGGAGGAAATCTATCAATTAACTCAAATGATAATAACGAGCAAATGAACTCTTTTTCTCAAAATCAAACATAGGTTCAAAGGTTCGACTTCTAATTTTCTCCAAACTAAGACATAGCATCACTTGAGAGAACCATTGTGACAAAGTGGGAGCTGATGTATCCTTCCACTTCAACAAAATGGCCCTCCTAACTATCAATGTAACAAATGCAATAACATGGTGGTCAGACACAGAGATACCACGGATATTTTGAGGAATTATTCCAAAAAGCACAGTGAATTTGTTAGGTTGTAAATTAATTTTAAGTGCTTTAGAAATTGTCAAAAAAACTGACTTCCAGAGCTGTTCCAATATAGAACAAGACCAAAACATATGTGTCAGTGTAGCTGTCTCAGTGTTACATGTATCACAATAACTATCAACAGTAGGAAATATTTTAGACAGTCTCGCCTTCGTCAAATGCTAACGATGTACAATTTTAAATTGAATCAATGAATGACTAGCACAGATCGAAGAAGAGTTAACCAGCTTCAGAATCCGCATCCAATCCTCCGTCATAAAAGTCAAATTGAGTTCTTGTTTAATCTTAAATAAAGGATGCTTATTCCATTGCAATAATAAATTATAAATTCTTCCAATAGAACCCTTCATCGAAGGGTTCATACTCATAATAGTATCTAATAGGTCAGCATCCAATAAGTAAGGAACATTACTTAAATATTTTTGTAAAAAATGTCTAACTTGAAGGTATTGTAAGAAGTGTGAGCATGAAAGAATATTTATCAATTAATTGTTCAAAAGACATCGATCTATCTTCTTTAAATAAATCCCAAAAAGAATTAATACCTTTATTTTTCTAAAGCAAAAAATTGGATCACTCAAAGAAGGCTTAAAAAAGTAATTTCAATAAATTAAACTACAAAGTTAAATTTTTTTAAGATTAAAAAAATTGCAGAACTGGAGCCAAATTTGTAAAGAATGCTTAATCACAGGGTATAGGTTTAAATTAGCAACTTTAGCCAATTGTGTAGGTAAAGCAGCTCCCAATAATGAGGTTAAAAAAAACTGTTTCACAGCTTTCAATTCCAGGTCTACCCAAATTGGCCGATCGTTCTTATCAACCCAATATAACCAAAAGGACATGTATCGCACATTAACAGCCTGGTAATACATTCTTAAATTAGGCAAAGCGAGACCTCCATTCTTCTTCAACTTTTGTAAGTGACATTTACTAGTTCTTGGTCTTTTATTATTCCAAATAAAAGATAAAATATAGAATTAATCTGATCAAAAATCTTCATAGTCAAAAAAACGGATATTCTGAAATAAATATAAAAATTTTGGTAAAATCATCATTTTGACTATATGCATACGACCGACAAGTGAAAATGTAAGTGGATTCCATCTACGAAATAAATACTTCATAGAGTCTACCAAGGGAACGAAATTGGCTTTATAAAGATCCTACACAAACACGAGGAAATCTGCAGATGCTGAAATTTCAAGCAACACACGTAAAAGTTGCTGGTGAACGCAGCAGGCCAGGCAGCATCTCTAGGAAGAGGTACAGTCGATGTTTCGGGCCAAGACCCTTCGTCAGGATTAACTGAAAGATGAGATAGTAAGAGATTTGAAAGTGAGGCGGGGGAAGATCCAAAATGATAGGAGAAGACAGGAGGGGGAGGGATGGAAGCAAGAACTGGACAGTTGATTGGCAAAGGGATATGAGAGGATCATGGGACAGGAGGCCCAGACCTCCTCTACTGTAAAGATGAAGCCACACTCAGGTTGGAGGAACAACACCTTATATTCCGTCTGGTAGCCTCCAACCTGATGGCATGAACAGTGACTTCTCAAACTTCCGCTAATGCCCCACCATCCCCTTGTACCCCATCCGTTATTTATTTATATACACACTTTATTTTTCTCTCTCTGTCCCTCTCACTATACCCCTTGCCCATCCTCTGGGCTTCCCCCCTCCCCCTTTTCTTTCTCCCTAGGCCTCCTCTCCCATGATCCTCTCATATTCCTTTTGCCAATCAACTGTCCAGCTCTTAGCTCCATCCCTTCCCTTCCTGTCTTTTCCTATCTTCTCCTATCATTTCGGATCTCCCCCTGCCCTTCCCACTTTCAAATCTCTTACTAGCTCTTCTTTCAGTTAGTCCTGACAAAGGATCTCGGCCTGAAACGTCGACTGTACCTCTTCCTAGAGATGCTGCCTTGCCTGCTGCGTTCACCAGCAACTTTTATGTGTGTTGCTTATAAAGATCCTTATATTTTTTTAGTGATTATAACACCTAAACATCTAAAAGAATCTGTGACTTTGAAAGGAGTATTATCATATATAAAGACAGATTCATTTAAAGGAAAAAATTCATTTTTACTAAAATTATTTTATATCTTGAAAAATCTCAAAATTCATTAAATAATTTTAGCAAGGCCGGAATAGATTCCTCGGGATTAGATATATAAACCAATAAATCGTCAGTGTAAAGAGAAACCTTATGAATGGTCTCATTCACAAAAATCCCATGAATATGTTTAGCTTTACGAAGAGCAATAGCAAGGGGTTCTAATATTAAATTAAATAACAAAGGACAACCTTGTCTTGTCCCCCGTGAAAGCCGAAAAGAAGGAGACCTGCAGTTGTTACTGACAACAGTAGCAATAGAAGCTTTATATATCATTCTAATCCAATTATTAAAATTAACACCAAAGCCAAATTTCTCTAAAACATTAAATAAATATTTCCATTCGACTCGATCGAACGCTTTTTCAGCATCCAAAGAGACAATGCATTGTGGAGTTTTAAAAGAGGACAAATATATAATGTTAAATAGTCTCCGAACATTTGAAAAAGAATATCGACCCTTTATAAAGCCTGTTTGATCTTTAAAAATAATTTTACCCAATATATTCTCCAACCAATTGGCCATTATCTTTGACAGATTCTTAGCATTGACATTCAATAATGAAATAGGTCTATATGAGGCACAGTCAGTAGGATCTTTATCCTTTTTAAGAATTAAAGAAATAGAAGCCTCATAGAAAGTAGAGGGTAAATCACCTTTCACAAAAGAATCCTTAAACATTTTCAACATATACAGAGAAAGCAATTTTCAAAATTTTTTATAAAATTCTACAGGATAGCCATTAAGTCCAGATTGCATTGGAAAAAACAGCTTTATGAATTTTGGCTTCAATAATTTGGGCATCAAGGGTTTTTTGATCCTCAACAGAAATTTTAGGAAAAGCAATCTTTCGTAAGAAAGCATTCATTTCAGAAGAATCTACTGGACATTGAGATTTATAAAGTTCAGTATAAAAATCTTATCATCGATCTTCTTCGCAACAAAGGTGAAGATACTGTCAGAGTATCCTGCATGACTGCAGTGCATTTTACAGATGATACATACCACAGACAACACACACCAATGGTGAAGGAAACGAATAGGTGGTGTATAGGTGGTGGGAGGCATGCTGATCAATCAGGTGCTTTGTCCTGAATGGTGCAGAACTTCTTCCAAGTTGGTGCTGTACTTAATGCCGACGGGTGAAGAGTATTCACCCGTCGGCATTAAGTATTCAATCGTTAAGAGAGTTTTGGATAGGTATATGAATAGGAAGGGTTTGGTTGGATATGGTCTTTGTGCAGGTAGTTCAGGTGAGGCAGAAGGTCAGTAGGCTTGGAGTAAAGGTTGGAGGTGTTGTGGATAGTGTGGAGGGCTGTCAGAGGTTACAGCGGGACATTGATAGGGTGCAAAATTGGGCTGAGAAGTGGCAGATGGAGTTCAACCCAGATAGGTGTGAAGTGGTTCATTTTGGTAGGTTAAATATGATGGCAGAATATAGTATAGTAAGATTCTTGGCAGTGCGGAGGATCAGAGGGATCTTGGGGTTCGTGTCCATAGGACGCTCAAAGCAGCTGTGGGGGTTGACACTGTGGTTAAGAAGGTATATGGTGTATTGGCCTTCATCAATCATGGAATTGAATTTAGGAGCTGAGAGGTAATGTTGCAGCTATATAGGACCCTGGTCAGACCCCACTTGGAGTACTGTGCTCAGTTCTGATCGTCTCACTACAGGAAGGATGAGGAGGCCATAGAAAGGGTGCAGAGGAGACTTACAAGGATGTTGCCTGGATTGGGGAGCATGCCTTATGAGAATAGGTCTAGTGAACTCGGCCTTTTCTCCGTGGAGTGGCAGAGGATGAGAGGTGACCTGATAGAGGTGTATAGGATGATGACAGGCATTGATCGTGTGGATAGTCAGAGGCTTTTTCCCAGAGCTGAAATGGTTGCCACAAGAGGACACCGGTTTAAGGTGCTGGGGAATTGGTACAGAGGAGATGTCAGGGGTAAATTTTTACTCAGAGAGTGGTGAGTGTGTGGAATGGGCTGCCGGCAATGGTGGGAGAGGTGGATACGATAGGGTTTTTTAAGAGACTTTTGGATAGGTACATGAGGCTTAGAAAAATAGAGGGCTATAGGTAAGCCTAGTAGTTTCTAAGGTAGGGACACGTTCTGTAGGTTTTCTATGTTTCTATGGTAAATGGGCCAATAAGCCAGGTCAAATCCTTCTGTGGCTTTATTCCTTCTGCTCCCTGTGTCACCTTTCCTCACCCCAATTCCAGTATCTCATGCATCCCTGTTTTATTGATTGATTGAGATACAACATGGAATAGGCCCTCCTGGCCTTTCAAGCCATGCTGCCAACCAACCCCCAATTTAATCCTAGCCTAAACACAGGACAATTTACACTCATCAATTAACCTACCAACTGGTGCATCTTTAGACCATGAGAAGACACTGGAGCACCTGGGGAGAACGTATGAACTACTCACAGGCAGTGACGAGAAATGAACCCGTATCGCTGTGACTGTAAAATGTTGTGCTACCATGCTCAGTGGTCTTCACCCTAAGCTCTGGAATTCCCTTCCAGAAAACCACCTCTGTCCTTAAAATTGCTTAAAACTTTTCCTTCATCTCCTAATATGTCATCTTTGGTCAGATGTTAAACATTTATTCTAGAAATGTAAATGTGCAATAAATTTTCTAATAATTTAATTGCAGCAAATTTGATTGAATTACGAGTAGATGATTGAGTGTTCATTTCCCAGTGAGACTGCACCAGTCATAAACCTGGACACGCAGCTAGATTTGGAATTACAGGCACATGTACAGTAAAAAACTTTTTTTACATACTGTTATAGAACATAGAATAGTACAGCACAGTACAGGCCCTTCAGCCCACATTGTTGTGCCAACCCTCAAACCCTGCCTCCCACATAACCCCCCACCTTAAATTCCTCTATATACTTGTCTAGTAGTCTCTTAAATTTCACTAGTGTATCTGCCTCCCCCACTGACTCAGGCAGTGTATTCCATGCACCAACCACTCTCTGAGTAAAAAACCTTCCTCTAATGTCCCCCTTGAACTTCCCACCCCTTACCTTAAAGCCATGTCCCCTTGTATTGAGCAGTGGTGCCCTGGGGAAGAGGTGCTGGCTATCCACTCTATCTATTTCCTCTTAGTATCTTGTATACCTCTATCATGTCTCCTCTCATCCTCCTTCTCTCCAAAGAGTAAAGCCCAAACTCCCTTAATATCTGATCATAATCCATACTCTCTAAACCAGGCAGCATCCTGGTAAATCTCTTCTTTACCCTATCCAATGCTTCCACATCCTTCCTATAGAGGTGACCAGAACTGGACACAGTACTCCAAGTGTGGCCAAACCAGAGTTTTATAAAGCTGCATCATTACCTCGCGACTCAAACTCTATTCCTTGACTTATGAAAACTAACACCCCATGAGCTTTCTTAACTACCCTATCTACCTGTGAGGCAACTTTCAGGGGTCTGTGGACATGTACCCCCAGATCCCTCTGCTCCTCCACACTACCAAGTATCCTGCCATTTACTTTGTACTCTGCCTTGGAGTTTGTCCTTCCAAAGTGTACCACCTCAAACTTCTCCGGGTTGAACTCCATCTGCCACTTCTCAGCCCACTTCTGCAACCTATCAATGTCTCTCTGCAATTTTCAACAATCCTCTACACTATTTACAACACTACCAACCTTTGTGTCATCTGCAAACTTGCCAACCCACCCTTCTACCCCCACATCCAGGTCATTAATAAAAATCATGAAAAGTAGAGGTCCCAGATATGATCCTTGCAGGACACCACTAGTCACAACCCTCCAATCCAAATGTACTCTCTCCACCATGACCCTCTGCCTTCTGCAGGCAAGCCAATTCTGAATCCACCTGGCCAAACTTCCCTGGATCCCATGCCTTTTGACTTTCTGAATAAACCTACCATGTGGAACCTTGCCAAATGCCTTACTAAAATCCATATAGATCACATCCACTACACTATCCTCATCTATATGCCTGGTCACCTTCTCAAAGAACCCTATCAGGCTTGTTAGGCACGATCTGCCCTTCACAAAGCCATGCTGACTGTCCCTGATCAGACCATGATTCTCTAAATGCCCATCGATCCTATCTCTAAAATTCTTTTCCAACAGCTTTCCCACCACAGATGTAAGGCTCACTGGTCTATAGTTACCTGGACTATCCCTACTACCTTTTTTGCACAAGGGGACAACATTTGCTTCCCTCCAATCCTCTGGTACCATTCCCGTAGACAACGAGGACATAAAGATTCTAGCCAGAGGCTCAGCAATCTCTTCCTTCATCTCGTGGAGCAGCCTGGGGAATATTCCGTCAGGCCCCGGGGACTTATCCGTCCTAATTTATTTTAATAACTCCAATACCTCCTCTTCCTTAATATCAACATGCTCCAGAACATCAATCTCACTCATATTGTCCTCACCAACATCAAGTTCCCTCTCATTGGTGAATATTCATTGAGGTCCTCGCTCACTTCCATGGCCTCCAGGCACATCTTCCCACCTTTATCTCTAATCGGTCCTACCTTCACTCCTGTCATCCTTTTGTTCTTCACGTAATTGAAGAATGCCTTGGGGTTTTCCTTTACCCTACTTGCCAAGGCCTTCTGATGCCCCCTTCTTGCTCTTCTCAGCCCCTTCTTAAGCTCCTTTCTTGCTACCCTATATTCCTCAATAGACCCATCTGATCCTTGCTTCCTAAACCTCATGTATGCTGCCTTCTTCCACCTGATTAGATTTTCCACCTTCACTTGTCACCCATGGTTCCTTCACCCTACCATTCTTTATCTTCCTCACTGGGACAAATTTATCCCTAACATCCTTCAAGAGATCCCTAAACATTGACCACATGTCCATAGTAAATATCCCTGCAAAAACATCATCCCAATTCACACCCACAATTTCTAGCCTTATAGCCTCAAAATTTGCCCTTCGCCAATTAAAAGTTTTCCTGTCCTCTCTGATTCTATCCTTTTCCATGATAATGCTGAAGGCCAGGGAGTGGTGGTCACTGTCCCCCAGATGCTCACCCGTTGAGAGATCTGTGACCTGACCGAATTCATTCAAGTAAATTCATTCCATAATTCATTAAAGTAGCACAAGGTAAAACAATAAGGGAATGCAGAATGAAGTCTAACAGGAGAGGTTCCGGATGATTGGAGGGTTGTGGATGTTGTTCCCCTATTCAAGAAAGGGAGTAGAGATAGCCCAGGAAATTATACACCAGTGAGTCTTACTTCAGTGGTTGGTAAGTTGATGGAGAAGATGCTGAGAGGCAGGATTTATGAACATTTGGAGAGGTATATTATGATTAGGAATAATCAGCATGGCTTTATCAAGGGCAGGTTGTGCCTTACGAGCCTGATTGAATTTTTTGAGGATGTGACTAAATATGTTGATGAAGGAAGAGCAGTAGATGTAGTGTATATGGATTTCAGCAAGGCATTTGATTAGGTACCCCATGCAAGGCTTATTGAGAAAGTTAGGAGGCATGGGATCCAAGGGGACATTGCTTTGTGGATCCAGAACTGGCTTGTCCACAGTGGTTGTAGACGGGTCATATTCTGCATGGAGGTTGGTCACCAGTGGTGTGCTTCAGGGATCTGTTCTGGGACCCTTACTCTTTGTTATTTTTATAAATGAACTGGATGAGGAAGTGGAGGGATGGGTTTGTAAGTTTGCTGATGACACAAAGGTTGGAGGTGTTGTTGATAGTGTGGAGGACTGTCAGAGGTTACAGCGGGACACTGATTGGGTGCAAAACTGGGCTGACAAGTGGCAGATGGAGTTCAACCCAGATAAGTGTGAAGTGGTTCATTTTGGTAGATCAAATATGATGGCAGAATATAGTATTAATGGTAAGACTCTTGGCAGTTTGGAGGATCAGAGGGATCTTAATGGTCCGAGTCCAAAGGATGCTCAAAGCAGCTGAGCAGGTTGACTCTGTGGTTAAGAAGGCGTGTGGTGTATTGGCCTTCATCAATCACGGAATTGAATTTAGGAGCCGAGAGCAGCTATAGAGGATCCTGGTCAGACCCCATTTGGAGTACTGTGCTCTGTTCTGGTCGCCTCACTACAGGAAGGATGTGGAAGCCATAGAAAGGGCGCAGAGGAGATTTACAGGGATATTGCCTGGATTGGGGAGCATGCCTTATGAGAACAGGTTGAGTGAACTCGACCTTTTTTCCTTGGAGTGATGGAGGATAAGAGGTAAACTGATAGAGTTGTATAAGATGATGACAGGCGTTGATCGTGTAGATAGTCAGAGGCTTTTTCCCAGGGCTGAAATGGTTACCACAAGAGGACACAGGTTTAAGGTGCCGGGGAGTATGTACAGGGGAGATGTCAGGGTAAGTTTATTACTCAGGGAGTGGTGAGTGCATGGAATGGGTTGCCGGCAACGGTGGTGGAGGCGGATACGATAGGGTCTTTCAAGAGACTTTTGGGTAGGTACATGGAGCTTAGAAAAATGGAGGGCAAAAGGTAAGCCTAGTAATTTCTAAGGTAGGGACATGTTCGGCACAACTTTGTGGGCCGAAGGGCCTGTATCGTGCTATAAGTTTTCTATGTTTCTATGTTTCTATGCACGCCACTGCCGTAGCACATTGTTATTTCAATTACTGTCACTGTCCTGTTAATTTGAACCTGTCTGGCCATTCCCCTCTGACCTCTCTCATTAACAAGGCTTTCTTGGCCACAGAAGTGCCGCTCAAAGGATTTTTTTTTGTTCTTTGAATCAATCTCTGTAAGCTCTAGAGACTGTTCTATGTAGAAATCCCATGAAATCAGCAGTTTCTGAGATATTCAAAGATCTGGCACCAACAATCATTCTACTATTGAAGTCACTTAGATCACCTTTCTTCTGCAACTTAATGTTTATTCTCAACAACTCATGTCTGAAAATGTCTGCATGTATTTATGCATTGAGTTTCTGCCACGATTGTTTGATTAGATATTTGTATTAATAAGCAGGTGTACAGGTGTACCTAATAAAGTAGCCACTGAGTGTATGCTCCAGTTTACCACGTTCCTGGGTATATCCACCCCCAACACTCTTTCTCACTGGATTTTGGCCAATTTTGAAGATTTTTTTGAGTGATGTGTTGTTATGCTCAATACTAAAATCTTTCAACATACCAGATACTGATGCAATCCCATTGCTGCGTAACAATTCTCTTCTGAAGTACCTCAGGGTGGCTTTAGCTGCATTAATGGCCTACCAAAAATGAAGAGGGATCCATTGTAGTTCAGATTTTCTAAGGGATTGCAACTGAGTACAGAAAGAATACTGCAATAAACTCTACGCAGTTACAGTGGCAGAGAACATTTGTGAAGGCCTTATGCAATATTATTCCACAAGCTGGACAGGCTCAAGGGAGAAAGAAGTGGTGCCGAGATACTAAACGCCCATTATTGGAATGACAATGAACAAAGTAAAATACTCTTCCTTATGAAGAAACATCTAAACTGATACACTTCTAAGGGTAGATAAGCAGCATCTACCACAGAGGAGATACAAGCTACATGAAGTGGGAACTGTTCCCATATTTACTCAATTACAGGCCAATGAAAAACATGACAGGAAGAAGGCCCTATGTGTCACGTTCATCATCAGATGATTCTGGCTATATGTGGCTTGCTGACAACCTCCACACTGTGGAATCATGTGTAAGGAGATTTCTCATCCTCAAGAGATATATCAGGGTAAGGTATTCTGCTGTTGACATTGCAGAGCAGAGATCCTGATAAGAAGGTGTGTCTAAATTGTTTAAGGAAGGTGCTGTATATTGGGAAATGCAAAAATGTTGTCATGAGCCATTGAAGTAATTGAATGGGATTAGAGAGATAACTGACACAATCCAGGAGAGGCGAGCTTCCTTGAAGTTGGATGAGGCTGAATGAACAGGTGCTGAAGTTCAAGCAGTGGTGTTTGTGAGTTGGCTTAGTCAAGTTCAAGTTTGATTGTCATTCATCCATGCATATGAATACAGCCAAACAAAACACCATTCCTCTGGGGCCAAGGTGCAAAACACAGAACTAACAGGCACACACAACACACAGCACATATACAGTAGCACAAATAATCACAATAGTAGAAAAACATACAGTCACAATAAATATATAAAATGAATGATATAGCACAAGTCCTCAAGTGTCCTGGCATGTAGATTGATGGTGCATAGATATTATACTGGTGCCATGTTTCTCCAGGTACAAGCCCACAGCAGTTCCTCATCTCATGCAGGTGCACTCACAGGTGAACGCTATCCAGCTTATCTTCCACTGAGCGAACACTGGAGGGCAGCACAAATGGAAAGGGCCAGCCTCCAACCCAGTACGGAATCTAGCAGCACACAACCAGCTCTGATGTTTCCTTCCTCAGCAGCCACAACAGGCAATCTTTGGTCTCACTAGTAAACCAGTGAATCAGACTGACAGTATTCAACATTACCGATGTCCAACAGAGACTTGTAATCATAATAAGAATTTCCAAGCCAATCCTTGACACCTTTTTGTTGGATCGGACACCTCCTCTTCCCTTCACAGCTGTGAGTTCTCCATAAGTTATCTGAGACCCCACTCTACCAGTCTCCAGTTAAGATTGACCACAGGATCAGTGCTGTCCCCTTGCTGTACCAAGCATATCACCAACAAGGGAGAAAGATTTGTAGGCTGGGAGCAAGAATGAGGGTATGGCATAGAATAGACTGCTTCTGAGCTGTGACAGTTGATGAATTTGTACAAGAGTGTCAAGCAAGCTGTGGGCAAAATTCAATTTCAATCAATTTACCCATGAGGACACCTTTACCAAGGTTTGAATTTCCTCTCTGATATAATCCCAAAGAGCACGTCCCTAAAAATAAACAAGTGCCTCACCTTATTTTCCTCTGGCCATTAAATTTAGGCAGCACATCAAAACTGATGTCACTTGGTACTGTTGCTATGGCAACATCTGATTGTGGGGTGGCTGTCTGTCCAAGCAGTAATTTATCAACTTGTCAGCAATGCATAGGTTTCTTGTAGTCAGGGCTGAGAGAATACAAAAGCATAGGAGCTAACAGGTCAAAGAAAACACAAGAAGTTCTGCAGATGCAGGCAAACTTGAGCAGGAACTGCTGAGTTCCTTCAGCATTTTGTGTGTAGGTCAAAGAGAAGCCTGAATGCCAACACCGACAGAGATACAAATACCTTCAACGTCAGGGGTTTACAGTTTATACCTAGTCCCTAGTTACCAAACGCCCTGTCTTGCATGTTGCAGTGGGCTAAAGCCTTCAGAATGGGTCACTTCTGCAGATTCAACAGTTTCAAACAAACTTCTACAATGGGCATTTAAAAATATGTTTGCCGAAACGCTGAGAAGATACAGAACATAGAACAGAGAACATGTGATTTAGAATATAGAGCAGTCCAACACAGGATATCGTTACCAATCCTCAATCAGTTAGAATTTGAGAAACATCTCCTCGCTGACTATCAATACAGGAGCACCTCAAAGCTGCATGCTCTACTCTCTACACGCACATGTGGCTAATCACAGCTTCATTGTATGTACAAATTCATGATTCACAAGTCACGGTTATTGATGATTCACCTTATTGAAGCGTAGAGTGTTGCTGCAACAATAATCTCTTGCTCAACGACAGCAAAGCTAAAGACCCGATTGTTAACTTCAGGAAGGGGAAGGAGTACAAGTATGTGCCGGTCTAAATTGGGGAATGGTGATGGAGAGGGTCAGCAGCTTTAAATTCCAGAGCATCAGCATATTGGATGACCTGTCCTGGGCCCAGCACATAGATACAATCACAGGGAGACTTTCCAGCATTTTTACTTCTATAGAAGGTTAAGGAGGTTCAGCTCAGCACCAAATTATTATCTGAATGGTGGCCGATTAGGAAAAGGGGAGGTGCAACGAGACCTGGGTGTCATTATACACCAGTCATTGAAAGTGGGCATGCAGGTACAGCAGGCGGTGAAAAAGGCGAACGGTATGCTGGCATTTATAGCGAGAGGATTCGAGTACAGGAGCAGGGAGGTACTACTGCAGTTGTACAAGGCCTTGGTGAGACCACACCTGGAGTATTGTGTGCAGTTTTGGTCCCCTAATCTGAGGAAAGACATCCTTGCCATAGAGGGAGTACAAAGAAGGTTCACCAGATTGATTCCTGGGATGGCAGGTCTTTCATATGAAGAAAGACTGGATGAACTGGGCTTGTACTCGTTGGAATTTAGAAGATTGAGGGGGGATCTGATTGAAACGTATAAGATCCTAAAGGGATTGGACAGGCTAGATGCGGGAAGATTGTTCCCGATGTTGGGGAGGTCTAGAACGAGGGGTCACAGTTTGAGGATAGAGGGGAAGCCTTTTAGGACCGAGATTAGGAAAAACTTCTTCACACAGAGAGTGGTGAATCTGTGGAATTCTCTGCCACAGCAAACTGTTGAGGCCAGTTCATTAGCTATGTTTAAAAGGAAGTTAGATATGGCCCTTGTGGCTACAGGGGTCACGGGGTATGGAGGGAAGGCTGGGTTCTGAGTTGGATGATCAGCCATGATCATAATAAATGGCGGTGCAGGCTCGAAGGGCCGAATGGCCTACTCCTGCACCTATTTTCTATGTTTCTATGTTTCTAAATACTCTAATAAAGTCTACAAATGGACTGTTAAAAGTATCCTGGCTGGTTCCATTAAGGTTTGTACGGCAATACAGATGTGCACAAACGTAAGAAGCTAAGGAGAGTATGGGACTCAGCCCGGTACATAATGGGCACATCTCTCCCCCAATTGGCAGTACCTACGGGAGGTGCTGCATCAGGAAAGTAACATCTATCATCAATGACCCCCACCAATTGGGCTATGCAGTTTCTTCCTGTAACCATCAAGCTGGAGGGACAGAAACCTGAAGTCCCACTCCTGGAAAACCTCATTTATATTGCGTCCATGTGCTGGATCCAGGATAGGTCATCTCACAGGTTAACACCCAGGAATTTTGGGGATTCTGTTCATTCTGAGAAATAGTGGGATGATTCCCACCATGCAACAGCTCCCAGGAGAGGTCTGCTCTTACCAAAAGAGATGTCTAACCATAGTAGCTATGAATGGGGTCTCCTTATCATCTACCACAGGGAATATCATTCCTTCTTCAATGTCCCCATGGTCAAAGAATCCAAGAAGGGATTCTGTACATTCGGAGGCAAGGTGGGATGATTCTCACCATACAACAGCTCCCGTGAATGGAGGGAGGGGATAGGGTGGGGTTGGAGATGTCCTCCAACTCCTGACTGTCACTTCCCTCTGAGTTGGACCTGCAGGGCCCCCACACATACTGATGAAGTGGAGTGCTCGGAGTGGCAGGACCCTTCCGGTGAGGTGGCCCCCTGTTATGCCTTGCACACCACAGTCCACTCTTTCACTGCTGCTAGCTCTGACCATGGTAGAGCAACAGTTCCCATCTCCATCACACCCTGACATCATCAGACCCACTACTCAGAGTGAGGGGTACAGTCTGTGTCGATCATCACCAATCCCACTGCCACCACAACACCTTGAGCCCAGTCACCACCCACCCCTCCTCCTCCGCCTCCTCCCCCAGTCACCTTCCACCCCCTCCCACTCCCCTCATCACTAACATTCCTCCTCCTTCCCCAGCCACCGTGGATATCTTCACCCTTCCCTCTCCTCAAGACACTGCCACTACACCCTTCCCCATTCTCAATCACCACTCACACACCCCATCCACTATCCCACCCCTCACCAATGACATCCCTTCCCCTCCCTTAGTCACTGCCAACATCCTCCACCCCTTCCTCACCCACAGTCACCACCAACATCCCCAACTACAAACCCCCATCTCCTCCATTCCCCTCACTCAGCCACCTCCAACCCCTCCTCTGTCACCTGTACTCTTCTCCTCTCCTTGCCACTTCACCCCCATCACCTCCAATATACCCCCCATCATTTCCAGCCTCTGCCCTCGTCACCACAAAACCCACCTCCTCCATCTCTTCCAACTTCCCCAAACACTTCCAACCCCTCCCCCTCCCCATGTTCACCCCAACTCCTCCCCTGTCAGTACCAAACCCTCTCCTCCCCCATTCATTCCCTCAGAACCTCATTTCCCCCTCCCTAGCTTCACCCCACCACCTCCCATCCCCTCTTCTGGGCTCCCTGCTTCAATTATCTCCACCCCCTGCTCTATTGTCTTCCCACCCTGCCGCTGAGCCCAGATGTGAGGTTACCAGCTCATTCTAACATCTGTCTCGGAGCAATGTGAATGGGCGTGAGGGTTAATCTTCAGGACACAGACAGCAGGGCTATGACAGCTCAGTGAGAGGTGTTCAAAGCCAATTTTAATGGCTATTAATCAAATGAAATTAAGACTCAGTATGATTTATACTTCACTTTTATTCTAAAAGAGACCAAATAAATCACTGGAACATACATCAAAGTTGCTGGTGAACGCAGCAGGCTAAGCAGCATCTATAGGAAGAAGCGCAGTCGACGTTTCAGGCCGAGACCCTTCGTCAGGACTAACTGAAGGAAGAGTGAGTAAGGGATTTGAAAGCTGGAGGGGGAGGGGGAGATGCAAAATGATAGGAGAAGACAGGAGGGGGAGGGATGGAGCCGAGAGCTGGACAGGTGATAGGCAGAAGGGGATACGAGAGGATCATGGGACAGGAGGTCCGGGAAGAAAGACGGGGGGGGGGGGTGACCCAGAGGATGGGCAAGAGGTATATTCAGAGGGACAGAAGGAGAAAAAGGAGAGTGAGAGAAAGAATGTGTGCATTAAAAAGAGTAACAGATGGGGTACGAGGGGGAGGTGGGGCCTAGCGGAAGTTAGAGAAGTCAATGTTCATGCCATCAGGTTGGAGGCTACCCAGACGGAATATAAGGTGTTGTTCCTCCAACCTGAGTGTGGCTTCATCTTTACAGTAGAGGAGGCCGTGGATAGACATGTCAGAATGGGAATGGGATGTGGAATTAAAATGTGTGGCCACTGGGAGATCCTGCTTTCTCTGGCGGACAGAGCGTAGATGTTCAGCAAAGCGGTCTCCCAGTCTGCGTCGGGTCTCACCAATATATAAAAGGCCACATCGGGAGCACCGGACGCAGTATATCACCCCAGTCGACTCACAGGTGAAGTGATGCCTCACCTGGAAGGACTGTTTGGGGCCCTGAATGGTGGTAAGGGAGGAAGTGTAAGGGCATGTGTAGCACTTGTTCCGCTTACACGGATAAGTGCCAGGAGGGAGATCAGTGGGGAGGGATGGGGGGGACGAATGGACAAGGGAGTTGTGTAGGGAGCGATCCCTGCGGAATGCAGAGAGAGGGGGGGGAGTGTCTTAGTGTCCACTAAGCATATCTTTCCCTCCCCCCCTCTCTCTGCATTCCGCAGGGATCGCTCCCTACACAACTCCCTTGTCCATTCGTCCCCCCCATCCCTCCCCACTGATCTCCCTCCTGGCACTTATCCGTGTAAGCGGAACAAGTGCTACACATGCCCTTACACTTCCTCCCTTACCACCATTCAGGGCCCCAAACAGTCCTTCCAGGTGAGGCATCACTTCACCTGTGAGTCGACTGGGGTGATATACTGCGTCCGGTGCTCCCGATGTGGCCTTTTATATATTGGTGAGACCCGACGCAGACTGGGAGACCGCTTTGCTGAACATCTACGCTCTGTCCGCCAGAGAAAGCAGGATCTCCCAGTGGCCACACATTTTAATTCCACATCCCATTCCCATTCTGACATGTCTATCCACGGCCTCCTCTACTGTAAAGATGAAGCCACACTCAGGTTGGAGGAACAACACCTTATATTCCGTCTGGGTAGCCTCCAACCTGATGGCATGAACATTGACTTCTCTAACTTCCGCTAGGCCCCACCTCCCCCTCGTACCCCATCTGTTACTCTTTTTAATGCACACATTCTTTCTCTCACTCTCCTTTTTCTCCTTCTGTCCCTCTGAATATACCTCTTGCCCATCCTCTGGGTCACCCCCCCCCCCCGTCTTTCTTCCCGGACCTCCTGTCCCATGATCCTCTCGTATCCCCTTCTGCCTATCACCTGTCCAGCTCTCGGCTCCATCCCTCCCCCTCCTGTCTTCTCCTATCATTTTGCATCTCCCCCTCCCCCTCCAGCTTTCAAATCCCTTACTCACTCTTCCTTCAGTTAGTCCTGACGAAGGGTCTCGGCCTGAAACGTCGACTGCGCTTCTTCCTATAGATGCTGCTTAGCCTGCTGCGTTCACCAGCAACTTTGATGTATGTTGCTTGAATTTCCAGCATCTGCAGAATTCCTGTTGTTTGCAAATAAATCACTGGAGTCAGGGATGATCCCTCAGGATAATGTCTTCACGTTCTGAAGGTATTTGGATTGTATGCAGAATGTATTCTTCAGCAATTGTAAGGAGTTCTGTTTTCTCCATGTTCTATGACAGGTATTATCTGTTATGAGCAATATGCCTGCATAGTTCTGAATGAAATACTTTGCAGAGCGCATGTGGGTCCGGCGGACAATTCAGACCAGTTCAGGTTCAGCGCAGTCAATTTTTTAATATGTTGATTATCATTGATTTTACCAACTCATGCTAATTATCAATCCTGACAAGAAATAACTGTGGGCAAGTTATTTCAGGAGCTGTTACAGAACCATAATGATCACCAAGGTCTCACAGCAAGGGAACAGTCATGTCCATTGTGTCCTGTTCAAACTTTTTGTCTCCTTCCCCCATAACATCTATCTTCGCCTACACACCAAACGCTGGATAAACTTAGTAAGTCAGGTAGCACCTATAGGGAGTAATTGACAGTGGACATTGCTTCCAGGAGAAGGATCTCAACTCAGAATGTCAAATATCCCATTAATGCACTTGCATGCTCTTTAGCTTAATGACATCCTTCCTGTAGTGTGGAGATTAGAACTGCACACAATTGCTCTGGGTATCAGATGTGGGAATCCTGGGAATCTCCCAGGCGGCCACATCTGTGTCAGGTGCACCAAGATGCAGCTCCTGAGAGACCGTGTTAGGGATCTGGAGCTGCGGCTTGATGACCTACAGCTTATTAGGGAAAGTGAGCTGGAGATAGATGGGAGCTACAGGGAGTTAGTCACCCCGAGACTGCAGAAGTTACACAAGTGGGTGACTGTCAGGGAAGGGAAGAGAGGAGCTCAGATAGTAAAGAGCACCCCTGTGGCCATCCCCCTCAGTAATCGTTATCTCTTTTTGGATGCTTTTGAAGGGGGGGGGGTGTCCTGACAGAGGACGACCATGGTGATCGGTTCTCTGGCACTGAGCCTAGTTCTGTGGTGCAGAAGGGAGAGAAGGTGAGGAGGAATGCAGTAATCATAGGGGATTCCATAGTGAGGGGAACAGATAGGAGATTCTGTCAGCCTGATAGAGATGGTGTGTTGCCTCCCAGGTACCAGGGTACAGGATGTCTCAGATTGGGTGCAGAGTATTCTGAAAGGAGAGAGTGAACAGCCAGAAGTTTTGGTACATGTTGGTACCAATGACATAGGTAGAAAAGGGGAGGAGATTCTGAAGAGAAAATTCAGGATAGTTAGATAGGAAGCTTAAAAGCAGGACCTCTAGGGTAGTAATCTCAGGATTGTTGCCCTGTGCCACATGCTAACAAGCGCAAGAATAGCATGATCAGGCATATTAATGTATGGCTGAGGGACTGTTGTAGGGGGCAGGGTTTTGGGTTCCTGGATCATTGGGGTGTCTTCTGGGGGAGGTATACCTGTACAAAAAGGATGAATTACACCTGAACCCAAAGGGGTTCAATATCCTAGCTGGCAGGTTTAATGGAAGCTGTTAGGGAAGGTTTAAACTAATTTGGCAGGGGGATGGGAACCAGAGTGATAGGGCTGAAATAAAAATGGAAATAAATCAAAGATAGCGTGCAACAGAGATGATAGGAAGGACTGGCAGGAGATGAGGGATAATCACAGCCAGTGGGATAATTTACAACAGAAAGCAACAAATACTGGACTGAAAGTGTTATACTTGAATGCATATAACATAAGAAATAAAATGGACGATCTTGAAATTCTGCTACAGATTGGCAAGTATGACGTTGAGACCATCTCTGAAACTTGGCTAAAGGATGGCTGCCTTTGGGATCTGAACGTCCAAGGATATACAATGCATCAGAAAGATAGGTTAGTAGGCACTGGGGCTGGTGTGGCCTTGTGTATAATAAATAATATTAAATCATTAGAAAGGGATGACATAAGATCGGAAGGTGTAGAGTCTCTATGGGTTGAGTTAAGAAATGGTAAGGCAATTGTATACAGGCCTCCAAACAGCAGCCGGAATGTGGATTACAAAATACAGCAGGCAATAGAAAAGGCATGTCAGAAGGGCAATGTCATGATAACCATTGGGAATTTTAATATGAAAGTGGATTGGGAAAACCAGGCCAGGACTGATCCTCGAGAGAGACTTTGTAGAATGTCTAAGGGATGGCTTTTTAGAACAGCTTGTTGTTGAACCCACTAGGAGATCAGTTGTGCTGGACTGGGCCAGAGGTTATAAGAGAGCTTAAGGTTAAGGAAGCCTTAGGGAACAGTGATCACAATATGATTGAGTTCACTTTAAAATTTGAGAAAGACAACCTAATTCCAAAGGGACACTAGCAGAGCAGCAATGGCTGGAGTTTCTGCGAAAAAATGAGGGAAGTGCAAGACAGATATATTCCAATTAAGAAGAAATTCTTGAATGGAAGAAGGACACTACTGTGGCTGAGAAGTGAAGTCAGAGCCATAGTAAAAGCAAAGGAGAGGGAATACAAGGAAGCTAAAGTTAGTGGGAAGATAGAGGATTAAGAAGCTTTTAAAAACTTGCAGAAAGAAACTAAGAAGGTGATTAGGAAGAAAGAAATGAATTATGAAAGGAAGATGGGAACTAATATCAAAGAAGACACTGAAAGCTTTTTTACGTATATAAAGGGTAAAAGAGAGTTGAGGGTAGATATAGGACCAATAGAAAATGATGCTGGAGATATTGTAATGAGAGACGCAGAGATGGCAGAGGAACTGAATGTGTATTTTGTACAGTGTTCACTGTGAAAGACATCTGCAGTATACCAGACATTCAAGAGTATTAGGGAAGTGAAGTAGCTGCAGTGAAAATTACTACTGAGAAAGTGCCCAGGAAGCTTAATGGTCTGAGGGTGGATAAATCTCCAGGATCTGATGGAATGCACCCTTGGGTTCTGAAGGAAGTAGCTGGAGAGATTGCGGAGGGATTAACGATGAACTTTCAAGAATCGATAGAGCTTGGCATTGTACTGGGCAACTGGAAAATTGCAAATGTTATTCTGCTTTTTAAGAAAGGTGGGAGGCAGCAGAATGGAAACTGTAGACCTGTTAGCCTGACATCAGTGGTCGGGAAGTTGTTGGAATCGATTGTTAGGGATGAGATTACGGAGTACCTGGAGGCACATGTCAAGATAGGCCAAAGCCGGCAGGGTTTCCTGAAAGGAAAATCCTGCCTGACTAACCTACTGCAATTTTTTGAGGAAATTACAAGCAGGGTAGACAAAGGAGATGCAGTGGATGTTGTGTACATGGATTTTCAGAAGGCCTTTAACAAAGTGCTGCATGTGAGGTTGCTTAGCAAGATAAGAACCCATAGGATTACAGGGAAGTTACTAGCATGGGTGGAGCATTGGTTGATCAGTAGAAAACAGAGTGGGAATAAAGAGATCCTATTCTGGCTGGCTGCCGATTACCAGTGGAGTTCCACAGAGTTTGTTGTTAGGACCGTTGCTTTTTACGATGTACGTCAACGATTTGGATTATGGGATTAATAGATTTGTGGCTAAATTTACCAATGATACAAAGATAAATGGAGGAGTGGGTAGTGTTGAGGAAACAGAAAGCCTGCAGAGAGATTTAGATAGTTTAGGGGAATGGGCAAAGAAATAGCAAATGAAATACAATGTCAGAAAGTGTACGCTCATGCACTTCGGTGGAAGAAATAAATGGGTAGACTATTATTTAGATGGGGAGATAATTCAAAACGCAGAGATGCAAAGAGACTTGGAGCCCTTGTGCAGGATTCCCTAAAGCTTAACCTCCAGGTTGAGTTGGTGGTGAAGAAGGCAAATGCAATGTTGGCATTCATTTCTAAAGCTTTAGAATATAAGAGCAGGGATGTGATGTTGAGACTCCATAAGGCACTCGTATATTGTGCAGTTTTGGGCTCCTTCTTCTCCCAGAGAGTTGTGGAGGTGTGGAACGCACTGCCTCAGAAGGCAGTGGAGGCCAATTCTCTGGATGCTTTCAAGAAGGAGCTAGATAGGTATCTTATGGATAGGGGAATCAAGGGTTATGGGGACAAGGCAGGAACTGGGTATTGATAGTAGATGATCAGCCATGATCTCAGAATGGCGGTGCAGGCTCGAAGGACCGAATGGTCTACTTCTGCACCTATTGTCTATTGTCTTATTTTAGAAAGGATATATTGACATTGGAGAGGGTTCAGAGAAGATTCTCAAAAATGATTTCAGGAATGAAAGGGTCACAGTATGAGGAATGTCTGGCAGCTCTTGAGCTATGTTCCCTGGAGTTCAGGAGAATGAGTGTGCAGTTTTGGTCACCAAATTACAGGAAGGATATTAATAAGGTTGAAAGAGTGCAGAGAAGGTTTACAAGGATGTTGCCAGGACTTGAGAAAGTGAGTTACAGAGAAAGGTTGAATACTCCCTGGAGCGTAGAAGAATGAGGGGAGATTTGATAGAGGTATATAAAATTATGATGGGTATAGATAGAGTGAATGCAAGCAGGCTTTTTCCACTGAGGCTAGGGGAGAAAAAACCAGAGGACATGGGTTAAGGGTGAAGGGGGAAAAGTTTAAAGGGAACATTGGGGGGGGGCCGCTTCTTCACACAAAGAGTGGTGGAAATGTGGAATGAGCTGCCAAATTAAGTGGTAAATGCAGGCTCACCTTTAACATTTAAGAAAAACTTGGACAGGTACATGGATGAGAGGTGTATGGAAGGATATGGTCCAGGTGCAGGTCAGTGGGACTAGGTAGAAAAATGGTTTGGCACAGCCAAGAAGGGCCTAAAAGCCTGTTTCTGTGCTGTAATGTTCTATGGTTTTAATGACGGGGGATCTCATAGAAACATTCAGAATGTTAAACCACCTGAACAGATTAGATACGGCAAAGTTATTTCCCATGGTAGAGGAGTCTAGGCACGACTTCAAGATTAAAGGATGTCCATTTAGAACAGAGATGTGAAGAAATTACTTTAGTCAGATGGTGGTAAATCTGTGGAATTTGTTGCCATGAGCAGCTGTGGAGGCCAAGTTATTGCGTGCATTTAAGGTAGAGATAGATAGGTTCTTGATTAGCCAGGACATCAAAGGGTATGGGGAGAAAGCAGGGGAGTAGGGATGACTGGAAGAATCGCGTCAGCCCATGGTTGAATGGTAGTGCAGACTTGATGGGCCAAATGGCCTACTTTTGCTCCTATATCTTATAGTCTAATACAACAAATACCAACATTTTGTGTACCTGTAACATCACTTCCCAACATTGAGGCATTGAGTTCAAAAGTCAGGAGGTTACGTTGCAACTTTATAGAACTCTGGTTAGGCCACATCTGGAGTACTGCATGCAGTTCTGGTCTCCTTACTACAGGAGGCATGTTGAGGCTTTTGGAGAGGGTGCAGAAGAGCTTTACCAGGATTCTGCCTGGTTTAGATGGCATGTGCTCTCATGAGAGGCTGGACAAATTTGGGTTGTTTTCTCTGCAGATGTGACAGAGTTTTACAAGATTATTAAAGCATAGATAGAGTGGACTAAGAGTATTTGTTTCCTGGGGTTGAAATTTCTAATACCAGGGGGTGAGAAGGAATAGGTTAAAGGGGGTTCTGAGAGGTAAGTTTTTTTACTCAGAGAGTGGTAGATGCCTGGAGTGCACTGCCTGGTGTAGTGGTAGAGGCAAATACATTGGAGACTTTTAAGAAATGCTTGAATAAGCACATGGAGGATGGAAGCATATGGGCATTGTGTAGATAGAAGGGACTAGTGCTTGGGTGCCTTTGATTTGGCGTAACATTGTGGACCGAATAGCATGTTCCTGCGCTGTACTGTTTTATGTTCTATGCTCTATGTTCTATGTTCTATCTTTTGTACTTAACAGCACAGCCAGTGAAGGCAAACATACCATATGTCTTTGTCACCACCCTGTCCGCCGGTGTTGCCACTTTCAGGAACTTAAGTGCACACACAGCTAAGTGTGTCTGTTCAACAGCACTCCTTAAAACTCATCCATTCACTGTGTCATCTGAGAGAGTGTCTGGGAGCAGCTGGCCCACTAACATCCTTCAGGGAAGGAGACCACTGTCCATATCCAGGCTGGCACTGCTGAAACTGGAGACTGTTAGTTAAGTGGTTAACTTTCACTGTCACAACAATTTCAAGACCAGGTTGGGATAGGTAACAGATTCTGGCATTGACAAGGAAACCCACATTTTGTGCATAGCTTTATATAAAAGAAATAAAAGCAGAAGGGCTGTCTTCACAGCAAGGAAACCAAGCTCTATTTGCTTGATGCTAGAAGAGTGATCTGATAAAATGGAGTTGCTGCCCATCAGAGAGTGGTCAATTGTAATGGCTTCCCTTTCTTTTCCCTCACTGTTGCCTAGAGATACTTCCTTAACCCAGGATATGTGAAAGTTCAAAGTCAATTTACTATCAAAGTACATCAAACAGTATGTCACCATAAACCACCCCGAGATTCATTTTCTTGTAAGCATTCATAGTAGAGTCAAGAAATGCAACAGAATTAATGAAAAACCACACACAAAGACTGATAAGCAACAAATGTGCAAAAGAAGACAAATAACAATTAATTAATAAGTTCATTAATACTGTGAACATGAGTGGGAAAAGTCCTTGGAAGTGGGTACATAGGTTGTGGAATTTGATCAATGTTGAGGTAAGTGAAGTTATCCATGCTGGTTGAGGAGCCTGATGGTTGAAGGGTAATAGCTGATCCTGAATCTGGTGGTGTGGGATCTAAGGCTCTTGTACCTCTTTCCCAATGGCAGCAGAAAGTGTCATGAACCCTAGTTTCTGATTTCGACCCTGATGTATTTCCTGTGTTTTATGTTCTGTTTAAGGATTTTCTGGACCTGCGCTTATTGCTGAGTGCTGGATTTGAATTCTGTGTGAACTATGTTCTGTGTGCTCAGTCCAAATAAGTGAGCTCTTAGTTTGATTATTCCCTGTATAAATCTTTGTTAATTTCTACTATAGAGTCCAGAGTTTATTCTGTGCCTGGATCCACTTATCTGAAGATTGTTACATTGAAAAGAGCATGGCCTGGATGGTGGAAGACAATAAAAGGGTATACAACAGCCTCCCCATTGCCAGCACCACCCCGATCTTTCTCACCACACCACTCTATTTCATTACCTCACTCTATCGCCCCACCCCAATCTATCTCCCAAGTCAAAGTTCAATGTTAATTTTTTCCATCCTTCTCATGTCTGCTACAGATACTATCAAAGGTAGGGAGGGATGTGCCTGTTATGTATTGGGTTGAATCTACTGCTCTCTGCAGCTTCCTACATTCCTGTGAATTCAAATTACTGTACCAGGCCATGATGCAACAAGTCAGGTGACTTCCTACATTACACCTAGAGCAATTTGTTAGTGTTCAGTGACAAGCTAAACTTCCTTAACTTTCCTGAGAAAGCAAAGACACTGGTGTGCCTACCTTGAGACTGCAACTATGTGCTATCTGCTCTTTTGTTGCTGAACCTACATTGATGAACATAGTTTTCCAATAGAGCCACAGAGAGATTTATCAATGAAGCAAACCCTTCAGGTAACTGAATGCATACTGACCATCAACCACCCCTTTCCACTAATCCTATATTAATCCTAGTTGCTATTCAACCCACATCTCCCTCCTTCCTGTCCATAAATTCCATACTCTGCTACTTCTGTTGTAACACAATCCCCTCCTCACCCAACAACTGTGTTCACAGACCCAGACTGGTTCACTGTCAAATGACTCCATGATCCCAACCCACCCTTTATCTTTCAAAATTAACATAGACTTAACAGAGACAACTGGTATTAGTGCAGGGATTCAAATTCAGATTCAGATTTTAAAATATTTATCACATATACAGCGAAACAGTGAAAAACGAAAGAGCTGATTGTGGATTACAGGAGGAATGGAGACAGACCCGGCCCGATCAACATCAATGGATCTGTAGTTGAGAGGATGAGTATTTTAGAGTTCCTTGATATACACATCACTGAAGATCTCACCTGGACCGTACAACTGGCTTTCTGGCAAAAAAAAAAGCACCATAGCACCTCCTCCACCTCAGGCGACTGAAGAAGTTTAGCATGGGCCCCCAAATCCTCAAGACCTTCTACAGAGTCAGCATTGAGAGCATACTGACTGGCTGTATCACAACCTAGTATGGGAATTGCACCAACCTTGATTGCTAGGCACTGCAGAGGATGTGAACTTCCCTCCATTGAGAACATTTATAGCTGCAGGTGCAGAAAAAAGGCCTGGAAGATCATCAGGGACACCAGTCACCCCAACCATAAACTGTTTCAGCTGCTTCCATCTGGCAAACAGTACCACAACATTAAAGTCAGGACCAACAGGCTACGGGACAGCTTCTTTCTACAAGCTATTAGATTTTAAAATTTACATGTCTGTACACCGTGACGGAGTCATAACACAAAGGTTTTTACTCCCTCACGTTGTAGGATGGATGTAAGATTTAAATAAATTCAAAATTCTAATTCTAATTGCAATGCATCGTTTGTGTTAATATCCAACACACTTAAGGATGAGCTGGGGACAGCCTGCAAATTGGATGAGAGGATCAGCATGGAGAAGATGGGCTGAATGGGCTTGTTTCTGTGCTGTACAGTTCAATGATTCTGTGACACCCTCCTTGTGCTTTGAGTTGTTAAAAACCCTTGCTTCCTCGGTACATTATTTTCTCTTTTTAATTTGTACTCAAAATCTGCCCAAGTGTGGCTGACAGCAAATTTTGTTTGGTCATACGTCTGTGCAGTGCCTTTGGATTTAACACATTAACGGTGCTATATCAATACAACTTTGTTGCTGCTGCTTAAGAAGATTGCTCAGGATTGAAAGGACAGTGAATTCTAATGGGGAATTTTACACAGAGCCCAGCTGCACCAGATCTTTGAGTCAATATTTAGCAGGAGCAGATGGAGCAGTACTCTACTGAGACTTTCAGAGATCAAATAGAGGGAGAAGGATAATCACAGTAAGTGTGACTCATCAAAATTGCCAAAGAGCTTATATTCCTTAAGGCAATGTATATTCATTGCAAATTCTAAACTTAAAAAATCCATTTACCCACTGTCACATATTTCACACCAGTTTCCTGGTCTATATTAGCCAACCCACTGACAATTTACATAGATTGATTTGTTCAGATATAGAGCCCAGGATTTGCATTTAACTAATTCCCTCTCAAGTTCAATTTGATCTTATTATGATCATTGCTCCCCAGAGCTTCTTTGCCAACATGTTAATTAACCCATCACCTTTCCAAATGCCGGGTTGAATATAACTGTGGTTTATATGGGTTATACTGAGACCCAGAATCTGTAAAAGGCTGGAAACTAATCATAGAAAATATGTGTCACATTTTCAGTTGTCCCAGACAGTTATTTATCCTTGATGTATCATAGGTGGTGATGAGTCAGGGTACCAGAGCAAAATAGGACACCTAGTCGAGAGGCGCTATAACAACAAACTCTTATTCAATGGCAGTAAAAATAAAGAATTGATTATTGACTTCAGGAAGGGGAAGAAAGGTGAGCATGTGGTAATCTATATTGGGCCCAGCACATAGTTGCAATCACAAGGAAGACACACCAGTGTCTTTGCTTCCTCAGGAGGATAACGAATTTCAGCTTGTCACTGAACACACAGACAAATTCTTCAGATGTACTGTAGGAAGTATCCTGGCTTTTTGCATAATGTACAGCAATTTGAATTTACAGGAATGTAAGAAGTGCAGAGAGTAAAGGACTCAACCCAATACATCACAAGCATATCCCTCCCCACCATTGGCTCAAGAAGACAATGTCCACCATCAAAGATCTCCACCCTCTGGGCTTTGCTATGGAGTCTATGTACTTGTGCATGTGACAAAAAAAACTTGATTTTGACTTTCACTTACTTTCACAATTTGTCCATAGCCTGCAGAGCTTTTGTCTCAGTGAGAGCCAATGAATGTTAAATACATGTTCCTTAGTTTTTTATCTCTTTTTCTTCTGTGTCACTCATAACATTATACAAGTCATTCAAGTCTCTATTCTGCTTACTGTATCTATTCCAAACTAAACAACGGTGGCCTATCCAGTCTTTACAATGTTCCACTCCTGGCTGATCTATCTCACTCCCGTACACCTCCCTCCAAAACTCTGCATTATCTCATCCTTACAAAATCTTCAAATGGAATGCAAGAAAAAGGTGATAAGAGGGAAAGAGGGAAAATATTCTCTGGATGTAACCGTTAAAGAGAGAATTAAGATGAATCAAAGACTATAAATAAAATCTATTCATGGAGAAAGAAAGCAAGATTAAGGTACTAGGTTTTACATCAGTCTTCAGCAAAGAATAAGGTTTTTCTGGAGTTTTCCCTAAGCACTCATTATTCTGGATGGAGTAGCTGGTAACTAAGGGGAGGCAGCAGAAAAGTGAGCTGCACTGGAAGTTGTTAAACTATCTGGACCAAAGGTATACAGTGGTATGAAGTTGCAGAGAATCTCACCATAATCTTGCAAACATCTATAAGTTCAGGTCCCCTCTCCTGTCTTAAATCTCTTTCTATCGTGTCTGAAGCTCATGTAATCAGGAAAAGTTCAACTGCTGGTCTTGCCTCTCTATGTTTCAGTATGGTGGATAGGTGGGTAGGTGGGTAGGTGTATTCAAAGTTCAAAAAGTTCAAAGTAAATTTATTATCAAAGTACACATAGGTTACCATATACAACCCTGAGATTCATTTTCCTGCGAGCAGACGCAATAAATCAAATAACCATAATAGAATCAGTAAAAGACTGCACCATCTTGGGCATTCAACCAGTCTGTAAAAGACAACAGACTACAAATACAAAAAGAAAGAAATAGTAATAATAAATAAACAAGCAGTAAATATTGAGAACAAGAGATGACAAGTCCTTGACAGTTGTTGTGAGAACATTCATGTGATGGGGCTAGTGAAGCTATTCCCTTTGATTCAAGAACCTGATGGCAGCGGGGTTAGTAACTGTTCCTGTACCTGGTGGTCCTGAGGTTCCCGTACCTTCTTCCTGATGACAACAGTGAGAAGAGAACACGACTTGGGTGGTGGGAGGTCCCTGATGATGGATGCAACTTTCCTGCAACATTGCTTCATGTAGATTTGCTCAATGGTGGAGTTGGCTTTACCTGTGATGGACTGGGCCTTATCCACCACTTTTGTTGGATCTTCATTCAAGGGCATTGGCGTTTCCATGCCAGGTTGTGATGCAGCCAGTCAATATACTCTCCACTACACAGCAATAGAAGTTTGTTAAAGTTTTAGATGTCATTCTGAATCTATGCAAGCTCCTAAGGAAGTAAAGGCACTGCTGTGCTTTCTTTGTAATAGCACGTACGTGCTGGGCCGAAGACAGATCCCCCCCCAAATAATAACTGAGGAATTTAAAGTTGCTGACCCTCTCCACCTCTGATCCTCTGATAAGGGCTGGCTGATGGATCTCCTGAAGTCAATAATCAGCTCCTTGGTCTTTCTGACATTGAGTGAGAGGTTGTTGTGGCACCACTCAGCCAGATTTTCAATCTCCCTCCTTTATACTGATTCATCGCCACTTTGATTTGGCCTTCGACAGTGATCATAAGTGTAAAGTGAGTAGAGCAGGGGATAAGCACACAGCCTTGTAGTGCACTTGTGCTGATGGAGATCATGGAGGAGATATTGTTGCCAAACCAAATTGACTGGGATCTCAAGTGAGGAAATCGAAGATCCAATTGCATAAGGAGGTACTGAGGCCAAGATCTTGAAGCTTATTGATTAGTTTTTAAAGGGATGATGGCATTGAATGTTGCTTTAGTCAATAAAGAGCATCTGATATATGCAGCTTTGCTGTTCAGATGTTCCAGGGTTGAGTAAAGAGCCAATGAGATGGTATCTGCTGTGGACCTGTTGCTCCAGTAGGCAAATTGAAGCAGATCCAAGTCGCCTCTCAAGCAGGTGTTGATTTGTTTCATCACCAACCTCTCAAAACACTTCATCATTGTGGATGTAAGTGCTACTGGATGTTAGTCATTGAGACAAATTACTTCCTGCTTCTTAAACACTGGTATAGTTGAAGCCTACTTGAAGCAGGTAGGTATTTCAGACTGCCAGAGCAAGAGGTTACAGATCTCAGTGAATACTCCAGCCAATTGATCAGCACAGGTCTTTCGTACTTTGGCCAGGTACCCTGTCCTAGTCGGATTCTTTGCATGGATTCATATTCCTGAAGGCTGTTCACATGTTGGCTTCAGAGGCTGTAATCACAGAATGATGGGGACTGTGGGAGTTTGTGATGTTTCCTCCATGTATTGACTGTCAAAGTGAGCATAGAAGGCATTGGAAGCAAAGCTCTGCTGTTGCCTTTGTCACTTTATTTAACTTTATAGGAGGTGATAGTATTCAAGCTCTACCACAGCTGTCAAGCATCCTTCTTTGATTCAATATTAGTCCAGAATTGCTAATACCTGTGGTTTGGCTTTCTGGAGATCATACATGGACCTCTTGTAACATATTTATCATTACACAAAGTTAAACTCTCTATCTACTTCCTAATTTTAGTTTGTTTCGTCTTTCAAACACATCTTTTGCCTTTGCATTTTCAGAACTGGATCTGTGCTCAATTTCCCATTCCCCTGAAGCAACTTTGAACACTCCGCAACCACACCAGCAAGTCTGCTCTGTGAGGTGCAGCCTGCCTGGACTATATTCTGACAACCAATCAGAATTGCCCGGGAATCTAAAGCCCTCTCTCCTCTACCATCTCTCCAGCCACATCGTCATTCTCTATACTTGCAGGTGAATAACAGTGGGAATAATCCATCAAACTTGTCCTTTCTTAACCTGTGTTCTAACTCCTTAAAACTATCTGCTGGACCACATCTTAGTTTCTACTCACGTTGATCACACCAATATGGACCACGACCTCTGCCACTCACCCTCCCTCCTCACTGAATTACTTACCAAGCACAGGAAAGGAAACATTATGACTCTCATAATCACATCTGCTCCTGCTGGAACATGTGCCCATGCCTTAAGCTCAAAACACTATACATATATTGTTCTCCTGACCCACCTTCCCTCCTCCTGTACAGCTGATGGGGAGGGTATGGTGGCCTTAGCTGTGCTCCCCAGGTGAACCCTCTCCTCTTTCAATGGTCAGAGTCAGTTACTAAGCAAGATGACCTCCTGTCTCCTGAACTTTGAGGTTTTTTCATTGCTTACCTGGCTGTAACTCCATCCTTCACTGCCAGCATTTCTCTAGTTGACGACCTCCTGAAATGTGACCTTCACGAACCAAGAACTGGTGCTAACAGCTTCTCCACTGGATCATTGAAAGATGCAGAACTTTTCTTCATGAGCCATCTAAACAAGGAACAAAGCATTTCCTTTTGAAGAATGTAAGGAAAGTACCATTCATTAGCAATGCCATAAAGCTGGATACATTACCCTTAATCTATTAATTGCACAATCAATTGCAATTCATATTTAAGGACAAAGCTCGAAATCAATGCAGCAGATATTAGCATGTCTTGAATTTGATGCAATGTTTATGATGAAGAAAGATGAACCATAATTATGGACTCAGAGTTATACAGCAGAGGGACAAGTACTTCGGTCTACCATGTACATGTCAGAATTGAGTACCAATAAAAACCTTTGTGCCATTACAATTCAAATGCTCATCTAGATCCCTCTTAAAAGCTGTGAAAGTCTCTGATTCAATCACCCACTCAGGCAATGCTTTCCAACAGGGACACGGCTTTCAATTGCATCACCTCTATTTCCCACAACTCTGCTCTCTCCTAGCCAGAGAAAACTTCCAGGTGAAAATTATTCTTCCTCAGATTCTCTCTACTAGTGTTATTCCTTAGCTGAGGTCTGTGTCCTTGAGCATCAGACACCTCCTCAATAGGGAAAGGATTCCAACTATCTATTCTGCTTCTTATAATTTGTAAACCTCTATCATGTCCACCCCCCAGCCCTCAGCATCCTCCACTCTGAGGGAAACAGTCCCAGCCTATAGTCCCTTCTCATAATCAGAATCAGGTTTAATATCACTGGCATTTGTTGTTATGCAGCAGTACATTGTAATAATAACTATAAATTACAATAAGTATATATTAAAAATTAAATTTAATAAGTAGTGCAGAAAGAAAAAAATACTGAGGTAGTGTTCATGAGTTCATTTTTCATTCAGGAATCTGAATATGGATGGAAGAAGCTGTTCTTCAAAACGTTGAGTGTGCGTCTTCAGGCTCATAGAAAAGTACAGCACAGAAACAGGCCCTTCAATCCATCTTGTCCATGCCAAACCAAATAAACTGCCTACTCCTGCACTGGGATCATATTCCTCCATACCCCGACAATCCAAACTTCTCTTAAGCATTGAAATTGAGCTCTCACTGGCAGCTCATTGCACACTCTCACGACCCTCTAAGTGAAGAAGTTTCCCTCATGTTCCCCTTAAACATTTTTCTTTTCACCCTTAACCCATGACTTCTAGTCGCAGTCCCACCCAACCTCAGTGGAAAAAGCCAGCTTGCATTTCCCCAATCTATACTCCTCATAATTTTGTGTAACTCTATCAAATCTCCTCTCAATCTTCTGTGTCCCAAGGAATAAAGTGCTAACGTATTCAGTCTTTCCTTGTAGCTCAGATCCTCCAGAACTGCCAAATTTTCTCTGTACTCTTTCAACCTTATTTACATCTTTCCTGTAGGTAGGTGACCAAAACATCACACAATACTTTAAATTAGGCCTCACCAATGCCTTGTACAACTCAACATAACATCCCACCTCCTATACTCAATATTTTGATTCATGAGGGCCAATGTGCCAAAAGGTTTCTTTACAACCCTATCAACTGTGATGCCATTTTCAATGAATTTTGCACCTGTATTCCCAGATCCCTTTGTTCTACTGCACTCCTCAGTGCCCTACCATTCACTGTGTAAAACCTATCCTGGCTGGTCCTAACTGAAGTGCAACACCTCGCATTAAAATTGATCTACATTTTTTCCAGCCCATTTCTCCAGCAGGTCCAGATCCCTCTGTAAGCCATGGTAGTCTTCCTCGCTATCCACTATACCCCCAAATCTCAACATCTGCAAATTTGCTGATCCAGTTAACCACATCATCATCCAGATAATTTATTACTGATAACCTCCTTGATGGTAGCAATGAGAAGAGAGCATGTCCTGGATGATGGGGGTCCTTAATGATGGATGCCTCCTTTGGAAGTTACCTTTAATGTTGAGGAGGCTAGTGTCCCATGATGGAGCTGGCTGAGTTTGCAACTTTCTGCAGCTTTTTCTGATCCTGTGCAGTGGCCCTGTTATACCAGACAGTTGGAATGCTCTCCACGGTACATCTGTAAAAACTTACATGTGTCTTTGGTGACATACCAATTCTCCTCAAACCGAATATTTTATAAGGTTGACCCATAGCTATTTTAGTTGTACTGTTGCTGTGGTGTCACTCAATGGCTCTCTGTGATGTCTCTTTTGTTGTACCTCTCTGTGGTACAACTCTGTACTTCTGAATGGCTCTCTGATACCTTTCCTGAACAGCAACCCTCACCTCAACAATCCCAACAGCAGCAATAAATAGAGCAAAGCTTGGATTAAAGCTATTCAAAACAACAAACTCACACAAGGTCAAATAACAAGGCTCCAAGGGATTCTCTTAAGTTCAAAGTTTTAAGTACATTCATTATCAAAGTATGTATAAATTCTACAACCTTGAGATTTGTTTCCTTTTAGGAAGCCCCAAAACAAGAAACCTGAAAGATACCATTAAAAAAAAGACCAACAAACACCCAAGGTGCAGAGAGGAGAAAAAAACGCAAATCGTGCAAACAATAAAAGTAAGCAAGAGCATTCAGAACTAAAGTGAGTCCATAGATACCAGGCCCAGAGAAGCCGGAGCAGGCACATCCTCAGCCTCAGTTCAGCACAGAGACGAGAAAAACAGAGCTCTCATACACGAAGCCGGAGCAGGCCACATCCTCAGTTCAGCACAGGGACGAGAAAAACAGAACTCTCATCCACGAAGCTGGAGCAGGCCACATCCTCAGCCTCAGTTCAGCACAGAGACAAGAAAAACAGAGCTCTCATACACGAAGCCGGAGCAGGCCACATCCTCAGCCTCAGTTCAGCACAGAGACAAGAAAAACAGAGCTCTCATACACGAAGCCGGAGCAGGCCACATCCTCAGTTCAGCACAGAGACGAGAAAAACAGAGCTCTCATACACGAAGCCGGAGCAGGCCACATCCTCAGCCTCAGTGCCACGGACAGCGGAGTAAATGTTGCAGAACAGTGAGCAGAAACGGCCCAGTCCTAACACCCTACCTTTTCAATCCACCTGGCTCAGTGTTTAAATTGTCCAAACACCGGGTCATTCTCTGCCCTATGACCTGGGCCCTGTCTCATTGATCCGCTTTGGACCTGGACCTCATTGCCACGTTCTGGCCCATATCCAATCTTTCCAAATTGGCACACTGCTTAGATTGATCCAAACTTGCTTTCGATTTAGATGGACAGGCTCTGGATCGCTTCTGCTTCGCACATCCTGACTCCATCTCAACCGTGTCTTGACCTTTCTCTGACCACTTCTCCTCGAACATACCTCGATCTCGCTCTGACATTGCATCACACCGGCATTGTTTCTGGTGGCAAGATTTATGAACATTTTGAGAGGCATAATATGATTAGGAATAGTCAGCATATTTCTGTTTTGCATGATTTTTAATCTATTCAATATATGCATACTTTAATTGACTTAGTTTTTTTTTCTTCTTCTTCTAGATTATGTATTGCATTGAACTGTTGCTACAAAGTTAACAAATTTCATGACACAGGCCAGTGATAATAAACCTGATTCTGAATCTGAATAAGCCAGGAAATTATAGGCCCGTGAGCCTGACAGCAGTAATAGGTAAGTTATTGGAAGATATTCTAAAGGACCAGGTTATAAAGTATTTGGATAGACAGGGACTGATTAAGGATAGTGAACTTGGCTTTGTGCATGCTAAATTATGTCTAACCAATCTTGTGGAGTTTTTCATGGAAGTTACCGGGAAAGTTGATGAGGCAAGCCGGTAGATGTTGTCTACTTACATTTCAGTAAGTATTTTGACTGGGTACCAGATGGGAGGTTGGTCAAGAAGGTTCAGCCACTTGCCATTCAAGATGAGGTAGTAGATTGGTTCGAACATTGCTTTGTGGGAGAAGCCACAGAGTGGTAGTAGATGAGGCTTCTCTGACTGGAGGCTTGTGACTATAGTGGAGTGCCACAGGGATCATTGCTAATCAGTACTGGGTCCATTGTTGTTTGTCATCTATATCAATGATCTGGATGATAGTGTGGTAAACTGGATTAGCAAACTGGCTGCAGTAGACAATGAAGAAGACTATCAAAGCTAGCAGCAGGATTTGGACCAGCTGGAAAAATAGGCTGAAAAATGGCAAATGGAATTTAACGGACAAGTTTGAGGTATTGCACTTTGGGAAGACCAGCCAGGGTAGGTCACTGAGGAGTGCAATAGCACAGAAGTATCTAGGATTACAAATCCATAATCCATAACAGGAAAATAGAATTGTAAGAATGCTTTTGGCACATTGGCCTTTATAAATTAATTTATTGAGTACAGGAGTTGGGATTGTTACGTACCCCGTAACTGGGTTGCCAAACCAGCAGAAATGGATCACTCAGTTGGAGTCTGGAGTACTAGAACTAAGAAAGTTTTATTAAAGAAACAAGCAACACAGTAATCGAAAGGATAATAAATGCAACAGTTCAGCGATGATAAACACACATGTGCACAGAATTAAGATAACAGCATCAATCAAGCTCTATCGTTGTCTAGGGGTAAATGACCAAATTTCAAAGTGACTCAAAGTTCAGTTCGCAGTAATCGTTGCCATGGCGATGGACAACGTGGGGGGAAGAGAGAGATAGAACAGGAACAACTGATCATTCAGAACGGCTTCACTCACAGACCGGCGAGATTGCTCACAAGCAACTTTTGGGCGGGTCCTTGGTGATGTCACCTGAGGTCACCGACTGTGACCCCTCCTCCAGATGCGGTCGATCCTCTGCAGTGAACCCGGCACCCAGGCAAGGGCGGACACACACCGGGTTCCCGCTGATTGTACCTTTCCACCCTGGTCGTTGTCTGATACTTCTCACCCACTCGTGAGAGGCGCATCGCTTCCAGGGTCTCGTTACCTCGGGTGGCGTGTGTGTCTGTCTTAGCGAACCTGTCCCTTTTTATCCCCCTGCTGGGGTATCGCCTGTCCATCACTTCAAACAGTTCAGGGTTCAAAGGGGGAGCCGCTGCAGACAGCTCTCTCTCTCCCACGTCCCTTCATTACACATCTCCAGACGCTGCTCCATTGTTCCTCATCTCTCCTTCCCCTGAGGGCAGGTGGCAGACCAACTGCTGATGTCACTGATGCTAACCCAGGCCAGCAAACATCTTAATTTTATGTGTATTCTCATAACAGGATGTTATGTTGAAATTGTATAAGATGGTAATGAGGCCAAATTTGGAGTATTGTGTGCACATTTGGTCGCCTACCTTCAGGAATATCAAAGGTTTCAAGGGTTTCCAAAGGTACATTTAATGTAAGAGAAATGTATACAATATACATCCTGAAATGCTTTTTCTTCACAACCATCTATGAAAACAGAGGAGTGCCCCCAAAGAACGAATGACAGTTAAATGTTAGAACTCCACAGCCCCCCCATCTCCCCCTCCCATGTATAAGCAGCAGTACAGCAATGATCCCCCTCCCCTCACCAGCAAAAAAATGCATCAGCACCCAACACCAAGCACTCAAACGTGCAGCAAAGCAACGGCAAAGACACAGACCTGCAGTACCCCAAAGACTACTTGTTTACCCAGTATTCAACATTCCACAGGCTCTCTCTCTCCTAATGAGAGAAAAAGATGTCTCCATTTCACAGTGAGAGGGGAGACATAACAAACAACTTGCTGGTTTACAATGTTAAAAGTCCATTGCGTCGCTTTTCTGAGCTCTGTGCCCAAAGATCTCAGGTCTCTGGGCACACAGACAGATATCTCCTGACTCCCAAGACACACCAATTTCCTGCCGGGACACCGATCTTTGATCCGCCCATCTCCAGAGCCACAAAATATGGTAATAAGGTTGAAAGAATACAGAAAAAATTTACAAGGATGTTGCTGAGTTGAGGACCCGAGTTATAGGGAAAGGTTGAATAGGCTAGAACTTTATTCCCTAGAATGTAAAAAATTGAGGGAAGATTTGATAGAAGTGTACAAAATTATGAGGGGTATAGATAGGGTAAATGCAAGCAGGTTTTTTCCATCGAGGTACAGTGAGACTGGAACTTGAGATCAGGGGTTAAGGGTGAAAGGTGAAATGCTTAGCCCACTGAGTCAGCTCCACTATAAGATCATGATTTATTTTTCCCTCGCAATCCATTCTCCTAAACTTCTTGCCATAACTTTTGACAATCTTAGTAATCAAGAACCTATCAAACTCCACTTCAAATGTACCCAATGACTTAGGTGCTACAGCCATCAATGGCAATGAATTCCATAGATTCTCCACCTTCTGCCTAAAAGGAAATCCTCATCTCTATACAATAGGAAATTCTCTTTATTCTGAGGCTGAGCCCTCTGGCCATAGACTCTCACACAATTGGAAACGTCATCTCCACTTCCAGTCCATCCAGGAACTTCAGTGCAACTTCCTGATTCGCTCTTCCATCTCCATCAACTGCTCCTCTTCTCATGGTACTTTTGCATGCAACTGTGGTTCGTCCATCATAGTTGATGAAGACCTCAACACCATTAGTCACTTTGAGACTGGATGCGGTGTGTCCGAAGGTGACTGGTCAGGCCAATTCGGGCACGGAATGTCCTGGCACATGTTGGGCAGACATGTGTAGCCACTGCAGTTGTTGCACTGGTGGCTCTGGACTTGCGCAGCTCGCGCTTATGTTGTGTTTCAGCAATGCGCCTTGCTTTGTAAGCTTGACAGCCCTTGTGGATGAGGCCACACCAGGTAGGGCGGCTTTGTGCCAGCATTTCCCAAGAGATTGCGTCTATGTCAAATGACTTCAGGGAGGCCTTTAGTGTGTCTTTGTAACGTTTCTTCTGCCCTCCATCCGAGCGTCTTCCAGCAGAGTGTTCCCCAAAAAGTAGCTGCTTGGGTATGCGCTCGTCCAGCATGCGGATGACATGACCTGCCCACCGGGTCTGTGCTCTCATCAGCAGTGTGTGAACTGATGGTAGACTTGCTCCAGAGAGAACTTCAGTGTCTGGTGCTTTGTCTTGCCATCTGATGACTAATATTCTGCGAAGAGAAGTCATGTGGAAACGGTGCCTTGCATGCCTTCGATATACAGTCCACGTTTCACAGGCATACAGGAGGGTAGTGAGTACCACGGCTCTGTAGACCATAAGTTTTGTTGCTGGACTGATTCCTCGACGTTCCCATACAGCGGAGTGCAGTCCACCAGAAGCAGAACTTGCCTTTGCTATTCTGCAGTTAACTTCTGTATCAATAGTCACTGCTCAGGAGAGGGTGCTGCCAAGGTAAGTAAACTTGTCCACTGCCTGTAGATTCTGTCCTTTGATTGTGATTTTAGGTTCTGTGTACGGTGCATGAGGAGCAGGCTGGTGCATGACTTCGGTCTTTTTGATGTTGATGGTGAGTCCAAAGTTGTCACAAGCCGTGGAGAATTTGACCATATTGGCTTGCATCTCTGGCTCCGAGCCAGCAAACAGGGCGCAGTCATCGGTAAAGAGGAAGTCTCTAGGACAGTCTCCTTCACTTTGGTGATAGCTTGAAGTCTCCTCAGGTTGAAGAGCTTCTGTACTTGAGGCTGATTCCAGCATCACTGTCCTGGAAGACATCATTCAGCATGGCAGAAAACATCATGCTGAACAGTGTGGGTGTGAGCACACAGCCCTGTTTGACACCATTGGTGACTGGGAACGCCTCAGAGGATTTTCCACCATCCAGCACTCTCGCCATCATGCCATCATGGAACTGGCGTACCATCTGAATGAATTTGGCGGGGCAGCTGAACTTTGACATGATCCTCCGCAGGCCTTGTCAGCAGACAGTGTCAAAGGCTTTTGTGAGG
Source organism: Mobula hypostoma (assembly GCF_963921235.1). Taxonomy (NCBI): domain Eukaryota; kingdom Metazoa; phylum Chordata; class Chondrichthyes; order Myliobatiformes; family Myliobatidae; genus Mobula; species Mobula hypostoma. Next base: position 6,145,800 of record NC_086118.1, on the reverse strand, counting down.
TCAACAAAAGTTGTGTAGAGTTCGTGATTCTGCTCCTGACACTTCTCCTGAAGTTGGCGTGCAGCAAAAATCATGTCAATAGTCCTACAACCTTTATGAAAGCCATACTGTGACTCTGGCAGCAGGCCCAGCTCCGGATGAGTGACCAAACGATTTAGAAGGACTCTTGCAAGGGTTTTTCCTGCGATGGAGAGCAGCGAGATTCCTCGGTGGTTGTCGCATACTTGTCGATTGCCCTTCCTCTTGTAGAGGTGTACGATGGATGCATTTTTCAGTTCCTGAGGAATGGATCCTTGCTTCCAAAAAGACTGGAACAACTCAGTGAGCTTCTCTACAAGTACAGGACCACTGGCTTTGTAGATCTCTGTAGGTATGGCGTCTGCCCCTGGGGCTTTGCCACTGGATAGCTGGCTGACAGCTTCCGTGACTTCGGCTACCACCAGTGGGTCATCCATGGTGCTGTTGATGTCAACCTGGGGGATCCTGTCTATCGCTTCATCGTTAATAGATGACGGTCAGTTGAGGACAGCTTCGAAGTGTTCAGCCCATCTCTGCAGGATCTGAGCCTTCTCTGTAATGAGAGCTGTACCATCTGTACTCAGGAGGGGGGATCTCCTGAGAGACTGAGGTCCGTAGAAAGTGTTGAGGGCTTCACAGAATCGTTTCAAGTCGTTTCTGTCAGCGTATCCCTGTATTTCATCTGCCTCGGCGCTCAGCCAGGCATCTTGCGTTTTACGCAGTTTATTCTGGACTGTCCTGTGAACGCTGGTAAAGGCATTTCTCTTGGCAGCTGATGATGGGTCGTTCTGGGCATGATGAAGGCAGTGCTTTTCGACAAGTAGAGCCTGTATCTCCTCATCATTCTCATTGAACCAGTCAAGCTGCTTGCAGGTAGAGAGCCCTAGCATCTTCAGTGCAGATAAAAGGACAGCATCCCTGAAGCGATCCTAGTCGTCCACAGCGCTGCCTGCAAGGTGTAAGGTCTAACGGAGGGAGGACACCCGCCCTTTTACCTCATGCCTTCCCACCAGGCTTTATAGATGAAACACTATTCACTTGTCTCTCTTCCAACCTAGAATATTGCATTTGGTACTAAATGGCATTCTTCTGCTTCTATTCCTTATGTTCTTATGGTGTGCAATCCTCACGTGCCCAGACGCATTAATCTATTTCACTGTCCATAGATGCTGCCTGACCAACTGAGTGTTACACTGTTATCTCAAGTTCAGCGAGTGTTTGCTTGCCAGGACAGTATAGCCTCATCCAGTTCACACAACTCATCTATTGAGGTGTTTGAAGAAGTTTGACCTTCAACTACAGGGCTCTTGAACCAACCAGCATAATCACTAGAGCTTAGCTCTATGACCATTTCAACCAATTTGCACTAAAATGGACTTTGTGTAATTTTTGTTCTAACTGTGATTTTCTTTTATAAAAATACCGTGTACTTTATGTTTGATGAATGTTTCTGTGAATGCTGCTTATCTGATGCAAGTAAGATTTTTACTGCACCTGTGCATACAATTGAATATATGTGCATATGACATTAAACTCAAATTTGACTTTGACTCTTGAAAGAATGAAACTCGAAGAGCTTGATGACATAGGAAGTAAATGGAATTGATCTTCTGTCCTGACACCATACTTAAACCATGTTCTACCCAGGTTTCCATTTTCCTCATTTGGTCCATCAAAGGAATTTGATCTTCTGCTGATTTCCCATTGGAAATCATTAATCAGGGAAAAGAAGTCAACACCTCTTCCTGTCTTCTTGCATGGAATATTTAATGACATTGTCAGTGGCAAAGATCTTAACAGTAAAGTGCATAAATTAGAAATATTTATCGCAGGGCAAGAATTATTCCTTTTCAGAGGTTTAAAGGTTCATTTCTAGTCACCTAACTTAGGAGTATTACAACAGGAATTCTGCAGATGCTGGAAATTCAAACAACACACATCAAAGTTGCTGGTGAACGCAGCAGGCCAGGCAGCATCTCTAGGAAGAGGTACATTAGGAGTATTACACTTTGATTGAGGAAATAACTGTACCCAGGGGAACAAGATTCATGAAGAAATGTGAAGTCCAGCTGCTGTAGACTCTCTTCTCCTCCCTTTTAATGATCAGCTGGTAACATACAGCAGTAATACGTAAGCATTGATCAGACAAAACAAAAAGACCTTGAGGCAGACTGGAGCAGACAATGAGTCTGTAGAACTGAAGGCAACAGGAATAAATAAGAACTCACAACTGAGATAGAGACAAGTTGAACTGAGAGGGGGGTTTCTGATTCAGCAGAGAAGCCATGGGTCACAGTTGTGATATATAGGGGGAGGCTCAAGGGGAATAGACTGACTGGAAAAACTGAAACCAAGAAAACAATGGTTCAGTAATCAGGAGTGTATGAATTCTGGCAATGCTGTGTCAAAATCCTGGAACTCCCTCCCTCACAGCACTATGGGGAATCCTTACACCTCAAAGACTGCAGTCATGAGGGACAGGCATTAAATTCCAATTCAACCTACAAAGCTACATACCTTGAATAAAAATATATGATGTAGTCTTCCCCACCTATATCCAGTTTGTTAATGTGACCGTGATCAAAAAAAGCTACAACTACCCTAAAGGATATTGTCCACCATTCAAGCAATTAGCATTTCTATTGCACACCTACTACCTGTCAACTTTTGTGTAAGTGAATCATAGAAGGGTCAAAAAGGCCATTCAACCCAACTTGGTTCTCATCCTTTCAATGAAGACTTCCTCAAGTTTATCACACCACCATAACGGCTATTAGTTATAGCACCTCTCTGCACCATAGCCCTTCTCCTATGAGTAAAATAGTCCATAGGGCACGGTCTAACGATACTATTGAACAATTGATCTCTTACTTCCTCTGGTGATTTAAAGAGCCCTGACCATTGAGGGATAAAAGTGTATGAATGATGACCTGTACTTCTGAAACTGCTATTTGGAAGCAGAGTTCAATGCATAAACATTACCATATCTCTTGTTTAGCACATAAAATTGAGGTGCAGTTTGCATCTTCAAACCTTTTGCCCTCTTCTAGCTCATTAGCCCTATTCTTCTGTGACTCTAAACTGTCAGCCCTTCTCCACAAGAATTCTGTACATCCTTGCAGCCAATTCCCAACTTCCTCCAGCACAAGAAAAGACCCAGTTTCCTGCCCTTGGCACTCAGGCTGGTGAGAAAATACTTGGTTAAAAACTAATTAGGTGGCACAGTATTATAGCAGCTAGGGTGACACTTCCAGTGCCAGTGAACCGAGTTCAATTCCACCGCTGTCTGTAAGGAGCTTTTACGTTCTCCCCATGACTGCAGTGTTTCCTCTGCATGTTCCAATTTCCTCTCACATTCTGAAGATATAAGGGTTAGTAGGTTATTTGGTCATGTGTGTAACTGGGTGGCGCAAGCTTGCTGGGCTGAAAAAGCCTGTTAACATGCTGTATCTGATCATAGCTCCTAATACCAGTAAAACCGCATTTTATTGTTTAATTGGAATGAAAAATATCATGCAAGGGAAGAGTTGACACTGGTGTTATTCATTGGATCAGCTAACATTTCTGCCCACACTGCTCTGCAGGACCATCGGCAGACAAGATTTAACACCAAGGAGATAATATTATAAGTTTTTAAATACTGAGAGAAAGAGAGAGCAAGAGAGTGAGAGAGGGGCAGGGGAGGGTTGCAAGTGAGAGAAACAAGACCTTTGTCCTAACAAGATCATACCAACCATCAACTATCCACTTAGATGAATTCCAAAGTTTTATTCTACCCACATTCTCATCTTCCCCCAGAATCTACCACTTACCTACACAGTAAGGGCAAATTACAGTTGTCAATTAACGTACCAACCCACATATCTTTGTGTTAGGAAATGAGAACACCCATGGGAAACCTACACAGTTACAGAGAGAATGTGAAGCCTCTAATGTGCACACAGAGTAGCAGAGTTTGGGTTTGATTCTGGGTTGGTGGAGTTGTGAGGCAGTGGCTCTACCAGCTGAACCATTGTGCTTCCCAAGGAGGCATCAAAGAGTAGGATTAAGTTTTTGATATTTCAAACAAGGAATTTAAAGCTTGAGTCTTGGGCAGCTGAAGTCACAAACATGAACAGTGGAAGTGAGGAAAATGAGAATAGTTTGAATGAACAGAGCACAGATTTCATTGGCCAATATGGTGGAATTTTGGAAGTGACTGGTTACCCTGAGGGACTAGTCAGCTCACTGATTTCAATGTCCAGGAGATTAGTAAGAAGGAGGAGACCTTCACAATGTGGGGGTTAATATCCTCTTGTGTAGGAGAAAGCTCTCCTCAGTGTGTTGGAAGGTTCTTTATGTGATAGGCAATTCAATATCAGACAATCAATGAAGGGTCTCAGCACAAAATGTTGACTGCTTATTTCCTTCCGTAGATGCTGCCTGACCTGCTGAGTTTCTCCAGCACTTTGTGAGTGTTGCTCCAGATTTCCTTCATCTGCAGGTTCCATTGATGACCTTTCCTCTTGCTGATCAGTTCTTAATCCTCTAGCCTGGCAGTTTGTTTAAAGTGCCTTTCCAAACTCAACAGAAAATTTCCATTCTTTTTCCTATAGGAAGCAGAAAGATGAGCACATTCATCCCCTCGTCTCCTGTGCTGACTTTTATCTCAGCACTACTGAGCTCTTATCGTTTGTTTCCCTAAGTAGTGAAAAGCTCTGGACCTTTGACCACTATAGTGTGGCACTCCCTTTAATTGTCCCTTCCCTTTCAACCTGACAGCCACTGATCTCCTAATTCCCCACACTTAACCTGAACATATCTGTGCTTACACCCACTATTTAGAGGCATAGAGCACTGCAAGACAGAAACAAGCCATGCCAGCCTGGTCTTCTGCTTCATCCTATCTTAACTGCACCCATCTATGTATATATCCAAACTTCTAAACTGTTAGAATTGAACCTGCATCTATCACTTCCACTGGCAACTCATTCTACACTTGCACCATGCTCTGAGTGAAGAAGTGAACAAAGCCAGTCAGAAATGAGAGAATCTGCAGATCCAAGCACACGCACAAAATGCTGGAGGAACTCAGCAGGCCAGGCAACATCGATGGAAAGAGTACAGTCGCTGATTCAGGTCGAAACCCTTCATCAGGACAATCAGATGCTAGTTGGCCCAACCAGCTTAAAACTAGAGATAGCAACAATTTATGGTGCAAATAATTCTGTCTCTATTTGTAATGTAACCATTGACCTTACCTGCTTCTACTCTATTCTCCCAGAGGACCCTGGGTACAGAGTGTTAAGAGGGTTTTCAGATTAACTACGCTATAAAAACCTTAAGTAACTCTATAAACCTCTTAAAGTAATCTCTTAAAATGTATGCTACTCTGCATTTCTGCACGGATCTGTCTTCAGAAAAATGTTGCTGCTGTTTTTGCAGGCATATACATTTCTTATTGTAATTTATAGCTTTATTATACTCTGCCACAAAACAACAAATTTCACAGCATACGCCAACAATATTAAACCTGATTTGGATTCTGATCCCAATGTGCAGAAACTGCATGATGCACTATGCTGTTCCTCTGTTTGCCTATCCAATTGATCACCACACAACCCTGCCTGTTACGTAATTGCTAATGAACATTTTTCTTTTGTTTCTGTGCTGGTCTCTCCCATGTCATCAGTAGCATTGGTACTCTCTGCTTCTCTGTGCTGGTTCCATCTGCCTGCTTGCACAGTGAAAGTGTGTGCCTGTTAACACAGAGTGTGGCCTTTGTACGTGTAGGGGATGCTAAATATCCTCCTCAGTGGCAACGTGCCTGCTTATGCATTCTGAGGAGACAGTGCTCAGCTGCAAGAATGAATCCTAATACAGTTCAGTGATCTCGGCTCTGTAAATGGTTGCAGGGATCCAACACGTTCTAATAAGCTGCAGCACCAGCTTCTCACCTCACCTGTTTTTGCCTGAATTTGAAATAAAACATCATTAAATTCCTGCTCACCCTCTGCTCTGTATAAACCATTCATCAAGTCAGGCTACAGTTAAAATGATTTACATTTTGCAGCAGAAGGATGATTCTCCATAACGTGTTGTACAGTCTGGTTCTTCACATTTACCAAACCACACTCAGTGCAGTAAAATTTCCACAGAAGTGTAATCAAGCACGCACAGTGGTTGATGTTGAGTCACATGAAGAGAGATGACAAGCATTTTGATTAAAGTAGAGCAGGGAAGGAGGAGGAGAGGTACAGGGAAGGCCAGGTTTGGAGGAGTCATACTTGGAGATACTATCTCATCAAACCTGACACATCTAAACAGCTGGAGCCTGAACCTTCATAATGCCAGTAAACAGAAGAACAGCTGAGCCTCCATCCATAGTCTTGACAGAATTTAGAAAGTTTGTCTTGAACTCTAGTCCAGCTCTCAACTTGGTTGAGAATTGACAATCAGATGTCTTACACAGTCTCCAGACTGTCAGAGGGAAACCTTGTGCAGAACCTTTAAACAACTAATAAAACGAAGAGCAAAGGGAAGTGGCACATAAATTCAGGAGGTTTCTGAAAATGGGATGGAGACATTTGAATGACATTCTAAGTGATGTGGCATTATATGCTGAAGGAATAGCCATCGGTTTTGGGTGAAATGTACAGGTCAATTGTTAAGGACTCTTGCAAAATTCTATGGATGCATTGTGAAAAGCATTCTGACTGGCTGCATCACAGTCTGGTATGAACAGGATCACAAATGGCTGCGCATGGACTCAGCCAGCCATATCACAGGCTCAATTCTACCCATCATCAGGGATATCTCAAGAGTCAGTGCCTCAGGAAAGTATCATCTATCATTATGGGCTCTTGCCATATCGGACATGCCCTCTCTCATCGCTACCATTGTTGAGGAGCCTGAAGACTCATACTCAGTGATTTAGAAACAGCTTCTTCCCCTCTACCATTGGATTTTTGAACAGTCCGTGAACCGGTGAACACTACCTTATTATTTCTTCTCTTGGACTGTCATGGTCTGGTCCGTGAACTCCGCATTCCAGTTCACGGTCCGGTCCGTGGACTCAGGACTCCGGGTCTTCCAGCTGTCCCTTGTTTGAGATAATCACAGGCACCTGATTCCCATCTTTGGGCTTGCAATATAAGTAGCCTTGGGATTGAGTGTGGGCTGTGGGTTCAGAACATAGAACACAGTGCTGCTCCACACCATACTTTTGGCCCACAATGTTGTGCTGACCCTCAAGCCCTGCCTCCCATATAACCCCCCCACCTGAAATTCCTCCATATACCTGTCTAGTAGTCTCTTAAACTTCACTAGTGCATCTGCCTCCACCACCGACTCAGGCAGTGCATTCCACGCACCAACCACTGAGTAAAAAACCTTCCTCTATCCCCCTTGAACTTCCCATCCCTTACCTTAAAGCCATGTCCTCTTGTATTGAGCAGTGGTGCCCTGGGGAAGAGGCGCTGGCTATCCACTCTATCTATTCCTCTTATTATCTTGTACACCTCTATCATGTCTTCTCTCATCCTCCTTCTCTCCAAAGAGTAAAGCCCTAGCTCCCTCAATCTCTGATCATAATGCATACTCACTAAACCAGACAGCATCCTGGTAAATCTCCTCTGTACCCTTTCCAATGTTTCCACATCCTTCCTATAGTGAGGCGACCAGAACTGGACATAGTACTCCAAGTGTGGCCTAACCAGAGTTTTATAGAGCTGCATCATTACATCACGACTCAAACTATCCCTCGACTTATGAAAGCTAACACCCCATAAGCTTTCTTAACTACCCTATCTACCTGTGAGGCAACTTTCAGGGATGTACCCTCAGATTCCTCTGCTCTTCCACACTACCAAGTATCCTGCCATTTACTTTGTACTCTGCCTTGGAGTTTGTCCTTCCAAAGTGTACCACCTCACACTTCTCCGGGTTGAACTCCACCTGCCATTCTCAGCCCACTTCTGCATCTTATCAACGTCTCTTTGCAATCTTCGACAATCCTCTACACTATCTACAACACCACCAACCTTGTGTCATCTGCAAACCTGCCAACCCACCCCTCTACCCCCACATCCAGGTCGTTAATAAAAATCACAAAAAGTGGATGTCCCAGAACAGATCCTTGTGGGACACCACTAGTCACAATCCTCCAATCTGAATGTACTCCCTCCACCATGACCTTCAGCAGGCAAGCCAATTCTGAATCCACCTGGCCAAACTTCCTTGGATCCCATGACTTCTGACTTTCTGAATAAGCCTACCATGTGGAACCTTGTCAAATACCTTACTAAAATCCATGTAGATCACATCCACTGCACTACCCTCATCTATATGCCTGGTCACCTCCTCAAAGAACTCTATCAGGCTTGTTAGACACGATCTGCCCTTCACAAAGTCATGCTGACTGTCCCTGATCAGACCATGATTCTCTAAATGCCCATAGATCCCATCTCTAAGAATCTTTTCCAACAGCTTTCCCACCGCAAGTGTAAGGCTCACTGGTGTATAATTACCTGGACTATCCCTACTACCTTTTTTGAACAAGGGGACAACATTCACCTCCCTCTAATGCTCCGGTACCATTCCCGTGGACAACAAGGATATAAAGACCCTAGCCAGAGGCTCAACAATCTCTTCCCTCGCCTCATGGAGCAGCCTGGGGAATATTCCGTCAGTCCCTGGGGACTTATCCATCCTAATATATTTCAACAACTCCAACACCTCCTCTCCCTTAATATCAACATGCTCCAGAACATCAACCTCACTCATATTGTCCTCATCATCATCAAGTTCCCTCTCATTGGTGAATACCAAAGAGAAATATACATTGAGTACCTCGCTCACTTCCACAGCCTCCAGGCTATCTTCCCACCATTATCTCTAATCTCGCCAAGGCCTTCTCATGCCCCCTTCTTGCTCTTCTCAGCCCCTTCTTAAGCTCCTTTCTTGCTACCCCATATTCCTCAATAGACCCATCTGATCCTTGCTTCCTAAACCTCATATATGCTGCCTTCTTCCACCTGACTAGATTTTCCACCTCACTTGTCACCCATGGTTCCTTTACCCTACCATTCTTCATCTTCCTCATTGGGACAAATTTATCCCTAACATCCTGCAAGAGATCCCTAAACATCGACCACATGTCCATAGTACATTTCCCTGCTAAAACATCATCCCAATTCACACCGGCAATTTCTCGCCTTATAGCCTCAAAGTTTGCCCTTCCCCAATTAAAAATTTTCCTGTCCTCTCTGATTCTCTCCTTTTCCATGATAATACTGAAGGCCAGGGAGTGGTGGTCACTATCCCCCAGATGCTCACCCACTGAGAGATCTGTGACCTGACCCGGTTCATTACCTAGTACTAGATCTAATATGGCATTCCCCCTAGTCGGCCTGTCCACATACTGTGACAGGAAACCGTCCTGGACACACTTAAACTCTGCCCCATCTAAACCCTTGGAACTAATCAGGTGACAATCAATATTAGGGAAGTTTAAGTCACCCATGATAACAACCCTGTTATTTTTGCACCTTTCCAAAATCTGCCTCCCAATCTGCTCCTCTGTATCTCTGCTGCTACCAGTGGTCCTATAGAATACCTCCAGTAGAGTAACTGCTCCCTTCCTATTCCTGACTTCCACCCATACTGACTCAAAGGAGGATCCTGCTACATTACCCACCCTTTCTGTAGCTGTAATAGTATCCCTGACCAGTAATGCCACCCCTCCTCCCCTTCCCCCCCCCCCCGCCATCCCTTTTAAAGCACTGAAATCCAGGAATATTGAGAATCTATTCCTGCCCTGGTGCCAGCCTGGTCTCTGTAATGGCCACTACATCGGCCACTACATCATGATTCTATGCATGTATCCAAGCTGTCAGTTCATCATTTTTGTTCCTGATGCTTCTTGCATTGAGGTACACACATTTCAGCCCTTCTGCCTTACTACCTTACTACCTTTACACCCTTTATTCTGCTTCTCTTTCCTCAAAGCCTCTCTATATGTTAGATCTGGCTTTACTCCATGCACTTCTTTCACTGCTCTATCGTTCCGGGTCCCATCCCCCTTGCAAATTAGTTTAAACCCTCCCGAACCATGCTAGCAAACGTACCTGCAAGGATATTGCTCCCCCTCGAGTTCAGGTGCAACCCATCCAATCTGTACAGGTCCCACCTTCCCCAGAAGAGATCCCAATGATCCAAAAATCTAAAACCCTGCTCCCTGCACCAACTCCTCAGCCACGCATTCAACTGCCATCTCCTCCGATTCTTACCATCACTGTCACGTAGCACTGGCAGCAATCCTGAGAATGTCACCCTTGAGGTCGTGTTCTTCAGCCTTCTGCCTAGTTTCCGAAACTCACACTTCAGGACCTCATCCCTCTTCCTGCCTATGTCGTTGGTACCAACATGCATCACGACCTCTGAGGTTGCTTTCCCTCTCGTACCAGGATGTTGTGCACCCGGTCAGAGACATCCAGGACCCTGGCACTCGAGAGGCAACAAACCATGTGGGTGTCCTTCTCACGTCCACAAAATCTCCTGTCTGCTCCCCTGACTATAGAGTCTCCAATGACGACAGCTCTCCTCTTCTCCGTCCCACCCTGCTGCACCACTGGGTCAGACTCAGTGCTGGAGGCCCTGCCACTGTGGCTCACACCTGATCGGCCATCCCCGCCAACAGTATCCAGGACAGTAAACTTATTATTCAGGGGAATGGCTACAGGGGTGCTCTGTACTACCTGTCTGCTCACCTTTGCTTTCCCCCCTCTGACTGTTACCCAACGACCTGCCTCCAACAGCCTAGGTGTGACTACCTCCCTGTAGCTCTCATCTATGACTGCCTCATTCTCCCTTATGAGTCAAAGGTCATCCAGCTGCTGCTCCAGATTCCTTACATAGTCTTCCAGATCGCCCAGCCGTATGCACTTCTGGCAGATGTGACTCTGCGGGAGAGGGGAGTTCCCCCAAGACTGCCACATCTCACATGAGAGGCACATCACTGTCTCAGGAGGCATTGTAAAGACCGGCTGCGAGCAAGCTTGTCTTCCACCTTGCCTCTCGAGTCAAAGCCTCAAAGCTCCACTCTTTCACTGGCCCACTCACTCTTGTCTTGTCAGTCCCCATTGGAGCAACTTGCTGATGGAAGACTAGTGAAACCATGTGTGATCTCTAGACCTGGTTGGAGGACAACTGCTTCATGGAGCCTTGTTGCCACTTGTTGGAGTAGTCTTTGTGGTATGGATTTGGCTATTTCCTGGGCCAGCTGAGTGGCTGCCAGCCACTCTGAGCTAGGTAGGGATCCGGCTGTTTCTGTTGCCAGCGGAGGTTGCTGGCTGAACTGAGACTTGGAGCTACCCTGAAGCAGAGATGGAACTGTCTGTTGTTCTTTGGTGTTTGTCTTTTCTTGTCCTTGCCTCTGTGGGGTAAATCAGGCCGTTCTGCTGTTGCCCTCTTGGGGGGGTCATGTCTTGTCTTGTCTTTGCCTCTGTTGGGTAAGTCTGGCTGTCCTGCTGTTACCCAACAGGTGGACCTGTCCCACCTTGGTGTGGAGAGGTTGAGTCCCGGCTTATCTAAGTCTAAGTCCTGGCTCCATGTCTATGTACTGTCCTGCGTCATGTTGGTGTTGTGTTAACGATGAGTCCTGGCTTTTTGAAGGACAAGTCCTGGCTCTATGTTGATGTTCAGCTCGCAGTCCGTCTCTCAGCTCCAGCCTCTGAGTTATCAGCCTTCGCATTTCAAGATGAAGATCCCGCAGCCAAGCTCCAAGTACCCAAGCCTCGAGGATCCCGCAGCCAGGCTCCAAGAACCCAAGCCTCGAGGATCCCGCAGCCAAGCTCCAAGAACCCAATCCTCGAGGATCCCGCAGCCAAGCTCCAAGAACCCAATCCTCGAGGATCCCGCAGCCAAGACTCAGGTACCCAAGCCTCAAGAGCAAAGATCCCAGCCTGTCTCCAAGCTCAGGCCTCTAGACCCCAGCCACGTCCTGACCTGAAGCCATGTCATGTCCTTGCCTGGTTCCGGGGTCCGAGCCCGAGGCAAGACCCAGGTTCTGGGTCCTTGTTCAGTCTCGGGCTTGGAGTCCAAGTCTTGTCTCCTAGTCCATGGTTCCTAGTCCTGGTCCCGCTTTCCCTAGCCCAAGTCTGCATTCTTGTCCCTGCTCCTTGCCTGAATCCTGTCACGTCACTACTCTAGTCAAGTCCTGTTCCTTGTACTTCAGTGTCTGTGTCTTGCATCTGGGTCCGTTTCCAGCATCCCATTGTGACATGGACTATTTATTTATTTTGTATTTTATACTAATTTTATGTCTTCGCACTGTACTGTAGCTGTCAAACACTAATTTTATGTCAAATAATTTAGTGATAATATACCTGATTCTGAGTTTCAAAGTTGAGTTTTTGTCACTTGCGCAAGTACATGTATGCACAGGTGCAATGAAAAACTTACTTCCAGCAGCATCACAAACATCAAATAAGCAGCATTCACAAGAGGAACATAAACTCAGCACAATTTTTGAAAGAAAGAACATGATTAAAACAAAAGAAACAGTGTCTCTTAGTGCAAAGTGTTCATATGTTTAATAACTTTAATAACTAGGGTTGTGCCAGTTGATACAAGACCAAATGTTTGAAAGGAAGTACCTGTTCTTAAACCGGTAGAGTTGGACTTCAGGCTTCAGGCTGCTGCCTGATGCTCCAACACTATTGTGGCCTAAACAAATTTTTATACATCTAGAATATGACTTATGAAAATTTATTTACCCCTGCCCCTCTTCCATTCCCATTAGATTACTTCCACACCTTTGGACTTCTCTGCTCACAACCAACAAAAATATAGACTTCTATCCCCAATTGCACTGAATTTAAGTCTAGCAGATTTTTGAGCTTAGAGTCATAGGGAAATCTGGGCCTACATCATTTCCACAATACATGTGTCCACCAGAGTGTTATGGAAGATGGTGCAGAAAGCTCATAAAATGGCTCCAGTCACTTACCTGCAGTGACTGCTTTCTGCTTCTTCACCATGTATACGATTGAGTCAGAACTATTTCCCAGCTGGTATGCTGCCCAAAGGTCTCGCAGTCATTTGTTTCTGCACATTGAACAAAAACAAAATAAATATTGGCAGAGAACTGAAAGGAATTTCACTGTAATTGTTGCAATAATTCAACACCACATCAACATGTATGCACCTATTTTTCAACAGTGACACTTATTTGTGTATGGAAGATATTATTGCCCATTGCATGTCAAGATTATAGGGAGCAATAAATTACCTTTTGCTTCTAATGGCACTTCTGACTCTACAGTCCCCCTGGAGTATCTGCTGGAATATCAAGCATGAAGTTTACATAAACTCATGGATAAGTCAGTACTGAAATTTTGTTGAAACACAATTCAAAGAGAAATTGTGGAGGTGGATCTGACTGGTATTCTCAGTGGTCTGCCAGTTGTACCTGTACTGTTGTTAATCCAGTTCCTTCATACAAACATGTAGCAACTCTTGACCTAGAACTGTGTACCTTTGCAGCTTACATTATCACTAAGGATCTCCTTGCCCTGTGAATTGCTGCACTTAGTAACTACCTGCTCCTCAGTAAATAACTCCTCCCAATGGACATTATTACTTTCTTTCTTCTTTTTCTTGGGGCCCTTAGCTCCCAGTGGAGCATTGGTCATTGATGACCTCCCGTCTCCATCGTCCGAAGCAGTGTTAAGGTTGGAGCTCATCAATGTTTCTGTCAATCTATTGTATCAATTGTACAGGGGTTTGGCCTGTGCAGCTTCACCAGAACCTGGTTAGACAGCCTTACCCATTTCCACCTCTCACGACAAGAACATAGGGTTGGATTTTGAAAGGCATTACATTTTTTATTGATGGCAGAATATCTGTATTGTTGAGTACCCAGCAAGTATTGTACATCACTTAGTTCCCTTAAGAAGATTTTGGTGCTCTGCCATCTTAAACCTCTGTTAATTTTGAGATGAAGTTACTCCCACATTTCTGTTGGGTTCTCTTTCAAAATTCAGATCCAGTGACAATGAGGGAATGTCATGAAAGCAGCAGTTGGTGGCGGTGCAACTATACACCTTGCTGCCTTTGTCCTTCTGGATGGTAGAGAGCAAGCGGTTTGGAAGTGCTGTTGAAGTAGGGTGGCGGGGTGGGATTAGGTCTCTACCAAAGGAGGTGCGAGGTGCTCTCTCCCTCTGCTAGCCTGGCAAGGTGTAACACCTGCTTAGCCCCACGATCAGAGTCACATGTAGCAGGTGGTGTATGTTCGTACGAGTAGCTGGTGGATATCAGAAGTCTTGGTTATGCAACCACTGACGCCAGGCAGACAATCTCTGAAGAATACTGATAATAGCTGGGGTCACCCTATCTGCAAAGACATTGCCCAGAAGAAAGCGATGACGAATCACTTCTGTAGGAAAATCTGCCATGAGCAATTACGGTCATGGAAAGAGCATGATTGTCCGCATCATACGACATGGCACACGATGATGATGATGATGATGATGTTGAAGTAATCCTGACAGTTTGCTACCATACATTTTGCAGATGGTACTCACTGCATCCACTGTGGAGTGCACTGCAGTAGCTAGAGACTGGTTTCCCTGACGGTGCGGGATCTCAGGAAGGAGTTCTGATGAACCATCTATTCAGCACTTTTGGCTGAATATAGCTGCAAATGTTTCTGAATTGTTTCTAGCACACACATATTGGGCCCAAGCATCACTGATGATGGAATATTCTCAAAGTCTTGTCCCACACTCTGATTGATACACTATTCTGATGAGCTGTGGCACAGCTGCAGAAACTTGATTGCATCCAGTGGTGGTAATATCACCTGAGCTCCATCTATGTCATGTTCTGTGCATTGGTTAGCACCCCATATTCCCATATTGCAGCTGCATTGGACAATGAACTCATTTTTAGAGCGGAATGCTCATTCTGCACTTTCTTGTACTCCTTATTCAAACAAGGTTCATCCTCTCTCGTGATCACTGGGAGTGAAGGATCTGCCAGGCCATGAGGTTACAATGTGGGGTGCAGTTCAGTTTCTGATGCTGCTCATGTCCACACTGGAACACCTTGGAAGTAACAAAGGCAGGGTGTTGCCCCTATATGAGGTGTGGGGTTGTCATCACAACCATAACTTCCATAGGCAATTGTATCTACATTTGGTAAAATGACGAGGAAAGGTTCAGAGTGTTTTATTCCTCAAGCTGGTTTATTCATCTTTTTGCAGCCCAGATCTAATGACTAATTCAGTCAGCGCTCAAAAAGCTGAGTGATTGTGAAACCAATCCTGTGGTGCTGCACTGAAAGATCTTTCACCTTTGTCCTCAGAGCTCCTTTCAACAGAAGGAGCCATGAGGAACCTCTCTGCTGAGGACAAAGAATATTCAAGAAGCAGTATTCTTGCCCAGATTTGATCTGATGACATGAAGCTTCATGGGCTCAGAGTCAACTCTGAGCAATCTTTGGCCACGACATTCTCATGTGTACCACCACAGCTGCTTCTAAGTGAATACATGTCCAGGGATTGTGCTCCAGGTTGTTGGCTTAAAGATCTGTTTCTGCAAATACAATTATGCCAGGCTAATGTTTAATTGTTCTGTAAATCTTTACACTAGCTCTCTGGCTGTTTGCAAGGGACAATTTCCATAGTCAACTGGGTTGGGAGTGAGTTTGCCCTGTCTAAATCCACTTCTTTCACGCCTCATTGAATCAAACTCGTAATGTTATGGAAATGTTTACATGCATGAAACTGTCTAATTAATGAATAATTTAAATTAATACACATTGAATTTGCTCTCCTTTTCTTTAAACATTTGTATTTTGGTACTGCTGGGTGCTCATTTAAGAACTCAATTTCCCAATTCATTTAAAAGTGGGAGGGGGAGGGGGAGATCCGAAATGAAAGAAGACAGGAGGGGGAGGGATGGAGCCAAGAGCTGGACAGGTGATTGGCAGAAGGGATATGAGAGGATCATGGGACAGGGAGAGAGAAAAGGGGGCAGGGGAGAAAGCCCAGAGGATGGGCAAGGGGTCAGAGAGACAGAGGGAGAAAAAGGAGAGTGAGAGAAAGAATGTGTGTATATAAATAACGGATGGGATACGAGGGGGAGGTGGGATATTAGCTGAAGTCAGAGAAGTCAATATTCATGCCATCAGGTTGGAGGCTACCCAGACGGAATATAAGGTGTTGTTCCTCCAACCTGAGTGTAGCTTCATCTTGACAGTGGAGGAGGCCGTGGATAGACATGTCAGAATGGGAATGGGATGTGGAATTAAAATGTGTGGCCACTGGGAGATCCTGCTTTCTCTGGCGGACAGACCATAGATGTTCAGCAAAACGATCTCCCAGTCTGCGTCGGGTCTCGCCAATATATAGAAGGCCACATCGGGAGCACCGGATGCAGTATACCACCCCAGTCGACTCACAGGTGAAGTGTCGCCTCACCTGGAAGGACTGTCTGGGGCCCTGAATGGTGGTAAGGGAGGAAGTGTAAGGGCGTGTGTAGCACTTGTTCCGCTTACAAGGATAAGTGCCAGGAGGGAGATCAGTAGGGAGGGATGGGGGGGGGAAACGAATGGACAAGGGAGTCGCATAGGGAGCGATCCTTGCGGAAAGTAGAGAGAGGGGGAAGGGAGAGATGTGCTTAGTAGTGGGATCCCGTTGGAGGTGACAGAAGTTATGGAGAATAATATGTTGGACCCGGAGGCTGGTGGGGTGGTAGGTGAGGACCAGGGGAACCCTATTCCTAGTGGGGTGGCGGGAGGATGGAGTGAGAGCAGATGTGCGTGAAATGGGGGAGATGCGTTTGAGAGCAGAGTTGATGGTGGAGGAAGGGAAGCCCCTTTCTTTAAAAAAGGAGGACATCTCCCTCGTCCTGGAATGAAAAGCTTCATCCTGAGAGCAGATGCGGCAAAGACGGAGGAATTGCGAGAAGGGGATGGCATTTTTGCAAGAGACAGGGTAAGAAGAGGAATAGTCCAGATAACTGTGAGAGTCAGTAGGCTTATAGTAGACATCAGTAGATAAGCTGTCTCCAGAGATCGAGACAGAAAGATCTAGAAAGGGGAGGGAGGTGTCGGAAATGGACCAGGTAAACTTGAGGGCAGGGTGAAAGTTGGAGGCAAAGTTAATAAAGTCAACGAGCTCTGCATGCGTGCAGGAAGCAGCGCCAATGCAGTTGTCGATATAGCGAAGGAAAAGTGGGGGATAGATACCAGAATAGGTACAGAACATAGATTGTTCCACAAAACCAACAAAAAGGCAGGCATAGCTCAGACCCATGCGGGTGCCCTTTAGTTTGGAGGAAGTGGGAGGAGCCAAAGGAGAAATTATTAAGAGTAAGGACTAATTCCGCTAGACGGAGCAGAGTGGTGGTAGAGGGGAACTGATTAGGTCTGGAATCCAAAAAGAAGCGGAGAGCTTTGAGACCTTCCTGATCCCATTCCCATTCTGACATGTCTATCCACGGCCTCCTCGACTGCAAAGATGAAGCCACACTCAGGTTGGAGGAACAACACCTTATATTCCGTCTGGGTAGCCTCCAACCTGATGGCATGAACATTGACTTCTCTAACTTCCGCTAATGCCCCACCTCCCCCTCATACCCCATCCGTTACTTATATACACACACATTCTTTCTCTCACTCTCCATTTTCTCACTCTGTCCCCTGACCCCTTGCCCATCCTCTGGGTTTTTACCCCCTCCCCCTTTTCCTTCTCCCTGGGCCTCCTATCCCATGATCCTCTCATATCCCTTTTGCCAATCACCTGTCCAGCTCTTGGCTCCATCCCTCTCCCTCCTGTCTTCTCCTATCATTTTGGATATCCCTCTCCCCATCCCACTTTTAAATCTCTTACTAGCTCTTTCTTCAGTTAGTCCTGACAAAGGGTCTCAGCCTGAAACATGGACTGTACCTCTTCCCAGAGATGCTGCCTGGCCTGTGGCGTTCACAAGCAACTTTGATGTGTGATTGCTTGAATTTCCAGCATCTGCAGAATTCCTCGTGTTCCCAATTCATTTACTTGTTTGAAGCTGGTAGGACTTCTTTTCACTTGTTGCTTCTATCATTGACTGAGGGTACCCAGTCTACAGGGATCTGCCATATGTGAAGGGAATTGGGATCAAGGACACTTCTGTGGGACTAAAGTCACTTTGGAATAACCTGGTTAAGGGTGACAACTTTCCCAAAAAGCAGTTACTGTATGAACTAGCTGGACTTTAAAAACAATTTTTAAGTTCCAAAGTTCTTAATTAACTGAGTGCAAACTCCAGAATCTCCATGTTTCCACTTGAACTCACACATCCAAATTATAAGGCATAGACAATTGATTTAATAACTTCATTACCACATCAGAGTCAAAATCTATCACTGCATGTAAGCAAGTCCACAGGGACAGAGAGCCTTCAGAATCAGGGACACAGGGATGGGGAGAACTTGGAATCAGGGACGCAGAGACAGGAGCAATCATTGTAGAGATTATTAAACTGAACCCATGGTATTCAGTTAAGCAACAAATGCAATGTGTAATTGTAACTCATGAAGTTATTGAACTCTGTGTTAAATTCATTCTAGGATCCCTTGAACTGGCACTTCATAAGCATAAAGAATCTTTAATTGACAGCAAATGAGCAGTAATTTTTTATCTGTGACAGTGCACCAGAGTCAAACTTTGTTCTGAAAGCAATAGGAATGAGCAGTGATATCTACCTGTGACAGTGGACCAGATCCATATATGAGCAGTTATTTCTACCTGTAACAGTGGACCAGATCCAGATCTGATTCTGAAATGTACCTAACACATTTTATTCACATTACTTTTCTTCCTCATTTAAGAAAACAAATCCATAAAATCATTGAAAAGATTTACATGTATGAAATAGTCCGCTTCTTGAAGACAGAAACGGGTGAATTTATTATGGGGAACAAGGAAATGGCAGACGAGTTGAACAGGTACTTTGGATCTGTCTTCACTAGGGAAGACACAAACAGTCTCCCAGATGTAATAGTGGCCAAATGACCTAGGGTAATGGATGAATTGAAGGAAATTTATATTAGTTAGGAAATGGTGTTGGATAGGCTGTTGGGTCTGAAGGCTGATAAGTCCCCAGGACCTGATGGTCTGCATTCCAGGGTACTTAAGGAGGTGGCTTTAGAAATCGTGGACGCATTGGTAATCATTTTCCAATGTTCTATAGATTCAGTATCAGTTTCTGTGCATTGGAGGGTGGCTAATGTTGTCCCTCTCTTCAAGGGAGGAAGCGAGAAAACAGGGAATTATAGACCAGTTAGCCTGACGTCAGTGGTGGGAAAGATGCTGGAGTCAATTATAAAAGATGAAATTACGACACATCTGGATAGATAGCAGTAACAGGATTGGTCCAAGTCAGCATGGATTTACAAAGAGGAAATCATGCTTGAACAATCTTCTGGAATTTTTTTGAGGATATAACTATGAAAATGGACAAGGGAGAGCCAGTGGATGTAGTGTACCTGGACTTCCAGAAAGCCTTTGATAAAGTCCCACATAGGAGATTAGTGGGCAAAATTAGGGCACATGGTATTGGGGGCAGAGTACTGACATGGATTGAAAATTGGCTGGCTGACAGAAAACAAAGAGTAGCGATTAACGGGTCCCTTTCGGAATGGCAGGCGGTGACCAGTGGGGTACCGCAGGGTTCAGTGCTGGGACCGCAGCTGTTTACAATATATATTAATGATTTAGATGAGGGAATTAAAAGTAACATTGGCAAACTTGCCGATGACACAAAGCTGGGTGGCAGTGTGAAATGTGAGGAGGATGTTATGAGAATGCAGGGTGACTTGGACAGGCTGGGTGAGTGAGCAGATGCATGGCAGATGCAGTTTAATGTGGATAAATGTGAGGTTATCCACTTTGGCGATAAGAATGGGAAGGCAGATTATTATCTGAATGGAGTCAAGTTAGGAAAAGGGGAAGCACAATGAGATCTAGGTGTTCTTGTACATCAGTCAGTGAAAGCAAGCATGCAAGTACAGCAGGCAGTGAAGAAAGCTGATGGCATGCTGGCCTTCATAACAAGGGGAATTGAGTATAAGAGCAAAGAGGTCCTTCTGTACAGGGCTCTGGTGAGACCACAGCTGGAGTACTGTGTGCAGTTTTGGTCTCCAAATTTGAGGAAGGACACTCTTGCTATTGAGGGAGTGCAGCATAGGTTCACAAGGTTAATTCCCAGGATGGCGGGACTGTCATATATCGAAAGATTGGAGCGATTGGGCTTGTATACTCTGGAATTTAGAAGGCTGAGAGGGGATCTTATTGAAACATAAGATTATTAAGGGATTGGACACGCTGGAGGCAGGAAGCATGTTCCCACTGATGGGTGAGTCCAGAACCAAAGGCCACAGTTTAAGAATTAGGGGTAGGCCATTTAGAATGGAGTTGAGGAAAAACTTTTTCACCCAGAGAGTGGTGGATATATGGAATGCTCTGCCCCAGAAGGCTGTGGAGGCCAAGTCTCTGGATGCTTTCAAAAAAGAGATGGATAGAGCTCTTAAAGATAGTGGAATCAAAGGTCATGGGGATAAGGCAGGAACTGGATACTGATAGTGGATGATCAGCCATGATCACAGTGAATGGTGGTGCTGGCTCGAAGGGCCGATTGGCCTACTCCTGAACCTATTGTCTAATTTTTAAATTAACTGACCATTGTAAATATAACCAATGATGAATTCTCTCCAGCTCTTAGTTTCCTCATTCTATAAAGTTGCACTTAAGAGGTCTGAAGCTTCTACCTTGTGCCTTAGAAATTTCACCTTCTTGTTTCCTTATTTTAAAGGAAGGATGTCAATGAACTGGAACCAGTTTAGAGTAGACCAGTTTTCATTAGAAATATGAAATATGAAAGCAAGCTAGCAAATAATATCAAAGTGGATAGTAAAAGTTTTTTCAAGTATGTTAAAAATAAAAGAGAAATGAGAATGGATACAGGACCGCCAGAAAACGAGGCAGGAGAAATAATAATGGGGGACAAAGAGGTGGCTGCTGAACTAAATGAGTATTTTGCATCAGTCTTCACTGTGGAAGACGCTAGGAGTATGCCTGACGTTGTAGTGTGTGAAGG
Organism: Mobula hypostoma; assembly: GCF_963921235.1. Classification (NCBI taxonomy): domain Eukaryota; kingdom Metazoa; phylum Chordata; class Chondrichthyes; order Myliobatiformes; family Myliobatidae; genus Mobula; species Mobula hypostoma. The sequence goes on along the minus strand of NC_086118.1, from coordinate 6,124,663 downwards.
AAGAGAAGTGGGTGCAGTTACTATTACAAGAGAGAAGGTGCTCAAAAAATTGAAAGACCTAAAGGTACATAAGTCACCCAGACCAGATGAACTGCAACTAAGGATTCTGAAAGAGGTAGTGTTAGGGATTGTGTTGGCATTAGAAATTATCTTTCAAAAATCATTGGACTCTGACATGGTGCCAGAGGACTAGAAAATTGCAAATGTTACTCCACTCTTTAAGAAAGGAGGAAGACAGCAGAAAAGAACTTATAGACCAGTTAGCCTGACCTCAGTGATCGGGAAGATGTTAGAGTCAACTGTTAAGGATGAGGTGATGGAGTACTTGGTGACACAGGACAAGATAGCACAAAGTCAGCATGGTTTCCTTCATGGAAAATCCTGCCTGATGAACCTGTTGGAATTCTTTGAGGAGATTACAAGTAGGATAGATAAAGGGGATGCAGTGGATGTTGTGTATTTGGACTTTCAGAAACCCTTTGCCAAGGTGCCACACATGAGGCTACTTACTAAGTTAAGAGCCCATGATATTACAGGAAAGTTACTAACATGGTTAGAGCATTGGTTGATTGGTAGGAGGCAGTGAGTGGGAATAAAAGGATCCTTTTCTGGTTGGCTGCCAGTGACTAGTGGTGTTCCGCAGGGTCGCTGTTGGGACCACTTCTTTTTATACTGTATATAAATGATTTAGATGATGGAATAGGTGGCTTTCTAGCCAAGTTTGCAGATGATACAAAGATTGGTGGAGGGGGAGGTAGTTTTGAGGAAACAGGTAGGATGCAGAAGAACTTGGACAGATTATGAGAATGGGCAAGAACGTGGCAAATAAAATACAATGTTGGAAAATGCATGGCCATGCACTTTGGTAGTAGAAATAAATATGCGGACTATTTTCTAAATGGGGAGAAAATCCAGGAGATGCAGAGGGACCTGGGAGTCCTTGTGCAGAACATCCTAAAGATTAGCTTGCAGGTTGAGTCAGTGGTAAGGAAGGCAAATGCCATGTTAGCATTTGTTTCAAGAGGTCTAGAACAGGGGTCCCCGACCTTTTTTGCACCGTGGACCGGTTTAATACTGACAATATTCTTGTAGACTGGCCGATGGGGCGGGGGGGCGGGCTGCAGGGTGGGTGTTAATCACAACTGGAATATAGGTGATAAGTCACTTATAAGTGGCTGATTGCATCGCCTCTGATCTGGGCTGACATTTACTTGCCAAGCGGCACCTAATTAATTAGCTTGTTTATTTCAGCTTTTTTCCTGAAGATGTGCTGGGTCTAGCCAGCGCTGTACCACTGCATTCTTCGCAGCCCGGAGGTTGGGGACCACTGAATTATAAGTCACTTATAAGTCAATAGCATAATAACATTTTAAGTAACATTTGGATATTAAACACACAGTGCACATTTTCCCTGTATGAACATATAAAATCATTGCAACACACCAATATCGCTGAATTAGTGGGAGCCCTGGGCTTGTTTTCCTGCAACAAGACATTGCCATCAAGCAGTGATGGGAGACAGCAATACTTGAAGGGGGTTCCTTATGTCCAGTCTATTCAGCAATTTAGTTTTCGTTGCATTCATTGCAGAAATCCTGCTTCGCAGAGATATGATGTTAGAAGTGGAAGCAACGTTTTCAGTGCTTTCATGGCTATCTCAGGATATTCAGCCTCGTCTTTGATCCAGAATGCCGGCAGAGATGTTATGTCAAACATACTTTTCAGCCCACCATCACTTGCAAGCTTGAGCCTCAAGGAGTTGATCTTTTTCCCACGCTGACATGGAAGATTCACCGGAAACATTCACAAATGGGTCACAGATCCATTCCTTTGCACTTCTTGGGTCATTTGCGTCTTGGGTCACTGATGACCTCATGCGTTAAAGTTCAACAGTGGGTGTGACAGGGAATGAGGAAAGGTGCAGCTGACTCATATCATTTCATATTCCCAATTCATACTGTTTCCTCGCGGCCCGGTAGCACATGCTTTGCTTATGGTACCAGTCCGCGGCCCGGTGGTTGGGGACCACTGCAGAGCAAGGATGTGATGCTGAGGCTTTATAAGGCACTGGTGAGGCCTCATCTTAAGTATTGTGAAGTTTTGGGCCCCTCATTCAGAAAATATGTGCTGGTATTGAAGAGGGTCTAGAGGAGATTCATGGGGATGAATCCAGGAATGAATGGGTTATTATACGAGGAACATATGATGGCTCTGGGCATGTACTTGCTGGAATTCAGAAGAATGAAGGGGGGATCTCATTGAATCCTTTTGAATGTTGAAAGACCTAGGCAAAGTAGATGTGGAAAGTATGTTTCCCATGGTGGGAGAGGCAAGAGGGCGCAGCCTCAGGATAAAGGGGCACCCTTTCAAAACAGAGATGCGGAGAAATTTCTTTAGCCAAAGGGTGGTGAATATGTGGAATTTGTTGCCACATGTAGCTGTGGAGGCCAAGTTGTTGGGTGTATTTAAGGCAGAGATTGATAGGTTTTTAATTGGACATGGCATCAAAGGTTATGGAGAAGGCCGGGAGCTGGGGTTGAGGAGGCGATAGAAAAAGGGATCAGTCATGATTGAAAAGTGGAGCAGAATTAATGGGGCAGATGGCCTAATTCTGCTCCTATGTCTTATGGTCTTATGGTCTATAGATTTACTTAACACATATCTGGGAATAGCTTATGAGGAAAGCTTGGACTAATTGAAAGGTGGATGAGCTTAGAGCATGGATTCATACCTGGAAGTATGATGTTGTAGCTATTAGTGAAACATGGTTGCAGGAGGGGTGTGATTGGCAACTAAATATTCCTGGATTACATCGCTCCGGGTATGATAGAAGCGGAGGGACAAAAGGGAGAGGTGCTGCATTGCTTGTCAGAGAAAATATTACAGTAGTTCTTTGGCAGGATAGATTAGAGGGCTTGTCTAGGGAGGCTATTTGGGTGGAATTGAGGAATGGGAAAGCTGTAGTAACACTTAGGGGGGTGTATTATAGACCACCTAATGGGGAGCGAGAATTGGAGGAGCAAATTTGTAAGGAGATAGCAGATATTTGTAGTAAGCACAAGGTTGTGATCGTGGGAGATTTTAATTTTCCACACATAGACTGGGAAGCCCGTACTGTAAAAGTGCTGGATGGTTTGGAGTTTGTAAAATGTGTGCAGGATAGTTTTTTGCAGAATACATAGAGGTACCAACTAGAGAAGGGGCAGTGTTGGATCTCCTGTTAGGGAATGAGATAGGAATGAGGTATGTGTTGGGGAGCACTTCGGGTCCAGTGATCACAATGCCATTAGTTTCAATATAATTATGGAGAAGGATAGGACTGGACCCAGGGTTGAGATTTTTGATTGGAGAAAGGCTAACTTTAAGGAGATGCAAAAGGATTTAGAAGGAGGGGATTGGAATAATTTGTTTTGTGGGAAGGATGTAATGGAGAAATGGAGGTCATTTGAAGGTGAAATCTTGAGGGTACAGAGTCTTTATGTTCCTATTAGGTTGAAAGGAAAGGTTAAAAGTTTGAGAGAGCCATGGTTTTCAAGGGATATTGGAAACTTGGTTCAGAAAAAGAGAGATATCTACAATAAATATAGACAGCATGGAGTAAATGAGGTGCTCAAGGAATATAAAGAATGTAAAAAGAATCTTAAGAAAGAAATTAGAAAAGCTGAAAGAAGATACGAGGTTGCTTTGGCAAATAAGGAAGGTGAAAATAAATCCAAAGGGTTTCTACAGTTATATTAATAGCAAAAGGATAGTGAGGGATAAAATTGGTCCCTTAGAGAATCAGGGTGGACAGCTGTGTGTGGAACCAAAAGAGATGGGGGAGATTTTGAACAATTTCTTTTCATTGGTATTCACTAAGGAGAAGGGTATTGAATTGTGTAAGGCAAGGGAAACAGGCAGGGAAGTTATGGAAATTATGTTGATTAAAGAAGAGGAAGTATTGGCACTTTTAAGGAATATAAAAGTGGACAAATCTCCGCGTCCTGACAGAATATTCCCTAGGAGCTTGAGGGAGTTTAGTGTACAAATAGTAGGGGCTCTGACAGAAATATTTCAAATGTCATTAGAAACGGGGATGGTGCCGGAGGATTGACGTATTGCTCATGTGAAATTTGGCCTGCTCCTAAAACCCTCACTAATTTTTACAGATGCACTGTAGAAAGCATTCTTCTAGGGTGCATCAAAACCTGGTATGGAAGTTGTCCTGTCCCAGACTGGAAGAAGCTGCAGAAGATCGTGAACACAGCCAAGCACATCACACAAACCAATCTTCCATCTTTGGACTCACTTTACACCGCATGCTGTTGGATCAGTGCTGCCAAGATAGTCGAGGACACGACCCACCCAGCCAACACACCTTTCTTCCCTCTTTCCTCCGGGAGAAGGCTCAGGAGCTTGGAGACTCGTACAGCCAGATTCGGGAACAGCTTCTTTCCAACTGTGATAAGACTGCTGAATGTATCCTGACCCGGATCTGGGCTGCACCCTCCAAATATCCGGACCTACCTCCCGGGTTTTTTTTTGCATTACCTTACTTTCAATTTTTCTATTTTCTATTTATGATATATAATTTAAGTTTTTAATATTTACTATCGATTTGTAATCCAGGGAGCGGGAAACGCAGAATTAAAAACCACTGTGATGATTGTATGTTCTAGTACCAATTGTTTGGCGACAATAAAATATAAAGTATAAAGTTTAAAAAGGGTTCCAAGAGTAAACCTAACAATTATCGGCCTGTAACTTTGATGTTAGTGATGGGTAAATTAATGGAAAATATTCTTAGAGATGGTATATAAAATTATCTGGATAGACAGGGTCTGATTAGGAACAATCAACATGGATTTGTATGTGGAAGGTCAAGTTTAACAAATCTTATTGAATTTTTTGAAGAGGTTACTAAGAAAGTTGACAAGGGTAAGGCGGTAGATGTTGTCTATATGGAATTCAGTAAGGCCTTTGACAAGGTTCCACACAGAAGGTTAGTTAGGAAGGTTCAATCGTTAGGTACTAATATTGAAGTCGTAAAATGGATTCAACAGTGGCTGGATGGGAGATGCCAGAGAGTACTGGTGGATAACTGTTTGTCAGGTTGGAGGCAGGTGACTAGTGGTGTGCCTCAGGGAATTGTACTGGGTCCAATGTTGTTTGTCATATACATTAATGATCTGGATGATGGGGTGGTAAATTGGATCAGTAAGTATGCAGATGATACTAAGATAGGTGGTGGTGTGGATAATGAAGTAGGCTTTCAAAGCTTGTAGAGAGATTTAGGCCTGTTAGAAGAGTGGGCTGAAAGATGGAGTTTAATACTGATAAATGTGAGGTGCTACATTTTGGTAGGACTAATCAAAATAGGACATACATGGTAAATGGTGGGGCATTGAAGAATGCAGTAGAACAGAGGGATCTAGGAATAATGGTGCATAGTTCCCTGAAGGTGGAATCTCATGTGGATAGGGTGGTGAATAAAGCTTTTGGTATGCTGGCCTTTATAAATCAGAGCATTGAGTATAGGAGTTGGGATGTAATGTTAAAATTGTACAAGGAATTAGTAAGGCCAAATTTGGAGTATTGTGTACAGTTCTGGTCACTGAATTATAGGAAAGATGTCAACAAATTTGAGAGGGTGCAGAGATGATTTATTAGAATATTACCTGGGTTTCATCTCCTAAGTTACAGAGAAAGGTTGAACAAGTTGGGTCTTTATTCTTTGGAGCATAGAAGGTTGAGGGGGGACTTGACAGAGGTATTTAAAATTATGAGAGGCATAGATAGAGTTGACGTGGATAGGCTTTTTCCATTGAGAGTAGGGGAGATTCAAACAAGAGGACATGAGTTGAGAGTTAGGGGGCAAAAGTTTAGGGGTAACACAAGGGGGAACTTCTTTACTCAGGGAATGGTAGCTGTGTGGAACGAGCTTCCAGTAGAAGTGGTAGAGGCAGGTTTGATGTTGTTATTTAAAGTAAAATTGGATAGCTATATGGACAGGAAAGGAATGGAGGGTTATGGGCTGAGTGCAGGTCAGTGGGACTAGGTAAGGGTAAGCATTCAGCACGGACTAGAAGGGCCAAGATGGCCTGTTTCCGTGCTGTAATTCTTATATGGTTATATAACTGGTGCTTGGAAGATTGAACAGTGATTTGATGGTCGGGAGAAGATGGCAGCGTGACGACAGTGCCCGCAGCCTCTCCGGTGATGAATATCTGTTATCTGTCAAGGAGGGGACCGTGTTCAATTCTGCGATTTGATGGAGACAGACATGAGTGCATAGCGGAACATCTGGAAAACTTCTGAAATGTCTGCTTTGCCACCGCTGCTGTGTGGTAACTGGAATCTCTGGAGCTGAAGGCCTCGAAATCCTCTGCTTTGCGTGATTCAGGGGCTGGGGAGAGGTCGAAGGCACTTGGCAGAGAATGGCGCTCGCAAGGCTGTATCGGAGAGGCTACTGGGCAGCTCGGAGTTTTCGGACGGATGGACTCAGGGTCGGCTACTTCCAAGGTATCGGCAAGTTGACGGTGCCTGGAGGTTTATGGCAGGGAGTTTCTCCCTTTTGCCGCCGCTATTGGGGACTCGGGAGTCGATCGACTTGGGACTTTGAGACTATTTTCTCTACTGTGCCTATGGTCTGTTCTTCATCAAATTATGGTATTGCTTTGCACTGCTGTAACTATATGATATAATTATGTGGTTTTGTCAGTGTTAGTCTTTGGTCTGTCTTGTTTTCTGTGATATCACACCAGAGAAACATCGTATCATTTCTTAATGCATGTATGCATTTCTAAATGACAATAAAAGAGGACTGAGTGTTTTCATAATCTGAAAAAAAATTTCATGAGGTCTTGGCAGTATGGGGCTGGACGGTATGTTTCCTTCTGTCATGGAATCTAAATATTAGGATTACTCTGCAAAATGAATGTAGACCCATTTAAATCTGAGTTGAAGTGAAAATTTTATCCTCAGAGGGTGCTGAGTCTTTGGAACTCTATTTCTGAATTGACAGAGTATATTCTGAGTATTTTAAGATAATTGCATATAGGTAATGATAAACAGTGGCATGAAAGGTTACTGGAAGTGCGAAGAAATGTGGAGTTGAAATTTCTATCTGATCAGTTATTTCTAGATCAGGCTTGAGGGGCCAGGTGGTCTACTGCTGTTCTCAACTCATGTTTGTACAAAACTAAAAAGCCCTATTTCACCTACCACTCCTGCCCTGCAGTGAGACTTCTCAGACTGCAGTTACCCAAGTAACACTTATCAGACATTTGTGAAGAATAATCTGAGTCACAGTCCACATAAAACCATAAGATATAGGAGCAGAAGTAGGCCATTTGGCCCAACTCCCCTGCCTTCTCGCCATACCCTTTGATGTCCTGGCTATTCAGGCCTTCTCAACCCTGAACACCAGGGAATACAGCCCAAGAGCTGCCAGACATTCCTCATATGGTAACCCTTTCACTTCTGGAATCATTCTCATGAATCTTCTCTGAATCCTCTCCAAAGTCAGCATATCTTTTCTAAAATAAGGAGCCCAAACCTGCACACAATACTCCGTGTGGTCTCACGAGTGCCTTATAGAGCCTCAACATCACAACCCTGCTGTTATATTCTATACCTCTAAAAACAAATGCCAACATTACATTCGCCTTCTTCACCACCAACTCAACCTGGAGGTTAAACTTTAGGGTATCCTTCACAAGGACTCCCAAGTCCTTTTGCATCTCTGCATTTTGAATTCTCTCTCCATCTAAATAATAGTCTGCCCATTTATTTCTTCCACCAAAGTGCATGAGCATACACTTTCCAACATTGTATTTCATTTGCTATTTTGCCCATTCCCCTAAACTATCCAAGTCTCTCTGCAGGCTGTTTCCTCAACACCACCCGCTCCTCCATCTATCTTTGTATCATCGGCAAATTTAGCCACAAATCCATTAATCCTATAGTCCAAATCATTGACATACATCATAAAAAGCAGCAGTCCCAACATCAACCCCTGTGGAACTCCACTGATAACCGGCAGCCAGCTAGAATAGTATCTGTTTTCTACCAATCAACCAATGCTCCACCTATGCTAGTAACTTCCCTGTAATTCCATGGGCTCTCATCTTGCTAAGCAGCCTCATGTGAAGCACCTTGTCAAAGGCCTCCTGAAAATCTATGTACAAAACATTCACTGCATCTCCTTTGTCTACCCTACTTGTAATTTCCTCAAACAATTACAGTAGGTTAGCCAGGCAGGATTTTCCTTTCAGGAAACTATGCTGGCTTTGGCCTATCTTGTCATCTGTGCCTCCAAATACTCCATAATCTGATCCGTAGCTAGAATTACTGGTGTAAGTTCTGAACCCATGTTCATGGAGGGCACTTAGATTCAACCATCCCAGCCAGACAGCCAATGATCGACCCAACTAATTAGTCAAGCTATCCCTTACAACTGGTGAGATTGGTGCACTGGAATGTTTCACATAGTTTGGGTTGCTTTATTTAAGAAAGATTATATTTAACTTTGAGTAGGTGGAGTCACTTCACCCTATTAAACATGGACTTAGAGGGTGCCTTGAAGATAACTTGATCAGAAGAGATCAGTGCTCTACAAACTTGATGAAGTATCTAAGATCCTAGCAAGTTACAAATCATGAGGACATTTTCCTAGTGACAGTGTGATAGTGTCCAGTACTAAAGGCATGAGGTCCAGTCAATTACTTAAAACCAGAGGCAGCTTGTGCAATTTTATATCCATAATAAAATGTGGGAATGGGATGTTTAGTTTATTCAAAGCTAACAATGACTTTTTCAATGACATGAAAATCAGACATTGTAGAAGTGGTTGAAGCCAAAAGGATGAGGAGTGGTCTATCATCTGCTGGTGTTCTAGTTCAAGCAATCTGTCTGTCACTCAATAATCCCTTCATTGAGTGTCTCATCTCACTGACCATCTTATTTCTGTTCATTATCTATCTGCAATGGCAGAGTTTGTTTACAGTTTATAGTTCTGTCAGGTTTCAGTGGAACTCAAGTGCAGACCAATGAACACTTTTTCACCAGGATTTATTAGGGAGCACAAAGGCAATAGTCTTTCATAAACAGAAGGCAGGCACGAATCCAAATGGCAGGCAGAGGTCTTACCAGGAAAGGCAGTCAGGCGAGGGCAGACAACCCAGAGCGCACAGGCAAAAATCAGGTCCAAGAACAGGCAAAATCCAAAACACAGAATCAGGCAAAATCAGTTGGCAGAAGCCACAATGACAGGCTAGAATGACACAGGTCAGAACTGGGACAAACTAGCAGAAAATACTGTCTGTCTGTATCTTGTTTTACGGCAGTTGGCATCCAGCTTAATGGCGCATTACCGCCACCCTCTGCTCCAGAATGTGCACTAGACATACATTCTAAATCCCTTCACCCAATCTCTCACACACACACATATTTTATATATGTGATGGGAGGGTGAAGTGTAGGTTTGTATATGTATACATATATACACACACACACACAGTGTAGGTTTGTGTGTGTATATATATATATATATATATATACACAAACCTACACTTCACCCTCCCATCTTTGACCATCCTAGTATCCTATTCCTGTTTATTCATTATATTCTAAAAAACCCCTGTACCCCTTAAAAACGCTAAAAATACCCGGACTTGTGCTCTCTCACCCATGCCCAGCAACCCTTTTAATGTGAATTCCTGCATCCCCAACTCCCTTAATTTATTTCTCATCATCTTTCTGTATCCCATACTTCCTGCAACTCAGAACTACATGTTCTACTGACTCTTCTTCCTGACATTCCTCACACAATCCTGTCTGGTGTTTCCCTATCATTTTCAATGTTTTGTTTAATGCACAGTGCCCCAGCCTTAACCTAGTCCACACAATTTTCCATTACCTACCCTAGTAACTGCAACACTCTTTTGTATTTGATATAAATGCCTCCCTTTCCCCTCCCTGTCCCATCTTTCTTGCCACATTCGGTTGACTTTTTCCCAGATTACACACTTAACCTCTGCTTTATTGATACTAATGTGCATTTCCACATTTTCTTTCTTTAACGCCCTCTTTGCCAACTCATCCACCCTCTCATTCCCCTTCACCCCTACATGTGCTGGAACCCATAGAAATTTTACCTGACCTCCCTGATTTGCAATTCTTGTAACTAACTGAAGGACTTCATAAAGTACATCTTGCCGACTGTTTGTGTGAAAAGACCTTAAACTTGCTAGAACTGAGGATGAATCTGAACATATCAATGCTTTGGCTTGTCTGGCTTTCTGCACCCATTGCAACGCAACCAACACTGCCAGCATCTCCACTGTAAACACCCCTAACTTATTAGATGTTCTTCTGCTGATTCCAATTTCTTTTGCTGGTATTACCACCCCAAACCCTATCACTCCTGTTTCAGGTTCCTTCGCACCATCCGTATAAATGTGAGTATAATCACTATACTTTTCCATCATATGACAGTTAAATGCATTTACCAAATCTGTTTTATATCTTTCTTTCCTTTTTACCTCTAACAAATGCCAGTCTATGTCAGGCCATACAAGCTTCCATGGAGCTACAACCGGATAAACTACTGAAGGACTTATCCTCAGATCAAATACTCCACATTCTTTCGCAATATCATTCCCTACCCGACTAAAGGTATCCCTTTGAAACCTCCCATTTTCCCAGCACTCCTGCAACACTCCTTTAGTAGGGTGAGAATCATTGTGCCCCTGCAAGTTAGCCCAGTAGTTTGCCATCAGTTGCATCCTTCTTAGTTCCAAAGGCATTATTCCCATTTCTACCTGTAGGGCTGACACTGGTGACGTTTTAAAAGCCCCACTGCACACTCTCAAGGCCTGAGCCTGAATCACATCCAGTTTCCTTATAAGAGACCTAGCTGCTGATCCATATACTATATTTCCATAATCCAATACAGATCTCACTAAAGCCACATACATTCTCTTCAAAGCTAAACAACTTGCTCCCCATTCCCTACCAGTCAAACATCTCATCACATTTATTACTTTTTTACATTTCTCCTCAACTTTCCTGATATGGTCTGCCCATGTTAATTGTGAATCAAATATAACTCCCAGAAATTTAAGTGATGCAACCCTTTCTAATTGAACCCCATACATCCTTAACTTCTTCCCTACCTCAACCCTTTTCCTGGTAAAAAAAATACAGTGAGTTTTATCTACTGAAAATCTACATCCCCAATCATAACCCCACTCCACCATTTCATCAATTGCTTCTTGTAGTTTCCTGATTATATGGTCCATGTTCCCGCCTCTTTTCCACAAGGCCCCATCATCCGCAAACAGTGACCTACCTATATCCACTGGTACCTTTGTGAAGACATCATTGATCACAATGATGAAAAGTAACAGGCTAATCACACTACCTTGAGGTGTGCCATTTTCCACTATGTACTGTTTTGATAATTCTGATCCAATCCGAACTTGAATTTTTCTACCAAACAAAAAATCTTTAATCCAATTAAAAACTCTCCCACCAACCCCCATCTTGTGCAATTTAATTAATAATCCTTCCTTCCACATCATATCATAGGCTTTTTCAATGTCAAAGAACACTGCCACTACTGACTCTCTATTTGCCTGGGCCTTCCTTATTTCAGTCTCTAACATAATCACTGAGTCCATGGAATTCCTTCCCTTTCTAAAACCACTCTGATAACTTGCCAGCATTCCCCTTTTCTCAAGCTCATATAATAACCTTTCTGTTATCATCCTTTCCATTATCTTACATATACTTGATGTTAATGCAATTGGTCTGTAGCTAGTGGGTTTTGACAGATCCTTGCCAGGCTTCCTTATTGGAATTACTACTGCTTCTTTCCATGCACTTGGTAATCTTCCCTCCTCCCACACTCTGTTATAAAAATGCAGCAACTTCAGGAGCGCTCCTTCTCCTAGATTTTTTAGCATCACAGAGCACATCAGATCTTTCCCTGGGGAGGTTGGTCTCTATCTCTTTATTGCTCTCACCATTTCTGCTAATGTAAATGGATCATCAATTATATCATCTGTTCCTTCCCTCCTGCTTAACACACCTGGGTGTTGGCTCATTATTCTTTCCCTTCTTCTTCTCCCTTCTTCAGACAAATTTTCTGAACTGTGTATCAGTACAAATGACTTGGCCATGACCTCAGCCTTATCCCTACTGGAGACTGCAGTTTCCTCCTCAGATATCATTACTGGATATTCCCATTCTCTTCTATCTCCTCCCATCCTCTTAATCATTCCCCACATCTCTCCCACAGGTGTTGTTCTTTCTACCTTGTCGCAAAAACTCCTCCAACTTGCCCTTTTAGCTTGACGTATAGTTCTTCTCACCACTGCCTGTGCTTTCTTATATAGAACCAAATGCTGCATATTATGGGTTCTTTTAACTAGCCTGAATGCTGTATTTCTGTTTTTTACAGCCTGACAACATTCCTCTGTCCACCATGGTACCAGTTTTCTATTCATCCTATTTTTACTCCTAGGTATAGATCCTTCTGCTGCCATGATAATTGCTGAAGTCACCTGACTGTTTAATTCATCTACATTTCCAGAAATATCAATCTTTGTCAACCCTTCTTCACTCAACTTCTGGAACTTACCCCAATCAGCTTTTTCAAACACCCACTTTGGGGTTCCGCCACCTGGTCTTACTTCAACTCTTTCACCCACTGAACATAAAACTGGGTAGTGATCAGTGCCTACTGTTGAAGCAGCCCAAACTCCCCAGTTACTAACACCAGCCAAGGTATTAGACACTAACGTAATATCTAACACTGACTCAGTTCCTGTTGTTATATCTATCCTTGTGCCGCTACCATCATTCATACACACCAAATCCCTTTCTTCCATCAAATCTTCAATTACCTTTCCATTTGGATCTGTAATCTGATCCCCCCATATTGTGCTATGAGCATTGAAATCTGCACACCACACTACTTTATGTCTGTTTTGTCCTTGTATCTTTAATAGGCTGTCCAAATCCAACCTTTTACATGGATTGTAGTAGTTAATTATAACCACTCCCTCCCCTCTCTCCCACACTTCCACCACTATGTATTCCTGATCATCTCCTTTTTCCAGTACCCTATATGGTATACCTTGCTTGATTAACATAGCACAACCCCCTCCTTCCCCTAGATTTCTATCTTTCCTTATCATTGTATACCCATATACCACAAAGTCTAAAGCTGGTTCCAACCAAGTTTCCTGAATACACACTACATCCGGTTTTACAACCACTTCTTTAATAAAGTGCTTGAATTCCTGGCTATTGGCCAGTAAGCTTCTTGCATTCCATTGTAAAAGAATCACCATAATTAGTATTAACCAACACATGACACTTCCTGACTTGACTGATTACTGAGGTTCTCCCTCGCTTCCTCCCATGTCAGTCCTACTAACCCTAAATGGTTTACTGCTGCTTTTACCACCAGCTGAATTTTGTCACTTTTTGACTTTACCTCAGCCGTACTATTAATCACTCCTGCAATGAATGTTACTAGAGCCTTTTTGTCTACATGAATCCTGTCATTTGTTCTTTGTTGCATCTCTCGTATCCCTATTGCTCCCTGTTCATTAGGAGCATTATTCTGTTCTCTTGACATTCTTATAGCTTCTGCATAAGTGATCTTTCTTTTCACTCTTATTTCTTGAATTTTAGTCTCCCGTCTGACAACCTCACACCCACTATATGCAACATTATGAGCTCCTCCACAATTGCAGCATTTTGGTTGAACTCCTGTTCCACACTTTCCATATTCATAATCACCCCCATATCTAGCATATCTCCTCTGCCTTTTACAGTTTTTAGCCACGTGTCCAAACCTTTGACAATTATAGCACCTCAATGGCTTTGGCACATACACCCTTACTGGGTAACTCATGAAACCCAGGAACACCTTCCTTGGCACTCTTTCTTCTTCAAATTCAATCAATACAGATTCACTTTCCTTTTTCACTCCCTCCTTTGTTGTTTTCAGTCTTTGAACATTCATTACTTTCCCTCCTTTGATATTCCTCTTTATCTCCTCCATATTTATACTCATTGGTATCCCCGTGATCACTCCTTTACAACCACTGTTTTGTGCTCCCACCCTCCCAGTGTATTCCACCTTGCATTTTCCTATCTCTTTTAGCTTGAGTGCTTTCTCAAGTTGTTCCTCATTCACACATCTTACCAATAAGTTGCCATCATTAAGGACTTTTGCAAATACTATTTCCCCTATCTTATTTGTCAGAGTTGTTGTTAGCGCAAACGGGTTAATTTTCTTCATATGTCCCTGAGCCTTCTCATTAAACCTAATTATGACAACACCTCCTCTCTGAGCTTGTTCATCTTCCTCACTTTCAGAGCTTTCTCCACTATCATTTCTTATTCTTTTATCCCCTTTGTCTTGGTTTTTATTCATCCGACCCCTCACTACCTCCTCATTCCCTTTATTTCTCCCTTCACAATAATCCACCTCTCCCCAGCTGCCTACCTCTGGTCCCAAGTCTCTATCCCTCTCCTCCTCCACTTTCTTTCCCTCAACCCCACCTCTTATCTTGTCCACCATTACCGGACCCACACAACCCCCTCCCAGCAATTTCCATTCCTTCCCCACTCTCTTTCCCTCAACAGGTTCCAAACCACATTCACGCATTAAGCAAAACACAGCCAGCTTCCAGTCAAGCCACCTAGCAGAAAATACTAGTCAAAGCAGGGTTTAAATGGACAGGGTAATGAGTGAAAATTAGAAACAGGTGGGTGCAAATGAGGAGACAAGCAGGTAATTGGAGGAAATCCAAAAAGGAAAGGGCCTGGGCCAGAATCCACATGGCCAGGTGAAAGAAAACAGAAATTAAAGACTCTCGTGATCCAGAGCTACCAGCAGAGGCCCTTCGACCCAATGTCCAGGCTGGATCCTTAACAAGTTCCTGATGTTTATAGTTTACAGATCCTGTTTACAGTTACTGTCCTATAGATTTGCTAATTATCTCCTCAGGGTTGTATGTAGTGACATGTAAGCACTCTGATAATAAATTTTACTTTGAACTTTGACTGCGCTGGTTAATCCAACCTTCTCACACCTTACCCTACTAAATCAGATTCTTGGATAATTGGGATCTCTTCTGGGGGAAGTATGACCTGTTCTAAATGGACAGGTTACACCTGACCCTGAAGGGGACCAATATCCTGGCGGGAAAGTTTAATAGAGCTGTTAGGGAGGGTTTAAACTAATTTGGCAAGGGGATGGGAACCAATATGATAGAGCGAAGGAAGGGGAAAACAGAATTAAATCTAAGATAGTGAGCAGTAAAGATGTCAGGAAAGACAGGCAGGTGATGGGGCAAATTTGTAGCCATTGGGATGAGTTGCAGTGCAATAAAGTTGCAGTGAAATCAAAGCGAAAAGTACCAAATACTGGTCTTAAGGTGTTATACTTAAATGCACGCAGCATAAGGAATAAGGTGGATGATCTTGTCGTACAGCTGCAGATTGGCAGGTATGATATTGTGGCCATCACTGAGACGTGGCTAAACGATGCATGTCTCTGGGAGCTGAACGTCCAAGGATACACGGTGTATCGGAAGGATAGGAAGGTAGGCAGAGGGGGAGGCATGGCTTTATTGGTCAGAAATGATATTAAATCATTAGAAGGAGGTGATATAGGATTGAAAGGTGCAGAATCTTTATGGGTTGAGCTAAGAAATCGCAGGGGTAAAAGGACCCTGATGGCAGTTATTTATAGGCCTCCAAACAGCTGCAGTGATGTGGACTACAAATTACAACAGGAAATAGAAAAGGCTTGTCAGAAGGGCAGTGTTATGATAATTGTGGGGGATTTTAACATGTGAGTGGATTGGGAAAATCAGGTCGGCACTGGATCTCAAGAGAGAGAATTTGTAGAATGTCTACGAGATGGCTTTTTAGAACAGCTTGCTGTTGAACCCACGAGGGAATCGGCTGTACTGGATTGGGTTTTGTGTAATGAACCGGAGGTGATTAGAGAGATTGAGGTGAAGGAACCCTGAGGAGACAGTGATCATAACATGATTGAGTTCACTGTGAAATTTGAAAAAGAGAAGCTGAAATCTGATGTGTCGGTATTTCAGTGGAGTAAAGGAAATTACAGTGGCATGAGAGAGGAACTGGCCAAAGTTGACTGGAAAGGGATACTGGCGGGAAAGACGGCAGAGCAGCAGTGGCTGGAGTTTATGTGAGAAGTGAGGAAGGTGTGTGACAAAAGACCAAGTTATCAGAAGATTGATGCCGATAAGAGAGATAAGAGAGAGACAATGGGGAAACATTCAAAATGCTAATAATTGAGAGACGAGAGAGATTAACGAAAAGAGACACAGTTCCGAGTATTGTCAGACCGGTTGCTTTGAACCTGAACTGTTTGAAGTTTGATGGACAGGCAATACCCCAGCAGGGGGATAAAAGGAACAAGTTCGCTAAGGCAAGACACACCACGACACCACGAGATAACGAGACCCTGGAAGTGCGTTGTGCCCCCCCCCACAAGTTGGTGGAAGTTTTGGAGGTCTGGTTGCGGGTCCGACCATAGACGCACAGGGTGAAACAGTACGATCGGCGGGAACCTGGCAAGTGTGTCTGCCCTTGCATGGGTGCCGGGTTCACCGCAGAAGAACTATCGTATCCGGAACGGAGGGGTCACAGTCGGTGACCTCAGAAGACATTACAAAGGGCTCGCCCGAAAGCTAACTGCGAGGAATATCAAAGGTCTGTTTGAATCCAATTTGAATATCATCATTCGCTCTCTCTCTCTCTCTCTCTCTCTCCCCAACGGCACAACAGCGATTACTGCGAACTGAACTAAACTGAACTGAACTCTGCGTCACCTGAGACTGATCATTTTACCCCTAGACTGCGATAGAGCTTGATTGATTCCTATTATCCTAGTTCCGTGTACATGTGTGTTTTATCATTGCTAACCCGTTGCATTTATATCCTTACGTTTAGAGTACTGTGTTACTTATTTCTTTAATAAAACTTTCATTAGTTCCAGTAATCCAGACTCCAACTAAGTGGTCCATTTCTGCTGGTTTGGCAACCCAGTAACGGGGTACGTAACAGGTGCAAGACAGGTATATTCCAAAAAAGAAGAAATTTTCAAATGGAAAAAGGATGCATCCGTGGTTGACAAGGGAAGTCAAAGCCAAAGTTAAAGCAAAGGAGAGGGCATACAAGGAAGCAAAAATTAGTGGGAACCCTAACCCTAATGCAAAGACAGAGGATTGGGAAGTTTTTAAAAGCTTACAAAAGGAAACTAAGAAGGTCATTAAGAGGGAAAAGACTATGAAAGTAAGCTAGCAAATAATATCAAAGAGGATACTAAAAGCTTTTTCAAGTATATAAGGAGTAAAAGACAGGTGAGAGTAGATATAGGACGGATAGAAAATGATGCTGGAGAAATTGTAATGGGAGATAAGGAGATGGCAGAGGAACTGAACAAGTATTTTGCATCAGTCTTCAGTGAGGAAGACATCAGCAGTAAACCAGATACTCAAGGGTGGCAGGGAAGAGAAGTGTGCGCAGTCACAATTACGACAGAGAAAGTACTCAGGAAGCTGAATAGTCTGAAGGTAGATAAATCTCCCGGACCAGATGTAATGCACCCTCGTGTTCTGAAGGAAGTAGCTATGGAGATTGCGGAGGCATTAGCAATGATCTTTCAAAAGTGGATAGATTCTGGCATGGTTCCGGAGGACTGGAAGATTGCAAATGTCACTCTGCTATTTAAGAAGGGGGCAAGGAAGCAAAAAGGAAATTATAGACCTGTTAGCTTGACATCGGTGGTTGGGGGGGTTGTTGGAGTCGACTGTCAAGGATGAGGTTACAGAGTGCCTGGAGGCATATGACAAGATAGGCAGAACTCAACATGGATTCCTTAAAGGAAAATCCTGCCTGACGAACCTATTACAATTTTTTGAGGGAATTACCAGTAGGCTAGACAAGGGAGATGCAGTGGATGTTGTATATTTGAATTTTCAGAAGGCCTTTGACAAGGTGCCACACATGAGGCTACTTAACAAGATAAGAGCCCATGGAATTACCACAAGACAAAGGAGCAGAAGTCGGCCATTCGGCCCATTGAGTCTGTTCCGCTATTTTATCATGAGCTGATTATGGGAAAGTTACATATGTGGATAGAGCATTGGCTGATTGGCAGGAGACAGAGAGTGGGAATAAAGGGATCCTATTCTGGTTGGCTGACGGTTACCAGTGGTTTTCCATAGGGGTCCGTGTTGGGGCCGCTTCTTTTTACATTGTACATCAACGATTTGGATTATGGAATAGATGGCTTCCTGGCTAAGTTTGCTGACGATACAAAGATAGGTGGAGGGGCCGGTAGTGCTGAGGAAACGGAGAGTCTGCAGAGAGACTTGGATAGATTGGAAGAATGGGCAAAGAAGTGGCAAATGAAATACAATGTTGGAAAGTGTATGGTGATGCACTTTGGCAGAAGAAATAAACAGGTAGACTATTATTTAAATGGGGAAAGAATTCAAAGTTCTGAGATGCAATGGGACTTGGGAGTCCTCGTACAGGATACGCTTAAGGTTAACCTCCAGGTTGAGTTGGTGGTGAAGAAGGCGAATGCAATGTTGGCATTCTTTTCCAGAGGAATGGAGTATAGGAGCAGGTTTGCGATGTTGAGGCTCTATAAGGCGCTGGTGAGAACTCACTTGGAGTACTGTGGGCAGTTTTGGTCTCCTTATTTAAGAAAGAATGTGCTGACGTTGGAGAGGGTACAGAGAAGATTCACTAGAATGATTCCGGGAACGAGAGGGTTAACATATGAGGAACGTTTGTCCGCTCTTGGACTGTATTCCTTGGAGTTTAGAAGAATGAGGGGATACCTCATAGAAACATTTCGAATGTTGAAAGGCATGGACAGAGTGGATGTGGCAAAGTTGTTTCCCATGATGGGGAGTCTATTATGAGAGGGCATGACTTAAGGATTGAAGGGCGCCTATTCAGAACAGAAATGCGAAGAAATTTTTTTAGTCAGAGGGTGGTGAATCTATGGAATTTGTTACCACGGGCAGCAGTGGAGGCCAAGTCATTGGGTGTATTTAAGGCAGAGATTGATAGGTATCTGAGTAGCCAGGGCATCAAAGGTTATGGTGAGAAGGCGGGGGAGTGGGACTAAATGGGAGAATGGATCAGCTCATGATAAAATGGCGGAGCAGACTCGATGGGCTGAATGGCCAATTTCTGCTCCTTTGTCTTATGGTCTTATGGTCTAAACCTCCGTCTGCCCCAGCACTGCCCCACCTGCCCCATCACCCTCACCCTGGCCTTGCTTTTTATTTCTTTGTGAATCTAACTCTTCCACAATGACCCTCTGCAATCTATCAGCTAGCATCCTGTAACACTGACTCTTGCAATATTGGTGTACATTCAGTTCCCTTACACCTTTACTCATTAAAACATCTGATGCCGTGCATTACTGTCTGTATCCGAAATGATGTTAATCCAGTTCCATCACGTTCAGTAACCCATCCTTCATGTTCCCTTTTACTGACCTGTTTTCTAATAACTCAGTAACCTGATATTGATCAAACTCTTGCCTATTGCTACACTGGTATTGCTCTCCCAGCCTCCTCTGTTACTGAACCCAGTAAATGCAAGGTGGTGGTTACAGGAGTAGTTGCGTCTCTCTAGATGGTGCATTAAAGTGCAAGAAGGACGTGGCAGGGGTTGTTGGTACCTGATACTTCTAGAACAGATGACTGGGAGGCTACAGTTAGAATCAGACTTCCGAACAACAACAAGGGGAGCAGGAGTATAGCAACACAACCACCTGCAGCTTCCTTTCCAAAGAAATGGTCACCTTGACTTGAAAATACAATTCCGTCTTGACGAAATGTTGTTCAATGCTAGAACTTCCACCCCAATGGAACTGTGGGAGCACCTTCACCAGAAGGACTATAGTAGTTAAAGGTGGAAATACAAGTTTACTGTTGAGAAATCACAAGATGTTGATCAGAATGTATTTGAAATACTGGGCTCTATATCTAAGGAAAGATGTGCTGTCCCTGGAGAGATTCCCAAGGGGGTTCATAAGAATGATCCCAGGAATGAAAGGCTTAAGGAGTGTTTGATGTGTCTGTGCTTGTATTTGATGGAACGATGAAAGAGGATTTTTTTTAAACCTATCAGATACAGAAAGGCCCGAATAGAGTAGATGTGGTGAAGAAGTTTGTATTAGCAGGACAGTCTAGGATCTGAATGCACAGCCTCAGAATAAAGGGATGTCCTTTTAGAACTGAGCTAGGGTGGATTTTCTTCAGGCAGAGGGAGTGAATATGTGGACTTTGTTGTCACTGAGAGCAATGGAGGCCAAGTCACCGAATGCACTTTAGACAGATATTGATAGATTCTTGATTGGTAAGAGAGTTAAGGGTTACAGACTGGGCTTGAAGAAAATATTTGCCATGATTAAATGGTGGAGTGGATGAAATGGGACAATTAGCCTAATTCTACCCCTACATCTTGTGGCTTTATAGTCTCACTGCCATCTGTAAAAGGCAATTAATGATAGACAATGGATGCAACCACAAGAAAGCAGCATCCATCATTAAGAACTCTCATAATCTAAGCCCTGCTCTGTTATTGCTGCTACCAATCAGGAGATTTAGGTCCCACACCATCAGGTTCAGGAACAGTTATTATCCTACAACCATCATGCTCCTGAACCAGCATGGATAACTTCAATCATCTGAATTCTGGACTGATTCCACAACTACAGACTCACTTTCAAGGACTCTACAACTCATGTTCTCAGTATTGTTTATTTTTTTTATACAGTAGTTGCACAATTTGCCTTCTTTTGCACTTTGGTTGTTTGTTAGTTTGCATACATTGTCTTCATAAATTCTTTTGTATTACTTTATTTTCTAGTAAATGCCACAAAAAATGAATCTGAGGGTTGTGTATGGTGTACTTTGATAATAAATTCACTTTGACTTTGATTTTGAGTTTGGCACTGGTTTGTGCTCAGGTTCCCCCTGAGGATAAATGGAATTAAACAGTAATGTCCACCCCTACAACACAGGAACCATCCAGCTTACTCCCCTACACTCACACTCAGCTCCCCTGGTAAGGCCATGTTGGTCTGAACCTTGAAATCATTCAAAAGGAACTTTCCAGTGACATCAAATTCGGACAATGGTTCATTCCTGTCAGCTCCTGAAGATGAGCATATCACACATACAGGAAACTAGGATCTAACTGATCCAACCAACATACATCAAAGTTGCTGGTGAACGCAGCAGGCCAAGCAGCATCTATAGGAAGAGGCGCTGTCGACGTTTCAGGCCGAGACCCTTCGTCAGTCCTGACGAAGGGTCTCGGCCTGAAACGTCGACTGCGCCTCTTCCTATAGATGCTGCTTGGCCTGCTGCGTTCACCAGCAACTTTGATGTATGTTGCTTGAATTTCCAGCATCTGCAGAATTCCTGTTGTTTGCGTCTAACTGATCCAGTGCAGTTTGCAACATTGGGTGGAGGGGGAAGTAATAGGCAGATGAGAAGTAAAAGGTCAGAGTGGAGAATAAAGGAAAGGGGATGGAATTTGTTTACTAGACAGAGAAATTGATTTTCATGCCATCAGGTTGGAGGGTACCCACTCAGAATATAATGTGTTGTTACTCGACCCTGAGGGTGCCTATTATTTCTCCCTGTCCCCTCCTCCTTCCCTTTTTCCTGTGGTCCACTCTCCTCTCCTATCAGATTCCTTCCTTCTTCTCTAGCCCTTGAGCTTTCTCACCCACCTGGCTTCACCTATCACTTACCAGCTTGCCTCTTTCCCCTCCACCCTACCTTTTTGTTCTGGCATCTTCTCTCGTCCTTCTCAGTCCTGAAGAAGGGTCTCAACCCAAAACGTGGACCATCTATTCATTTCCATAGATGCTGACTGACCTGCCAAGCTCCTCCAACAGTGTGTGTTTCCTTGGTTGTAGGTTGTCTTTCATTTTTATAGTGTACAGAAAGATTGCAGTAGGGTAAAGACTCGTCAATTCAACACATCCTAGAGTGCACTTTTCCTTCAATATCAACAATATATTCAAAGGTTTCAAAAGTTTCAAAGGTACATTTAATGTCAGAGAAATGTATACAATATACATCCTGAAATGCTTTTTCTTCACAACTACGAAAACAGAGGAGTGTCCCAAAGAATAAATGACAGTTAAATGTTAGAACCCCAAAGAACCCCCCCCCCGCCAGCTCCCTCTTCTAGTGCGTAAGCAGCAGCAAAGCAACAATCCTCCCTCCCCCACCAACAAAATAAAAGCATCGCACCCACCATCGAGCACTCAAGCATGCGGCAAAGCATCAGCAAAGACACAGACTTGCAGTACCCCAAAGGCTACTCGTTCACCCAGTATTCAACAAATCATAGGCTCACTCTTTCCCTAATAAGGGAGAAAGAGATGTCCCCGTTTCACAGTGTAAAGGGGTTTCGACTTTTATGTTACTGCGGAGGCTAAATAAAATGGCGTCTTTGTTATGTTAATCTGGGAAATGCGGCTTTGTTGTGTTAAACGCTAAGAATGTTTGCGCTAGCAGCTTGTTTTTCCTTTAGAGTGTGATAAGAAAGTGCTATTAACCAATTGGGATAGTTGTTATGGTTTTGGTGTATTTGAAGATACTGTATGCGCGGGGTTTTGGGGCAGAAGGCGGGAGAACGAGACAGAGGATGGACCAGGTACCGTGAGTCCGCTAACAGGGTCGGACCCCGAGCAGGACGCTCGGCGAGGAGACGGAGACGGATTCATGTGGAGCGTCTGGTCGACCACCGTTGTTGGTCCCAGGCGGCCGGTCGAGGTGGTCCGAGGGGGTCGCCGGGTGAAGACGAAGGTCCTTGAGCTCCAACGGTTTTTGTGCACGAAGAGATTGAAATTTGATAAGTGTGGCGCCTTTTATTTTCTTTTTATATTTTATTCTCTTTTAATTATATAGTTCCAGTAACATCTATAAACTGTAAATCATTTAATTGCATCTGGTGTATTGTCTGTTATTTGGGCGGGGTGGGGTACATCACACAGCATCCACACAAACGAATTACCCAGTTTGCCAGGGCCGAGGCTGTTTCCCTAGACGACAGCGAGCCGAGCGACCCTGTGGGTGGCCGGGGGGGCTACAACAGCGAGAGGGGAGACATAATTTATGCTGATTTATGATGTTAAAAGTCCATTGCGTCGCTTTTTCCAAGCTCTGTGCCCAAAATACTCAGGTCTCTGGGCACACAGCCAGCTCACTGCTTTCGATCTTCCATCTCCTACGACACACCGGATTCCTGCAGAGACAGCAAACTTTGGTCCGCCCGTTTTCAGAGCAGCAAGATCCCGGAACTCCGAAGGCGAGCTAATCTCCTAGGCCGCATCCATGGAATATCGAATAACGGCCAGTCGTGAAACCCAGAGTGGATCCCACTCCTGCAAAGAACTGAAGTCAATAGACAATAGACAACAGACAATAGGTGCAGGAGTAGGCCATTCGGCCCTTCGAGCGAGCACCGCCATTCACTGTGATCATGGCTGATCAGTATCCAGTTCCTGCCTTATCCCCATAACCTTTGATTCCACTATCTTTAAGAGCGCTATCCATCTCTTTCTGGAAAGCATCCAGGGACTTGGCCTCCACAGCCTTCTGGGGTCGAGCGTTCCATATATCCACCACTCTCTGGGCGAAAAAGTTTTTCCTCAACTCCGTTCTAAATGGCCTACCCCTTATTTTTAAACTGTGGCCTCTGGTTCTGGACTCACCCATCAGCGGGAACATGCTTCCTGCCTCCAGCATGTCCAATCCCTTAGTAATCTTATATGTTTCAATAAGATCCCCTCTCAGCCTTCTAAATTCCAGAGTATACAAGCCCAGTCGCTCCAATCGTTCGAAATATGACAGTCCCGCCGTCTCGGGAATTAACCTTGTGAACCTACGCTGCACTCCCTCAATAGCAAGAGTGTCCTTCCTCAAATTTGGAGACCAAAACTGCACACAGTACTCCAGGTGTGGACTCACCAGGGCCCTGTACAGCTGCAGAGGGACCTCTTTGCTCTTATACTCAATTCCCCTTGTTATGAAGGCCAGCATGCCATTAGCTTTCCTCACTGCCCGCTGTACTTGCATGCTTGCTTTCAGTGACTGATGTACAAGAACACCTAGATCTCGTTGTGCTTCCCCTTTTCCTAACTTGACTCCATTTAGATAATAATCTGCCTTCCCGTTCTTATCGCCAAAGTGGATAACCTCACATTTATCCACATTAAACTGCATCTGCCATGCATCTGCCCACTCACCCAGCCTGTCCAAGTCACCCTGCATTCTCATAACATCCTCCTCACATTTCACACTGCCACCCAGCTTTGTGTCATCGGCAAATTTGCTAATGTTACTTTTAATTCCCTCATCTAAATCATTAATATATATTGTAAACAGCTGCAGTCCCAGCACTGAACCCTGCGGTACCCCACTGATCACCGCCTGCCATTCCGAAAGGGACCCGTTAATCGCTACTCTTTGTTTTCTGTCAGCCAGCCATTCAACCTGTAACTCCAGGTCAGGGTCTTCAAAAGAACCCTGAAAGAGAAAAATAGAGCTGCTTCCAAAGATGCAAGCAAAGGAGTTGACGTTATGAGCTATTGTCTCCTCCTAAACTCCTCCTCAAAGGTCAGACTTAAAAATATCAGCTTCTGACTCCTGAATGGAATACTGTCAACAGCCAGGATTTCAGAGTAGGTGAGCACTCATCAGGAATGCAGACAGACAAACAGGCAAAATGATTTGGAAAAAGAGTGAAAGCAAGTTATATTGGACTTGACTGCTGAAGGTGCAGCCATACTCCCGGATAGTTACATAGAAACATAGAAACATAGAAAATAGGTGCAGGAGTAGGCCATTCGGCCCTTCGAGCCTGCACCGCCATTTATTATGATCATGGCTGATCATCCAACTCAGAACCCAGCCTTCCCTCCATACCCCCTGACCCCTGTAGCCACAAGGGCCATATCTAACTTCCTTTTAAACATAGCTAATGAACTGGCCTCAACAGTTTGCTGTGGCAGAGAATTCCACAGATTCACCACTCTCTGTGTGAAGAAGTTTTTCCTAACCTCGGTCCTAAAAGGCTTCCCCTCTATCCTCAAACTGTGACCCCTCGTTCTAGACCTCCCCAACATCGGGAACAATCTTCCTGCATCTAGCCTGTCCAATCCCTTTAGGATCTTATACGTTTCAATCAGATCCCCCCTCAATCTTCTAAATTCCAACGAGTACAAGCCCAGTTCATCCAGTCTTTCTTCATATGAAAGACCTGCCATCCCAGGAATCAATCTGGTGAACCTTCTTTGTACTCCCTCTATGGCAAAGATGTCTTTCCTCAGATTAGGGGACCAAAACTGCACACAATACTCCAGGTGTGGTCTCACCAAGGCCTTGTACAACTGCAGTAGTACCTCCCTGCTCCTGTACTCGAATCCTCTCGCTATAAATGCCAGCATACCGTTCGCCTTTTTCACCGCCTGCTGTACCTGCATGCCCACTTTCAATGACTGGTGTATAATGACACCCAGGTCTCGTTGCACCTCCCCTTTTCCTAATCGGCCACCATTCAGATAATAATCTGTTTTCCTATTTTTGCCACCAAAGTGGATAACTTCACATTTATCCACATTAAATTGCATCTGCCATGAGTTTGCCCACTCACCCAACCTATCCAAGTCACCCTGCATCCTCTTAGCATCCTCCTCACTGCTAACACTGCCACCCAGCTTCGTGTCATCCGCAAACTTGGAGATGCTGCATTTAATTCCCTCATCCAAGTCATTAATATATATTGTAAACAACTGGGGTCCCAGCACTGAGCCTTGCGGTACCCCACTAGTCACCGCCTGCCATTCTGAAAAGGTCCCGTTTATTCCCACTCTTTGCTTCCTGTCTGCTAACCAATTCTCCACCCACACCAATACCTTACCCCCAATACCGTGTGCTTTAAGTTTGCACACTAATCTCCTATGTGGGACCTTGTCAAAAGCCTTTTGAAAATCCAAATATACCACATCCACTGGTTCTCCCCTATCCACTCTACTAGTTACATCCTCAAAAAATTCTATGAGATTCGTCAGACATGATTTTCCTTTCACAAATCCATGCTGACTTTGTCCGATCATTTCACCGCTTTCCAAATGTGCTGTTATCACATCCTTGATAACTGACTCCAGCAGTTTCCCCACCACCGATGGTGTTGATGTATTTTCCTTTTTGCTGCTTCTATACCTTCACTTGCAAAGACACATGAGCATCAGTGAAAGGAACACAAAGCTTTGGAATCACGTCGACTTCATCAGACTCAACGGATCTCAACGGATTTGAGCTAAGATGAATAGGGGAGATGCAAGTATGCAATTCAATGTGTCAGACCCATTTTCTGTGTGTGACTGCAGAACAGCACAGCATTTCTGAGGCTTTACTCAAGTACACCACCTTCAATTCAGGACCCAGTCATAAGGAGGAAGTTTCTGTTGTGTCATTGGCTTTCAAATCTTGGCAAGGTAAATGATAGGCTCTCTTCTCACCTCCATCCTTTATGGATTCAGAATTGCAATCATGAGTCTACCTAAACAACAGCAATCAGTGTATCGTAGAATTACTTTTGTGACCTTTCAGCTTGATACCCAAGTTATACCAACTCTGGAAATATTATACACAATATAAATATGACAACAAGGTTTAAATGGAATGAGAGACTGGGCCAGCATCTTACTTCAAGTAAATCCATTTTAACAGCTGTCACACCATTTATATGCACTGTATGATGCCAAGTTTTGTTTAGTGAGTTGAGGGTCACTCTCTGTGTAATTGTATGGAACTACTGTTCAGTCAAGATAAGAGTTACTCACTGTGTAGCTGTACAAAGTTGCTTGTGGGGGTGGTGATGTTGAGCTTAATTCAATGCGAATGTATCCCTTCACTCAGGAAACAACTGAAGGCCATGCCGAGGAGAAGAACCTTATTTTCCCTGTTGGCTTAAACAATGATATTCTAAGTGCTTCTGTAGAGAAATGTGAAGTCATGCATTTTCTGAGTGCAAATGAAGGATAGCGGCTCAGAATTAATTGAGAAAAAACACTACTAGACTCAGAAGAGCAGAGAGAACCCAAGATTCAAGTCTCAAATTACATAGAAGTTTTATTCTTTGTCTTCAAAAAGCAACAGCTTTGATGATTTTGTGAAGATCATAGAGTATAAGGGTTATGTTCAGAGTGATGAAAACCATGTATGGAATGGACAGGAGAAATGAGACCACACACATTGCAGGAGAATGTCAGAGTCTAGACACTAATTTAAGGAGAGAGTTGGGACACTAGAAACAACATATTTCACAACATGCTGCATGCCAGTGATATTAAACCTGATTCTGATTCTAATTCTGGGTCAAAGATTCCAAGTTTCAAAGTACCTTTATTACCAAAGTATGTATGCAGTATAGAACCCTAAGATTCATCCTCCCACAGACAACTATAAAACAGAGAAACCCATGGAACCCATTCAAAGAAAAGCATCAAACCCCTGCCACCTGCAAGAAAAACAAAACATGCAAATGAGAAGAAAATGAGCAAAAAAAAAATGTAAAACACCAACCCACAAAAGTCACTAAAAGAGACCAGGCATATTTAGTCCAGCTCATTTCAGTTCAATCTCGAGCTCTGTCGTTCATTATCTGCATGCTGCCTCGATCAAACTTGCACAAAATACAAACAAAAAAGGAGCGTCCAGAATCCAATCACCAAGCAACGGTTAACAGCTCTGGCTACCAGCCTACGGAGGTACACAATAGTTAACAGCTATGCACTCTTTTCCAAAGAACCAGGAAAAGTTTTTGCACAGTTCCAGAGTAACAACATGCCAATACCTGATCCAACCAAAACAGCAAATGAGGAGTATAGGAAGTGTATATGGGAGAAAGAAGCATTACATAACACCAGTACCCAGTGGTTGAAAGACCTACAGCAAGCCTCTACAACCTCCCAGAGGGAGAACCAGTCACCATCACAGCAGCAGATGTCCAGCAATGGGAAGCAAGTATGAAGAACTGGACATCACCAGGACCTGACATGATCCGTGTCTATTGGCTGAAGAAATGAAGACATTCACAGCTGGCAGATCAAATAAACCAGCTGCTTAAAGCAGGCTCCCACCCTGACCGGCTAACTGAAGGAAGGACGGACAGTCGTCATCATGAAGGATCCTCAGAAAGGAGCAACACCATCAAACTACCGGCCTATAACTTGCCTGAAAACAACACGGAAGGTCATATCAGGCATCACAGCCAACAAGCTGAAAGAACATGTGTGTAAATTCCTGAACTCTGCTTAGAGGGGTATGGTCGTGGAACCAGAGGCTTCAAGAACCAACTACCGGTGGACAAAGCAGTCATGCGAGACTCCAAGACCAGGCAAACCAACCTAAGCACAGCTGGATTGACTACCAGAAAGCAAATGATTAATGCCCCACACACGAATCCTGGAGTGCCTGTCTCTGTACAATGTCAACAAGATACTAAGGACCTTCATCAAGCGCTCAATAGGCCATTGGAGGACAATGCTAGAAGTTAACTCAAAGCCAATAGCACGTGACCATCAGATGCGGAGTTCCCCTCTGCTGTTCTACATAGTGTCACCAGGTAAGGGCACGGCGCAGGTGCGGAGTGAGAGACACTGAAGTAGGTTGATAGTACACAGATTTTAATGCGAACAGTGTTAAAGGGAAAAGAAAACAATAAACACTGGGCCAAACAGGGCCATTAACTAAAACTCATAAATGGAAAATGAAACCTACACTGCAGCTGAAAAGAACAACTAAATATAAAATGAATACCGCTAGTCTTCAGTGTCAGTTGACTCGACAATCCAATTTCTCACGCCGAATGCAAGCAAGCAGTGAAGCACTGCTGTGTTCAAGTCTCAACAAATACTGCGACGGAATGAATGGAATTAAATACCATTACAATGAAATAATAATTCGCTGATAAGTGCATATTCATGAGCCCAATTGCCAAATCTGCTGCGCTGCAGAATCCGTGGTTGTGACACATAGGCTTGAACTGCCTCAGCCAGATCTTCTCAAAGAGTGGGTATGGGTACAGGTTCAAGAGTGGAGTGACCATCAACCATCTCCTGTACGTGGTTGACATCAAGCTGTATGCCAGAAATGAAAGAGACATTGGCTCACTAATCCACCTGACAAGAGTGTACAGCAGTGATATTGGGATGTCATTTGGAATGGAAAAGTATAGCCAGATGGTAGTGAAAAGAGACAAACTCATCAAGACTGAAGAAGTCAGGTTACCTGAAAACCATGTACCAGAGGTACAGGACAGCTACAAGTAACCGGGGATCCTGCAGGCGCATTGGAAGCCACGACGAGGACACACAGAAGTCTGTAAGACCCAAGAGTGAGACAGATCCTGAAAAAACAGCTGAATGGGAAGAACAAGAGTCATCAACACATTTGTCCTACCACTCATCAGATACCCAGCTACAATACTATGCTGGTCAAGGAACAAAATGGAAGCCACTGATATCAAGACCCAGAAACTACTAACAATACATGGAGGATTCCATCCAAAGTCCATCCGAGCCACTGTAAACCCGCCAGAATAAAGGAGGATAGGAAACATAGGAACATGGAAAACCTACATCACAATACAGACCCTTCGGCCCACAATGCTGTGCCGAACATGTACTTACTTAAAAATTACCTAGGGTTACCCATAGCCCTCTATTTTTCCAGCTCCATGTACCTATCCAGGATTCTCTTAAAAGAGCCTATTGCATCCACCTCCACCACCATTGCCCGCAGCCCATCCCACGCACTCGCCACTCTCTGCATAAAAAACTTAACTCTGACATCTCCTTTGTATCTACTTCCAAGCACCTTAAAACTGTGCCCTCTCGTGATTGTCATTACAGCCCTGGGAAAAAGCCTCTGACCGTCCACACGATCAGTGCCTTGGAACTTGGAAGTATCAAGGCCACAGTCCTGGAAGAAATGTGAAACGGCATGAGTTTGTCAGGAAGATGACCTCTAAGGATGACCTGCTAGAAGAATACCTCAGGCAGCAGGCAGGGAACATGGAAATGGAAGTGGATGAAGCAAAGCCAGGCAGGACAAGCCACTGCACGGGATGTGCCATCACCAGATATCAGAGAGAGCTGACAGAAGAAACTCCTACCAATGGCTGGAAATGTCAGGGCTGAGGGATAGCACAGAGGCATTGCTCATGGCTGCACAAGAACAGAAGCTGAGCAAAAGAACAACAGAAGCAGTGTCTATCACACCAGACAAAACCCAAGATGCAGACTGTGCAGGAAATCCACTGAAATCATTCAGCACAAAGTAGCGATGTGCAAGATGCAGGCAGGGACAGCATACACTGAATGGAACAACTAAGTTGCAGGAATTGTGTACAGGAACATCTACATCGAGTCAAAATGGGAAATACCCAAGAAACTAGTGGAGAATGACAGAACTAAGTTCCTGGGGCACTCCAAGTACTGACTGATAAGTAGGTACTGGCTCACCAACCAGACATAGTAATACTGGACAAGGAATAGAAGAAAGCAATGGTAATAGATGTGGCAATCCCAAATGACAGTAACATCGGGAAGAAAGAATATGAGAAGCTAGAGAAATACCAGGGCTTAAAAGAGCAGATAGAAAGGATGTAGAAGGTTAAAGCCAGAGTAATCCTGGTGGTGATAGGAGCACTTGGAGCTGTGACACCTGGACTAGGAGAGTCGCTCCAACAAATCCCAGGAACAACATCTGAGATCTCAGTCCAGAAGAGTGTACTAGTAGGAACAGCAAGGGTACCGTGCTGAACCCTCATGCTCCCAGGCCTCTGGTAGAGGACCTGAGATTGAGGGAAAAAATGCACATGCTCACCACCCACAAGCGGTGAGAGAAAATATTTCTATATTAATGAGTTATTAAGTTGTATTAAGTAATGCAAAAGTAGAAAAAAAAGCAGTGAGATAATGCTCATGGGTTCAGAAATTGGATGGCAGAGGTGAAGAATCTGTTCCTGAATCACTGAACAGTGTGCTTTCAGGCTTCTGTACCTCATTCCTTATGGTAACAATGAGAAGAGGGCATGTCCTGAGCTCAGTCCTGATCTTGGTACTCTGTGTGTCAAACTTGCAGGTTCGGTCCATGACCACGTGGGGTGATTTGGGGACTGTTTTTTGTCCCTAGTATGTAGATGGGTGGTGAAATTGAGCGGTTGAGGTGGGGTTGTAGAAATATGGGAAGAACATAATATGGAATTGGAGTAAACGACAGTCATCATGGATATGATAAGTTGTTTCTCAAGTATGACCATAGACATCTATGTGATCATTGGTTATGAAACACTTTGCGCAACGAGTGAGCCTTCAGGGACCCAGGAAATGTTTTTGATTCTAGGCGTACGTTGTGACTGGGGACACACAGATAACGTAGCTGACCATGCTGAGAGCTCTTATTTTTCTATGACTCTTTTCACCCCTATGGGCTATGGGCTAAAATGCCTTTATCTTACTGTTTTTCTCTATGACTCTATTTAGCAATTACTAATCATTTCTTCTGAGGTGTTTTTCATGGGATTGTCTGCAATATTGATGGCTAGTAAGGTGAGACAGTTATGGCTGCCAGTTCTCTGTGCTGAGAATACCATTAATCATCCTGCAATCTGAGATAAGATCCAATAAGCACATGGCCTCCCCTGGGAGCACCGAGACTCCAACGATCATTAGTGCAGAGAAGTGGGAAATCAATTGGGAAGGCAACATTGAGTGTGAGCAGAGGGAAGGTGATTCGATGTCCCATTGTACTGGAAGATTTGTTGTAACATCATAGTTGCATTCCTAAGAAAGCACGTTGTAGAAAGCCGCATTCTAACAGAGCAGGTTGTAGTTGATTTCAATGAGCAGATTTAAGCAGGTTTTCCTAGTTGAGATCAAGTTATAACAAATGCAGGCTGCATAATGCAAACAACACACATCAAAGTTGCTGGTGAATGCAGCAGGCCAGGCAGCATCTCTAGGAAGAGGTACAGTCGACGTTTCAGGCCGAGACCCTTCATCAGGACTAACTGAAGGAAGAGTTAGTAAGAGATTTGAAAGTGGGAGGGGGAGGGGGAGATCCAAAATGATAGGAGAAGACAGGAGGGGGAGGGATGGAGCCAAGAGCTGGACAGGTGATTGGCAAAGGGGATATGAGAGGATCATGGGACAGGAGGCCCAGGGAGAAAGACGGGGGCGGGTGGGGAACCAGAGGATGGGCAAGGGGTATAGTCAGAGGGACAGAGGGAGAAAAAGGAGAGTGAGAGAAAGAATGTATGTATAAAAATAAATAACAGATGGGGTACGAGGGGGAGGTGGGGCATTAGCGGAAGTCAGAGAAATCGATGTTCATGCCATCAGGTTGGAGGCTACCCAGACGGAATATAAGGTGTTGTTCCTCCAACCTGAGTGTGGCTTCATCTTTACAGTAGAGGAGGCCGTGGATAGACATGTCAGAATGGGAATAGGATGTGAATTAAAATGTATGGCCACTGGGAGATCCTGCTTTCTCTGGCGGACAGAGCGTAGGTGTTCAGCAAAGTGGTCTCCCAGTCTGCGTCGAGTCTCGCCAATATATAGAAGGCCACATCGGGAGCACTGGAGGCAGTATATCACCCCAGCCGACTCACAGGTGAAGTGTTGCCTCACCTGGAAGGACTATCTGGGGCCCTGAATGGTGGTAAGGGAGGAAGTATAAGGGCATGTGTAGCACTTGTTCTGTTTACAAGGATAAGTGCCAGGAGGGAGATCAGTGGGGAGGGATGGGGGGGACGAATGGACAAGGGAGTCGCATAGCATAGCGGAAAGCAGAGGTGGGGGGAGGGAAAGATGTGCTTAGTGGTGCATAATGCAAACTATGTTTTCTAATCCATTATCATGTTATAACTAGTTTAAATTATAGAAATACTTGTAAGAGCAGAACTACCTGTAATTAAAGAGATTCTTTTGAACCAGAGGCTAAATATGTTCCAGGTGCTGGTACTAAAATCTTGTAGCAAATGACTAGAGAAATACGTCAATAAATCTTACTTTGGTAGTGCTGGTGAGACTGTTGTTATAAGAACAAAGTCACCAAAGAGACACTGAAGTTAATGGATACAGAATGTTTTATTCAAGAAAAATTAGCTGAAAGCATCATATTGAGACACTCTTGGAGGAAGAGACCTCCCAACCCAATATTACACGATGTTTTTATATGTTGAAGATCAAAGGACAATTCTATAGTTACAATATGTCTACAGTGCTTCCTTTTTTTTCACACACCTCCTACTTCACACCCACACTCCAGACACCCAAAATAAACACTAATCAGCATTGTCTGGTTTGCAATCAACTGCAGACCCAGTCCACAGCTCTAGGAAAACTATTGCTCAGGGCTGCTTTTTAAATTCAATCTACAATCCACATTCATCTCTGAAGATTAGTTGCTGGTGAAATTGCTATATACCCAACTCCAGAATACATCCTAAACAAATCATGAAACTCTTCCTGCCCTGAAGTTTGGTCCCAGGGACTGTGTTGCAAGCCTCAACCTATCTACCTCCAGCTTCTCAGTTTTTTAGGTTCTTCTTACCTGCTTGGTTAGATCATATTCCTTTTGGCTCTCACCACTTTTTAAGGACCTTCAGATTGTAGTTAAGCATCAGCGTGTTCTTCAGGAGGCTTTCTATCTCTTGCCTCAGCAATGACTGGATGACTGAGCGTCTTTGATAAAGTGCACTCCTTATTAAGAGCTGTGGTTTGGTTTTGAATGGAGGTGGATCCATAGATTTTTCTAAGGCCAAAAACTTCTTTAAGTAGTTCACCATGAAATCTGTTCAAACATTTGAGTGGTTGAAGCTGCTTGTGTGATGGAAGAGGGAGGCGACACTTCATCTGTGAGTCTGTTGGGGTCATATACTATGTTCGGTGCTCCCAGTATGGCCTCCTGTATATTGGTGAGACCCAACGTAGATTGGGAGTCTGCTTCACCGAGCACCTATGCTCTGTCTGCCTGAAAAAGCAAGCACTCCCAGTGGTCACTCATTTCAATTCCACTTCCCATTCCCGGTCCAATATGTCCATCCATGGTCTCCTCCACCCTTAGATGAGGCCACACTTAGGTTGGAGAAACAACACCTTATATTCCGTTTGGGTAGCCTCCAACTTGATGGCATGAACATCGATTTTTCAAACCTCTGGTAATACCCCCCACCCCACCCTTTCACCATTTCCCACATTTCCCATCCCCTTTTCCCTCACTCTCCTTGCCCGCCCATCACGTCCCTCTGGTGCACCTCCTCCCTTTTCTTTCTTCCAAGGCCTTCTGTCTCTTTCACCAATCAACTTCCATGCTCTTTACTTCATCCCTCCCCCTCCAGGTTTCACCTACACCTTCTGTTCCTTTCTCCGCTCCTCCCACCTTTCAAAGCTACTCCTCAGCTTTTTCTCCAGTTGTGCTGAAGGATTTCGGCCAGACGCGTCGACTGTACTCTTTTCCTAGATGTGCCTGACCTGCTGAGTTCCTCCAGCATTTTGTGTGTGTTGCTCAGATTTCCAGCACCTGCAGATTTTCTCTTGTTTGTGTGTGATGGAAGAATTATACTGCCCACTGGTCACCCAGTGTCCAATCAACAACCAGAAGCAACCATTACTAGTGCTGACCTCAGGTTAGTGATAGGCCAGGGTTGGGCAGACTTGCCTTTTTTAAGGCAAATTAGAAATAATCTTGCAGGTGCTGAAAATCTGAGGGGAGCTCCAGTTAGTAGAATCATTGCCTCACAACACCAGAGATCCAGGCTGAATCAGGACTTTGGTTGCTATCTGTGGAATTTGCAAGATCTCCCTGCGATTGCATAGGTTTCCTTCAAGGAAATCGAAATCTCTGGAGGGGAAGGCCCCGAATCCTCAGCTCTGTCTGTTGCTTGGCGGCCGGTGCTCGGTGTCGGAGGGCTGGTCAGAAGCTTGAAGTTTTTGGACAGACTCAGAGTCGGACTGTGGTTGGGTGCTTCCAGGATGCTGCATCAGCAAGTTTGCGGTGCTGGAAGCTCATGGCAGGGAGAGTTTTCTCCCTTCTACCGTTGCGTGAGATGATGGGCTATCGGGACTTTGAGACTTTTTTTTACCGTGCCCATGGTCAGCTCTTATTAAATTACGGTATTGCTTTGCATTGTTGTAACTATATGTTATAATTATGTGATTTTTGTCAGTTTTAGTCTTGGTCTGTCTTGTGTTTCTATGATATTATACCAGAGGAAAATTGCATTGTTTTTTAATGCATGCATTTCCAAATGACAATAAATGAGGACTGAGTGTCCTCATAATCTAATCTAATCTAAGTCCTCCCTCATTCCAAAGATGCGTAGCTGGCAGGTTAATCGGTTATTGTAGATTGTCCATGGTCTGTGGGTGAGTGGTAGAATCTAGGAATAGTTGACAGTAAGAGAGGGACGATTAAAATGAAATTCTTGTAGGAATGGTGTAAATAAGTAGTTGATGGCTGACATGGACTCAATGGGGCGAAGGTCTGTATCCATAGTTTGAGTCCTTATGACTCTAAAATAGGAGCTGCTGGAAATTCTCAGCAGGTTAGGCAGGCAGCATCTGTGGAGAGATAAAAGCAATCAACATTCTGAGTCTGAGACCTTTCTTCGACCCTTTCCCAATTCTGATAATGATCTCAGAGCTAAAACATTGGCTGTTTCTCTT
This sequence comes from Mobula hypostoma, assembly GCF_963921235.1. Taxonomy (NCBI): domain Eukaryota; kingdom Metazoa; phylum Chordata; class Chondrichthyes; order Myliobatiformes; family Myliobatidae; genus Mobula; species Mobula hypostoma. The sequence continues at coordinate 6,088,833 of NC_086118.1, read as the reverse complement.
TCCACAGATGTTGCCTGACTAGTTAAGTTCTTGCAGCGTCTTCTGCCTTTCTTTCAAAGAGTTTATTCCAACTGATTCAAACCAGGGCCCAGCTGACATGTCGGCTCAAGCAGTACTGTATCAATTGAAGATCTAGTTAAAAGAGGAGAGTTCCATTGTTTCATAGTACAGTCAACTGCTGTATTCCCAGAAAATCCATCATAACACAAAGCGCACACCATCTGCACACAAGTTGAAAAGATCTAAATGTTGTGGTTTAATTTTTGTCTTTTTTTATTTCTTTGGGCAGATGGGGCTTGTCAGCCATGATTGGCAGCTCATATAGAAGAAGGAAAACTCACATATTAAACCTCTGCGGCCTTGCAGCTATACCTCCTCTTGGGAAAAGATTCAGGAGTAAACCCTGAAGAAAAATCCGAACCTGGAAGTCCTAAGGCAGTCCTACGTTGAGTTTAATGCTAACTGGCAACTCCAGCAAAACACTGGTGCCAAACTGTATGGGTCTCTGTCATTCTTTTGGATTGAACAGCTGCATGGAGAGGGGAAGCCTGCATCATGGGAAACAGTTTGCTTACTATATCATACTGTCCAGGCTTGCATATCCACTGAACTGAGTTAGCTAGAACACAACATCCATTGTTGACCCAATCCAATGGAGAGCCTCATCCTTTTTATTAATTTCACATAAATTCTGTGAGAGCGAGTATTTATTCCACATCTCACATCTTTTGAGAATGATCTGTGAATTCTATTAGTGTGAATTTCCATCTTCCGAACTGTAGTACCTCAGGGATCACCTACAAGGAAATGCGATTCAACTAAATAGTCTATTTTGTATGGAAAATTGTGGTAAGTGATCACTGCAAATGCTGAAGAGGTGAGTGAAGGCAAGGCAGTTCCAAGGGTTGAAGCATGCCGGTGTGAGACTGAGTTGGATGAACTGAGACCGAGGCTATGGGCCTACTTCAGCTGCTCCAGGATTCGGGTCTATGGACTAAATTTGGTTAGGAATGCTGTTGCTTGCTTTTATTGCAGACATTCCACCTCTCCCGGAAGTTCCGGGTGTCTCCCGCATATCAATAGTGGCTCCTTGACGCCCGGAAATTATATACAATATCCCGGGAATAGATTTTTTTGAGAGGGAGAGCGAGCATCCTGATTGGTTTCTCTTCGTGCTAAGACTGGTTCCCAACCACCATGTGAGGAAACAATATGATTTGGCGTTATGAAACAATACGAGTCAGCTGCACCTTTCCTCATTCCCTGTCACACTCTGTTGAATTTTAACGCACGCAAGGTCATCAGTGACCCAAGACATGCAAAGGAATGGGTCCGTGACCCATTTGTGAATCTCCCCGGTGAATCATCCATGTTAGCGTGGGAAAAAGATCAACTCCTCGAGCTTGCAAGTGACGGTGGGCTGAAAAGTATGTTTGACATAACATCTCTGCCGGCATTCTGGATCAAATTCTAGGCTGAATATCTTGAGATTGCCATGAAAGCACTGAAAACATTGCTTCCATTTCCAACGTCATATCACTGTGAAGCGGAGTTTTCTGCAATGAAGGCAATGAAAACTAAATTGCAGAATAGACTGGACACAAGGAACCCCTTCGAGTATCACTGTCTCCCATCTCCCCTCGATGGGATCGTCTTGTTGCAGGAAAACAAGCCCAGGGCTCCCACTGATTCAGCGATATTGGTGTGTTGCAATGATTTTATATGTTCATATGAGGAAAATATGTGCTGTGTGTTTAATATCCAAACGTTACTTAAAATGTTATGATGCTATTGACTTATACAGTAATTCAGTTGTCCCAAATCTCCAGGCCGTGAAGAATACAGCAGTGGCCGGAACGCCTCCAGCACATCTTTAAGAAAAAAGCTGAAATAAACAAGCTAATTACTTAGGTGCCACCCGTTATGTAAATGTGGGCCCAGATTAGAGGCGATTGCACCTAATTAATTACCTTGTTTATTTCGGCTTTTTTCTTGAAGATGTGCTGGGGGCGTTCTGGCCACCGCTGTATTCTTCACAGCCCGGAGGTTTGGGACCACTGTTATAATTGATTTATCACTACATTCGTGCGAGGAAAATATGTGCTGTGTGTTTAATATTAAATTCGTTAGATAAACCCCTTTAGAAACGAAATTGAGTGTATTAGCCACTTACAAGTGACCTATCACCTATATTCCAGTTGCGTTTAACACCCACATCCCCCTCCCCGCCCCCGGGTTGGCCAGTCCGCAAAAATATTGTCAATATATAAGTACTTATATTAATGTCACATTTGCTGCATATACCCAACTTGGTTTACAGATTAGACAAAATCACTAAACAAAGTATTACATACACCCTTGGAGGTCGACGGGGGGCGGGGGGGTGGAATATAGGGTTGCAGGGGGCAGGGGTGCTACCTCCCTGAAATGAGTTTTTGCAAGGTGGGATGTCTGTTATTGTTGGCATGATTTCTGTTTTTTCTCTCTTTCTTTCTATGGTGGGTGTTGGTCTTTCCTTTTTTAAATTGGGTTCTTTCAGGTTACTTGCTTTGCGGCTGCCTGTCAACAGACAAATTTCAAGGTTGTATAATTTATTTATACTTTGCTAATAAATGTACTTTGAATCCTTTGAATCTTTGAAAGACAAGCAATAAATTGACTGTAAAATCTTAAGGACACTTATCAGGCATCAGCAGATGCACTGATTTCAGCTTGGCACTCCATTTGTGAAGGTCACCAAGACGATGCAGCAAAGATTCACTGAAGAGGCACCAGATGAGAGGAAGTTCAGTCATCTGAAGAGATTAGTTTTGCTGGACTTGTTCACCTTACAGCAAAGAAGATTAATGTGGATTAAGCAGATGTGTTCGTTATCATGAAGAGTGCTATAGACAGGTATAATGGAACTGAGCAAAACTTGAGAGTGTGGGGAAATATTCTGGAGTTATAAAGTTTTATGGATCAAATATTTGATCATTCTATGGATCAAATAGAATGAGAACTCGTCTTCCGGAAATAAAATCTGTACACAATTTAACTTCCAAATGATATTTTGACTGGAGTGAGAACGATCAATAGGCATAGGACATTCTGATTCTGCCCCATTGAAACTACATAGGGGAAGACAATAGGTGAATGTTGCTACAATTGTCACATAGCTAGAGGTGTATCCTTGCCACTTAAGGGACAATTCAGGACAGGTCTGTTATGTCTCTTTCTCTAACTTCTGGTATTTTTTTCCACTTCCCCTTTCCTCTTCTTCTATTCTCCACTCTGCCTCACTTCTTACTTGTTGGCTTCTCCTCATCTCCTGAATATCACCTCACCCCCCCTCTCCCTGGTGTCCCTTCTATTTCCCTTTCCCCTATGGTCAACTCTCATCTCCTATCAGATTCCTTCTTCTTCAGTCTTACCTTTTCCACCTATCACCTCCCAGCTTCTTACTTCGTTTCCCCCTCCCCTACCCACCTGGCTTCATCTATCACCTTCAAGTGTGTACATGTCCTCCTCCACCCACCTTCTTATTCTGGCTTCTTCCCCTTTCTTCTTCAGTCCTCAAGAAGGGTCTTGGTATGAAACATCAACTGTTACTCATTTTTGACCTGCTGAGTTCCTCCAGCATTTTGTGTCTGTTACGTCACTTATCTTTCTGGTTAGTTGTATATTCATGACACCATCTCTCAATATTGTAAAAAAAAGGGGGATGAGGAGGGGTTTTGCTAGTTGGGATGTGCCATATTGTAAATATGTAATTCTGTAAATTTATCTGACTGTATTCAAAATGTTACAGTTGTAAAGGTGATTATAGCGATTGAAACTATAGTTAATTGTTTATTATTATCTTTGTGTTGAAGAACTATAAGACATCATGTCAGGAAAATGAGATTCTCTAAGAGACTTTTGGATTCTCTCCTGAAGCTTTATTGTGTGAATGAAGATTTTTGTATTTTTATATTTTTACATGTGGCTCAGTTTTAGTCAGTCACAACAGAGAGCTCTATATTAGAGTATATTTATTTAGTTAGAGATACAACATGATAACAGGTCCTTCTTTGTGCCCTAAGAAATGACTGCAGCCCAAGGTCCTTCTCCTTCCGACAGCTGTGAGAGGTTAAGACTCACTTGGTGTGTCGAAGGTCCCATGCTGTGATCCATGTGGGTTCCAGTTACATTCTGGATCAGAATTCCTGCTGTGCAAACACTGTGTGGTAACATGACATCTGATCTTTTTACCACTGACGTGAATTCCTCATCAACTAGCTGCTTAGTGCAAAGGGGGAAGGCACTGCCCCACATTGGTGTCTGTGTTTGGTAAAGAACTGGGATGTACACAAAATGTAAGAAGGGTTAAAAGGGGGATAGAATCCTTATGAACACACCTTTCTGTAAATTCGGTGCAGGGCACCCTTTAAAACTTAAACACGAGGCTGCTGGGATCTGGATCATCAGACTATCAACCAGAGGAACCCAGCAGGTTGAGCATTGTCTGTGGGAGAAAAGGGTTGTTGATGTTTCAGAGGAGGACAGGGGAGCTTGAACTAAGTGTTGAATGAACTTCCAGTAGAAGTGGTAGAGACAGGTTCGGTATTATCATTTAAAGAAAAATTGGATAGGTATATGGACTGGAAAGGAATGGAGGGTTATGGGCTGAGTGCAGATGGATGGGACTAGGTGAGAGTAGCGTTCTTCATGGACTAGAAGGACAGAGGGATGGGAATCAGATGAGCTGGTGGTGGAGAGGAGGTCGCTGTTATCCATTATGAACAATCTGACACATCGTCTCCATGACCTACTGAATAAGCAGCAGAACACCCTTTCATTCTGCTCCGCTGTCACAGGGATTGTTACAGAAAACCTTTTCTACCAAATGCAATAAACGTGTACAACAGTTCATCTCCGTGTGACAGGAGAACACACATTATAATACAACAGTCTCTGCTTTATTATTTAGTACACTATTACTGTGTATAGTATTATTTCTTTATTAGTCATTAAGTCTGCACACTGCTAAGTGTGTTTTTAAACTTTGCTGCGGTAACAAAAGAATTTTCCACTCCGGGTCAATAAAGTACTTACTATTATTATAACAGTGGGGTAGCAACTGTCCTTAAGTCTGGTGGTACGTGCTCCTAATGGGAGGTGGGGAGAAGAGACAATGTCTGGGGTTGGTGGGGTCTTTGATTATGCTGGTTGATTGTAGTGAGAACCCTAAGTTTGACTAAAATGATGATTTAGTTACAGTTCTTCAATTCGGTTTGTAATCCATCAGCTACTTGCAATATATTTGACACTGAGAAAAGCAAACCATATGGGGGAGCACTATGTAGAACATCTCCACCTGTCCATTCAGGTGATGACAAGCTTCTGGCTGCCTGACCCATACATTCTTCATCCCACATTTGCTCTGCTATCTGTGCCCATGACCTCATCCACTGATCCAATGAATGACTGAAGGACAAAACATACAACCACAGTAACAGACCCTTTGTCCCACAATATCTGCACCAACCATGATGACAAATGAACAATAGCTCATCTTTTGGTCAGGGTTCATCAACTTCACATTAGAACTAGATTGTCCATTTTAATGCAAATTATATGCAAATTTAATGCACATTGCATTTCTGCAGTAGCCACTTACATTTCATCTAGAACCATTTTTTGTTATTTTGCTTGTCATTACCATCTGCTTTTATATTTTACCACAAACAATTTTCAAATAAAATTGTTACTGCTCTTTGTTCTGACAAAAATGCACTTCTGTTCTTCTCTTTCCTCCTCCATTTTTCTAAGCCTGTTACACCTCTTTCCAATGCTGACGATTCAACCAAAATCATTAACTCCATTCCTCTCTCCGCAGATGCTGCATCACCTATTGAGTTTATTCAGCAGTTTTTGTTTGTTACTCCTACATCTGCAGTAGTCGGTTTCTACTCCATCACCCAGGCCATAGGAGCAGATTTAGGCCGTTCAGCCCATCAAGTCCACACTGTCATTTCATCATGCTAATCCTGGAACCCATTTAACCCAATACACCTGCCTCTCACTATATCCATTGATACCCCAACCAATCAGGAATCTATCAACTTCTGCTTTAAGTATACCTACGGACTTGGCTTCAGCATTCCACAGATTCACTAGTCTTTGGCTAAAATAAAACTTCCTTACTTAGAATAGAAACATAGAAAACCCACAGCACAATACAGGCTCTTCGGCCCACAAGGCTGTGCCAATCAGGTCCTTATCTTAGATGTTACCTAGGGTTACCCAAAGCCCTCTATTTTTCTGAGCTCCATGTACCTGTCCAGGAGTCTTTTAAAAGACCCTATCATATCTGCCTCTACCACCATTACTGACAGCCTATTCCACGCACTCACCACTCTCTACTTAAAAAAACTTACCCCTGACATCTCCTCTGTACCTTCTGTTCTGAAAGGGAGCCCCTCAATTTTGAGGCTGTGCCTTCTGGTTCAGGATACCCCCACCAGAAAAAGCATCCTCGCCACATCCACCCTATCTAGTCCTTTCACAATTCGGTAGGTTTCGAAGAGATTCCCCAGGCTTTCTTCTAAATTCCAGTGAGTACAGACCCAAAGGTGCCAAATGCTCCTCATATGTTAACACCTCCATTCCTGGAGTCATCCTCGTGAACCTCCTCTGGACTCTCTCCAATGATAATACATTCTTTCTGAGATAAAGGACCTAAAACTGTTGACAATACCCCAAATGTGCCCTGACCAGTGTCTTATGAAGTTTCAGCATTGTTTGTATATTCTATTCCCCTTGAAATTAATGCCAACATTACATTTGCCTTCTTTACCACAGACTCAACCTGTGAATTAGCATTCTGGGAGTCTTTCACAAGGACTGCTAAGTCCCTTTGCATCTCTGAGGTTTGAATTTCCTCTCCATTTAGATAATAGTCTGCACTATTGTTCCTTTTACCAAGATGCATTATCAGACATTTCCCAACACTATATTCTAGCTACCAATTTTTTGCCCATTCTTCCAATTTCACTGAGTCCTGCTGTAATCACATTACTTCCTCAGCACTACCTAACCCTCCACCTATCTTCGTATCATCTGCAAACTTTGCCACAAAGCCATCCATTTCACTATCTAAATCACTGACAAACAACGTGAAAAGTAGCCGTCCCAATACTGACCCCTGAAGAACACCACTAGTCACCGGCAGCCGACCAGAAAAGGTCTCTTTTATTCCCACTCACTGCCTTCTTCCCATCAGCCATTCCTCTATCCATGCCAGTATATTCCCTGTAATGCCATAAGGTTTTATCTTGTTAAGCAGTCTGATGTGAAGCACCTTATCAAATGCCTTCAAAAATCTAAGTAAATGACATCCACTGCCTCACCTTTGTCCACCCTGCTTGATACTTCCTCAAAGAATTCTAATAGATTTGTCAGGCAAGATTTCCCTTCATGGAAACCATGCTGACTTTCACTTATTTTATCAAATACCCTGAAACCTCATCCTTAGTAGTAGACTCAAACACTTTGCCAACCACTGATGTTAGACTAACTGGACTGTAATTTCCTCTCTTTTATCTTTCTCCCTTCTTAAAGAGTGGAGTGACATTTTCAATTTTCCAGTCCTCCAGGACCATACTGGAATCAGGTGATTCTAGAAAAATAGAAACATAGAAACATAAAAAACCTACAGCTCAACACTGGCCCTTCGGCCCACAAACCTGTGCTGACCATGTCCTTACTTTAGAAATTGTCTAAAGTACCCATAGCCTTCTATTTTTCTATGCTCCATGTACCTATCCAGAAATCTCTTAAAAGTCCCTATCGTATCCGCCTCCACCACTGTCGCTGGCAACCCATACCACATACTCACCACCCTCTGCATAAAAAAAACTTACCCCTAACATCTCCTCTGTACCTACTTCCAAGTACCTTAAAACAGTGCCCTCTCATGTTAGCCATTTCAGCTCTGGGAAAAAGCCTCTGACTATCCACATGATCAATGCCTTTCAACATCTGGTCACCTCTCATCCTCTGTTGCTCCAAGGAGAAAAGGCTGCATTCACTCAACCTATTCTCATAAGGCATGATCTGTTATCTCTCAGCAACCTCTCCCAGGACTCTAGGATGTAGTTAATCTGGTCCAGGCAACTTATCCACCTTAAGACCTTTGAGTTTGCTGAGCACATTTTCCTTTGTAATAGCAATGGCACTCCCTCCTGCTCCTGACATTCACGGATCTCTGGAATACAGCTAGTGTCTTCCACAGTAAAGACTGAATCAAATTTCTTATTAAGTTTATCTGCCTTTTCTTTGTACCCCATTACTACCTCGCCAGCATAATTTTTCAGTGGTCTGATATCGACTCTCACAGATTTTACTGGGACTGAACTCCAAACTCTGATTCCCTGAACTGTAATACCAGGAATGCATAAAAATTTAATTCTTACTGATTTACAGTTAAAATGGATATTAAACTGTATCTACAAGCTAAACACGAGGAATTCTGCAGATGCTGGAAATTCAAGCAACACGCATCAAAGTTGCTGGTGAACGCAGCAGGCCAGGCAGCATCTCTAGGATGAGGTACAGCTGATGTTTTGGGCCGAGACCCTTCATCAGGACTAACTGAAGGAAGAGCTAGTAAGAGATTTGAAAGTGGGAGGGGGAGGGGGAGATCCAAAATGATAGGAGAAGACAGGGATGGAGCCAAGATCTGGACAGGTGATTGGCGAAAGGGATATGAGAGGATCATGGGACAGGAGGCCTAGGGAGAAGGAAAAAGGGGAGAGGGGGAAAACCCAGAAGATGGGCAAGGGGTATAGTCAGAGGGACAAAGGGAGAAAAAGGAGAGTGAGAGAAAGAATGTGTGCATATAAATAAATAACGGATGAGGTACGAGGGGCAGGTGGGGCATTAGCGGAAGTTAGAGAAGTCAGTGTTCATGCCATCAGGTTGGAGGCTACCCAGACAGAATATGAGGTGTTGTTCCTCCAACCTGAGTGTGGCTTCATCTTTACAGTAGAGGAGGCCGTGGATAGACATATCAGAATGGGAATGGGATGTGAAATTAAAATGTGTGGCTACTGGGAGATCCTGTTTTCTCTAGTGGACAGAGCATAGGTGTTCAGCAAAACGATCTCCCAGTCTGTGTCAGGTCTCGCCAATATATAGAAGGCCACTTCGGGAGCACCGGACGCAGTATATCACCCCAGCTGACTCACAGGTGAAGTGTAGCCTCACCTGGAAGGACTGTCTGGGGTCCTGAATGATGGTAGGGGAGGAAGTGTCAGGGCATGTGTAGCACTTGTTCTGCTTACAAGGATAAGTGCCAGGAGGGAGATCAGTGGGGAGGGATGGGGGGACGAATGGACAAGGGAGTCGCATAGGGAGCGATCCCTATGGAAAGCAGAGAGAGGGGAGGAGGGAAAGATGTACTTCGTGGTGGGATCCCGTTGGAGGTGGCGGAAGTTACGGAGAATAATATGTTGGACCCAGAGGCTGGTGGGGTGATAGGTGAGGACCAGGGGAACCCTATTCCTAGTGGGGTGACGGGAGGATGGAGTGAGAGCAGATGTGCGTGAACTGGGGAAGATGCGTTTGAGATGTTGTTCCTCCAACCAACTAAAATGTTTTTGAGTGCATTTAAGAAACTGGATAATTTCATGGTTTGTCAATTAAGTTATGAAAATCAGATATTGTATTAATTCTGACAATGCTCTCCCAACCATACTTTAATGTTAGGAATTACTGTATAACACACGCAGAGAATAATTGGCTCTACTCACAAAGCAAAATTTTGTTCAGTGGGACAGACCCTTGCCAGGGGTTAATTCCTCAGTGATCTCTGACTTTGGGTTGGAGCAGCAAATATTGCTGCAACTTTGTGTCTGACTCTTGCACTGGGAAACAAGAAGTAGGAATCACTGTAACCAACTTCGAGGCTGAGATTGCCTACATATCTCAGTCAGTATATGCTATCTCCTGGCCTCCCTTTCCTTTTATAAAGAGTTTATGCCACTCAGTGCTGTTGGAGAGGTGGGAATGGATCTCAGACAGGAGTGAAGACTCACCCTCCCCAGTCCATATCTCTGGGTAATTTATTGTAGGGATTCAGTGATCCTAGTGAGAGCATGATCCTATCATGTGTACTGGTCTTCTTGTGTGTGAAGTAGAAAGCACACAATTCGGCAGTAAACCAAACTCCACTCACTTAACATGGGAGTCAGGATATAGCGTCCAAGTTCCGAGTGCTTTATTTGGGCAGAGTGTACACATACGATTGAGTAAGAGTAAAACTGAGAACGAATCAGAAAAATACCATAAGTACTTAATGCAGCAAACTTAGGAATATTTATAGGGTCTCATGTAAAGTATCCAAAATTATACCCAACATGGGTAAACAAAGTTTTAAAGTATGCGAGAATGTTAATATCATGTAAGCATTTATTAAATTACTAGGGCTGGTTGAACATGATATGGATAATTGGGAATAAACTTTTACATCATACTGACACAAAGATTCTTCAGATAACATTATCCTTTATGAACTAAGCCAATACTTACAGACAATGGTTACAATGGTGCAAACAAAGCAAAGGTGACACAGGACGTTTTGAATTTAATATTTTCAGTAATATTGTAGATATATTGTTTGATTACATAATTCATTACAGGTTATATGTAAAAGTATATTATGTCACCACATCATATGTGTGCATCATTATGCCACCACGTCATGTGTGGCCAGTTCATTAACGTAAAAACAAAACTAGAGTACACACATATTTTACCGCAGCCTGCCTAGGAGAAGGAAAGCTCTGATTTTAAACCTTCACTACCTTGCGGCCATATCCACCCATGGGAAAGGCTTCCGGAGTAAACCTCAAGAAAGAAATCTGGAGCCGGGGTCCCTAAAGCAGTTTGATGTTGTTTACAACTTCACTCTGGCAACCTCTGCGATGACACTGGTGCCAAGGTGTATCGGTGCTTCCCTTCCCTTGGACTACATCAGTGATGTGGAGAGGTGGAACCTGCTGCATGGGCAATAGCAGGTTTCAAATCTTCCCACCCAGGCTTGAGCAGTGGAGAGGACACTCCAGTATCGCAACTCAGCGTTGACACAACAAGGGAAGCAGCAGTTACCGGTGATAAGCCACTGTACTCAATTGACATAGAGTGAGGCACCAGGGGCTGCTTCTAAAGGTGGGAGGGGTCCTAGGACCTCACTGGGCAGCTACTGTCTGCCTCCAGCTGGTCAGTCCCCAGTCAGATAGGTGCTGCTTTGCCACGGTCCTCTTGTTCCACTGGGTGTGTGTGGCTCAGGAAACCCCCGATGGTGGATCAATAACCTTACACCTGGCAAAAAAAGGAAATATCAAAAGTTTCCAGCCCTTAAGATAGGTACTTGGAATGTATGGACCATGACATCAGGCCTTACAGAAGATCTGCAAGATATGAGCAATGCCCACAAGACTGCTGTCATCAACAACGAACTGGGCAGACTGCAGATGGACATCGTCGCCCTTCAAGAAACAAGGCTCTCTTCCTCTGGAAGCCTTCGAGATGAGGACTTCTCCTTCATCTGACATGGAAAGCTACCAGAAGAGCCCAGGGAACATGGTGTTGGCTTCGCCATAAGAAACAGCCTAGTTGGCGTCATCATACCACCAACTGAAGGAACTGAAAGACTGCTCAGGATTCAGCTTCAGACATCTGTGGGCCTGGTTACCATGATCAGTGCTTATGCACCTACATTAACCTCTACCCAGGAAGCTAAGGACAAATTCTATGATGAACACAGCGCTGCCATCAAAGAAGTCCCTTCTCAAGAGCCATTATTCATTGTCAGCGACTTTAACGCAGGAGTTAGCAGTGACCACCACAGCTGGCCCTCCTGTATAGGACAGTTCAGAACTGAAAAGATGAATGAAAATGGTCAGCACTTCCTTGAACTCTGCTGCCTACATGACCTCTGTATCACTAACACCAAGCCTCAGCACAAAGTGTCGTGGAGACATCTGAGGTCCAAACATTGGCATTAACTTGATCTCATCCTCACAAGAAGCAGCAGTCTTCAGGCTGTCAAGGTGCCGCACAATTACCAGAGTGCAGACGGCCACACTGACCACTCACTTGTGTGCAGCAAGATAAAACTTCAGCTGAGGAGATGTCATCGTTCCAGAAGGGAGGGGAGGCCACACATTGACACCAGCAGTACTTGTGCCCCTGTAAAGATAGCCAAGTTTGTGAAAGCCCTAGAGGAAGCTCTGCCTGGCTCTCCTGACACCAATGTCAGCAAGAGATGGGAAAACCTGCGGGATGCCATCTACAACACTGCGATATCTACCTTCAGAAAAAAGACAGTCAAGTCTGCTAACTGGTTTTAGGCCCACTCTGAAGTGCTGTTGCCTCTGATTGAGGAGAAGAGAAAAGCACTGACAAGTGCTCTGGTCTACCCGGAACAAAGTTCAACAGGCTGCCAGGCAACGTGCCAATGACTACTGGCTCCAGTTCTGCTCCAAGATCTAGGAGGCTGCTGGCACTGGCAACATCAGAGGAATGTATGATGGAATCAAGCAAGCTGTTGGCCCATTACAGAGCAACATTGTCCCACTAAAGTCATCAATGGGAGAGGTCATCAAGGACAGAACACAACAGATGGAACACTGGGTAGAATATTCCTCAGAGCTGTATGCCAGAGAGACCGTCATTACAGAAAAAGCTCTGACCATCATTGAATCTCTGCCCACCATGATGGAACTTGATGCAGACCCCGCACTGGAGGAACTCAGCAAGACACTGGAAGCGCTTTCTTCTGGGAAAGCACCAGGAAAAGATGGCAACCCTCCTGAGGTTCTCAAATGTGCCAAGGCCACCCTCATCCCAGAGGTACATCAAATCCTCTGCCAGTGTTGGAGAGAAAGCAGTGTACCCCAATACACAAAGGATGCAAACATCGTCATTACCTACAAGAACAAGGGGGGCAGGAACAAATGTAACAACTATCATGACATCTCTGTTCACAGTGTTGTGGGGAAGCATTTTGCTTGAGTCGCCCTGAAGAGGCTCCAGCTAGTCACAGAAAGGGTCCATCCTGAGTCTCAGTGTGGGTTCAGAGTTGAGAAGTCCACCATCAACACCATCTTTTCCCTCAGCCAGCTGCGAGAGAAGTGCAGAGAACAGCAGAAACCAAGCTACATCGCCTTCATCGATCTTACTGAGGCGCTCAACCTTGTGAGCAGAAAGGGCCTCTTTGAGATCCTTGCCAAGACTGGCTGTCCCCCAATCCTACTCAGTATCATCAGGTCATTTCATGACGACATGAAGGGAAATATAGTGTTCAACAGTTCCACATCAGACGCCTTTTTCACATCCTCAACAGTGTAAAACAGGGGTGTGTCCTCACTCCGATGCTGTTCAGCATCTTTTTTGCAGGCCAGCTCAAGTCTGACTTTGAGGAGGCCACCGACAGCATTTATCTCCATTCAAGATCTGATGGAAACTCTTCAGACTGTCCAGACTCAGAGCGAGGACCAAAATGCAGATAAGGCTCCGCAAAGACCTCCTGTTTACTGATGACGCAGCTGTCACAACTCACTCACAGCAGGAACGACAAGATCTCATGACCCACTTTGCGGAAGCCTGCAGAGAGTTCGTCCTGACTATCAGCCTGAAGAAGACACGGGTGATGGGGCAAGTCATTGACAACAAGCCATTCATTAACATTGTTGACTATGAGCTGGAAGTCATCCACGAATTCACATACCTGGGCTCCATGATCTCGGGTAACCGGTCACTCGAAAGTGAGATCAATAAGCACATCGGAAAAGCAGCCACAACCTTCTCAAGGTTGACTAAGAGAGTCTGGGCCAACAACAGACTCACCATGAAGATCAAAGTCCAGGTGTATACAGCCTGTGTGCTGAGCACTTTGCTCTACGTCAGTGAAACTTGGACCCTGCGCACAAAACAAGAGCAGCGACTCAACGCTTTCCATATGCGCTACCTCAGACGCATACTTTGAATCACCTGGGAAGACAAGGTGCCTGAGAGAGCCGGCACCACCTCCATGTTCACCTTCCTCAAACAGAGGCATACGCGCTGGCTAGGCCATGTCTTGTGCATGGCAGATGGGCGCACACTGAAAGACCTTCTCTTTGGGAAGCTGGAGTCTGGAAAGTGGCCAACAGGAAGACCCCAGCTGCGCTACAAGGACATCTGCAAGCACGGCCTCAAGGCCTTTGTATTAGCACCAACACGTAGCAGTCACTCGCCTCAGACAGCAGTGCCTGGAAGCAGGAGCTGAAGAAGAGTCTATTGAGATACAAGACCACTCTGATGCTGCAAGCAGAGGAGAAGAGAGCCAGCTGAAAGCTCTATGCCCAAGCTGCCCGAGATGTCAGAGTTGCCTCAGTGTGGCAAGGACTGTCACTCCTGCATTGAACTCCACAGTCACAGCAGCAGCCAGTCCACCTGAGGTGCAAACCCATGATCCCCTGGGATCGACGGCTGCCTATTCCTATTCCTAAAAAGTAGCCTCCCCTACAGACTCGCACACTGCTGATGTGTTGAGAAGCCTTTTCTCACAGACTGGTGTTCCAGAACACTTAGTCAGTGACAATGGAGCACAGTTTATTGCAGAACAGCTTCAGTTATTCCTGGAAATGAATGGAATAAGACATATTATGCCTCCACTATATCATCCAGCTACAAGTGTCTTGGCAGAAAGGTTTGTCCAGTCTAAAGGATGCACTGGCAGCAATGTCAGCAGAACACACTATGCTAACACTAAAGCAGAAGCTCACCAATCTCTTGCACATCACAATGCAGCACACTCCATAATGAACAACTGTTTCTCAGTCATCCCTTGCGCTCACACTTGGATCTCCTCAAAACCAATCTCAGAATGTGTAGGCAGGACAAACCGCTGAAGCAGTTTGAGGGCTCCTCAAACAAGGAGGTTCAATCTTTTTCTCCTGGAGAAGTAGACCTGATGAAGGACTACAGAGGTGATTAAACGTGGGTACTCAGAAAGATTAAGAGCAGAACTGGATTAATCTCCTACATGGTGAAGATTGCATCTGATATCATCTGAAGATAACACTTCAATCAGTTGAGGAGAGCAGAGTCAACTGCTAGAGACAAAAGGTGTCCAGAGATGTCAGAACCACTTCCCGTGTCCCAGCGTCAACTCCTACAACCACCATGGAGGAGGCCACAGAAGCTGAGATTGTTTCACAGCCACAAGTCTCATCTGCCAAGCAGAGTGACCCCCTTGTCAGGAAAGGCATTATCCCACAAGAGTAAGAAATCCTCCGCAGCAATTAAATCTTCAGTCCTGAATGTGACAATTTAAAATTTACTCTGCTGATGATGTCAGAATAATACATTGTGGATATAGTTGAAATGCATTCTGTATTGAGTTGGAATTTATAGCTCAGCAGGGAGAACTGTTGTGTATTTAATATCTCAGTAATATTTGAGAAATATTGTAGATATATTGTTTGATTATGCATTCTTCATTGTTTACATAACTCATTACAGGTTATATGTAAAAGTACGTGAATGACATACGTCATTACACCACCACATCATATATATGTGTCATTACACCTCCATGTTGCCACTTCACTAAATTAAAAATGAAACTAGATTACACACTTATTCCCAGCTTCATATTTTTCTTTTGATTAGTTTTAGACTTTGGAGTTACAAAACATAATACAGGACTTTTTTTTTAGAGTGCTTCAGTCTGACTCAAAATCTCCGCCAGAGCAAACTGGCTGGCCTCACGTGATTCAACTGAATTTCAAACTTAAAGGCTGCTGCACCATCAGAATTAAAGTTGGCAGCGTAATCACATTGAAAGTCTGCAGAACTATGTTTCACAATAAAAGCTGGAACACCATGGCTCCCAAGTTAGTGAGTTATAGCAACTGTTAGTGAGAGTGCTGGTGATACTGTCTATCTGTCCTCTTCAGTTGCTTTAAAAGAAACCAGAGCATCATTGTTAATAATACTCTCTATTTAAATAAGGAGAGAAATGTTATTCCTCTGGTTCGGTGGAAAACCACTCATAATGAAGTTCAGAGGAGATTACTGACATTTTGGCACATTATCTAACATAGGGGGTGGCATGGCTCAGCCCAGTTTTAAAGAAGGAATGCAGAATATTTATCCTTAATTAGCAGCTCAAACAGCTTTTTGAAATAAAAACAAAATCTACTGGAAATAGCCAGCAAGCAGGGAAATGGCAGATGGAGTTTTTTTCCAGTCAAATTTGAAGTGTTACTCTTTGGGAGGTCAAATGTAAAGTGACGGTACATTGTTTATGATAGAACAGTTTGATTACAGGGGGATCTTTGGGTCCAAGTTCATAGCTTCTTGAAAGTGGCTGCGCAGATTAATAGGATGGTAAAGAAGGTGTAAAGAAGACTTATAGGATGGTAAAGAAGCTTGCTTTTATTAGTCTAGCCACTCAGTTCAAGAGTCAGGAAATTAAGTTACATAAAGCTCAGGTTAGGCCACATCTGGAGTACTGCTCTCAATTCTTGTCTCCCCATTATAGGAAGGATGTTGGAACTTTGGAGAGGGTGCAGAAGAGGTTTACCAGGATGCTGCCCAGAATAGAAAGCTTGAGCTAAAGGGAGAGGATGAACAAATCTGTGTTGTTTTCTGTGGCAAGGGTGAGGGAAGTTCTGATAGAAGTTTATATGATTATGAGAGGCAAAGATAGACAGCTGGTATCATTTTCCAGGCTGAGATCTCTAGCACCAGAGGGAATGCATTTACAGTGAGACAGGCTGAGTTGAAATGAGGTATGTGGGCAAGATTTTTTTCACAGTGTTGGGTACCTGGAATGCACTGCTAGTGTGGTGTGGAGGCAATTACAGAGGTCTTTAAGAGTCTCTTAGGCACATGAATGTGGTGAGAATGGAGGGATATGGACATTATGTAGACAGATGAGATTGGGATAGGTAGGCTTTTCAATTACGAGTTGAATTTGGCACAACATCATGGACTGATAGGTCTATTCCTGTGCTGTACTGCTCAACAGCCTATGTTGTAGGTCAGACAGCATCTGTGGGGAGAGACAAAGAATCAGCTCTTCAGATGCTGCCTGACCTGTTGAGTGTTTCCAACATATTTTGTTTTTATTTAATTTTCCCAGTATGCACAGTTTTTCTTTCATGTTTCACTATGTGGTTGCAATACCACCTGAGAGAAAACAGCTGTGTTCAAGCTCCTGACAGTGTTTCCCACTGTGTAACAGAGATGCAGGACAACAGCACATGAAGTTACCCCTTACCAAACCAGTTATAACAATCTGAACAATGCTGATCACTAATTTACCACATGGTCATACAAACCAATTCAGCTTGTCAATGTTCTTCAAAAGGGAAAATCTGCCGTCCTTAGCTAGTGTGGTCTTTATGTGACTCCAGACATACAACAATGTGGTTCATACAGAATTCCCTAGCAGGCTACTCTCTTCAGTACAATGTTGGATGGGCAGCTAATGCTGGTCTTGTCAATGGTGTTCACATTCTAAAATATAAATTTGGAAATGCATATTTTTTAAGTTAATTGGCTGTAAAATATTTTGAAACTCTTCTGATCATGAGAAAGCCAATACGAATGCAAAGCTTGGAATCATTAAGCCATGGAGGTCATACAGCAGCATAAGAAAGGTCCCTCAGCTACCTGTCCCTGTCAAGGACCATCCATACAGCAGGAGATAAAAAAGATGTGTCAGAAAGGCAATGTCATGATAATTGTTGGGGATTTCAACATGAAAGTGGATTGGGAAAACTAGGAAAGTACTGGACCTCAAAAGAGAGAATTTGTAGAATGTCTGAGGGATAGCTTCTTAGAACAGCTTGTTGTTGAGCCCACTGGGGGATCGGTTGTGCTGGATTGGGTGTAGCGCAATGATCCGGAGGTGATAATAGAGCTTAAGGTTAAGGAACCTTAGGGAACAGTGATCACAATCTGATTGAGTTCACATTGAAAGTTGAGAGGGAAGAAAATAAAATCCGATGTGTCAGTATTTCAGTGGAATAAAGAAAATTACAATGGCATGAGAGGGGAACTGGCTGAAGTTGACTGGAAAGGGACATTTGCAGGAAAGACAGCAGAGCAGCAATGGCAGGAGTTTCTGCGAAAAATGAGGGAAGTGCAAGACAGATATATTCCAAATAAGAAAAAATTTTCAATGGGAAGAAGGACACTACCATGGCTGACAAGTAAAGTCAGAGCCAAAGTAAAAGCAAAAGAAAGGGCATTCAAGGAAGCCAGAGCTAGTGGGAAGATTGAGGATTGGGGAGCTTTTAAAAACTTGCAGAAGGAAACCAAGGAGGTCATTCAGAAGGAGAAGATAAATTATTTGAGGAAGCTGGCAACTAATATCACAGAAGATCTTAAAAGCTTTTTTAAGTATATAAAGGGTAAAAGAGAGTCGAGGGTAGACATAAGACCAATACAAAATGGCACTGGAGATATTGTAATGAGCGATTCAGAGATGGCAGAGGAACTGAATGTGTATTTTGCATCAGTCTTCACAGTGGAAGATGTCTGCAGTATACCGGACATTCAAGAGTGCAAGGGAAGTGAAGTTTGTGCGGTGAAAATTAAGACTGAGAAGGTGCTCAAGAAGCTTAATGGTCTGAGGGTGGATAAATCTCCTGGAGCTGATGGAATGCACCCTCAGGTTATGAAAGAAGTAGCTGGAGAGATTGCAGAGACATTAACGATCATCTTTCAAGAATCAATAGATTCTGGCATTGCACCGGATGACTGGAAAATTACTCCGCTAGAAGGGTGGGAGGCAGCAGAAAGGAAACTATAGACCTGTTAGCCTGACATCAGTGTTTGGGAAATTGTTGGAATTGCAGACATCCCACCCTGCAAAAACTCATTTCAGGGAGGTAGCACCCCCACCCCCTCCGCAACCCACCCCCCCAACCCCGTCAACCTCCAAGGGTGTATGTAATACTTTGTTTAGTGATTTTGTCTAATCTGTAAACTAAGTTGGGTATATGCAGCAAATGTGACATTAAAATATGTACTGGGATGGCAGGACTTTCATATGAAGAAAGACTGGAGCGACTAGGCTTATACTCGTTGGAATTTAGAAGATTGAGGGGGGATCTGATTGAAACATATAAAATCCTAAAGGGATTGGACAGGCTAGATGCAGGAAGATTGTTCCCGATGTTGGGGAAGTCCAGAACGAGGGGTCGCAGTTTGAGGATAAAGGGGAAGCCTTTTAGGACCGAGATTAGGAAAAACTTCTTCACACAGAGAGTGGTGAATCTGTGGAATTCTCTGCCACAGGAAACAGTTGAGGACAGTTCATTGGCTATATTTAAGAGGGAGTTAGATATGGCCCTTGTGGCTAAAGGGATCAGGGGGTATGGAGGGAAGGCTGGTACAGGGTTCTGAGTTGGATGATCAGCCATGATCATACTGAATGGCGGTGCGGGCTCGAAGGGCCGAATGGCCTACTCCTGCACCTATTTTCTATGTTTATACTATCATGTTTATTCTATTACAATTTTAAACAAGTCTACAGGGATTTTGGCCTCATCATGTCGGTCATCAATAGTGTAGCTCCTTCGCATCTAGCCAGCTAGTTTAAATCAGGGGTCCCCAACCTTTTCTGCACTGCAGACCGGTTTAATATTGACAATATTCTTGTGAACCGGCCAACCCGGGGGTGGGGGGTGTTAAATGTGACAAGAATATAGGTGATAAGTCAACTATAAGTCACTTGTAAGTGGCTAATAAACTCAATTTCATTTCTAAAGGGGTTTATCTAACGAATTTAATATTAAACACACAGCGCATACTTTCCTCGCATGAATGTAGTGATAAGTCAATTATAACAGTGGTCCCAAACCTCCGGGCCTCGAAGAATGCAGCGGTACAGCGGTAGTCGGAACGCACCCAGCACATCTATAAGAAAAAAGCCGAAATAAACAAGCTAATTGGTGCCGCCCAGCAGCTAAATGTCGGCCCAGATCAGAGACAACGCAATCGGCAATCGCTTCTGATTGGGCCAACATTTACATGCTGGGCAGCACCTAATTAATTAGCTTGTTTATTTCGGCTTTTTTCTTAAAGATGTGCTGAGGGCGTTCCGGCCACTGCTGTATTCTTCACGGCCCGGAGGTTGGGGACAACTGAATTATAAGTCACTTATAAGTCAATAGCATCATAAAGTTTTAAGTAACGTTTGAATATTAAACACACAGTGCATATTTTCCTCATATAAACATATAAAATCATTGCAACACACCAATATCGCTGAATCAATGGGAGCCCCGGGCTTGTTTTCCTGCAACAACACGGTCCTGTCAAGGGGTGATGGGAGACAGCGATACTCGAAGGGGTTCCTTATGTCCAGTCTATTCTGCAATTTAGTTTCCATTGCATTCATTGCAGAAAATTTCAATTCGCAGAAATATTTTGGAAATGGAAGCAACGTTTTCAGTGCTTTCGTGGCTATCTCAGGATATTCAGCCTTGACTTTGATCCAGAATGCCGGCAGAGATGAGATGTCAAACATACTTTTCAGCCCATTGTCTTTTGCAAGCTCGAGGAGTTGATCTTTTTCCCACGCTAACATGGATGATTCACTGGGGAGATTCACAAATGGGTCACGGACCCATTCCTTTGCACGTCTTGGGTCACTGATGACCTCGCGTGTATTAAAATTCAACAGAGTGTGACAGGGAATGAGGAAAGGTGCAGCTGACTCATAGCATTTCATATCACCAAATCATATCGTTTCCTGTTGGGAACCACTCTTAGCACGAAAAGAGACCAATCAGGATGCTCGCTCTCCCTCTCCCTCTCAAAAAAATCTATTTCCAGGATATTGTATATAATTTCTGGGCATCAGGGAGCCACTATTGATATGCTGGAGACTCCCGGAACTTCCAAGAGAGGTGGGATGTCTGGAATCAATTGTTAGGGATGCGCTTACGGAATGCGTGGAGGCACATGACAAGATAGGCCAAAGACAGCATGAAAGGAAAATCCTGCCTGATAAACCTACTGCAACTCTTAGAGGAAATTACAAGCAGGGTTGACAAAGGAGAAGCAGTAGATGTGGTGTACTTGGATTTTCAGAAGGCCTTTGACAAGATGCCACACATAAGGCTGCTTAGCAAGATAAGAGCCCATGGAATTACAAGGAAGTTACTTGTGTGAGTGGAGCATTGGCTGGTCAGCAGAAAACAGAGAGTGGGAATAAAGGGATCCTATTCTGGCTGGCTGCCGGTTACCAGTGGAGTTCTACAGGGGTCAGTGTTGGGACCATTGCTTTGTACGATGTATATCAATGAATTGGAATACGGTATTAATGAATTTGTGGCTAAGTTTGCCAATGATACAAAGATAGGTAGAGGAGCGGGTAGTGTTGAAGAAACAGAGAGCCTGTAGAGAGACTTAGATAGTTTAGGGGAATGGGCAAAGAAGTGGCAAATGAAATACAATGTTGGAAAGTGTATGGTTATGCACTTTGGTGGAAGAAATAAATTGGCAGACTATTATTTAGATGGGGAGAGAATTCAAAATGTAGAGGTGCAAAAGGACTTGGGAGTTCTTGTGCAAGATACCCTAAAGGTTAACCTCCAGATTGCGTCGATGGTGAAGATGGCGAATGCAATGTTGGCATTCATTTCTAGAGGTATAGAGTATAAGAGTAGGGATGTGATGTTGAGGCTCTATAAGGCACTCGTGAGACCACACTTGGAGTACTGTGTGCAGTTTTGGGCTCCTTATTTTAGAAAGGATGTACTGACATTGGAGAGGATTCAGAGAAGAGTTACGAGAATTATTCCAGGAATGAAGGGGTTACTGTATGAGGAACGTCTGGCAGCTCTTGGGCTGTATTCAGGAGAATGAGGGGGATCTCTTTCTTTTCTTTCTTTTTCAATCTTTTTATTAGTTTCAGCATCATATACATTACATAAAAAATAGATACAGAGAAATTGGGATTACCTTTTTGAAAAAATAGTTTATGCAAATATAACCTCAATTGACATATAATTCATGAGCCTCCCAAAATCTCAAAAAGTACAACTCTAATATAGGGAAATATAAGGTAAAAATAGAAAATATATCATGAAAAAAGAGGAAAAAAAAGGAAAAAAATTCCCCCCAAAAAAGAAAAAAAAATCTAAACCAACTAAAAGAAAACTAAACTAACAACAAGTAAAAGAATGGGCTATTATGATACCTCAGATACCATTAGCATCATTAACTCCGCTCCTCTCCCCATATATAGAATAACAAAGTAGAATTGGAAAGGGTCAAATTACATCATATGAAAGTATTGAATAACTGGTCTCCAAACCTCTTCAAATTTAATAGAAGAGTCATAAATGACGTTTCTAATTTTTTCTAAATTTAAACAAGACATAGTTTGTGAAAACCATTGAAATGTAGTAGGAGGATTACTCTCTTTCCAATTCAATAGTATGGATCTTCTAGCCATTAGTGTAACAAAAGCAATCATTCGACAAGCTGAGGAAGTCAGATAATGTTGTTCTATCATTGGTAAACCAAATATTGCAGTAATTGGATGGGGTTGTAAATCACTATTCAGAACAGTTGAAATAATATCAAAGATATCGTTCCAGTATTTCTTTAGTAAAGGGCATGACCAAAACATGTGAGTTGACGAAGCTATCTCAGAATGACATCTGTCACATACAGGACTTATATGAGAGTAATAGCGAGCTAGTTTATCCTTGGACATGTGAGTCCTGTGTACAACTTTAAACTGTGTCAACGTGTGTTTAGCACATATAGAAGAAGAATTAACTAATTGAAGAATTTTTTGCCATTTCTCAATAGGTAAAGTAAGCTTAAGCTCCCTTTCCCAGTTGTCTTCACTGAATTCGATACATCTGGATTTATTTTCATAATCATATTATAAATAATTGCGATTGAACCTTTCTGAAAAGGATTTAAATCTAAAATTCTTTCCATTATATCCGATGAGTATGAAATTGGAAAGGTAGTAAGAACAGTATTTAAAAAGTTTCTAATCTGTAAGTATCTAAAGAAATGGGATCTAGGCAAATTATATTTATTAGATAATTGTTCAAAAAACATGAAACAATTATCCAAAAATAAATCAGAAAAACATATTATACCTTTAGTTTTCCAGACTAGATAGGCTTGATCCAAAAAAGAGGGTTGAAAAAGAAAATTAAGCAGAATAGGGCTTTCCAAAATAAATTGACTCAATCCAAAAAAATTTTGAAACTGAAACCATATTCGAAGAGTATATTTAACTATTGGGTTATCGTTATGTTTGTTCACTTTAGAAAAATCAAAAGGAAGTGGGGTCCCTAAAATAAACCTAATGAAAACCCTGAAACAGATTTACGTTCAAGATTAACCCATTGTGGACTTGAAACTGTATCCCAATTCCATGTCCAAAATTTTAAGTAACGAATATTAATTGCCCAATAATAAAATCTAAAGTTCAGCAATGCTAAACCGCCCTCCTTTTTGGGCGTCTGTAAGTATCTTTTATCTAGTCTAGGATTTTTATTCTGCCATATATATGAAGAAATTTTTGAATCTACATTATCAAAAAAGGATTTTGGAATAAAGATAGGCAATGCTTGAAATAAATATACAAACTTAGGTGAAGTCATCATCTTGACGGCATTGATCCAACCAATTAAAGGCAACGTCACTGGTGACCATTTGGTAAACAAGCATTTAATCTGATCAAATAAAGGAAAAAAATTAGCCTTAAATAAATCCTTATGCTTCTTGGAGATTTTTACTCCTAAATAAGTAAAATAATCAGTAACCTATCTAAATGGTAAGGATTTATAATTTGGAACCTGCATGTTCAATGGAAAAAGTTCACTCTTATTAAGATTCAGCTTACAGCCAGAAAATTTGCTAAACTTGGCCAACAAAGATAAGATTGCAGGAATGGATTTCTCTGGGTCAGAAATATATAGTAATAAATCATCAGCATATAACGATAGCTTATGTATCTCATTCCTGTGAGTAATACCTAAAATATTTGGTGAATCTCGGATAGCAATTGCTAGAGATTCTAAAACGATATCAATAATAAAGTATTTAAAGGACAGCCCTGTCTAGTACCACGAAATAATTGAAAAAAGGGAGATCTTTGATTATTAGTAAAAATTGAAGCTAGAGGGGTATGGTATATCAGTTCAATCCAAGATAGAAATATCTGACTGAAGTTAAACATCTCAAGCGTACTGAATAAATATGGCCATTCAACTCTATCAAAGGCTTTCTCAGCATCTAATGAAATGACACATTCTGGAGTTCTAAATGAAGGAGTATAAACAATATTCAATAATCTCTTAATATTAAAAGATGAATAACGATTTTTAATAAATCCAGTTTGATCCTCAGAAATAATTTGAGGTAATACCCTTTTTAACCTAGATGCTAATATTTTAGAAAAAATCTTAGAATCTACATTCAGCAAGGATATCGGTCTATATGATGCACAATCAGTGGGATCCTTATTTTTTTTAAAAAAATTAGGGCAATAGAGGTTCCATAAAATGATTGTGGTAGTTTCCCTGTACTAATTGCATCTTTAAAAATTCTACACAGCCAAGGAGAAAGAATGGAAGAAAAAGACTTTAAAAATTCTACGGTATAACCACTGGGTGATTTACCAGAATTCATTGAAGAAATAGCACTCTTTATTTCCTCATCCGTAATAGGTATTTCTAATTTTAAACGTTCTTCGGACGTCAATTTCGGAAAGTTCAATTTCCTTAAAAAGTCATACATCTCATTGAGATCTTGAGGAAATTCTGACTGATATAAAGATGTATAAAATTCTTGAAAAGATTTATTTATCTTGTCGTGATTGACTGTCAGAGTGTGATCAGATTTACGAATTTTGGACGTTTGACTGAAGCTGTTTTTAATTGATTAGCTAATAATTTACTGGATTTATCACTGTGTATATAAAACTCAGCTCTTGTTTTCATTAGTTGGTTTTCAATTGACGATGTTAAGAGTAAACTATGCTCCATTTGAAGTTCAACTCTCTGTTTGTAAAGCTCCTCATTGGGAGCAATGGTATATTTTTTATCAATATCTTTGATCTTATCAATCAACAGAAGTATTTCATTCTTAATACCATTTTTCAATCCAGCAGAGTAAGAAATAATCTGGCAACACTCACAACATGCTGGAGGAACTCAGCAGGTTGGGCAGCATCCATGGAAAAAATCGGTCGACGTTTCGGGCCAGAACCCTTCGTCAGGACTGTAGAGGGAAGAAGCAGAGGCTCTACAGTCCTGACGAAGGGTTCTGGCCCGAAACGTCGACCGAACTTTTCCATGGATGCTGCCTGATCTGCTGAGTTCCTCCAGCGTATTGTGAGTGTTGCTTTGACGCCAGCATCTGCAGATTATTTTGTGCTTAAGAAATAATCTGACCATGAATATATGCTTTAAACGTATCCCATATAACTCCACTGGAAATTTCATCCATATCATTAGTCGAAAAAAAGAAATCAATCTGATCTTTAATAAATTTTCCAAAATCTGAATCTTGAAGCAAAGTAGAATTAAAACGCCATTGTCTAGCATTAGAGGGTATGTCCATTAACTTGATAGCGAGATTCAAAGGTGCGTGATCAGAAATAGCAATAATGTTATAGTTACAATCAATCACGGAAGGAATTAAACAAGAGTCTATAAAAAAAATAGTCAATCCGAAAATAATTATGATGCACGTGTAAGAAGAATGAAAATTCTTTATCCTAAGGATGTAGAAATCTCCAGATCTCTGAAATTCCCGAATCGATCAGGAACGAGTTGATAAGAGTAGCCGATTTGCTCGGTTGAGCCTGAGAAGATATAGATTTATCCATCGAAGGATTCAAACAACAATTAAAATCACCACCCATTATCAACACATGATCACTTAGATTAGAAAAGGAGGTGAATAATTGCTTAAAAATTTCTGGATAATCAACGTTTGGGGCATAAACATTAACCATAACAACTTTTCTGTTAAAAAGTAAACCAGTAATTATCAAAAATCTGCCATTTGGGTCAGAGAGAGTATCCTGATGCACAAATGCAGTTGAGGAATCTATAAAAATTGGAACTCCTTTCACTTTAGCTTGGGAATTTGAATGATACTGTTTTTCCTTTCAAAACTTAAAAAAGTGCTGATTATCCACTCGCCTCACATTTGTTTCTTGAGCAAGAATAATATGCGCATTCATTCTTTGAAATACTTTAAAAATCTTTTTTCTTTTAATCGGATGGTTTAATCCATTTGTATTCCAAGAAACAAAATTAATCTTCTGAGCCATAATTACCGAAAATCAGCCTTTTGGTATGTAAAGAGTTAACCAAAGTGTAAACTCATGAAATCGGAACAGGAACCAGCGTTTGGAAAGGAAACGGAAGTTACAACACTGCAGACATTTTTGTAGTTTTGGATTAGCCCAATTGAAAAACAAACTAATAGTAAAAGCTCCCCCACCCACCACCTAGAAAAACTCCGAACTAGGCCAAGAAAAAGCCAGAAAACTAACTAACACTAATTCTACCCCCATTTCTCAAGAAGCCAGCTCACAAAATATATGTTGTTAAGAAGAGCACCAAAGATCCAAAACAAAAGAAAAAAAACTATGCTATGATAACAATAAAGTCAAAAATTTAACAAATGCAGTAAAAAAAACCTACGTATTATATTTTCTGAAATAATAATAGAAAAAAAGATTGAAATATTGAAACATTGAAATATTGAATATTGAATATTTGTAAGGGAGAGTACGGTAGTTAAATGGAAAAAAAAGTCATCCGGAAAAAGGAAAGTATTATGGGAAGAAGAACCCAAAAAAATGGCGGAACAATAAAAAAAACAAAAGGTATTGTGGGAAGAAGAAGACAAAACGCCATGATGGTTATACAGAAAAAAAACTTAATATTCCCCCTCATAAAATAAGAGATTTAAAAATCCGACCAATAGTAACTGTTTCGGAAATCATAAACTTATAAATTCAGAAATTCAGAGGAAAAGAAAAAAAGAACGAATCTGCCAATAAAGGAAAATTTTGGTAAAATATGATAAAAAACAACCCTACTAATCAAAACGAGAAAACTTAAACTTATAAAGGTCAATCTTCATAAATGAATTATAGGTTTGGGAAAAAGACAGAAGAATCAAAACCCAATCTTGCATGAATTGAGCAAAAATTAGACCATAGCATCTGATTCAAGTTCATCCAAGAAACTTCGAGCAGCACTTGTAGAATTGAAGGAGCGTCGCTGGGTGTTCGGAGGAGAAATTCTTAAACACGCAGGATATAATAACGCTGGTTTGAGATTTTTTTGGTAGCATTCCGACATCAGAGGTTTGAAAACCAGTCACGCTCCTATTACTTAGGGACTGAAATCCTCAAATAATTGGAACTGATGATCTTGAAATTTAATCATTCCCTGCTTTTGGGCAACTCGAATTAATTGCTCTTTAACATGAACATAATGAACTCGGATAATTATTGGTCTAGGTTTAGATTCAGAATCTGGTTTTCAACGTGAAATACAACAAGCAAGGTCGAGCAATGGAGGATCATCCGGGAATTCAGAGCTGAACGCAGCCTTTAAAAGTTTAGGAAAGAATACTGTAGGATCTCCGTCCTCGACATCCTCAGGAAGACCAATTAAACGTAAGTTCTGTCGTCTGGATCAATTTTCAAGATCAATAATCTTCGATTTAAGACTCTCCAGCTGTTTGTCTTTCGAAGAGACTTTTAATTCCAAACTCTCAATTTTTCGATCTCTGTTCTGCGCTTCCTCCTCCAAATCGGTAAGCTTGTTTTTTGACATGTAACTGCGCAATCCAGAACACTAATCGAATCCATAATTGATTTTATTTCTTCTCTGACATATCGGCATATCTCTTCCGATTGTTCATGGAGCAGATTCATCATTGTCTCGTAGGTTAACAACAGGAATTCTGCAGATGCTGGAAATTCAAGCAACACACATCAAAGTTGCTGGTGAACGCAGCAGGCCAAGCAGCATCTATAGGAAGAGGCGCAGAGCTCTGACGAAGGGTCTCGGCCTGAAACGTCGACTGCGCCTCTTCCTATAGATGCTGCTTGGCCTGCTGCGTTCACCAGCAACTTTGATGTGTGTTGTCTCGTAGGTTAATTCAGGTTGTTTGGGATCAGGTTTCCTTTTCCCGTCACCATCGGCATCTTTTGCAGATTTAGGGTCTCGAAGTTTAGATTTTGTACTTGCTTCTTTACTCATATCTTCAAAATTCAGAATCCAAACTTACAAAAATGAAAGAAAAAAATTCTATTGTGTGAGTCTTTTAGTGTAGATAAAAGTAGATTAAATAAAGGTGCTCATGAATATAAAATGAAACAGTAATGGAGCAAAGCCAAGAAGTAACCACACTCCATGAGCTTCTCCTTGAGAACTGGGGTATCTCATAGCGACATTCTGAATGTTAAAAGGCCTGAACAGATTAGATAGGGCAAAGTTATTTCCCATGGT
This sequence comes from Mobula hypostoma, assembly GCF_963921235.1. NCBI lineage: Eukaryota > Metazoa > Chordata > Chondrichthyes > Myliobatiformes > Myliobatidae > Mobula > Mobula hypostoma. The sequence goes on along the minus strand of NC_086118.1, from coordinate 6,060,283 downwards.
AGGGGATTCTAGGACAAGAGGGCATGACTTCAGGACTGAAGGAGGTCTATTGGAACTGAGATGTGGAGAAATTACTTTAGTCAGAGGAATTTGTTGCCATGAGTGGCTGTATAGGCCAAGTCATCCGTTGTATTTGAGGCAGAGATAGATAGGTTCTTAATTAGCGAGGGCATCAAAGGGTATCAAGTAAAAGCAGGGGAGTAGGGATGACTGGAAGAATTAGATCAGCCCATGATTGAATGCCGGAGCAGACTTGATGGGCCAAATGGCTACTTCTGCTCCTATATCTTATAGTCTTATGTCTCCATAATCATCCACCCCGCAGCTTCAATTAATTCACCTAACATTGCTTGGGTTCACAACTGAATGTTGAGGCTGAGGACATCAATTTCCCTGTAAGGATCAACAACTGAGAAAAAGAAGTTCTCGACAAGGATGGAAAGGTCCTCATGGAGGTTCTTCCATAGAAACGGTGTAACAGATCTAAAGGCTATTCCCATGGCACACACACTGACACTAACATCAACTGCTAATTGTGAATCATCAGAACAATGAAAGGCCCATTTCTGTCTGTCCACAGCTTGTTGGTCTTACAATGCGGTAAGGTGACCATAAGTGAACATTGCTGACTGACACATTCCAGACTGGAGGAGTACATGCTGAGAAATGCACTGAAGCTCAGTGCAGCCAATGCAAATGCGCTGTGGGGAAGGACAACAGACCAGAATTCTGTTGTCACTGGGAACTGGGTTCTGTTCCTCGATATATAGCTTAAAGAGGAAAGTTGCTTGGATGCATTGTAAATAAAATTTATGGTAGAATGATGGTTGCCTGAGTTGTTCTCCGATCTTGGCAATCCATTTCCAAACGTTTTATCACCTTATGAGGAGACAGCATCAGCGCACTGTTCATTTGTGGTGTGTCCTCCGAATGCTTGGCCTTTATATACTTATCAATCAGTTGATTGGTCATTATTACATGTAACACCCTGGGAAAGGTTTCACTGCTAACGTAATGGTCTTTCTGTAGAAGCAGTGTTTGGTTTATGGTTAGAGATAATGGGTGCTTGGAATGTGAGCCATCCAATGAAGAGAGGGTATTTTTGTGTTGTATGCCTGACACCGATGTGAGCTGGGTGTTTTGCTCGGCAGGAGATGAAGAGAGAAGATGCTGGAGAGAAGAGGTCGTAGGACTCGACCCAGAGCAGGGCCATGATTCAACGAAGCCCGGGGAGATCAAAGGAGGATCGGCAAAGGGGAAACAGTGAGTTCCAAATTGTGCACGTTAGACCGTTTCATTAAAATGGGCCCTTTTCTCTTATTTTTTCTCTACTAACCCTTTCGCCAAATTAAGAATTATAAAGCTAAAACATTTAATTGTATGCGGTGCACTGTCTGATTTCTCATGGTACTTATTTGTGACAGGGTAACGAATCCCACAGCATCACACAAACAGGAGGTTTTGCATCTCAATCTCACATGTTTGGGGGGCCGGAGATTGCCTTCCCTAGACTAACACAGCTGGCGGAAATTGAGTGTTCCAATTGTGGGGCTATCGTCCAGGATCGATTTAATTGGATACTGTGCGATCCAGGGGGTTGTCTGTTTAAGTCTGTGCTAAACTATTGTCCAGTAAAGTGATTACGGTACGTGGTTATGAATGCTGCCGAGGTTGAGCGGTGGTGTGAATCCACTGGATGACTGGTAACGAATGTGTGTGTGCTGAGTGGGGTAGATATTCGTACTCCTGATGAATTGTTAACTCGACTTTTAAGTACTGTTAAAGCAGTAGGGAAAGTTACAATTGTGGGGTGGAGGTTGATAAAATGGTGGGCAAAGACCTTGTTTTAGTCCAGACTAGCGCTGGAACTGCCTGGCACTACTGGGGCCCCGGGAGAAGTAGTGCCATAGGTTGTCCATACTTTCCAGGAGGAGGAGAGTGTTGGGGAGAAGGACGAATCACAAGTTGAGTCTCCTGTAGCTGAGGGCGGAGTCTTCAAAGATAGGGTGCTCTCGTTTCTGCGGAGCGAGGGAAAGGAGTGGTCTGATTTGGAATGTCTAATGAATCCCCCAGCGAGTAGTGAGAATTCTGAGTTGGTAGCAGCCCTTACCTCCCTGGTGAATAAATGGCAAAATGCCCATGTTCAAAGTCCCAGCTATTGTAGACTCTGCCTGTTCTCAGGAATGAAGCCAACTCCTAAGGGGGAAGAGGAGTATGAGACTTGGGCGGAGCAGACCTCTCAGTTGTTCGATGAGTGGCAGTGCTCTGATGATGTAAAACAACAGCGATCGGTTGAAAGTTTGAGTGGGCAGGCTGCTGACGTAGTGAGAGCCATAAAGGCACAGAACCCCCTTGCCAATTCTGCGACCCACATGCAAGCACTAGAAAAGGTGTTTGGTGTGACAGGAAGCCCAATGGAGCTTATGATGGGGTTTCAGAACATGTGTCAGGAGGAGGGGAACACACTTATGCCTACATTTTTCGGCTGGAGAGGCAGCTAAATTGTTTGTGGTGTAGAGGGGCCATTCAGACGGCTGAAGTGGATCAGTTAAGAATGGACCAAATAGCGAAAGGCGCCCAGTCCCAGGACCTGATCACGTGGGGTCCCTGAATGTCTCCTAACACATGCCCCTCTCCCTTGTTTGTTGAGCTGATTAGAGAAGTACAGGAGGAGAAGAATGCGTGGGAAGTGTGGGAGGCCTCCGTCAGCGGAGTACAGTCCTCGGTAGTGGTCCCCTGCATTGAAGTGACCCATAGATAGCCCATTCCAAGGAGTGGTTGAGCAGATTGTGGCAGAGTTGAGTACTGAGATGTCTTGGTTGTTATCAGTGGCTGTGGCCCCTCCTCCATATGATTGAGCTGATAGGGAAGTGGACCCCTAAGGGGATGGACTATGCAGAGGGCTGCTAGCAGCCGGGTTCCGGCAAGAAGGGGAGGGCCGGTATTGTCTGTTATAACTGTGGTGAAGAGAGACACTTCAGGCAGGAGTGTGAACGATGGGAAACCTCTCAGCGAGTGAGCCCCCAGGTACCTGAGTAGAGAGAGACATTGGGAAAACTTAAAAGAGACCCAGTGATGGGACAGCCTGGGATTTCAGGGCGGCAGGGGAATCACATTCTCAGCAATATATCAAGGAACACCCTAAAGCAAAAAACCCTATTCCTGAAGGCATAGTGGGGCCAAGCTCCAGTGTATTGCTACAGATAGAGGGCATTTATGCTAGAACTATACTGACACGGGGTCGCAGGTCACTTTGCTGTATCGTTGACACCATACAGTACACCAGAGATCTGGGGTCAATGCGGGTGATTATCCGTATAATGGTTATTTGTCAGTGAAGCTGGAGTTTTCGGAGGCAGTTGTGGGAGTGGCCGAGGCCCTTGATACATTAGTGCTGGTTTGTCTAGACCCTGTTGAAAGGGTGATGTTTCAATTCCTGTGGGGACAAATACTCCTATTGTGAGGAGGCTAATGGCAGCCTGCAAGGAGAGAGCTGGAGACAGCTTTCTGAAGACATTGTCCGTTCACCTGGTGTTTCGAGCTGCTTTTGAGGAAATGTGTGCTGCATTGGGCTGGATAATGAGCTTAGACGAGGGACTGTGTGGTTCATCCTGTCAAAGCTAATTGTGTTACGGACTGGGGAAGTAGGGAGAGTGATGGGAAACCCCAAATTTCCCGGAATGCTTGAAGCTGAGGCCCTCCTGGTGGATGCTCCGGAAGACCACGAAGAGGAGTTGGGCGTGCCTGCTGGGGTACTGGTGAGGCCTGAACTGCAGAAGCCCTTGGTTGTACAGACGAACAGGATGGCAGTGATTGTCAGGAACAGTACGAAGAGGGAGGTCACCTTCAAGCAAGGGATGCCCCTAGCGCACCTCTTCCCGGTGATGGCAATGTCTAGTGTCCCTGTGAGACAAGCTGGGGAGAAACTACCTGCAAAAGGGGGAAAGTTGACTGCTGAGTCATTCAACTCTGGGGACTCCAACCTGTGGTTGGAAGAGGAGGTTGATAGAGAAGATGTTGAAACTGGAAGGTGTCTTTTCCACTGACGAGTTTGATGTGGGTTCTCCCAAGAGCACTTGCCACATTATCTGGGTGACTGAGGACACCCCGTTCAGAAAAGGTCGCGGTGACTGTGCCCTGCAGTGGTGGAAGAGGTTCAGCAACATTTCTGTAAGTTGAAGGAAGCTGGGATCATCACTGAGTCCAGAAGCCCCTATGCGTCCCCAATAGTAGTGGCTAGGAAGAAGAATGGGAATGTACGGATGTGTGTGGGTTATAGGACTCTGAACAGGCATACAGTCTCTGACCAGAATACGGCCCTGAGGATTGAAGACGCTCTGGCCTGTCTGAGTGGTGCAAAGTGGTTCATTGTGCTGAACTTGAGGAGTGGATATTACCAGATTCCATGAGTGAGGTGGACAAAGAGAAGACAACATTTGTATGTCCACTGGGATTCTTCCAGTTTGAAAGGATGTTCCAGGGCATATCGTGAGCCCCTGGGATCTTCCAGCATGTCATAGAGAAAACGGTGGGGGATAAGAACTTGCTTGAGGTATTAGTGCATCTGGATGACCTCATTGTATTTGGGTCCACCTTGGAGGAACATGAAGCGAGGCTACTGAAGGTTCTGGGCTGCCTGAAATCTGAAGGGTTAAAACTTTCCCTGGACAAGTGCCAGTTCTGCAAGACGTCTGTCAGCTATGTTGGGCACATAGTTTCACAAATGGAGTAGTTACAGATCTGTCTAAGATAGAGGTGATGACCACATGGCCAAGGCCCCAGACTGTGAGCGCCTTGCGCTCGTTCCTCGGGTTCTGTGGTTACTATCGGAGGTTCGTGAAAGGCTATGGGAAAGTGAGTTACCCTTTAAGTCAGCTTCAGTGTGGTTACCCTCCCTTGGGGAAGAAAGGGAGGAGGACAAAAGGAGAGGAGGGTAAAGAGTATCTTAGCCCTTTGGAGCCTTTTGGAAGGTGGAACGCAAAATGTGAAGAGGCCTTTCATTCGCTGAAGGAGCTACTGACACAGGCGCCTGTTCTGGCTTTTCCAGACCCCCGATTGCTATATATACACAGCAGTCAAGGATGCCTACCGTTCCTTCCCACAGCCTCACCTCGGAAAATCGGACCATCAGGCTGTACTCCTCCCGGCGTACAAACAGAAACTGAAGTGGGAGGTCACGGTGTCAAAAGTAGTGTCGTGTTGGACGGAGGAAACAGATGAGGTCCTCCGTGACTGCTTTGAATCAGTGGACTGATTAGTTTTCAAGGACTCAGCAGCTAACCTAGATGAGTATACCTCAGCTGTCACGGACTTTATTTGGAAATGCATGGAGGACTGTGTGTCTCGCAAGACGATCCGAGTATTCCCTAACCGGAAATCTTGGTTGAATTATGAGGTCAAGTCCCTTTTAAAGGCTAGAGCTGCGGCTTTTAGGTCCAGGGATACCAGTCGCTACACGGAATCCAGGCATGAACTCCGGAAAACCATTAAGGGCGCCAAGAGGCAATATCGAGCCAAGTTGGAAGCCCAGGCTAACCAGAGGGATGCCAGTAGACTATGGCAGGGTCTAAGTGAGATCACTGGGTGCAAAGAAAAAGCTGGGAATATCAATAACCGTGGCGCTTCTCTTCCTGACGAACTTAACATATTCTACGCAAGATTCGAACAGAAGAGGAGCGTCCCGCTCCCTCCGGATGAACCGGACCTGGTGGCATCGAGGTTCATCGTCACCGAGGAGGACGTTAGAAGGGCCCTCCTGAAGATAAATCCAAGGAAGTCGACGGGCCCAGATGGCGTCCTAGGACGGTTTCTCTGGGCCTGTGCAAGCGAGCTAGCTGGAGCATTTGCTGACATCTTCAACTGCTCCTTGCTTCAGTCTAAGATCCCCTCGTGTTTTAAAAAGGCAACGATAATCCCGGTGCCGAAGAAGAGCAAGGTGGCATGTCTGAATGACTATCCACCTGTGGCTCTGACATCAATTGCTATGAAGTGCTTCGAGAGATTGGTTTTGGCACACATCAACCACATCAACCTCGATGCTTTGCAATTCGCCTACCGGAGCAACAGGTCAACGGCAGATGCCATCTCTCTGGCCCTACATTCCTCCTTAGAATACTTGGAGAATAAAGACGCATACATAAGGCTCCTTTTCATTGACTACAGCTCTGCCTTTAATACCATCGTTCCAAATAAACTGATTCCTAAGCTCCGGAACCTGGGCCTTAGCACTCAGATCTGCAGCTGGATCTTCAACTTCCTCACAGACAGGACCCAGGCTGTAAAAATAGGGGACAAGCTCTCCTCTACAATCACTCTGAGCACCGGTGCTCCACAAGGCTGTGTACTCAGCCCCCTGCTGTACTCACTGTACACCCATGATTGTGTATCCAAGTTTCCAGCAAACTCAATATATAAGTTTGCTGACGACACAACAATTGTAGGCCGTATCTCGGGTAATGATGAGTTTGAGTACAGAGAGGAAATTAAGAACCTGGTGGCGTGGTGCGAAGACAATAACTTATCCCTCAACGTCAGCAAGACAAAGGAATTGGTTGCTGACTTTAGAAGGAGTAGCGGACCGCATGACCCAATTTACACCGGTGATGTGCAAGTGGAACAGGTCAAAAGCTTTAAGTTCCTCGGGGTCAATATCACAAATGACCTGACTTGGTCCAACCAAGCAGAGTTCACTGCGAAGAAGGCCCAACAGTGCCTTTACTTCCTGAGAAAACTAAAGAAATTTGGCCCGTCCCCTAAAACCCTCACTAATTTTTATAGATGCACCATAGAAAGCATTCTTCTAGGGTGCATCACAACCTGGTATGGAAGTTGTCCTGTCCAAGACCGAAAGAAGCTGCAGAAGATCATGAACATGGTGCAGCACATCACACAAACCAATCTTCCGTCCGTGGACTCACTTTACACCGCACGCTGTCGGAGCAGTGCTGCCAGGATAATCAAGGACATGACCCACCCAGCCAATACACTTTTCGTCCCTCTTCCCTCCAGGAGAAGGCTCAGGAGCTTGAAGACTCCTACGGCCAGATTTGGGAACAGCTTCTTTCCAACTGTGATAAGAGTGCTGAACGGATCCTGACCCGGATCTGGGCCGTACCCTCCAAATATCCGGACCTGCCTCTCGGTTTTTTTGCACTACCTTAATTTCCATTTTTCTATATTCTATTTATGATTTATAATTTAAGTGTGTAATATTTACTAATTTTTTCTATTTTTAGTATTTTTAATATTTATAATCCAGGGAGTGGGAAGCGCAGAATCAAATATTGCTGTGATGATTGTACGTTCCAGTATCACTTGTTTGGCGACAATAAAGTAGCAAGTATAAATATACTGCAGACGGATGACAGCAGACAGGTCTTACGGGGTGTCCTGTATCAGGATCAGGGCACTGGGTTGAGACCTGTTGCATTTGTCAGCCAGAGTCTGTCACCCTCTGAGAAAAACTATCCCATGCACAAGTTGGAGTTCCTGATATTGAAATGAACTGTGGTGGATAAGTTAAGTGACTTCCTTTATGGTGCCAAGTTTGAGGCGAAGACAAACAACAATTCCCTAACTTATATTCCCCAGGCTGCTCCACGAGCGAGGGAAGAGATTGCTGAGCCTCTGGCTAGGATCTTTATGTCCTCGTTGTCCACGGGAATGGTACTGGAGGGAGGCAAATGTTGTCCCCTTGTTCAAAAAAGGTAGTAGGGGTAGTCCGGGTAATTATCGACCAGTGAGCCTTACGCCTGTGGTGGGAAAGCTGTTGGAAAAGATTCTTAGAGATAGGATCTATGGGCATTTAGAGAATCATGGTCTGATCAGGGACAGCCAGCATGGCTTTGTGAAGGGCACATCATGTCTAACAAGCCTGATAGAGTTCTTTGAGGAGGTGACCAGGCATATAGATGAGGGTAGTGCAGTGGATGTGATCTACATGAATTTAAGTAAGGCATTTGACAAGGTTCCACACGGTAGGCTTATTCAGAAAGTCAGAGGGCATGGGATCAAGGGAAGTTTGGCCAGGTGGATTCAGAATTGGCTTGCCTGCAGAAGGCAGAGAGTCGTGGTGGAGGGAGTACATTCAGATTGGAGGGTTGTGACTAGTGGTGAAACCACAAGGACCTGTTCTGGGACCTCTACTTTTCGTGATTTTTATTAATGACCTGGATGTGGGGGTAGAAGGGTGGATTGGCAAGTTTGCAGATGACACAAAGGTTGGTGGTGTTGTGGATAGTGTAGAGGATTGCTGAAGATTGCAGAGAGACATTGATAGGATGCAGAAGTGGGCTGAGAAGTGGCAGATGGAGTTCAACCTGGAGAAGTGTGAGGTGGTACACTTTGGAAGGACAAACTCCAAGGCAGAGTACAAAGTAAATGGCAGGATACTTGGTAGTGTGGAGGAGCAGAGGGATCTGGGGGTACATGTCCACAGATCCCTGAAACTTGCCTCACAGGTAGATAGGGTAGTTAAGAAAGCTTATGGGGTGTTAGCTTTCATAAATTGAGGGATAGAGTTTAAGAGTCGAGAGGTAATGATGCAGCTCTATAAAACTCTGGTTAGGCCACACTTGGAGTACTGTGTCCATTTCTGGTCACCTCACTATAGGAAGGATGTGGAAGCATTGGAAAGGGTGAAGAGGAGATTTACCAGGATGCTGTCTGGTTTAGAGAGTATGGATTATGATCAGAGATTAAGGGAGCTAGGGCTTTACTCTTTGGAGAGAAGGAGGATGAAAGGAGACATGATAGAGGTGTACAAGATATTAAGAGGAATAGAGAGAGTGGATAGCCAGCGCCTCCTCCCCAGGGCACCACTACTCAATACAAGAGGACATGGCTTTAAGGTAAGGGATGGGAAGTTCAAGGGGGATATTAGAGGAAGGTTTTTTACTCAGAGAGTGGTTGGTGCGTGGAATGCACTGCCTGAGTCAGTGATGGAGGCAGATACACTAGTGAAGTTTAAGAGACTACTAGACAGGTATATGGAGGAATTTAACGTGGGGGGTTATATGGGAGGCAGGGTTTGAGGGTTGGCACAACATTGTGGGCCGAAGGGCCTGTACTGTGCTGTACTATTCTATGTTCTATGTTCTATATCCTGACCTCGGTGAATTGGATGCCACAGCCAACGGTGGTTGGCGGCATTGTCTGCCTATGAATTTAGCCTGATGTACCAGCTGGGAAGTAGGAACAATGATGCTGGTGCTTTGTCCTGATGCGTGCATGAAGGGCTGGACAGGGACGGAGAGTGGGAGAGCGTTCCTGCCCTGGGAGTGAAAACCATGTGCCAGTTTTCCATCACAGGGAAGTGGCAGAGGGATCAGAGTTGCAGGAGGGCACAAGTGATAGACTTGGAGGAGGCTTCGTCATGTAGAACAGAAGTATTCCAAGGGGTGTGTGAACCTGAAGAAGTAGATGACGAGGTAAGGAAGTCTCAAAGGATCGGGAGACCCCCAGATAGGCTGGCCTATGTGGCACCGGGGGAACAGAGTGTGGCACCTATCACCTTGGTAAGCTATGTCTCTGCCATTTACACCTGGGTTGGACTTTGTGCTGTGTATGAAGCGGTGGCAAATTATCTCAATGTTATGAGGACATGACTAATTTTGGTGGGGGGAGCGTATCGCCCTGGGAAAGATTTCACTGCTACCATAATGGTCTTTCTGTAGAAGCTACTACTACTATTACGTCGACTCAGGCCTAGGGGGCCGGCGTTGGACACGGTGACAGACTCTCCACTTCTCCCTCTCCCTCATCAGTGTGTAGAAGCAGTGTTTGGGTTATGGTTAGAGATAATGGTGCTTTGGAATGTGAGCAGTCCAATGAAGGGAGTGTGTTTTTGTGTTTGTGCCTGACACTGGGGTGAGCTGAGTCTTTTGTTCAGTGGGAGATGAAGGGAGCAGATGCTGGAGAGAAGAGGTCATAGGACTCGACCCGGAGCGGGGCAATGAATCGATGAAGCCCAAGGGGATCGAAGGAGGATCGGCGAAGGAGAAACTATGAGCTCCAGCTTGTGCACGTTAGACTGTTTCATTAAAATGGGCCCTTTTCTTTTGCTTTTTCTTTACTAAAATTAAGAATTATAAAGCTAAATCATTTAATTCTATGTGGTGTACCATCTGTTTTCTCATGCTACTTATTTGTAACAGGGTAATGAATCACACAGCACCCCCACAAACAGGGGGCTTCAGGGTGGGCTTCACCTCCATCTCACATGTTTGGTGGGGCCGGAGGTTGTCTTCCCTAGACTTACGCAGCCAATGGAACAAGAGTGTTTCATACAGAAACTCAGTTGCAAAGTAAGGAGGGGGACTCATCACTGATTTGTGGCATGGCAAACTCTGTCGTTGTCATCTGGAACTTAGGCTGCACTGGTTTATAAATAGGATCGAGATCCCCGTGTCTGTTTACAAAATTGTTTGCGGAAAAGCATGCTTCTAGAAATTCTCCTGCATGCCATGTGTTGGTTTGTGCCATGATTTTCACTGATGCCCAGTCGAATTTGTGCCCCTCTCAATCTTCATGGGTAGAGACTAGGAAGAGTTGGGTGGAATGAATATACAAATTCATGTACTAATTATATTTTATTTTCTGTGCATATTTTATGCATAACATTTAATTTCTAAATAAAAGTAAGAACTAAGGAAAATTAAAGAAAATTTGAAATAGAAACAGAAATGAAACACAAGGAACTGAAGGTAAAAGCAACAAAAAGAGGACAACATATTGAAAGTTTTTAAAGGTCTAAGAAAAGTTTACTGTGTGTAGAAATGAGAACCAATACTTTACTAAGTTCTATTTCAGGTCTAGAGAGACTGAAAAGGCAATTATGCTGCTAAGTACTAGTTTTAACATTTTTTGGTGAGTTCAATTTACGAAGCCAGCAAATTTTTTTTTTAAATCGGGATTTGATGGAGCCCTGCCAATTCTACGAAGCAGAGGAATGGTTTCAGTCCATTGTTTGTTGCAGTGATTCAAGTACCTCTTCTGTACCCAAACTCCTGAGCTGATTTGTATAGTAAACACAAAAAAATCTGCAGATGCTGTAAAAGATCAAAACAACACTTTCAGTACGCTGGATGAGCTCAGCAGGTCGGGCAGCATCAGTCAGAAATGATGAGTCGATGTTTCGGGCCGGAACCCTTCGTCAGGACTGAAGAATGAAAGATGGGGAAGGATTTGAAGAATGCTTGTAGCTTCAGTTGAAAGACCAGTAATTTGAAAGACAAAGGGGTGGGGGAGGGGAAGCATTGACGTCATAGCCCTGAAAACAATGGGTGGTAGAAGAAGGAGGTGGAATTATGAGGGAGCTGGGGGAGGGGGTAGAGTGAAATGGGGATAGAGGAAGGGAGGGGAGGGAATTACCAGAAGTTGGAGAATTCTATGTTCATACCAAGGGGCTGGAGACTACCTAGACGGTATATGAGGTGTTGCTCCTCCAACCTGAGTTTAGCCTCATCATGGCAGTAGAGGAGGCCATGTACGGACATATCTGAATGGGAATGGGAAGCAGAGTTGAAGTGGGTGGCTACTGGGAGATCCTCTCTTTTGTGGCAGACAGAGTGGAGGTGCTCGACGAAGCGGTCCCCCAATCTGCGTCGGGTTTCACTGATGTAGAGGAGGCCGCACTGGGAGCACCGGATGCAATAGATGACCCCAACAGACTCACAAGTGAAGTGTTGTCTCACCTGGAAGGACTGTTTGGGGCTCTGAATGGTTGCAAGAGATGAGGTGTAGGGACAGGTGTAGGACTTACGCTTACAGGGATAAGTGCCGGGTGGGAGATCAGTGGGGATGGACATGTGGATAATGGAGTCGCCGAGGGACCAATCTCTGCGGAAAGCGGTGAGGGGTGGAGAGGGAAAGATGTGCTTAGTGGTAGGGTCCTGTTGAAGGTGGCAGAATTTGCAGAGGATAATGTGCTAGATCCGGAGGCTGGTGGGGTGGTAGGTAAGGACAAGGGGAACTCTGTCCCTGTTGTGGTTGCGGGAGGATGGGTTGAGGGCCGAAGTGCGGGAAATGGAGGAGATGTGGGTGAGGGCATCATTGATGACAGTAGAAGGGAAACCACGATCCTTAAAGAAAGACGACATTTGAGATGTCCTGGAATGGAAAGCCTCATCCTCGGAGCAGATGCGGCGGAGACGAAGGAACTGGGAATAGGCACCTCCACTCTGTCCGCCACAACAGACAGGATCTCCCGGTAGCCACCCACTTCAACTATGCTTCACATTCCCATTCAGATATGTCCATACATGCCCTCCTCTACTGCCATGATGAGGCTAAACTCAGGTTGGAGGAGCAAAACCTCATATACTGTCCAGGTAGTCTCCAGCCCCTTGGTATGAACATAGAATTCTCCAACTTCCAGTAATTTCCTCCCCCTCCCTTCCTCTATCCCTATTTCACTCTACCCCCTCCCCCAGCTCCCTCATGGTTCCACCTCCTTCTTCTACCACCCATTGTTTTCAGGGCTATGACGTCAATGCCTCCCCTCCCCCCACCCCTTTGTCTTTCAAATTACTGGTCTATCAACTGACACTACAAGCATTCTTCAAATTCTTCCCCATCTTTCATTCTTCAGTCCTGACGAAGGGTTCCGGCCCGAAACGTCGGCTCATCGTTTCTGACTGATGCTGCCCGACCTGCTGAGTTCATCCAGCGTACTGAAAGTGTTGCTCTGATTTGTATAGTGATGGCCATGTTCATTGTTAACTCATTATTAGCATTCGTGGAGGTTACATTTTCATATCTTGGTTATCCCCTTAGCTTTCACCCTATTCGAAAATTGTCTGTAATGATGCCAGCAAAAAACTATGGTTGTACAGTCAAATGGAGCATTTAATCATTGGTGGAAAATTAATAGAACCAATATCCTTCTGTCTCTGGCAGCCTTGAGAATTGACACGGGCTGTGCACAGGCTCATTAGAGAAGGGCAGCTGCTCTCTATGTTAGGTGAATGGGAAGCCAATGGGAGTTGGAGATCCTGTGTTCAGAGCAGCTGAGACCATTTATTGCAGACAATTAGACTGCTTGTAGGTGATTCATACTGTCTGTATATAAATATGCTCTTCTGATGTATGTGTGTTTGTATCTTCATGTGTGGGTCTTTGTGTTGATATGTGAGTCTATTTTGTGTGTATGCTTGTGCCTATAGATATGTGTGTTTACTTTGGGTTTGTGCATGCGTGTATGTTTGTGTGAATGTGTGTGTGTTTGAGTGTGTGTGTGTGTGTGTGTGTGTGTGTGTGTGTGTGTAGTTTGTGTCAGACAATATCATTCAGTGGCCACTTTATTACGTACATCTGTACAGCTGCTCATTAATAGAAACATAGAAACATAGAAAATAGGTGCAGAAGTAGGCCAATCGGCCCTTCGAGTCTGCACTGCCATTTATTATGATCATTCGGAGAAAGAAGTCTGAGAATCGGAGTGGGAGTGCGGTGGAAGCGATTTTGTATTTTTCATTTTTTCATCGGAGTTAAGAGAGGCGGGACTGCACAGGCATGTGATGTCGGGCAGTGAAGCGCGGAAGATTTAAAAGGAACACAGCCTTAAACAGCGGGCAGTGTCGTTTTGCCGGGAGCAGAGTGAAGGCCAAAGGGCTTTGGGTGAACGGGCTTAGGCAGAAACGGGCAAGGCGAAGAAGGTTTGCTTTTCAATTTTTCCTGTTATTTGAGGAAAGGGGGGAAGTATGAGCATGACGGCAGCTTGTTGTTCTCAGTGTCGGATGTGGGAGGCCCTGGAGTCTCCCAGCCCACTGGACGTCCACATCTGCACCAGGTGCGCCGAGCTGCAGCTCCTGAAGGACCGCGTTAGGGAACTGGAGCTGCAGCTCGATGACCTTCGCCTGGTCAGGGAGAGTGAGGAGTTGATAGAGAGGAGTTACAGGCAGGTGGTCACACCGGGGCCACGGGAGGAAGACAAATGGGTCACGGTTAGGAAAGGTAAGGGGAAGGGTCAGGTACTAGAGAGTACCCCAGTAGCTGTGCCCCTTGACAATAGGTACTCCTGTGTGAGTACTGTTGGGGGTATAGCTAACCTGGGGGATGCAACAGTGGCCGTGCCTTCGGCACAGAGTCCGGCCCTGTAGCTCAGAAAGGTAGGGAAAGGAAGAGGAGGGCAGTAGTAGTAGGGAACTCAATAGTTAGGGGGTCAGATAGGTGATTCTGTGGACGCAGTCCGGAGAACCGGATGGTAGTTTGCCTCCCTGGTGCCAGGGTCCGGGATGTTTCTGATCGTGTCCAAGATATCCTGAAGTGGGAGGGTGAGGAGCCAGAGGTCGGAGTACATATAGGTACCAATGACATAGGTAGGAAAAGGGAAGAGGTCCTGAAAGGAGAATACAGGGAGTTAGGAAGGGAGTTGAGAAGAAGGACCGCAAAAGTAGTAATCTCGGGATTACTGCCTGTGCCACGTGACAGTGAGAGTAGGAATGGAATGAGGTGGAGGATGAATGCGTGGCTGAGGGGTTGGAGCAGGGGGCAGGGATTCAAGATTTTGGATCATTGGGACCTCTTTTGGCGCAGGTGTGACCTGTACAAAAAGGAGGGGTTGCACTTGAATCCTAGGGGGACCAATATCCTGGCGGGGAGATTTGCAAAGGCTACTGAGGAGACTTTAAACTAGAATGGTTGGGGGGTGGGAGTCAAAGTGAAGAGACTAGGAGAGAGGAGGTTAGTTCACAAATGGAGAAAGCTAGTGGACAGTGTGTGAGGGAGGATAGGCAGGGGCAGAGAATGGGAGCACACAGACCAAAGATGTAGGGGAGAAGGAAGAAAAAGATAACAAAGTTGTTTGCTCTATTAGGAATAAACAGAGAGTAAGAGGTGGAGGGTTTCTTAAATGCATCTATTTTAATGCTAGGAGCATTGTAAGAAAGGTGGATGAGCTAGAGCATGGATTGATACCTGGAAATATGATGTTGTAGCTATTAGTGAAACGTGGTTGCAGGAGGGGTGTGATTGGCAACTAAATATTCCTGGATTTCATTGCTTCAGGTGTGATAGAATCAGAGGGGCAAGAGCGGGAGGTGTTTCATTGCTTGTCAGAGAAAATATAACAGCAGTGTCTTGGCAGGATAGATTAGAAGATTCGTCTAGGGAGGCTATTTGGGTGGAATTGAGGAGTGGGAAAGGTGTAGTGATGCTTATAGGGGTGTATTATATACCACCTAATGGGGAGCGAGAATTGGAGGAGCAAATTTGTAAGGAGATAGCAGATATTTGTAGTAAGCACAAGGCTGTGATTGTGGGAGATTTTAATTTTCCACACATTGACTGGGAAGCCCATTCTGTAAAAGAGCTGGATGGTTTGGAGTTTGTAAAATGTGTGCAAGATAGTTTTCTGCAGCAATACATAGAAGTACCAACTAGAGAAGGGGAAGTGTTGGATCTCCCATTCGGGAATGAGATACGGCATGTGACAGAGGTATGTGTTGGGGAGCACTTCAGGTCCAGTGATCACAATATCATTAGTTTCAATATAATTATGGAGAAGGATCGGTCTGGACCCAGGGTTGAGATTTTCGATTGAAGAAAGGCTAACTTTGAGGAGATGCAAAAGGGTTTAGAAGGAGTGGATTGGGACAATTTGTTTTATGGGAAGGATGTAATAGAGAAATGGAGGTCGTTTGAAGGTGAAATTTTGAGGGTACAGGATCTTTATGTTCCTGTTAGGTTGAAAGGAAAGCTTAAAAGTTTGAGAGAGCCATTGTTTTCAAGGGATATTGGAAACTTGGTTTGGAAAAAGAGAGAGATCTACAATAAATATAGGAAGCATGGAAACGATCAGTCAGCGTTTTGGGCCGGAACCCTTTGTCAGAACTGAAGAGGGAAGGGGCAGAGGCCCTATTAAGAAGGTGGGGGGAGGGTGGGAAGGAGAAGGCTGGTAGGAGCCAGGTGAAAAACCAGTAAGGGGAAAGATAAAGGTGTGAGGGAGAGGAAGCAGGGAGGGGATAGGCAGGAAAGGTGAAGAAGGAATAAGGGAAAGCACCATCTTTTATAAGTCCACTGACTCTCATAGCTACCACAACCATACTTCTTCCCACCCTTCAACATGCAAAAATGACATTCCCTATTCCCAGTTCCTCCATCTCCGCCGCATCATTGGCCTGTCCCCTAAGACCCTCACTGATTTTTATAGATGCACCGTAGAAAGCATTCTTCTGGGGTGCGTCACAACCTGGTATGGAAGTTGTCCTGTCCAATACCAGAAGAAGCTGCAGAATATCGTGAACACAGCCCAGCACATCACACAAACCAATCTTCCATCCTTGAATTCACTTTACACTGCACGCTGTTGGAGCAGTGCTGCCAGGATAATCAAGGAAACGACCCACCCAGCCAGCACACTTTTCGTCCCTCTTCCCTCCAGGAGAAGGCTCAGGAGCTTGAAGACTCGTACGGCCAGATTTGGGAACAGCTTCTTTTCAACTGTGATAAGACTGCTGAATGGATCCTGACCCGGATCTGGGCCATACCCTTCAAATATCCTGACCTGCCTCTCGGTTTTTTTGCACTACCTTACTTTCCCTTTTCTATTTTCTATTTATGATTTATAATTTAAATTTTTAATACTTACTATCGATTTGTACTCCAGGAAGCATGAAGAGCAGAATCAAATATCGCTGTGATGATTGTATGCTCTAGTATCAATTGTCTGGCGACAATAAAGTATAAAGTATCTGCTCCCAGGATGAGGCTTTCCGTTCCAAGACATCTCAAATGTCCTCTTTCCTTAAGGATTGTGGTTTCCCTTCTGCCATCATCAATGATGCCCTCACCCACATCTCCTCCATTTCCCACACTTCGGCCCTCACTCCATCCTCCCATCACCACAACAGGGACATAGTTCCCCTTGTCCTCACCTACCACCCCACCAGCCTCCGAATCCAGCACATTATCCTCCACAACTTCCGCCACCTTCAACGGGAACCCACCACTAAGCACATTTTTCCCTTTCCACCCCTCTCCGCTTTCCGCAGGGATTGTTCCCTCTGCGACTCCACGTCCCTCCCCACAGATCTCCCACTCGGCACTTATCCCTGTAAGCATAAGTGCTACAACTGTCCCTACACCTCCTCTCTTGCCACCAATCAGGGCCCCAAACAGTCTTTCCAGGTGAGGCAGCACTTCACTTGTAAGCGTGTTGGGGTCATCTATTGCATCCGGTGCTCCCAGTGCGGCCTCCTCTACATCGGTGAAACCCGACGCAGATTGGGGGACCGCTTCGTCGAGCACCTCCGCTCCATCCGCCACAACAAGCAGGATCTTCCGGTTGCCACCCACTTCTACTCTGCTTCACATTCCCATTCGGATATGTCCATACATGGCCTCCTCTATGGCCATGATGAAGCTAAACTCAGGTTGGAGGAGCAACACCTCATATACCGTCTAGGTAGTCTCCAGCCCCTTGGTATGAACATATAATTCTCCAACTTCCAGTAATTCCCTCCCCCTCCCTTCCCCCATTCCAGTTTCACTCTGCCCCCTCCTCCAGCTGCCTGTTACCTCCCTCGTGGTTCCACCTCCTTCTACTACCCATTGTTTTCCCCTATTCCTTCCTCACCTTTTCTGCCTATCACCTCCCTGCTTCCCCTCCCCCACTCCTTTATCTTTCCCCTTACTGGTTTTTCACCTGGCACCTACCAGCCTTCTCCTTCCCACCCTCTCCCCACCTTCTTTACAGGGCCTCTGCCCCTTCCCTCTTCAGTCCTGACGAAGGGTTCCGGCCCGAAACGTTGACTGATCGTTTCCACAGATGCTGCCCGACCTGCTGAGTTCCTCCAGCTTCTTGTGAGTGTTGCTTTGACCCTAGCATCTGCAGAGTATTTTGTGTTAAGGATAATCCAAAGAGCTTCTGCAGGTATATTAAGAGCAAAAGGATAGTAAGGGATAAAATTGGTGCACTTGAAGATCAGAGTGGTCAGCTATGTATGGAACCAAAAGAAATGGGGGAGATCTTAAATGGGTTTTTTGCATCTGTATTTACTAAGGAAACTGGCATGGAGTCAATGGAAATAAGGCAAACAAGTCGTGAGGTCATGGAACTTATACAGATTGAAGAGGGGGAGGTGCTTGCTATCTTGACGCAAATCAGAGTAGATAAATCCCCAGGACCTGACAGGGTATTCCCTTGGACCTTGAAAGGCTCTAAAAGTAATCCAGGAAATTATAGGCCGGTAACTTTGACATCAGTAGTAGGTAAATTATTGGAAGGAGCACTAAGAGATAGGACCTACAAGTAAACATGAGGAAATCTGCAGATGCTGGAATTTCAAGCAACGCACATAAAAATTGCTGGTGAATGCAGCAGACCAGGCTGCGGAATATAGCAAGAGTTACAGTCGACGTTTCAGGCCGAGACCCTTCGTCAGGAATAACTGAAAGAAGAGATAGTAAGGGATTTGAAAGTGGGGGGGGGGGGGAAGATCCGAAATGATAGGAAAAGACAGGAGGGGGAAGTGATGGAGCTGGAAAGTTGATTGGCAAAAGGGATATGAGAGGATCATGGGACAGGAGGACTAGGGAGAAAGAAAGCTGGAGGGGGGAACCCAGAGGATGGGCAAGAAGTATAGGAGTATGGGCAACTTAGGAAAGTTGACGAGGGTAAAGCGGTGGATGTTGTCTATATGGACTTCAGTAAAGCCTTTGACAAGGTTCCACTGGAAGGTTAGTTAGGAAGGTTCAATCGTTAGGTATTAATATTGAAGTAGTAAAATGGATTCAGCAGTGACTGGATGGGAGACGCCAGAGAGTAGTGGTGGATAACAGTTTGTCAGATTGGAGGCCGGTGACTAGTGGTGTGCCTCAGGGATCTGTACTGGGTCCAATGCTGTTTGTCATATATATTAATGATCTGGATGATGGGGTGGTAAATTGGATTAGTAAGTATGCAGATGATACTAAGATAGGTGGAGTTGTGGATAATGAAGTAGGTTTTCAAAGCTTGCAGAGAGATTTAGGCCAGATTGAAGAGTGGTCTGAAAGATGACAGATGGAGTTTAATGTTGATAAATGTGAGGTGCTACATTTTGGTAGGATTAATCAAAATAGGACATACATGGTAAATGGTAGAACAGAGGGATCTAGGAATAATGGTGCATAGTTCCCTGAAATTGTTGAAATTGTACAAGGCATTGGTAAGGCCAAATTTGGAGTATTGTGTACAGTTCCGGTCACCGAATTATAGGAAAGATGTCAATAAAATTGAGAGAATACAGAGAAGATTTATCGGAATGTTACCTGGGTTTCATTTCCCAAGTTACAGAGAAAGGTTGAACAAGTTGGGTCTTTATTCTTTTGAGCATAGAAAGTTGAAGGGGGACTTGATAGAGGTATTTACAATTATGAGGGGGTTAGATAGAGTTGATGTGGATAGGCTTTTTCCATTGAGAGTGGGGGAGCTTCAAACAAGAGGACATGAGTTGAGAGTTAAAGGGCAAAAGTTTAGAGGTAACATGAGGGGGAACCTGTTTACTCAGAGAATTTTAGCTGTGTGGACCGAGCTTCCAGCAGAAGTGGTTGAGGCAGGTTCAATGTTGTCATTTGAAGTTAAATTGGATAGATATATGGACAGGAAAGGAATGGAGGGTTATGGGCTGAGTGCAGCTCGGTGGGACTAGGTGAAAGTAAGAGTTCGGCACGGACTAGAAGGGCTGAGATGGCCTGTTTCCGTGCTGTAATTGTTATATGGTTATAGTGAGAGGGACAGAGGGAGAAAAAGGAGAGAGAGAAAAAAATTAATAATAATAAAAAAATAAATACATAACGGATGGGGTACAAGGGGCGAGGTGGGGCATTAACGGAATTTAGAGATGTCAATGTTCATGCCATCAGGTTGGAGGCTACCAGGGTAGAATATAAGGTGTTGTTCCTCCAACCTGAGTGTGGCTTCATCTTGACAGTAGAGGAGGCCGTGGATAGACATATCAGAATGGGAATGGGATGTGGAATTAAAATGTGTGGATTTTGACAGTAGAGGAGGCCGTGGATAGTTCATCTTGACTATATAGTGGCGAGACCCAACGCAGGCTGGGAGACCATTGCGCTGAACACCTACGCTCTGTCCGCCAGAGAAAGCAGGACCACCCAGAAGCCACACATTTTAATTCCACATCCCATTCCCATTCTGACATGTCTATCCACAACCTCCTCTACTGTCAAGATGAAGCCACACTCAGGTTGGAGGAACAACACCTTATATTCCGTCTGGATAGCCTCCAACCTGATGGCATGAACATTGACTTCTCCAGCTTCCGTTAATGCTCCACCTCCCCTTCATACCCCAACTGTTATTTATTTATTTATTATTATTCTTTATTTTTTTCTCTCTCTCCTTTTTCTCCCTCTGTCCCTCTCACTATACTCCTTGCCTATCCTCTGGGTTCCCCCTCCCCCTTTCTTTCTCCCTAGGCCTCCCGTCCCATGATCCTTTTATATCCCTTTTGCCAATCAACTTTCCAGCTCTTGGCTCCATCCCTTCCCCCTCCTGTCTTTTCCTATCATTTCGGATCTCCCCCTCCCACTTTCAACTCTCTTACTATCTTTTTTTTCAGTTAGTCCTGATGAAGGGACTCGGCCCAAAACATCAACTGTACCTCTTCCTATAGATGCTGCCTGGCCTGCTGCGTTCACGAGCAATTTTTATGGATCTACAAGTATTTGGATAGACAGGGACTTATTAGTGAGAGTCAATATGGCTTTGTACGTGGTAGGTCATGTTTAACAAATCTACTAGAGTTTTTCGAGAAGGTTATCAGGCAAGTGAATGAAGGGAAGGCAGTGGATGTTGTCTACATGTACTTCAGTAAGACCTTTGACAAGGTCCTGCGTGGGAGGTTGGTTAGGAAGATTCATTCACTAGGTATACATGGAGAGGTAGTAAATTGGGTTGAACATTGGCTCAATGGAAGAAGCCAGAGAATGGTAGTGGAGGATTGCTTCTCTGAGTGGAGGCCTGTGATTAGTGATGTGCCATAGGGATCAGTGCAGGGTCCATTGTTATTTGCTATCTATATCAATGATCTGGATGATAATGTGGTAAATTGGATCAGCAAATTTGCTGATGATACAAAGATTGGAGGTGTAGTGGACAGTGAGGAAGGTTTTCAAAGCTTGCAGAGGGATTTGGACCAGCTGGAAAAATGGGATGAAAAATGGCAGATGGAGTTTAATACAGACAAGTGTGAGGTATTGCACTTTGGAAGGACAAACCAAGGTAGAACATACAAGGTAAATGCTAGGGCACTCAGGAGTGCAGTAGAACAGAAGGATCTGGGAATACAGATACAAAATTCCCTAAAAGTGGCGTCACGGGTAGATAGGATCGTAAAGAGAGCTTTTGGTACATTAGCCTTTATAAATCAAAGTATTGAGTATAAGAGTTGGAATGTTATAGTGAGGTTGTATAAGACATTGGTGAGGCTGAATTTGGAGTATTGTGTGCAGTTTTTGTTACCTAATTACTGGAAGGATATTAATAAGGTTGAAAGACTGCGGAGAAGATTTACAAGGATGTTGCTAGGACTTGAGGAACTGAGTTACAGAGAAAGGTTGAATAGGTTAGGACTTTATTCCCTGGAGCGTAGAAGAATGAGGGGAGATTTGACAGAGGTATATAAAATTATGATGGGTGTAGATAGAGTGAATGTAAACAGGCTTTTTCCACTGAGGCTAGGGGAGAAAAGAACCAGAGGACATGGGTTAAGAGTGAAGGAGGAAAAGTTTAAAGGGAACATTGGGGGGGGGGCTTCTCCACACAGAGTGGTGGGAGTGTGGAATGGGCTGCCAGATGAAGTAGTAAATGCAGGCTCACTTTTAACATTTAAGGAAAACTTGGACAGGTACATGTATGAGAGGTGTATGGAGGGATATGGTCCAGGTGCAGGTCAATGGTACTAGACAGAAAAATGGTTTGGCACGGCCGAGAAGGGCCAAAAGGCCTCTTTCTGTGCTGTAATGTTCTATGGATCTATGGTTCTATTAATACAACACAGGAACAGGCCCACAGCTCAGAACAATGATGATAATGATGATGGTGATGTCGACTCAGGCCTGAGAGGCCAGCGTCGGGCATTTTCATGCCTTACAAGGCGCAGTTCGAAAGGCTGTGTGGGAACACTCCTCGTACAGACATTTCGCAGTATTATTTTACTAGGCCGAGTTGCGTGCTCAACATCAACCCAACATGGATGGAGAGCATGCATGGGGGCGGTCTGTCACTCTGGATCGAACTCGGGAACCTCCGTTCTCGAGCCTGGTGCTGATATCACTGTGCCACCAGCCGACAATACAGCACAGGAACAGGAACAGGCCCTACGGCCCAGAACAATACAGCACAGGAGCAGGCCCTACGGCCCAAAACAATACAGCGCAGGAACAGGAACAGGCCCTACAGCCCAGAACAATACAGCACAGGAACAGGCCCTACAGCCCAAAACAATACAGCACAGGAACAGGCTCTACAGCCCAAAACAATACAGCACAGGAACAGGCCCTACAGCTCAGAACAATACAGCACAGGAACAGGAACAGGAACAGGCCCTGTGGCCCAAAACAATACAGCGCAGGAACAGGAACAGGCCCTATGGCCCAAAACAATACAGCACAGGAACAGGAACAGGCCCTACTGCCCAAAACAATACAGCACAGGAACAGGCCCTACAGCTCAGAACAATACAGCACAGGAACAGGAACAGGAACAGGCCCTGTGGCCCAAAACAATACAGCGCAGGAACAGGAACAGGCCCTGTGGCCCAAAACAATACAGCGCAGGAACAAGAACAGGCCCTACAACCCAGAACAATACAGCACAGGAACAGGCCCTACGGCCCAGAACAATACAGCACAGGAACAGGAACAGGCCCTACTGCCCAAAACAATACAGCGCAGGAACAGGAACAGGCCCTACAACCCAGAACAATACAGCACAGGAACAGGCCCTACTGCCCAAAACAATACAGCGCAAGAACAGGCCCTACGGCCCAGAACAACACAGCACAGGAATAGGAACAGGCCCTACAGCCCAAAACAATACAGCGCAGGAACAGGCCCTACAGCTAAAACAATACAGCACAGGAACAGGCCCTACGGCCCTGAACAATACAACACAGGAACAGGAACAGCCCCTACGGCCCAGAACAACACAGCACAGGAACAGGCCTTATAGCCCAAACTGTCTGCACCAGACACAATGCCAAATTAAACTCAGTCCCTTCTGCCATATTCCCCTGTTCTCTGTAGGCACACGAGTTTGTCTAAAAGCCTATTAAACACTACTGCTTCCACCACGACCACTGGAAATCCATTCTCAGATCCTACCACTCATTGTGTAAAAATCATGCCCCACACATATCCTTTGAATTTTGCCCTCCTTACCCTATATGCTTGCTCTCTGGTATTTGAAATTTCACAGACAATCTCCAATTCTCAGTGCTTTTAGCTCTGCCTCACAGAGGTGGCAGATGTCCTTTCCTAATGCACCCATGCTTATTGGCATCAACTGCTGAGCAGGATATCAGTTCTATTCATTTTTTGCTGATGCTTAAAAAGCTTCATTTTATATGTGGAGATTAAACACTGAATTCTACGGTTTCATGTGACAGTTTTTCAGTTTACGCAGTATGCAATGCCTGAATTTTTCAGCCAATTGTCCTCACATTTAACTGCTTGACTTTCCAGCATTCACATTCCCACTGACATCATATCCAACGTGTGGTGGTGCCAGATTATTGGTAGCCATGCCTTAGTCAGTGCTGCTCCTGGAGAGTGCTGGCTGTGTCCACTTCTCTCTCATCCAGGTCACTCTTCCAGGTAACAGCACTGCAATTATTCACCCACTGCTTTGTACATCTGCCTTATTAGACCTGCGCCCAATGTCAAAAGTATCTCTCCCTCTCTCCCCCTCTCTCCCCCTCTCCCCCTCTCTCCCCCTCCCTCAACTGTTTGCATGGTCATAAATTTCTGACAGCATCAGATTAAAATAGGTGCTAACAGACTCACCTACTTCACATGTCAGCAGACCAAATTAGCAGCAAAAATATTCCTTTCCTCTCCTCTGTTCTGCGTCCACTGAACCTTGACAATATCATTTGCCCTCAGAAACATTTCTCTTTGTTCCTCGCACAGGATGAATGGCAGAGTCCACTTGTATATCTGGAGATCCCCAGTGATCTCTGCCTACTTCACTTCAGCACTCCCTGCTGTTCTTTGTACAACACAAACCTTCCATCGTCGTTGCTAGTGTATACTCTATAGATTGTTTAGTGTTGCTGCTTGAATAAAACAACAAACAGTCATTGTAGGGGAACTAAGGGCTATGGGGAAACAGCAGGGAGGTAGGGCTAAATCCACAGTCAGATCAGCGAATGGCGAAGTAGGTTCAATGGGCAAGATGGCCTATGCCAGCTCCTATTTCTCACATTCTTATGACCTTGAAAGAGAATATAATCTATTGAAATATGTAATTCTCAAATAAACCTCAGCATCTTGATGCAATGACATTGTAATGCTTACACTTGTGTAATGGCATTCAAACTCCTCAAGGTATCCTACACATACACACACTGTCTCCCAAGTTCACAGCCTTTGGAAGGGCAGCTGCTGCCTTCGTGAGGCACGGGGGGCCGGGGTGCACTGGGAGTTGGAGATTATCTGTGGACTTTCCAATGCCCTCTGGGTGAAGAAAGACTTTTCACTCCAGTTTTAAGATGACATCCCCTTGCTCTTGATTTCTCCCATCTGAAAGAATTATTTATCTGCCTCTATTTCATTCCTTTTATCATTATAATAAAGATCTTGATCAGATCACTCCCTCCTCTTCAATAGGAAAGATGCATATATAAGCATTACCCTCATAATTTACTCCATTTCATCCCAGTGTTGTTTGATGAAGCTCTGCTGAATGCTTTCTGGGCCAAGGTATCCTTCCTGGGGTGCCCAGCACTAGCTTGAAGGGTACTCCAGCTGGTGAATTACTAAAGCCTTGAACTACAGAAGCAATTATACCTTAGACCTCTTGAGGAAAAAGAACAGAACTCTATCAGTCTTTTTAATTGCTTTCTGTACATGTCCACTAGCTTTCAGTGACGTGTGTAATTGGATGCTCAAATCTTGTCCCTCAGCCACGGTCTGATATGAACAAGACAGGTTGATGAACATGTTCAAGAAGTGATTGAAGGCAAATGAATTTTAATTGGAGATGCTTAAATTATGACTGAAAATGAATAATAGTGAAAACTTGGTGGTTTGTGAAAGCAGTGTGCCTTCAGGATACAACCAGCAATCTGCTGCAGGAATTTAATTGGGCAAGCAGCACCTGTGAGAGGAAAGGAAGTGCCAATATTTTGGGTTGAGACCCTGCTCCAGAACAACCAACTTTGAATAAGTTTTCCTCCCTGTTCAGATGCTGGGTTTCAACCCAAGACCAATACTTCTCTTTTCCCAAAGATGCTCAGTTCACTGAGATGCCGCAGAAGATTGTTTTTTGCTCCAGATTCCGGCATCTGCAGTGTCTAGTTCAGTGCACTGTTAAACCCACCACCAAAATGATGCATGTCTACTTACTAGCTTCTTAGAATCATAGAATAAAAATTCATGCAAGAACACTGTTCAGTTTTTTGTATTCCTGCTGGTTTTTTTACATAGAACAGTACAGCAGAGTACAGGCCCTTCGGCCCACTTTGTAGTACCAACATTTTAACCTATGCCAAAATAAATCTAATGCTTCCCACCCACGCAGACATCCATTTTTCTTACACCAATGTACCTATCTAAGAGGCATGTAATGCATCTGCCTCTACCACCACCCCAGCAACATGTTCCACACATCCATCGATCTGTGCACAAAACCTACCTCTGACATATCCTCTATACTTTCCTCCAGCCATCTTAAAATTATGCTGTCTTGTATTAGCCACTTCTGCCCTGGGAAAAAGGCACTAGCTCTCCACTCTATCTATGCTTCGTATCATCTTATACACCTCAGAGTTACCTCTCTTTCTCCTTTACTCCAAAGAGAAAGACCCGAGCTTGTTCAACCTATCTGCATAAGACATGCTCTCTAATCCAAGCAGCGTCTTGGTAAATCTCTGCTGCATGCTCTCTAAAACTTCCACATTCATAGAAACATAGAAAAATAGAAAATAGGTGCAGGAGTAGGCCATTCGGCCCTTCGAGCCTGCACCGCCATTCAGTATGATCATGGCTGATCATCCAACTCAGAACCCCGTACCAGCCTTCCCTCCATACCCCCGATCCCTTTAGCCACAAGGGCCATATCTAACTCCCTCTTAAATATAGCCAATGAACTGGCCTCAACTGTTTCCTGTGGCAGAGAATTCCACAGATTCACCACTCTCTGTGTGAAGAAGTTTTTCCTCATCTCGGTCCTAAAAGGCTTCCCCTTTATCCTCAAACTGTGACCCCTCGTTCTGGACTTCCCCAACATCGGAAACAATCTTCCTGCATCTAGCCTGTCCAATCCCTTTAGGATTTTATACGTTTCAATCAGATCCCCCCTCAATCTTCTAAATTCCAACGAGTATAAGCCTAGTTCATCCAGTCTTTCATCATATGAAAGTCCTGCCATCCCAGGAATCAACCTGGTGAACCTTCTTTGTACTCCCTCTATGGCAAGGATGTCTTTCCTCAGATTTGGGGACCAAAACTGCACACAATACTCCAGGTGTGGTCTCACCAAGGCCTTGTACAACTACAGTAGTACCTCCCTGCTCCTGTACTCGAATCCTCTTGCTATAAATGCCAGTATACCATTCGCCTTTTTCACCGCCTGCTGTACCTGCATGCCCACTTCCAATGACTGGTGTATAATGACACCCAGGTCTCATTGCACCTCCCCTTTTCCTAATCGGCCACCATTCAGATAATAATCTGTTTTCCTGTTTTTGCCACCAAAGTGGATAACTTCACATTTATCCACATTAAATTGCATCTGCCATGAATTTGCCCACTCACCTAACCTATCCAAGTCACCCTGCATCCTCTTAGCATCCTCCTCACAGCTAACACTGCTGCCCAGCTTCGTGTCATCCACAAACTTGGAGATGTTGCATTTAATTCCCTCATCCAAGTCATTAATATATATTGTAAACAACTGGGGTCCCAGCACTGAGCCTTGCAGTACCCCACTAGTCACTGCCTGCTATACTGAAAAGGTCCCGTTTATTCCGACTCTTTGCTTCCTGTCTGCCAACCAATTCTCTATCCACATTAATACCTTACCCCCAATACCGTGTGCTTTAAGTTTGCACACTAATCTCCTGTGTGGGACCTTGTCAAAAGCCTTTTGAAAATCCAAATATACCACATCCACTGGTTCTCCCCTATCCACTCTACTAGTTACATCCTCAAAAAATTCTATGAGGTTCGTCAGACATGATTTTCCTTTCACAAATCCATGCTGACTTTGTCCAATGATCTTACCGCTTTCCAAATGTGCTGTTATCACATCCTTGATAACTGACTCCAGCAGTTTCCCCACCACCGACGTTAGGCTAACCGGTCTATAATTCCCCGGTTTCTCTCTCCCTCCTTTTTTAAAAAGTGGGGTTGCATTAGCCACCCTCCAATCCTCAGGAACTAGTCCAGAGTCTAAAGAGTTTTGAAAAATTATCACTAATGCATCCACTATTTCTTCGGCTACTTCCTTAAGCACTCTGGGATGCAGACCATCTGGCCCTGGGGATTTATCTGCCTTTAATCCCTTCAATTTACCTAACACCACTTCCCTACTAACATGTATTTCCCTCAGTTCCTCCATCTCACTGGACCCTCTGTCCCCTACTATTTCCGGAAGATTATTTATGTCCTCCTTAGTGAAGACAGAACCAAAGTAATTATTCAATTGGTCTGCCATGTCCTTGCTCCCCATAATCAATTCACCTGTTTCTGTCTGTAGGGGACCTACATTTGTCTTAACCAATCTTTTTCTTTTCACATATCTATAAAAGCTTTTACAGTCAGTTTTTATGTTCCCTGCCAGTTTTCTCTCATAATCTTTTTTCCCCTTCCTAATTAAGCCCTTTGTCCTCCTCTGCTGAACTCTGAATTTCTCCCAGTCCTCACGTGATCCACTTTTTCTGGCTAATTTGTATGCTTCTTCTTTGGAATTGATACTATCCTTAATTTCCCTTGTCAGCCACGGATGCACTACCTTCCTTGATTTATTCTTTTGCCAAACTGGGATGAACAATTGTCAACCAGACTGAACACAATATTCCAAGTATGGTCTAACCAGAGCTTTTAGAGCTACATTATTGCCTCGCAACTTTTGAACTCAATTAATGAAGGCCAACACACCATACGCCTTCTTAACCAGCATATCAATTTGTGCAGCAAATATGAGGGATCTATGGATGTTGACTCCAAGATCCCTCTGTTCCTTTATGCTGCTGGGAATCCAACCATTAACCCCGTATTCTGTCTTCAAGTTCAACCTTACAAAATGTATCACTTTATTGAACTCCTTCTGCTACTTCTGAGCCCAGCTCTGGATGCTGTCCATGTCCCATTGTTACTTATAACAACCTTTTGTAATGACATGCACCCAACTGCATCAACTTCCGATGCTCAGAGGCTCTAATTCTCTGGAATATGGATAGCTTTTAAGGGTTCAGGACGGTCATGCTAATTAGCAATTTAGATGCCAAAAATTGAGTACTTAAAGAGCACCTGAATTGAGGTTTGATGCTCAACCATAAGCCTAACTAGAGATATCGTCTAGCATTTTGTTTCTGCTCAGATCTCGTTCTAGCTTTATACTGTGCCTCGATTCCAGCCTTGGATACTCCAGCACTTGGGTCCTAACCATCCTTGTCCAAGTTTGTTGTCACAGTATGATTGAGACAACATGGACCCAGTTGGGTATCAGAGCCTCTCAGCTGCTGTGGCCAGTCCCAGCGAGAGGATTTCCAGACAAAACCTGGAGATACATGACCTCCAGACCACTGTGTACCAGTCATCACAAGGATGAACCCAGAGTCGTTTGAGTGAGGCTGCCAATCACTCTGCAGAACTAGTAGATCTTCCAACCCGGGTTTTTGCCACAGCTTCCTCACTTACGCTCACTGGTGTTTGAACTCCGGCTGTCCCAGGTCCCCTTAGAGCGTGGAAAAGTAGCCTTCATGATATCTCTCTTGACCGGAAGAGCCCTCGCCTGGGGCACCATGCATTGGGAATGAAGGTTGGATATTTTTGTGGATTCAGAGGAATTCATGGCCACCATGAGAAAGGTATTTTATCATCCCACCGGTGCAACTCGAGCCTTGAACTTTCTGATGAAGCTGCATCAGGGAAATCGGCTAGCAGCCAATTATGCTATTGAGTTCTGAACTTTAGCACAGGAGAAGGGTTGAAACAGGGAAGCCTTAGCCACACTGTACCGCCGCGGACTCCAGGATGCCCTTGCTTTGGGAGCACCAGCAGGGGACCTAGAGCTTCTCATCAAACAGTCCATCTACCTTGACAATCATCTGGCAGAGTGTAAGAGGGACTACTTTACTGATGAGCCTGAGCCCGACCTCAATCTATTGTGCTTCCACCACCCCCACCCCCAGTCTCAGACCATGATCAGCCCATCTCCTGCTCAGGCCTCAGCTGAGTCCATGCAGATCGGCTACACGAGTCTCTCCACTGATAAGAGGTCCCAGCATTGGAGTCAAAGCTGCTGCTATTACTGTGGGAAGCTGGGTCACCTGCAGGTCGAATGTCTGAAGCTGCCGCCGTCTGGAGAACTGCTAGGACCATCCAGTATCAGGAGGACTGTGATGGGAGCAGCCACTACTCCTAATCCCACGGCTTCTGGTTTCATGCTAAAGGGGGAGCTCACCTGGGGTACAAACTTGAGGCAAGTAAAGACTTTTGTGACTCAGGAGCACCAGGTAATTCTCTGGATTTATGAACCGCCCATCAGTTCGACGTACCACTGTGAGAGTTGAGCCAGTCCTTGCCCACAACTGTCTAGGACAGCCGCCCACTCGGTTCCGGGGCAGATCCAGCAACTGTCACGCAGGTGAGAAACTGCTAGAAAGTTCAGCAGTCTAATGAACAAGGAGGCAATTAAAAGAGAGAAGGAATACGGCGCGAGCTGAGACACGAGCTGGGAAGTCACCATGGTAACAGCTCAGAGCGGTTGAGCTAACGGACGCTGGAATTTTGGATGGATTATAAAAAGTTGATCCTTCAGCCTGTTAACGGCAGAGGAGACACGACATGAGAGAACTGCGGAAGCTACCCGAGAAACCACTGGTGGAGCTTAAGACCACCATGAGGGTGGAGGCGACGGTCCGATTAATTTTGACCCGTGATTACCAGTGTGGGTAAGAGCTTGCCTGTGGGGGTCTGCTGGTGGTGAACCCGTGCCGTGGGTTAGTAGACTGTTCCCTAGAAGGGGCTTTGTCCATCTGTGTCTGTGTGGGGGTCACACCAAGTGACTCTGAAGACTTCGGAAGCAAGAACAACTAAAGCTGCCAACTTGAACATCAACCCAATTAACTCTCTCTCTCTCCATCAATTCAACTCGACGCAACACAAAGTGAACTGAACTGCTTAAATTTACCTGGCACTGTAAGACTGATATCTACCCCTGGACTATTATTTTTGTATCCACACACATTTATGGATATATATATATAATAGTTTATAACCTGTATTGTATTATTCGGTTTAATGATATTAATTCATAGTAGTAATAAATATAGTTTTAATTTATAGTAAACCAGATTCCAGGTGTGTCCATTTCTGCTGGTCCTTTTCAACCCATCACGGGGTTCGTGACACAACAGACTGTCGTTTTGCAGATGAGGATTGACGATCATGTGGAAGACATTAGCTCCTACATCACTGACTCTCCACTCATATCCCTGAACCTCAGGTACCCTTGGCTGTGCTAGCATAACCCATTTGTGTACTGGAAGGAGGAGAGAATCATTGCTTAGTCCAGGCATTGTAAGAAGGTATGTTTGCTGTTGGGAGAATATGTTTGCTCTCCCAAGACCAATGACCAGATGGGGACAGACTTCAGTCAAGGTAACATGAAGCTTAAGGGGTCCAGCTGCCAGGTCCCGACTAAAGGGAAGACTCCTAAACACAGACCTTTGGAGCCTGTTCCTGGGGGTACAGGAACCATCTGTGACACCTCATTGCCATTGTCTGAGGATACGATGGAGTCTAATAAACCTAGGGAGATGACTTTAAGGTTGGTCGAACCTCCCCTGCTACATAAGAAACCTCAGGAGTCATCCTTGAAGGAGGGGCCAGAAGAGCTTGCAACACCCAGGCTGGTTGAAGTTCCTTCCATCTACAAGGAAGAGGTCTTCAGCAAGTGAAAGGCCTTGGCTCTTCCAACACAGCAACCCTACAACTGTGCTATAGATCTTCTGCTTGGTACTTGTCTTCTGTGTGGTCAATTAGAGGCGCTCTCAGGTCCAGAGAGAAGTGCAATGGAAATAGATATAAGGAAGGCCCTTGCTATGGGATTCATTTGGCCCTCCACCTCACGCAGGCTTCTTCTTCTTACAAAAGAAGGATGGGAGCCTGCGGCCATGCATTGATTATAGAGGATTAAACCGCAAAACAGTTAAGAATCATTACTCCCTTCCACTCATGAATACATCCTTTGATATTCTCCAAGGGGCAAGAGTATTCACTAAGCTAGACCTACGGTGTGCATACAATTTAATCCGTATAAGGGAGGGCGATGAGTGGAAGCCTGCATTCAATACACCGATGGGGCACTATGAGTACCTGGTTATATAGAACATAGAATAGTACAGCACAGTACAGGCTCTTCGGCTCACAATATTATGCCGACCCTTAAATCCTGCCTCCCATATAACCCCCCACCTTAAATTCCTCCATATACCTGTCTAGTGGTCTCTTAAATTTCACTAGTGTATCTGCCTCCACCACTGACTCAGACACCAAGCACCCTCAGTAAAAAGCCTTCCTCTAATATCCCCCTTGAACTTCCCACCCCTTACCTTAAAGTCATGTCCTCTTGTATTAAGTAGTGGTGCCCTGGGGAAGAGGCGCTGGCTGTCCACTCTAACATCTTGTATATCTCTATCATATCTCCTCTCATCCTCCTTCTCTCCAGAGAGTAAAGCCCTAGCTCTCTTAATCTCTGATCATAATGCATACTCTCTAAACCAGGCAGCATCCTGGTAAATCTCCTCTGTACCCTTTCAAAGCTTCCACATCCTTCCTATAGTGAGGCGACCAGAACTGGACACAGATAAGCCCCATGCTCAATGCCTCCTTAATGTATTCCTCCATGGCCACCGTTTCAGGATGAGAGAGGGAAGAAAGCCAGTCCCAGGGAGGACTAGTGCCAGCTAGGAGGTCTATGGCACAGTTGTATGGCCAGTGTGGGGGCAGGATGGTGGCCTTTCTTTCACTGAAAACCTCAAGGAGATCCGCATATTCAGCCGGAATCACAGACAGGTCCACATCCTGAGCTGTCACAAGAAGGGATTTACGGTATGGAACTTGAGCTAAACCTAGACAGGTAGACAGGCATGTCAATCCCCACTCTTGGAGTACCTTCAGAGACCAATCAATCCGTGGGTTATGTCGGGATAACAGGGGAGACCAAGTACACTGTGGCTGAAAAGAACATCTAAACATTAAACGAATACCACTAGTCTTCAGAGTCAATTAACTCAACAGTCCAATTTCTCAGGGAAGGCCAAATGCAAACAGGCAGCGAAGCGTTGCTGTGCTCTGTCCAAGTCTCGACAAGCGCTATGACGACAAGTATGGAGTTAAATACTATCACGTTTAAATAATAATTAGCTGACACGTGCATATTCACAAGCACAATTGCCGTATCTACTGTGCTGCTGAATCCGTGGTTGTGACAGTTTTGTTGAGTACACTCACTCTGTTTGCCACAAAGAGCAGGATCTGCTGGTGGCTACCTATTTCAATTCAGCTTTCCATTCCCATTCTGACATGTTGGTCCATGACCTCCTCTACTGTCATGATGACTCAGTACTCGTTGAAGGAGCAACATCTCAAATAGACTATCCAGCCCTATCAAGTGTAATCTGCCATTTTATCATGGCTGATTTATTATCCACCTCAAACCCATTCTCCTGCCTTGTCCCTGAAACCTTTGACACCCATACTATCCAAGAATCTATCAATCTCTGCTTTAAATATACCTCCACAGCTGTCCATGACAACGAATTCCTCAGACTCTGGCTAAAGAAATTCCTCCTCATCTCTATTCTAAAAGGACGTTTTTGTATTCTGAGGCTGCTCCCTCTGGTCCTAGGCTCCCCCACTATAGGAAACTTCCTCTCCATGTCCACTCTATCTAGGCTATTCAATATTTGATAGGTTTCAATGAGATCCCTCCCTTATTTTCCTAAACTCCAGCAAGTACAGGACCAGAGCCACCAAACACGCCTCATACAGTCAGGAATCTTTTCATTCCTGGGATCATTCTTGTGAACCTTGTGTGGACCCTCTTCAATGCCAGCATGTGCTTTCTTAGATAAAGGGCCCAAAGCTACTCACCATATTCCAAGTGCAGTCTGACCAATGCCTTATAAATCCTCAACATTATATCATTGTGATTCTAATCCTCTCAAATAGAATGCTAACATTGCATTTGAGTTTCTTACAACTGACTCAACCTGCAAGTTAACCTGCCCAAGTCCCTTTGCATCACTGATTTTTGAATTTTTTCCCCATTTAGAAAATAGTCTTTGCCTTTATTCCTCCTACCAATGTGCATGACCATTCACTATATTTCATCTGCCACTTCTTTCTAATTCTTCTAATCTGTCCAAGTCCTTCCACAAACTACAGGAATTCTGCAGATGCTGGAAATTCAAGCAACACACATCAAAGTTGCTGGTGAACACAGCAGGCCAGGCAGCATCTCTAGGAAGAGGTACAGTCGACGTTTCAGGTCAAGACCCTTCGTCAGGACAAACTGAAGGAAGAGTTAGTAAGAGATTTGAAAGTGGGAGGGGGAGGGGGAGATCCAAAGTGATAGGAGAAGACAGGAGGGGGAAGGATGGAGCCAAGAGCTGGACAGGTGATTGGCAAAAGGGATATGAGAGGATCATGGGACAGGAGGTCCGGGGAGAAAGACAAGGGCGGGGGGAACCAGAGGATGGGCAAGGGGTATAGTCAGAGGGACAGAGGGAGAAAAAGGAGAGTGAGAGAAAGAATGTGTGTATAAAAACAAATAACGGATGGGGTACAAGGGGGAGGTGGGGCATTTGCGGAAGTTCCCCTGGTCCTCACCTACCACCCCACCAGCCTCCGGGTCCAACATATTATTCTCTGTAACTTCCGCCACCTCCAACGGGATCCAATCACTAAACACATCTTTCCCTCCCCCCCCCCGCTTTCCTCAGGGATTGCTCCCTACACGACTCCCTTGTCCATTCGTCCCCCCCATCCCTCCCCACTGATCTCCCTCCTGGCACTTATCCTTGTAAGCGGAACAAGTGCTACACATGCCCTTACACTTCCTCCCTTACCACCATTCAGGGCCCCAGACAGTCCTTCCGGGTGAGGCGACACTTCACCTGTGAGTCGGCTGGGGTGATATACTGCGTCTGGTACTCCCAATGTGGCTTTCTATATATTGGCGAGACCCGACGCAGACTGGGAGACCGCTTTGCTGAACACCTATGCTCTGTCCGCCAGAGAAAGCAGGATCTCCCAGTGGTCACACATTTTAATTCCACATCCCATTCCCATTCTGACATGTCTATCCACGGCCTCCTTTACTGTAAAGATGATGCCACACTCAGGTTGGAGGGACAACACTTTATATTCCGCCTGGGTAGCCTCCAACCTGATGGCACGAACATTGACTTCTCTAACTTCCGCTAATGCCCCACCTCCCCCTCGTACCCCATCCGTTATTTGTTTTTAGACACACATTCTTTCTCTCACTCTCCTTTTTCTCCCTCTGTCCCTCTGACTATACCCCTTGCCCATCCTCTGGTTCCCCCCGCCCTTGTCTTTCTCCCCGGACCTCCTGTCCCATGATCCTCTCATATCCCTTTTGCCAATCACCTGTCCAGCTCTTGGCTCCATCCTTCCCCCTCCTGTCTTCTCCTATCATCTTGGATCTCCCCCTCCCCCTCCCACTTTCAAATCTCTTACTAACTCTTCCTTCAGTTAGTCCTGACAAAGGGTCTCGGCCTTTAACGTCGACTGTACCTCTTCCTAGGGATGTTGCCTGGCCTGCTGCGTTCACCAGCAACTTTGATGGTGTGTTCCTTCCACAAACTCCCTGCTTCCTCAACACTACCTGCCCCTCCACCTATCATCACAATCTTAGCCACAAAATCATCAATTCTGTAATCCAAATCATAAATATATAATATGAAAAGAAGCAGAACACCACTAGTCACCCACTCTTTGCTGATGTAGGGTCTTGCCCTGAAACACCAACTGTTCTTTCCCTTCCATAAATACTGCTTGAATTGCTGAGTTCCTCCAGCATTTTGCATGTGTTGCTTAACATTTCTAGCATCTGCAGAATTTCTTGAGTTGATGGTATATGTAAAGTGTTTGCATTGTGGAGAATTGCTAAGTGATATCACAAGCTCTTCTATGAACTCTGCTCTTTACCTGGGGCTCACCAGGAGATAAGTTGGGGTGATCAATGCCCTCTTACTCCTTGCGATGTTCTGCTTTTCTATAACATCCAACTTGCCCTTCGATGCATTGAAAGACACTGTTTGCTCTACCTGTTGCACCATGTAACTGTGCAATGAACACCGCCCCCCCCCCCCCCAACGTGCTCTAAGCATCTTCACCACCCAGGAAGAGATGATGAAAAACAATATGGCAACGGAATGGATAATGTGGTCTCTGACTGCTTGTTGAATTGAGCAGTTTATTAGCCCTGAGATCAGTAAGTAGCTTCAGACAGCACTTTTTGACTGTGAGTGACTCACTCAACTCGAGTCATCTTAGAGATAACGTCAATCTTACATTTATAATGTGCACTTCGTGGCCCAGGGAACAAATAAAGTTCTTGCAGGCAATGAAATTTAGCTACCAATGCAATAAAGGAAAAAGAGAAGCCAGTTTGTAGACAGTAGACAGCAATGATATAAGAAGATAATCACCTCTCCTCAACTCCAGTGAATCAACGGACAATCAAGGAATCACCACAAATGAGCATCACACGGAGTGCTATTAGATTTGGAATTGGAAATTGGTTTATTACTGTCACCTGTACTGTGGTACAGTGAATAGTTTTTCTTGAATACTGTTCATACAGATCAAATCATTCCATAGTGCACTGAGGTAGTACAAAATGTAGAATTAAATGCAAAAGCCACAGAGGACATGTAGTGCAAGTAGACAATAAGGTGCAAGATCATAATGAAGTAGATTGCGAGGCCAAGGGTCCGACTTATCTACCTATGGCACTAGTGGTACATCACAGGTTCTACCTTTAGACTATTCAGCTTCTTGAGTACTTTCTCTGTCGAAATTGTGACTTGGCACACTTCTCTTCCCTGCCACCCTTGATTGTCTGGTATACTGCTGATGTCTTCCTCAGTGAAGACTGATGCAAAATAATCGTTCAGTTCCTCTGCCATCTCCTTATCTCCCATTACAATTTCTCCAGCATCATTTTCTATCGGTCCTATATCTACTCTCACCTGTCTTTTACTCTTTATATACTTAAAAAAGCTTTTAGTATCCTCTTTAATATTATTTGCTGGCTTCCCTTCATAGTTAATCTTTTCCCTCTTAATGACCTTCTTGGTTTCCTTTTGTAAGGTTTTAAAAACGTCCCAATCCTCTGTCTTCCCACTAATTTTTGCTTCCTTGGATGCCCTCTCCTTTGCTTCAACTTTGGCTTTGACTTCTCTTGTCAACCACGGTTGCATCCTTTTTCCACTTGAAAATTTCTTCTTTTTTGGAATATACCTGTCTTGCACCTTCCTCACTTCTCGCATAAACTCCAGCCACTGCTGCTCTGCCGTCTTTCCTGCCAGTGTCCCTTTCCAGTCAACTTTGGCCAGTTCCTCTCTCATGCCACTGTAATTTCCTTTACTCCACTGAAATACCAACTCAGATTTCGGCTTCTCTTTTTCAAATTTCACAGTGAACTCAATCGTGTTATGATCACTGCCTCCTAAGGGTTCCTTCTCTCTAATCTCTCTAATCACCTCCGGTTCATTACACAATATCCAATCCAGCTGATCCCCTAGTGGGCTCAACAACAAGCTGTTCTAAAAAGCCATCTTGCAGACATTCTACAAATTCTCTCTCTTGAGATCCAGTGCTGACCTGATTTTCCCAATCCACTCGCATGTTAAAATCCCCCGCAATTATCATAACACTGCCCTTCTGACAAGCCTTTTCTTTTCCAGTTGTAATTTGTAGTCCACATCCCTGCAGCTGTTTGGAGGCCTATAAATAATGCCATCAGGGTCCTTTTACCCCTGCAATTTCTTAGCTCAACCCATAAAGATTCTGCACCTTCCGATCCTGTATTACCTATTTCTAATGACTTAATATCATTTCTTACCAATAAAGCCACGCCTCCCCCTCTGCCTACCTTCCTATCCTTCCGATACACCATGTATTCTTGGATGTTCAGCTCCCAGAGACATGCATCCTTTAGCCAGGTCTCAGTGATGGCCACAATATCATACCTGCCAATCTGTAGCTGAATGACAAGATCATCCACCTTATTCCTTATGCTGCCTGCATTTAACTATAACACCTTAAGACCAGTATTTGATACATTTCGCTTTGATTTCACTGCAACTCATCCCAATGGCTACAAATTTGCCCCATCACCTGCCTGTCTTTCCTGACATCTTTACTGCTCACTATCTTAGATTTATTTCTGTTTTCACCTTCCTCCGCTCTGTCATTCCGGTTCCCATCTCCCTGCCAAATTAGTTTAAACCCTCCCTAACAGCTCTATTAAACTTTCCCGCCAGGATATTGGTCCCCTTCAGGTTCAGGTGTAACCTGTCCTTTTTGAACAGGTCATACTTCCCCCAGAAGAGATCCCAATTATCCAAGAATCTGAAGCCCTGCTCCCTACACCAGTCTCTCAGCCACGCATTCATCTGCCTGATCCTACTATTCTTGACCTCGCTAGCACGTGGCACAGGTAGCAATCCCAAGATTACTACTCTGGAGGTCCTGCTTCTTAGCTTCCTTCTTAACTCCTGGAAATCTCTCTTCAGGACCTCCTCCCTTGTCCTACCTATGTCATTGGTACCAACATGTACCAAGACAACTGGCTGCTCACTCTCCCCTTTCAGAATATTCAGGACCCGATCCGAGACATCCCGTACCCTGGCACCTGGGAGGCAACACACTATGCAGGTATCTCTATCAGGCTCACAGAATCTCCTGTCCGTTCCCCTGACTATGGAATCCCCTATAACTACCGCATTCCTCTTCTTCCTCCTTCCCACCTGCACAACAACGCCAACATCAGTGTCAGAGACCCAGTCACTGTGGGCGTCCCTTGTCAGGTCATCCCCCTCAACAGCATCCAGAACGAGATATTTGTTGCTGAGGGGGACAGCCACAGGTGTGCTCTCCACTATCCGGGCATTTCCCTTCCCTCTCTTGACAGTGACCCAGCTTTCTGACCCCTTTGCCTAGGGATGACTACCTCCCTGTAGCTCCTGTCTATCACCTCTTCACTTTCCCTGATAAGCAGTAGGTCATCAAGCTGCAGCTCCAGATCCCTAACACGGTCTCTGAGGAGCTGCATCTCGGTGCACCTGGCGCAGATGTGGCCATCAGGGAGGCTGGAGGTCTTCCAGAATTCCCACATCTGACACCCTGAACGAAGCACGAACCCTGCAGCCATGCTATCTAATTCTACAGGAATGAAACAGGAAAAATAAGTCTACTCACCCACTTACCTCGCCAAACAAACTAACTTTTTAAACCGTTAGCTCATACCGTTAGCTGTGTGAGACCTGGTGTTCTTGTCTGTCCGGGCCGATTAGTGAAGGGGGGGTGGGGAGGAGCAAAAAAAGAGTTGGTGCTTCGCTCTCGCCTCTTCCCGTTTACCGTCGAAGCCTGTTGAAGCCAAAGCCCTACACTCTGCTCCCACTCACTCCGCTGCCCACTTCAACAGCTGCCCGCTGTATAGGGTGGTCTCCTTTTTAAACTCTCCACGCTGTCCTGTTGACGTCACACGCCTGTGCAGTCTCATCCTGCTTGCACTCGAAGAAGTTTTTAAATAAAAACTGCCTTCCTTCAGAATTCAGCTCCCATGACGCTCTGTAGTCCCGATCCAAAAGACAGCCATTGGCAGCAACCTGCCTTTTTAAACTCTCCGCGCTGTCCTGTTGACGTCAAGCGCCTGCGCAGTCTCGTCCTTCTTGTGCTCGAAGAAGTTTTTTAAAAAACTGCCTTCCTTCAGAATTCAGCTCCCACGACGCTCTGTAGTCCCGATCCAAAAAAACTCTCTATTACCTGATTCTTCCTATTCCCCTTTCTAACTGTGACCCAGTTGTCTGCTTCCCATGGCCCCGGTGTGACCACCTGCCTGTAACTCCTCACTCTCCCTGACCAGACGAAGGTCATCGAGCTGCAGCTCCAGTTCCCTAACGTGGTCCCTTAGGAGCTGCATCTCGGCGCACCTGGCGCAGATGTGGACGTCTGGGAGGCTGGGAGACTCCACTACCTCCCACATCCGGCACCGAGAACAACAAGCTGCCCTCACACTCATACTTCTCCCTCTCCTATACACACTAGGCGTGTTACTGTATACCCTGGGTGTGTTCCTGTATATCCCTGGTGTGTTACTGTATATTCTGTGTGTGTTACTGTATATCCTCAGTGTGTTACAGTATATCCCTGGTGTTACTGTATATCCTGGGTAGGTTACTGTATATATCCCAGGTACATTAATGTATACCTATATGTGTTACTGTCTATCCAAGGTTTGTTACTCTATATCCCAGCTGTTACTGTATATTCTGGGAATGTTACCATATACCCAGGGTGGGTTACTGTATATCCCAGAAATGTTACTGGGTATCCCAGGTTTGTTACTGTATATCCTGTGTGTGTTACTGATTATCCTGGGTGTGTTACTGTATATCTTGGGTGTGTTACTGAATATCCTGTGTGCATTACTGTATATCCTATGTATGTTACTGTATATTCCGGCTGTGTTGTTGTATATACAGTGTGTGTATATACTGTACTGTATATCCTGGGTTTCTTACTGTATATCCTGGTTGTGTTACTGTATATCCTGTGTGTTACTGTATATCCCAGGCGTATTACTGTACATCCTGGGTGTGTTACTGTATACTGTATATCCCTGGTTTGTTACTGTATATCCTCAGTGTGTTACTGTATTTCCTGGGTTTGTTACTGTATATCCTATGTGTTTTTCTGTATATCCCAGGTATGTTACTGTGTATCCAGGATGTGTTACTGTATACCTTCTGTGTGTTACTGTACATCCTGTGTGTGTTCTTGCATATCCTGTATGTTACTGTATATCCCGGGTGTGTTACTGTAGATTCCAGTTGTGTTACTGTATGTCCAGTGTGTTACTGTATATCCTGGGTTTCTTACTGTATACCCCAGGATTGTTACTGTATATCTTGATGTGTTACTGTATATCCCGGGTGTGTTACTGTATATCCTCTGTGTGTTACTGCATATACCGATGCGTTACTGTACAGCCTGTGTGTGTTGTTGTACAACCTGGGAGTATTACTGAATATCACAGGTTTGTTACTGTATATCCTGGCTGTTTTATTTTATATCGCAGATGTGTTACTGCCAATGCAAGGTTGTCCTGTATATCCCTGATATTGTTACTGTATACACCAGGTGTGTTACTGTGTATCCCATGTGTGTTACTCCGTATCCTGGGTATGATGTTGTACAATCTAGGTATGTTACTGTATATCCCGGGTGTATTACTGTATATCTTAGGTGTGTTACTGTATATCATGTCTGTTGCTGTATATCCTGTGTGTTCTTGCATATCCTGTGTGTTACTGTATTTCCCAGGTGTGTTACTGTATAACCTGTGTGTGACTGTATATCCTGGGTTTGTTACTGTATATCCAGTTTGTGTTACTGTATACCCTGGGTTTTCTTACTGTATATCCTGTGTGTTACTGTATATCCTCTGTGTCTTACTGTATATCCTGTGTGTGTTACTGTATATCCTCTGTGTGCTACTGTGTATCCCGATGTGTTACTGTACAGCCCGTGTGTGTTACTGTATATCCTGGTGTGTTACTGTATATTCTGTGTGTGTTACTGTATATCCTGGGTGTATTTTTTTAGATTATGAAGACACACAGTCCTCTTTTATTGTCATTTAGTAATCCATGCATTAAGAAATGATACAATATTTCCTCCGGTGTGATATCACAAAACACAGGATAGACCAAGACTGAAAAAACTAACAAAACCACATAATTATAACATATAGTTACAACAGTGCAACAATACCATAACTTGATGAAGTCCATGAGCACAGTAAAAAGTTCAAAGTCTCTCAAACATCCCACATCTCACGCAGACGGGAGAAGAAAGAAAAACTCTCCCTGCCATGCCCGACCACAGTCCGATTCTGAGTCATCCAAGAACTTCGAGCCTCCGATCAGCTCTCCGACACCGAGTACCCAGCACCATCTCTATCCGAACGATTCGACCTCAGTCTCAGTCACCAACAGCAGGCTAAGCCGGGGACTTTGAGGCCTTCCCTCGGAAGATTCTCGATCGCGCAGTAACAACAGCAGTGAACAGGTGTTTTAGAAATTTCTCCAGATGTTCCTCTGCGTTTTCACGTCTGTCTCCATCAAATCAGAATTGTCCACGGCCCCTATTTAATGGATACGATATCATTTTCCCTGGAGGGCTGCGCACGCACGGCGCACTGCACTCTCTCCTCCTGCATTATTACTGTATATCCCGGGTTTGTTACTGTACATCACAGGTTTGTTACTGTATATCCCGGGTGTGTTACTGTATATTACTGTACATCACAGGTTTGTTACTGTATATCCCACGTGTGTTGCTGTATATCCTGTGTGTACTCTTGCATATCCTGTGTGTTACTGTATATCCTGTGTGTGTTCTTGAATATCCTGTGTGTTACTGTACAGCCGTATGTATAACTGTATATCATGGGTGTGTTACTGTATATCCTGTGTGTGTTCTTGCATATCCTGTGTGTTGCTGTATTTCCCAGGTATGTTACTTATATCCTGTGTTTGTTACTGTAAAACCCCACATGTGTTACTGTATATTCCCACCTGTGTTATTGTATATCCTCGGTATGTTACTGCATACCCTCTGTGTGTTACTGTATATCCTGGGTGTGTTACTGTATGTCCTGTATTTATCACTGTATATCTTCTGTGTATTACTGTATATCCGCTGTATGTTACTGTATACCCTCTGTGTGTTACTGTTTATCCCCTGTGTGTTACTATATGTCCTGTATGTGTTACTGTATATCCAGTGTGTTTTACTGTACATCCTGTATGTCTTACTGTATATCCAGTGTGTTTTACTGTATATCCTCTGTGTGTTACTGTATATCCTTGTGTGTTCTTGCATATCCTGTATGTTACTATATATCCCAGGTGTGTTTCTATATATCACAGGTTTGTTACTGTATATCCCGGGTATGTTACTGTTTATCCCAGGTTTGTTAATGTATAACCCTGCATGTGTTACTGCATGTTCCCACGTGTGTTATTGTATATAATCTGTATGTTACTGTATATCCTGTGTTACTGTATATTAGATTAGATTAGATTATGAGGACACGCAGTCCTCTTTTATTGTCATTTAGTAATGCATGCATTAAGAAATGATACAATATTCCTCCGGTGTGATATCACAGAAACACAGGACAGACCAAGACTGAAAGACTAATAAAAACCACATAATTATAACATACAGTTACAACAGTGCAACAATACCATAACTTGATGAAGAACAGGCCATGGCACAGTAAAAAAGTTAAAAGTCTCTCGAAAGTCCCACATCTCACGCAGACGGGAGAAGGAAGAAGATTCTCCCTGCCATGCCCGACCACAGTCCAACTCTGAGTCGTCCGAAAACTTCGAGCTCTGATCAGCCCTCCGACAGCGAGTACCGAGTGCCATCTCTGCCGAACACTTCGACCTCAGCTTCGGTCACCAGCAGCAGGCAAAGCCGGGGATTTTGGGGCCTTCTCTCCGGAGATTCTTG
Source organism: Mobula hypostoma (assembly GCF_963921235.1). Taxonomy (NCBI): domain Eukaryota; kingdom Metazoa; phylum Chordata; class Chondrichthyes; order Myliobatiformes; family Myliobatidae; genus Mobula; species Mobula hypostoma. Next base: position 6,017,044 of record NC_086118.1, on the reverse strand, counting down.
ATTGCACAGTAGCAGCAGCAGTGAACCGGGCATTTCAGAAATTTCACCAGATGTTCCTCTGCTTCTCACGTCTGTCTCCATCAATTCAGAATTCTGCATGGCGTTCTACTTACAAATACAATATCATTTCACCGGAGAGCTGTACGCGCTGCGTCGCACCACCATCTTCTCCTCCTGCATCTATATCTGGGGTGAGTTACTGTATATCCAGCGTGTATTACTGTTTATCCTCTGTGTGTTACTATATGTCCTGTGTGTGTTACTGTATATCCTGTGAGTGTTACTGCATATCCTGTGCGCTCTATATATCCTCTGTGTGTTACTGCATATCCTGGCTGTATTACTTTATATTGCAGGTGTGTTACTGTCTATCCAAGGCTGTCCTGTATAACTCTGATAATGTTACTGTATACCCCAGGTATGTTACTGTGTATCCCATATGTGCTACTGTATATCCCTGGTGTGTTTGTTACTGTATATCCTGTCTGTGTTACTGTATATCATGGGTGTGTTACTGTATATCATGGGTGTGTTACTGTATATCCTGGGTGTGTTACTATATATCCCAGGTGTGTTATTGTATATCACAGGTGTGTTACTGTATACCCTGGGTATGACATTGTATATCCTAGGTATGTTACTGTATATCCCAGGTGTGTTACTGTATATCCTGGCTGTTTTATTTTATATCACAGGTGTGTTACTGTGTATCCCATGTGTGTTACTCTGTATCCTGGGTATGATATTGTATATCCTAGATATATTACTGTATATCCCATGTATGTTACTGTATATTCTGTGTGTTACTGTATATCCCGGCTGTGTTACTGTATATCCTCTGTGAGTTAATGTATATCCTGGGTATGTTACTATGTATCATGGCTGTGTTACTGTATATCCCGGGTGTGTTTGTTACTGTATATCCTCTCTGTGTTACTGTATATCCTGGGTGTGTTACTGTATATCCCACACGTGTTACTGTATATCCTGTCTGTGTTACTGTATATCACGGGTGTGTTACTGTATATCCCACGGGTTACTGTATATCCCATGTGTGTTACTGTATAGCCTGTGTGTATTACTGTATAGCCTGTGTTACTGTAAATCCTGGGTGTGTTACTGTATATCCCACATGTGTTACTGTATAGCCTGGGTGTATTACTGTATATCCTGGATGTGTTACTGTATATCCCATGTGTGTTACTGTATAGCCTGTGTGTAGTACTGTATAGCCTGTGTTACCGTATATCCTGGGTGTGTTACTGTATAGCCTGGGTGTATTACTGTATATCTTGGGTGTGTTACTGTATATCCCATGTGTATTACTGTATATCCTGTGTGTGTTACTGTATATCCTGGGTTTGTTACTGTATATCCCAGGTGTGTTATTGTACATCCCAGTTATATTTGCGAACGACGATAAACATGAACTTGAACTTGAGCACTCATTGGGAAGTAATGTTGGCTCATCTCTCTGTCACCTGGGAGATGGATTATTCTGAAACAATGTTCTGTATTTCTTGAAATACCATAAGTGGGAACATTCTCTCAGCATTCATCCTGAGAAGCTTCTGTGATTTAATAAGATCACCTCTCACTCTTCTAAATCGCACCCTTTCTTCATACACCAACTCCTTCAAGCCAGGTGCTGACCCAGTGAACCTTCCTTCACTATTGAGGTCAAAACTGCTCTCAGCAAATCAAAAGTATGGAGGAGCTTGGCATGTCAAGTAGAATCTTTAGAAATGGACAGTAATGTATCAGGTCGACACCTATCATCAGGATTGATGAAGGGATGGTCCAGAAAAATGCTTCCTGACCTGCTGAGTTCCTCCAACAGCTCATTGTTCATTCCAGTTTCCAACATCTGCAGTCTCTTAGCAATATGCGTATTCTCTGAACTGCTCTACAACAGAAACCATTGCATCTGTCACGCACCTGGCCCTGACACACCCAGAAAGCAAGGAAACTATCAGACTACTGTTTCCGGATTTCAGTTCAGTGTTCAACATAGACCTTGGCAAACAAACTCCTACTCCGCAGTCTAAATACACCACTGTGTAATTAGTGTTGGACTTCCTACCAACAGACCTCGGATAGTCAGGATGTACAACTGCTCCCTTATCAAGGATGAGCACACTTCTCTACAAGGGTGTTCCCACAGGGCTCTGTGCTAACCCCTACTCCCAAGGCTTTGTGCTGAGCAACCCCCTCCCCCCCCAGGGCTGTGTGCTGAACCAACACCCCACCCCCGGGCTATGCTGAGCCTTCCCTCCCAAGACTGTGTGCTGAGCCCCCCTTTCCAGGGCTGTGTGCTGAGACAGTCATGGAGCCTGATGTCTGCAGGCCACAAATGCAGTCAGATCAGTGCTGAAGCAAGTGAAGCTAGTCCAGTAACAGCGAGAAGTGAGGGAGATGAGTCAAACACAGGCTCATTTTGGGCATTTTGGCTGACACTGAGTTGTGAGCTAAACATCGATTCACCCTCAGCCTCGACACCTTAACCTTTTTAATCTGGATTTAGTCGTCATGTTGTGTGGCGGAAGTCTGTGCGACAACTACATATTCACCCACCAAGTGATAGTTCATCAATGCCTTTCTGCCTTGCCTTAGTGATCTGACCAAGTTTAACCCCATTAAGACACCTAACACTTCCTATTTAATGATAACTTATTCCAGAATTTCAACATACCCCACCCCCTCCAAAATTTTCCATCTTAAATGTGCTTATTTAAAGCTTCACCTATATCCTTTGGCTCTAGGCACAGATTACCCATTTGATCCTTCGGAGCAGAGGCTCCCCAGCTGGGCTCCATAGACCCCTCGGTTAAATTGGAAGGCTCTATGGCATCAAAACGTTGGGAGCCCCTGGTTTAAAGAGTTAAGGAGTATTTTGAATAGAGGTAGAAATTGTCTTAAAAGATTGGGGATTGAGAGCGACAGGGGTCTGGCACAGAGTTTTTGAGACCTGTCATAGATCAACTATGATAATATAAAAGGTGGGATAGGCTTATCTATGAGTGTCAGCTCATTTCCATCACTCCTGCACCTTCCGGTGATTTATCTGCATATCCACATTTTGTTTTACACCCCCATCACATGTAAAGCTTCTATAACCTTGTATGTTGAGTTGACAGTCCTCCCCTTCTTTGAAGCATAACTCTGTGGTAATAACAATATCACATTACCATGATCAATCCTGCTTTCATTAGACTCATTGCATTAAAATAGATGCGGTTTGCCTTATTATATGCATGTCTCCTCTGCCTTTTGGATTAGCTCCTTCTATGATCGATGGTGCCTTCCCCTGACTGTACACCTACTCACTGTTCCATCCCCTGCAAAAGTAATTTGAACCTTCCCCACTGGCACTAACAAAACTCCTTAGGAGGGAATGCAATGGCTGGAATGTCAGTGTGAGAGTGTTTTAGAAACAATGTTGCATCTTACTCCTGGGAATCTAACTCCAATCAGAGGATTGTTACTAATCTTCAACCATCAGGCTCTTGAACAAAAGGGGTAACTTCACTTAGGTTCCCTTGTTCCATCGTTGAAATGTTCCCACAACCAATGGACTCACTTTCAAGGACTCTTCGTCTCATGTTCTCAACATTTATTGCTTATTTATTTATATTATTATTTCTTTCTTTTGGCATTGCACTGTTTGTTGTCTCCTGCACTCTGGTTGAACACCCTAGTTGGGCGGCCATTCATTGATTCTGCTGTAGTTACTGCTGAAGTGATCTCTGTCCCAGAGGCCGATGTTAGGCTGTCTTTAAAGAGAGTGAACCCTTGCAAGGCAGAAGGTCCTGATGGCGTACCTGAAAGGCTCTGAAAACCTGTGCCAACCAACTGGCGGGAGTACTCAAGGACATTTTCAACTTCTCACTGCTATGGGCAGAAGTTCCCACTTGCTTCAAAAAGACAACAATTATACCAGTGCCTAAGAAGAATAATGTGAGCTGCCTTAACAACTATCACCTGGTAGCACTCACATCAACAGTAATGAAATGCTTTGAGAGTTGGTCATGACTAGACTGAACTCCTGCCTCAGCAAGGACCTGGACCCATTGCAATTTGCCTATTGCCTCAATGGCTCTCCACACGGCTTTAGACCACCTGGACAACACAAACACCTATGTCAGGATGCTGTTCATCAACTATAGTTCAGCATTTAATACAATCATTCCCACAATTGTGATTGAGAAGTTGCAGAACCTGGGCCTCTGTACCTCCCTCTGCAATTGTATCCTTGACTTCCTAACTGGAAGATCATTATCTGTGCGGATTTGTGATAACATATCCTCCTTGCTGACGATCAACAGGGGTGTGGGCTTAGCCCACTGCTCTTGCTTTCTATATACACATGACTGTGTGGCTAGGCAAGTACCATCTATAAATTTGCTGACGATACAACCATTGTTGGTAGAATCTCAGGTGGTGATGAGAGAGTGTACAGGAGTGAGATATGCCAACTAGTGGAGTGGTGCTACAGCAACAACCTGGCACTCAAGGTCAGTAAGATGAAAGAGCTGATTGTGGACTTCAGGAAAGGTAAGATGAAGGAACGCATACCAATCCTCATAGAAGGATCAGAAGTGGAGAGAGTGAGCAGTTTCAAGTTCCTGGATGTCAAAATCTCTGAGGATATAGCCTGGTCCCAACATATCGATGTAGTTATAAAGAAGGCAAGGCAACGTCTATACTTCATTAGGAGTTTGAAGAGATTTGGCATGTCAACAAATACACTCAAAAACTTCTATAGTTGTACCATGGAGAGCATTAGTGAGTATGCCCACAAGAAAATTAATCTCAGGGTTGTATTTTGATAATGAAATTTACTTTGAATTTGTACTTTGGAACTGGTAAGTGTAGAACAAAAACAGAGGTACAAAATCCTAAAGTCCCACAACATTAGGTTCAAGAACAGCTACATTCCTTAACCAATGACCCTTTAACCAACTTGCACAGCTCAAATCCCTTCCTCAGTACATCATCACTGTGAGTACTTTAATCACAACAGAATCAGGGGGTTTCTTTTGTTCTAATTATGTTCTTCCTTGTACTTTCATATATTTAATTTATACCTTTTTGTGAATGTTATATTTCTAAAACTATGTGTGTGTGCTGCTGCTGCAAATACATTTTCCAAAGCACCTGTGCAGACTACAATAAACCCAACATTCGGCAATCTATCTCAGCTATTCCAATTCATTTGCTATGGGGCAAGGTCAATGCGGCAGATCCAGTCTATCTTTTGAACTTTAGTGAACTACAGTACTGCACTACTGAAAGTTTGCAGTTTAGTCTATAGAGAAACATTTATCTGCATGGTAGCATAGTGGTTAGCACAATGCTTTAGAGTACCAGCGAATTCCCGTCGCTGTCTGTAAAGAATTTGTACATTCTCCCCCGATCACATGGGTCTCCTCATACAGTCCACAGACCTACTGTTTGATAGGCTAATTGGTCATTGTAAATATTCCTGTGATTAGGCGAGGGTTAAATCGGTGGTTGCAGGGTGGCGCAGCTCGAAGGGCCAGAAAGACCTATTCCACACCATATCTCAACAAACAAATAAACTTTAAAAAAAATCAACATCATGCAATCATGTGATTTCATTAAGGATCCTTACTGATTTTTTCAAACTGTTCAAATATAAAATTCATTCATAATTAAAAATAAAAACAAAAAAGAAAAAATGCAAAACTTTTCCGTACATGGTCTTTCCATTCAGTGCTGTTCATTGGGTATTTTTACAGACCATAGCACCATTGCCACACATGCACCCCACCCCAGGGTGATCAAACATTTCAACATCTTAAGGGCTTCCCCACCCGATTCAGTCCACCTATATACAGTCACACTTTAAGGATACTGACATATACTAGTAAATCAGATTGATGAAAGATCCTTCTAGTGGTTTGATATAGGAGCAGTTCAGAATCCTACGCCCAGACACTTTCCTGTGGTCTTCCTTGACTTGCAGCCAGTTCTCAGTCTGTTGTCCAGAAGCTAAACCAGGTAACTGGATCAGAGTTACAATTATTGCAGTCTCCCATATGGAACAACATGCTGAAGCTGTGCAGGAGGTCTGACCCAAACGCAGAGCAGCGGAAACAATTTGGCAGTGAGCGAATACTTTAATAATAAACTGTAAAATAACCAGCCACAAGGGGCCTCAAAACAAGAGAGAACGGATACTCAACCATTAGACCATTCAGCCCATCGAGTCTGCTTCGCCATTTCATCATGGCTGAATCTCGAACCCATTCAACCCCATACACCTACCCTCTTGCCATATCCCTTGATGCTCTGACCAATCAGGAATCTATTAACACCCGCTTTAAATATACCCATGGAATGGCAATTATGGCAGCGTGTGGCAGGGCATTCCACATATTCATCACTCTTTGGCTAAAATACTTACTCCTTACTTCTGCTCTAAAAAGTCGCCCCCAGTTTTGAGGCTGGGCCCTCTAGTTCAGGATACCCCCACCAGAGGAAACATCCTCTCCACTTCCACCTTATCTCGTCCTTTCAACATTCAGTACGTTTCAATGAGATCCCTATGCATTCTTCTAAATTCCAGTGAGTACAGGCCCAAAGCTGCCAGGCGCTGCTCATATGTTAACCCCTTCATTCTCAGAATCAGGAGGAGGAGGAGATGGTGGGGCGACGCAGCGCACGCAGCCACTTCGGTGGTGATGGCTGTTATTTGTCAAGTAGGGGACCGTGCACAATTCTGATTTGATGGAGACAGACGTAAGAGTATGGAAGAACATCTGGAGAAACTGCTGAAATGCCCGCTTTGCTGGCGCTGTTACTGTGTGGTCCGGAATCTCCGAAGGAGAAGGCCCTGAATCCTCGGCTTTGCTTGTTTCAGCGGCCTGGTGAGGTCAAAGGCGCTTGGCAGAGGATGGCGCTCAGGAGGTTGTATCGGAGGGGCTGGTCAGAGGCTCGAAGTTTTTGGACGGACAGACTCAGTGTCGGCTGTGGTCGGGAGCTTCCAATGCATCGGCAGTTGTCGGTGCCTGGAGGTTTATGGCAGGGAGTTTCTCCCTTTTGCTGCCTGCTATCGGGGACTCGGGAGTCGATCGACTCGGGGCTTTGAGACTTTTTTTAACCATGCCCATGCTCTGTTCTTTATCAAATTATGGTATTGTTTTGCACTGCTGTAACTATATGCTATAGTTATGTGGTTCTGACAGTGTTAGTCTTTGGTTTGTCCTGTTTTTCTGTGATATCACTCTGGAGGAACATTGTATCATTTCTTAATGCATGCATGCATTTCTAAATGACAATAAACAAGGACTGAGTGTTCTCATAATCTAATCATCCTCGTGAACCTCCCCTGGACTCTCTCCAATGATAATACATTCTTTCTGGGACAAGGGGCCCAAAACTGTTGACAATATGCCAACTGTGGGCTGAGTAGTGTCTTATAAAACCTCAGCATTATCTCCTTGTTTGTGTATTCTATTCCCCTTGAAATAAATGCCGACATTACATTTGCCTTCTTTACCACAGAGTCAACCTGTAAATTAACCTTCTGAGAGTCTTGCATGAGGACTTCTAAGTCCCTCTGCACCTCTGATGTTTGAATTTTCTCCCCATTTAGATAACAGTCTGCACTATTGTTCCTTTTACCAAAATGCATTATCATACATTTCCCAACACTGAATTCTATCTGCCACTTTTCAAAGATTTCAAGGGTACATTTAACGTTAGAGAAATGTATACAATATACATCGTGAACAAAACACCACATCAAAGTTGCTGGAGAATGCAGCAGGCCAGGCAACATCTCTAGGAAGAGGTACAGTTGATGTTTCGGGCCGAGACTCTTCGTCAGGACTAACTGAAAGAAGAGCTAGTAAGAGATTTGAAATCACTTTCATACATTCCAGAGATGCTGCCTGGCCTGCTGCATTCACCAGCAACTTTTATGTGTGTTGCTTGAAATTCCAGCATCTGCAGATTTCTTCGTGTTTGCAAATATACATCCTGAAATGCTTTTTCTTTGCAACCATCCATGAAAACAGAGGAGTGCCCCAAAGAATGAATGACAGTTAAATGTTAGAACACCAAAGCTCCCCCAGCTCCCCCCTCCGATGCGTAAGTAGCAACAAGCACAACTCCCCCCCACCATCAAAAAAAAGCATAGAGCACAAGTGTAGAGCAAAGGGGAGGGAGAGAACGTCGACTCAGACCATGAGAGACCTGCGTCGGGCATTTTCATGTCTTACAAGGTGCAGTTTGGAAGTCTGTGTGGGGCGCCACTCCTCTCACAGACACTAGAGCAATATGTGGTTAAGTGCCTTGCTCAAGGGCACAAACACGCTGCCACAGCTGAGGCTCGAACTAGCGACCTTCAGCAAAAGCGACAGCAAAGACACAGACTTGCAGTACTGCAAAGACTACATCGTTCACCCGGTATTCAACATACCATAGGCTCTCTCTCTCCCTAATAAGGGAGAAAGAGATGTCTCCGTTTCACAGCGAGAAGGGAGACACAACAAACAACGTGTTGGTTTACGATGTTAAAAATCCATTGTGTGGCTTTTTTCGAGCTCTGTGCCCAAAGATCTCAGGTCTCTGGTCACACAGCCAAAGATGTTCCAGCTCCCACAACACACCCGTTCGGGACACTGACATTCAATCTGCCCGTCTCCAGAGCCCCGAGATCCTAGGCCTCCAAAGGCGAGCTGAACTCTTAGGCCGAACTCTTGGCATACCGAACAACAGCCAGTTGTGTAACCTCGAGAGCTGTAGTCAGCCCATAACTCCAGGTCAGGGTCTTCAAAAGAACCCTAAAAGGGGAAAATAGAGATATTAAAGATGGAAATAGAGCTGTTTCTGAAGATGCAAGCAAAGGAGTGGCCGTTTGGTGCCATCAACACCACTCCTTTTTTGCCCATTATTTCAATTTGTCTAAGTCCTGCTGCAATCACATTGCTTCCTCAGCACTATCTACCCCTTCACCTATTTTCATATCAACCGTAAACTTTGCCACAAAAAGCATCAACTCCACTATCTAATAGATGCCAAGATCCAGGATGTCTCAGACCAATTGCAGGGCATCCTCAAGGGAGAAGGTGATCAGCTAGAGGTGGTGGTGCATGTCGGCACAAACAACATCGGGAAGAAGAGGAGAGACATTTTGCAGCCTGACTTCAGAGAACTCGGAAGAAGGTTGAAAAGCAGGACCTCCGGGGTGGTTATCTCCGGTTTGCTTCCAATTCCTTGTGCTGGAGAGGACAGGAACAGGGAGATAGGGGATCTGAATGTGTGGCTGAGGAGCTGGTGCGGGAAGCAGGGATTTAGATTCTTGGACCACTGGGATCTGTTTTGAGGTAAGGATGAATTGTACAGAAGGGACGGGTTGCACCTTAACAGGCGGGGGACCAGCATTCTAGCAGGCAGGTTTGCCACTGCTACACGGGTGTGTTTAAACTAAGTAGTGGGGGGGAGGGGACGAACTGGAAATATAAGAATGGAGTTAAAGGGAAAGAGAGAATAAGAAAAGTCAAGAAAGACAACAGAATTAAAGGGGCAGAAAGCTCAGAAAGGGATCAGAGAGTATGGCCAAGTGCAATAGGAATCTATATGAAAGGTGAGGGGAATAAAAGCATTACTTTAAAAGGATTAGAAGTATTATATATGAATGCATGGAGTCTAAGAAATAAAGTGGATGAGCTTGAGGCTCAGTTGGAAATTGGCAAGTATGATGTTGTAGGAATAACAGAGACATGGCTGCAAGAGTACCAGGGCTGGGAGATGAATATTCAGTTATATACATCCTATCGAAAGGACAGACAGGTTGGCAGAGGGGGTGGGGTGGTTCTGTTGGTGAGGAATGAAATTCAGTCACTTGTGAGGGGAGACATAGAATTAGGAGAGGTAGAGTCAGTATGGATAGAACTGGGAAACTGTAAGGGCAAAAAGACCCTGGTGGGAGTTATCTACAGGCCCCAAACAGTAGCATGCAAGTTAAATCAAGAGTTAAAATTGGCATGTCGCAAAGTTAATACTACGGTTGTTATGAGGGATTTCAACATGCAGGTAGACTGGGAAAATCAGATTGGTAGTGGACCCCAAGAAAGGGAGTTTGTGGAATGCCTAAGAGATGGATTCTTAGAGCTGCTTGTATTAGAGTCTACCAGGGAGAAGGCAATTCTGGATTTAGTGTTGTGTAATGAGCCAGATTTGAAAAGGGAACTTGAGGTAAAGGAGACACTAGGAGATAGTGACCATAATATGATAAGTTTTAATCTACAATTTGAGAGGGAGAAGGGAAGATCAGAAGTGTCAGTATTACAGTTGAACAAAGGGGACTATGGACCCATGAGGGAGGAGCTGGCCACAGTTGACTGGAAAGATACCCTAGCAGGGATGACAGTGGAACAACAATGGCAGGTATTTCTGGGAATAATATAGAAGGTGCAGGATCAGTTCATTCCAAAGAGGAAGAAAGATTCTAAGGGGAGTAAGGGGCGACCGTGGATGACAAGGGAAGTCAAGGACGGTATAAAAATAAAAGAGAGGAAGTATAACATAGCAAGGATGAGCGGGAAGCCAGAGGATTGGGAGACTTTTAAGGAGCAACAGAAGATAACTAAAAAGGCAATAAGGGGGGAAAAAGATGAGGTACGAAGGTAAGCTAGCCAAGAATATAAAGGAGGATAGTAAAAGCTTCTTTAGGTATGTGAAGAGGAAAAAATTAGCTAAGACCAAATATGGGCCCTTGAAGATAGAAATGGATGAAATTATTATGGGGAACAAGGAAATGGCAGATGAGCTGAACAGGTACTTTGGATCTGTCTTCACTAGGGAAGACACAAACAATCTCCTAGATGTAATATTGGCCAGAGGACCTAGGGTAACGGAGGAACTGAAGGAAATTCGCGTCAGGCAGAAAATGGTGCTGGATAGACTGATGGGACTGAAGGCTGATAAATCCCCAGGGCCTGATGGTCTGCATCCCAGGGTACTTAAGGAGGTGGCTCTAGAAATCGTGGATGCATTGGTAATCATTTTCCAATGTTCTATAGATTCAGGATCAGTTCCTGTGGATTGGAGAGTAGCTAATGTTATCCCACTTTTTAAGAAAGGAGGGAGAGAGAAAACAGGCAATTATAGATTAGTTAGTCTGACATCAGTGGTGGGGAAGATGCTGGAGTCAGTTATAAAAGATGAAATAGCGGCATATTTGGATAGCAGTAGCAGGATAGGTCCAGGTCAGCATGGATTTACAAAGGGGAAATCATGTTTGACTAATCTTCTGGAATTTTTAGAGAATATAACTATGAAAATGGACATGGGAAAGCCAGTGGATGTAGTGTACCTGGACTTTCAGAAAGCCTTTGATAAGGTCCCACATAGGAGGTTAGTGGGCAAAATTAAAGCAAATGGTATTGAGGGTAGGGTACTGATATGGATAGAAAATTGGTTTGCAGACAGCAAACAAAGGGTAGGGATTAATGGGTCCTTTACAGAATGGCAGGCAGTGACTAGTAGAGTACCGCAAGGCTCAGTGCTGGGACCGCAGCTATTTACAATACATATTAATGATTTAGATGAAGGGGTTAAAAGTAACGTTAGCAAATTTGCAGATGACATGAAGCTGGGTGGCAGTGTGAAATGTGAGGAGGATGTTATGAGAATGCATTGAGTGGGCAGATGCATGGCAGATGCAGTTTAATGTGGATAAATGTGACGTTATCCACTTTGGTGGCAAGAACAGGAAGGCAGATTACTACCTGAATGTTGTCAAGTTAGGAAAAGGGGAAGTACAACGAGATCCGGGTGTCCTTGTTCATCAGTCACTGTAAGTAAGCATGCAGGTACAGCAGGCAATGAAGAAAGCTAACGGCATGTTGGCCTTCATAACAAGGGGAGTTGAGTATAGGAGCAAAGAGGTCTTTCTGCAGCTCTACAGAGCCCTGGTGTGATCGTATTGTGTATTGTGTACACCTGGAGTATTGTGTACAGTTTTGGTCTCCAAATTTGAGGAAGGACATTCTTGCTATGGAGGGAGTGCAGCTTAGGTTCACTGGGTTAATTCCAGGGATGGCGGGAATGTCATATGTTGAAAGATTGGAGCGACTGGGCTTGTATACACTGGAATTTAGAAGGATGAGAGGGGATCTGATTGAAACATATAAGATTATTAAGGGATTGGACACGTTAGAGGCAGGAAACACGTTCCCGATGTTGGGGGCGTCCAGAACCAGAGGCCACAGTTTAAGAATAAGGGATAGACCATTTAGAACGGAGTTGAGGAAAAACTTTTTCACACAAAGGGTTGTGGTTCTGTGGAATGCTTTGCCTCAGTAGGCAGTGGAGGCCAATTCTCTGGATTCTTTCAAGAGTTAGATAGAGCTCTTAAAAATAGCAGAGTCAAGGGATATGGGGAGAAGATAGGAAAGGGGTACTAATTGTGCATGATCAGCCATGATCACAGTGAATGGCAGTGCTGGCTCGAAGGGCTGAATAGCCTACTCCTGCACCTATTGTCTATTGTCTATTGTCTAAATCATTGACAAGCAATTTGAAAAGCAGCGGTCCCAGTACTGACCTGAGGAACACCACTAGTCACTGGCAGCCGACCAGAAAAGGTCCCCTTTATTCCCACTCACTACCTCCTGCCCATCAGCCATGCCTCTAACTATGCCAGTATATTTCCTGTAACACCATAAGATTTTATCTTGTTAAGCAGTCTAATGTGAAGCACTTTATCAAATGCCTTTTGAAAATCCTTATGACATCCTTTGCCTCTCCTTTGTCCTCCCTGCTCGTTCCTTCCTTGAAGAACTCTTATGGATTTGTCAGGCAAGATTTCCCTTTACAGAAATCATGCTGGCTTTGACTTTTTTAAATGTCAGTCTCCAAGTACCCTGAAACCTTGTCCTTAATAATGGAGTCCAACATTTTCCCAACCACTGAGGTTAGGCTAACTGGCCAATAATTTTCTTTCTTTTGTCTTCCTTCCTTCTTAAAGAGTGGAGTGACGATTGCAATTTTCCAGTCCTCTGGGACAATGCCAGAATCAAGTGATTCTTGAAAGATCATGACCAATGCATCTACTATCTCTTCAGCAACCTCTTTCTGGACTCTGGGATCTAGTCCATCTGATCCTGGTGACTTATCCACCTTAAGACCTTTGTGTCTGCCTAGCACATCTTCCTTTGTAATAGCACTGGCACTCATTCCTGCTCCCTGACATTCACGGACCTCTAGCATACAGCTGGTGTCTTCCACAGTAAAGACTGAAGTAAATTTCTTACTAAGTTCATCTGCCTTTTCTTTGTACTCCATTACTATCTCACTAGTATAATTTTCCAGTGGTCCAATATCAACTCTCACCTCCCTTTTCTTCTTTATATAACTGAAATCCTAATCAACCAGTATCCTCCTCCAATCCGCCTGGGCAAGCTCATTTCTCACACCCCTGTAATTCCCTTTATTTCATTGCAGAATTGATACATGAGTTATGCTTCTCCCTCTCAAACTGCAGTGTGAATTGAATTATATTACGATCATTGCCTCCTAAGCGTTCCTTTACGTTAAGCTGACTAATAAACTAATATTACACAGCACCTAATCTAAGATAGCCTTTCACCGAGTCGGCTCAAGCACAAGCTGCTCTAAAAAATGATCTCATAGTCATTCAACAAATTCCCTCTCTTGCAATCTGACACCAGCATGATTTTCCCAATCCCCCATTACAATTGTGACAATACCTTATTACATACCCTTTCCGGCTCCCTTTTCAATCTCAGCCCCACATCTTGGCTACTATTTAGAGGCCTATATATAATTCCTATAATGTTTTTTTTCATCCTTGCAGTTTCTTAACTGCACCCACAAAGATTTGACATTCTCTGACCCTATGTCGCTTCTTTTTAAATATGTAATTCCATCTCTTACCAATAGAGCCACATAACCACCTACACTTAACACGATAAGGCAACAAGGTAACTGAAAGCAAGGAGCAAATGGGTGAGGCTGGCTGTTTCATTTGAGTAAACAAAGACTGTGTTTGAGAGCTGGGTTTAAATAGGCTGCAGGTGATGAATTAGAAACAAGTGGCAGGTGACTCATAATAGCTGGGTGGAGACTGGGAGGAGCCTGCATGTGTAGGCCTGACAGGACCTCCACCACCCCCCACCCCTACAGCCATCCATTGGAGGCCCAGAACGATCCAAATGGCTATCGCGGAACTCTTTGATGAGTGATGGATCCATGACATCCCAAATCTCTCCTCTGGGCCAAACTGGCATCACAGAAAATCCAGGGATGGCCAGAGAGGGGAGAGGAGTGGTCTCAATGGAGTGCATGGTCACTGGCATGCACAGTACCTGCATTGTTAAGTGTATCGGCCAGAGCAGGTTTGTGCAGTAGGGCCAGTTAGGTTTGTTTCTCAAGTTCCAAAATGATCAGGGTGAGGATCTATGAGGATGGAATGATGGACTGAAGATTGATCTCCATTTCAGATGGATGAAACTGCCGTACCAGGGTACCTGCTTTAGTGTTTTTGGAGCCAGGTCGATAGGAGATGATGAAGTTAAACTGCTTATAGAAGAGGCTGCAGCGAGCCTGACATACATTGTGTCGGTGCGTCTGTTGAATGGACATGGGGTCAGTCCAGATCAGAAATGGCTTGGTGTTTTCCATCAGCCAATGTCTCCATTTCCCCAAAGCCCATTTTATGGTAAGAAGCTCTCTGTCTTCTAGTCCATAATGGTGCTGTGCAGAGTTGAACCTGTGCAAGAAGAAGGCACACGAGCATGTCTTTCCATCTAGTGCTCACTGGGAGAGGATGGCGCCAGAGCCCAGATGTGTCCACCTCTGCCACAAAAGGTCTGAAGGGCTTGGGATGATGGAGAGTGGGAGATGGTGAAGTATCCCTTGAGCTCCTCAAAAACGTCATCTGTGGCAGCAGAGTAGGTTATCCATGAGGTAGGAGATTCGGTGAACGAGGTGAGAGGACCAGCGATTTGCCTGTAGTTCCTGATGAAAAGGTGGTTGAAGTTGGAGAAGCCCAAGAATCACTATAGCTGCTTGGGGGAGGGCCATTCAACGATAGCTCACACTTCCGCAGTGTCCATGGTCACATTTGAGGTAAAAGTATGATAGGTAAAAGGAGGAGATGGCAGAGGTACTTAATGAATACTTTGCTTCAGTATTCACTACGGAAAAGGATCTTGGCAATTGTAGGAATAATTTACAGCGGACTGAAAAGCTTGAGCATGTAGATATTAAGAAAGAGGATGTACTGGAGCTTTTGGAAAGCATAAGTCACCGGGACCAGACGTGATATACCCCAGGCCACTGTGGGAGGTGAGGGAGGAGATTGCTGAGCATCTGGCGATGATCATTGCATCATCAATGGGGATGGGAGAGATTCCGGAGGATTGGAAGGTTGCAGGTGTCGTACCCTTATTCAAGACAGGGAATAGAGATAGCCCAGGAAATTATAGACCAGTGGGTCTTACTTCAGTGGTTGATAAATTGATGGAGAAGATCCTGAGAGATAGGATTTATGAACATTTGGAGAGGCATAATATGATTAGGAACAGTCAGCATAGCTTTGTGAAAGGCAGGTCATGCCTTACAAGCCTAATTGAAATTTTTGAGGATGTGACCAAACACATTGATGAAGGTAGAGCAGTAGATGTAGTGTATATGGATTTCAGCAAGGCATTTGATAAGGTACCCCATGCAAGGTATATTGAGAAAGTAAGGAGGCATGAGATGCAAGGGGACCTTGCTTTGTGGATCCAGAATTGGCTTACCCACAGAAGGTAAAGGGTGGTTGTAGACGAGTCATATTCTGCATGGAGGCAGGTGACCAGTGGTGTGCCTCAGGGATCTGTTCTGGGACCCCTACTCTTTCTGATTTTTATAAATGACCTGGATGAGGGATGTGTTAGTAAATTTGCTGATGACACAAAAGTTGGGGGTGTTGTGGGTAGTGTGAAGGACTGTTAGAGGTTACAGCGGGACATTGATAGGATGCAAAACTGGGCTGAGAAGTGGCAGAAGGAGTTCAATCCAGGTAAGTGTGAGGTGATTCATTTTGGCAGGTCAAATATGATGGCAGAATATAGTATTAATGGTAAGACTCTTGGCAGTGTGGAGGATCAGAGGTATCTTGGAGTCCGAGTCCATAGGACTCTCAAAGCTGCTGCTCAGGTTGACTATGTGGTTAAGAAGGCATACGGTGTATTGGCCTTCATCAACTGTGAGATTGAGTTCAAGAGCTGAGAAGTAATGTTTCAGCTATATAGAACCCTAGTCAGACCCCACTTGGAGTATTGTGCTCAGTTCTGTTCACCTCACTACAGGAAGGATGTGGAAACTATAGAAAGGGTGCAGAGGAGATTTACAAGGATGTTGCCTGGATTGGGGAGCATGCCTCATGAGAATAGGATGAATGAATTTGGCCTTTTCTCTTTGGAACGGCGGAGAATGAGAGGAGACCTGATAAAGGTGTATAAGATGATGAGAGGCATTGATATTGTGGATAGTCAGAGGCTTTTTCCCAGAGCTGAAATGGCTAACATGAGAGGGCACAGTTTTAAGGTGCTTGGAAGTAGGTACAGAGGAGATGTCAAGGGTAAGATTTTTATGCAGAGTGGTGAGTGCATGAATGGGCTGCCGGCGATGGTGGTGGAGGCGGAAACAATAGGGTATTTTAAGAGACTCGTGGAACTTAGAAAAATAGAGGGCTCTGAGTAACCCTAGGTAATTTCTAAAGTAAGTACATGTTTGGCACAGCATTGTGGGCCGAAGGGCCTGTATTGTGCTGTAGGTTTTCTATGTTCTACAAGAGCAGAGATGCAATGGTGAGGCTTGATAAGGCACTGGTGAGGCCTCACATTGAGTATTGTGATCAGTTCTGGGCTCCTCATCTAAGAAGAGATGTGCTGGCATTGGAAAGATTCAGAGGAAATTCACAAGGATGATTCCGGGAATGAAAGGGATATCACATGAGGAACATTTGATAGCTTTGGGCCTGTACTCACTGGAATTTAGGATGAGGGGGAATCTCATTGAAACATTAAATGTTGAAAGGCCTAGATGGAGTAGGTGTGAAAGGGATGTTTCCCATGGTGGGGAGTCTAGGACAAGAAGGCACATCTTCAGGATAGAGAGGCATCCATTTAAATCAGAGATGTGGAGAAATTTCTTTAGCCACAGGGTGGTGAAAGTTGTTACCACAGGCAGCTGTGTAGGCCAGGTCATTGGGTGTTTTTAAGGCAGAGCTTGATAGGCTCTTGATTGGCCACGGTGTCAGAGGTTATGGGAGAAGGCTGGGGAGTGGAGCTGAGGAGGGGTAAAAAGGATCAGGTATGATTGAAAGGCAGAGCAGACTCGATGGGCCAAATGGCCTAATTCTGCTCCTATGTCTTGTCACATGGTCTTTTGGTCCAATGAAATTATCCTAAGTTGAATAAAAATGATAAATTCACAGAGCGCTTAAAAATCCCTATGATTCCAAATGAGATGCCTGCAACCCTCAGTGAGAAAACAGAGCTAATCCAAAGACCAATAATTAGACATAAAAGGTAAACAATCCAAGGAACACTGCATGCCCACGAACTGACACCAAGAAAATACAGTCCACATAGTAACTGAAATAAATCTCTTCTTTTTCTTTTAAAAATTATCCCTGGTTGTGACAATCACACAAAATGAACGCCTTCTCACATACATATGCAAGCACACACATGCATATACTCAGGAATATAAGTCGCCTCTGGTTATATACAAGCTTCAGATTTCCTTTCTCAAAGTGATTTAGGTTGTTATCCAGTTCCTTCTTTTCACTGGAGACCACCAGGAGGGCTATAGTCTGCATCATGAAATAATAAAGTCATTATACTAGCGTGGGACATGCAGGGTCTTTCCCATCCATACATATACACATGTGTTGTACATACAGTATGTACAGGAGCAATGATTCATGTCTGCTGTCTGCATCCTGTTACTGTTTTGCCCTTGTACTTCCTCAAGCACTGTTGTAATGAAATGATCATGCCATATTGAAGAACTCACAGTGTGTTCCCCATCGTGCTCGCATACTTTTTTGAAGGAAAGAAGCACTCAGTACATAGTCAAATCCAACCAGGATAATTGTCTTTGTCTGTTAGTTAATTTTCAGGATTTGGACATCACTGGGAAGACTAAAATGCACTGCACATCCCCAAATGCTCTTGAAAAGGTAGCAATGAACCACGTTCTTAAACTGCTACAGTCCTTTTGGTGAAGTTAGGATCATAGTCACAGAGTCGTACAGTAGGGAATCAGGTCCTTCAGCCCATCTGGACCATGCTGACCCATATTCTACGTAAACCCACAGTTTGAAATGGTCTCCTTACCTTGCTGGCAATAGTATTAACTTCCTTTGCTTTAGCCATCTCTCTGAGTGGCTCCCTTCCTTGTCACTCCCTCCTAGCACAAACGTGCCTCTATGTGCCTCACGAAAAGATGGCGGCGCAACGCAGCCTGCGCAGCCACTCTGGTGATTGATATCTGTAATCTGTCAAGTAGGGGGCCATGCACAATTCTGATTTGATGGAGGCAGACATAAGAGAATGGAGGAACATCTGGAGAAACTTCTGAAATGCCTTTTTCGCTAGCGCTGTTACTGTGTGATCCTGAATCTCCGGAGGGGAAGGCCCCGAATCCTTGGCTTTGCTTGTTGCTCGGCGGCTGGGACGGGGTCGAGGCGCTTGGCAGAGATGGTGCTCGGTGCTCGGTGTCGAAGGGCTGGTCGGAGGCTCGAAGTTTTCGGAGGGATTCAGAGTCGGCTGGGGTCGGGTGCTTCCAATGCATTGACAGTTGTTGGTGCCTGGAGGTTTATGGCAGAGAGAGTTTCTACCTTCTGCCGCCTGCTATCGGGGACTTTTGGGAGTCAATCGGAACTTTGAGACTTTTTTTTACCATTCCCATAGTCTGTTCTTTATCAAATTATGGTATTGCTTTGCACTGCTGTAACTATATGTTATAATTATGTGGTCTTGTCAGTGTTAGTCTTTGGTTTGTCCTGTTTTTTTTGTGATATCACTCTGGAGGAACATTGTATCATTTCTTAATGTATGCATGCATTTCTAAATGACAGTAAATGAGGACTGAGTGTCCTCATAATCTAATATCCCAAAGTAAAATTTGGCCCACAGAATGAGCTGATCTGAAGGCAATCTATTGCCAGCATAACCTGTCACTGTCATGCAGTGCATCCAGAGGTCAAACAGCATGAAACAACTGAGCATTTGATCCACAGGCCCATATAAAGTCCTTGAGTCATATAGTACAGAAACGAGCCCTTTGGCCCAACCATTCAATGCCAACCAAGAAGCCAATCTGAGCCAGTCCCATTTGCCTGCATTTGACCCGTATCCCTCTAAACATTTCTATCCATGTACCTGTCCAAGTGTTTTTAAATGATGTTATTGTACTGTACCTGCCTCAACTGCTTCTGGCAGCTCATTCCAATATACTGGCCACTCTACAGGTGAAAAAGTTTCCCCTCAGGTTCCTATTAAATCTCTCCCCTCTCACCTTAAACCTACATCCTCTAGTTCTTGATTTCCCAACTCTGGTGGATACGACTGTGTGTGCTTACCCTATCTGGAACCCTCATGATGTACACACCTCTGTGACTCTTTCTCCTACCCTCCAATCAGCAAAGTTGCATCCTGCTCGGCCTCTCTCCATCAAGTCCAGGCAACATCCTGATACATCTCTTCTGTATTCTTTCCTGCTTAAAAGCATCCTTCCAGTAGCAGACTGACCAAGACAGACAGAATACTTCCCGTGACTGCATGGATTTCTTCTGGTTGCTCTAGTTCCCTCCCATTAAAGATAAAAGTTGAGCTTTATTTGTCACTGGTACGCTGAAATATCGAAATGTACAATGCAGTGAAACGTGTCATTAGCGTCAAACCAAACTAGCAAGGACAGTGCTGTGGGCAGCCCACGAGTGCCACCACAATTCCAGTGCCAATGTATCATGCCCACAACCACAACTTACAGTGTAATCAGCAACATAGGTGTTGGTTCAGAAGGGCCTGTTACTGTGCTTTACCTCAAAAGAAAATAATAAAGCTATCAGACTGCCATCCGATGTTGATCTTGAATAATATTGTTGTATTTGATGAATTACGTACTATAAAAATGTTAAGCTGTATCTTTTAAATAAGAACATTGGCTACCAAGTCATTCTGGGATAGTCATACACTACTGACACATTTTAAGCATTCATTTTCTCCACTGCGAGTGACTGCAATGTGCACAATGCACAAAGTACACTGCAGTTACTTTCCATGCTACTCTGAAAGCACTTCACAAGAAGATCATAAGACCATAAGACGTGGAAGCTGAATTAGGCCATTTGGCCCATCGAGTGGGGTCTGCCATTTGATCACACTGACCATTTCCCTCTCAACCCCATTTCTCCTGCCTTCTCCTTTCATCCTTTCATGCCCTTACTTATCAAGAGTCTATCAACCTCCACTTTGGCCTCCGCATCCCCCCATGGCAAAGAATTCCACAGATTCACCATCATCTAGCAAAAGAAATTCCTCCTAATCTCTGTTCTAAGTGGACATCTCTCTATTCTGAGGCTATGCCCTCTGGTCTCAGACTCCCCCACTGTATGAGATATCCTCTCCACATCCATTCTAAGGGTAAGGGTACACACCATCACCTGTATGGTTGCACACCACCCTAATTTGGAAAAGTGTTCCCTGCCCTTCATCGTCACTGGGTCCAAATCCTGGATGAACAGCATCACAGGAGCACCTACACCAGAAAGGTGGCAGCATTTCAGAAAGGCATCTCACCACCTCCTCTACATTTTCTGGGGCGGTTAGGGATCGTGTGCAATAAATGAGACACAAAGCCTGAAAAGTGAATAAATACGAAGTAACTCAGAGATGGGAAGAACTATACAAAGTAATATGCCAGGTTGTGCTCAGAAAGACATTTTTATTGTTATTTTCCTATCCATCCTGTAATAAAGTGGTTCCACATGGCTCTATAGGATATTGAAAAAAAATGAAAATTGTGGCGACTATCGGTCTTTGAATTCTGCCCTCCCCCACATGAGGTTGACAGGAACCTTTTATATACTGACGGAAACAAGAAGACAAGAGCTACAGAAATGGTTTTGCGTGGGCAGTCTGTTGGCTACTTACAGACACGGACAAGGCTAAGCTGTTGGTGGCCGTGGATAAGACTGGGTGAATGGTGAATGTGCCCACACTGCACTGTAAGCCTCCAATCAATTCTTGAGCTCAGCAATCAGTTAGGGAAGAATAATAAATGCTGACCCTGTAACAACACCCACGTCTCACAGATGAATTAAAAAGAATCTATTATTTGAAAGAGTCAGGAACAGTGAAGACAAGCTGTACTGTGCACCAACTAATGCAACAATGAGGAGCTAATAAACAAAAAGTGGAAAACTTTGTAAGCTGGAATTTGATGGCAGGTTTCTTGACTTTGGGTCAATAGATGGTGTGTTCACTGCAGAAGCTTACCTTGCACTGCAGTGCAGTGGAGCATTGGGTGTAGGCTGCAATGCAGCACAATGCAGTGGTGCAGGCAGGCAACAATGCAATGTAGTACTGTAGGCTGGTTACATTGCAGCAGACTGCATTATTGTGCTGTTATAAGGATATCCTCTGGATGCAACGTTAAACTGAGAGAGACACCTCCCTCGCATATGGAGTGATAAAGGGTTCCCCTAACCCTGCTTCGTTCTTTCTCCTTGAGGGAAGTTCCACAGCAACAGAGCACACACACAAACTGCTGGAGTAACTCAGTAGGACAGACAGCATCTAAGGAAAGGAATAAAGCGTCAACATTTCTGGCCGAGACCCTTCATCAGGACCCATGAAGGGTCTCAGCCTGAAATGTCAGCTCTCCATTCCTCTCAATGATGCTGCCTGATGGCTGAGTTCCCCAAGCATTTTGTGTGTGTTACTCTGGATTTCCAGTATCTGCAGAATCTTGTGTGTCCGCAGAAGCAAATTGCCTCCAAATATAGCAATGTGTAGTTGGAGAGTAAAGCAATCAATGATATCGGGTCCGTGCAGGCACAACACCAAAGCAAAGCACCAGCCAGTAATGGGCGAGAAGCTGGCTCCTACGTGATCTTGTGGCCCACAGTCAATAGTTCATGTTGCAGAAATGCTTTCACACTGTTCAATAGGATAGGATCAACTTTATTTGCCATATACGCTTATATGTATTAGAAATTTGCTGTGGTGTGTCAGCATGACGCAACAAAAACAACAATATTCAACAATTGTGAGAGTAAGGCATCATATAGAAATAAACATAGAGGTTAAAATAAAGATATGAAATAAAGTGTGCAAAATACATGATCTACAATGTAAATAGCATTATACAAAGTGGTTTATAGTATTTACAGTGCAGTACAGTACAGACTGAGATAATAGGTAGAGGGGGTTGGATGGTAACCAGAATGATTGATCAGATTAGTTGCCTGGGGGAAGAGACTGTTAAAATGTGTGAGGTTTTTGTTTAAATAGCCCTACAGCACTTTCCAGAAGGGAGCTTTTGGAAAAGGCAGTTTGCTGTGTGAGTAGTGTCCAAAATGATTTTCTTGCCTAATTCTTTGCCCTGGACACAAACAGTACCACCTAATTCAGAGTGCACATTCTTCCATGAATTCATCAGAGGCCTAAATAAACCCAGAATACACTGTAAAAACATTTATTATTAAACGGAGTACATAAGATAGTCGTTTGAATCCACTCTCAGCAGTTAATGCACCTTTCCCACTGAAATCACCCTGGAGACTTCAAGGCTGTTAATGTATTCTTTTTAAGTGATAACTTGGTTCTCTTTGGGCAGCCCATTGAGTTACAACCTCTCATAGTCTGAGTGGAGATGAAAGTAGATTTTTCAGACCTTAGACAGTGATGAAACAGTTTGAGCAGAATCTTGATTAGGATTTTAGCCAATAGCTCGTGAGTCAGATAATAAAGCAGGCCACAGAGGAGAAGACAATTCCAACAGTATAATATCAACCACTAATTACCACCATTTGCCAGGGAAGGCAACAACAGCCAGTGAAAGGGATCTACTTCATAAATGAGGAATCTATTTTACATTAAAGTTTTAACGTCAAGATCATGGAAATAGACCTATTGGCCCAGATTGTTCATGCTGAGTTAGTTGCCTGTCTGGGACTGTTCCATTTGCCCGCTTTCGGCCCGTATCCATGGATTTTTCCTATCCACATCTGTTCAAATGCCTTTTAAATACTGTAATAGTACCTGCATTAACCATTTCCTCTCATAGCTTGTAACACATATCTGCCATTCTACAGGTCTCTTCGAAGCTTTTCTCTCTTATCTTAATACACTACTCTTCAGTTTTAGGTTACCTAACCCAAGAGAAAAGACTGTGACCATCCACTTTACCCATGTGCTCATGACTTTATAAGCCTCCCAGCTTATCCAACTTCTCCTCAGCCGACCGAAACCGCGAGACATAAAATTCTCAAAACTTGGGCCCCGCGATTAGCACTAATTAAGCGTCTGCTTAAATAATGCAAGTAACACAGAATCGCCAAGCCTATCACAATAAACTTAAAAAGTGTAAGCAGAAAGCACCAATAGACCCCATTACAAAGAGTGAGTTGTTTGAGAAAAAAGACAAAGAACTCTAAATACATGTTCACTCTCTTTAAACAATAATTAACCAATTCTGGTGCTTTAGAATCCTTGGAGCCCAACGCTCTCTGACTCCCTACACAGGCCTGAAGAACTCACTACATCACCTACCCGTATTATTACTTTCAGGGTACTTGTACCCTTTGTTCTACACACATTTTCTTTGTTAGTCCTGCCATTCCATTGCCCACTTTCCCAGCTGATGAAGAACCAGCTGCAAACTTAAACAACCTTCTGTGTCCAGTTCTGTTCGCCTCACTATAGGAGGGATGTGGAAGCACTGGAAAGTGTACAGAGGAGATTTACCAGGATGCTGCCTGGTTTAGAGAGTATGCATTATGATCAGAGATTAAGGGAACTAGGGCTTTACTCTTTGGAGAGAAGGAGGATGAGAGGAGACATGATAGAGGTATACAAGATATTAAGAGGAATAGATAGAGTGGACAGCCAGTGCCTCTTCGCCAGGGCACCACTGCTCAATACAAGAGGGCACGGCTTTAAGGTAAGGGGTGGAAAGTTCAAGGGGGATATTAGAGGAAGGTTTTTTTACTCAGAGAGTGGTTGATGCGTGGAATGCACTGCCTGAGTTAGTGGTCGAGGCAGATACACTAGTGAAATTTAAGAGACTATTGGACAAGTATATAGAGGAATTTAAGTTGGGGTGTTATATGGGAGGCAGGGTTTAAGGGTCGGCACAACATTGTGGGCCGAAGGGCCTGTACTGTGCTGTACTATTCTATGTTTTATGTTCTTCATTGGCCATCACTCACCACCTGCCAACTCACTAATCTTGCCACTTACTTTCTCATTCAACCTGTCAATATACAGCGAGGAGCCAGCACCAATCGTTGCAGCACACTTCCAGTCACAGGTCTTCATTCTGAAAATCGACCATCCTCTTCTACCCTTGACTCTTCCACTCAGCCACTTTGGTATCCAACTCTCTATTTCACCATAGATTTCACATGGTCTCACTTTCCAGACCGGTCTGCATGCAGGGTGTTTCAAAATTCTTTCTAACATCTATCACCCTGGCCTCTTCAACCCTCCTTGTCATCTCTTAAAAATGCAATTAAATTTATGAAGCAAACTTTCCCATGCACAAGTCCTTGCCTATCCAAATGTAGATAAATCCTGTCAATGAGAATCCCTTCCAGTACCACAAAAGGATAGAAACATAGAAACATAGAAAATAGGTGCAGGAGTAGGCCATTCGGCCCTTCGAGCCTGCATCGCCATTAAGCTTGTCCTTGTGGTATATATATGTATAGAAACCATAGAAAAACTACAGCACAGAAACAGGCCTTTTGGCCCTTCTTGGCTGTGCTGAACCATTTTCTGCCTAGTCCCACTGACCTGCACATGGACCATATTCCTACATACACCTCCCATCCATGTATCTGTTCAATTTATTCTTAAATGTTAAAAAAGAACCCGCATTTATCACCTCGTCTGGCAGCTCATTCCACACTCCCACCACTCTCTGTGTGAAGAAGCCCCCCCTAATGTTCCCTTTAAACTTTTCCCCCTTCACCCTTAACCCATGTCCTCTGGTATTTTTCTCCCTTTGCCTCAGTGGAAAAAGCCTGCTTGCATTCACTCTATCTTAACAAATTTCCCCCAGGATCAATAAAGTATGACTATGACTATGACTATACCCATCATAATTTTATATACCTCTATCAAATCTCCCCTCATTCTTCTACGCTCCAGGAAATAAAGTTCTAACCTATTCAACCTTCCTCTGTAACTGAGTTTTTCAAGACCCGGCAACATCCTTGTAAACTTTCTCTGCACTCTTTCAACCTTATTAATAACCTTCCTGTAATTTGGTGACCAAAACTGAACACAATACTCCAGATTCGGCCTCACCAATGCCTTATACAACCTCATTCCAGCTCTTATACTCAATACTTTGATTAATAAAGGTCAATGTACCAAAGCTCTCTTTACTACCCTATCTACCTGTGACGCCACTTTTAGGGAATTTTGTATCTGTATTCCCAGATCCCTCTGTTCTACTGCACTCCTCAGTGCCTTACCATTTATCCTGTATGTTCTACCTTGGTTTGTCCTTCCAAAGTGCAATACCTCACACTTGTCTGTATTAAACACCATCTGCCATTTTTCAGCCCATTTTTCCAGCTGGTTCAAATCCTTCTGCAAGCTTTGAAAACCTTCCTCACTGTCTACTACACCTCCAATCTTTGTATCAGCAAATTTGCTACTCCAATTTACCACATTATCATCCAGATCATTGATATAGATGACAAATAACAATGGACCCAGCACTGATCCCTGTGGCACACCACTAGTCACAGGCCTCCACTCTGAGAAGCAATCCTCTACAACCACTCTTCGGCTTCTTCCATTGAGCCAATGTCTAATCCAATTTACCAGCTCTCCATGTATACCTAGCAAATGAATTTCCCTAACTAACCTCCCATGCAGGACCTTGTCAAAGGCCTTACTGAAGTCCATGTAAACAACATCCACTACCTTCCCTTCATCCACTTTCCTGGTAACCTCCTCGAAAAACTCCAATAGATTGGTCAAACATGACCTACCACGCACAAAGCCATGTTGACTCTCCCTAGTAAGTCCCTGTCTATCCAAACTCTTCTAGATTCTGTCTCTTAGTACTCCCTCCAATAACTTACCCACTACCGACGTCAAATTTACCGGCCTATAATTTCACGGATTACTTTTCGATCCTTTTTTAAACAACGGAACAACATGAGCCATTCTCCAATCCTCCGGCACCTCACCCGTAGACACCGACATTTTAAATATAGCTGCCAGGACCCCTTCAATTTCAACACTAGTCTCCTTCAAGGTCTGAGGGAACACCCTGGCAGGTCCTGTGGATTTATCCACTTTAATTTGCCTCAAGA
This sequence comes from Mobula hypostoma, assembly GCF_963921235.1. NCBI lineage: Eukaryota > Metazoa > Chordata > Chondrichthyes > Myliobatiformes > Myliobatidae > Mobula > Mobula hypostoma. The sequence continues at coordinate 5,990,430 of NC_086118.1, read as the reverse complement.
TAGCAAGCACCTCCTCCTTTTCAATATGAACAGTTTCCATGATCTCACTACTTGTTTCCCTTAATTTCATAGACTTCATGCCAGTTTCTTTAGTAAATACAGATGCAAAAAACCCATTTAAGATCTCCCCCATTTCTGTTAGTTCCACACATAGCCGACCACTCTGATCTTCAAGAGGACCAATTTTATCCCTTACAATCCTTTTACTCTTAATATACCTGTAAAAGCTCTTTGGATTATCCTTCACTTTGACTGCCAAGGCAACCTCATGTCTTCTTTTAGCCCGCCTGATTTCTTTCTTAAGTATTTTCTTGCACTTTTTATACTCCTTAAGCACCTTATTTACTCTCTGTTTCCTATACATGTCATACAACTCTCTCTTCTTCTTTATCAGAGTTGCAATATCCCTTGAGAACCAAGGTTCCTTATTCCTATTCACTTTGCCTTTAGTCCTGACAGGAACATACAAGCTCTGCACTCTCAAAATTTCTCCTTTGAAGGCTTCCCACTTACCGAGCACATCCTTGCCAGAGAACAAACTGTCCCAATCCACGCTTTTTAGATCCTTTCTCATTTCTTCAGATTTGGCCTTCTTCCAGTTCAGAACCTCAACCCTAGGACCAGATCTATCTTTATCCATGATCAAATTGAAATTAATGGTGTTATGATCACTGGAACCAAAGTGCTCCCCTACACACACTTCCGTCACTTGTGTTTACTCATTTCCTAATAGGAGATCTAATATCGCATCCCCTCCAGTTGGTACCTCTATATATTGATTTAGGAAACTTTCCTGAATACATTTTACAAACTCTAACCCATCTAGACCCCTAATGGTATGGGAGTCCCAATCAATATGTGGAAAATTAAAATACCCTACCACCACAACTTTATGTTTCCTGCAGTTGCCTGTTATCTCTCTGCAGATTTGCTCCTCCAATTCTTGCTGACTATTGGGTGGTCTATAATACAACCCCACTAATGTGGCCATACCTTTCCTGTTTCTCAGCTCCATCCATAAGGACTCAGTAGACAAGCCCTCTAATCTGTCCTGCCTGAGCACTGATGTAACATTTTCCCTGTCAAGCAATGTTACCCGCCGCCCCCCCCAACCTTTCATTCCTCTGCCTCTATCACATCTGAAACATCGGAACCCTGAAATATTAAGCTGCCAGTCCTGCCCCTCCTGTAGCCAAGTTTCACTAATTGCTATAATGTCATAATTCCACGTGTCAATCCACGCCCTCAACTCGTCCGCCTTCCCCACAATACTCCTAGCATTGAAATATATACACCTCAGAAGATTTTTACCACCACTCGTAACCTTCCTATTTGCGGCTTTGCTTGAACTTTTAACATCATTTATTTTCACCCCAGCCCCACTGTCAGCTCTGGCACTCTGGTTCCCATCCCCCTGCAAATCTAATTTAAAGCCTCCCCAATAGCACTAACAAACCTCCTTGAAAGGATATTGGTCCCCTTGTAGTTCAAGTGTAACCCCTCTCTCTTGTACAGGTCCCACCTGCCCCAGAAGAGGTCCGAATGATCCTGAAATCTGAAACCCTGCCCCCTACACCAGTTCCTCAGCCACTTGTTCATCCTTCAGAGCATCCTATTCCTACCCTCACTGGCATGTAGCACAGGTAGCAATCCTGAGATTACCACCCTCGAGGTCCTGCTTTTCAACTTCCTACCAAGCTCTCTATACTCACTCTCCAGGACCTCCTCACTCTTCCTTGCTATGTTATTGGTACCGATGTGCACCACGACATCTGGCTGATCACCCTCCCACTTCAGAATATCATGCAATCGATCAGAGACATCCTTGACCCTGACACCCAGGAGGCAACAGGTAAGTCATCCCCCCCAACAGTATCCAATGCGGTATACTTGTTGTTGAGGGGAATGGCCACAGGGGAACCCTGCCCTGCCTGCCCTTTCCTCTTCCCTCGCCTGACAGTGACCCAATTTCCTGTCCTCTGCTCCTTTGGCATAACTACCTCCCTGTAGCTACGATCTATAATCTCCTCATTCTCCCGAATGATCCGCAGGTCATCCAGCTCCTGCTCCAGTTCCCTAATGCGGTTTGTCAGGAGCTGCAGCTGGATGACTACTCTCTATAGGTTACAGATAGTAGTAGATAAGTTAAATTAAATAAGTATTGCAAAAAGTAGGAAATTTAAAAAAGTAGTGAGGTAGTGTTCATGGGTTCAGTGCCCATTCAGAAACCGGATGGCAGAGGGAAAGAAGCTGTTCTTGAATTGTTGAGTTTTTGCCTTCAGGCTTCTGTACCTTCTTCCTGATGCTGACAATGAAAACAGCACATGACCTGGGTGATGGGGGCCCTTAATGATGGAAGCCCTCTTTTTGAGAAATCACTCCTTGAAGATGTCCTGGATACTACAGAGGCTAGTGCTTACGATGGAGCTGACTAAGTTTACAACTCTCTGCAGCCTATTTTGATCCTCAGATCCCCCCTGCCCCCCCATACCTGATACTGGTGCAACCAGTTAGAATGCTCTCCATGGTACATCTGCAGAAATTGGCGAGTATTTTTAGTGACATTCCAAATCTCCTCAAACTCCTAAATAAACAGTCTGAAAACAGATAAGGTCACTAACAACTGAAACAGATGAGCAACACAGCGATGACATTTAATTCCACGCAATCTCATTAATTCACGTATGTGTGAACTATGGTTCAGTCATGCGGAGCAGTGGATTGTGGGTTCAATGTTAAATCCAATGACAAGAACATCTCATTTAGGGAGTCAGTGTAATTTGGATTATACAAAGCTATCTGGAGTCTGCCTTCACTGTGGGTGCAAAGGATCCCTGAAGTTACTTTGAACATGATCAAGGAAATTATTCTCAACAGCCTGGTGAACATTTACCCTCACCTAGCACCAGTATAAAAGCAGAAAATCTCAGTGTCGGTATATTGCTGCTTGTGGGATCCTGTTGTGCCAAAATTAGCTGCTGCTTATCTCATTTACAGAGATGGTGCAGGTCCCTCGAATGATCTGCCAGGGGAGTGGTGGAATTAGACACAATACCAACATTTAACATCCTTTTGGACAGGAACATGGTGAGGTAGGGAATGGAGGGATGTGCAGGCAGATGGGATTAGTTTCAGTTGACATCACTGTCATTGTGTTCTATGCTCTGCAAGTTTCAGTAAGGGCAAAGAATATGGTTTGGTGCAAGACACAAAATGCTGGATGAACGTAATAGTTCAGGCAGAATCTATGGAGGGAAATAGATAGTCAATGTTTCATTTCTAATGACACCTTCAGGAATGTAGTTTAGTGTCGGCCTTCTAAATAGTATAGTTTCAGGGAAAGGACATCAGCAAAGGTTAGCTAAATAAGAACTGTTATTTTACCCTCATTTTATTCAGGAATATAGATTCTACTTCAAACAAAAATCCCACTGGAAATCCATTAATGTCTGGACATGGGCTAAAATTCCTCTTGTCCAGTTGAAGCTTACTTTCAATAGAAAACAGAAAATGCTGGAAATACTCAGCAGGTCAGGTTGCATCTATAGGAAGAGAAAGGAGTTAATATTTCAGGTCAAAGTCACATTTCCTGTTTTTATTTCATATATCCACATTTGCACTTCTTGATTTGTATTTTTATAAGTTTATTTTGAACTCCATTGCACTGTTTGCTTTAGGGCTGTGCATAAGTTTCTAGACCTTATGTCTGCACAAACAGTTTGTGGCGTGTGTGTGTATCTGACTGTTCGGGGGTTTCTGAATGGTAAGTGATATCGTTGGGTGAATGTTGGAACTGTGCATCAGCATAAGCACAGCTGTTCAGACACTGATTGATGAAAATGGCTAATGTGTTTGTTGACCTTGAGCACACGTGTGAATTTGTTAAACCCCTAATGACACAGGAAACCGGTTCTAGGGACAACGTTCCTGGCATTGACCTTCCTTACATCTCCCTGCCATTGGAACTTTGCCACTATAACAAATAGTTTGCAGGGCCTGTGAGTGTTCATGATCTCTGTCCAGGTGACCACCACTTTGAAAGGATGTCCTCTAGCTCATCTGGAGAGCTGAGTACCGTTTCCTCCTTCAGGCAATCCCTCTAAATCAAGCAACAGGAATTCTGCAGATGCTGGAAATTCAAGCAACATACATCAAAGTTGCTGGTGAACGCAGCAGGCCAAGCAGCATCTATAGGAAGAGGCGCAGTCAACGTTTCAGGCCGAGACCCTTCGTCAGGACTAACTGAAGGAAGAGTGAGTAAGGGATTTGAAAGCTGGAGGGGGAGGGGGAGATGCAAAATGATAGGAGAAGACAGGAGGGGGAGGGATAGAGCCGAGAGCTGGACAGGTGATAGGCAAAAGGGGATACGAGAGGATCATGGGACAGGAGGTCCGGGAAGAAAGATGGGGGGGGGTGACCCAGAGGATGGCAAGAGGTATATTCAGAGGGACAGAGGGAGAAAAAGGAGAGAGAGAGAAAGAATGTGTGCATAAAAATGAGTAACAGATGGGGTACGAGGGGGAGGTGGGGCCTTAGCGGAAGTTAGAGAAGTCAATGTTCATGCCATCAGGTTGGAGGCTACCCAGACGGAATATAAGGTGTTGTTCCTCCAACCTGAGTGTGGCTTCATCTTTACAGTAGAGGAGGCCGTGGATAGACATGTCAGAATGGGAATGGGATGTGGAATTAAAATGTGTGGCCACTGGGAGATCCTGCTTTCTCTGGCGGACAGAGCATAGATGTTCAGCAAAGCGGTCTCCCAGTCTGCGTTGGGTCTCACCAATATATAAAAGGCCACATCAGGAGCACCGGACGCAGTATATCACCCCAGTCGACTCACAGGTGAAGTGATGCCTCACCTGGAAGGACTATTTGGGGCCCTGAATGGTGGTAAGGGAGGAAGTGTAAGGGCATGTGTAGCACTTGTTCCGCTTACACAGATAAGTGCCAGGAGGGAGATCAGTGGGGAGGGATGGGGGGGACGAATGGACAAGGGAGTTGTGTAGGGAGCGATCCCTGCGGACATCTCCCCCATTTCATGTACATCTGCTCTCACTCCATCCTCCCACCACCCCACTAGGAATAGGGTTCCCCTGGTCCTCACATACCACCCCACCTGCCTCCGGGTCCAACATATTATTCTCCGTAACTTCCGCCACCTCCAACGGGATCCCACCACTAAGCACATCTTTCCCTCCCCCCCTCTCTCTGCATTCCGTCAATTTTTTCCATTTCTTTTATTGGGTTTCTGTTTGCTCCCAGTTAATGGCTTTGTGGTTCTCAACCTCATCTTAAATACTCCTTTTCCACATTGTCAATCATGGGGCAGAGGATTTCAGGAGTAATGGGGAAATGGATTTCTTCAAGGGGGCTTTTAAGGCCATCTTGAATCTATTTATCTGTCCCTCTAGTAATCTCCTCCTGTCACCAAGAGTCTCTGACACCTGGCTGAAACATGATTGTGTTGATTACTCTACAAACAGTAATTTCATTCAATGATTACCTCCTTGTTGTGAGATGCAAACAGCAGTCACAATGGACCCACAGCTAGCCGCTGAGTGCAACTCTGTTAATGCAGACAAATAGTCGTACTGCTGCTAACTGACTGACTAAGAGGAGTACAGATGAAGGTCGTTGCAGCAAAATGAAATCGATTCCCCATATATCGCTATTTTAGCACACATCTTCCAGCATAATCAGGTTTCCAGCTCTTAGGATTTGATTAATCAAAGAATTGCAAATTCTTTTTCTAATGCTGAAAATATATATGAAATAAATCAGAAACTCAACATCCCTGAAATTATTAAGGACTCTCACCACTCAGAGCATGTCCTCTTCTCGTTACTACCATCAGGAAGAATGTACAAGAGCCTGAAGTTACACACTCAATAATTCAGGGACAGCTTTTTCCACTGTCAGATTTTCAAATGGTCTATGAACCCAGGAAGCAATGAACAAAGTACTGATTTTTGCATCATTTATTTATTTTGTAATATGTCATAGTTTTTGCTCTGCAGTGCTGCCACAGAACATATTTATTGTCAATGATTCTGATCATAAGAGTAAAAAAAAATGAATATAAAGAGAACCTGCAACCAAAGATTTGATTCAAAGGCTGTCTGAATGCATAATAATCTTTGAATGACCTCAGAGTCAGAGAGATGAAGGGAAGATTGTGCATTATGCTCCATATACCATCCCGGTCCACTGACCTGTGTAATGTCTTTTGGGAGGTTCTTGATTGTTGCAGCAAGGTAGTCAACAGTACAATTGAATAAAAAAAGAGAGTAGTGAGGTCAGAATTAACATTCCTGGTAACTACACAGCTCCAAACCCAGCAGGAAGTGATCTCAATCTACAGGGGTGCTGTACCATTAATTGTGTAATGAACCGGAGGTGATTGGAGAGATTGATGTGAAGGAACCCTTAGGAGGCAGTGATCATAATATGATTGAGTTCACTGTGAAATTAGAAAAAGAGAAGCCGAAATCTGATGTGTCGGTATTTCAGTGGAGTAAAGGCAATTACAGTGGCATGAGAGAGGAACTGGCCAAAGTTGACTGGAATAAGGAACCTTGGTTCTCAAGGGATATTGCAACTCTGATAAAGAAGAAGAGGGAGTTGTATGAAATGTATAGGAAACAGGGGGTAAATCAGGTGCTTGAGGAGTATAAGTGCAAGAAAATACTTAAGAAAGAAATCAGGAGGGCAAAAAGAAGACATGAGGTTGCCTTGGCAGTCAAAGTGAAGGATAATCCAAAGAGCTTTTACAAGTATAATAAGATCAAAAGGATTGTAAGGGATAAAATTGGTCCTATTGAAGATCAGAGTGGTCGGCTTTGTGCGGAACCAAAGGAAATGGGGGAGATCTTAAATAGGTTTTTTGCATCTGTATTTACTAAGGAAGCTGGCATGAAATCTATGGAATTGAAGGAATCAAGTAGTGAGACCATGGAAACTGTACAGATTGAAAAGGAGGAGGTGCTTGCTGTCTTGAGGAAGATTATAGTGGATAAATCCCCAGGACCTGACAAAATGTTCCCTCGGACCTTGAAGGAGACTAGTGTTGAAATTGCGGGGACCTTGGCAGAAATATTTAAAATGTCGCTGTCTACGGGTGAAGTGCCGGAGGATTGGAGAGTGGCTCATGTTGTTCCATTGTTTAAAAAAGGATCGAAAAGTAATCCGGGAAATTATAGGCCGGTGAGTTTAACATCAGTAGTAGGTAAGTTATTGGAGGGAGTACTAAGAGACAGAATCTACAAGCATTTGGATAGACAGGGGCTTATTAGGGAGAGTTAACATGGCTTTGTGCGTGGTAGGTCATGTTTGACCAATCTGTTAGAGTTTTTCGAGGAGGTTACCAGGAAAGTGGATGAAGGGAAGGCAGTGGATATTGTCTACATGGACTTCAGTAAGGCCTTTGACAAGGTCCCGCATGGGAGGTTAGTTAGGAAAATTCAGTCGCTAGGTATACATGGAGAGGTGGTAAATTGGATTAGACATTGGCTCGATGGAAGAAGCCAGAGAGTGGTGGTAGAGAATTGCTTCTCAGAGTGGAGGCCTGTGACTAGTGGTGTGCCACAGGGATCAGTGCTGAGTCCATTATTATTTGTCATCTATATCAATGATCTGGATGATAATGTGGTAAATTGGATCAGCAGAGGGATCTGGGAATACAGATACAAAATTCCCTAAAAGTGTCATCACAGGTAGATAGGGTCGTAAAGAGAGCTTTAGGTACATTGGCCTTTATTAATCGAAGTATTGAGTATAAGAGTTGGAATGTTATGATGAGGTTGTATAAGGCATTGGTGAGGCCGAATCTGGAGTATTGTGTTCAGTTTTGGTCACCAAGTTACAGGAAGGACATAAATAAGGTTGAAAGAGTGCAGAGAAGGTTTACAAGGATGTTGCCGGGACTTGAGAAACTCAGTTACAGAGAAAGGTTGAATACGTTAGGACTTTATTCCCTGGAGAGTAGAAGAATGAGGGGAGATTTGATAGAGGTATCTAAAATTATGATGGGTATAGATAGAGTGAATGCAAGCAGGCTTTTTCCACTGAGGCAAGGGGAGAAAAAAACCAGAGGACATGGGTTAAGGGTGAGGGGGGAAAAGTTTAAAGGGAACATTAGGGGGGGCTTCTTCACACAGAGAGTGGTGGGAGTATGGAATGAGCTGCCAGACGAGGTGGTAAATGTGGGTTCTTTTTTAACATTTAAGAATAAATTGGACAGATACATGGATGGGAGGTGTATGGAGGGATATGGTCTGTGTGCAGGTCAGTGGGACTAGGCAGAAAATGGTTCGGCACAGCCAAGAAGGGCCAAAGGGCCTGTTTCTGTGCTGTAGTTTCTATGGTTCTATGGACAGGAAAGAGACACTGGCGGGAAAGACAGCAGAGCAGCAGTGGCTGGAATTTATGCGAGAAATGAGGAATGTGCAAGACAGGTATATGCCAAAAAAGAAGAAATTTTCGAGTGGAAAAAGAATGCAGCTGTGGTTGACAAGAGAAGTCAAAGCCAAAGTTAAAGCAAAAGAGAGGGCATACAAGGAAGCAAAAATTAGTGGGAAGAGAGAGGATTGGGAAGTTTTTAAAACCTTACAAAAGGAAACCAAGAAGATCATTAAGAGAGAAAAGATTAACTATGAAAGGAAGCTAGCAAATAATATCGAAGAGGATACTGAAAGCTTTTTCAAGTATATAAAGAGTAAAAGACAGGTGAGAGTAGATATAGGATCGATAGAAAATGATGCTGGAGAAATTGTAATGGGAGATGAGGAGATGGCAGAGGAACTGAACAAGTATTTTGCATCAGTCTTCGCTGAGGAAGACAGCAGTGTACCGGACACTCAAGGGTGGCAGGGAAGAGAAGTGTGCGCAGTCACAATTATGACAGAGAAAGATCTTTCAGAAGTCAATAGATTCTGGCATGGTTCTGGAGGACTGGAAGATTGCAAATGTCACTCCGCTATTTAAGAAGGGGGCAAGGAAGCAAAAAGGAAATTATAGACCTGTTAGCTTGACATCAGTGGTTGGGAAGTTGTTGGAGTCGATTGTCAAGAATGAGGTTACAGAGTACCTGGAGGCATATGACAAGATAGGCAGAACTCAGCATGGATTCCCTAAAGGAAAATCCTACCTGACAAACCTATTACAATTTTTTGAGGAAATTACCAGTAGGCTAGACAAGGGAGATGCAGTGGATGTTGTATATTTGGATTTTCAGAAGGCCTTTGACAAGGCGCCACACATGAGGCTACTTAACAAGATAAGAGCCCATGGAATTACGGGAAAGTTACATACGTGGATAGAGCGTTGGCTGATTGGCAGGAAACAGAAAGTGGGAATAAAGGGATCCTATTCTGGTTGGCTGCCGGTTACCAGTGGTGTTCCGCAGGGATCAGTGTTGGGGCCGCTTCTTTTTACATTGTATATCAATGATTTAGATTATGGAATAGATGGCTTTGTGGCTAAGTTTGCTGACGATATGAAGATAGGTGGAGGGGCCGGTAGTGCTGAGGAAACGGAGAGTCTGCAGAGAGACTTGGATTGATTGGAAGAATGGGCAGAGAAGTGGCAAATGAAGTACAATGTTGGAAAGTGTATGGTTATGCACTTTGGCAGAAAAAATGAACGGGCAGACTATTATTTAAATGGGGAAAGCATTCAAAGTTCTGAGATGCAACGGGACTTGGGAGTCAGTCCTCGTACAGGATACCCTTAAAGTTAACCTCCAGGTTGAGTCAGTAGTGAAGAAGGCGAATGCAATGTTGGCATTCATTTCTGGAGGAATAGAGTATAGGAGCAGGGATGTGATGTTGAGGCTCTATAAGGCACTGGTGAGACCTCACTTGGAGTACTGTGGGCAGTTTTGGTCTCCTTATTTAAGAAAGGGTGTGCTGACATTGGAGAGGGTACAGAGAAGATTCACTAGAATGATTCTGGGAATGAGAAGGTTAGCATATGAGGAACGTTTTTCCGCTCTTGGACTGTATTCCTTGGAGTTTAGAAGAATGAGGGTAGACCTCATAGAAACATTTCGAATGTTAAAAGGCATGGACAGAGTGGATGTGGCAAAGTTGTTTCCCATGATGGGGGAGTCTAGTATGAGAGGGCATGATTTAAGGATTGAAGGGCACCCATTCAGAACAGAGATGCAAAGGAATTTTTTTTAGCCAGAGGATGGTGAATCTATGGAATTTGTTGCCATGGGCTGCAGTGGAAGCCAAGTCATTGGGTGTATTTAAGGCAGAGATTGATAGGTATCTGAGTAGCCAGGGCATCAAAGGTTATGGGGAGAAGGCAGGGGAGTGGGACTAAATAAGAGAAAATGGATCAGCTCATGATAAAATGGCGGAGCAGACTCGATGGGCCGAATGGCCTACTTCTGCTCCTTTGTCTTATGGTCTTATGGTCTAATTCTCAGATTTACATTCTTCACCCCAGCCACTCTGTCCTCTTGGCAATGATAGTCTCTGCCCACACATTAACCCAATTTGACACAAAGCTGCGTGGCAGTGTGAAATGTGAGGAGGATGTTATGAGAATGCAGGGTGACTTGGACAGGCTGGGTGAGTGGGCCAGATGCAGTTTAATGTGGATAAATGTCAGGTTATCCACTTTGGTGGTAAGAACAGGAAGGCAGATTATTATCTAAATGGAGTCAAGTTAGGAAAAGGGGAAGCACAACGAGATCTAGGTGTTCTTGTACATCAGTCACTGAAAGCAAGCATGCAAGTACAGCAGGCAGTGAAGAAAGCTAATGGCATGCTGGCCTTCATAACAAGGGGAATTGAGTATAAGAGCAAAGAGGTCCCTCTGCAGCTGTACATGGCCCTGGTGAGACCACACCTGGAGTACTGTGTGCAGTTTTGATCTCCAAATTTGAGGAAGGACATTCTTGCTATTGAGGGAGTGCAGCGTAGGTTCACAAGGTTAATTCCTGGGATGGTGGGACTGTCATATGTCGAAAGATTGGAGCAACTGGGCTTGTATACTCTGGAATTTAGAAGGCTGAGAGGGGATCTTATTGAAACATATAAGATTATTAAGGGATTGGACACGCTGCAGGCAGGAAGCATGTTCCCGCTGATGGGTGAGTCCAGAACCAGAGGCCACAGTTTAAGAATTAGGGGTAGGCCATTTAGAACAGAGTTGAGGGAAAACTTTTTCACCCAGAGAGTGGTGGATATATGGAATGCTCTGCCCAGAAGGCTGTGGAGGCCAAGTCTCTGGATGCTTTCAGAAAAGAGATGGGTAGAGCTCTTAAAGATAGCGGAATCAAAGATTATGGGAATAAGGCAGGAACTGGATACTGATAGTGGATGATCAGCCATGATCACAGTGAATGGCGGTCCTGACTCAAAGGGCCGAATGGGATACTCCTGCACTTATTGTCTATTGTCTATTGCCTGTCCCACACTTCTCAGCACTGTCTCACTTTGTCCCAGCCCATCACTCCCTGTTCAGTACCATCTCATCTTGTTCCAGCCTGTTCCCGCAGCCCACCCATATTCCATCTATTTCTACACTATTCCATTCAATCCCACACTAAACAACACTGGCACATCTCATCCATCTCTGTTCTCAACCTGTCCCACCTTGGCCACGCAACTTCATCTTGTGCTGTCCTCTATTGTCCTGCCACGCATTGGTTCCACCTTGTCTCATACACTATCCCAGCCTGACCTTGCCTGGCCCAGCTTGTCCAACCCCATCCCCACCTTGTCCCACCCTGTGCCACCCCATCCCCGCTCTGTCCCACCTTGTCTCATATATTATCCCAGCCTGTCCTTCCTTGGCCCACCCTGTCCCACCCTGTCCCATCCTGTCCTACCTTGTCTGATACATTATCCCAGCCTGTCCTTGCCTGGCCCAGCTTGACCCACCCCATCCCCACCCTGTTTCCAAAATTATCTACCTCGCAATGCTTTACCATGCCCAATCCTACATTTATACCACTTTACGCCACCCTATATGCTGTTTGTGATATATATGAACAACCCAGATGAAAATGTAGATGGATGGTGTGCTGTACTCTTCCAATATTCTATGTCACTCTGTCCCACCAGCGATTTACCCTGCTTCTTCCAGTTTGGTGTAGCATATGCAGTGCTCATGAATTCAGTCCTCCTGCATGGACAGCAAACAGATCAAAAGAACTGTTTCTCGAAACTTCCCTTCACTTGCCAGAGGTGACCCTGCACACTCCTATTGATCACACCCACTCTGACCCTCCTGTGCTGTTCCAGTGCTCCAGTGAAGCTTGGTCTCGGTTCTCGGAACAGGATCTTACCTGCTGACCAGACACACCAGAGGTTTCAGAAATCTTTCTCCACAATCCAACGCTTTTGCCATTTCTGATGAAGGGACCTAAAACGTCAGCTCTGGTTCCCTGCATGATCTGATAGAGTATTTTGAGCATTTTCTGTTTTATTTCTAACCATTGGGTGCCATGGTAGTGTCATAATTATTATAGTTTGGGGCATCAGAGTTCAGAGATCAATTTCAATGTCATCTCTAAGGATTCTGTACATCCTCCCCATGGAATGTGTGGGTTTTCTCCATCCTACAGGTTTCCCCTCACAGTTCAAAGATGTACCAGTTAGTAGGTTAATTGGTCATTGTAAATTGCCCCATGATTTCGCGAGGGTGTTGCTGGGCGGTGCAGCTCAAAGGGCCAGAAGGATCTTTTCCGCGATGTATCTCTTAATAAAGAAAATTAAATAATTCTGCACACATCTCACCCCTTCCCACCCTGTCCTACACCATCTTAGTCTTTCACACTATCACTCCCTATTCTACAATGTCCCTCCTATTTCATCCCTTTCTCTCTGTCCCACACTGTCCCTCTCTATCCCATCCATTTTGCTCTGTGTCATATGATTCCCTCCGGTCCTGTCCTGTCTTCTCGTAGATGTGAAGCTGTTCTTTCTCTACGTGGCAATGGCTTCATCCATTAGACACAGATATTGGAAGTCAAGTGTTTGCGAGCCTGAGGTGAGCTCTCACATTGGTCTTTACACAGTTAATGGCTGATGTGAGTCTTGTTTACAACACAAGACACTTACATAACTTTCAAAACTTGGCACTGTACAAGAGCTGTATTCTGTACGGAGAGGGTTTGCCTTTACAGAAGCTGCTATGTGTTGGAAAATAGAACTCAGCAAAAATAGAATACAATAGGACTCAGTAATAGTGATCACATGACAGTCAGGCGTGCTCTCGTGGGCCGCCTTGCCTAGACTTCACAAAGTGAAATAAAATAGCTATGATGTGGGTGGCATAAGATAGTACATGTTAAAATGGAGGGTACAGAGAACATTGAGCCAAAGGAATATAATATCATTGAAATCAGAGCAGTGTTCTGAAAGGCCAAAGGGCTGCTGAATAACATGCAATTGTATCCAATCTTTATAAGGAGCATCATTTAGCATTTGCCGTATGTACAGTCATTTTAGCACAGAAGTTTACTAAGTGTCAATGTCATCCTAGTATTAGTGAGATGGTGTAGGTTAGTGTTTAACACCGTCTGATGTGATGTTCTTGGGCAGTGTTTTGGCACAGGTTAACACGTGCTTGTAATCACTAGTATATGGGGTGTATGTGGTGTCAGGGAGGGGTAGCACCTCTGGTGGGGGAACATGTCGCGTCCTTTTCAAGGCAGTTAGTCCACCTTTGGTCCTCACCTGGCACTCAGCTCTCACCTGTGGCTCCCCGTAGCTGTTTGCATGCGACAGTGGCCACACTCCAGGCAACGGCTTCGGCAAGCTGGCTAAACCAGGTGAGGGTAGCCGACGGGTCTCAAACCCTCGGTGAGACGGGGAGTTGTCTATCCCAGCATGTGAAAACAGACTCTGGCCGATTGAGCGGATGAGACCAATGGAAGGTCCAACAGTCAAAAAGGCGGTCTCTGCAAGCATCGTGGAAGGGTAGAGCAGGACAAGACACAGAAGATGCCCTGGTCATCCACTGCGCCTAGTCCCATCTCCAGCTGTCTCAACTCTGTCTTGCCACTGGATCCAGATGGGAATTGGGAAGAGAGAGTGAGGCTGACGCTGCGCAACTCTCCCTCACTTAAATCCAAATCACATGCTAGTCTCAACACCGTCTGGTGTCGAAGTCCTCATCGACGTTGACAATGGACGAACAACAACAACAACAAATATGCTTACGGTCACTGGTGTGAGCTAGGTATGGCTGCATCTAATAACTGGAGTATGCTTGCAATTATTGTCATTTCTCACTTGTGTGTGAGCTTGTTTTAGTTGGTGTGTATTTGCATCTCAGTGGTGTGCTATCATTTTGGTGTCAACTTGTAACAGATGTTGTTTGCTGCTTGTAAGGTGCATACACTGGCATGTGCTTCCACTTGTTTATACAGTATATGCTGGTTATTGTCACAGTGTGCGCTAATTATTGTATGCTTGCATTGGTTACTATGTGCGAGATTCGAAGAAGGAAGTCTGAGAGTCGGAGTGGGAGTGCGGAGGAAGACATTTTTGAATTTTTCGTGTTTTTTTTCCATCAGCGTTCAGAGAGGCAGGACTGCGCAGGCGTGTGACGTCGGGCCGTGAAGCGCGGAAGATTTTAAAGGGCAGAAATCCTGCTTCGGGTTTGATTCGAAGAAGGAAGTCTGAGAGTCGGAGCAGGAGTGCGGAGGAAGACATTTTGGAATTTTTCGGGTTTTTTTCCATCGGCGCTCAGAGAGGCGGGACTGTGCAGGCGTGTGACCTCAGACAGTGAAGCGCGGAAGATTTAAAAGGAACAGAGCCTCATACAGCGGGCAGCGGAGTGAGCCAGGAGCAGAGTGAAGGCTTAAGGGCTTCGGCTCACCGGGCTTAGGCGGAAACGGGCGAGGCGAGGAAGGTTTGGTATTCATTTTTTGTTGTTATTTGAGGAGAGGGGCAGTATGAGTGTGAGGGCAGTTTGTTGTTCTTGGTGCCGGATGTGGGAGGCCCTGGAGTCTCCAAGCCTCCCAGACGTCCACATCTGCGCCAGGTGCGTCGAGATGCAGCTCCTAAGGGACTGCATTAGGGAACTGGAGCTGCAGCTCGATGACCTTCGTCTGGTCAGGGAGAGTGAGGAGCTGATAGAGAGGAGTTACAGGCAGGTTGTCACACCGGGGCCACAGGAGGCAGACAAGTGGGTCACGGTTAGGAGGGGGAAGGGGAAGAGTCAGGTAATAGAGAGTACCCCAGTGGCTGTGCCCCTTGACAATAGGTACTCCTGTTTGAGTACTGTTGGGGGGGACAGCTTACCTGGGGGAAGCGACAGTGGCCGTGCCTCCGGCACAGAGTCCGGCCCTGTAGCTCAGAAGGGTAGGGCAAGGAAGAGGAGGGCAGTTGTGATAGGGGACTCGATAGTAAGGGGGTCAGATAGGCGATTCTGTGGACGCAGTCCAGAGACCCGGATGGTAATTTGCCTCCCTGGTGCCAGGATCCGGGATATTTCTGATTGTGTCCAAGATATCCTGAAGTGGGCGGGAGAGGAGCCAGAGGTCGTGGTACATATAGGTACCAATGACATAGGTAGGAAAAGGGAATAAGTCCTGAAAGGAGAATATAGGGAGCTAGGAAGGGAGTTGAGAAAAAGGACCGCAAAGGTAGTAATCTCGGGATTACTGCCTGTGCCACGCGACAGTGAGAGTAGGAATGCGATGAGGTGGAGGATAAATGCGTGGCTGAAG
Source organism: Mobula hypostoma (assembly GCF_963921235.1). Classification (NCBI taxonomy): domain Eukaryota; kingdom Metazoa; phylum Chordata; class Chondrichthyes; order Myliobatiformes; family Myliobatidae; genus Mobula; species Mobula hypostoma. Next base: position 5,974,736 of record NC_086118.1, on the reverse strand, counting down.
GATTGGAGCAGGGGGCAGGGATTCAAGTTTTTGGATCATTGGGACCTCTTTTGGCGCAGGCGTGACCTGTACAAAAAGGACGGGTTACACTTGAATCCTAGGGGGACCAATATCCTGGCGGGGAGATTTGCAAAGGCTACTGAGGTGACTTTAAACTAGAATGGTTGGGGGGTGGGAATCAAATTAAAGAGGCTAGGCGAGAGGAGGTTAGTTCACAACAGGGGGATGGGAACCAGTGCAGAGAGACAGAGGGGTGTAAAATGTGGGTAGAAGCGAAAAGTAGTAAGATGAAAAGTAAAAGTGGCAGGCCGACAAATCCAGGGCAAGCATCAAAAAGGGCCACTTTTCAACATAATTGTATAAGGGCTAAGAGAGTTGTAAAAGCGCGCCTGAAGGCTTTGTGTGTCAATGCAAGGAGCATTCGTAACAAGGTGGATGAATTAAAAGTGCAGATTGTTATTAATGAATATGATATAGTTGGGATCACAGAGACATGGCTCCAGGGTGACCAGGGATGGGAGCTCAACATTCAGGGATATTCAATATTCGGGAGAGATAGACATGAAAGAAAAGGAGGTGGGGTGGCGTTGCTAGTTAGAGAGGAGATAACGCAATAGAAAGGGAGGACACAAGCCAGGAAGATGTGGAATCGCTATGGGTAGAGCTGCATAACGCTAACGGGCAGAAAACGCTGGTGGGAGTTGTGTACAGGCCACCCAACAGTAGTAGTGAGGTTGGGGATGGTATTAAACAGGAAATTAGAAATGCGTGCAATAAAGTTAACAGCAGTTATAATGGGTGACTTCAATCTACATGTCGATTGGGTGAACCAAATTGGTAAGGGTGCTGAGGAAGAGGATTTCTTGGAATGTATGCCGGATGGATTTTTGAACCAACATGTCGAGGAACCAACTAGAGAGCAGGCTATTCTGGACTGAGTATTGAGCAATGAGGAAGGGTTAATTAGCAATCTTGTCGTGAGAGGCCCCTTGGGTAAGAGTGACCATAATATGGTGGAATTCTTCATTAAGATGGAGAGTGACATAGTTAATTCAGAAACAAAGGTTCTGAACTTAAAGAAGGGTAACTTTGAAGGTATGAGACGTGAATTAGCTAAGATAGACTGGCAAATGACACTTAAAGGGTTGACGGTGGATATGCAATGGCAAGCATTTAAAGATTGCATGGATGAACTACAACAATTGTTCATCCCAGTTTGGCAAAAGAATAAATCAAGGAAGGTAGTGCACCTGTGGCTGACAAGGGAGGGATAGTATCAATTCCAAAGAAGAAGCATACAAATTAGCCAGAAAAAGTGGCTCACCTGAGGACTGGGAGAAATTCAGAGTTCAGCAGAGGAGGACAAAGGGCTTAATTAGGAAGGAGAAAAAAGATTATGAGAGAAAACTGGCAGGGAACATAAAAACTGACTGTAAAAGCTTTTATAGATATGTGAAAAGAAAAAGATTGGTTAAGACAAATGTAGGTCCCCTACAGACAGAAACAGGTGAATTGATTATGGGGAGCAAGGACATGGCAGACCAATTGAATAATTACTTTGGTTCTGTCTTCACTAAGGAGGACATAAATAATCTTCCAGAAATAGTAGGGGACAGAGGGTCCAGTAAGATGGAGGAACTGAGGGAAATACATGTTAGTAGGGAAGTGGTGTTAGGCAAATTGAAGGGATTAAAGGCGGATGAATCCCCAGGGCCAGATGGTCTGCATCCCAGAGTGCTTAAGGAAGTAGCCGAAGAAATAGTGGATGCATTAGTGATAATTTTTCAAAACTCTTCAGATTCTGGACTAGTTCCTGAGGATTGGAAGGTGACTAATGTAACCCCACTTTTTAAAAAAGGAGGGAGAGAGAAACCAGGGAATTATAGACTGGTTAGCCTAACATTGGTGGTGGGGAAATTGCTAGTCAGTTATCAAAGATGTGATAACAGCACATTTGGAAAGCGGTGAAATCATCGGACAAAGTCAGCATGGTTTTGTGAAAGGAAAATCATGTCTGACGAATCTCATAGAATTTTTTGAGGATGTAACTAGTAGAGTGGATAGGGGAGAACCAGTGGATGTGGTATATTTGGATTTTCAAAAGGCTTTTGACAAGGTCCCACACAGGAGATTAGTATGCAAACTTAAAGCACACGGTATTGATGGTAAGGTATTGATGTGGATAGAGAATTGGTTGGCAGACAGGAAGCAAAGAGTGGGAATAAACGGGACCTTTTCAGAATGGCAGGCGGTGACTAGTGGGGTACCGCAAGGCTCAGTGCTGGGACCCCAGTTGTTTACAATATATATTAATGACTTGGATGAGGGAATTAAATGCAGCATCTCCAAGTTTGCGGATGACACGAAGCTGGGCGGCAGTGTTAGCTGTGAGGAGGATCCTAAGAGGATGCAGGGTGACTTGGATAGGTTATGTGAGTGGGCAAATTTATGGCAGATGCAATTTAATGTGGATAAATGTGAAGTTGTCCACTTTGGTGGCAAAAACAGGAAAACAGATTATTATCTGAATGGTGGCCGATTAGGAAAAGGGGAGGTGCAATGAGACCTGGGTGTCATTATACACCAGTCATTGAAAGTGGGCATGCAGGTACAGCAGGCAGTGAAAAAGGCGAATGGTATGCTGGCATTTATAGCAAGAGGATTCGAGTACAGGAGCAGGGAGGCACTACTGCAGTTGTACAAGGCCTTGGTGAGACCACACCTGGAGTATTGTGTGCAGTTTTGGTCCCCTAATCTGAGGAAGACATCCTTGCCATAGAGGGAGTACAAAGAAGGTTCACCAGATTGATTCCTGGGATGGCAGGACTTCCATATGATGAAAGATTAGTTGAACTCGGCTTATACTCGCTGGAATTTACAAGATTGAGGGGGGATCTGATTGAAACGTATAAAATCCTAAAGGGATTGGACAGGCTAGATGCAGGAAGATTGTTCCCGATGTTGGGGAAGTCCAGAACGAGGGGTCACAGTTTGAGGATAAAGGGGAAGCCTTTTAGGACCGAGATTAGGAAAAACTTCTTCACACAGAGAGTGGTGAATCTGTGGAATTCTCTGCCACAGGAAACAGTTGAGGCCAGTTCATTGGCTATATTTAAGAGGGAGTTAGATATGGCCCTTGTGGCTACGGGGATCAGGGGGTATGGAGGGAAGGCTGGTACAGGGTTGTGAGTTGGAAGATCAGCCATGATCGTACTGAATGGCGGTGCAGGCTTGAAGGGCCGAGTGGCCTACTCCTGCACCTATTTTCTATGTTTCTATGTTTCTATGTCATTTGGTTTGTATTTGAATTGACTGGTGTGTGCTTCTTTGGGTTGCCTGGTGCTGATTGGTGTGTGGTTGATTTGCTTCTGGAATGTGCTGTTGGTTGATGTGCTCTAATTTATGTGCCAGTTTCAGTCGAAGCAAGCAGCTGAGAAGGGAGTGAAGAACTCGGGTGGAAAAAGTCGTTTTGTTTTTTTAAACACCGCTCGGGGAGAAGGGTCTGCACTGCTCAGGTCCGTGATGTAGCGCGCCAAGGTTTAAAAGCAGACCGCCATATACAGCGGCCATCATTGTAGCGGCCATCGTCGGAGTGGACTGAGTCAGAGTGGGACGGCTTTGGCTCAAACAGGCTTCGGCAAGAACAGGCAGAGGTCAGGGTAGGTTCTGGTAAGTTTTTTGTTCAGATTGTTTGGAGTAGAGAGAATGCCAGGCAGGATGTTGGAATGCTCCTCTTGCAGGATGTGGGAAGTCAGGGAGCCCTCCGGTGTCTGAAACAATGACTCCTGCAAGAAGTGCATCCAGCTGCAGCTCCTAACAAACCGCGTTAGGGAACTGGAGCAGGAGCTGGATGACCTGCGGATCATTCGGGAGAATGAGGAGATTATAGGTAGCAGCTACAGGGGGGTAGTTACACCAAAGGAGCAGAGGACAGGAAATTGGGTCACTGTCAGGCGAGGGAAGAGGAAAGGGCAGGCAGAGCAGGGTTCCCCTGTGGCCATTCCCCTCAACAACAAGTATACCGCAACGGATACTGTTGGGGGGGATGACTTACCTGTTGCCTCCTGGGTGTCAGGTTCAAGGATGTCTCTGATCGATTGCATGACATTCTGAAGTGGGAGGGTGATCAGCCAGATGTCGTGGTGCACATCGGTACCAATGACATAGCAAGGAAGAGTGAGGAGGTCCTGGAGAGTGAGTATAGAGAGCTTGATAGGAAGTTGAAAAGCAGGACCTCGAAGGTGGTAATCTCAGGATTGCTACCTGTGCTACATGCCAGTGAGGGTAGGAATAGGATGCTCTCAAGGAGGAACAAGTGGCTGAGGAACTGGTGTAGGGGGCAGTGTTTCAGATTTCAAGATAATTGGGACCTCTTCTGGGGCAGGTGGGACCTGTACAAGAGAGACGGGTTACACTTGAACTACAGGGGGACCAATATCCTTTCAGGGAGGTTTGTTAGTGCTATTGGGGAGGCTTTAAACTAGATTTGCAGGGGGATGGGAACCAGAGTGCCAGAGCTGACAGTGGGGCTGGGGTGAAAATAAATGATGTTGAAAGTTTAAGCAAATCCGCTGATAGAAAGGTTGTGAGTGGTGGTAAAAATCTTCTGAGGTGTATATATTTCAATGCTAGGAGTATTGTGGGGAAGGCGGATGAGTTGAGGGCGTGGATTGACACGTGGAATTATGACGTTATAGCAATTAGTGAAACTTGGCTACAGGAGGGGCAGGACTGGCAGCTTAATATTCCAGGGTTCCGATGTTTCAGATGTGATCGAGGCAGAGGAATGAAAGGTGGGGGAGTAGCATTGCTTGTTAGGGAAAATATTACAGCAGTGCTCAGGCAGGACAGACTAGAGGGCTTGTCTACTGAGTCCTTATGGGTGGAGCTGAGAAGCAGGAAAAGTATGGCCACATTAGTGGGGTTGTATTACAGACCACCCAATAGTCAACGAGAATTGGAAGAGCAAATCTGCAGAGAGATAGCAGGCAACTGCAGGAAACATAAAGTTGTGGTGGTAGGGGATTTTAATTTTCCATATATTGATTGGGACTCCCACACTGTTAGGGGTCTAGATGGTTTAGAGTTTGTAAAATGTGTTCAGGAAAGTTTTCTAAATCAATATATAGAGGGACCAACTGGAGGGGATGCAATATTGAATCTCCTGTTAGGAAATGAGTTAGGACAAGTGACGGAAGTCTGTGTAGGGGAGCACCTTGGTTCCAGTGATCATAACACCATTAGTTTCAACTTGATCATGGACAAGGATAGATCTGGTCCTCGGGTTGAAGTTCTGAACTGGAAGAAGGCCAAATTTGAAGAAATGAGAAAGGATCTAAAAAGCGTGGATTGGGACAGGTTGTTCTCTGGCAAAGATGTGATTGGTAGGTGGGAAGCCTTCAAAGGAGATGCAAGCAGGCTTTTTCCACTGAGGCAAGGGGAGAAAAAAACCAGACATGGGTTAAGGGTGAGGGGGGAAAAGTTTAAAGGGATCATTAGGGGAGGGCTTCTTCACACAGAGAGTGGTGGGAGTATGGAATGAGCTGCCATATGAGGTGGTAAATGCGGGTTCTCTTTTAACATTTAAGAATAAATTGGACAGATACATGGATGGGAGGTGTAAGGAGGGATATGGTCCATGTGCAGGTCAGTGGGACTAGGCAGAAAATGGTTCGGCACAGCCAAGAAGGGCCAAAAGGCCTGTTTCAGTGCTGTAGTTTCTATGGTTTCTACAGTTAGCTTGTACTTCAAATAGTTGTTGTGTGCTGTATAATAGAACACAGGAACAGGCCATTTGGCACGCAATGTTGTGTCGAACCTGCTAAAATGTAAATATAAAAATACCCAAATGCTAAACCCTCCATCTGCACCATGTCCATATCCCTCCACCATCCTTTCATCCATGTGCCTATACAAATATCTCTTAAAACCCTCCAATGTATTTGCCTCTACCACCATAAAAGGCGTTCACCACCACTCTTGAGTAAAAAAACTTAGTGCTTAGAGAATGTGTTTATCGATTGTTGTATGTCAGGGTGTGTTCATTGTTATGTACTGAGTGGTGTATATTAGTGTGTCATGGTTTGTGTTGGTTGGTGTGTGATGGTTGGTTGTTGTGTGTTGGCTAGTATGTGTTAGCGTCATAGTGTCACAGAAAGATACAATACAGAAACAGATCCTTTAGCCCATCTCGTCTGTGCTGAACCATTTAAGCAACCTAGTCCCATTGTCCTGCATTGGGACCATAACCCTCCATATCCCTACTATCCAGGTACTTATGCACACTTCTCTTAAATGTTGAACCCAAGCTCACATGCACCACTTGTGCTGGCAGCTTGTTCCACACTCTCATAACCCTCTGAGTGAAGAGGTTTCCTCTCATGTTCCCCTTAAACTATTCAACTTCCACCCAGCCTCAGTGAAAAAAGCCTAGTTGCATTTACCCTGTCTGTACCCCTCATCATTGTGTATACCTCTATCAAATCTCCATCCTACTGTCTATGTTCCAAGGAATAAAATTCTAGCCTATTCAATCTTTCCTTATAACTTAGGTCCTCCAGACCTAAGGCAACATCCTTGTATATTTTCTCTGTACTCTTTCAACCTTATTTATATCTTTCCTGTGGGTAGGTGACCGAAACTGCACACAATACCCCAAATTAGACCTCACAGATGTCTCCAACATAACATCCCATCGCCCGTACTCAGTTCTTTGATTTATGTTGGCCAATATGCCAAAAGCTTTCTTTATGATCCTATGTACCTGTAGGTTGGTGTGAGTTGGTTGGTGTGTGTAGGTTGGTTTGTGTTGGGTGGTGTGTGGTGGTTAGTGAGAGTTGGTTGGTGTGTGTTGATTAGTGCGTGTTAGTTGGTGTGTGGCAGTTAGTGTATCTTTGTTAGTGTGTGTTGGTTCATGTGTGATTGTTGGTATGTGCTAGTTGATATGTCGTCGTTTTATGCACATTTTGAAGGGGAGAAAGAAACATCACCTGTGCAATTCCCCATAGTATCCGGTGACCCCGTGATTTCTGTTTTGCAAGTAGACGACAAAACATCCTTCGAGAGGGTGAACCCTCACAAAATGTCACAAGGTGTCAGGTCTCAATGGTGTACTTGGCAGGGTAACAATACCAGTATTGGTTTATTCATACGTACCAGGACCCAGTGAAAAGCTTGTCTTACACACTGTTAGAATAAGGTAAAACGATATCAATGCAGAAAAAAGTGTAAAAGTTACCAAAAAAGTGCAGTGCAGGTCTTAGAGTTAGAGAATTTAGATTTCGTGGAGTAGAATGAATGAAATAGAAGTAATGAATGGATCTACAGGGAGCAGCTGCAATAAGTCACCACACCCTGGCACCAATCAACTGGCTGGAGTAGTTAAGGACATCTTCTTCAAAACAGCATCAATTATACCAGTGTCCAAGAAGAACAAGGTTATCTGCCTCAATGATATTATCACTCGGTAGCATTCACATCTATTGGGGTGAAGTACTTGGAAAAGTTGTTCATGGCTAGAATTAACTCCTACCTAACTAAGGACCTGGACCCCCCTGCAGTTTGTCTACCACAACAATAGACCTACATAGAATGCAATCTCACAGCCTCTCCTCTCAACCTTGCACCACCTGGACAACAGCAATACTTACAGTATGTCAGGCTGCTGTTTATCAATTACAGTTCAGCATTCAACATCATCATCCCCTCAATACTAATCTACAAGCTTCAAAACTGGGCCTCTGTACCTCCCGCTGCAACTGGATCCTTGACTTCCTCATCGGGAGACCACAGTCAGAGTGGATCTGTAATAATACCACCTGATCCCCAACAGTCAACAGCGGTGCACCTTGAGGATGTGTGCTAATCCCACTGCTCTACTCTCTACACTTATGATTACGTGGCTAGACACAGCTCAATTACCATCTATAAATTTGCCAATGACACCACAATTATTGGCAGAATCTCAGATGGCAACGAGAAACATTCAGGATAGAGATAGATCAGCTTATCGAGTGCTATTGTAAAAACAACCCTGCATTAAATGTCAGCAGGACCAAGGAATTGATTGTGAATTTCAGGAAGGGGAAGTTGGGAAGGCACACACCAGTCCTCATTCAGGGGGTCAGCAGCGGAAAGGCTGAGCAACTTCAAATTCCGAGGATCGATCCTCTGTCAGGAGTGTCATGTTTGGTGTGAAAAGGTTGGTGTGTGATGGTTTGTGCATGGAGAATTTTTATGCATGTTTGTGTATGTGGGTTGATTTATTATGGTTGTTGTGTATGTGGGTTGATTTGTTATGGCTGTTGTGTCTTATCAGAATCAGATTCAGAATAATAGATGGTATGTCATGGTTGACATGTGTTGTATGGTGTGTTATGGTTGGTTGGTGTGTGCTGTGTAGTGTATCATGGTTGGCGTGTGTTGCTTGGTGAGTTACAGTTTGTGAGTGCTGGTTGATGTGTCAATGTTGTGTATGGTGGTTAGTATGTGTAGGTTTGTCTATGTATGTTGGTGTGTGCTGGTTGATGAGTCAATGTTGTGTATGGTGGTTAGTACGCGTAGGTTTGTGTATGTATGTTGGTGTGTGCTGGTTGATGAGTCACTGTTGTGTATGGTGGTTAGTATGCGTAGGTTTGTGCGTGTATGTTGGTGTGTGCTGGTTGATGAATCAATGTTGTGTATGGTGGTTAGTATGCGTAGGTTTGTCTGTGTATGTTGGTGTGTGTTGGTTGATGTGTCAATGTTGTGTGTGGTGGTTAGTATGCGTAGGTCTGTGTATGTATATTGGTGTGTGCTGGTTGATGCATGATAGTTGTGTATGGTGGTTAGTATGCGTAGGTTTGTGTATGTATGTTGGTGTGTGCTGGTTGATGTGTGATAGTTGTGTATGGTGGTTAGTATGTGTAGGTTTGTGTATGTATGTTGGTGTGTGCTGGTTGATGAGTCAATGTTGTGTATGGTGGTTAGTATGCGTAGGTTTGTGTATGCATGTTGGTGTGTGATGGATGATGTGTCAATGTTGTGTGTGGTGGTTAGTATGTGTAGGTTTGTGTATGTATGTTGGTGTGTGCTGGTTAATGTGACAATGTTGTGTATGGTGGTTAGTATGCGTAGGTTTGTGTATGTATGTTGGTGTGTGCTGGTTGGTGTGTGATAGTTGTTTATGCTGGTTAGTATGCGTAGGTTTGTGCATGTATGTTGGTGTGTGCTGGTTGGTGCGTGATAGTTGTGTATGGTGGTTAGTATGCGTAGGTTTGTGTATGTAAGTTGGTGTGTGCTGGATGATGCATGATAGTTGTGTATGGTGGTTAGTATGAGTAGGTTTGTGTATGTATGTTGGTGTGTGCTAGTTCATGTGTCAATGTTGTGTATGGTGGCTAGCATGCGTAGGTTTGTGTATGTATGTTGGTGTGTGCTGGTTGATGAATCAATGTTGTGTATGGTGGTTAGTATGCGTAGGTTTGTGTATGTATTTTGGTGTTCTGGTTGATGTGTTAATGTTGTGTATGGTGGTTAGTATGCGTAGGTTTGTGTATGTACGTTGGTGTGTGCTGGTTGATGCATGATAGTTGCGTATGGTGGTTAGTATGCATAGGTTTGTGTATGTATGTTGGTGTGTGCTGGATGTTGTGTCAATGTTGTGTGTGGTGGTTAGTATGTGTAGGTTTGTGTATGTATGATGGTGTGTGCTGGTTGATGTGTCAATGTTGTGTATGGTGGTTAGTATGCGTAGGTTTGTGTATGTATATTGGTGTGTGCTGGTTGACGCATGATAGTTGTGTATGGTGGTTAGTATGCGTAGGTCTGTGTATGTATGTTGGTGTGTGCTGGTTGATATGTCAATGTTGTGTATGGTGGTTAGTATGCGTAGATTTGTGTATGTATGTTGGTGTGTGCTGGTTGGTGTGTCAATGTTGTGTATGGTGGTTAGTATGTTTAGGTTTGTGTATGTAGGTGTGTGCTGGTTGATGTATGATAGTTGTGTATGATGGTTAGTATGCGTAGGTTTGTGTCTGTATGTAGGTGTGTGCTGGTTGATGCGTGATACTTGTGTATGATGGTTAGTATGCATAGGTTTGTGTATATATGTTGATGTGTGTTGGTTGGTGCGTGATAGTTGTGTATGGTGGTTAGTATACGTAGGTTTGTGTATGTATTTTGGTGTTCTGGTTGATGTGTTAATGTTGTGTATGGTGGTTAGTATGCGTAGGTTTGTGTATGTATGTTGGTGTGTGTTGGTTGATGTGTGATAGTTGTGTATGGTGGTTAGTATGCGTAGGTTTGTGTATGTATATTGGTGTGTGCAGGTTGATGCATGATAGTCGTGTATGGTGGTTAGTATGCGTAGGTTTGTGTATGTATGTTGGTGTGTGCTGGATGTTGTGTCAATGTTGTGTGTGGTGGTTAGTATGCGTAGGTTTGTGTATGTATGTTGGTGCGGCTGGTTGATGTATCAATGTGTATGGTGGTTAGTATGCGTAGGTCTGTGTATGTATGTTGGTGTGTACTGGTTGGTGCTTGATAGTTGTGTATGGTGATTAGTATGTGTAGGTTTGTGTATGTATGTTGGTGTGTGCTGGTTGATGTGTCAATGTTGTGTATGGTGGTTAGTATGCGTAGGTTTGTGTATGTATGTTGGTGTGTGCTGGTTGATGTGTCAATGTTGTATATGGTGGTTAGTATGTTTAGGTTTATGTATGTTGGTGTGTGCTGGTTGATGTGTGATAGTTGTGTTTGATCATTAGTATGCGTAGGTCTGTGTACGTATGTTGGTGTGTGCTGGCTGATGCATGATAGTTGACTTGTTTCATAACAACTTAAGTAGTTGAAACATCGATCCGTTACTCACCTTCTTGGTGGATCTACTTTTGACCTCAATTCTGTTAATCCCTCTCCCATTGTTTCCTTGAGTCTTCCAAATACTGAAAATTTATCCTGGTCCTGAATACATTCAGTGTCCGCTGGAGGATTGCAAAGATTGATAACCCTCTGAGCAGAGAAATTCTTCCTCATCTCTGGCTTAAACTGGCCACCCTTTATTGTGTAATGAAGCCGTCTGATTCTGGTTTCCCACTCAAAGGGAAATCTACTCAGTGCTTACTGTCATTGTTCTAGTCTCCAATGCCCAAAACCAGACTACTCATTCTTTCCTCTAGACAAACATGTAATCCCAGTAATCAACTAAATGAACCTTCTACCTACTGTCTCCAATACTAATGTGTCCCTCCTCAAAGGAGACCATCACTGCGCGCGATACTCTATGTGCAGATTCACCAATGTATCTCACCGTCGAAGACTTTCCTAATTTTATACCCTATTCCCTATCCAATAAAGGTTGACATTCCTTTGCCAACCTGAACAGAATTTAACTTCAGCAAGTGCAAAGTCATGTACTTTGGGAAATTTATGAGGCCCGCATATACACAATTAATGACATGCTAGTGGGGAATGTTATTCAATAGCAAAACCTTCAGATTCAAGTATACAGTCCCCACTAAACTTAGCCCATGCATGTACTTGTCCAAACATCTTCACCCACCCTTTAAGTGCAAAACTCCTTTCTGGTTCTCTCCTAAATGGCTCGCTCAAATATAAGATCACAGCCTGTTCTTCTCAGTGAACTTCCGCTAAAGCAGAACATGAAGTGGCCTATGTTCCCAATACCTGTTGCTCAAGCAGTGGTGTGAAACTTCCTCTGTCGGGGATATTGCACAGCACAAATACCAATTATACTTTCCACAAAACAACAATGAGCTGCTCTTTGGGGACTGGAAAAGGTGATAAAGTTTAAAAGTTAGCACATTTTTTTCCTCTTATTGCTTTAACTCCTTGATTAATATAAGATCTAGATTTAATACTAGTGTCATTTTATGAACTGGCATCACTTCTAGTGGCTATACTATGAAGGTTATCAAATGATGCTTACTGGAACACAAAAGCAAGCTAATCAGCCCATCAGATCCATGATGGACCTCTAACAATGCAATCCCATCAGTCCTATTCCCCCCTCCTTATTTACCTGTACCCCTACAACTTCCTTCCTCTCGCTCTTCCTTTCTCTCTCTATATATATAAAATAATTGAGAGAAAAAGAGTGGTTCTCACCCTCAACAATTTCTCCTTTGGCCCCTCCCACTTTCTCCAATCTCAAGGTGTGGTCTTGGACCAGTTGCAATTACCAGATACGCCTTTAGTATTTCACTGAATTACGTAAACTTAGACTTCTGGCGAAGGGTGATGTAAATCAGCTCCCGAGATGCCTTGCTCATGGTGTTGTTAAGTAACAGTTATGACACAATCACCCACTTGGAACAATTCATAGAAATTCAATGTCATTATCCACACTGAGCATCTCACCATTGAAATGCGGAGAGTCACATGAAGCTCGTCTAGGTCAGTCACATCAATACCATAGTGAGGGGAGAAAGTCAGTGGCTAGTATTCAGCAGTGAGTGACACCTCAGGATCTTTCCACCATTTGAAAAGTACGTGTCAGAAACGCAGTGGACTCTGCCTGGGTGAGTGCAACACCAGCAGCTCTTCAAGAAGCACTACTGCATCCAGAACACACTAGTCCACATAAATGACATTCCAAACATTCACTCATTCCACCAGCGGAACACAATAGCACAGTATGAACCATCTACAATTACTCACATGGACTACTTCAAAAGCACCTCTCAAACCTGTGATTTCTTTCACCAAGAAGGACAAGGCATTATGGGAACACCAGTACTTGCAGCTTCCCCTTCCATTCAAAAGCAAAGTCTGAAAGTCAAAGTCGAGGCTATTATCCTGTGCACGAGTATGTGTATGCTCAGGTGCAATGAAAAATTTGTTAGCCGGAGCATCATAAGGCCATAAGATATAGGAGCAGAATTAGACCAGTTGGTCCATCAAGTCTATTCTGCCATTTCATCATGGCTGATCCAATTTTCCTCTCAGCCCCAATTTCCTGCCTTCTCCCTGTATCCCTTCATGCCCCAACCAATGAAGAATCTATCAGCCTCTGCCATAATTATACATAAAGACATGGCCTCCACAGCTGCCAGTGGCAAAGAATTCCACTGATTCACCACTCTCTGGCTAAAGAAATTCCTCATCTTTGTTCTAAAAGGATGCCCCTCTATTCTAGGACTGTGTCTTCTGGTCTTAGACTCACCCACCATAGGAAACATCCTCTCCACATCCACTCTGTCAATGCCTTTAACCATTCGATAGGTTTCAATATGTCACACCTCATTCTTCTGAATTCTAGTGAACAGAGGCCCAGAGCCATTAAACACTCTTCATATGCAAGCCATTCAATCCTGGAGTCATCTTCGTGAACCTCTTTTGAACGTTCTCCCATTTCAGCACATCCTTTCCAAGATATAGGACCCAAAGCTGCTCACAATACTCCGTGAGACCTCACCAGTGCTTTATAAAGTCTCAACATTATAATCTTGCTTTTATATCATAGTCGTTTTGAAATTAATGCTAACATCGCATCTGGCTTCTTTACCACAGACTCAACCTGCAAATCAACATTAAGGGATCCCTGCACAAGGACTCCCAAGTCCCTTTGCGCCTCAAATTTTTGCATGTTCTCTCCATTTAGAAAATAGTCAACTCTTTCATTTCTTCTACTAAAATGCATGACCATGCACTTCCCAACACTGTATTCCATCTGCCATTTCTTTGCCCATTCTCCTTCTGTCTTAAGTCCTTCTGTAGCCTCTCTACTTCCTCAAAACTACCTGCCCCTCCACCTATCTTCATATCGTCTGAAAACTTTGCAGCAAAGTCATTAATTCCATCATCCAAATCATTGGTATATAAAGTAGTCATCACCAGCCAACCAGAAAAGCTTTCCTTTATTTTCACTCTTTGCCTCCTAACAATGAAATACTGCTAGAATCTTTCCTGTATTACCACAGGCTCATAGCTTGTTAAGCAGCCTCATGTTTAAAAAGAGAAAATTTCAATGGTTCTTGTTTCAGTCGAAGCAAGCAGCTGAAGAAGTTGGGTAGAAAATGTCATTTTTTTAAAACACTGCTCGGGGAGAAGGGTCTGCACTGCGCAGGCGCGTGACGTCACGCACCAAGGTTTAAAAGCAGGCCACCATATACAGCGGACATCGTCAGAGTGGACTGAGTCAGAGTGGGACAGCTTTGGCTCAACAGGCTTTGGCGAGAACAGGCAGAGGTCAGGGTAGGTTCCGGTAAGTTTTTTGTTCAGATTGTTTAGTGCAGTGAGAATGCCAAGCAGGATGTTGGAATGCTCCTCTTGCAGGATGTGGGAAGTCAGGGAGCCCTCCGGTGTCCCTGACAACGACTCCTGCAAGAAGTGCATCCAGCTGCAGCTCCTAACAAACCGCGTTAGGGAATTGGAGCAGGAGCTGGATGACCTGCGGATCATTCGGGAGAATGAGGAGATTATAGATCGTAGCTACAGGGAGGTAGTTATGCCAAAGGAGCAGAGGACAGGAAATTGGGTCACTGTCAGGCGAGGGAAGAGGAAAGGGCAGGCAGAGCAGGGTTCCCCTGTGGCCATTCCCCTCAACAACAAGTATACCGCAACGGATACTGTTGCGAGGGATAACCTACCTGGGACAAGCTGCAGTAGCCGGATCTCTAGCACTGAGTCTGGCTCTGCAGTGCAGAAGGGAGGGGGGAAGAAGAGGAGAGCGGTAGTGATAGGGGACTCGATAGTTAGAGGTGTAGATAGGAGGTTCTGTGGTCGTGACAGAGAATCCAGGATGGTTTGTTGCCTCCTGGGTGTCAGGGTCGAGGATGTCTCTGATCGATTGCATGACATTCTGAAGTGGGAGGGTGACCAGCCAGATGTCGTGGTGCACATCGGTACCAATGACATAGCAAGGAAGAGTGAGGAGGTCCTCGAGAGTGAGTATAGAGAGCTTGGTAGGAAGTTGAAAAGCAGGATCTCGAGGGTGGTAATCTCAGGATTGCTACCTGTGCTAGGTGCCAGTGAGGGTAAGAATAGGATGCTCTGGAGGATGAACAAGTGGCTGAGGAACTGGTGTAGGGCGCAGGGTTTCAGATGCCTCTTCTGGGGCAGGTGGGACCTGTACAAGAGAGACGGGTTACACTTGAACTACAGGGGGACCAATATCCTTTCAGGGAGGTTTGTTAGTGCTACTGGGGAGGAATAAACTAGATTTGCAGGGGGATGGGAACCAGAGCGCCAGAGCTGACAGTGGGGCTGGGGTGAAAATAAATTATGTTAAAAGTTCAAGCAAATCCGCTAATAGAAAGGTTGTGAGTGGTGGTAAAAATCTTCTGAGGTGTATATATTTCAATGCTAGGAGTATTGCGGGGAAGGCGGATGAGCTGAGGGTGTGGATTGACACGTGGAATTATGACGTTATAGCAATTAGTGAAACTTGGCTACAGGAGGGGCAGGACTGGCAGCTTAATATTCCAGGGTTCCGATGTTTCAGATGTGATCGAGGCAGAGGAATGAAAGGTGGGGAAGTAGCATTGCTTGTTAGGGAAAATATTACAGCAGTGCTCAGGCAGGACAGATTAGAGGGCTTGTCTACTGAGTCCTTATGGGTGGAGCTGAGAAACAGGAAAGGTATGGCCACATTAGTGGGATTGTATTACAGACCACCCAATAGTCAACGAGAATTGGAAGAGCAAATCTGCAGGGAGATAGCAGGCAACTGCAGGAAACATAAAGTTGTGGTGGTAGGGGATTTTAATTTTCCATATATTGATTGGAACTCCCATACTGTTAGGGGTCCAGATGGTTTAGAGTTTGTAAAATGTGTTCAGGAAAGTTTTCTAAATCAATATATAGAGGGACCAACTAAGGGGGATGCAATATTGGATATCCTGTTAGGAAACGAGTTAGGACAAGTGACAGAAGTCTGTGTAGGGGAGCACTTTGGTTCCAGTGATCATAGAAACATAGAAACATAGAAAATAGATGCAGGAGTAGGCCATTCGGCCCTTCGAGCCTGCATCGACATTCAGTATGATCATGGCTAACCATCCAACTCAGAACCCTGCACCAGCCTTCCCTCCATACCCTCTGATCCCTTTAGCCACAAGGGCCATATCTAACTCCCTCTTAAATATAGCCAATGAACTGGCCTCAACTGTTTCCTGTGGCAGAGAATTCCACAGATTCACCACTCTCTGTGTGAAGAAGTTTTTTCTAATCTCGGTCCTAAAAGGATTCCCCTTTATCCTCAAACTGTGGCCCCTCGTTCTGGACTTCCCCAACATCGGGAACAATCTTCCTGCATCTAGCCTGTCCAATCCCTTCAGGATTTTATACGTTTCAATCAGATCCCCCCTCAATCTTCTAAATTCCAATGAGTATAAGCCTAGTTCATCCAGTCTTTTATCATATGAAAGTCCTGCCATCCCAGGAATCAATCTGGTGAACCTTCCTTCTACTCCCTCTATGGTAAGGATGTCTTTCCTCAGATTAGGGGACCAAAACTGCACACAATACTCCAGGTGTGGTCTCACCAAGGCCTTGTACAACTGCAGTAGTACCTCCCTACTCCTGTACTCGGATCCTCTCGCTATAAATGCCAGCATACCATTTGTCTTTTTCACCGCCTGCTGTACCTGCATGTCCACTTTCAATGACTGGTGTATAATGACACCCAAGTCTCGTTGCACTTCCCCTTTTCCTAATCGGCCACCATTCAGATAATAATCTGTTTTCCTGTTTTTGCCACCAAAGTGGATAACTTCACATTTATCCACATTAAATTGCATCTGCCATGAATTTGCCCACTCACCTAACCTATCCAAGTCACCCTGCATCCTCTTAGCATCCTCCTCACAGCTAACACTGCCGCCCAGCTTCGTGTCATCCGCAGACTTGGAGATGCTGTATTTAATTCCCTCATCCAAGTCATTAGTGTATATTGTAAACAACTGGGGTCCCAGCACTGAGCCTTGCGGTACCCCACTAGTCACTGCCTGCCATTCTGAAAAGGTCCCGTTTATTCACACTCTTTGCTTCCTCTCTGCCAATCAATTCTCTATTCACATCAATACCTTACCCCCAATACTGTGTGCTTTAAGTTTGCACACTAATCTCCTTTGTGGGACCTTGTCAAAAGCCTTTTGAAAATCCAAATATACCACATTCACTGGTTTTCCCCTATCCACTCTACTAGTTACATCCTCAAAAAATTTTATGAGATTCGTCAGACATGATTTTCCTTTCACAAATCCATGCTGACTTTGTCCGATCATAACAACATTAGTTTCAACTTGATCATGGACAAGGATAGATCTGATCCTAGGGTTGAGGTTCTGAACTGGAAGAAGGCCAAATTTGAAGAAATGAGAAAGGATCTAAAAAGCATGGATTGGGACAGGTTATTCTCTGGCAAGGATGTGATCGGTAGGCGGGAAGCCTTCAAAGGAGAAATTTTGAGAGTGCAGAATTTGTATGTTCCTGTCAGGATTAAAGGCAAAGTGATTAGGAATAAGGAACCTTGGTTCTCAAGGGATATTGCAACTCTGATAAAGAAGTAGAGGGAGTTGTATGACGTGTATAGGAAGCAGGGAGTAAATAAGATGCTTGAGGAGTATAAGAAGTGCAAGAAAATACTTAAGAAAGAAATCAGGAGGGCTAAAAGAAGACATGAGGTTGCCTTGGCAGTCAAAGTGAAGGATAATCCAAAGAGCTTTTACAGGTATATTAAGAGCAAAAGGATTGTAAGGGATAAAATTGATCCTCTTGAAGATCAGAGTGGTCGGCTATGTGCGGAACCAAAGGAAATGGGGGAGATCTTAAATAGGTTTTTTGCATCTGTATTTACTAAGGAAACTGGCATGAAGTCTATGGAATTAAGGGAAACAAGTAGTGAGATCATGGAAACTCTACAGATCGAAAAGGAGGAGGTCCTTGCTGTCTTGAGGAAAATTAAAGTGGATAAATCCCCGGGACCTGACA
The DNA here is from genome assembly GCF_963921235.1 of Mobula hypostoma. Classification (NCBI taxonomy): domain Eukaryota; kingdom Metazoa; phylum Chordata; class Chondrichthyes; order Myliobatiformes; family Myliobatidae; genus Mobula; species Mobula hypostoma. The sequence goes on along the minus strand of NC_086118.1, from coordinate 5,956,805 downwards.
GGGTGTTCCCTCGGACCTTCAAGCAGACTAGTGTTGAAATTGCAGGGGCTCTGGCAGAAATATTTAAAATGTCGCTGTCTACAAGTGAGGTGCCGGAGGATTGGAGAGTGGCTCATGTTGTTCCATTGTTTAAAAAAGGATCGAAAAGTAATCCAGGAAATTATAGGCCAGTAAGTTTAACGTCGGTAGTAGGTAAGTTATTGGAGAGAGTACTAAGAGACAGAATCTACAAGCATTTGGATAGACAGGGACTTATTAGGGAGAGTCAACATGGCTTTGTGCGTGGTAGGTTATGTTTGACCAATCTATTGGAGTTTTTCGAGGAGGTTACCAGGAAAGTGGATGAAGGGAAGGCATTGGATATTGTCTACATGGACCTCAGTAAGGCCCTTGACAAGGTCCCACATGGGAGGTTAGTTAGGAAAATTCAGTTGCTAGGTATACATGGAGAGGTGGTAAATTGGATTAGACATTGGCACAATGGAAGAAGCCAAAGAGTGATAGTAGAGAATTGCTTCTCCGAGTGGAGGCCTGTGACTAGTGGTGTGCCACAGGGATCAGTGCTGGGTCCATTGTTATTTGTCATCTATATCAATGATCTGGATGATAATGTGGTAAATTGGATCAGCAAGTTTGCTGATGATACAAAGATTGGAGGTGTAGTAGACAGTGAGGAAGGTTTTCAGAGCCTGCAGAGGGACTTGGACCAGCTGGAAAAATGGGCTAAAAAATGGCAGATGGAGTTTAATACAGACAAGTGTGAGGTATTGCACGTTGGAAGGACAAACCAAGGTAGAACATACAGGGTTAATGGTAAGGCACTGAGGAGTGCAGTGGAACAGAGGGATCTGGGAATACAGATACAAAATTCCCTAAAAGTGGCGTCACAGGTAGATAGGGTCGTAAAGAGAGCTTTTGGTACATTGGCCTTTATTAATCAAAGTATTGAGTATAAGAGCTGGAATGTTATGATGAGGTTTTATAAGGCATTGGTGAGGCCGAATCTGGAGTATTGTGTTCAGTTTTGGTCACCAAATTACAGGAAGGATTTAAATAAGGTTGAAAGAGTGCAGAGAAGGTTTACAAGGATGTTGTCGGGACATGAGAAACTCAGTTACAGAGAAAGGTTGAATAGGTTAGGACTTTATTCCCTGGAGCGTAGAAGAATGAGGGGAGATTTGATAGAGGTATATAAAATTATGATGGGTATAGATAGAGTGAATGCAAGCAGGTTTCATCCACTGAGGCAAGGGGAGAAAAAAACCAGAGGACATGGGTTAAGTGTGAGGGGGGAAAAGTTCAAAGGGAACATTAGGGGGGGGCTTCTTCACACAGAGAGTGGTGGGAGTATGGAATGAGCTGCCAGACGAGGTGGCAAATACGGGTTCTTTTTTAACATTTTAGAATAATTTGGACAGATACATGGATGGGAGGTGTATGGAGGGATATGGTCCGTGTGCAGGTCAGTGGGACTAGGCAGAAAATGGTTCAGCACAGCCAAGAAGGGCCAAAAGGCCTGTTTCTGTGCTGTAGTTTCTATGGTTCTATGGTTCTATGTGTGACACCTTACCAAAGGCCTTCTGAAAATCCAAGTACACAACATCAACCGATCCTCCTTTGTCTATCCTGCTTGTTGTTTCTTCAAAGAATTCCGGTGGAATTGTTAGGCAAAGTTTTCCCTTGAGGAAACCATGCTGACTGCAGCCTATTTTATCCTGTGCCTCCAAGTACCCTGAGACCCCATCCTTAATAATTGACTCCAAACCATTGAGGTCAGACTAACTGGCCGATAATTTCCTTTCTTCTGTCTCTCTCCCTTCTTGAAGAATGCAATTTTCCAGTCTTCTGGAACCATTTTCAGAATACAGTGATTCTTGAAAGATCATTACTAATGCCTCTACAATCTCTTCAGCCACCTTATTTAGAACCTGGGGTGTACAGCATCTGGTCCAGGTGACATCTCCCATCAGACCTTTCAGTTTCCCAAGAACCTTCTGTCTAGTAATAGTAACATCACACACTTCATGACCCCTGATACTTGGAACTTCCACCATACTACTAATATCTTCCACAGTGAAGACCGATGCAAAATACATTTTCAGTTCTTCTGCCATTTCTTTGACCCCCATTACTACATCTCCAGCATTCTTTTCCAGTGGTCTGATATCCACTCTCGCCTCTCTTTTACACTTTATGTATCTGAACAAACTTTTGGTATCCTCTTTAATATTATTGGCTGGCTTACTTTCATATTCCATCTTTACCTTCTTAATGACTTCTTTAGTTGCCTCCTGTTGTTTTTTTAAAAGCTTCTCATCCTCTAACTTTTCACTAATTTTTTGCTCCATTCTATACCTTCTCTTTGGCTTTTACGCTGGATTTGACTTCTCTTGTATCATCTTTCCTTTAGAATACTTCTTCCTATTTGGGATGTATATATCCTGTGCCTTCTGAATTGCTTCCAGAAATTCCACCCATTGCTGCTCAGTCATCATCCCTGCCAATGTTCTTTTCCAATCAATTCTGACCACTTCCTCGCTCATGCCTCTGTAATTCCCTTTACACCACTGTATACTATATATGACTTTGGCTTCTTCTCAAATTTCAAGGTGAATTCAATCATACGACCATTTGTCCCTAAGGGTTCTTTTACCTTAATGTCTCTAATCAATTCTGCTTCATTACACAACACCCAATCCAAAACAGTGGGCTCAACCACAAACTGCTCTAAAAAGCCATTTCATAGGCACTCTAGAATTCCCCCTTTCTGGAATCCAACACCAACCTGATTTTCCCAATCTACCTGCATATTGAAATTCCCCATGAATATTGTAATATTGCCCTTCTGGAAAGCATTTTCTATTTCCAGTTGTAATTTCTAGGGCACACCCTTACTCATGTTTAGGGTCTGTATACAACTTCCATTGGGGCTTTTTTACCCTTGCAGTTCCTTAACTCTATCCACAATGATAAAATACCTTCTGACCCTATGTCACCTCATTAAGTTCCCAGCTATAATCTTTCAGCCATGATTCAGTGATGCCTACAATATCATATCTGCCAATCTGCAACTGTGCTACAAATTTATTTATCTAATTACGTATACTGCGCACATTCAAATATTACACCTTCAGTCCTGTATTTACCCTTTTTGATTTTGTCTGCCTTTTACATTGAAACTCAACTTGTTGACTGCAATTTTGCCCTATCAACAGCCTCTCCTCACTATACATTGCCTCTGTTCGTAAACCAGCTACCTCATCTTCAATACTATTTCCAACGATACTTCTTGTATTGAAATATATGAAGCCCAGGACACTAGTCGCATCATGGTCAACCTTTTGATTCCTTTCCTTTTTCAAATGTTTTATTAAGTTTCAATATTAAACATAACAATAATAGTAATGATACACAGAGATCGGGATGACAATAATAACAGTTAACATAAACAAGCACAGATTCCAAGTAACAAATATAGTTCAACCTCCCAATCTCAAGTAACTGACCATAAAAAAGATATTTTATAAAGAGAAAAAAAAGAAAACCCCCTAAACTAAAGAAAAACTAACCTAAAAAAACAAAGCTTGGGCTGTCATATTACATTGGCTAAAATCATTATTTGTCGTTAACTCTGCTCCACTATACATGAACAAAAAACTTACTACAAAGGATTCGGAGAGGGTCAACATACATCATATGAAAATATTGGATAAATGGCCTGCAAATTTCTTCAAATTTAACCGAAGGATCCACAGTACCACTTCTATTTTTTTCCAAGTTTAGGCATGCTATCGTTTGGGAAAACCATTGAAATGTACTGGGGGGGTTAGAGTCTTTCCATTTAAATAAAATGGATCTTCCGGCTACTAATGTAACAAGTGCAATTAGACGACAAGCTGACAAGGATACACGACTAGAGTAACGGGATGAGGTTGTAAATCAATACGCAGAACTACTGAAATAATATAGAACATAGAATAGTACAGCACAGCACAGGCCCTTTGGCCCACGATGTTCTGCCGACCCTTAAACCCTGCCTCCCATATAAGCCCCCACCTTAGATTTCTCCACATACCTGTCTAGTAGTCTCTTAAACTTCACTAGTGTATCTGCCTCCACCACTGACTCAGGCAGTGCATTCCACGCACCAACCACTCTCTGAGTAAAAAACCTTCCTCTAATATCCCCCTTGAACTTCCCACCCCTTACCTTAAAGCCATGTCCTCTTGTATTGAGCAGTGGTGCCCTGGGGAAGAGGCACTGGCTATCCACTCTATCTATTCCTCTTATTATCTTGTACACCTCTATCATGTCTCCTCTCATCCTCCTTCTCTCCAAAGAGTAAAGCCCTAGCTCCCTTAATCTCTGATCATAATGCATACTTTCTAAACCAGGCAGCATCCTGGTAAATCTCCTCTGTACCCTTTCCAATGCTTCCACATCCTTCCTATAGTGAGGTGACCAGAACTGGACACAGTACTCAAAAATATCTTTCCAATATTTTTCTAGAAGAGGACAAGACTAGAACATATGTGTCAAGGAAGCTACCTCAGATTTACATCTATCACAAACAGGATTTATGTGGCAATAAAAATGAGCTGGCTTATCCTTGTGATGGAATGAAGGGATAGGTAAATAGGGGGAAAAACAGAGGACGATGGTTAATTAATGATCAATCACCTTGTAAGCGCCTTAGCTTACTGCTTTGGACAAGTTTGGACAAGTCAGAAAGAACCTTCACTCTGCAACGGGTGATGTACTAGTCATTATTGTCTAAAGATAGGCAAGGGCTCAAGGAAGGAACTATCTGATCTTGCAGAAGCAGCTCAAGGTATAGCTAAATATGGGAAGTATAGTGTAGGGGCTAGAATGTTCTGGAGAAAAGGGGAAGGGTCCGAATGAGGAACTGATGGGCTAGCTTTGGCTTAAAATAATTATAACTAACTGACCAATGATTATCTTACATCTCATTGTATCTTAGCATGTGATTGAAATGATTCTAATATTGCCTAAACTTGTAATCGTAAGATTTCCTGCTACCTGATCAATGTTATAAATTGTGGAGAATTGTGTAATTTGGGGCAGTTTCTGGACTGGCTCTTTTGGGAGCTCAGTCTGTAACTTCCCCCATAGCATGCTATGAGTAAAGAATAAAGGTTTGAAAAGAATTACGTGTGTCAGTGTATTTGTGGGACAATTGCTATTGCATTGGGTCTGATCGAGTACAACATTTGGATATGTGAGCCCTGTGAACCATCTTAAATTGTATTAAGTCGTGTCTGGCACACATTGAGGAAGTATTGACTAATTGAAGAATTTTTTCCCATTTCTCTGCAGATAAAGATATTTAAAGTTCTCTTTCCCACTCATACTTAATTTTATCAGATGTACCCAGACATATTTTTGTAATCAGATCATAAATAATTGCTATTAAACACTTCTGATAGGGGTTTAAACCTAAAATTTTTTCTGTAACTTCAATTTGATGTGATATCGGAAAGGTAGATAAAGTAGTGTTCAAAAAGTTTCTGATCTGTAAATATCTGAAAAAGTGTGATCTAGGCAAATTATATTTATTAGACAACTGGTCAAAAGACATAAAACAATCATCCATGAATAAATCACAAAAACATGCTATTCCCTTTGTTTTCCATAAAAGAAAAGCTTGATCAATTCTAGACGGTTAAAAAAAAATTAGATATAATAGAACTTGACAGGATAAATTTGTTTAATCCAAAGAATTTACAAAATTGAAACCATATTCGTGTTGTATGTTTAATTATTGGATTTATCATTTGTTTATTCAATTTAGTAAGTGCAAAGGGAAGCACAGCTCCTAGAATAGAAGCCAACGAAAAACCTTGTACAGACTCCCACTCGAGTTTCATCCAATTCTTGCGTCCAAAATGTTAAATATCGAATGTTGATTGCCCTGCAGTAAAATCTAAGATTCGGCAAAGCCAAACCGCCTTTTTTTTTATTTCTGTAAATATCTCTTACTTAACCTGGGATTACTATTCTGCCATATATATGAAGAAATTTTAGAATCAATAACATCAAAAATAAAGATTTAGGGGTAAAAATTAAAACTGCCTGAAATAGATACAAAAATTTAGGTAAAATAATCATCTTAATAGTATTAATTCAATCAATCAAAGATAAGGACAAAGGGGACCATTTAGTAAACAGTTGTTTAACATAATCAATTAAGGGTAAAAAATTAACTTTAAATAGATCCTTGTGCTTCTTAGTAATTTTAACACCCAAATAAGTAAAATAATCAGTAACTAATCTAAATGGTGATTGTCTATAAATTGAAAGTTGCATATTTAATGGGAAAAGCACACTCTTATTAAGATTCAATTTATAACCAGAAAAACTACTAAACTGAGCAAATAGTGTTATTACTGCAGAGATAGATTTCTCTGGGTTAGTGATATATAGTAACAGGTCATCTGCATATAGTGATACTTCATGCGTCCCATTCCACGAATAATTCCAAATATATTAGGTGAGTCATGAATAGCAATTGCCAAAGGCTCCAGGGCAATACCAAGAAGTAAAGGGCTTAAAGGACAGCCCTGTCTAGTTCCTCGAAAAAGCCTAAAAAACGGGGATCTCTGATTATTGGTAAATACAGCAGCCAGAGGTGTACGATATATCAATTGAATCCAGGATATAAATTTGAGCTAAAATTACATTTTTCAAGTATATCAAATAAACATTCCCATTCAAGTCTGTCAAATGCCTTCTCGGCGTCAAGCGAAAAACTTTTTGATTCCTAACTTTGTTGGGGGTCTTACCAAGATCTGCCTCCACAATCTTTCCACTAACTATTCTGGCACTCTGGTTCCCATCCAACTGCAACTCTAGTTTAAGCCCCACCGGGCAGCATTAACAAACCTTCCCGCAATGATGTTAGTCCCCCTCCAGTGCAGGTGAAAACAATCCCTCTGTACAGGTCCGACCTTCCCTGGAAGAGATCCAAATTATCTTATGCCTTCTCCCTACATCAACTCCTTAGCCACGTATGAAACTGTATAAACTTCCTACTTCTGGCCTCACTAGCATGTGACATGTGCAACAATCCTGAGATCACATCCCTGGAGGTCCTGCCCTTTAACTGAGCACATAACTCTCTAAACTCTCTATGCAGAGCCTCGTCATTTGTCCTACCCTTGTCATTGGTACCTACATGGACCACAACCTCTGGCTGTTCACCCTTCTACTTAAGAATGCTGTGGACTTGTCTGAGATATCCCAGACCCTGGCATCTGGGAAGCAACATACCACATGGGAATCTCATTCTCGCCCACAGAACTTCCTGTCCATTCCCCGAACTAATGAATTCCATGCCTCTTCTCCCCCTTTCCCTTCTGAATCACAGAGGCAGACTCAGTGCCAGAGACCTGACCACCGTGACTTTCCTGTTAGGTCAATCCCCCCCACCCCCACGACAGTATCCAAAGTGATATACCGGTTTTTGAGGGGGTTGACCACAGGGGTACTCGGCGCTGGCTCCTTAATCCCTACAAGCATATAAGTAGCATTCACAAGAAAAACATAAAAATAAAGAATTCACATCTTTTATTAGAAAGAACATATTTAGAACAAAATAAGACAGAGTAAGTATTAGTTCAAAGTGATCAAGGTGGCCATTGTGTTTCAAAACTCAGATAGTGGTTAGGGTTGTGCTGACTGGTTCAAGATCCCCAGATGGCTGAAGGGAAGTACAAACGCAAGAAATCCTGCAGATGCTAAAAATCCAGAACAACACACACAAAATGCTGGAGTAATTCAGTAGGTCAGGCAACATCTAAGGAGATGTTTGGGGCCAAGACCCTTCATTAAGACTGGAAAGGAAAGGGGAAGAAGCCAGAATAAGGAGATGTGGGGAGGGGAAGGAGTATAAGCGGGAAAGTGATAGGCGAATCCACGTTTAGGGCAACATAGGTAGGTGGGGAGGGAGAATGGTGAAAAACATTGTGGCCCTGTTGTAAATGGAGCAAAGGTGCTCGACAAAGTGGTTCCCCAATCCACATCAGGTCTCACTGACGAAGAGCATACTATACCAGGAACACTGGATGCTGTAGACGACACAGACAGACTTGAAAGTAAAGTGTTGTCTCACCTGGAAGGACTGCTTGGGGCCTTGAATGGTGGTGATAGAGGTGGTGAATGGGCAGGTGCAGCACTTTGGCCACTTTGGAAGGACAGCATTTGAGAGGGTTGAATGGACAGGAAATCATGGTGACAGCAATCATTGCAGAAAGTGGAGAGTGGGGCATGGGGGACAAAGATGTGGTAGGAGCCATCTCTTCAAAAACTTTCAGCTCCCTGACCCTGATTGCCTTATTTTCACTCCGGATGTCCCTAACCACCTCTATCTCCCATCAAGAAGGTAAGAAGGTCTTAAAACACTCCCCTTTTTCGACAACAGACCTAACCAGTTCTCCTTCACCAGCACCTTTCTCTGTCCAGCAGAACCACACTGAACAATTTCTCCTTTGGCTCCTCCCACTTTCTCCAAACCTAAGGTGTTGCGACGGACTCCTACTCACCCTCAGCTATACCTGCTTTTTGTTGGCCCTTATTCCAAGCCTTCACTGGTAACCTTTTCAGTGCTACATTAATGACTGCTTTAGTGCTGCTTCGTGCGCCCATCCTGAGCTTGTCAATTTCGTTAATTTTACCTTCAACTTCCACCCTGCCCTCAAATTCATTTGACCCATTTCTGAAACCTCTTTCCCTTCTCTCAATCTGTCTCCATCCCTAGAGATAAACTGTCTATTGACATCTTCTATAAAACTACTGACTCTATACTTCCTTCCTCCCACTCTCCACTTCCCACAGGGATCACTCTCTCTATAATTCCTTTGTCCATTGGACCTTCCCCACCGATCTCCCTCCTGGCACATATCCCTGCAGGCAGAACAAGTATTACACCTGCCCATTCACATCTTCTGTTAACACCACTTGGAGCGCCAAACAGTCCTTCCAGGTGAGGCAACAATTAACCTGCAAGTCTGTTGGGATCACCTACTATATCCGATATTCCCAGTGTGGCCTCCTCTACATTGGTGAGACCCAACATAGATTGTGGGACCACTTTGTCGAGCACCTTTGCACTCTCCACAATAGGGAGGATTTTCTGGTGGCTCACCATTTTAATTTCACTCCCCATTTTCATTCCAACTTATCAGTCCACAGCCTGCTCCACTGCCATGATGAGGCCACTCTCTGGTTAGAACAACACCTCATATTCATTCAGTGAACCTCCAAGCTGACAGCATGAACATCAATTTCTCCGACTTCTAGATTGTACTCCTTCCACTCCTTCAACTTCTTATTCTGGCTTCTTCCCCCTTCCTTTTCTGGAAGGGTCTCAGCCTGAAATATTGACTCTTTGTTCCCCTCCTTGTTCAGTTGCCTGTTCTGCTGAGTTCCTCCAGAATTTTGTGTGTTTTGGTTGAAGAGCAGTAGCTGTTCTTGAACCTGGTGGTGTGGGACTTCAGGCTTTAGTATCTCTTGCCCAATGATCGCTGTGTAAAAATGGAATAGCCTAGATCGTGAAGATCTTTGAAGGTAGTGTTGCCTCGTGAGGCAGCGCCTCATGTAGATTTTATTGATGGTGGGGAGAGATGGTGTCTGTGATTTATTGGGCTGAGTCCACAACTTAGCAGTTTCCAATATTCCTATGCACTCAAATTGCCATTTCAGACTATAATGCAAGTCACGCTCCACCCTTATCTGGGAATATATCAAGCAACGCACATCAAATTTGCTGGGTGAACGCAGCAGGCCAGGCAGCATCTCTAGGAAGAGGTACAGTCGACGTTTTGGGCTGAGACCCTTCATCAGGACTAACAGAAGGAAGAGCTAGTAAGAGATTTGAAAGAGAAAGCAGGATCTCCCAGTGGGCACACATTTTAATTCCACATCCCATTCCCATATGTCTGTCCACGGCCTCCTCTACTGTAAAGATGAAGCCACACACAGGTTGGAGGAACAACACCTTATATTCCCTCTGGGTAGCCTCCAACCTGATGGCATGAACATTGACTTCTCTAACTTCTGCTAATGCCCCACCTCCCCCTCATACCCCATCTGTTATTTATTTATAGACACACATTCTTTCTCTCTCTCTCCTTTTTCTCCCTCTGTCCCTCTGCCTATACTCCTTCCCATCCTCTGGGTCTCCCCCTCCCCCCACTTTTCCTTCTCCCTGGGCCTCTTGTCCCATGATCCTCTCGTATCCCCTTTGCCAATCACCTGTCCAGATCTTGGCTCCATCCCTCCCCCTCCTGTCTTCTCCTATCATTTTGGATCTGCCCCTCCCCCTCCCCCTTTCAAATCTCTTACTAACTCTTCCTTCCATTAGTCCTGACGAAGGGTCTGACGAAGAGATGCTGCCTGGCCTGCTGCGTTCACTGGCAAATTTGATGTGTGCTGCTTGAATTTCCAGCATCTGCAGAATTCCTCGTGTTTACTGGGAATATATCACTGGTCACTCATCGTTACTGGGCCTAAATTCTAGCACTTATTCCCCAAAGTGTCACAGGTGTACCTTCACCAGCTGAAGAATGCAGGTCTCCACCTCCTTCTCAAGGGCAAGGGCTGCCAATGAACTGACACCAAAGTTCAAAAATCAGCTTAATTGGATACTTATTTTTTTTCCTCTGTTGCATCACCCTGCTTTCAACTTCCCCAGATGTCCTTGAGGTGCTACTGCCTGCTGCCCTGTGTCCAGGCAAATATAAGTTGTGCGTCATAACTCCCAGCTGCTTCAGAAACGTCCAGCAGATTGTAGTGACACAGGACTGTTGCAGAGTGTCTCTGACACTGGGCTAACAGCCAGAAACCATGCCTTGATAGACACATCTAGACAAGCTGTGAATCTGAATTCAGCCCGAAACCAGAGTAAGCAATCATTGCTAGTAAAAGACAACTGAAACAATTGAGTGAAGTCAGCTCAATGAGAGAACCTAGAGAAGGGCGATTGATAGTTGTTTATCAGGCAGGATGTTACTGGGTCCCCTGGGGAAATGTACTGCGAACGTTTACTGAAACAAAACTAATGAATGTTGTACCCATTAATTTTAACAGATATTAATAGATGTCAGGACATAGAGATGGAAGGGGAAGAAAAAATACAAATAAAATTAAATGCAGGAGAGAATGAATTAAAAGGGAATGGTACTTTTAACTGCATGATATTCAAGCGGTGATTGATAAGTTTGTGGCCTAAGGTAAAGGAGTCCGCTTTAGAAAACCTAGCACATCTATTTTTCAACATAGTCCCCTCCTACATTTACACACATGTGTTGGCACCTGGCCAAGTGGTTAAGGCATTGGTCTAGTGATCTGAAGGTCGCTAGTTCGAACCAAAGCTGAGGCAGCGTGTTGTGCCCTTGAGCAAGGCACTTAACCACACATTGCTCTGCGAAGACACCAGTGCCAAGCCGTATCGGCCCTAGTTCCCTTCCCTTGGACAACATCGGTGGTGTGGAGAGAGCAGACTTGCAGCATGGGCAACTGCCGGTCTTCCATACAACTTTGCCCAGGTCTGCGCCCTGGAAACCTTCCAAGACTCAATTCCATGGTCTCACGAGACTAACGGATGCCTATAGTCCAGTGGTCATGGAGCATACGGATCTTGGACCTCCAGAAAGTGTCCACAGCAAGGGTGATTGATAAGTTCGTGGCCTAAGGTAGAAGGAGATGAGTTATTAACTTCAAACTTTCTGCATAATCACTGAAAGAGTTGAACTGCATGCGCTTGTAACGAGAGCTGTATAACTCATCTCCTTCTACCTTAGGCCACAAACTTATCAATCGTCCCTCGTATTTTGCTATTGGCATTGGTTATTACTGTCACATGTGACATTCTTTTCAGAATGGCAGGCGGTGACTAGTGGGGTACCGCAAGGCTCAGTGCTGGGACCCCAGTTGTTTACAATATATATTAATGACTTGGATGAGGGAATTAAATGCAGCATCTCCAAGTTTGCGGATGACACGAAGCTGGGTGGCAGTGTTAGCAGTGAGGAGGATGCTAAGAGGATGCAGGGTGACTTGGATAGGTTGGGTGAGTGGGCAAACTCATGGCAGATGCAATTTAATGTGGATAAATGTGAAGTTATCCACTTTGGTGGCAAAAATAGGAAAACAGATTATTATCTGAATGGTGGCCGATTAGGAAAAGGGGAGGTGCAACGAGACCTGGGTGTCATTATACACCAGTCATTGAAAGTGGGCATGCAGGTACAGCAGGCGGTGAAAAAGGCGAACGGTATGCTGGCATTTATAGCGAGAGGATTCGAGTACAGGAGCAGGGAGGTACTACTGCAGTTGTACAAGGCCTTGGTGAGACCACACCTGGAGTATTGTGTGCAGTTTTGGTCCCCTAATCTGAGGAAAGACATCTTTGCCATAGAGGGAGTACAAAGAAGGTTCACCAGATTGATTCCTGGGATGGCAGGTCTTTCATATGAAGAAAGACTGGATGAACTGGGCTTGTACTCGTTGGAATTTAGAAGATTGAGGGGGGATCTGATTGAAACGTATAAGATCCTAAAGGGATTGGACAGGCTAGATGCAGGAAGATTGTTCCCGATGTTGGGGAGGTCTAGAACGAGGGGTCACAGTTTGAGGATAGAGGGGAAGCCTTTTAGGACCGAGGTTAGGAAAAACTTCTTCACACAGAGAGTGGTGAATCTGTGGAATTCTGTGCCACAGCAAACTGTTGAGGCCAGTTCATTAGCTATGTTTAAAAGGAAGTTAGATATGGCCCTTGTGGCTACAGGGGTCAGGGGGTATGGAGGGAAGGCTGGGTTCTGAGTTGGATGATCAGCCATGATCATAATAAATGGCGGTGCAGGCTCGAAGGGCCGAATGGCCTACTCCTGCACCTATTTTCTATGTTTCTATGTTTCTATGTATGAGATACAGTGAAAAACTTGTCCTCAAATAAGTCCTACAGATCAAACCATTATCTTAGAAGGGATGTGCTGACAGTGGTAAGGGTTCAAAGGAGGTTCATGAGAATAATTCTGGGATTGAAAGCTTGCCATAAGGGGAGCATTTGATAGCTCTGAGCCTCTACTCACTGGAATTCAGAGAAAGTGAGGGGATCTCATCGAACCTATCAAATATTGAAAGGCCTCGATACAGTGGATGTGGAAAGGATGCTTCCTGCGGTGGAGCAGTCTAAGACCGGCGGACACAGCCTCAGAATAGAGGGATGTCCACTTCGAACAGAGCTGAGGAGGAATTTCTTTAGCCAGAGAGTGGTGAATCTGTGGAATTTATTGCCACAGGTGGCTGTGGAGGCCAAGTCATTGGGTATATTTAAGGCAGAGGTTGACAGATTCTTGGTTAGTCAGGACATGAAGGGATATGGGGAGAAGGCTGGAGATTGGGGATGAGGGGAAATGGATCAAACATGATGAAATGGCAGAGCAGACTCAATGGGATAAATGGCCTAATTCTGCTCCTGTACCTTATGGTCTTATGGTCTATTATAAAGTGCATTGAGGGAGAATCTGGTAAAACAATAACAATGCAGAATAAAGTGTAACCGTTGCAACGAAAGTGCAGGCAGGTAAACAATAAAGTGCAAGATCATAACAAGGTGGATTGTGAGGTTAAGAGTTCATTTTTTCATACTAGGGAATCATTCATAGTCTTATACAGCAGGATAGAAGATGTCCTTGAGACTGATGTTTTCAGGATTTTGTATCTTCTGCCCAATGGGAGAGGAGAGAAGAGAGAATGTCCAAGGTGGGTGATGTCTTTGACGGTGCTGAAACTTCATAGTTGGTGCTGGGACTGAAGGAGATTGAGCACCTTCGGAGGTAACAGCACTTTTCCAGAAGGTGAACCAACAGAAAGCATTGGGCCTGAATGGTATCCCTGCCTGCGTCCTTAGATCCTGTGTGGATCAGCTGGCAAGGGTAATTGCAGATATTTCTAACCTCTCCCTGCTGCAGGCTGTGCTCTCTCCTGTTTTAAAAAGACCACTATCATCGCATTACCCGAGAAAAGCAAGATAACATTCCTTAATGACTATTGCTGCATGGCTTTAACAACTACCATAAGGAAGTGCTTCATGAGACTGGTCATGTCAGTCGCTAACTCAAACTTTCCAAACAACCTCAACACACTGCAATTTGCCTACCACTGAGACACATCTGTGGTGGATACATCTCCCTGGACCCTTCACTTAACTTTGAAGTAAACACAAAATACTCTGCAGATGTTGGGGTCAAAGCAACACGCACAACACACTGGAGGAACTCAGCAGGTCGGGTAGCATCCATGGAAACGAACAGTCAACGTTTCGGGCCGAGGCATGTCCTGACAAAGGGTCTCGGCCCAAAATGTTGATTGTTCATTTCCACGGATGCTGCCTGACCTGCTGAGTTCCTCCAGCGTGTTGTGCGCGTTGATTTAACTTTGAAGTATCGGGACAGTCAAGACATCTATGTTAGACTGCTGTTTATTGACTACAGTTCTGTCTTAAATATTATAATTCCAAACAAACTCATCACCAAACTCCAGACCTTGAGAGTCAAAGCATCCCTCTGCAGATGGATCCTTGACATTCTGACCAACAGAACCGGCTTGCCCACAGAAGGCAAAGAGTGGTATTCTGCATGGAGGTCGTCACCAGTGGTGTGCCTCAGGGATCTGTTTTGGGGCCCCTTCTCTTCGTGATTTTTATAAATGACCTGTATGAGGAAGAGGAGGGCTGGGTTAGTACATTTGCAGTTGACTCAAAGGTTGGGGGTGTTGTGGATGGTGTGGAGGGCTGCCAGAAGTTACAGCGGGACATTGACAGGATGCAAAACTGGGCTGAGAAGTGGTAGATGGAGTTCAACCCAGATAAGTGTGAGGTGGTTCATTTTGGGAGGTCAAATATGATGGCAGAATATAGCATTAATGGTAAGACAGTGTGGAGGTTCAGAGGGATCTTGGGGTCCGAGTCTATAGGACACTCAAAGCTGCTACACAGGTTGACTCTGTGGTTAAGAAGGCATACGGTGCATTGGCCTTCATCAATCATGGGATTGAGTTTAAGAGTTGGGAGGTGGTGTTGCAGCTATATAGGACCCTGGTCAGACCCCACTTGGAGTACTGTTCTCAATTCTGGTTGCCTCACTACAGGAAGGATGTGGACGTGCAGAGAGATTTACAAGGATGTTTGCTGGATTGAGGAGCATGCCTTATGAGAATAGGTTGAGTGAGTTTGGCCTTTTCTCCTTGGAGCGACAGAGGATGAGAGGTGACCTGATAGAGGTGTACAAGATAATGAGAGGCATTAATTGTGTGGATAGTCAGAGGCTTTTTCCCAGGGCTGAAATGGTTAGCACAAGAGGGCATAGTTTTAAAGTGTTTGGAAGTAGGTACAGAGGAGATGTCAGGGATAAGTTTTTTTACGCAGAAAGTGGTGAGTGTGTGGAATGGGCTGCCGGCGACGGCAGTGGAGGCAGAAATGATAGGGTCTTTTAAGAGACTCCTGGATAGGTACATGGAGCTTAGAAAAATAGAGGGCTTTGGGTAAGCCTAGATAGTTCTAGGGTAAGGACATGTTCAGCACAGCTTTGTGGGCCAAAGGGCCTGTATTGTGCTGTAGGTTTTCTCCATTTCTAAGTTTCTATGTTGAGTCCTCATCCCCTGTCTCTACTCCTTGTACATTCATGACTGCGTGGCCAGATTCTGCTCCATCTACAAGTTTGCAGATGATACCTCTATAGTGGACCGTATCTCAAATAACAATGATTCAGAGTGCAGGAAAGAGATAGAGAGTTTAGAAACATGTTGCCATGACCATAGCCATCAATGTCAGCAAAACCAAAGAAATGGTCATTGACCTCAGAAAGAGGGGATGCGAATGAGGTCAGAGTGGTGCACATACTCCTGTCTGTACCAACAGTGTTGAGGTTGAAAGGGCTAAGAGCTTCAAGTTTTTTGGTGTGACCATCACCAAAAACGGTCCTGGTCCAATGACACTGATGTCGTGGTCGAGTGCGCTCTCATATGCCTCTACTTCCTCAGGAGACTGAAAAAATTCAGCATTTCCCCATCAACTCTCACTAGTTTTTACCGATGCACCATAGAAACCATTCTGTCTGGATGCATCACAGCTTAGTACGGCAACTGCTCTGCATGTGACCACAAGAACCTGCAGAAGCTCAGCCCATCACAGGAACCAGCCTCCCCGTTATGGACTCTCTCTGCACTTCTTGCTGCCTCATTAAAGCATCCAGCACAATCTAAGACCACACCCACCCTGGATATTCTCCTATCTCTCCTCTCCTATTGGGCAGAAGATACAAAAGCCTAAGGTTTTTATACCACCAGACTTAAGGACAGCTTCTATTCCACTGTCATCAGACTCTTGTACAAAAAAATGGTTTCATGGCCTTACAATCGACCTCACTGTCTTCTTGCACTTCATCATTTTCCTGTTTCTCCCTATTCTGTTGTTGTTGTATCTGATCTGCACAAACAATCTGCAAGACAAGATTTTCACTGAATCTGGACATATAGAAATAATAAACCAATATCAATACTAAGAGATTTGGGTTGTAAATACACACAAGTAGACAAGGGTGACTTTATAAATAGGTACCTTGGGTCATAACTGCCACAGGAAATGATGAAACCAATAATTTACCTACCACTGACGTCAAGCTCAATGGCCTATTATTCTTGGAGTCTTTCTTGAACAACAGAACATTAGCTATTCTTCCCTCCTCTGGTACCTTGTGCATGGTTAAGGATTTTATAAATACCTGACCCTTGTATTTTCTGCGCTAGCCTCCCATGAGATCCAAGGGAACGCCCTGTCAGGCCCTGGAGACTTATCCAACCTAATCTACCTCAAGACAGCAAGCACTTCCTCTTCTGCAATCAGTAAACTTTTCATGACCCCACTTACGCATCAGTTCTACAGACTCTGCGTCATTCTCCCAAGTAAATGAAAATGCAAAAAAATCCATACAAGTCCTCCCCTATCTCTTTTGGCTCCCTGTCAAGGTGACCACACTGATCTTCAAGTTGACCATACTGTCCCTTGCTATCCTTTTGCTCTTAATATATCTGTAAAAACCCTTAGGATTCTCCTTCACTTCGTCTGCTAGAGCAACCTCATGCCTTCTTTTAGCCCTCCAGATTACCTTCTTAAGTATCCTCTTGCATTCCTTATGCTCCTTGCTGTCGATACCTGCTGTGCACATCTTCGTTTTAATCAGAGCCTCAAAATCTCTTGAAACCAAGGTTCCCTAAACCCATTAGCCTTTCTGTTAATTTCAATAGGAACTCTGTACTCTTAGTATTTTACTTTTGGAGGTCTCCCACTTACTAAGCATCCCTTTGCTAAAAATAGCCTATCACAATCCACACCTGCCAGATCCTTTCTGATGCCATCAAAACTGGCCTTTCTCCAGTTTCGAATCTCAACCCAAGGACCAGTTCTATCTTTCTCCAGAGGCTCAACAAAGAACAAAGAAAGAACCAAAGAAAGATAGGGAATCCTGCCTCGTGGTTGTCTTTCTAATAGAAAAATTGCTTAAATGAAACATAAGAAAATGCAGAACCAGCTATGCTACAAATGACTGAAAATCCATTGAAAATTTACAGGTAAGATGATGATTGCATGAACATATGTTGGTTTTCTGTAGTATCCAACAAAGACAATGCACAGAAGCAGTTCCACCCTCTCAACCTCGGAAGTTTGGGTCCAGTGGTACGAATAAGCATCACAAACTCGAATCTTCCTTGATTATAGTGGATGACTATGACTTCTTCTGTGCCTTGTCATACTCTTCACTCTCCACGACGTATTGCAGCACTGCCTTCCCGGTGTTACGAGACACTCTCAACTGCCCCAGCTTCCGGGATTTGGACATTCTAACTCTCCGGAGTACGGATAGCTGGCACAGCACCTTTAAAGATTCAGGACAGGCCCACTAATTGGCAATCAAGTTTTGGTTGCCAAGAATTGAGTATTTAAAGAGCACCTAAACTAAGGTTTGGTGAGCCCTATTAGTGATTTTGTTTAGTGTTTGTTTTGTGCTCAGTTCTCAATCCAGTTTGATACTGTGTCTCAACCCTTGCTTCAGATACTTCGGCATTTGGGTCAAGGACTCTCATCACAGTACAACTGAGCCTGACTGATCTGATGAGTGAACAAGGACTGTGGGTGATAACTGGAGTTAAATAGGCTGCAGTTGATGAGTCTGGAACTAGTGGCAAGTGAATCCTATTCGCTGGGTGGAGACTGGGAGGTGCCTGCAGGAGCAGGCCTGACAGATACCATTCATCAACTTTCGCAATGAGGAAGCTAGCATTGCTCGGGAGAGCCAGTTGGTCATTCTGCTGAGCCAGCACATCATCCAATCCAAAGATATTTGATAGTGACTTTGACCACTCTATACTGCCACAGACTGCAAGATGATCTGAAGGATGCACAAGCAGCCTGAAAAACCTACAGCTAAGCCTAAGGAATCCAGCCACCAGGTCTTGAAGAAAGGACCTTGAAAGGTCTTGAAAGGTACAAAAGAAGGAAAGCCACCAGGATATGCCAATCCTTGAAACCTATTCCCAGCAGGGCAAGGACCATCTGTAACACCTTGTTGCCATATCCTGAGGATACAGACAGGGTTTTGGACTCTGATTTGGCCACTGTTTCTCTGAACGAACTTTGCAACCTAAGGAGGGGGCTGTGAGGTCTGCCAAGTCTCCCCTACCACCTAAGAAGCCTCAGGAGTCATCCTCAAGGGAAGGTCTGGAGAAAATAGCATCACCCAAACTGGTCAAAACCCCTTCCATCTACAAGGACTTAGAGGAGGTCTTCAGAAAAGGAAAGGCCTTGACTCTTCCACCACACTGGCCCTACCATTGTGCTGTAGACCTACTGCCCAGTACCAGTCCCTCGCGGGGTCGATTGTACAAGCCCTCGGGCCCAGAGAGAAGTGCAATGGAGCAGTATATAAAGGAAGCTCTTGCCACGGGTTTCATTTGGCTCACCACCTCGCCAGCTAGTGCAGGCTTCTTCTCTGTACAAAAGAAGGATGGGAGCCTGTGGCTGTGCATTGATTATAGGGATTAAACTGCATAATGGCCAAGAATTGTTACCCCCTTCCTCTTATGAATGCGGACTTTGAGATACTCCAAAGGGTGAGAGTATTCACAAAGCTAGACCTACAGCGTGCATACAATCTGGTCCTTATAAGGGAAGGCATTCAATATGCTGATAGGCACCACGAGTATCTGGTTGTACCTTGCAAATGCTCCAGCAGTTTTTCAGGCCTTTTTAAATGACATGCTCCAGGGTACTCTCCATAAGTGTGCCTAATCCTAATCTTCTCGAAGTCCATGAAGGAACTCGTCACTCATGTCAGTGGCACTTTAAAGAGGCTTCCAGACCATGGACTTTATGTCAAGTTGGAGGAGTCTGAATTTCACATGATGACTCATTCATTTTTGGGTTTCATCATCTCCAATGGCAATCTCAAAATCTCAAAATCTAAAACCCAGGCAGTCCGAGACTGGCCACCACCATCCAGTATCAAACAAATCCAACCATTCCTGGGGTTTGCAAACTTCTACCAGGCATTCATCAGGACTTCAGTTCAGTGGCAGCTCCACTGACAGCTTTAACTAAAATATTCACGGGCCCTTTAGTCTGGGCTACCGAAGTGGAGGCTGCTCTTGAAGACCTTAAACAGTGGTTCACAAACAGCTCCTATCTTGGTTTCTCCTAACCCAGACCTTCACTTTATCATGGAGGTGGACTCCTCATACATCAGGTGCTGTGTTGTCTCAATGGTCACTTTCAGATAGTAAACTGCACTGTGTGCATTCTTCTCCAGGTGGCTATCCCTGAGAGAGAGGACCTGTGACATTGGGAATTTGTAGCTTCTTGCAGTTAAGTTAGCTTTGGGGAAACGGCACCACTGGGTAGAGGGAGCCAAGAACCCTTTTATTGTTTGGACAGACCACAAGGATAGTCAGGAGGCCAAGAGGCTGAATTCCAGACAGGCCAGGTGGTCTTCGTTCCTTAACCACTTTAATTTCATCCTGACATATCAACCGGGGTCAAGGAACCAGAAGCCAGATGCCTTGTCCCATCAGTTTGATGAACCGGAACAAGGGGAGCAGCCTTTGCCCCAAGCCAGGGTGGTAGTGCCAATTCGTTGGGGAATCGACGCTCTCATTCACAAGCTCCAAGCACAGGGGGAGACTCCTAATAATAGTCCTGCAGGGTGGCTGCTCATCCCAGGTTCCATCCGGTCCCAGGTACTCCAATGTGAATGTACGTCAAGAATGACTGCTTACCCAGGGATTGACAGGACCCTCGAGTTTATCAAGAAGAGGTACTGGTGATGAAAAAGATTTGGCAGTATGTGCAGGCATGCAAGGCGTGCACCTGCAAGGAGCCCTGTACCCAACCACAAAGGCTCATCCACCCCCTACCTGTTCCTGACAGACCATGCGTGCACATCTCCACGGACTTTGTCACAGGTCTTCCACCATCCAAAGGCTGTCACTATGGCAATTGTCGATTGGTTTTCGAAAGACTGGCAAGTTCATTGCCTTGGAGAAGCTACCATCTGCAGCGGAGATGGCCGAAGTTGTCCTGGAACAGGTCTTCAGGATCAACTGTTTCTCAGCAGGCATTGTCTCGGATCGTGGTCCACAATTTGTATAACTTTTCTGGAGGGCATTCTGTAAGCTGAAAGAGGCAACAGCATGTCTTTCCTCTGGGTTTCACCCACAGTCCAATGGCCAGATGGAGAGGACCAACCAAGATTTAGGATGTGTCCTGAGGTGCCTGACCTTGAAAAGACCTGATGAGTGGTGTGACCATTTGACGTGGGCAAAGGTTACCCACCTTCCAGCATTTGGTGCATGGGATGTTGCTGTTTGAGTGCCAGTTTGGTTATCCTCCACCCATTTTTCCAGAACAAGAGGACAAAGTTGGGGTCCCTGCAGCTGAAGATCTCATCCAATGTTGCAAGCAAAAATGGATTAGAGCAAGAGAGATTTTGTTGGCTTCTACTTGGAATATGGAAACCAAGACAATTCGAAAGAGAAGGTAGGAACCACCTTTGTAGCCTGGGCAACAGGTCTGGCTGTCCACTCATGGGTGGAATCCAGAAAGTTGGTGCCCAAGTTCATTGGATCCTTCAAAGTCCTGAGGAAAGTAAACCTGGTGGATAACAGCTTACAGCTCTCCAAGACCCTAATGACCTAGCCTATCTTCCACAGCTCTAAATTAAAACCAGTCTGCACCAGCCCCTTAACCCACTACCATCAGCCCCACCATCACAGGTTAATTGATGGCAACAGTTTTTCACATACCTTTGAAGTGTCCAGCAATACCTCGCAGACTGGGAAGGATTCGGATCCGAGGAGAGGCGCTAGGTGCCTGAGAGAGACATCTTGGGTCCGGCTCTCATCCATAATGACCATCACCACCTCCCTGAGCAGCCAGGGCTGTCAGGAGTTGGCCATAGGGGATGGCTGTCCTGTTATGAGATGCTCCCAACCATACCAGCTTCTGGGATTTAGACGCTGTAACTCTCCAGAGTATGGATTACAGGTGTGGCCCCTTTAAAGATTCAGGATGGTCCCACTAATTGGCAATCATGTTTTGGGTGCCAAGAATTAAGTATTTAAAGAGCACTGAACTGAGGTTCAATGCTCAGTTGTAAGCCCCACTGGTGAGATTGCCTACCATTTGTTTTGTGGTCAGTTCTCAATCCAATTTGATCCATGTCTCAATCTTTGCTTGGGATACTCCAGCATGTGGGTTCAAACCATGCTCGTTGGGAATTCTCATCACTCCTGGCCATTGAGTCTCACTGTGGATCCTCTGGAGCTGGCTTCACATCTTAGGACAGGCATATCCCTTTCTCACTGGTGTATGAGGCCTGCCAGCTGCCCTCACCTGGTAGAGCCTGGTTGTCAAAGCGGTGTGCCAGTGTGTGGCTACTGTCACATGCAAACAGCTATTTGGAGCCACAGGTAAGAGCTGAGGCCCAAAGTTTAGTGAGTTGTCCCAGAATGGACACAATAAGCCCTTCACCAGAGGTGTTTCCACCCCCAGACAGCCCGTACACCTCATACAAATGTATAAGCAAGCATAACCATAGTTAAACTACAAAAAAAGTGACTACTTAGATTCTAACCAACAATGACTTGCTTGAGGATGGTTGTTGGATGCAAAAGAGGCTCCTCTGATTTGTGCAGCCACTTGTAAACTCCCTGCTCAGAATGGTTAAGAATGTGACCGAGGGCCAGGTATGGCCAATGGGAGAAGAGCTCAAAACCTCACCTGTTTCTGGAAATGTTTGTTGAGGTTGTCCTTCTCAATTCAAACCAAGATGGTACCCATGGCCCCAGTGGGGTGTTGTATGAGGTGTCACTGAAGCAGTGTGTAGACTAACGACTTCAGACATAATTATAAAGGGCATACATAGGGTGAATGCATGCAGGCTGTTTCCCCTGAGGCTGAGTGAGACAGGAACTAGAGGAACTAGAGACTGGAATTTAAGGTGAAATATTTAATGGGAATCTGATGGGGATCTTCTTCACTCAGAGGGTATTGCGAGAGTGGACAAAGTGCCAATAGAATAGGTAAATGCGGGTTCAATTGCAACATTAAAGATGTTTTTCTGCACTACTTATTTAACTGTATTATATATACACACACCTATTATAATTCAGCTGTTTTTCTATATTATCATGTATTGCACTGTACTGCTGCCATAAAGTTAACAAGTGTCATGACATATGCTGGTGATGTTAAACCTGATTCTGAGGTTTGGAAAGGGACATGGATGGAAAATGTTTGGAGGGATATGGTCCAAGTGCAAGCAGATGATGAGATCATCATCATCATCATCATCATCAGGTGTCGTGCCCAGTTTGAGCTTTGACTGCCATGGCCCACACACTCCTGTTTCGGGTCAAGTGGATCAATTCATTCGTATTCATTTCCAGTTCTCTGGCTGCTGTCTCCATCATCATTTGTCTTTGTCTTCATCTTGCTTTCTTCCCTTCTATCTTTCCCATGATTAACGTGCATTCTAACAGATGATACTGAGCAGAAAATCAGGTTGGCATGGACCAGATGGGCTGAAGAGCTTGTTTCTGTATTGTAGTTCTATATGACTCCAGGTATCTGCAAGTAACACCAGGCGGCACAGACTGTTGTAACTTTGTTATCTGCAAGCAATGGGGCAGTAGCTAAATTACTGGATCTGCAGCCCAACATTCCTGGCAATATACCCTGAGGACATGTTCCGTTCCCACCATGACAGCTGAGAGTTTAAATGCAATTAAATAAACACATTTTAACAATAAAACCATGCATTAAAATTCATTTGGTTCACTAATGCACTTCATGGAAGGAAACAACCTGTCTTCTCCAAGTCTGGATTGTATGTGACACTAGTCATAACAATTGACTCATAGCTGCCCTCTAAAATGACTCAGCAAGCAATCCAATTATATCAAATTAATAGTGACTCAAGACTAATTAGGAACAGTCAATAAATGTTGGCTGCACAAGTTCCCCAAATGTACTGTTTTTATCTATAGAGAGAAACTTTAGGTAACATTTCCAATTGCTCTCAGTTATCAATCCAGTCAAATCTCTCCCTACATATTGTCTCCTTCCTTGGCATTAACCATTCCTTCCTGGATGCCTTTCTCTTGATGAACCTGTTCCCACAATATCCCATTTCCTGGATACAAACCGTGAGCCGTAATAGGCCACTAATCCTGCCCAAAATGATTGATCTACCTGTTGAATACTCTGTTTCCAGCTTGAGGAAGAGAGACCCAAAGACCCACAACAATCTGAGGAAAAGAATTTCAACTCACTTTGGTCTTAAGTGGGTATTCCCTCACTTTTAAGCAGAAACCTCTGCATCTTCACGTCTATTCTGTCAGGACCTCTTGAGCAAACCTCCTCTGAACACCTAATGCGTAAACCCTCACTGAAGAAGAAAACAAGTATGTGCACACACTATCCCCAGACGTGCTCTCAACAATGCCCTGTACAACCATAGCATAAATTTATGACTATGAGGGCTTGATTGTGGAAGGAGCAATAGGCTAATGGAATAAATGGCTAGTCTTTCCCTCACACATCATTTGATTTCAAGAAATCAGCTCTTTCAGACTGATTTTTCCTGGTTTCAAACTAGGAACTTTTCATATAAATGTGGCAACCACTACAATACAGAATCACTTAAAACAGTCTTGATGAAGGGTTTCAGCCCAAGGTCTCAACTGTTCATTTCCCTCCATCAATGCTGTTTGATCTGCTGAGTTGCTCCAGCATTTTGTGTGTGTTCCTGAAGCATAAACTTACTGCTTTTGTATTCAGTTCTTTGGCAATAGACCGTAACACCTTGTTAGTTCTCCTGTTCGTTGTATGACATTTCCTGGTAGTTACCTGTTCCTGTAAAATCCCATCCTTGGTGTTATCAGCTCATATAATACTCCCTGTCTTCAGCTGTTACCACAATTTCCCACTCCTGTTGCAAGAGATTCCTGTGATATCCCATTTTTGGCAGTCTCTGTCTCTCATGTTAGCTGGCCTTATTTCCTGGTGGTGGCTGTCACTGTCATCCCTTTCCCTGTCCCCATAACCGTACTCACTTCTACCAGAGTCTTTGCCGCATTTTCCCCT
The DNA here is from genome assembly GCF_963921235.1 of Mobula hypostoma. Classification (NCBI taxonomy): domain Eukaryota; kingdom Metazoa; phylum Chordata; class Chondrichthyes; order Myliobatiformes; family Myliobatidae; genus Mobula; species Mobula hypostoma. The sequence continues at coordinate 5,932,090 of NC_086118.1, read as the reverse complement.
GTTATCCTGCAAGTTCCTTGTAGCAGGGATCACTGATGACAGGCCACCCAGTTGATCACTGACAGAGATGCTGACAACAGACATGAGCTTGGTTTCATCCTTGACAGTGTCGTGGAATGGGGTGGGGGTGAGGCCTGAGATTCAGTCTTCCGCCAGAATGACCACAAAAAGAATGCATAAGTTTTCCTGCCTGAAGAGTTGAGGAAGAAGTGCTGCTTGTTTGAAAGCCATTCCCTGCCAACAACAGACAGGTGTTATAGAGCAGAATTTATTGTTGCTTCTGCTGCTGGAGTCCCGAGTGCTCAATAAAGTAAAGATGAAGACTGTTTGCTTTGGACTGCATTTCTACACGCTGCATCAATCGAAGCAATGGTTTGGCCCCCTTCCCAGAGGCAGTTGGAGCACGGTGGTGCAGTGGTTAACTGGGCCAGGAGCCAGAGTCTGGAGACATGAGTTGAATCCTCCTACTGCAGCTGCAGAAGTTCAATTCAAGTAATTAAATAAAATCTGGAATGAAAAGTGAGCACATTATGCCAAAAAGCCAAAATATGGAGATGATGGAAATTTGAAATGAAAACAATCCAATGATGGAAGGGCCTGGACTCTCCAGAGAGAAACAGAGGTAATATTTCAACTTCATTAGAAACCGACCCCAACCTCACTCGTCCTTTCCCCCTTACCAACTAGAACCCTCCTGTCACCCCGCCCGTCCACTAGCCTTGATACTCAGTTTCAACCTGAAATGTTGACAACTCCATCCTGCCACAGACCCACTGATTTCCTCCAGTAGATTGTTTGCTTCTCCAGATTCCAGCATCTCTTGTGTACCCCTCATGAGAAAACCCATCTGATTCAATACATACATCAGAGATAAAATCTGACAGCCTCATCTGATCTGCTTCATACGTGACTCCTGACCAATATGGTTGACTCACACCTGCCTGCTGAGGTCAGGGGGTCAGGGGCACTTTAATGAGTATTCATTACTCAGTAAACAGATGTCACAGCCACAGGCAAGGACAGCATTTATTACCTGACTCTGACTGGGCCCATGAGTGACTTGAGGACCATTTCAGATTCAATAGAACTGAACTGAATTGGAATTGGTTTAGTAAAAAGGAGGGAGAGAGAAACCGGGGAATTATAGACCGGTTAGCCTAACATCAGTGGTGGGGAAACTGCTGGAGTCAGTTATCAAAGATGTGATAACAGCACATTTGGAAAGCGGTGAAATCATCGGACAAAGTCAGCATGGATTTGTGAAAGGAAAATCATGTCTGACGAATCTCATAGAATTTTTTGAGGATGTAACTAGCAGAGTGGATAGGGGAGAACCAGTGGATGTGGTATATTTGGATTTTCAAAAGGCTTTTGACAAGGTCCCACACAGGAGATTAGTGTGCAAACTTAAAGCACACGGTATTGGGGGTAAGGTATTGATGTGGATAGAGAATTGGTTGGCAGACAGGAAGCAAAGAGTGGGAATACGGGACCTTTTCAGAATGGCAGGCAGTGACTAGTGGGGTACCGCAAGGCTCAGTGCTGGGACCCCAGTTGTTTACAATATATATTAATGACTTGGATGAGGGAATTAAATGCAGCATCTCCAAGTTTGCGGATGACACGAAGTTGGGCGGCAGTGTTAGCTGTGAGGAGGATGCTAAGAGGATGCAGGGTGACTTGGATAGGTTGGGTGAGTGGGCAAATTCATGGCAGATGCAATTTAATGTGGATAAATGTGAAGTTATCCACTTTGGTGGCAAAAATAGGAAAACAGATTATTATCTGAATGGTGGCCGATTAGGAAAAAGGGAGGTGCAATGAGACCTGGGTGTCATTATACACCAGTCATTGAAAGTGGGCATGCAGGTACAGCAGGCGGTGAAAAAGGCGAATGGTATGCTGGCATTTATAGCAAGAGGATTCAAGTACCGGAGCAGGGAGGTACTACTGCAGTTGTACAAGGCCTTGGTGAAACCACACCTGGAGTATTGTGTGCAGTTTTGGTCCCCTAATCTGAGGAAAGACATCCTTGCCATAGAGGGAGTACAAAGAAGGTTCACCAGATTGATTCCTGGGATGGCAGGACTTTCATATGAAGAAAGACTGGATGAACTAGGCTTGTACTCGTTGGAATTTAGAAGATTGAGAGGGGATCTGATTGAAACGATGCAGGAAGATTGTTCCCGATGTTGGGGAAGTCCAGAACGAGGGGTCACAGTTTGAGGATAAAGGCGAAGCCTTTTAGGACTGAGATTAGGAAAAACTTCTTCACACAGAGAGTGGTGAATCTGTGGAATTCTCTGCCACAGGAAACAGTTGAGGCCAGTTCATTGGCTATATTTAAGAGGGAGTTAGATATGGCCCTTGTGGCTAGGGGGATCAGAGGGTATGGAGGGAAGGCTGGTGCAGGGTTCTGAGTTGGATGATCAGCCATGATCATAATAAATGGCGGTGCAGGCTCAAAGGGCCGAATGGCCTACTCCTGCACCTATTTTCTATGTTTCTATGTTTCTATGAACAGTGATACAGTGAAAAGCTTGTCTTGCATACTGTTACTACAGATCAGATCATTACACAGTGCATTGAAGTCAAAGTCAAAGTTCAAAGTACATTTATTATCAAAGAATATGTACTTTATACAACCTTGACATTCATCTCCTTACAAGCAGCTACAAAACAAGGAAACCCGATTTACCCTATTAAAACAAAAGAAAATCGTCAAACACCCAACATGCAGAGAGAAAAAAAGAAAACTTTGCAAACAATAAAAGCAAGCGAATAGCATTCAGAACTGAAGTTGACAAAAGTGAGTTCACACTGTGATAGTTACAGGCCACAGCCACAGTTCGGTGCAGATGAGTAAACCTCGCGGAGTAACAAGTTGAAGTTCAGCGTGGAGACAAGTAAGTCTCATGGAGCAGTGATTTTATCTAATTTGGTTCAGCGCTTAATTTGATCTTTCCTCAATCTCAGGCCAAGGTCTGGGCTCCGCCGCCTTGCCTCGGTTCTGCCAAATCAGATTGCCCCCAAGTTCGCTCCAGGAATGGCCAAACATTGGCTCATTCCCCGCTCTCCAGCCCAGATCCCACACACCACGTTGCAGCTATCCTGCATCTTTGAGACTTCAGTTCCTACTGCAAAAATGCCAGATCGTACAGGCAGTTCAAAAGCTCAATTCCAACAGGAAAGTGACAGTCTATTGTTTGCAGTGATGGTACCCCTTTTGATGTATTTAATGAAATATCTAGTTGTTTCTTTGTTTTATTTGCCACCAACAAGCAGTCGCTAAGATTCACCAGCATCATCTTAAACCAGAAGGTAGAACAAGGTAAACCGATAACAACATAGAATGAAGTGTAACAGCTACAGAGAAAGTGCAGTGCAAATACAGAGTCACTTTGCTGCAGTTCAGCCTGAGATACAGTCAATTGGTGTTGTTGACTGAGGCTGAAGTCTTCTTCTGGTGGGGAAATGACCTTCCTGGTTCTAACTTAAACCTCACCTACTTGACAGGCTTTGGATTCCAAGCCGCAGATAAGACTCCTGGTTGAATTACACTTTGCTTTCTTCACTAACCAATCAGTAAGAACAAAGGAAATCAAGGATGTTAGAAAGAAAATACTCTTTTTTTTTCAAAATTATTTTTTTCTTTAAAATGATCTTTAAAGAAAGCTGTGGTTCTATAAATTCCAGATGAATATACTTTTCCGTTTTTGTCAGTAAGTAATTTTGTGCAAAACATTGAGTCTCAGCCCAGTAAATGTTAATGGTTTTCTAATAGTAGTAGATGGCTTGTCCATGCACATAGTTACTCAGTGATTTTACATGACTACTAATTAGAGTTCTCTCCATACCTCAGTCATCCTCACTAACTCCACTGCACAGCAATGTCAATGTTTCTGCAGCAAAACATGTCCTTCATCCTTCTCCTTATCCCTACCACCACGCTGTCCCTGTCCTCCGTTGCAATCTGACACCCTGAAAACATTTGTTGTAAGATCATTGCCCTGATTTGTCAATTACTTCAGGAGCTCACTGCTCCTCCCCAACCCTTCTCCAACTTTATGGTATCCACTCTTTGGTCCTTTCAGATAGCACACTCCTGCCTTTCTCTGTGACCTCCTTTCCACTCACTCCACCATTAACCAGTGAATCTGCAGTCACTATAAACAAAACACCCTGTGGTCCCTGATACTTGTCTGCTACCCTGTGTCTCCACTGCATTTAGTTGTCCAATTCCATATCACTTCATACACTCACCGCATCTGATATTAAATCTAGTCTTGATAGAGTTTGTAGAGCACAGGAACAGGTCCTTTGGTCTTTTGCCTCATCCATATACCCGCACCCTCTCATCCACATACCTATTCAAATTGGTGTCTCCAATCTATTCTCATCCCTTTGTTCGACCACAGTGCCCAACAATTCACCCTGATTTTGCCTTCCAAGGTGCAACACCTCATACTTGTCAGCATTAAATCATCCCGTCTAGTCCTCAGACTCCATAGCCACTCTAGGGCAGGATTACCTAAAACAACTTGACGCCAATTTGGGCTTGTGCCTTCTTTTTCCTAGATTCCCCCACTGGAGGAATCAATATTTTTTCTCTAACCAGACATGGACATCAGTGCTGCTGGAGCCACAGCTGCATTATGAGATTCTACTTCCTATTGTGACTCATTGAAGTTTGCTGTGAACTGGCATGGAATAAGGTGTTTAACGGCCTTTAGTGGACCTACCAAACCTTACACTTGTGCACCATCCCACTTCCAAAATGCCGGAGGATGTGGACAAGACCAACACGAGACAGAATGGATTAAAAGAAAATCCTCAGAACAGTAAGTAATATGTGAGCACATTGAGATTGACAGCCGAGCCTCACGGGTAATACAAAATACCAGGCATCAGTTGGGGCCGAAATAAATCATTAATACACTATCTTACATGTATTTCTGCAGAATTATTAAAAGTAACCAACCTGAGCCAAAATAACTACATAGAAACATATGTGTGCAAGATTAAGGATTGGTCAACATGTCACAGATGAATCAGACGTGACTTTATGCACAGTGTGGATTTATGCATTTTAAAGCATAATTTGCATTTTTATTGATTTCACAGTATGAATTATGATCAGTTAATTGGAACACATTCTATTAACTTCTGTTTCTGTCTATTTAAAGATTCACTCTCCCCCCCCCCACCCCCAGCTTTGATTGATTGAGGTAGTCAGCCTGAACCCTGAGGAATGTGAAGCATGATAATGATACCAGAAATATTATATTGGAGAGGTGAAAGATTAATAGATTTGCATTTGTGAAGCTGATAAGATTAGACTGTGCAATGCCACACATACAGAGGCATAGGACAGACGGTGGTACTTACTGATACAAAAGCATCCCTAATGGCCTAGTAAAGAACTGGACCAACTGTGGCACAGAGCCCAGAAATATTGGAATCTGGAGCAAGAAACAATCTCTGCAGGAATCCTACAGGTAAAACAGTGTTATGAAGGCAAAAGGGATACTGGACATTTTAGATTGAGACCCTGCATTGGGACCTAATGCATGGTCTCATCCCGAAAACTTGACCCTCCTCCTCTGCTTCTGCACATGCTGCCTGACCCACTGAGCTCCTCCAGCAGTTTGTACTTTTGTACAGCAATGAACAGTCTTGGCAAGACGATCACCTTTTGGGTGAACTGAGTTTGAAGAAAGTTTGACAACATCAGGACAATGATGTTGTCCTGACGAGTCATAATAAGTAAAAGGGCCAACAAATCATCAAGTGGTATACATTTATCTTTCGCTAGTATATCTATAAAATGTGGTATACACTTATCTTTTGCTAGTATATCTATAAAATGTTATCTGTATCAGTAATTGCTGTATTAATTTTAGTACAACCACTTATCCATTAATATTCATACCAAATGGACAATAGCATTATTATAGCACCTTTAATGTAGCAGACCAAGGCTCTTTACGGGGTATTAACAGACTGAAAATTTTGACATGACACCACATATGGAAAGAGCAGGAGATGCAGGCTTTAAAGTGTGCCCACACAGCAGGAAAGCAGTGCAGGAAGGCATTAAGGAGGAAATTGCAGTGTTTAGGATTCAAGCTGCTGTGGGAACAGCTGTCGATCACAGAATGGAGAAGAGAAGGGAGCAGAGATCTCAAGCAGCTGTAAGGTTGCAGGAGGTCACAGAAGCCCTGGAAATTTTCAAACATACAGATGAAAATCTTAAATTGAACATATTTCTGACTAGGAGCAACATATCAAGATGACTATAGTGATGTGAGAATGGGACAGTGCAAGTTAGGAAGCAGAATTTGGGATAAGCTCACATAGAAAGCATGAGGAGGACTTGAGTTACATAAGAATGTCAGAGAGTGGAACAGAGACAGCCTGTTCCTCCTATCAACAAATGCAAGTCCCAGGTCCCACAGGCCTAGGTGCAAGAACAGCTAAATCCCTTCAACAATTCCGTTCTTGGACCAAATGGTAAAACCCTCATCACTGCAGTTTAGAAACAATATGATCACAGTCACCACTTTGCACTATAATAGACTTCATATTTTTTGTTCTAATTGTACTATTTGTTGTAAAGGCTTTGTATAATTTATGCTTTTCCTTGTGAATGCTGCTTATCTGATGCTCAAGATGGTGACATGCTGTGGTTCAGTTTTAATTTTATATTAGTGTTTTATTTGGGTTGGTGGGGGTGGTTATGGGGACAGAGAGGGGAATTACTGGTCAGGGTACGGCTTAGGGACAGGGATATGGAGAATCAGAGGAATTAGATGACAGGCTAGACTTCTAACTCCCTCCTCCGCTTTCAAAGGACAGCAACATAGACTGGCCCAGGGATGTCTGGCTAACAGACCAACGTGGATCAGAGCTGGTGGCTCCCCCAGGCTCAGTGAATTGTCGGTGGGTTCTGGAGCCGGAGGGACAAGGTCCAGTGACTCCTGGGTTTGTGAATTGGTGAGACGGGTGCTCCATCCAAGACTAGTATTCAGGACTCTTGTCAGAGGCCTGGTGTTTGATAATCAGCAGTCTAGGGGTTGAGGCCTGAGGGTTGAATCAGAAGTCTGGAAGTCAAGGCCCACCGACCCGAGTCCAGGCTCTGTGAACCTCTGCAAGTTAAAGGCCCAATGTCTGCATGTCCAAAGATGAGAAAATCTGTAGCTGCTGGAAATCCAAGCACCACACACAAAATGGAGGGACTTAGCAGGCCACACAGCATCTATGGTAAAGAATACACAATTGACATTTCGGGTCGAGGTCCTTCATCAGGACTAGATAAAAAAGATAAGTTAGAGCAAGAAGGTGGTGGGAGGGGAAAAAGAAGTACAGAGTGGTAGGTGATAATTGAAACCAGGAGAGGAGGAAGGGTGAAGTAAGGGGCTGTGAAAGAGGTAAAGGGCTGGAGAAAGGGGAAGCTGATAGGAGAGGGTAGAGTATTATGGAGGAAAGGGAATTAACCCCCTTCACCATTCTCATTCCCATTTCCCTCTTTCACCTCATCTCCCTACTGCCCATCCCCTCCCTCAGGTGCTGTTCCCCTTCCTGTTTTTCCATAGTGTATGGTTTGAGGAAAAGGGCTTGTTTTGCTGTTTATTGTGTTATTCTGCCAAGCATTATAGGCATGGTATGTTGTCGCTGGAATGTGTGGTGACACTTGCAGGCTACATCCCAGTCCATCCTTGGATGTGTTGGTTGAATTGAATTGTTGAATCAACTTTATTTCTTACACCCTTCACATACATGAGGAGTAAAAATCTTTACATTACGTTTCTGTCCAAATGTGCAAAGTGCAACTTAAAGTAATTTGTAATAGATAGTACGTACAACAGGACAGTCAATATAGCATAGAAATACAATTTATCAGCGTGAATTAATCAGTCTGATGGCCTGGTGGAAGAAGCTGTCCCTGAGCCTGTTGGTCCTGGCTTTAATACCGCGGTACTGTTTCCCAGATGGCAGCAGCTGGAACAGTTTGTGGTTGGGATGACTTTGGTCCCCAATGATCCTTTTTACACACCTGTCACTGTTAATGTCCTGAATAGTGGGAAATACACATCTACAGATGCGCTGGGCTGTCCACACCACTCTCTGCAAAGTTCTGTGATTGAGGGAAGTACAGTTCCCATACCAGGCAGTGTTGCAGCCAGTCAGGATGCTCTCAATTGTGCCCCTGTAGAAAGTCCTTAGGATTTGGTGACTCATGCCAAACTTCTTCAATCATCTGAGGTGAAAGAGGCGCTGTTGTACTTTTCTCACCATACAGCTAGTATGCACAGACCACGTGAAATCCTCTGTAATGTGTATGTCGAGGAACTTAAAGTTGTTCACCCTCTCAACCCCAGATTCACTGATGTCAATAAGGATTAGCCTGTCTCCATTCCTCCTGTAATCCACAACCCGCTCCTTTGTTTTTGCGACATTGAGGGAGAGGTTGTTTTCTTGACACCACCGTGTCAGGGTGATGACTTCTTCCCTGTAGGGTGCCTTGCTATTATTTGAGATAAGGTCAATCAATGTAGTATCATCAGCAAATTTAATCAGCAGATTGAAGCTGGGGGTGGCGACAGTCATGGGTATCGAGAGAGTAAAGGAGGGGACTTAGGACACAGCCCTGAGGGACTCCTGTGTTGAGGGTCAGAGGGGCAGAGGTGAGAGAGCCCCTCAGGCCAGAGATTGTTAACATAGACAACACATTCACTGTATGTTTTGATAAATAAACTCAATGTTAAGCGCCCCGCAACCTCTGCGACTTGCCTAGAGTGTACAGCTTCTGGGATTCTTGAGCTCCTGTATTTTCTTAACTAGAACCATTAAGCCCCTGTGTTTTTGGTTTAATCTGATCAAGTTAATTGTGAATGGCACATGTTTTCAGCATTGTATGATTATTTAAAGTGGACTTTCGTTTAGACCCTTAGCCGGGTCATTGTGTTGGAGAGATTGAATTTTCTTGTGTTGTTGCTCAGTCGTTCCTCCAAGACTCTGTTGGTATTCCTATATCTAACTTCTTGCTTCCATCTCCTCCTGAGAATCCTGCCGCTGCTCCGCTCCTTTTTGAGTCATGAGCGTACCATCTGCAGCTCCTGGGTTAAGATGGAGCTAGCGACCTCCGTGACAGAGAAAGCCTGCTGTTCCTCTGCACCTGGGTCTAGTCCTCTGAGAGCACACCATGACACTTGAATCTTCAAAAATGCTGTGTGCCCTTGATGCCACTGCAAGTAAGTTTCACATTGCACTTGGATACACAAGTACTTGTAATGACATTAAACTGGAGCTTAACTTTAAATTTAATTTGTGATTTCATTGCACATTCTTCTGGTTCCAAAGTCTTCACTTACCCCAAGGTCTGAAAGTCCAACTACTTTCCACTTCAATATAATGTTACAACTTCCACATTTCTCTTCATTATAGAATTCCAAGGATCCCAGAGGGAAAAGATCCTTGTCATCACTGACTCCGAATGGACACCACTGCCCTGAGAAAACTTCTGGATTGCCTCATCAGAAATACATCCTCTCAACATCAACCCTGTCAAACCCTCTAGGGTGTTACAACACACACCAGATAGTGCCAGCTTTTGGGGTTTAGACACCCTAATTCTCCAGAATATGGATAGCTGATGCAGCCCCTTTAAAACTCAGGCCTGCCCCACTAATTGATGGCCATGTTTTGGCAACAGAATTTTAGCATTTAAAGGGCACCTGAACTGAGGTTCCTGGACTAGGACTATCTGGACTATTCCTCTTCTCACCCTGTCTCTTGCAAAAACGCCATCCCCTTCTCGCAATTCCTCCGTCTCCGCCGCATCTGCTCTCAGGATGAGGCTTTTCATTCTAGGACGAGGGAGATGTCTTCATTTTTTAAAGAAAGGGGCTTCCCTTCCTCCACTATCAACTCTGCTCTTAAACGCATCTCCTCCATTTCACGTACATCTGCTCTCACTCCATCTTCCCACCACCCCGCTAGGAATAGGGTTCCCCTGGTCCTCACCTACCACCCCACCTGCCTCCGGGTCCAACATATTATTCTCCGTAACTTCCACCACCTCCAACGGGATCCCACCACTAAGCACATCTTTCCCTCCCCCCCTCTCTCTGCATTCCGCAGGGATCGCTCCCTACACAACTCCCTTGTCCATTCGTCCCCCCCATCCCTCCCCACTGATCTCCCTCCTGGCACTTATCCGTGTAAGCGGAACAAGTGCTACACATGCCCTTACACTTCCTCCCTTACCACCATTCAGGGCCCCAAACAGTCCTTCCAGGTGAGGCATCACTTCACCTGTGAGTCGACTGGGGTGATATACTGCGTCTGGTGCTCCCGATGTGGCCTTTTATATATTGGTGAGACCCGACGCAGACTGGGAGACCGCTTTGCTGAACATCTACGCTCTGTCCGCCAGAGAAAGCAGGATCTCCCAGTGGCCACACATTTTAATTCCACATCCCATTCCCATTCTGACATGTCTATCCACGGCCTCCTCTACTGTAAAGATGAAGCCACACTCAGGTTGGAGGAACAACACCTTATATTCCGTCTGGGTAGCCTCCAACCTGATGGCATGAACATTGACTTCTCTAACTTCCGCTAGGCCCCACCTCCCCCTCGTACCCCAGCTGTTACTCATTTTTATGCACACATTCTTTCTCTCACTCTCCTTTTTCTCCCTCTGTCCCTCTGAATATACCTCTTGCCCATCCTCTGGGTCACCCCCCCCCCCCGTCTTTCTTCCCGGACCTCCTGTCCCATGATCCTCTCGTATCCCCTTTTGCCTATCACCTGTCCAGCTCTCGGCTCTATCCCTCCCCCTCCTGTCTTCTCCTATCATTTTGCATCTCCCCCTCCCCCTCCAGCTTTCAAATCCCTTACTCACTCTTCCTTCAGTTAGTCCTGACGAAGGGTCTCGGCCTGAAACGTCGACTGCGCCTCTTCCTATAGATGCTGCCTGGCCTGCTGCGTTCACCAGCAACTTTGATGTGTGTTCCTGGACTAGAGTACTGTCTGTGTGGAATTTAGTACATTCTTCCTGTGACTGCATTGGTTTCCTTCAGATTTTCTCCCAAATCCCAAAGGTGCAGATTGGTAAGTGAGAGGTAAAACATGGGAGGAATATAAACATGGGAATGATATAAATGTGTGGAAAATAAAAAAAATATAGTTGATTTAGTACTAAACTCTGTTAGTAGTTGGCAGTCTGCATGGACGTGATGGGCTGAAGGACTTGTGTCCTGCCTACAACTTAGTTTCCATTTGCCATCAGCAAACTTGACACAATACACCAGGACCCTTCATCTAAGCAGTGATAGAGAATATACTTAGTTAAAACCTCTACATTAACACTTGTGATGCCATGCAAGGTGCAGGTTTTCAAGTTGGAAATTATCTGTTTATCCCAACTCTTCACTTTCTGTCCATTAACCAATCCTCTTTCCATTTTGATGGCACTCTCAGTAAATTGTACCCTTACCCTGTGCAGTAACCTTCTTTCTGGCAACTAGTTCAAGGCCATTTGAAAAACAAAAGCACTGCATCAAGTCTACCCTGCCCATTAAGTCCTAAGTATTCTATGGTATCTGTTTAAAATGATTTCCCTTTCACATAAAAAAGTTGAGTCAGGAGACAGTAAAAGGATCAAGTTCCAACTATAAAGGTGGCTTGCTGCTTTATTAATTTTTGGGAGGATTAAGAAGATCAATAATTAGACTCAATCTGATATTGAACCAAATCATTCAGAGCCCCCAGTTCAATCCTTGATCTATTCTAAGCTGATATCAGCAACAGGGATGCGGTATAGTGGAAGCAAGAAGAAAATATATAAAAATGGTGAAAATGCAGAACCAAAGCAGAGGGTGCTGACAGCTCTCAACTGGTCCAGAAGCATCAGTGAGAGAGAAATGGAGTTGATATTTCGGGACTGGTCTCTGCATCAGAATTGGAAACAAGTATGTTTAGTTGCAGAGATGACAAGCTGGAGAGAATAAAGGGAATATCTGTGGTAGAGCACAGAGCAAGCCTGATCAAGTCTACAGTATGTCTGATCAAAGAGAAGGGAAACATGACCCCTTTGTTCCACTGTCTCACAAGCATTCCCTCTGTCTTTTTCCTTCCTCCCCTTCTCTAACTTAAAGCATGCTTGTTCTCTGATCTTCCCTGCTCTGAAATGTCAACTCTGCTTCTCTCATGTGCTGCCTGACCTGCTGAGGGCACTACCATTCAGGGCCCCAGACAATCCTTCCAGGTGAGGTGACACTTCACCTGTGAGTTGGCTGGGGTGATATACTGCATCCGGTGCTCCCGATGTAGCCTTCTATATATTGGCGAGACCTGACGCAGACTGGGAGATCATTTCGCTGAACACCTACGCTCTGTCCGCCAGAGAAAGCAGGATCTCCCAGTGGCCACACATTTTAATTCCATGTCCCATTCCCATTCTGATATGTCTATCCACGGCCTCCTCTACTGTAAAGATGAAGCCACACTCAGGTTGGAGGGACAACATCTTATATTCCGTCTGGGAAGCCTCCAACCTGATGGCATGAATATTGACTTCTCAAACTTCCGCTAATGCCCCACTCCTCCTCATACCCCATCCATTATGTATTTATATACACACATTCTTTTTCTCTCTCTCCTTTTTCTCCCTCTGCCCCTCTCACTATACCCCTTGCCCATCCTCTGCGCTTTTTTCCCCCTCCTCCTTTTCTTTCTCCCGAGGCCTCCTGTCCCATGATCCTCTCATATCCCTTTTGCCAATCACCTGTCCAGCTCTTGTCTCCATCCCTCCCCCTCCTGTCTTCTATCATTTTGGATCTCCCCCTCCCCCTCCCACTTTCAAATCTTTTACTAGCTCTTCTTTCAGTTAGTCCTGACGAAGGGTCTCGGCCTGAAACGTCGACTGTACCTCTTCCTGGAGATGATGCCTGGCCTGCTGCGTTCACCAGCAACTTTGATGTGTGTTGCTTGAAATTCCAGCATCTTCAGACTTCCTCGTGTTTGAGTGTTATCAGAATTTACTGCATAACTTTAGTGGAGCAATGGTACTCATCTCCTCCAAATATCATTCAATTTGATGATTCAGCCTTGTGTGGGAATACCAGGATAAGAAAGGACAAGGCTGGTCAGGAACCCTTCCCAGTCTTAAATGGAAACTTTTAAAAAAGCAAAATTCCGGTAAGATACTGAAGACAGCATGCCAAGGGAAACATTGGTCACCAACACCAGGAGCTTTATAGGAACTTTGACACCACTGAAATAAGACAGACCATTAGATTTATATAATCCTTCATAGCTTCAAGATATTCCAAAGAATTTTATAATGATCAAAATGTCTTTCAAATGTTTCACACAAGTGTTCGTGAAACACAATATGATTCATATTAAATCATCTGTTTATGTGATGTTAGTTGAGGGATAAATATTGGCCAGGCCACTAGGGAGAAAGAATCATTTATGATCCACAGATAGTGCTTCCGCTTAGCATCTGAGCTGAAGAGCAGAAGCCCAAGGGAATATACTTTCCTCTTTGGGAGAAGCTACCCACAGCTGCTGCTAACTGCTCTGAGCAAATCACAGTGATTAATGATGTGTGTGTGGGCCAGCCTGATAAGAGTTCTTCTGAATACATAAACCAGCTGAACTCCAGGAGGCGAAGCGGCTGAAGTGACCAACCTCACTGTGAGGGAGAGTCTCAGTAAACCCCATCAAGACCTGTGGTCACCTGAATACAAATATTGCCATTTGGAGCCAATGAAGGTGGACTATCAGGCATTTCAGGCTCAGGACCACATCCAAGTGATATCAGGAACGCCTAAGAGAGGGGTGAACTCGCATATCTGTTAGTATGTTTTGGGGTTCATAGGTACAGGCAGTAGGAATTAAATATCACACACACAAAATGCTGGAGGAGCTCACCAGGTCAAGTAACATCTATGGAGGGGAAAAAGTCATCAACTTTTCAGAAGGAGACTGGCAAGGTAGGGGGCAGAAGGCAGAATAGGAAGATGGGGGAGCGGTAGGAGCACAAGCTGGCAGGTGATAGGTGAGGGGGAAGGTGGGTGGGTGGGGGAGGGGTATGTAATAAGAAGTATGGAATTGATAGATGAATGAGGAAGTCCTCTTTCCCTTTATTTCCATGGTCCAATGTCCTCTCCTATTCGATTCTGAACTTCTTACTTCACTTCTCCTCCCCCACTCTGTTGTATTTTTCCCCTCCCCCACTACGTTAACCAGCCTGATTTTATATGCCGTACTGAGGTGCTGCTACATTCTTAGAAACAACCTTCTTTGGGAAAAAGAATCATTAAAACTGTTCTTTAGGACATTTAGCATATCAAAGAATGGCAGTAGATGTGATTGCAGGACCCTTTCTCTGTAGCATCCCTACAATAGATTACCTGATGTTTTGTAACTCCAAAACATAAAAACTAATTGAAAGGAAAACAAGAGAGTCCAACTTCAACCTTACATGAGGTGCGCACTTACCACGTGGTAGAGTCATCATGAATGCAATTCACATATCTTTACATTTCACCCGGTAAGTTATTTAAAAAACAAGAGCGCTTAGTCAATCAATACTACTGAAATATTAAATACACAACAGTCCTCCCTGCTTAGCTACAAACTCCAGGTCAATAGAGAATGCATCTCAACTACACACACAATATACTATACAATGCAGCTACTACACAGACATCCACACCATAGCAAGGTTTAAATTATCCCATTCAGGTCTAACAGTTTAATCGCTGTGGAGAATTCTACCTCTTATGGGATAATGTCTTCCCTGACAAGGGGGAATCACTCTGCTTGGCAGGTGAGACTTGTGGCTTTGAAACAATCTCAGGTTCTGGGGCCTCCTCTGTAGTTGTTGTAGGAGCTGACTCTGGGCCTACAGGAAGTGGTTCTGACAGCTCTAGACACCTTTTTTCTCTAATAATTAACACTGCTCTCCACAACTGATCGATATGTCATCTCTAGATAATATCAGATGTAATCTTCACTTAGGAGAGTGTCCTAATCTTTCAGAGTACCCACTGTTAATCACCTCTGTAGTCCCTTGCTTGTACTGCTTGTCCAGGAGTGAAACATCGAGCTTCCTTGTTTGAGGAGCCTCAGCTGTTTGTCATGCATACCCCTACTGAGATTGGGCTTGAGGAGATCCAACAGTGAACGCAAGGGACGACCCAGGAACAGAGTGGCTGGCGATTTGTTGGTTGTGGAGTGTGCTGCATTGCAATATGTAAGAAAGAAATTGGTGAGATTCTGGTTCAGTGTCAGTGTGGTGTGTTCTGCTGACATTGCCCACAGTGCCTTCTTTAGACTCTGGAGAAACCTTTCTGCCAAGCTAGTTGTAACTGAGTGGTTCATCCCAGCGCTGGCAAAAATGGGGGTACTCGAATTTCTGCTGCACAGATTTTTCAACATTTCTTGCTACACTTTTTAAAAACTCGAACATCTCGCTGTGCATTTTTTTCCATCTTGAGTTCATTTCAGAAAGTAAAGACTAATTGAAAGGCAAAGAAGAGTGCTGGGAATCAAAGTCTAACTTCATCTTTTACATTAAGCGAGGTGCACACATATGATGTGATAGCATCCTGCTAAAAGGTAGTAGGGATATTCTGGGTAATCATAGACCAGTGAGCCTTACGTCTGTGGTGGGAAAGCTGTTCGAAAAGATTCTTAGAGATAGGATCTATGGGCATTTAGAGAATCATGGTCTGATCAGGGACAGTCAGCATGGCTTTGTGAAGGGCAGATCGTGTCTAACAAGCCTGATAGAGTTCTTTGAGGAGGTGACCAGGCATATAGATGAGGGTAGTGCAGTGGATATGATCTATATGGATTTTAGTAAGGTATTTGACAAGGTTCCACACGGTAGGCTTATTCAGAAAGTTAGAAGGCATGGGATCCAGAGAAGTTTGGCCAGGTGGATTCAGAATTAGTTTGCCTGCAGAAGGCAGAGGGTGGTGGTGGAGGGAGTACATTCAGATTGGAGAATTGTGACTAGTGGTGTCCCACAAGGATCTGTTCTGGGACATCTACTTTTCGTGATTTTTATTAACGACCTGGATGTCGGGGTAGAAGGGTGGGTTGGCGAGTTTGCAGACGACACAAAGGTTGGTGGTGTTGTAGATAGTGTAGAGGATTGTCAAAGATTGCAGAGAGACATTGATAGGATGCAGAAGTGGGCTGAGAAGTGGCAGATGGAGTTCAACCCGGAGAAGTGTGAGGTGGTACACTTTGGACAGACAAACTCCAAGGCAGAGTACAAGGTAAATGGCAGGATACTTGGTGTGTGGAGGAGCAGAGGGATCTCGGGGTACATGTCCACAGATCCCTGAAAGTTGCCTCACAGGTGGATAGGGTAGTTAAGAAATCTTATGGGGTGTTAGCTTTCATAAGTCGAGGGACAGAGTTTAAGAGTCGTGATGTAATGATGCAGCTCTATAAAACTCTGGTTAGGCCACACTTGGAGTACTGTGTCCAGTTCTGGTCGCCTCACTATAGGAAGAATGTGGAAGCATTGGAAAGGATACAGAGGAAATTTGCCAGGATGCTGCCTGGTTTAGAGAGTATGCATTATGATCAGAGATTAAGGGAGCTAGGGCTTTACTCTTTGGAGAGAAGGAGGATGAGAGGAGACATGATAGAGGTGTACAAGATAATAAGAGGAATAGACAGAGTGGGTAGCCAGCGCCTCTTCCCCAGGGCACCACTGCTCACTACAAGAGGACATGGCTTTAAGGTAAGGGGTGAGAAGTTCAAGGGGGATATTAGAGGAAGGTTTTTTACTCAGAGAGTGGTTGGTGCGTGGAATGCACTGCCTGAGATACACTAGTGAAGTTTAAGAGACTACTAGACAGGTATATGGAGGAACTTAAGGTGGGGGCTTATATGGGAGGCAGGGTTTGAGGGTCAGCACAACATTGTGGGCCAAAGGGCCTTTACTGTGCTGTACTATTCTATGTTCTGTGATGTATGCAATTCATATATTTATATAGAAACATAGAAAACCTACAGCACAATACAGGCCCTTCGGCCCACAGTGCTGTGCCGAACATGTACTTTCTTTAGAAATTACCGAGGGTTATCCATAGCCTTCTATTTTTCTAAGCTCCATGTACCTATCCAGGAGCCTGTTAAAAGGCCCTATAATATCTGCCTCCACCACTGTTTCCGGCAGCCCATTCCACACACTCACCACTCTCTGCGTAAAAAAAACTTACTCCTAACATCTCCTCTGTACCTACTTCCAAGCACCTTAAAACTGTGCCCTCTCGTTTTAACCATTTCAGCCCTGGGAAAAAGCCTCTGACTATCCTCACAATCAATGCTTCTCAACATCTCATACAGCTCTATCAGGTCACCTCTCATCCTCCGTTGCTCCAAGGAGAAAAGGCCGAGTTCACTCAACCTATTCTCATAAGGCATGCTCCCCAATCCAGGCAACATCCTTGTAAATCTCCCCTGCACCCTTTCTATGGTTTACAACATCCTTCTTGTAGTGAGGTGACCAGAACTGAGCACAGCACTCCAAGTGGGGTCTGACCAGGGTCCTATATAGCTGTAACATTACCTCTCGGCTCCTAAACTCAATCCCATGGTTGATGAAGGCCAATGCACCGTATGCCTTCTTAACCACACAGTCAACCTGTGCAGCAGCTTTGAGTGTCCTGTGGACTCTGACCCCAAGATCCCTCTGATCCTCCACACTGCCAAGAGTCTTACAATTAATACTATATTCTGAGATCATATTTGACCTACCAAAATGAACCACCTCACACTTATCTGGGTTGAACTCTATCTGTCTCTTTTCAGCATAGTTTTGCTTCTTATCAATATCCAGCTGTAACCTCTGACAGTCCGCCACACTATCCACAACACCCCTAACCTTTATGTCATCAGCAAATTTACTAACCCATCCCTCCACTTCTTCATCTAGGTCATTTATAAAAATCATGAAGAGAAGGGGTCCCAGAACAGAACAGATTTTTACAACACATAATGAACAACAATGCTTAATCACACAATATTTATTTTCAATATTACTCAAATAGCACTGAAATATTAAATACAAAAACAATTTGCTCCATACATTTGAGACTAGAAGATGTTGGAACAGAATAGGCTATTTGGCCCACTGAATCTGCTCTGCTAATCATCATGGCTGATTGATAATCCCTCTCAACCTCACTCTCCTGCTTTCTCACATAACCTTTAGCACCCTTTCTAGTCAAGAAGCTATCAACCTCTGCTTTAATAATACCCAGTAACATAGCCTCCAAGCTACATATAGCAATGAATTTCAAAGATTCAGCAACCTCTGTCTAAAGATATTCCTCCTTATCTCTGCTCTAGGTTCAAGGCTTAAGATTCGAGGTTCAAGGTTCATTTAATTGTCAAAGTATGCACGTAGAATACAACTCTGATACTCATCTTCTCAAGACAGCCATGAAATACCTGTGAAAAGGTAAAAGAAACAAAACTCTCAGACCCCAGAATACCCGACCTCCTCCACACAGAAAAAGAAAAGGGACAATAACAATTTCTGTCCCCCTATCCGCATGAAAAAACAGTGACAATAACAATCACCAAGATACTCCCCCACAGAAAACAACAGCAATGATAACAATCCCAAACCCCCTTCACCACAGAAAAAAAACAGAAACAATAACAATCTCTGACCTCTTCCCCACAGAATAAAAAGCAAAAATAACAATCCCTGACCCCTGCCCCATAGAAGATAACGGAAACAATAAGAATCCCCGACGCATCCCCACAGCAAAACCTGGCAACATTGACAAACCCCGACCCACCCTCCCCTACAGGAAAAAAAGTGTGACAAGGACAATCTCCAACTCCTCTCCACAGAAAAAAAACACATCAACAATAACAATCTCAGACCCCCTCCTCCACAGAAAAAAAGACAGTGACAATAATAAGCCCCAACCCCTCTCACCCACAGAAAAACATCTACAATAACAATCCCAGGCCCCCTCCCACGCAGAAATAAACATCAACAATAACAATCCCAGACCCCCTCCAACGCTGAAATAAACAACAATAACAACCCCAGGCCCCCTCCCCCGCAGAAATAAACATCAAAAATAACAGTCCCAAACCCCCTCCCCCACAGAAATAAACATCTACAATAACAATCCCAGGCCCCCTCCCATGCTGAAATAAACAAACAACAATAACAATCCCAGGCCCCCTCCCCCACAGAAATAAACATCTACAATAACAATCCCAGGCCCCCTCCCACGCTGAAATAAACAAACAACAATAACAATCCCCGGCCCCCTCCCCCACAGAAATAAACATCTACAATAACAATCCCAGGCCCCCTCCCCCACAGAAATAAACATCAACAATAACAATTCCAGACCCCCTGCCCCGCAGAAATAAACATCAACAATAATCCCAGACCCCCTCCCACGCAGAAATAAACAGCATCGATAACAATCCTAGACACTCTCCCCACAGAAATAAACATCAACAATAACAGTCCCAGACCCCCTTCCATGCAGAAATAAACATCAACAATAACAATCCCAGAGCCCCTCCCACCCAGAAATAAAGAGCATCTATAACAATCTGACCCATCCCTCACAGAAAAAAACAACAGCAATCCCAGATCCCCTCCCCCACAGAAAAAACAGAAGCATTAACAATCCCAGACACCCACCGCACACAAAAACAGAAGTAATAATTTCAACCCCTTGCAACAGAAAAAGCAGCAACAATAATAATCCCTGACCCCTCCTTCACAGATAAAGCAGCAACAGTAAAAATCCACGATCTCCTCCCCACAGAAAAAAGCAACAATAACAAACACCGACCCCTACCCCACAGATAAAAACAGCAACAATTACAAACTCTGACCTCTCCCCACAGAAAAAACAGCAACAATAACAAACCCCAACCCCTCCCCTACAGATAAAAACAGCAACAATCACAAACCCTGCCCCTCCCCACAGAAAAACAGCAATAACAATCCCTGGCCACCTCCCCACAGAAAAAAAGCAGCAATAGTAAAAATCCACAATCCCCTCCCCGACAGAAAAAGGCAACAATTACAAACCCCGACCCCTCCCCCACAGAAAAAAAGCAACAATAACAAACCCTGACCCCTCCCCACAGATAAAAACAGCAACAATTACAAACCCTGACCCCTCCCCACAGATAAAAACAGCAACAATAACAAACCCCGACCCCTCCCCCACAGAAAAAAAGCAACAATTACAAACCCTGACCCCTCCCCACAGATAAAAACAGCAACAATAACAAACCCCGACCCCTCCCCCACAGAAAAAAAGCAACAATAACAAACCCTGACCCCTCCCCCACAGATAAAAACAGCAACAATAACAAACCCTGACCCCTCCCCCACAGATAAAAACAGCAACAATTACAAACCCTGACCCCTCCCCACAGATAAAAACAGCAACAATTACAAACCCCGACCCCTCCCCCACAGAAAAAAAGCAACAATAACAAACCCTGACCCCTCCCCCACAGATAAAAACAGCAACAATAACAAACCCTGACCCCTCCCCCACAGATAAAAACAGCAACAATAACAAACCCTGACCCCTCCCCCACAGATAAAAACAGCAACAATTACAAACCCTGACCCCTCCCCCACAGAAAAAAAGCAACAATAACAAACCCTGACCCCTCCCCCACAGATAAAACAGCAACAATAACAAACCCTGACCCCTCCCCACAGATAAAAACAGCAACAATTACAAACCCTGACCCCTCCCCCACAGATAAAAACAGCAACAATTACAAACCCCGACCCCTCCCCCACAGAAAAAAACAGCAACAATTACAAACCCTGACCCCTCCCCACAGAAAAAAAGCAACAATAACAAACCCTGACCCCTCCCCCACAGATAAAACAGCAACAATAACAAACCCTGACCCCTCCCCACAGATAAAAACAGCAACAATTACAAACCCTGACCCCTCCCCACAGATAAAAACAGCAACAATTACAAACCCTGACCCCTCCCCCACAGATAAAACAGCAACAATTACAAACCCTGACTCCTCCCCCACAGAAAAAAACAGCAACAATAACAAACCCTGACCCCTCCCCCACAGAATAAACAGCAACAATTACAAACCCTGACCCCTCCCCCACAGATAAAAACAGCAACAATTACAAACCCTGACCCCTCCCCACAGATAAAAACAGCAACAATTACAAACCCCGACCCCTTCCCCACAGAAAAAAGCAACAATAACAAACCCTGACCCCTCCCCACAGATAAAACAGCAACAATTACAAAGCCTGACACCTCTCCACAGAAAAAAACAGCAACAGTAACAATACCCGAACCCTCCCCCACAGAATAAACAGCAACAAAATAGTCCCCTCCCCCACAGAAAAACAGCAACAATACCAATGCCAGGCCATCTCCCCACAGACAAACAGAACTGTAACAACCCCTGCAGAAAACACTAGCAATAACAAACCCCGACCCTCTCCGAAACAGAAAAAAAACAGAAACAATAACAACACCCAGCCCCCTCCCTCATCAAAAAGCAACAGCAATAACTGTCTCTGCTCCCTCTCCCACAGAAAACAACAATGGTAACAATCTTCCATCCTCCCCTCTGCAGAAAAATCAGGAAGAATAACAATCCCCAACCCCCACTCCCACAGAAAAAAATGCAACATTAACAAACCTGAATCCCCTCCCCCACAGAAATAAACAGTTACCGTAACAATTCCTGACCCCCTCCCCACAGAAAAAACAGCAATATCAATCCCTGATCCCCTCTACCCACAGAAAATACAGTGACAATAACAATCTCCGTTCCCCTCCCCACAGGAAAAAACAACAACAGTAACAATTTCCATCCCCTTCCCCACAGTAAAAAACAGCGACAATAACTATCTCCATTCCCCTCCCCACAGGAGAAAACAGCAACAATAACAATCCTTGGCCCGCTCCACCGCAGAAAAAAACAGCAACAGTAACAAACCTCGACCCCTCCCCTACAGAAAAACAGCAGCAATAGCAATACCTGACCCACTCCCCCACAGAAAAGACAGTGACAATAACAATCCCCAACACCCTCCCCTGCAGAAAAAAATGGCGACCAATTTCCTCAATTACCAAAATCACAACAGCAGTAGCATCAAAAACCAACACCCCCTCCCCACCCACACACAGATCACCCACACGCCAGTCAGTCAAAAAACTGAAGCGACCAGTCTAAAGTACATTCAAAGGGACATTGTTCTGTCCTAGACTCCACCACTATCAGAAACATCATCTCTATGTCCACTGAGGGGGCCCCGTACCCTTGCTTAGTGGCATTGGTCCATGGCATAATAAAGGTTGGGAACCCCTGATTTAGGCCTTTCAATATTCAATAGGTTTTAATGAGACCTCCCTCTCCCCTCCAATTTTTCTAAACACCAGGAAGTACAGGCCCAGATCAAAACTGTTCACTATACTTCCAGTGCCAATTGGCCAGTGCCATATAAAGCCTCGGAATTACATCCTTGCTTTTATATGCGAGTCCCCATGAAAAGGCTTTGTGGCTAAGTCTGCTGATGATACGAAGATAGGTGGAGGGGCCGGTAGTGCTGAGGAAACAGAGAGTCTGCAGAGAGACTTGGATAGATTGGAAGAATGGGCAAAGAAATGGCAAATGAAATAAAATATTGGAAAGTGTGTGGTTATGCACTTTAGCAGAAGAAATAAACGGGCAGACTGTTATTTAAATGGGGAGAGAATTCAAAGTTCTGAAATGCAATGGGACTTGGGAGTCCTCATACAGGATACCCTTAAGGTTAACCTCCAGGTTGAGTCGGTGATGAAGAAGGCGAATGCAATGTTGGCATTCATTTCTAGAGGGATAGAGTATAGGAGCAGGGATGTGATGTTGAGGCTCTATAAGGCGCTGGTGAGACCTCACTTGGAGTACTGTGGGCAGTTTCAGTCTCCTTATTTAAGAAAGAATGTGCTGACGTTGGAGAGGATATAGAGAAGATTCAGTAGAATGATTCCAGGAATGAGAGGGTTAATATGTGAGGAACGTTTGACCGCTCTTGGACTGTATTCCTTGGAGTTTAGAAGAATGAGGGGCGACCTCATAGAAACATTTCGAATGTTGAAAGGCATGGACAGAGTGAATGCGGCAAAATTGTTTCCCATGATGGGGGAGTCTAGTATGAGAGGGCATGACTTAAGGATTGAACAGAGGTGCGAAGAAATTTTTTTTAGCCAGAAGGTGGTGAATCTGTGGAATTTGTTGCCACAGGCAGCAGTGGAGGCCAAATCATTGAGTGTATTTAAGGCAGAGATTGATAGGTATCTGAGTAGCCAGGGCATCAAAGGTTATGGTGAGAAGGCGGGGAAGTGGGACAAAATGGGAGAATGGATCAGCTTATGATAAAATGGCGGAGCAGACTCGATGGGCTGAATGGCCGACTTCTGCTCCTTTTGTCTTATGGTCTTATGGAATGCTAACATTGCATTTGCCTTCCTTACCACCAACTCAACCTGCAAGTTAACCTTTATGGAATCCTGCATGAGAACTCACAAGTCCCTTTGCACCTCTGATTTCTGAATTTTCTTCCTGTTTAAAAAATAGTCTATGCCTTCATTCCTTCTACCAAAGTGCATAACCATATACTTGCATACACTGTACTCCATGAGCCACTTCTTTGCCACCTCCTAATCTGTCTAAGTCCTTCTGCTTCCTCAACACTACCTGCACCTCCACTTACAGTAGCTTTGTATCGTCCGCAGACTTTGCCACAAAGCCAGCCATTCTGTCACCCAAATTCCTTGTTGGAATGGAATTGGCTGCATTTCCAACAATGGAGACACACATTGCAAGCATTGATTAGCAGCCAAGTGCTTTAGGATACCAGGAGATGGTGGAAGGTCACTATATAAATGCACGACAAAATCCTGAAGATGCTGGAAATCTGAAATAACAACAAAATATTTTGGAATCTGGTCAGGCCGCACATGTAGAAATAAATAGGAGGGGTTGCCAGGCAGATACCCTTTGTCAGAAGTGGGAAAGAGGAAGGAATAGGTTAGATATTTGTAGAAGAGAAAGTGAAGGAGTGATAAATGGAAAGAAGGAAATATCCCTGTTTGGTAAGATGGTAACAGCTCAAATCAGATTATGTTTCCGTATTTATGTAGTACTATACAAGTGCAAGTTCTTCATCTAAAGCAGGGCAGATGGAGTTGAAGAGAGGATTATCAAGGACATGAGACAGTTCTCTTGTAGCCCATGTGCCACCTCGTTGCTGGGTTATTGCAGCCACAACAAAAAGCACTAAAATGTTTCACAATCAAAGGGAAATGGATTTTGTGCCTTCCTTATGATTAACGCCCCCAACTGAAAACCAGTAAAAGCGAATTTGAAAATGCACAGTGAACTGATAGAATCATAACTCAGTCATAAAACAAGACACTGAAACGGTGTCTGCTTCTACGTGACAAACAGTAGAGATAGCACTTAATTCTCAGTGTTGGAGCAATAACATAATAATTCTCAGTGTTGGAGCTTAGTAAAATAGAGGGCTATAGGCAAGCCTAGTAATATCTAATGTAGGGACATGTTCAGCACAACTCTGTGGGCCGAAGGGCCTGTATTGTGCTGTAGGTTCTCTATGTTCTCTATGTTTTTTCTAACATTGTGCTACTGCTGTGAGTATATCTTCAATAAGTATCTTGCTGCTTTATCAAGAAAAATGTAGTGATGCGATACTAGTGTTTGGGGGACTGGTGGGATCACACACCTCAGGATGTTGCAACCCCATCACTGAAGAGAGATTGCAACCTGGATTTTGGATATTGCATGGGGGCACAGCATGGAAGTGATGCCAGCTAGGAGCAATGCCAGCTCTTGTGAGGTCTACTCTGCATAACAGTTACAGC
The DNA here is from genome assembly GCF_963921235.1 of Mobula hypostoma. Lineage (NCBI taxonomy): Eukaryota > Metazoa > Chordata > Chondrichthyes > Myliobatiformes > Myliobatidae > Mobula > Mobula hypostoma. Next base: position 5,907,128 of record NC_086118.1, on the reverse strand, counting down.
GATTCTCCCATACAGACATCTCATCACCCACTGCAGCTAAAGGGACAACATCAAGAGTAACGTAGAAACATAGAAAACCCACAAAGCTGTGCTGAACATGTACTTACTTTAGAAGTTACCTAGGGTTACCCATAGCCCTCTATTTTTCTAAGCTCCACGTCCCTATCCAGGAGTCTCTTAAAATACCCTATTGTATCCACCTCCACTACTGTTGTGGGCAGCCCATTCCACGCACTCACCACTCTCTGCATAAAAAAAATCTTACCCTGATATCCTCTCTGTTCTGTCTATCCACATGATCAAAGCCTCTCATCATCTTATACAACTCTGTCAGGTCACCTCTCATGTTGTTCCGTTGTTTAAAAAAGGATGGAAAAGTAATCCAGGAAATTATAGGCCAGTAAGTTTAACGTCAGTAGTAGGTAAGTTATTGGAGGGAGTACTAAGAGACAGAATCTACAAGCATTTGGATAGACTGGGACTTATTAGGGAGAGTCAAGATGGCTTTGTGCGTGGTAGGTCATGTTTGACCAATCTATTGGAGTCTTTCGAGGAGGTTACCAGGAAAGTGGATGAAGGGAAGGCAGTGGATATTGTTTACATGGACTTCAGTAAGGCCTTTGACAAGGTCCCGCATGGGAGGTTAGTTAGGAAAATTCAGTCGCATGGAGACTGAATACATGGAGAGGTGGTAAATTGGATTAGACCTTGGCTCGATGGAAGAAGCCAGAGAGTGGTGGTAGAGAATTGCTTCTCTGAGTGGAGGCCTGTGACTAGTGGTGTGCCACAGGGATCAGTGCTGGGTCCATTGTTATTTATCATCTATATCAATGATCTGGATGATAATGTGGTAAATTGGATCAGCAAGTTTGCTGATGATACAAAGATTGGAGGTGTAGTAGACAGTGAGGAAGGTTTTCAGAGCCTGCAGAGGGACTTGGACCAGCTGGAAAAATGGGCTGAAAAATGGCAGATGGAGTTTAATACTGACAAGTGTGAGGTATTGCACGTTGGAAGGACAAACCAAGGTAGAACATACAGGGTTAATGGTAAGGCACTGAGGAGTGCAGTAGAACAGAGGGATCTGGGAATACAGATACAAAATTCCCTAAAAGTGGCGTCACAGGTAGATAGGGTCGTAAAGAGAGCTTTTGGTACATTGGCCTTTATTAATCGAAGTATTGAGTATAAGAGCTGGAATGTTATGATGAGGTTGTATAAGGCATTGGTGAGGCCGAATCTGGAGTATTGTGCTCAGTTTTGGTCACCAAATTACAGGAAGGATATAAATAAGGTTGAAAGAGTGCAGAGACTTTATTCCCTGGAGCGTAGAAGAATGAGGGGAGATTTGATAGAGGTATATAAAATTATGATGGGTATAGATAGAGTGAATGCAAGCAGGCTTTTTCCACTGAGGCAAGGGGAGAAAAAAAACCAGAGGACATGGGTTTAGGGTGAGGGGGGAAAAGTTTAAAGGGAACATTAGGGGGCGCTTCTTCACACAAAGTGGTGGGAGTATGGAATGAGCTGCCAGACGAGGTGGTAAATGCGGGTTCTTTTTTAACATTTAAGAATAAATTGGACAGATACATGGATGGGAGGTGTATGGAGGGATATGGTCTGTGTGCAGGTCAGTGGGACTAGGCAGAAGATGGTTCGGCACAGCCAAGAAGGGCCAAAAGGCCTGTTTCTGTGCTGTAGTTTCTATGGTTTCTATGGTTTCTATGGATGACTCATTATGGAGCCTAGTGGCCGAGGGTAAGAATGACCTCATACAGCACCCTTTGGAGCAGCGCAGTTGTCTTAGTCTATTACTAAAGGTGTTCCTCTGTTCAGCCAAGGTGGCAAGCAGTGGGTAAGAAACATTGTCCAGAATCGACAGGATTTTCCATAGTGTCCTTTGTTCTATCACAGCCTCCAGTGTGTCCAGTTTGACTCCTTAATGGAGTCAGCCTTTCTAATCAATTTATTGAGCCTGTTGGCATCACCTGTGTTGATGCCATTGCCCCAGCACACCACCGCATAGAAGATTGTACTAGCGACAACAAACTGGTAGAGCATGTGAAAAAGGGACCTACATCCTCTAAAGGACTTCAGTCTCCTCAGGAAATAGAGGCGACTCTGGCCTTTCTTGTATACGGCCTCTGTATTGGCGCTCCACTTAAGTCTGTCATCCAGGTGTACCCCCAGGTACTTGTAGGTCGTCACCACATCCACATCCTCACCATCAATAGTAACAGAGAGCAGTGCAGGCTTAGTCCATCACCATCTCCTTTGTCTTACTGATGCTGAGCTGCAGATTATTCAACTTGTACTATTTGACAAAGTCCTCCACCAGGGCCCTGTATTCATCCTCCCATCATACACCCAACCATTGCTGAGTCATCAGAGAATTTCTGCCGATGACATGACTTAGAATCTATCTAAAATCCAAGGTATACAGGGTAAACAGGAAGGGAGCCCTGTGGGACCCCAGTGTTGCTTATAGTCATGTCTGACACACAGCTCTGAAGCCACACAAACTGCGGTCTGCGAATGAGGTAATCCATTATCCAGATTACAATGGAAGTGCCGACCTGCACTGAACAGAGCTTTCCCCCCAGCAATGAGGGCTGTATGGTATTGAAGGCACTTGAGAAATCAAAAAATATGATCCTCGCAGTGCTGCTCTGCTTAGCATATTGCAGGAAGAGATTTAAATGAAGTATACTTCTCAGAATCAGAATCAGGTTTATTATCACCGGCATGGGACGTGAAATTTGTTAACTTAGCAGCAGCAGTTCAATGCAATACATAATCTAGCAGAGAAAAAATAATAATACAATAATAATAATAAACAAGTAAATCAATTACAGTATATGTATATTGAATAGATTTTTTAAAACATGCAAAAACAGAAATACCGCATATTAAAAAAAAAGTGAGGTAGTGTCCAAAGATTCAATGTCCATTTAGGAATCGGATGGCAGAGGGGAAGAAGCTGTTCCTGAATCGCTGAGTGTGTACCTTCAGGCTTCTGTACCTCCTACCTGATGGTAACAGTGAGAAAAGGGCATGCCCTGGAGTTGTAAGTGAAGAAACAGATTCGATAGGTCTCAAAGGCAAAGACCCTGGACACACAGTCTCGATAGTAAAGGATTTTATTACAGAAGGCGAACGTGGGAAAATGACAACAGAAGCAACACACACACAATTTACAGCAGTCGTGGGAAAAGTCAGATCGGCCATAAAACACACGCGGACAATTAATAAAATCGCATGGGAACAAAGTACGCACACACACACACAACCAAGGGAAAAGTCAATACGATACGCCACCCCTTGACTCTGTGGGGGCACGGCTCTATACCATTAGGGACAATAATCAACGCTCCCAACCCTATTCAATGCACAGCTCACCAACAGTTTCTGCAGCGTTGTTCCACGGTTCTCAGCCTAGAGTGAAGCAGGGTGGTCCCTAGGAGGTAGCAAAAAAGAGACAGCCCAGCACATGTGGCACCCTTTTAGTGCAGGAGGGCTGGACGGTCCAGCCCAGGTAATTCACGGGGGGGGCGCGGGCAGGGGGGCAGCAATGGCTTGGCCATTAGAGATATGCTGATTACAAAGGCCAATTGCCTGAGGCCAAGTACAAGGCTAGTTAAAGGGGCCAATGGTTAGGTGTTCATTGATGGGTGAGGAGGGGTCAAACCTTGACTGGCAGATGGCGTGACTTCCGATCATGGTCATAAGTCATAGTCATACTTTACTGATCCCAGGGGAAATTGGTTTTCGTTACAGTTGCACCGTAAATAATTAAATAGTAATAAAACCAAAAATAATTAATAGTAATATGTAAATTATGCCAGGAAATAAGTCCAGGACCAGCCTAGTGGCTCAGGATGTCTGACCCTCCAAGGGAGGAGTTGTAAAGTTTGATGGCCACAGGCAGGAATGACTTCCTATTTGGTCGTGGGCAGTGCTGTCACGTGACAGTCATGACCTCTCCAATACACCTGGGTGCTGGGTTCCTTAATAAGAGACGCTACCTTTCTGAGACACCACTCCCTGAAGGTGTTCTGGGTACTTTGTAGGCTAGTACATTGGGTTCCTTGTGGCAATACAGGACCAGGTGGTTAACACAAAAAAAAATCAAAAATACATAATAAATTACCAATAAATCCAAGATGATAAATGCAGAAAATGCCAAGAGAAATCAGAAACAATCCAACGCACTACAGGATCCTGCAGCAGTTTAACACAATCTGATTACTTACACAGGCACAATCAAGTGGCAGATATCATCCACCAAATTCTTGCTTTAAAATACAAACTCATATAAGACACCATACGTTACTATACGTACAAGCCTGATCCACTTTTAAAGTCAGAGTCCTTTAATTACAATACAACTGATTCACTATTACAGATAAGACAATCCATAGTAAGCATCCGGACATTATATTACAGGATAAACAAGCAAGAACAACTTATTTAATAGATATGGCCATTACTAACACACTCAACATATTGAAATCACACCAGAAATATGCTGAATTAAAAGAGGAAATTGGAAGACTCTGGAATATAAATATACATTGTCCCAGTAGAAATATCTACAACTGGTACCATCCCGAAGTCACTACACAATAGCATTAAACAATTAGGCCTACAAAGTCCTGACGAAGGGTCTCGGCCTGAAACGTCAACTGCACCTCTTCCTAGAGATGCTGCCTGGCCTGCTGCATTCACCAGCAACTTTTGTGTGTGTTGCAAACAATTAGGCCTACTCAGCAATATTTATGTAAATCTCCACTGTTAGATATGGTAGGGTAAACAGATGCATAATTCACAACTACTGACATTGAGTTGGGGTTCACTTTAAGAAGCTGGTGCGACATGATGACATAATGACTTGTTTTCTACCATGCTTTATGTTCTGTGCCTCGATTGACAGTAAAGGATTTGTTACAGTTTCCTTCAAGTTTAAAATGCCTCACACCATTTTGTTTATGAAAACCTAAAATATCACTAGAGTAATATCACTGAAAGTTCCCAGTAATTGAAAAATGAGTGCACTTGGCCATGTCTCAGGTTTTACCAGCATGAGGTGAGAAAAATACAAATAATAAAAAAACTAAGCAATAAATATCAAGAACTGTCATAAGGAGATGGCTAGGAACAGACCCAAGTGCAAGACACAGACACTGCAGTACTAGGGACAGGACTAGGATACAGACTGAGGGCAAGGACATGGACACGAAAACCAGGAACCCGAAACAGGATTGGACAAGAGAGCTAGGAGCCCAGGCTTGGACTCCGAACCAGAGACTGGACAAGGACCCAGTACCTGGGTCTTGCCTCTGGCTCGGACCCCAGAACTAGGTAAGGACGAAGCTTGGCTGGCAGGCAGGACGAGGCTGGAGTCTTAGAGACTTGAGGCGAGGCTTGGCAGGAGGCCGGAGGCTAGAGGCTTGAGGCTAGGCAGGAGGCTGGAGTCTTCAGGCTTGAGGCTAGGCAGGAGGCTGGAGGCTCCTCCTAGGCAGGGCACGGTTCCCCTGGGCAAGGCGCGGATCACCACCTGACGGAGGCCAGGGACAGGAAGGGACAGAACCAACTGCAGGTAACAGCAAGATGGCCTGGCTTACCTGGGCAGAGGGACAGGAAGGGAGCTAGGTACAGGGTAGCTCCAGGATAAGACTGCAGGCGCGACGAGGCGAGAGTTACCAGCAAGACAAGGCAGGGCTTCAGGCAATGCAAGGTGAGATGAGAACCTCAGGTGAGGCGTGAGTTACCGGCAAGACAAGGCAAGGCTTCTGGCAAAGCAAGATGAGACGAGAGTTACCGGCAAGACAAGGCAATGTTTCAGGCGAGGAAACAGAAGGCAGAGGAAGGGATACAAGGAATAAGGACAAGAACAATCCAGCAGCCACGCCCTGGTCTCTGAAGGAATTTATGCAGCCAGCCACAACGAGCATCAGCTGGCTCAATTAGAGCTCAACAAGAAGAGAAACAGGGTAGACAGGAAAACCTGGAGCAAGGGTCGATGGACCGGACCGTGAACCAGAATACGGACTTCACGGAACGGACCATGACAAGAACACGAGATGAAGAGTCCTTGAAAGTGAGTCCATAATCTGTGGGAACAGTTCAGTGATAGGTTAAGTTAATTTGAGTGAAGTAGTCCCTTCTAATTCAAGAACCAGATGGTTGAGGGATAATAACTATTCTTGAACCTGGTGGTGTGAGTCTTGAAGTTCTTGTGTCTTCTTGATGGCAGCAGAATTAAGACAGCATGACTTGGGGGATGGTGGGGTCTCTGATGATGGATGCAGCTTTCCTGCGACAATGCTCTGTGCATATGTACTCAATGGTGGGGAGGTTTTTACCTGTGATGGATAGGGTCAGGGCTATATCCTCTACTTTTTGTAGGATTTTCCATTCAAGGACATTGGTGTTTCCACACCAGGCTGTGATGTAGCCAGTTAATATACTCTCCACCATATGTCTATAGAAGTTTGTCAAAGTTTTAGATGTTGTGCTGAATCTTCACAGACTGCTAAGGAAGCAAAGGTCCTGCCATATTTTCTTCATAATTGCTCTTACATGCTGGACCCAGTACAGATGCTCCCTCTGAAATGATAACACTGAGGAATTTAAAAGTTGCTGACCCTCTCCACTGCTGATCCTCTGATGAGGACTGGCTCATGGACTTCCAGTTTTCTTCTCCTAAACTCAATAATCAGCTCCTTGGTCTTGCTGACATTGAGTAAGATGTTGTTGTTGTGGTACCACTCAGCCAGATTTTTAATCTCAGTCCTAAATGCTGATTCATCACTACCTTGATTCGGTCTACAACAGAGGTGTCATTAACAAATTTAAATGTGGCATTTGAGCCGTGCACAGTCATTGGTGTAAAGCGAGTAGAGCTGGGGATTAAGCACACAACCTTGTGCTGCATCTGTGCTGATCTTGTTGACATTCTGAAATGACTAGGGTCTGAAAGCGACAAAATTGAGGATCCAATTGCATAAGGAGGTATTGAGGCCTAGGACTTAAAGCTTTATTGATTAGCTTTGAGGGTATGATAGCATTGCAAGTTGAGCTGTAGTTGATAAAGAATATCCCGATGTACACACTTTTGCTGTCCAGATGATTCAGGGTTGAGTGAAGAGCCAATAAAATTACATGTACTGTCGATCTGTTGTGCTGTTAGGCAAATTCAAAAACACACACTTTGTGTGTTTTGCTCCAGATTTTCAGTATCTGCAGAACCTCTTGTTCAATTTTTGCCCATCAGGTTGATCTCCTTCCAGTTATGGGCATCAATATGTCTGCTTAAACATTAGATATTGTGACTTTTCATCTTTTTTACGTTAGCTGTTCTCAAACCCTGATAATCCTCGCTCTTTCCCTTTGGTAGTTCTGAGGTAAAGAGTCATTGCTGTTGAATGCAACACCTAGCAATAAGTTGCCAGGGATTTTTCTAAGGTGAACTGAGCTTCTAAGCTTAACACTCCTGCTTTATCTTCCATCATTACCTACACTCAGTAAATCTATGATTGGCTGAGGGCTTGAGCTATAGAGTCTGGATAGGCCAGGACTATTATACCTGGAACATAGGAGGCTGAGGGGTGACCTCGTAGAGCTATATAAAACCACCTTTTCCTAGGTAGGGGAGTCTAAGACTAAAGGGGATAGGTCTAAGATGAGAGGGGAAAGATTTAAAAGAGGATCTGAGGGGCAGGTATATGAAATAAACTGCCAGAGGAAGTGGTGGATGCTGGTACAGTTACAATGTTTAAATAATATTTGAATAGGCATATGTATAGGAAAGGTTTAGAGGGATGTGGGGCAAATATTGGAAATAGGAGTAGCCCAAAAAGACAATTAGGTCAGCCACGATGAGCTGGGCTGAAGGACCGTTTCTGTCCAGTATGTCTCATTAAATCTATGACTCTTGGGGATATTGGGAAGTCCTGAGGCAAAGAAGATGGAATGAATATGTCTCTGTTTGAAATTACCATCTCACATGACTGCATTGACTTCCTTTGCTGCTTTCCCCCATGCCCATCTGGAACATTTTCTCATGTGGCTTCCTTCCTCACCATTCCTTCCCAGTTCCATCATTTAGAGCAAAATGTAGGGCCTTTTCTGGTTGGCTACCAGTGGCTAGTTGTGTTCTTCAGGGGTCGGTATTGGGACCACTACTTTTCACGTTGTTTGTCCATGATTTGGATAATGGAATTGATGGCTTTTTGGTAAAATTTGCAGATGATACAAAGATAGGCGGAAGGGTAGGTAGTACAGAGGAAGCAATGCAATTGCAGCAGGACAAGTTGGAAGAATGGGTAATAAAGTGTCAGAAGGAATTCAGTGTTGGGAAAAGCACGGTAATGGAACTTGGTAAAAGGAACAATGGCGCAGACTATTATCAACACAAACACGAGGAAATCTGCAGATGCTGGAAATTCAAGCAACACACATCAAAGTTGCTGGTGAACGCAGCAGGCCAGGCAGCATCTCTAGGAAGAGGTACAGTCAACGTTTCGGGCCGAGACCCTTCGTCAGGACTAACTGAAGGAAGAGCTAGTAAGAGATTTGAAAGTGGGAGGGGGAGGGGGAGATCCAAAATGATAGGAGAAGACAGGAGGAGGAGGGATGGAGCCAAGAGCTGGACAGGTGATTGGCAAAAGGGATATGAGAGGATCATGGGACAGAAGGCCCAGGGAGAAGCAAAAGGGGGAGGGGGGAAAACCCAGAGGATGGGCAAGGGGTATAGTGAGAGGGACAGAGGGAGAAAAAGGAGAGAGAGAGAAAGAATGTGTGTATATAAATAAATAATGGATGGGGTACGAGGGGGAGGTGGGGCATTAGCAGAAGTTAGATGAGTCAATGTTCATGCCATCAGGTTGGAGGCTACCCAGAGGGAATATAAGGTGTTGTTCCTCCAACCTGAGTGTGGCTTCATCTTTACAGTAGAGGAGGCTCTGTCCGCCAGAGAAAGCAGGATCTCCCAGTGGCCACACATTTTAATTCCACATCCCATTCCCATTCTGATATGTCTTCCACGGCATTGGAGCAGAAGGCCTACAGAATGAGCCGATCTAACAAATGATTACCATCATAACCTGCCACTGTCACTCAGCGTAGCCAGAAATAAAACAGCATGAAGCTCCTGAGCACTTCCTCCCCAGTTACATGTAGAGTCATTGAGATAGACAATATGGAAACAGGCCTTTCAACCCAACCACTCCATACCATCTAAGTAAGTCCCATTTGCCCATGTTTGGTCTATATCCCTCTGATTATCTCCTATCCATGTAACAATCCAAGTGTCTTTGGAATGTACCTGCCTTCATCACTTCGTTCCATTCTCTGAACTCCCTCTGGGTGAAAGAGTTGCCCCTCAGATTCCTATTAAATCTTTCCCCTCTAACCTTCAAGCTATGCCCTTTAGTTCTTGATACCCAATTCTGGAAGAAAGACTATGACCTTTCATCCTAATCTATGCCCTTTATAATTTTGTACACCTCCATAATATCATCCCACATTCTCCTCTGCTCCAATGAATAAGGTCCTAGGTTGCCCAACCTTTCTCCATAACACCGTCCCTCAAGTTGTAACTCAACCTACTTGGGACTGTATTACTTATCTATAAGTTCTCAAACTCCCTTATTTATTTCTGTCACTTTCTTCTATTTACTTTACTGTTTCACCTTCATCTTTATTCCCTTCCTCTCTCTTATCCATTCCCTTTCCATCCCTCCCTCTGCCTGTTGTTGTCTCCCTCTCTGACATCCCTTCACCCTGTCCTCTGGCAGTTCTTCATCTCTCTGACTCACAAGCTCTTTATCCCACACTGACTTGAGCAGATTTTTTAACATCCTGCCGCTAAAGGCATACACAACGGCAATAAACATGCAAATAAAGGCAATGACGCAAAAGGCCCTCATTGCCAAGTCAGAGTTAATTTGTTCCAATTCAGTAGTCTAATAATCTAATCATTTTTTAAAGTGAGATCATTGGTAGCTGTCACTCTCACATTTCACATACTGTTGGCACAGTGCAGGAGACAGTTGATTCAAATTGTTCAACACAGCTGAAGAAGTCCTACCAACAAACAGCAGAGAAACAGGCCCAGTCTATCAAGGGTAAAGCCCTCCCCACTGTTGAGCGTTGCCACAGGAGAGCAGCATCCCTCATCAGGGATCCCTACCATCTAGACCATGCTCTCTTCTTCCAGCTGCCATCAAGAAAAAGGCACAGAAGCCTCAGGACCCACACCACCAATACAGGAACAATTATTACCCCTCAGCCATCAGGGTCTTGAACCAAAGGTGATAACTTTACTCAACTTCATTTGCCCCTTTACTGAACTGTTCCCACAACCGATGGATTTACTTACAAGAACTCTTCATCCTATGTTCTTGATATTTCTTTCTTATTTATTTATTACTTTTTCTTCTTTCTGTACAGTTTGGTGTCTTTTGCACAATGATTGTTCATCCATCCTGTTGGGGTGGTCTTTCAATGATTCTATTGCGCTTCTTGTATTTAATGTGAATGCCCACAAGAAAATAAATCTTGGGGTTGTATATAGTGACATATTTGTACTTTGACGATAAATTTACTTAGAATTTTTCTTTTGAACTTTGGCCCATCAAATCTGTGCCAACCATTAAACACCCATTTGGACTAATCCCACTTTATTTTGCCTACATTCCTATCAATTCCCCTAGATTCTTTGTCTCCCTACATGCTATGGGAAATTTACAATGGACAAAAATGTTCTTGGGAAGAAATTGGAGCAGACAGGAAAACATATGAACTCCACACGGACAGAGACACCAGAGACCTGCAGATGCTGGAATCTGCAGTAACATGCAAAATGCTGGTGGAACTCAGCATCTGTGGAAGGAAATGAACTCAAGATTCAAGATTCAAGTTTATTTATCAAAACATTAAAAAAATCAGTACATCAAAATATTCAGTGAAATACGTCATTTGAGTTAATAACCAACACTCCCAAGAGTGTGCTGGGGGAGAGTGTCGCAAGTGTCATCACACATTCTGACACCAATGTAGCAAATTGTCAACATGTCACCAATGTTCAGCAAAACAACACAGAGCACAGATAGAGCTCATCAATCAGCAAAACAAAGAAAACAAAATATCCCCCATCCTCTAACCCCAAAACCAGTCCAAATTATTTGGCTTCCAGCCTCCAGTAACTCAGATTTGGACATGGAGGCGCAGATTCAGGGCCCTTGACTGTTGATTGCTCAGGTTAAGATCCTTCATCTGAAACATTGAGCGTAAGACCATAAGACATAGGAACAGAATTAGGCCATTCATCACATCAAGTCTGCTCCACCGGTCTTATGGCTAATGGATTATCCCTCTCAACTCCATTCTCCTGTCTTCTCCCTGTAAACCTTTGACACCCTAGCTAATTAAGAACCTATCAGCCTCCGCTTTAAATATATCCAATGACTTGGCCTCCACAGTTGTCTGTGACAATGTATTCTGCAGATTTACTACCCTCTGGTTAAAGCAATTCCTCCTTATCTCTGTTCTAAATGGATGTCCCTCTATTCTGAGGCTGTGTCCTCTGGTCTTTTTCTCCCCCGCCATAGGAAACATCCTCTCCATGTCCACTCTGTCTAAGCCTTTCAATATTCGATAGGTTTCAATGTGATCATTCTTCTAAACTCCAGCGAGTACAGTCTCAAAGCTATCAAACACTCCTCATATGTTAACCTTTTCATTCCTGGAACATTGTCGTGAACCTCCTCAGGACTCTCTCCAATGCTAACACATCTTTTATAGATAATGAGCCCATAACTGCTTACGATACCTCAAGTGTGGTCTGACCAATGCCTTATAAAGCATCAGCTCTTATATTCTAGTCCTGTTGAAATGAATGATAACATTGCATTTGCCTTCCTTACCACCGACTCAATCTGCAAGTTAACCTTTAGGGAATCCTGCACAAGGAATCCCAAGTCACTTTTCACCTTTGATTTTTGAATTTTCTCCCTGTTTAGAAAATAGTTTACCACTCCCAATTTTTTCCAAGTTTAAACATGTTATACTTCGGGAAAACCATTGAAATGTAGTAGGGGGATTAGAATCTTTCCATTTAAATAAAATGGATCTTCTGGCTATTAATGTAACAAATGCAATCAAACGACAAGCTGAAGGGGATAAATGACTAGAGTCCATCACTGGTAATCCAAAATTTGCAGTAATAGGATGAGGCTGTAAATCAATACGCAAAACTACTGAAATAATATCAAAAATGTCTTTCCAATATTTTTCCAAAAGAGGGCAAGACCAGAACATATGTGGCAAGGAAGCTACCTCAGAATTACATCTGTCACACACAGCATTTACATGGCAATAAAAATGAGCTAACTTATCCTAAGACCTATGGGCCTTATGAACCACCTTAAATTGTATCAAAACGTATCTATCACACATTGAAGAAGTGTTAACTATTTGGAGAATTTTCTCCTATTTCTCTATAGGTAAAGATACCTGAAGTTCTCTTTCCCACTCATTCTTAATTTTATCAGATGTACCTAAACGTATTTTCGTAATTAAATCATAAATAATTGCTATTAAAATCTTCCGATAGGGGTTTAAACCTAAATTTTTTTCTGTAATTTCAGTTTGATGTGGTATCGGAAAAGTAGGTAAAATAACATTCAACAAGTTTCTAATCTGTAAATAGTGGTACTATCAATCCTTTGGTTAAATTTGAAGAAACTTAAAGGCCATTTATTCAACATTTTCATATGATGTAAGCTGACCTTTTCTGAATCCTTTTCAATAACTTTTTGTTTGTGCATAGGGGAGCAGAGTTAATGACAAATAATGATTTTAACCGATGAAACATGGCAGCCCAGCCTTTGTTTTGTTTTGTTTCGTTTTGCTGTTTTTTGCTTTTTTTTAGTGTAGGGGGACTTTTTGTTTGTAAAAAAAGTTTTGAATCTTTTTCATGTTCAGTTATTAAGAGATTGAGAGGCTTAAATTAAATTACATATGTTACTCAGAGTCTGTGTCTGTATACGTTAACCGTTACTAATGTAATCCTGATCTCTTTGTATCATTATCATTGTTATGTTTATCAATTCAAAACTTAATAAAAAGATTGAGAAAGAAAGAAAATAGTTTACATCTTTATTCCATCTATCAAGGTGCTTGACCATACAATTTCCTACACTATATTCCATCCACTATAATTCACTGCAGATAGCATATTATATGCTGTCTCTTTTCCATTATGCCATCTTTGAGTTCTCTTGTCAGCCATGGCCCACCTGCCTCCACAAATGCAGCCTAACCATTGGGTTTCTCCACACAGACAGTACTGGAGAATAGGTTCAACCAAAGGTGTCTGGATCTGCAAGGTAGCAGCTCTACCAGCTGAACTACAGGGCCATCCTATAGAGTTCGAGTCCTAGTGTTTCAGGTCCTGCCATCAGCAAGTCCAGAGTTCAAGTCCTATTGTTTAATATCAGCAGGATCTAGTCAAGAATCAAGGCCGAAAGTCGAATCAGAAGTCCAGAAGACAGGGACCATTGACCAAAACCCCAGGTCTGCATGTCAATAGACCAAGGCCTAATGTTTGCACATCAGAGTCCAAATCCGAGCCCAAGATCGAAGAAGATGGCCTTTCTTAGGGTTGGAGGACTGTGTATGTGCATGGGTGAGATGGAGGAATGGTGTTGCTTTGTTGCCTGTGTTCTGTGTTGCTCTGCTGAGCATTGTGGGCTGGTATGCTGGTGCCTGAATCTGTGGCCGAACTTGTGGGCTGCCACCAGCACATCCTTGGGTGTGATGGTTATGAATGCAAATGATGCATTCACTATTTATTTCAATGTACATGTAATAAATAAACTTGAATCTTCAATCTCGGAATCTTGAAACAAACATAAGTGATTCTTGAGCAACACACACAAAATGTCATAGTCATAGTCATACTTTATTGATCCCTGGGGAAATTGGTTTTCATTACAGTTGCACCATAAATAATAAATAGTAATAGCACCATAAATAATTAAATAGTAATATGTAAATTATGCCAGTAAATTATGAAATAAGTCCAGGACCAGCCTATTGGCTCAGGGTGTCTGACCCTCCAAGGGAGGAGTTGTAAAGTTTGATGGCCACAGGCAGGAATGACTTCCTATGACGCTCGGTGCTGCATCTCGGTGGAATGAGTCTCTGGCTGAATGTACTCCTGTGCCCACCCAGTACATTATGTAGTGGATGGGAGACGTTGACCAAGATGGCATGCAACTTGGACAGCATCCTCTTTTCAGACACCACCATCAGAGAGTCCAGTTCTATCCCCACAACATCACTGGCCTTATGAATGAGTTTGTTGATTCTGTTGCTGTCTGCTACCCTCAGCCTGCTGCCCCAGCACACAACAGCAAACGTGATAGAACTGGCCACCACAGACTCGTAGAACATCCTCAGCATCGACCAGCAGATGTTAAAGGACCTCAGTCTCCTCAGAAAATAGAGACAGCTCTGACCCTTCTTGTAGACAGCCTCAGTGTTCTTTGACCAGTCCAGTTTATTGTCAATTTGTATCCCCAGGTATTTGTAATCCTCCGCCATGTCCACACTGACCCCCGGATGGAAACAGGGGTCACCAGTACCTTAGCTCTCCTCAGGTCTACCACCAGCTCCTTAGTCTTTTTCACATTAAGCTGCAGATAATTCTGCTCACACCATGTGACAAAGTTTCCTACCGTAGCCCTGTACTCAGCCTCATCCCCCTTGCTGATGCATCCAACTATGGCAGAGTCATCCGAAAACTTCTGCAGATGACAAGACTCTGTGCAGTAGTTGAAGTCCGAGGTGTAAATGGTGAAGAGAAAGGGAGACAAGACAGTCCCCTGTGGAGCCCCAGTGCTGCTGATCACTCTGTCAGACACACAGCATTGCAAGCACACATACTGTGGTCTGCCACTCAGGTAGTCAAGAATCCATGACACCAGGGAAACATCCACCCGCATCGCTGTCAGCTTCTCTCCCAGCAGAGCAGGGCGGAGAATGCTGGGGGAAGTCACAATCTATGCAGGGGAATAAACAGTTGCAGGCTGAGACCCTTCAACAAATGGTTCATGGGTTAAGTTCATGACCAAAAATCTGCTAGTTGATGGGAGTCTGCTCTCCCACTGTGGGTGGAGTCAACATGAGAAGCCCTGGTTATCGGTGGAGCAAGGATTTGGGCGGTGTCAGTGTGAATGCAGCAGACTGTGGGAGGGGTCAGTGTGACTACAGCAGACTGTGGGGGGGGCATTGTGGGTGTAGCAGACTGTGAGAGGGGTCCGTGTGGGAGTAGACAGACAGTGGGAGGGTCCCGTGCAGGTGTAGACAGACTGAGGAGGGAGCCTGTGTGGGTGTAGGCAGACTGTGGGAGGGGACCGTGTGGTGTAGACAGACTGTAGGAGGGGCCTGTGTGGGTGTAGACAGACTGTGGGAGGGGCCCATGTGGGAGTAAACAGACTATGGGAGGGGCCAGTGTGGGAGTAGACAGACAGTGGGAGGGTCCCGTGCAGGTGTAGACAGACTGAGGAGGGAGCCTGTGTGGGTGTAGGCAGACTGTGGGAGGGGACCGTGTGGTGTAGACAGACTGTAGGAGGGGCCAGTGTGGGTTAGACAGACTGTGGGAGGGGACATTGTGGGTGTAGACAGACTGTGGGAGGAGCCAGTGTGTGTAGACAGACTGTGGGAGGGGTCAGTGTGTGTATGTAGACAGACTGTGGGAGGGGTCAGTGTGTGCATAGACAGACTGTGGGAGGAGCCAATGTGGGTGTAGACAGACTGTGGGAGGAGCCAGTATAGGTGTAATCAGACTGTGGGAGGGGTCAGTGTGTGTAGACAGACTGTGGGAGCGGCCAGTGTGGATGTAGACAGACTGTGGGAGGGGCCAGTGTGTGTAGACAGACTGTGGGAGGGGCCAGTGTGGATGTAGACAGACTGTGGGAGGGGCCAGTGTGTGTAGACAGACTGTGGGAGCGGTCAGTGTGGGTGTAGACAGACTGTGGGAGGGGCCAGAGTGTGTAGACAGACTGTGGGAGGGGTCAGTGTGGGTGTAGACAGACAGTGGGGGTGGCCAGGTGGTGGCAAGGCCAAGCTGTGGGACAAAATTCAAGTTCTCAGAATAGGGAGGCTGTAGTCCCTTTCAAATTCTGTATACAACCTGTCTGCTCATTATCTGATCCTTCCACAGTCTAGTCCCTCTGAAAGTCATGGTTCTCCCACAGCCTCTCCAATTTGCTGGGCCCTCCAACATTTGCCCCGGACACAGTATAACCCCAGTGAAGTTCAGTCCCTCACTATAAATCTGTAATGCAGTTAAGACTAAACAGCTCACAGACCGCTCTCAAATATTCTGCAGGCTGCTCAGCTGCAAGAGAGTGAGGCTTAGAGGGATTTGAGTATCCTGGACTGTGAACCAGTAAAAGCAACAAGTAGTTCAGAAGGGAAAAGGCACGTTGGTCTCATTGCAAAGGGAGATTTTAACAAAGGGAGATTTTCAATCAATCATTTGTGCAGGATATTGGCGAGACCTCTCATCAAACATGGTTATGGTTCCCATGTCTAAAAATGAATATAGTAGTATTTGAGGCTATTAAGGTGCTTCAGCAGGGTACATCCTGGCATTCGAGGGTTGTCCTACCATGGGAGGTTAGATAGTTTGGGCCTGTAAAGATAATGTTATTCAAAGATATACAATCCTAAGTGGAGATACAAGACACTGCAACTGCTGAAATCTGGAGCAACACACAAACAAGCTGGTCAGGGAGCATCCATGGAAGGAAATGGACAGTCCATTACGAGTCTCGATGAGGGTTATTGACCTGAAAAATTGACAGTCCATTCCCTCCAAGGGTCCTAAGCAGGGGTAGATATTAAGATGTTTTCACTTGTCATTAACAAGGGAAATAGTTACAAAATAAGGGACCAGTCATTTGCAACTGAGTTGCGTAAAGATATCTTCTCTGAGGGTAGGGGATTGTTGGAATTCTTTGCCCCCAGGGCTGGTGAAGGCCAGATCATTTGGTACGTTTACTGTAGAGATAGATTTGAAAGATCAAGCAACTGATGTTGATGGGAATCTGACACAGACGAGGGGTTGAGTCCAATTTAGTTCAAGTATAATCATATTGAATGGTGGAGTAAGCTTGAGGGGCCGAGGACCTACTCCATCTCTATGTTTGTGTTTCTTGGTAGAGGTTGTGTACAGGGGAACTGCTGTTGGAGGAACTTTGGAACTCATTCTACAACTGGCACCACACTGCAGTCATGATGAACCATTGGCGAAGGAATTAATGCCTAGGGTGGTAGACAGGATCCTAGTCAAACAGTCTTGAATTTTCTGGGTGGCATCCAACTTCTTGAATGATGTTAGAGTGGCATTCATCCAGGCAGGTGGAGATTATTCTGTCATACACTAGACCTGTGTATTAGAAGTGGTGAGAAGGCCTTGCGGAATCAGAAGGTGAGTCATGACCATGGGATACCAGGTATCTCATCTATTTTTGAGATTACAGCATTTCTGTAGCCATCTCATTAACTTTCTGGTCAGTGGTAACTGCACCCCTCTCCCTCACCAAGATATTAATGGTAGGAGATATTGTCTTCATCATCACTGCAACACAATCCTGGAATTATCCAATGGCATTTCACTTGGTTTCTCAGGGACTCACCAAGGAGAAGAGTGGCCTTCTTTTATTCCAGTCCTATGTGTTCTGCAGGAGCCATGAGTGTGACTGTTTTCAGAGCAGAAGATGCCTAATGCTTAGTTGTGGGATTCTTTTACTGATTCTGCCTGGCTTAACCGCTTCCTACTGATAGACTTGAGGTTCTCCATATATTCCTGAATGTATCATCCATGCTTTGAGCAGGAGTAGGTGGGGTGCTGCATTTCATCAAGGCTTTGAGCACATTCTTGAATCTTTTTCAACATCCTCCTGTTTGTCTCTTCCCCTGACATGAGATGCGGACAAAGTTTGCCTCCTATTGGAACTGACTGAATGTAATCAGGACCTCAATGCTAGGAATTTGTCCTGGGAAATCGATTCACTTACCTTTCCATGAAATTGGAGGTTTTTGTGGAGATGGTATCTCTCCGGAGCTTTGAGGAAAGGACAGCTTCTTCCCCTCTTCCATTCAACTTCTGAATGGACACTGAACCCATGAACACTACCTAGTTTGTAATTTCTATTTTTGCACTACTTATTTAATTTAACTATTTAATATATATGCTTACCGTAATTCACAGTTATTTTTTCTATTATTAAATATAGCAGCCACAAAGTCAACAACTTTCATGACAATATGCTAGTGATACCTGATTCTGATTCCGATCTGAAGTCTCAATCTGGAAATACCCTTTCCTCAGATGGCCAAAAACCACACTAATGCATTGGAGGTGTGGTGATCACATCACTTGCTTAGCCTTCACTGAGGGGTGCTTCCTGAAATATGAGAGGGGGTTGATTTCTTCTTTGGTCTTATCTTGCACATTTATTGTAATGAGGTAGTGTGACACAGTGTGTGAAGTTGGCAAAGGATCTTTCTTTGGACACAAAGGCCTGTCTCGCATAAACATCGGTAAATGAATGCGAGATGGTGAGGAGACTGGCTTCCGAGCTTATACATCCTCTTTATTCAGCAGTTCAGTGGCTGAGGCTGGGGTGACTGTGGTTTGGGTGTGCTGGCACCATTGGTTGAACAGCTTCAACCAATGACATTAACAATGTCACTAACAATGGTTAATTGACACTAACCTTGTCAATTAGTGTCATTCCAAGGAAGGTTTGCTGGAAATGAACTTCAACAGTTAAAATGAAAGACTGAGAAAAGAGTTGGGTTCTTCAGCCACTGAGGAGAGAGTTGAGGAGAACTCTTAAAAATAAGTTTCCCTGTAGCTGACAATGAGGAGATCCATCGTTGAATGCTTCTCAAAATCCTCCTGGTGGTCTCTTTCACTGACAGAACTCAGAACAGTGTTTACCTCAGCCGTGCACCCCCTTCCTTGAAGATAGTCAGGATTACAACACCTCTCGGGTGTCTTGGATTATATTCCTCTTCCCGGATATAGGAGATGAGATTGTGAATTTGTGACAGAAGATCCTTTCTGCCAAGTTTAACCCATCAGCACAGTGGGAGAAAAAAATCCATGGGGAATAAAGGAGATATCATTACTCTTTTCAGGCAAATTAAGCTTGAGCAACAGAATATAAAACATAGAACCGTACAGCATAAGAACAGGTGCTTGGGCCACAATCTCTGTATCAACCAGATTACTAAAAGGAACTATTCCCGTCTGCATACATGTGATCCACTTCCTTCTGTTCCCTTCTTATTCATCTGTCTAGTATGAATATTGCTGGAGTGATGTCGAAGATTGTAACATCGGAACAGCGAGCTGCTGCTCTCCACTCTCATTGCCGGAGTAGCCTCTCTCTCCTTCACTGGGAAAGAGAGCCTGTCTGAGACAGCAAAGTGCTGCTTTGTGGTCTGTAGTTTTGATAGACTCTGGATCAAAGAAGTCTTTGGGGCTTATGCTATTGCTGGCATGGTGGGACATAAAGGGGCGAGATGGGAAGTCAATGCCTTTTCTGTTGCTTGTGTGAAAGGATGTGGGGCTTTGGGCTTTCGATGTTTCTATCATTCATTCTATGGGGTTTCTTTGTTTCATGGATGTCTGTGAAGAGGATGAATTTCAGGTTGTGTACTGTATACATACTCTGATATTAAATGTACTTTTCGAGGAGGTTACCAGGAAAGTGGATGAAGGGAAGGCAGTGGATATTGTATACATGGACTTCAGTAAGGCCTTTGACAAGGTCCCACATGGGAGGTTAGTTAGGAAAATTCAATCACTAGGTATACATGGAGAGGTGGTAAATTGGATTAGACATTGGCTCAGTAGAAGAAGCCAAAGAGTGGTAGTAGAGAATTGCTTCTCAGTGTGGAGGCCTGAGACTAGTGGTGTGCCACAGGGATCAGTGCTGGGTCCATTGTTATTTGTCATCTATATCAATGATTTGGATGATAATGTGGTAAATTGGATCAGCAAATTTGCTGATGATACAAAGATTGGAGGTGTAGTGGACAGTGAGGAAGGTTTTCAAAGCTTTCAGAGGGACTTGGACCAGCTGGAAAAATGGGCTGAAAAATGGCAGATGCAGTTTAATACAGACAAGTGTGAGGTATCGCACTTTGGAAGGACAAACCAAGGTAGAACACACAAGGTAAATGGTAGGGCACTGAGGAGTGCAGTAGAACAGAGGGATCTGGGAATACAGATACAAAATTCCCTAAAAGTGGCATCACAGGTAGATAGGGTCGTAAAGAGAGCTTTAGGTACATTGGCCTTTATTAATCAAAGTATTGAGTATAAGAGTTGGAATGTTATGATGAGGTTGTATAAGGCATTGGTGAGGGCAAATCTGGAGTATTGTGTTCAGTTTTGGTCACCAAATTACAGGAAGGATATTAATAAGGTTGAAAGAGTGCAGAGAAGGTTTACAAGGATGTTGCCAGGACTTGAGAAACTCAGTTACAGAGAAAGGTTGAATAGGTTAGGACTTTATTCTCTGGAGCGTAGAAGAATGAGGGGAGATTTGATAGAGGTATATAAAATTATGATGGGTATAGATAGAGTGAATGCAAGCGGGCTTTATCCACTGAGGCAAGGGGAGAAAAAAACCAGAGGACATGGGTTAAGGGTGAGGGTGGAAAAGTTTAAAGGGCACATTGGGGGGGGGGCTTCTTCATTCAGAGAGTGGTGGGAGTGTGGAATGAGCTGCCAGACAAGGTGGTAAATGTGGGTTCTTTTTTAACATTTAAGAATAAATTGGACAGATACATGGATGGGAGGTGTATGGAGGGATATGGTCTGTGTGCAGGTCAGTGGGACTAGGCAGAAAATGGTTCGGCACAGCCAAGAAGGGCCAAAAGGTCTGATTCTGTGCTGTAGTTTTTCTATGGTTTCTAAATCTTTGAACCTTTTGAACCATTTTTTCAAGGACACTGAGCATATTCTTCAGTCTACTATACAGAAGATGCATATGATCAACATAAAGATCTACAGCACAGACACTGCACACACTTTGACCATAAGTTAGTTAGAAATATGGCACCAGAGGTCCAATATGCTGAGTGCATTCCAATTAGAAATAATCACAGCTTAATGGTAAATATTCATGTATTTGCATTGCTTCAACATACCCATTGTTGGTCTGAATGATAATGTTTATGCATTTGGGACACATTCAGCATAACGTGGGGCTGCTCAATCATTAGATCTTTGTCCAAACTGTTTTGTTCAGATGGGACAGAGGCTTATGACAAATACCATTCTAATTGTTTTCTTGTGTAGTCTCAAGTTGTAGACGCCATGCATTGTCCCCGAAACCCATGGCCTGTTACGGCACTGAACCATGCCTTGTTCTCAGCTCATGAATGGATCCTGTGTGATGTCATCATGTGAGTGCACGTGGCCCTGCTTTCAATCTCCTCTGAAGCTTTTGTTCAGCCTGTGAAAGTCCTGCAAGAATTAATCTCACTTGCCACAAAATGCAGAGAATTCCATGAGGGAGAGAAGAGAAACATTTAGACCTTCACTCACATGCCCTTTGTGTAAAGCCAAAATAGCAACAAAGCTCACAATATCTGAGTATTAATTTCAGAGTGCTTCATCTGGGAAACAGGCACCCACCAACACTGAAAAATCACACAGTATTTCATGCAATGAGTGGGCTTCAAGCCCCACAATAAGAAGCTGACTAGTGTGTGACCAGATGTGCCCACCGAAAAGATCCGATCCAAGAATAGATCAGGGATAGGGTTTCTCAATGACCAGGCATTATCAGTGGTGGTATTTACTGTCCAGGTGAGCAAAGCCTGTTATTCACTGCCCTAACAAAAGGTTGTCAAAGTCAAAATTGAGTTTACTGTCAGACACAGATTCAATGGTTCAATAGATCCATTTAATATCAGAGAATGTATACCATATACAACCTGAAATTCTTACTCTTCACAGACATCTATGAAAACAGAAGAAAGCCTAAAGTATGAATGACAGAAAAATGTTAGAACCCAATGCCCACCTCCCCTTCCCACACACAAGCAGCAGCAAAACATCAACCCCTCCCCCCACCCCACTTGTTCCAGCAGGAAGCCTCAGTCCCCACTACCCAAGCAGGCTATAGCAAAGCCCCAAAGTGCCCATGATCTGCAGTCCAACAAAAACTATAGTCCATGATCCAGCACTTTGACATGGAAGGGATAGAAAGGTGTCACCCTTTCCACAGTGAGAGGGAGACCAACAGATCGCTGTTTCGATGTTACAATCTGAAGCGAAGCTTATTTGAGCTCACCCAACTTGAGAACCAGCAGACATTCCCCCCACAGCCCCACTGGGGAGTGGGGGGGAAGGAGGGAGGGAAAGGGAGAGGGAGGCTGACTGTCTCAGTCCGAGCCTGGACCTTGGTGGGGGATACCAGTTGGTAAGTATACCAGAAAAACGAAGTCTGAACAGGAAGGGCTAATGTCACTGATGTCAACTTACAAGGCGTTTCCTCCCACAGGCCGGCTTCTCCCACTGTCTGACTCTCTCCTCAGACATGCCCCGCCCACTCTCTGACTCCTCCCACTGACTGACCCCTCCCACAGACACGCCCCCACTCTCTGACTCCGCCCACTGACCGACCCCTCCCATTTCCTGACTCCTCCCACTGACCGACCCCTCCCATTTCCTGACTCCGCCCACTGACCGACCCCTCCCACTCTCTGACTCCTCCCACTGACCGACCCCTCCCATTTCCTGACTCCTCCCACTGACCGACCCCTCCCATTTCCTGACTCCTCCCACTGACCGACCCCTCCCACTCTCTGACTCCTCCCACTGACCCCTCCCACTCTCTGACTCCTCCCACTGATTGATCCCTCCCACCAACTGACTGACTTGTCCCACAGAGTGACTCCACCCAGAGAGAAACTGCTTCCATTGACTGACTTATTGATTCCTCCCTCACAGTGACTCATGCTGGAAAGAAACTGACTTCTCCTACAGAGTGACTTCTCCCACGGACTGACTCCCCCCATGGATGGACCTCTCCCACAGACTGACCGACACACCCCACAGTGACTCCCCCCCCAGAGAGAAACTCTTCCCATGATTGACTTCTCCCACAGTGACTCACTCATCCCACACAGAGATTTCTTCCAGAGAGAATCTCCTCCCACAGACTGTGTCTGTGTGTGTGTGTGTGTGTGCTTGATTTTATGTGTGTGTATTTATGTTTATGTGTGTACAGTGGCATGCAAAAGTTTGGGCACCCCTGGTCAAAACTTCTGTTACTGTGAATAGATAAGCAAGTAAAAGATGAACTGATTTCCAAAAGGCATAAAGTTAAAGATGTCACATTTTTTAATATCTTAAGCAAGAAAACGTTTTAATTTCCATCTTTTATAGTTTCAAAATAACAAAAAGGGTAAAGGCCCGAAGCAAAAGTTTGGGCACCCTGCATGGTCCATACTCAGTACACCCCCTTTGGCAAGTATCCCAGCTTGTAAAAGCTTTTTGTAGCCAGCTAATAGTCTTTCAATTCTTGTTTGGGGGATTTTTGCCCATTCTTCCTTGCAAAAGGCTTCTAGTTCTGTGAGATTCTTGGGCCGTCTTGCATGCACTGCTCTTTTGAGGTCTATCCATAGATTCTCAATGATATTTAGGTCGGGGGACTGTGAGGGCCATGGCAAAACCCTCAGCTTGCGCCTCTTGAGGTAGTCCATTGTGGATTTTGAGGTGTGTTTAGGATCATTATCCTGTTGTAGAAGCCATCCTCTTTTCATCTTTGGCTTTTTTTACAGATGGTGTAATGTTTGCTTCCAGAATTTGCTGGTATTTAATTGAATTCATTCTTCCCTCTGTCAGTAGATGTTCCCCGTGCCACTGGCTGCAACACAAGACTCCAGAACGCTACTGTGTAGTTGTCCATGTGGAATGCTTGGAATCATTATGCAGGGCCAAGCCCGGCTCAGTGTGGCTGTGCCTGGTTAACGGGAGCTTTAGGCTGTCCTAGAAGTGAGTTGTCCTATTTAACCTCTTGAGAGAGTGCTGATGGATGCTTTGATAGCAGCTGATGGCAGCCTGCCTGGAAGTACATCTTCTGCTTGGATTACATCATCACACATTCCTCTGAGGAACAGAGAGTGCTGCTGGCAGCTTCACTAAACCCTTGACCTCATGTAAACTTCATTCGTACTGAGTGTAAGTCTTGCGTAGTTGGATAGTTGAGCATGAATTAATTCAAGCAGGGTTAAATTACATTAGTTGCTGCATCCTCAGTGGGCCCTGGACACTGAATACTGCTGACTTGGTGCTTCCATTTACATTAATTGTTAGAGAATGTAGCGTCATTTGTTCTAACTCTAACAGCAAGGACTTGACTGGGAGTGTTTGCTATAACTATAAATATACAGGAGGTACCTAATAAAGTGGGCACGGAGCGCATATTCATGGTCTTCTGCTGCTACAGCCCATCTACTTCAAGGTTTGATGTGCTGTGCATTCAGAGATGCTCTTTAGCACACCACTGTCGCAATGCGTATTTATTTGACCTACAGTCACCTTCCTGTCAGCTTGAACCAGTCTGGCCATTCTATTCTGACCTCTCTCTTCAACAAGACGTTTTTGCCCACAGAACAACTGCTCACTGGATTTCCTTTTGTTTTTTGCACCATTCTCTGTAAACTCTAGAGACCGTTGTGTGTGTGAAAATCCCAGGAGCTCAGCAGCTCCTGAGATACTCAAAGCACTCCATCTGGCACCGGCAATCATTCCACAGTCAAAGTCACTTAGATCACATTCCTTCCCCATTCTAACACTTGATCTGAACAACAACTGAACCTCTTGACCATGCCTGCATGTTTTTATGTGTTGTGTTGCTGCCACATAATTGGCTGATTAGATATTTGCATTAATGATCATGTGTACCTAATAAACTGGCCACACACACACCAATCTCTCCGGATTATTTTTCTCAGGACAACATTGTGTGCTGAAGGGCCTGTTCCTGTGCTGTACTGTTCTACTTCCAAATGAGCTACAGGTTTGCACATCAATCCTTGTGCACTACGACTCTGAGAAGCTCCATTGTTCACCATGTATTGCACCTGTCCCAAGGATGTCCTATGACTTGTCCTGAATAATTCATAAACTGACTTTGTTCCTTCCTGAGGGTAGACGATGGATCACGTACAGCCTTCCCCATAATACAATAGTCTGCAGCTGTGGCTACTTGCTTTCTGTTACTCAGCACTGCAATCTTAAAGCCCTGTTGTCTCACACTCCAGTTTGCTGCAGAGTCTGTACAGAAACAATTCCCTGTCATCTGTTGTGTTTGTAACAGTGTGCAGGTTCCCTTCCAGTCACTTCTTAGAAGAAAATGTTACATTTCAAACTATTTTCCTTACTCTGATGTCTGGTGTGAGTCACCTGATGCTGCCCTCAATGAGGACCGAAGCTTTGGGCGTTTTCTTTGATGGCCGATTTTTATTACTTATGCAGCTGGTACCAGAATTCCCTGCTGTTCTCGGCTGCTTTCTCTACAGAAGAACCAAACATAAAGCTTTCTGTGCCTGACAGCACTGATTGGATCGCTTGGAGCACACACAACCCTGTTTCCAAGTGCACATAGAAACACAGAAAATAGGTGCAGGAGTAGGCCATTCGGCCCTTCGAGCCTGCACCGCCATTTATTATGATCATGGCTGATCATCCAACTCAGAACCCTGCACCAGCCTTCCCTCCATACCCCCTGACCCCTGTAGCCACAAGGGCCATATCTAACCCCCTCTTAAACATAGCCAATGAACTGGCCTCAACAGTTTGCTGTGGCAGAGAATTCCACAGATTCACCACTCTCTGTGTGAAGAAGTTTTTCCTAATCTCGGTCCTAAAAGGCTTCCCCTCTATCCTCAAACTGTGACCCCTCGTTCTGGACTTCCCCAACATCGGGAACAATCTTCCTGCATCTAGCCTGTCCAATCCCTTTAGGATTTTATACGTTTCAATAAGATCCCCCCTCAATCTTCTAAATTCCAACGAGTATAAGCCTAGTTGCTCCAGTCTTTCTTCATATGAAAGTCCTGCCATCCCAGGAATCAATCTGGTGAACCTTCTTTGTACTCCCTCTACGGCAAGAATGTCTTTCCTCAGATCAGGGGACCAAAACTACACACAATGCTCCAGGTGTGGTCTCACCAAGGCCTTGTACAACTGCAGTAGTAACTCCCTACTCGAATCCTCTTGCTATGAATGCCAGCATACCATTCGCCTTTTTCACCTCCTGCTGTACCTGCATGCCCACTTTCAATGACTGTTGTATAATGACACCCAGGTCTCGTTGCACCTCCCCTTTTCCTAATCGGCCACCATTCAGATAATAATCTGTTCTCCTGTTTTTGCCACCAAAGTGGATAACCTCAGATTTATCCACATTAAATTGCATCTGCCATGAATTTGCCCACTCACTTAACCTACCCAGGTCACCCTGCATCCTCTTAGCATCCTCCTCACAGCTAACACTGCCGCCCAGCTTCATGTCATCCACAAACTTGGAGATGTTGCATTTAATTCCCTCATCCAAGTCATTAATATATATTGTAAACAACTGGGGTCCCAGCACTGAGCCATGCGGTACCCCACTAGTCACTGCCCACCATTCTGAAAAGGTCCCATTTATTCCCACTCTTTGCTTCCTGTCTGCCAACCAATTCTCTATCCACATCAATACCTTACCCCCAATACCGTGTGCTTTAAGTTTGCACACTAATCTTCCGTGTGGGACCTTGTCAAAAGCCTTTTGAAAATCCAAATATACCACATCCACTGGTTCTCCCCTATCCACTCTACTAGTTACATCCTCAAAAAATTCTATGAGATTCGTCAGACATGATTTTCCTTTCACAAATCCATGCTGACTTTGTCCGATGATTTCACCGCTTTCCAAATGTGCTGTTATCACATCTTTGATAACTGACTCCAGCAGTTTCCCCACCACCGACGTTAGGCTAACCGGTCTATAATTCCCCCGGTTTCTCTCTCCCTCCTTTTTTAAAAGGACAATCCAGCAATCTCCAAGTTTCCCACCACTGTCATTCTCCCCACGATGCGTAGATTTCCTCCAGATTCTCCATTTCCTCCCGCATTCCAAAGGTGTACAGGATAGCAGGCGAATTGTAACTGGGTGGTGCGGGCTCATCCAGTAAGTGTGCTGTGTCTCTAAATAAATTTTAGAAATCACAACAACTTGACAGATGGCCAGGGCTGGGGATGCAGTCACTCACAGTTTCTCCCAGTTTTTGATGGTATATGTATATATTAAGTAGTTAAATAAGTAGAGTAAAAATAAAAATAAAACAAGATAGTGAGATAGTGAGATAGTGTTCATGGGTTCATTGTCCATTCAGAAATCGGATAGTAAAGGGGAAGAAGCCGTTCCTGAATCATTGAGTGTGTACCTTTAGGTTTCTGTACCTTCTTCCTGATGGTAGCAATGAGAAACATAGAAAACCTACAGCACAATACAGGCCCTTCGGCCCACAATGCTGTGCCAAACATGTACTTACTTGAGAAATTACCCAGGGTTACCCATAGCCCTCTATTTTTCTAAGCTCCATGTGCCTATCCAGGAGTCTCTTAAAAGAACCTATCATATCCCCCTCCACCACCCATTCCGCACACTAAATACTCTCTGTTTAAAAACTCACCCTTGACATCTCCTCTGTACCTATTTCCAAGCACTTAAAACTGTGCCCTCTCATGCTAGCCATTTCAGCACTGAAAAAAAGCCTCTTTGACTATCCACACGATGAATGCCTCTCATCATCTTATACACCTCTATCAGGTCACCTCTCATCTTCCGTCGCTCCAAGGAGAAAAGGCCGAGTTCACAAAATCTAGTCTCATAAGGCATGCTCCCCAATCCAGGAAACATCCTTGTAAATCTCCTCTGCACCCTTTCTATGACGAGGCGACCAGAACTGAGCACAGTACTCCAAGTGGGTTCTGACCAGGGTCCTATATAGCTGCAACATTACCTCTCAGCTCCTAAACTCAATCCCATGATTGATGAAGGTCAATGGACCGTATGCCTTCTCAACCATAGAGTCAACCTGCGCAGCAGCTTTGAGTGTCCAATGGACTCGGACCCCAAGATCCCTCTGATCCTCCACACTGCCAAGAGTTTTACCATTAGTACTATATTCTGCGATCATACTTAACCTACTAAAATGAACCACTTCACACTTATCTGGGTTGAACTCCATCTGCCACTTTTCAGCCCAGTTTTGCATCCTATCGATGTCCCGTTGTAACCTCTGACAGACCTCCACACTATCCACAACACCCCCAACCTTTGTGTCATCAGTACATTTACTAACCCATTCCTCTACTTCCTCATCCAGATCATTTATAAACACCACGAAGAGAAGAGGTCCCAGAACAGATCCCTGAGGCACACCACTGGTCACCGACCTCTATGCAGAATATGACCCGTCTTCAACCACCCATTCCTGTACCCTACCATCCTTTTCCTGTCTCATTGAAACATACCTATGCAGAACACCACGCAAATATCCCCTGAACATTTGCTACATTTCTGCCGTACATTTTCCTGAGAACATCTGTTCCCAATTTATACTTCCAAGTTCCTGCCTGATAGCTTCATATTTCCCCTTACTCCAATTAAATGCATTCCTAATGTCTCCATTCCTATCCCTCTCAAATGTAAAGGTAAAAAAGGTAAAGGAGATAGAATTGTGATCACTATCTCCAAAATGCTCTCCCTCTGAGAGATCTGACACCTAACTAGGTTCATTTCCCAATACCAGATCAAGTACAGCCTCTCCTCTTGTAGGCTTATCTGCATATTGTGTCAAGAAACCTTCCTGAACACACCTAACAAACTCCACCCCATCTAAATCCCTTGCTCTAGGGAGATGCCAATCAATATTTGGGAAATTAAAGTCTCCCATCACAACAACCCTGTTATTATTACACCTTTCCAGAATCTATCTCCCTATCTGCTCCTCGATGTTCCTGTTACTATTGGGTGGTCTGTAAAAAACACCCAGTAGAGTTATTGACCCCCACCTGTTCCTAACTTCCACCCACAGAGACTCAGTAGACAATCCCTCCATGACTTCCTCTTTTTCTGCAGCCGTGACACTATCTCTGATCAGCAGTGCCATGCCCCCACCTCTTTTGCCTCCCTCCCTGTCCTTTCTGAAACATCTAAAGCCTAGCACTCAAAGTAACCATTTCTGCCCCATGAGCCATCCAAATCTCTGTAATGGCCACAACATCATAGCTCCAACTGCTGATCCACATTCTAAGCTCTTCCACTTTGTTCATGAGGCTTCTTGCATTAATATAGATACATCTCAAACTATCGGTCTGAGCACATCCCTTCTCTATCCCCTGCCTATCCTCCCTTTTGCACTATCTTCAAGCTTTCTCTATTTGTGAGCCACCCACCCCTTCCTCCGTTTCTTCAGTTCAGTTCCCACCCCTCAGCAATTCTAGTTTAAACTCTCCCCAACACCCTTAGCAAACTTCCCTGCCAGGATATTGGTCCCCCTCGGATTCAAGTGCAACCCGTCCTGTTTGTACAGGTCACACCTGCCCCAAAAGAGGTCCCGATGACCCAGAAATCTGAATCCCTACCTCCTGCTCCAATCCCTCAGATACGCATTTATCCTCCACCTCACTCTATTCCTATACTCACTGTCACATGTTCCAAGATTACTACCTGTGAGTTCTTGCTTCCCTACTTCCTTCCTAAGTGCCTGTAGTCTGTTTTCAGGACCTCCTCCCTTTTCTTACCTACATCGTTGGTACCAAAATGTGCCACGACCTCAGGCTGTTCTCTTTCCCACTTCAGGATATCATGGACGCGATCAGAAACATCCCAGACCCTGGCACTTACGAGGCAAACTACCATTGTGTTTCTTTCCTGCATCCACATCCTGTCTGACCCTCTAACTATAGTGTCCCCTATCACCGTTGCCATCCTTTTCCTTTCCCTATCCTTCTGAGCCACAGGGCCAGACTCTGTGCCAGAGGCACGGCCACTGTTGCTTCCCCCCAGGTAGGTTGTCCCCCCAACAGTTCTCAAACAGGGGTACTTATTGTTAAGGGGGACAGCCATGGAGTTCCGGCGACGTCATCGTCCAGAATGGCAGCTTAAATCAACAGCTCCTGTGGAAAAACGCATATATTGCCCTGTTAATCCATCAAATATAAGATCTTTCAAAAATATCTGAATTGATAAGGGGGGCAAGAATGGGGAAAAAGGATGGAGATAAAAAAAAGCATCACTGCGGAGCCTATGGAAGAGAGAGGTACAACGAGCGGCTCTCCTACACGTGCGCGTGGCGGCGAGGCTGACGATGGGCCTCGTTCAGGCAAAGCAGCAAATATGATAAAGATTCTGGAAGAGATAAGGGAAGTCCAAAAAGATATAAAACAGCAACTAAAAGATATAAAGTCAGAGCTCGCCAACATCAATCAGAAAATAGCGGCAGCAGAG
This sequence comes from Mobula hypostoma, assembly GCF_963921235.1. Taxonomy (NCBI): domain Eukaryota; kingdom Metazoa; phylum Chordata; class Chondrichthyes; order Myliobatiformes; family Myliobatidae; genus Mobula; species Mobula hypostoma. Next base: position 5,876,514 of record NC_086118.1, on the reverse strand, counting down.
ACTCGAATCGAGAAGGTGGAAGATCGCATGCAAAACGTGGAACAGATACTAAGTAAGACGATAAATATACTAAATCAACAGGAAAGTAAATTGCTTGACCAGAAGGGAAGATCACGATGGAAAAATATCAGGATTTATAATGTTCCCCAAGGAGCTGAAGGGTTGTCGATGATGGAGGTAGGAGAAAGGTTGCTGCAGGAAGTGCTGGAGATTCCCCCAACTATGGAGATTGAAATTGAGAGGACGCATCATGTGCTTGTCCCGAGGCCTTCCGGAGACAGAGAAAGTAAGCCGCGCTCAATAGTACTTAGATTCCTTCGATTCAAGAGCAAGGCGGAGATTCTACGAAGGGCCTGCGGTAAGAAGAGGGTGTTTTGGAAAGGGAAGTTAATATACTTCAATCAAGATTACCCCCCAGCGGCCCGACAGAAACAGAAGGAATATTCCAAAGGGAAACGAATATTAAAGCAAGAAAAGATTAAATTCCAAACCCCATACCCTGCTAAACTGAGGGTGTTTTATGAAGGAGGGACACAGCTATATCAGACGGTGGAAGAGGCAACTACAGACAGGAACAACAGAGGGCTGCCCATTAGCGTCGTCAGACTGAGGGAAAGACTGGCTGAGCAGTTACCCCGATCTGCTTGGGAAATAATAAGAGAACCGAGAAAGCAAGGGACGGGAGCAGGACAACAGAAGGATATTAGGAAGAGACTGTGAGTTCTCCAAAGACAGCCCTCACCTCCTTCAGAAGAGCCATAAGGTTTGGCTAACTTTAAAAGTGCTGAAAAACTAAACAGATGCAAATATAGACCTATCTCGAGAAATACGCATTATAATGTGGATTTTATATTACTCAGTTTTTTAAAATTCATTCATTCACTCCTTTTTCCCCACCTAAATAAGAATATATACATGGGAGGAATACACAGGGAAATCATTTCTGTGTAATGGACATAGATTTTTGTACTTACTTTTATAGGTACTGCAGCAGGGGCCCTCAACTCACAGGTAGGAGGGACTATCCCCCATGGCTAGACATTTCTTCTGGCTCAACCCAGGGTCATCTAGAGACCCCAACCTTCGAATCACACCTTCATTACCTTTTTTTTTATTATTCGCGTTTCTTGGCTCCTATTTGTTCAGGGAGCAGATCAATTAAGTTATATTCTGCAAATTTCAATGATATACTAACAGATAAATACACATGGTTAAAGACAAAGTAAAAATCATTTATTTTAATGTCAATAGGCTGTTAAATCCAATCAAAAGCAGTAAAATTCTATCAAAAATGAAAAAAGAACAAGCCCATATAGTATATTTACAGGAAACTCACTTAAGTGATAATGAGTCTGGAAAATTAAAGAGAATGGGCTTCACTAATTCGTTTTTCTCCTCATATAAATCAGGACATAGAAGAGGAGTTGCTATTCTTATCTCAAGCAAGCTAAATTTTGAAAAAGTGTTCGAAATGGGAAATAAGGAGGGCAGATATATTCTGGTAAAGGGGAATATAGACGGCAATCCAGTTACTTTATTGAATATCTACGCACCCCCAGGAAGTGATATTGGTTTCTTCCAGAAAATTACTAATATTATGGTAACGGAAACAGAAGGTCTCTTGATATGTAGGGGAGACTTAAATTTACAATTACAACCAAAGTTAGACTCTTCCAATAGAAAAACTTATGAAACAAAGTCCTTACATAAGGAAGTTAGTACTCTTTTTGAGGATGCTGGTCTAATTGATATATGGAGGGACCTTTTCCCCAACAGAAGGGATTACACTCATTATTCTGTCCCCCATTCTGTATATACAAGAATAGACTATTTCATAACATTTGGAAAAGATAGAGACATAATCACCTGTGGAATTGGGACCTACAGTCGGCCCTCCTTATCTGTGAGTTCCACATGTGCGAATTCAACCAACCGCGAATTGGAAAAACCCAGAAGTTCTCTCTCCAGCACTCGTTATTCGAGCATTGTTCGCCTTGTGTCTCGTTCGTTCACTACTCTGTTTCTGTGAAAAAATGGCTCCTAAAAAGCAATTACGTGGTCAAAGCAATTCCTCAAAGGCTAAGAGTAAAGTGCTCTCTCTCGCCAAGAAATTACAAATATTAGATCTTTTGAAAAGTGGCATGTCGCCTTCCGAACTGAGCCGTAAGATCGATAAGAACGAATCGAGCATTCGTACAATAAAGAAGAAAGAAGCTGAAATTCGTGGAAGTGTTAGTGCTAGGGATGGCTGGCTGGCTATGCAAAGCGCTACAGCCTCAAGAACTTAAAGATCGCGGGAGAATCGACATCGGCATTCCCAGAAGAACTACGATGGTTGCATCTGTACTGAACATGTATACACTCTTTTTCTTGTCATTATTCCCTAAACAATATAGTATAACAACTATTTACATAGCATTTACATTGTATGAGGTATTAAAGGTCAATAGAACAGAAACACTGAGGGCAGCGGGTCCTGTGCTGCCCTGGGTCCTAAAGTCCACCACACTGAGACAGGATAAATAAGGGACTTGAGCATCCGCATTTTTTGGTATCCGCGGGGGGTCTTGGAACCAATCCCTCGCGAATAAGGAGGGCCGACTGTACATATTTATCTGTTGATTTTGACCTACAACCACAGAATACTATTTGGACTAAATTAAAATCTACTCAATGATCCCTATTTTAAGGAACAAATTAAAAAAGAAATTGTTTTTTTACTTAGAATTCAATGATAATGAATAGGTTTCACCCATTCTATGGGATACTCTGAAGGCTGTCTTATGAGGGAAAATTATAGCAATATCTTCATATAAGAAAAAAAAGGAATAAAACATGAGAGGAATTACAAAATAGGCTGAAGGAACTACAAACATTTGCAGAAAAAAAACACAAATTGAGTTAGACATAGGATACACCAGAGGAAATTTTAAAAATTAGGAATGAAATTAATAGCTTGGCTACACAAGAAATTAGAAAAAATTTAATGTTTCTGAAACAGAGACGCTATGAAAGTGGATCTAAATCTATGAAAATACTGGCGTGCGAACTGAAAAAAAAGATAGCAGAAAATACAATTCATAGAATTAGGGATCCAAGAACAAAGGTGATAAAAAATAAGCTAAGTGAAATTCAAGAAGCTTTTGAAATGTTTTACAAAACTCTATATTCCGAACTTCCAGAGGGAAGCATAACCCAAACTGACACCTTCCTGAATTCTTTAGAGTTACCCACTTTAAGCAAAGAACAAAATAGAACGATGACTACTGACATAACTGAAGCTGAACTAAAAACTGCAATTAGTAGGCTTCAATTAAGCAAGTCACCAGGATCAGATGGATATATGGCAGAGTGATATAAAGAGTTTAGAAATGAGTTAATTCCTGTTTTACTCCCCACACTGAACTGGGTTCTAAAAAAGGTGGAAATGCCACCCAGCTGGAAGGAGGCGATAATCTCAGCTATACTGAAAGAAGGCAAGGATAAAATGGAATGTGGGTCATTTAGACTAATATCTGCTCTTAATGTGGATTGTAGAATATTTACTTCCATTATGGCCAAACGATTAGAAGAGTTTCTACCCACACTGATACATAATGATCAGACAGATTTTATACAACAACGCCAAACACAAGATGATATACGAAGGGCACATACGGGAAAGTTACATACGTGGATAGAGCGTTGGCTGATTGGCAGGAAACAGAGAGTGGGAATAAAGGGATCCTATTCTGGTTGGCTGCCGGTTACCAGTGGTGTTCCACAGGGGTCCATGTTGGGGCCGCTTCTTTTTACATTGTACATCAGCAATTTGGATAATGGAATAGATGGCTTTGTGTCTAAGTTTACTGATGATACGAAGATAGGTGGAGGGGCCGGTAGTGCTGAGGAAACAGAGTCTGCAGAGAGACTTGGATAGATTGGAAGAATGGGCAAAGAAGTAGCAAATGAATTACAATGTTGGAAAGCGTATGGTTCTGCATTTTGGCAGAAGAAATAAACGGGCAGACTATTATTTAAATGGGGAGAGATTTCAAAGTTCTGAGATGCAATGGGACTTGGGAGTCCTCGTACAGGATTCCCTTAAAGTTAACCTCCAGGTTGAGTCGGTGGTGAAGAAGGTGAATGCAATGTTGGCATTCATTTCTGGAGGAATAGAGTATAGGAGCAGGGATGTGATGTTGAGGATCTATAAGGCGCTGGTGAGACCTCACTTGGACTACTGTGGGCAGTTTTGATTTTCTTATTTAAGAAAGGATGTGCTGACGTTGGAGAGGGTACAGAGAAGATTCACTAGAATGGTTCCGGGAATGAGAGGGTTAACATATGAGCAACGTTTGTCCACTCTTGGACTGTATTCCTTGGAGTTTAGAAGAATGAGGGGAGACCTCATAGAAACATTTCGAATGTTGAAAGGCATGGACAGCGTGGATGTGGCAAAGTTGTTTCCCATGATAGGGGAGTCTAGTATGAGAGGGCATGACTTAAGGATTGAAGGGCACCCATTCAGAACAGAGATGCAAAGGATTTTTTTTTAGCCAAAGAGTGGTGAATCTATGGAATTTGTTGCCATGGGCGGCAGTGGAAGCCAAGTCATTGGGTGTATTTAAGGCAGAGATTGATAAGTATCTGAGTAGCCAGGGCATCAGAGGTTATGGTGAGAAGGCAGGGGAGTGGGACTAAATGGGAGAATGGATCAGCTCATGATAAAATGGCGGAGCAGACTCGATGGGCTGAATGGCCGACTTCTGCTCCTTTGTCTTATGGTCTTATGGACTCTTCACATTGTGGATCATATAAAAAAAATTGAAGCAATAGTGATAAGCGTGGATGCTGAAAAGGCATTTGATTCAGTTAATTGGAATTCCCTTTACAGAGTTTTACATAGATTTGGTCTACATGACACAAGTATTAAAACTATACGGGCACGATATGACGATTCTACTGCGAGGATTAAAATCAATGGATATTTATCTCATAGTTTTAGAAAGGCGCACGAGACAGGGTTGTGCATGGTCACCGCTACTCTTCGCATTATATCTGGAACCATTAGCTCAATACATCAGACAAAATGAAGATATCAGGGGAATTACTATTAAAGAGACAGGGCATAAATTAGCCTGTTACACAGATGACATTTTGATCTATCTAGGGCAACCAACATACTCCTTACCTAAACTGATGCAATCCTTTGAACAATATGGCCAATTATCAGGATACAAGATCAACTTAGATAAAACCCAACTACTTTCATATAACTATAGCAACACACATCAAAGTTGCTGGTGAACGCAGCAGGCCAGGCAGCATCTAAAGGAAGAGGCGCAGTCGACGTTTCAGGCCGAGACCCTTCGTCTCGGCCTGAAACGTCGACTGCGCCTCTTCCTTTAGATGCTGCCTGGCCTGCTGCGTTCACCAGCAACTTTGATGTGTGTTGCTTGAATTTCCAGCATCTGCAGAATTCCTGTTGTTTTCATATAACTATAGCCCACCAAGAGAAATTGAAAGTAGATATCCTTGGGCATTGCAAACAGAGCCTGTCAAATATTTGGGCATCATTATGCCAAAAGATTTTTAGATTATGAGGACACGCAGTCCTCTTTTATTGTCATTTAGTAATGCATGCATTAAGAAATGATACAATATTCCTACGATGTGATATCACAAAAACACAGGACAGACCAAGACTGAAAAACTAACAAAACCACATAATTATAACACATAATTACATCAGTGCAACAATACCATAACTTGATGAAGAAGTCCATGAGCACAGTAAAAAGTTCAAAGTCTCTCGAAAGTCCCACATCTCACGCAGGCGGGAGAAGGAAGAAAACTCTCCCTGCCATGCCTGACCACAGTCCAACTCTGAGTTGTCCAAAAACTTCGAGCTCTGATCAGCCCTCCGACACCGAGTACCGAGCACCATCTCTATCCTAACGTTTCAACCTCAGCCTCGGTCGCCAGCAGCAGGCAAAGCTGGGGATTTTGGGGCCTACCCTCCGAAGATTCTCGATCGCACAGTAACAACAGCAGCGAACCAGGCATTTCAGAAATTTCTCCAGATGTTCCTCTGCTTCTCACATCTGTCTTCATCAAATCAGAATTGCCCACGGCCCCTATTTAACAGATACGATATCATTTCACCTGAGAGCTGCGCGTGCTGCGTCGTGCTGCCATCTTCTCCTCCCACTCCGGATTTGGCAAAATTATCAGAGTGCAATTATCAGCCGATATATTAAAAAATTAAGGAAGATATAACAAAATGGAACCTAATTCCTTTTCTTGGTCTCAGTTCAAGGATTGAATCTATTAAAATGAATATACTGCCCAGACTGCTATATCTCTTTCAGACCCTGTCAGTAGAGATTAACCAAAATCAATTCAATGAATGGAAGAAGATGCTATCAAGATATATACAGCAAGGTAAAAGGCATAAAGTTCATCTCAAAACTTTGCAATTAGCCAAGGAAAAGGGGGGATGGGGCCTACCTTCTCTTAGAGATTATTATTTTGCAGCACAGTTGAGAGCCATGATATGCTGGTGCAACCCATCATATGATGCTCAATGGAAAAACATTGAGGAGAGGATACAGGCAATTTTGGCTGATAATAACCTACAAAGTTATATAAATACTATTGATAACCCGTGGGTGAAATGGACTCTTAAAATATGGAAAACTATTATAAAAGAATATAAACTAGAGAGAGATTCTTAAATGGCGTGCATATGACTCGGATTTTATGCCGGATAAACTGAATGCCAGATTTAAGGACTGGACAGTTAAAGGAATAACAGCTATTTACAACATAATGAAAGAAGGAGCACTGTTCAGTTTTGAAACACTCGAAGAGAAACATTTATTAGAAAAACAAGACTTTTATCGGTATTTACAGATGCGACAGTGTGTTAATAGGACGGTTAAAAATGTAACCAAGGCAAGTACATGTCTAGTAGAGCTATTTAGTAAAGCATATAATTCAGACAACGGTAGTAGAATAATTTCAAGCGTGTATAAGGGTTTGTCAAATCTTAAAACACATTCGACTTCATACATTAAAACAAAATGGGAGAAGGAAGGAGGGATAATAATATCTGAGGAAGAATGGACAATAATATGCAGGTATCAATATAAGTGTACCAGTTCACAGAAATGGAGAGAGTTCGGGTGGAAAAACTTGATAAAATATTTTATTACATCCTCTCAGAAATCCCATTATGATAGTAACCTCCCTGTTTGCTGGAGAAATTGTGGAAATCAAAGTGTAAACCATTATCATATTTTCTGGGAATGCCCCGTTATCAAAGACTATTGGAGTGGGATACACAATGCCCTACAAGACATCTTTAAAAGTGAAATACCCGTAGAGAGTAAGACCATATATTTTGGGTATATACTTCAAGAATGGTTGAAAAGAGATAAATATTTAATGAATATACTGCTGGTGGCTAGTAAAAAGACTCTTACCAGTTATCACAGGAGAGCCCAACTTTAAACGTATGGATGGAAATTACAATGGACATTTACAAGCTGGAGAAGATAACAGCATCTGTTAATCATAAGTTGGAACAATTTGATTCATACTGGGAAAAATGGTTTAACTACGTAACACCTCATAGGCCTGATTTTATTCTCACAAATCAATAAATATAACCATATAACCATACAACCATATAACAATTACAGCACAGAAACAGGCCATCTAGTCCATGCCGAACTCTTACTCTCACCTAGTCCCACCGACCTGCACTCAGCCCATAACCCTCCATTCCTTTCCTGTCCATATATCTATCCAATTTAACTTTAAACGACAACATCGAACCTGCCTCAACCACTTCTACTGGAAGCTCGTTCCACACAGCCACCACTCTCTGAGTAAAGAAGTTCCCCCTCGTGTTACCTCTAAACTTTTGCCCTTTAACTCTCAACTCATGTCCTCTTGTTTGAATCTCCCCCACTCTCAGTGGAAAAAGCCTATCCACGTCAACTCTATCAATCCCCCACATAATCTTAAAGTCAAGTCCCTCTCATAATCAAGTCCCCTCTCAACCTTCTACGTTCCAAAGAATAAAAACCTAACGTGTTCAACCTTTCTCTGTAACTTAGGAGATGAAACCCAGGCAACATTTTAGTAAACCTCCTCTGTACTCTCTCAATTTTATTGACATCTTTCCTATAATTCGGTGACCAGAACTGTACACAATACTCCAAATTTGGCCTTACCAATGCCTTATACAATTTCAATATTACATCCCAACTCCTATACTCAATGCTCTGATTTATAAAGGCCAGCATACCAAAAGCTTTCTTCACCACCCTATCCACATGAGATTCCACCTTCGGGGAACTATGCACCATTATTCCTAGATCCCTCTGTTCTACTGCATTCTTCAATGCCCTACCATTTACCATGTATGTCCTATTTTGATTAGTCCTACCAAAATATAGCACCTCACATTTTTCAGCATTAAACTCCATCTGCCATCTTTCAGACCACTCTTCTAAGTGGTCTAATTCTCTCTGCAAGCTTTGAAAACCTACTTCATTATCCACAACGCCACCTTTCTTAGTATCATCTGCATACTTACTAATCCAATTTACCACTCCATCATCCAGATCATTAATATATATGACAAACAACATTGGACCCAGTACAGATCCCTGAGGCACACTGCTACACACCATCCTCCAATATGACACACAGTTATCCACCGCCACTCTCTGGCGTCTCCCATCCAGCCACTGCTGAATTCATTTTACTACTTCGATATTAATGCCTAACGATTGAACCTTCCTAACTAACCTTCCGTGTAGAACCTGTCAAAGGCCTTACTGAAGTTCATATAGACAACATCCACCGCTTTACCCTTGTCAACTTTCCTAGTAACCTCTTCAAAAAATTCAATAAGATTTGTCAAACATGACCTTCCACGCACAAATCCATGTTGACTGTTCCTAATCAGACCCTGTCTATCCAGGTCTCAAGCAACTCAGAATCAAATGCGGAGTTATGTTAATATGTTTCCAGCATGTTTGCAGTCAGTACCTTTGCGTACAATTGAAAGGTATACTTCTTTTAATGTCAAAGCTCTGTATGCTCTGAGAAATCAACTTTTTTAGCTTCAAGAGCTCAGTGATAAAACAGGTCACAGACAACTCAGAATGATGTGGAGAGTTATGTTAAGATGTTTCCAGCATGTTTGCAGTCAGTACCTTTGAGTAAAATTGAAAGGTACACTTCATTTTTATATAGACCATCTCTAAGAATACTTTCCATCAATTTACCCACCACCGACGTCAAACTCACAGGCCGATAGTTCCTAGATTTATTCTTAGAACCCCTTAAACGATGGAACCACATGAGCAATATGCCAATTATTCCGGCACCATCCTCGTTTCTAATGACATTTGAAATATTTCTGTCAGAGCCCCTGCTATTTCCACACTAACTTCCCTCAAGGTCCGAGGGAATATCTTGTCTGGACCTGGAGCCTTATCCACTTTTATATTCCTTCAAAGCGCCAGTACTTCCTCTTCTTTAATCGTCATACTTTCCATAACTACCCTTCTTGTTTCCTTTACCTTACACAATTCAATTCCTTCTCCTTAGTGAATACCAAAGAAAAGAAATCATTCAAAATCTCCCAAATCTCATTTGGCTCCACACATAGCCGTCCACTCTGATTCTCTAAGGGACCAATTTTATCCCTCACTATCCTTTTGCTATTTATACAACTGTAGAAACCCTTTGAATTTATTTTCACCTTACTTGCTAAAGCTGCCTCGTAATTTCTTTCTTAAGATTCTTTTTACATTCTTTATATTCCTCAAGCACCTCATTAACTCCAAGCTGCCTATATGTATTGTAAATCCCTCTCTTTTTCCGAACCAAGTTTCCTATATCCCTTGAAAACCATGACTCTCTCAAACTTTTAACCTTTCCTTTCAACCTAACAGGAACATAAAGATCCTGCATCCTCAAAATTTCACCTTTAAATGACCTCCATTTCTCTATTACATCCTTCCCATAAAACAAATTGTCCCAATCCACTCCTTCTAAATCCTTTCGCATCTCCTCAAAGTTAGCCTTTCTCCAATCAAAACTCTCAACCCTGGGTCCAGTCCTATCCTTCTCCATAATTATATTGAAACTAATGGTATTGTGATCACTGGACCTGAAGTGCTCCCCAACACATACCTCCATCACCTGCCCTATCTCATTCCCTAACAGGGAATATATTGTAAAAAAAAGATCACTCCCTACTTTGTACATAGTTTTCCTCTTTCGATTGTTCTTTCTTTCCTCTCCTTTCTATAAGTGTATACCTCAGATAAACATTATATGGAGATTTGTGACAAATATGATTATATGATATATATGTACTGTATCTGAAATACATCTTATGGAAATATTTGTTTGATGATGAACTTCAATAAAAAATAAATTACAGAAAAAAAAGGGTGACAGCCACAGGGGTACTCTCTAGTATCTGACTCTTGACCTTCCCTTTCCTAACTGTCCACCTATCTGTCTCCTGAGTCCCCAGTGTGACTACCTGCCTTTAGCTCCCCTTTATCAACTCCTCCCTCTCCCTGACCAGACAAAGGTCATCGAGCTGCATCTCCACTTCCCTAAAGCGGTACCTTAGGAACTGCTGCTCGATGCACCTGGCGCAAATGTGGCCGTCCGGGAGGCTGGGAGGCTCCCAGACATCAAACATCTGACATCCAGTACAGAACACCAGCCTCGCAGGCATTCTCCCTATTTCTATTCTTCACTATCACAGAAGCACGAATAAGCCAAAGCCTTCCTACTCTGTTCCCCTCTACTCAAGCACCTGCTCTATAAAACTGACTTCTTTCCAACCTCTGAACATTCTCCACAAAAGCGATATCTTCGGCATTCTGCAGAGCTGTCATAAGTGAATGTGCTAATGGAAGACTACTCCAGTACACATACCTCCCCTGTGCCAATTTGATCTGAACCCAGGGCCCATATAAAACACATTGATTCAGCCTGTTTCCCAAGGACACAACACAGCGGCCATCCCCTTTTGTCTATCATTAAGTTCACAAAATACAGATTTTGCTCTTAAGATAGCAAGGCTAATACTTTTCTTTTAAGAAGAATTCTGTCAGTTTCCTGACTCTTGCTGCCAGTTGGTGGAATGGTGGTGCAGGGCAGTCAACATTGCGGCTGTGCTGTGCCAATACCAGGGTTCGATCCAGGTTTCCATTGCTCTCTGTGCAGAGTTTACACATCCTCTCTGTGACTGTATGTTACCCTGGGGTCCTCCGGATTTCACCCACATTTCAAAATGTGGTGGTGGGTTAATTGGCTGTGGTAAGTTACCCTGGGTGAAGGTAAATGGCAAAAGAGGAGTGGATCGGCTGTCAGAGAGGAAGACATGTAGGTCTGGAAACTGTGACGTTCTGCTGAGAGCCAGTTTGTATCAGTAAGGCTGAATAGTCTCCTTTGGTGCTGTCAGATCTGCAGGTGATATTGTCCAGCAGGTTTTTCGAAAGTTAAGAATGAGGCACAAATCTGGTAGTTACGGTCACCCTATTAGACATTCACGACAAAGGAATAACAGTAAAACACAACAAGGAGGTAACACAGCAAACACAAAACACAGCGAACAGGTAATGCAGCGACATGTAACATACCCACAGGTAACACAGCAAACAAGTAACACTGTGATCAGGTAACGCAGCAAACACAAAACACAGCAAACAGGTAACACTGCGATCAGGTAACGCAGCAAACAGGTAACGCAGCGATCAGGTAACACAGCAAACACAAAACACAGCAAACAAGTAACACTGTGAGCAGGTAATGCAGTGATCAGGTAACACAGTGATCAGGTAACACAGCGAACAGGTAACACAGCAAACAGGTAACACAGTGATCAGGTAATGCAGTGATCAGGTAACGCAGTGATCAGGTAATACAGTGAACAGGTAACACTGCGATCAGGTAAAGCAGCAAACAGGTAACACTGTGATCAGGTAACACAGCGAACAGGTCACACAGCGAGCAGGTACCACAACAAGCAAGTAACACAGTGAGCAGGTACAACAGCAAACAAGTAATACAGCAAAAAGGTCTCACAGCAAACAGGTAACAACGAGCAGGTAAAAGATCAATTAGGTAACATAAGAGCTGGGAACACAGCAAATGAGAAATACAGTGAGCAGTTCATACAGTGAGCAGGTAACTCAACGAGCAGGTAACTCAACGAGCAGGTACACAGCAAGCAGATATCACAGTGAGCAGGTATCACAGCAATCAGGTACACAAGGAGCAGGTACACAGCGAGCAGGTACACAGGGAGCAGATACACAGTGAGCAGGTAACACAGCGAGCAGGTAACACAGCGAGCAGGTATCACGGCAAACAGGTATCACAGCAAACAGGTATCATGGCAAGCAGGTAACACAGCAAACGGGTAACACGGCAAACGGGTAACACAGCAATCGGGTATCACAGCAATCAGGTAACGCAGCGATCGGGTAACACAGCAAACAGGTATCACAGCGATCGGGTAACACAGTGAGCAGATATCACAGCGATCGGGTAACACAGCAAGCAGGTATCACAGCAATCAGGTACACAAGGAGCAGGTACACAGCGAGCAGGTACACAGGGAGCAGATACACAGTGAGCAGGTAACACAGAGAGCAGGTAACACAGTGAGCAGGTATCACGGCAAACAGGTATCACAGCAAACAGGTATCATGGCAAGCAGGTAACACAGCAAACGGGTAACACGGCAAACGGGTAACACAGCAATCGGGTATCACAGCAATCAGGTAACGCAGCGATCAGGTAACACAGCAAACAGGTATCACAGCGATCGGGTAACACAGTGAGCAGATATCACAGCGATCGGGTAACACAGCAAGCAGGTATCACAGCAATCAGGTACACAAGGAGCAGGTACACAGCGAGCAGGTACACAGGGAGCAGATACACAGTGAGCAGGTAACACAGCGAGCAGGTAACACAGCGAGCAGGTATCACGGCAAACAGGTATCACAGCAAACAGGTATCATGGCAAGCAGGTAACACAGCAAACGGGTAACACGGCAAACGGGTAACACAGCAATCGGGTATCACAGCAATCAGGTAACGCAGCGATCGGGTAACACAGCAAACAGGTATCACAGCGATCGGGTAACACAGTGAGCAGATATCACAGCGATCGGGTAACACAGCAAGCAGGTATCACAGCAATCAGGTACACAAGGAGCAGGTACACAGCGAGCAGGTACACAGGGAGCAGATACACAGTGAGCAGGTAACACAGAGAGCAGGTAACACAGTGAGCAGGTATCACGGCAAACAGGTATCACAGCAAACAGGTATCATGGCAAGCAGGTAACACAGCAAACGGGTAACACGGCAAACGGGTAACACAGCAATCGGGTATCACAGCAATCAGGTATCACAGCGATCGGGTAACACAGTGAGCAGATATCACAGCGATCGGGTAACACAGCAAGCGGGTATCACAGCGATCGGGTAACATGGCTAACGGGTAACACAGCAAACAGGTATCACAGTGAGCCGGTAACACAGTGATGGGGTATCACAGCGAGCAGGTAACATGGTGAGTAGGTAACACAGTGAGTAGGTAACACGACGAGCAGGTAACACGGTGAGCAGGTAACACAGTGAGTAGGTTACACGGCGAGCAGGTAACACAGTGAGCAGGTAACATGGCGAACAGGTAACACGGCGAGCAGGTAACACAGCAAGCAGGTAACACAGTGAGTAGGTTACACGGCGAGCAGGTAACACAGCGAGTAGGTAACACTGTGAGCAGGTAACACGGCGAACAGGTAACACGGTGAGTAGGTAACACGGTGAACAGGTAACACGGCGAGCAGGTAACACGGTGAGTAGATAACACAGCAAACAGGTAACACAATGACTAGGTAACACAGTGAGTAGGTAACCAGTGAGTAGGTAACACAGTGAGTAGGTAACATGGTGAGCAGGTAACACAGTGAGTAGGTAACACGGCCAGCAGGTAACACAGTGAGTAGGTATCATGGTGAGCAGGTAACATGGTGAGTAGGTATCACAGTGAATAGGTAACATGGTGAACAGGTAACACGGTGAGTAGGTAACACGGTGAACAGGTAACACGGTGAGTAGGTATCATGGTGAGCAGGTAACATGGTGAGTAGGTATCACAGTGAGTAGGTAACATGGTGAACAGGTAACACGGTGAGTAGGTAACACGGTGAACAGGTAACACGGTGAGTAGGTAACACGGTGAGTAGGTAACACGGTGAGTAGGTATCACAGTGAGCAGGTAACATGGTGAGTAGGTATCACAGTGAGCAGGTAACACTGTGAGCAGGTAACATGGCGAGCAGGTATCACGGCGAACAGGTAACACGGTGAGTAGGTATCACGGTGAGCAGGCAACACGGTGAGTAGGTAACACGGTGAGTAGGTATCATGGTGAGCAGGTAACATGGTGAGTAGGTATCACGGTGAGCAGGTAACACGGTGAGTAGGTAACACGGTGAGTAGGTAACACTGTGAGTAGGTAATACGGTGAGTAGGTATCACAGTGAGTAGGTATCACGGTGAGCAGGTATCACTGTGAGCAGGTAACACGGTGAGTAGGTAACACTGTGAGTAGGTAATACGGTGAGTAGGTAACACTGTGAGCAGGTAACACGGTGAGCAGGTAACACGGTGAGTAGGTATCATGGTGAGCAGGTAACATGGTGAGTAGGTATCACGGTGAACAGGTAACATGGTGAGCAGGTAACATGGTGAGTAGGTAACACAGCAAGCAGGTAACATGGTGAGTAAGTATCACAGTGAGTAGGTAAGACAGCAAAAAGGTAACACAGAAAAGAAGTATCACAGCAAATAGTCAGCACAACATTGAACAGGTAACGAACTCTCTATAACTTGCTCACTCAATGAAGAAGCTGCCCCCTGCTCTTTCTTTCTACTAAAAGCTTGTTCAGGGTGGACTGATATGGGAATCTCTTTGATGAGAACAGCCTGTGAGGTGCAAGGACAGTCTTGATTTACTCTGCCATGACCCTTCAAGCTCACAGACAAAGAAACTACAGATCTTCAGAACTAGCTATACTACAGATGACTGAAATTGCACTGAATATTTATAGAAATAACTGGTGTTTATATAAGCAAGCATTAAGAAAGGTAAACCACATAGTAAGTAATTAATAAGAAGCAATCCTTCTTGGTTCTGGTAATAATATTGCTCAGGGACTTCAAACAAATGTTCTCATTCTGTCTCTAATATCAAGGAGCTCTCTGCACATGGTTTTAACATCAAATATGTTCACATGATGACACTGGCGTCGTGTCTGTGAAGAACTAAATGTTGATTAATAAAAGCACGCACGCGATTGATGGCTTTAACTGGTGCATTCACATTGCGCATGCTTGGGCAACAAATAAATATGTAGTGTAGGAATTCTTCTGATATGTATTGTAGTCCGTTGTCACTCACAGTTTGTTCTGGTAAGCCATTTCTGGTGAAGATAGTTATCGGGGTGGAAACAGTCATTGCTGAGGTGATTGACTTCATTGGTATAACCTCTGGCCACTTCGAATGAGCATCCAGAGCAATCAGAAACATGTCCGTGAATAGCTCAGCAAAGTCAATATGTACTCTTAGCCACGGTGACAATGGCCACTCTCACGAGTATCATGGTGCCTCTGGAGATACACTTTGAACTTTTTGTCATCCCAAACAGCTTTTGGACAAATTTTCAATCTGTTTATCTATTTCCAGCTACCACACATAGCTCTGGGTGAGACTCTTCATCCTGACTGTACCCAGGTGTCCTTCATGCAGATTTTCTAACACTCTGGTATGCAGTTTGGAGGGAACCACAGCACGAAATCCACACATCAGTGTTTTTTGACAAAACAACAGTTGGTCTCCTCTCACTGAGAACTCTGGAAACATAAGGTTACCATGAGCTGGCCATCCTTGCATGATGATTTCACAGACTTTTGACAATGTCGGGTCATTCCTTGTTCCCCTTTGTAGTTCAGAATTTGCTACTGGCCAGTGCTGTGTGGAACACTTCTGCTGAGTCACAGTATGAAGATGTTTCTTCTTCAGCTGCCAACAGTGGAAGATATGACAGACCATCAGCATTGCTGTGTTGTTTGGTCCCCTTGAACTCTACGTCATAAGAGTGGGCTCCTAGGAACTAACCGGGTGGCAGTCATCACTGGAATCCCCACTGGAAAATGGACACAAGGAGCTGGTGATCTGTCACTAGTGTAAACTTTTGGTCATAGAGGTAGTGGTGGAACTTTTTTATTCCCCCTAAGGGCCTCTCCGTCAATCTGTGCCTAGTGCGTTCTGCGCTCATCAGTGATCTTGAAGCAAATGCAATCGGACTTTCAGATCCACCTTTCATAATGTTTGACAAAACAGTTCCAATGCCATAAGGGGACACCAGTCTGATGGGCATTATTAGTCTCCTTGTTTCCTTGAATGCCTTTTCTTATCTTTCTGACCTTTCCCACTTCAGTCCTGTCTGTAACAGTGCATTCAATGGGTGCAGCACTGCAGCAATGTTTGGGAGAAACCAGTGGTAGTAGTATGACCTGAGTTTTGACACATTTTCCAGTTTGCGTGCCTGTAATACACTTCAATCTTCTCTTCTGACTTATGTAAACCACGTTTGTCAATGACATGTCCACAATATTAGATTTCATTCTTGAAAAACTCACGTTTCTCTCTCTTTGTGTGCAGACCACACTCACGCAGCCGAGGTTTACCGAGGTTCTGGATGTGCTCTTCATCATTTTTGCTAGTCATGATGATATTATCAATGTAACATTGTGCTCCTGGGATATCTTGGAGCACTTGGTCCATTGCTCTGACAAATTGCTGGAGCCATTGTGATGCCAGAAACGAGACGATTATACTGGAACAGTCCCTTGTGAACGTTGATTGGAAGGAACTTCCTGGCTGACTCGTCAATCTCCATTTGCAGAAAGGCTTGTGACAAGTCAGACTTTGAAAACCTCTCTCCACCTGCCAAAGATGCAAAAATGTCTTCCATTCGTGGCAGGGGATACTGCACAGTACACAACACCAGTGATTCCATAGGCATGTCTAACCTTAGTGAGCTGCAGCTTCACCGCCAAAATACCTTTTCCATACAGTATGTCAATTCTAATAGATGTTAAACGTCATAAACCATGGGAACAGGTTCTTCAGCCCAATATGTCTCTGCTAACCATCAAGCACCCATTTATACTCATTTTGTCAGACCTGAGGAGAGCTAAGGTACCGGTGACCCCTGTTTCCATCCAGGGGGTCAGTGTGGACATAGTGGAGGATTACAAGTACCTAGGGATACGAATTGACAATAAACTGGACTGGTCAAAGAACACTGAGGCTGTCTACAAGAAGGGTCAGAGCCGTCTCTATTTCCTGAGGAGACTGAGGTCCTTTAACATCTGCTGGACGATGCTGAGGATGTTCCATGAGTCTGTGGTGGCCAGTGTGATCATGTTTGCTGTTGTGTGCTGGGGCAGCAGGCTGAAGGTAGCAGACACCAACAGAATCAAGAAACTCATTCATAAGGCCAGTGACGTTGTGGGGATGGAACTGGACTCTCTCACGGTGGTGTCTGAAATGAGGATGCTGTCCAAGTTGCATGCCATCTTGGTCAATGTCTCCCATCCACTACATAATGTACTGGGTGGGCACAGGAGTACATTCAGCCAGAGACTCATTCCTCCAAGATGCAGCACAGAGTGTCATAGGAAGTCATTCCTGCCTGTGGCCATCAAACTTTACAACTCCTCCCTTGGAGGGTCAGACACCCTGAGCCGACAGGCTGGTCCTGGACTTATTTCATAATTTACTGGCATAATTTACATATTACTATTTAACTATTTATGGTTCTATTACTATTTATTATTTATGGTGCAACTGTAATGAAAACCAATTTCCCCTGGGATCAATAACGTATGACTATGACTATGACTATTTACACTTTATTCTTTATTCATAAGCAAATAGTCCTCCCACTCCAGATATTCTCTCTTCTTTGCTCCCTTCCATTGAATAGAAGATATAAAAGGCTCAATCCCACTGTTAAAAGGCTCTTCAATGAGCCTTTTGTATGATAAAGATGAACTCTCGACCTCACACTCCGTCTTGCACCTTATTGTCTGCCTACACTGCACTTTCTCTGTAACTGTAACACTCTATCTGCATTCTGTTATTGCTTTTCTCTTTGTGCTGTCACATGCCCCGTGATGGGTTAAAGAACCAGCAGAAAAGGAAAACACTTTGAAGTCCAGTATTGCTAAAACCTAATGGAATTTATTAGTAACTACGCAATACAGTAATATAAATGCAGATAAATCAAACAGGTTAGCAATGATTCTATATAAGTAAGTGTGGAAATATATGAAAACCAAGCTTCTTCAAGTCTAGGGGTAAATAGATAGTCTTACGATGATGAGTAAAGTTCAGTTCAGTCGTGGTATTGAGTTGAGTAGTGATGGAGAGAGAGAGAGAGAGGGAGAAATTTGAGTCTTCAGTCGATCTTCCTGTTGTCCTCCAAAATCCTTTAGAAGTCACCGACTGTGACCACAACAAAGGGGACTGTTCTTCTGTGGTGGAATTGTCAACCCAAGCAAAGGTTGGGCACACAAATAACTCCCTACCGGTCACGCCCTTTTCACACTGCGAGAGCCACTGATCGATCCGCCTGATCGATCCTCCAAACCCCACCTTTTCTGTGGGCACAACAAAACTCATTCAATGTCCAAAACCATGTGTCTCCAGGTGTATCATCTGACCTTCTATTTATCTCCCCGTGCTGAATACCAACTGTCTCTCAAACAGCTCCTCCCTTCTCTTTCTGTAAGAATTTCCAAGCAGGCAGCGTCCTTGTAGAAAGTATAAACATGCTGTGAGCAGTCTTCGCCTCTCTCTCTCTTTTTATCGAGCAGTTTGTGTTGGGCACCTCTCTCTCTCTGTTTTCAAAAGCACGGTTCATAGGGGTAATTCAGGACCCCGTCACAGTACTACCTCAATGTACTGACGCAATGCACAAAATACTGGAAGAACTCAGCAGGTCAGGCAGCATCTATTTCCATTTATTTTTTTAGCAAACAGTCAACCTTCCTCAGGACTGACTGATATCAATGTTCTAATGTTTGGGATAAATGATCAGTATGGATGACTTGCAATACAAAACTCCAGTGTTGTCTAGTTCTTGATTCCCCATCAGTGCAACTTCACCTCCTGTTCTATACATTGGAACCTTTGTCATTTTGCCTCTTTGAAGAGCATCACTTTTCCTTTTGCTCCTGATGATGGAGCATTTCCCATTCTAATCTCTGTCACTGAAAGTGAACATGTACACACAGGAAACAACCCAAAATGTCCGTAAAATAAAAAGAAATATTTTCTGATTTTTGGGAGTGACTGATCAAAGTGAAGGTATATAGGGTATGGTATTGAGAACCTCAAACAGGAACCCTGCATGATTAGATATACAGAGTGGGATTAGATGTAGAGGGTGTGATAAGATGTACAGAGTGCGATTAGATGTACAGGGTGTGATGAAATGTATAGAGTGAGATTATTAGTGCCACGTAACAGAGAGTATAGCAATAGAGTGAGGTGGAGGATAAATGCGTGGCTGAGGGATTGGAGCAGGGGGCAGGGATTCAAATTTCTGGATCATTGGGACCTCTTCTGGGGCAGGTGTGACCGGTACAAAAAGGATGGGTTGCACTTGAATCTGAGAGGGACCAATATCCTGGCAGGGAGGTTTGCTAAGGCTATTAGGGAGAGTTTAAACTAGAATTGCTGGGGGTGGAAACTGAACTGAAGAGACAGAGAGAGGGGTGGTTGGCTCACAAATAAAGAAAGCTTGGAGAGGGAGGATAAGTAGGTGATAGAAAAGGGACATGCTGAGACTGATGGCTTGAGAGGTGTCTATTTTAATGAAAGGGGCATTATGAACAAAGTGTATGAGCTTAGAGCATGGATCAGTACTTGAAGCTATGATATTGTGGCTATTACAGAGACTTAGATGGCTCAGGGACAGGAATGGGTACTCCGAGTGCCAGGCTTTAGATCTTTCAGAAAGTACAGGGTGCGAGGCAAAAGAGGTGGGGGCGTGGCACAGTTGATCAGAGATAGTGTCACGACGGTAGAAAGGGAGGAAGACACGGAGGGATTGTCTATGGAGTCTCTGTGGGTGGAGGTTAGGAACAGGAAGGGGTCAATAATTCTACTAGGTGTTTTTTATAGACCTCCCAAAAGTAACAAGGACATTGAGGAGCAGATAGGGAGACAGATTCTGGAAAGGTGTAATAATAACAAGGTTGTCATGGAGGGAAATTTTAATTTCCCAAATATCGATTGGCACGTTCCTAGAGCAAGGGATTTAGAAGGGGTGGAGTTTGTTAGGAGTGTTCAAGAAGGTTTCTTGACACAATATGTAGATAAGCCTACAAGAGGGGAGGCTGTACTTGATCTAGCATTGGGAAATGAACCTGGTCAGGTGTCAGATCTGTCAGTGGGAGAGCATTTGGGAGATAGTGATCACAACTCTGTCTCCTTTACCATAGCATTGGAGAGGGATAGGAATAGACAAATTAGGGAAGCGTTTAATTGGAGTAAGGGGAAATCTGAGGCTATCAGGCAGGAACTTGGAAGCATAAAATTGGAAGCAGATGTTCTCAGTGAAATGTACGGAAGAAATGTGGCAAATGTTCAGGGGATATTTGCGTAGAGTTCTGCATAGCTACGTTCCAATGAGATAGAGAAAGGATGGTAGGGTACAGGATCCGTGGTGTACAAAGGTTGCTATAAATCTAGTCAAGAAGAGCTTATGAAAGGTTCAAAAAGCTAGGTAATATTAGAGAGTTAGAAGATTATTAGGTTAGTAGGAAGGAGCTCAAGAAAGAAATTAGGAGAGCTGGAGGGGGCCATGAGAAGACCTTGGCAGACAGGATTAAGGAAAACCCCAAGGCATTCTACAAGTATGTTAAGAGCAAGAGGCTAAGATGTGACAGAATAGGACCCATCAATTGTGGCAGTGGAAAACTGTGTATGGAACCAGAGGAGACAGCAGAGGTACTTAATGAGTACTTTGCTTCAGTATTCACTACGGAAAAGGATCTTGGCGATTGTAGCGATGACTTACAGCAGACTGAAAAGCTTGAGTATGTAGATATTAAGAAAGAGGATATGAAGGAAATTTTGGAAAGCATCAAGTTGGATAAGTCACCAGGACCAGATGAGGCTACTGTGGAAGGCGAGGGAGGAGATTGCTGAGCATCTGACGCTGATCTTTGCATCATCAATGGGGACAGGAGAGGTTCTGGAGGATTGGAGGGTTGCGGAAGTTGTTCCATTATTCAAGAAAGGGAGTAGAGATAACCCAGGAAATTATAGACCAGTGAGTCTTACTTCAGTGGTTGGTAAGTTGAAGGAGAAGATCCTGAGAGGCAGGATTTATGAACATCTGGAGAGGCATAATATGATTAGGAATAGTTAGCATGGCTTTGTGAAAGCCAGGTTGTGCCTTACGAGCCTGATTGAATTTTTTGAGGATGTGACTAAACATATTGATGATAGTAGAGCAGTAGATGTAGTGTACATGGATTTCAGTAAGGCATTTGACAAGGTACCCCATGCAAGATTTATTGAGAAAGCAAGGAGGCATGGGATCAAGGGGAAATTGCTTTGTGGATCCAGAACTGACTTGCCCACAGAAGGCAAAGAGTGGTTGTAGATGGGTCATATTCTGCACGGAAGTCAGTGACAAGTGGTGTGCCTCAGGGATCTGTTCTGGGACCCTTATTCTTCGTGATTTTTATAAATGACCTGGATGAAGAAGTGGAGGGATGGGTTAGTAAATTTGCTGATGACACAAAGGTTGGGGGTGTTGTAGATAGTGTGGAGGGCTGTCAGAGGTTACAGCGGGACATTGATAGAATGCAAAACTGGGTTGAGAAGTGGCAGATGGAGTTCAACCCAGATAAGTGTGAGGTAGTTCATTTTGGTAGGTCTAATATGATGGCAGAATATAGCACTCTGCATAGACTCTTAGCAGTGTGGAGATTCAGAGGGATTTTGAGGTCCGAGTCCATAGGAAAAAGGAAAAGAAAGGTGTTCAGAGCTGTCAGAACCATTTCCTCCATTCTCAGAGTTAGCTCCTACAATCACCACAGAGGAGGCCCCAGAACCTGAGATTGTTTCACAGCCACAAGTCTCTCCTGCCAAGCAGGGAGGAGTGTTGTGTATTCAATACTTTAGTAATATTTGAGTAATATTGTAAATATATTGTTTGATTAAGCATTTTTTGTTGTTTATATAATGCTTTGCAGGTTATCTATAAAAGTACATAAATGGCTTGTGTCATCACACTGCCACGCGATATACGCGTGCCTTGCTTAAAGTAAAAACAAAGTTAGACTCAAATTTCGCACTCCTGTCTTTTCCTTACAATTAGTTTAATGTTTTGGAGTTTCAAAACACAATATTGTCCATAATCCACCATTCTCTACATATTCACATACCTATCTAAGAGCTTGTTAAACATCTCTATCATATCTGCCTCCACCTCCTTCCCAGGCACCCACCACTCTCTGTGTCAAAAACTTGCCCTGCACATCTGCTTTGCAACCTCCCCTTTCCACCTTGAATACGTGCCCTCTAATAATAGACATCTCAAGCCAGGGGAAAAAGATACCGGCTGTTTACTCTATATATGACTTTCAATATCGTATAATCTTCCATCAGCAACCAGCACTCCAGAGAACAGAACACAAGTTTTCCAATTTCTCTTTATAGCACATCCTCTAATCTAGACAGCATCCTAGTAAGCTTCATCTGCACCCTCTCCAAAGCCTTCACATCCTATAATTCAATGACCAGAAATGAACAGAATTCCAGATGCAGTCTAACCAGCGTTTTATAAAGCTACAACATAACTGCCTGACTTACAGTAAAGGCAAGTATGCCATATGCATTCTTTACCAACTTCATTGGAGCCAATCCACAGGAAAACAAATTGAACTTAATTACATTTAAAGCCTCTGTAATCTTTACAGCTATTCCATTCAATTAAGTTGATACTTGCACAGATTTTATAGGGAAACTTTATAAGTGTTCGGCAAATTGCTACCATGAGCTGACCACTTTTTAAATCAATTCTTCTTTGAGTTTGATTTAAGGCACAAAATGATGGTTCTGCAACTGTACGGAGACCCAGAGCCTGGCTTCTGTTATTTATATCTAAAGAATCTCTGGTCTTTCAGCCTTTATATCATCATCACTGTGCATTTATTATGCATTCAGACTGAAAGACAACAGATGTTTATTAATAATGCAACAGCCAGTCAATATTTAACATGCTGGTAGCCGCTGAGGTGACTTGCTATTTTCAAAGGAGGCATCAGCTCAGCAGCTTGAACATGACTGGCCTGGTGCAACCGCGAATAAGCAGCAGAGCCAACTTGCCATAGTTCCATCTGAGCTGTCCACCAGCTCGTCAAATGCTCCAGAGTCCAGCACTCAAAACTATGAGTGGACTTGACAAGACAGATGAGAAAGACTCCATTTCTTCTAATAGGAGAATCAATTACAAAGGAATGTGGCCTTAAAATGAGCCTCACTCCACTCAGGATCAAGGATAAGCAACAGTTCTATACACATGGGGCAGGGGCAGGGCACAGCACAATCTCCAGACTGCGGGACTCCAATACTGATTGAGCTAAGCATTTGGAAGATCCCAGTCTTGGTATTCATCACACAGGGACCATCCTCCAGCTTCTGACTCCATCTCTCTTTCTTGTATTGCATGGAATTTTCTCTCTCATTTTGTTTTTCATATCTGCTTGGCATCATCTTTACCCTCTCTTCACTGTCTTGTATAATTTATGTATATTTTATGTATAATTTATAGTCTGTGTGCTGTCTCAATTTATATGCCTGTGATATTGCTGCAGGCGAGTTTATCATTCTAACTGTACCTTGCACATGACAATGAACTCAACTTGTAACCGGGCCTACTTGCCCACAACCTATGACCCCAAAATGAGCTTCCCACAATATACAGTACTCTTTATCAACAAATATCAGGCCCGCCTACTCAAGTCCCACTTTGAAACATCTACTCACCCCTCATCTCTGACCTCACTGACCACCACTGACTATCAAATAAGCTAGGATGATAAAATCTTTCCTCTGTAATGTCTGCATTTCTCCCATTCCAGCTCACCCGAGTTAAATTGCTCCATACTTACTGTGATCAAAACCGTAGGTCCTGAGTTTCTCACTTTAAGGCATTCCTTAAAACTTACTTCCTATCGAACTTTTAGCCTCAGTCCTTCCTATGTGAACAGTTTGGATGACGAAATTGATGGCTTTGTGGCCAAGTTTGCTAACAATATGAAGACAGTGGAGTGGCAGGTAGTGTTGAGGAAACAGAAAGGACTTGGACAGATTAGGAGAATAAGCAAAGAAATGGCAGCTGGAGACAGTTTCAGATGTATATGATCTTACACTTTGGTAGAAGAATTAAAACCATAGACTATTTTCTAAACAGGGAGCAAATTCAAAGATCTGAGGTGCAAAGGAATTTGGGAATCCTAGTGCAGAATTCCCTAAAGATTAATTTGCAGGTTGAATCAGTGGTGAAGAAGGTGAATACAATGTTAGCATTCATTTTGAGAGGACTAGAATATAAAAGCAAAGATGTAATGCTGCGGCTGTATAAGGCAGTGGTGTATTGGAGTATTGTGAGAAGTTTCGGGCCCCTTATTTATGGAAGGATGTGCTGACATTGGAGAGGGTTCAGAGGAGCTTCGTAAGAATGATTCCGGGAATGAAAGGAATTCATTTGAGCAGCCACTGAAGGCTCTGGGCCTGTACTTGCTGGGATTTAGAAGAATGAGGGGGGAGAACCTCAAAGTTTCAAAGTAAAATTTATTACCAGAGTATATACATATCACCACATACAACCCTGAGATTCTTTTTCCTGCAGACATACTTAGCAAATCTATAGAAAAGTAAATGTAAACAGGATCAAGTGACCTGGTGTCCACAGCTGCCTGTGGCAACAAATTCCGCAGATTCACCACCCTTTGGCTAATGAAATTCTTTCTCATCTCTGTTCTAAATGGATGTTCCTCTAGTTTGAGTCTGTGCCCTCTGGTCCTAGACTCACCCACTAAAGGAAACATCCTATCCACATCCACTCTATCTAGGCTTTTCAATATTCAATAGGTTTAAATGACCTCAATGTTGTCTTTGACCACCAGAACAGGAAGGAGCCGTCGCACACCCCCATGTGTCCCAATGATCCTTTGGTCTCAGTGCCTGAAGATGACGTGTGGGCTGCCTCCAAGAGAGTGAATCCAAGGAAACACCCAGTCTGGACAGGGTACCTGGCCGAGTACTGGAGACCTGTGCTGACCAACTGGCTGATGTGTTCATGGATCTCTTCAACCTCTTGTTCTGGCAGTGTGTGTGTGGTACCCACCTGCTTCAAGCAGGTTTCAATCATACCAGTGTCCACGAACAGCATGGTAATCTGTCTAAATTACTGTCACCCACTGGCACTTAGATCCACAATGATGAAGTGCTTTGAGAAGCTGGTGTTGAAGCACTGCAGTTCCTGTCTGAGCGGCGACTTGAATCTGCTCCAATTTGCCTACTGGAGAAACAGGCCTACAGCAGATACCATTTCATCGGCTCTTCACACAACTCTGAAATATTGGTGCTTTGGAGGCTCCATACTAGGCTGTGATACGAGCAATCGGAAATGATACCTCTGCAGAAATTTGCAAGCGTCTTTGGTGACACATCAGATCTTCCCCAACTCTGAATTAACTATAGCTGCTGTGTGCCTAC
The DNA here is from genome assembly GCF_963921235.1 of Mobula hypostoma. Lineage (NCBI taxonomy): Eukaryota > Metazoa > Chordata > Chondrichthyes > Myliobatiformes > Myliobatidae > Mobula > Mobula hypostoma. The sequence goes on along the minus strand of NC_086118.1, from coordinate 5,850,593 downwards.
ATTTCTATAGCATCTTTTAAGTCCTTAGGATGCCACAAGAACAAAAGAAAAATACGACAGGATCTGGAGTAGACCACTCAGCTATTCAATATGATTGTGGCTGATCTGCCTAAGGCCTCAGCTCCTCTTCAATGTCAATTCCCCAGAGCACTAGAAATCTTTGAATTTTCAAAAATGTATCTATTTCAATGGTTCGGTGGTTCCACTTAATATCAGAGAATGTATAGAGTATAAACCTGAAATTCTTACTCTCCGCACACATCCATGAAACAAAAGAGCACCCCAAAGAATGAATGACAGTAAAATATTAGAAACCCAAAGCCCCTTCTCCCCCTTCCACGCACAAGCAGCAGCAAAGCATTAACCCTCCCCCTCCCCACTCCTCTTCCTCCATTTATTTCAGCACCCACCACCCACCAAGCAAGCAATAGCAAAGCCCACAAAGAGAGGCCATGATCTACAGTCCAACAAGAACTAACTGCTTACCCAAATATTTAACATGTCACAGGCTCTCTCTCGCTCTCTTCCTAACAGGGGACAGACAGGTGTCACCCCTTTTCCACAGCGAGAGGGGAGAGCAACAAAACAGTCTCCCATGTCACTTTTATTCTGAGCTCTCCAACTCGAGAATCAGCAGCAAACTTTCCCCCACCATCACCCTCTGGCGACATCTTAGCTCTGCCCTCTGCACATTATTCAATTGTTCTTCAAATATCATCATGATCCTTCTCCACAAGCTTCCAGAGATTCACCGTCCTCTATGAGAAGAAACCTCTACACACCTCATACACATGCTTCAGGTGTGGAAATTCAAGGAGCGGTGTCTCAGAAAGGCAGCGTCCATTATTAAGGACTCCCAGCACCCAGGGCATGCCCTTTTCTCACTGTTACCATCAGGTAGGAGGTACAGAAGCCTGAAGGCACACACTCAGCGATTCAGGTATAGCTTCTTTCCCTCTGTCATCTGATTCCTAAATAGACACTGAACCCATGAACACTACCTCACTTTTTTTTAATATCTATTATTTCTGTTTTTGCACGATTTTTAATCTATTTGATATATGTATACTGTAATTGATTTATTTATTCATTTATTTTTACTATTTTTTCTCCGCTATATTATGTATTGCATTGAACTGCTGCTGCTAAGTTAACACATTTCACAACACAGGCCAGTGATAATAAACCTGATTCTGATTCTGATCTTGAGAAATACACACAAAATGCTGGAGGAATTCAGCAAGTCAGGAAGGGAATAAACAATGTATGCTTTGGACCAAGACCTTTCATCATGACTTATGATGAAAGGTCCTGAATGAGGGTCTCAATCTGAAATGTCATCTGTTCATTTCCCCTTCATAGATGCTGCCTGACTTACTGAGATCCCCCAGCATTTGGCATGTGCTTCTGCATTCCTCAGTTTTAACTGACCACTTACTTCTCTGGTAACGTTGCCCTAAAGCTACATCCTGGTGTCATTTGGTCTCGGGGAGAGCCTTTTGTATCCACAGTCAGACGAGTCATTCCATTTGGTCGCAATTGGCAAAGATCCCTTCTGGGGCTGACAATTGGACACTTGTAGATCCATTTGTTCTTCCCAAGGCAACTGCCCAGCTTTTGTTGCAGCACTTGTTCAAATTTCATAAAGGAGCTCGAACAGAAATGGGAAAAAACTGCATATGCTGGAAATCTGAAATAAAGTCTGAAAATCATAACCATGAGCGATTCTGCAGATGCTGGAAATCCAAAGCAACACACAGAAAATGCTGGAGGAACTCAGCATTTCTGGAAATGAACAACCAATCAATGTTTTGGGCCGAGACCATTCTTCAGGACTGGAAAGGAAGGGGGAAGACGCCAGAACAAAGTGGAGGGATGAGTAGAAGGAGGCTAGCTGGAAGGTGACAGGTGAAGACAGGTGGATGGGAAAGGTAAAGGGCTGGAGAGGAAGGAATCTGATAGGAGAGGAGAGTGGATCATCAGAACTAGGGAAGGAGGAGGGATCCAGAGGGAAGCGATAAGCAGGTGAGAAGAGGTAAAAGGCCAGACTGGGGAATAGAGAAAGAGGGGAGGGGGAGGATTTTTTTTACCAGAAGGGGAAATCAATATTCATGCCTGAGGGTAGCCTCATCCAGGCAAAAGAGGAGGGTGTGGATCAACATGATGGAATGCAAATGGGAATCGGATTTAAAGTGTTTGGCCACCGGGAAGAGCTGCTTTTGATGAATGAAGCAGAGGTGTCACAGTTTATAAAGAGTCTCACCAATGTAGAGGAGACCACATCAGGAGCATTGGATACTATTGACGCCCCAGCAGATTTGCATGTCAAGCAAAGACTCGAAAAACTCAGCATGTCAGGTGGCATAAAAAAACACAGAAAAACCTACAATACAGGCCCTTCAGCCCACAAAGCTGTGCCGAACATGTACTTATTTTAGAAATTACCTATGATTACCCATAGCCCCCTGTTTTTCTAAGCTCCGTGTACCTATCCAGGAGTCTCATAAAAGACCCTATTGAGTTCGCCCTCACCACCATCACAGGTAGCCCATTCCACACACTCACCACTCTCTGCGTAAATAACTTGCACCTGACATATCATCTGTACCTACTTCCAAGCACATTAAAACTGTGCCCTCTCATGTTAGCCATTTCAGCCCTGGAAAAAAGCCTCTGACTATCCACACGATCAATACCTCTCATCATCTTATACACCTTTATCAGGTCATCCCTCATCCTCCATCACTCCAAGGAGAAAAGGCCAAGTACACTCAACCTATTCTCGTAAGGCATGCTCCCCAATCCAGGCAACATCCTTGTAAATCTCCTCTGCACCCTTTCCCTATGACTTCCACATCCTTCCTGTAGTGAGGTGACCAGAACTGAGTACAGTACTCCTAAAAAGCTGAAACATTATCTCTCAGCTCTTAAACTCAATCCCATGGTTGATGAAGGCCAATGCACCATATGCCTGCTTAACCACACAGTCAACCTGCGTAGCAGCTTTGAGTGTCCTATGGACTCGTACCCCAAGATCCCTCTGATCCTCCACACTGCCAAGAGTTTTACCATTATTGCTATATTCTGCGATCATATTTGACCTACTAAAATGAACCACCTCTCACTTATCTGGGTTGAACTCCATCTGTCACTTCTCAGCCTAGTTTTGCATCCTATCGATGTCCCGCTGTAACCTCTGACAGCCCTCCACACTATCCACAATACACCAACATTTGTGTTATTGGCAAATTCACTAACCCATCCCTCCACTTCCTCATCCAGGTCATTTATAAACATCACGAAGAGAAGGGGGTCCCAGAACAGATCCCTGAGGAACACTACTGGTCACTGACCTCCTTGTAGAATATGACCTGTCTACAACCACTCTTTAGCTTCTGTGGGAAAGCCAATTTTGGATCCACAAAGCAGAGTTCCCTCGGATCCCATGCCTCCTTATTGTCTCAATAAGCCTTGCATGGGGTACCTTATCAAATGCCTTGCTGAAATCCATATACACTACATCTGCTGCTGTACCTTCATCAATGTGGTTAGTCACATCCTCAAAAAATTCAATCAGGCTTGTAAGGTACGACCTGCCTTTGACAAATCTATGCTGACTATTCCTAATCATATTATGCCTCTCGAAATGTTCATAAATCCTGCCCCTCAGGATCTTTTCCATCAACTTACCAACCACTGAAGTAAGACTCACTGGTCTATAATTTCCTGGGCTATCTCTACTCCCTTTCTTGAATAAGGGAACAACATCTGCAACCCTCCAATCCTCTGCAACCTCTCCTGTCCCCATTGATGATGCAAAAATCATTGCTAGAGGATCAGCAATCTCTTCCCTTGCCTCCCACAGTAGCCTGGGGTATATCTCATCTGATCACGGTGACTTATTCAATTTGATGCTTTCCAAAAGCTCCATCACATCCTCTTTCTTAATGTCTATGTGCTCAAGCTCTTCAGTCCGTTGTAAGTCATCCCTACAATTGCCAAGTTCCTTTTCCGTAGTGAATACTGAATCATTAAGTATCCTTGCTATTTCCTTCGGTTCCATACATACTTTTCTACTGTCACACTTGATTGCTCCTATTCTCTCACGTCTTATCCTTTTGCTCTTCACATACTTGTAGAATGCTTTGGGGTTTTCATTAACCCTGCTCGCCAAGGCCTTCTTATGGCTCCTTCTGGCTCACCTAATTTCATTCATAAGAACCTTCCTGCTAGCCTTATAATTTTCTAGATCTCTATCATTACCTAGTTTTTTGAACCTTTCATAAGCTTTTCTTTTTTTCTTGACTCAGTTTTCAACAGCCTTTGTACACCATGGTTCCTGTACCCTCTCATCCTTCCCCTGTTTCATTGGAACGTACCTATGCAGAACATCCCGCAAATATCCCCTGAACATTTGCCACATTTCTGCCAAATATTTCCCTGAGAACATCTGTTCCCAATTTATACTTCTAAGTTCCTGCCTGATAGCTTCATATTTCCCCTTACTCGAAATAAATGCTTTCTTAACTTGTCTGTTCCTTTCCCTCTCCAATGCTATGGCAAAGGAGATAGAATTATGATCACTATTTCCAAAATGCTCTTGCACTGAAAGATCTGACACTTAACCAGATTCATTTCCTAATACCAGATCAAGTACAGCCTCTCCTCCTATAGGCTTACTACATATTGTGTCAGGAAACCTTTCTGAACACACCTAACAAACTCCACCCCATCTAAACCCCTTGCTCTAGGAAGATGCCAATCAATATTTGGGAAATTAAAATCTGCCACCATGGCAACCCTGTTATTATTACACATTTCCAGAATCTGTCTCCCTATCTGCTCCTTGATGTCCCTGTTACTATTGGGCGGTCTATAGAAAACACCCAGTAGAGTTATTGACCCATTCCTGTTCCTAACTTCACCCACAGAGACTCAGTAGACAATCCCTCCATGACTTCCTCTTTTTCTGCAACCGTGACACTATCTCTGATCAACAGTGCCAACCCCCATCTCTTTTGGCTCCCTCCTTCCCTGTCCTTTCTGAAACATTTAAATCCTGGCACTCTAAGTAACCATTCCTGCCCTTGAGCCATCCAAGTCTGTGAAATGGCCATAACATCATAGCTCCAAGTATGATGCTTCTTGCATTAAAATAGACACCTCCCAAACCATCAGTCTGAGCACATTCCTTCTCCTTCACCTGCCTATTCTCCCTCTCACACTGCCTATGCTTTCTCTGTTTGTGAGCCAACCACCCCTTCCTCAGTCTCTTCAGTTCAGTTCCCACCCCCCCAGCAATTGTAGTTTAAACTCTCCCCAATTGCCTTAGCAAACCTCCCTGCCAGGATACGTATTGTTCCCCCTCAGATTCACGTACAACCAGTCCTTTTTGTACAGCTCACGCCTGCCCTAAAAGAGGTCCCAATTATCCAGAAATCTGAATCCCTGCCCCTACTCCAATCCCTCAGCCACGCATTTATCCTCCACCTCACTCTATTCCTATACTCACTGTCGTGTGGCACAGGCAATAATCCCGAGATGACTACCTTTGAGGTCTTGCTTCTCAACTTCCTTCCTAACTGCCTGTAGACTGTTTTCAGGATCTCCTCCCTTTTCCTACCTATGTTGATGGTACCAATATGTACCACGATCTCTGGCTGTTCACCTTCCCACTTCAGGATATCGTGGACATGATCAGAAACATCCCGGACCCTGGCACCTGGGAGGCAAACTATCATCCACATTTCTTTCCTGCATCCACAGAATCGCCTGTCTGACCCCCTAACTGTAGAGTCCCCTATCACTGCTGCCATCCTCTTCCCTTCCCTACCCTTCTGATCCACAGGGCCAGACTCTGTGCTGGAGACACAGCCACTGTTGCTTCCCCCGGTTAGGTTGTCCCTCCCACCAGTTCTCAAACAGGAGTACTTATTGTTAAGGGGGACAGCCACAGGGGTACTCTCTAGTATCTGCCTCTTACCCTTCCCTCTCCTGACTGTGACCCACTTATCTGTCTCCCGAGGTCCCGGTGTGACTACCTGCCTATAGCTCCTCTCTATCACCTCCTCACTCTCCTGACCAGTCGAAGGTCATCGAGCTGCATCTCCAGTTCCCTAACACGGTCCCTAAGGAGCTGCAGCTCAAAGCATCTGGCGCAGATGTAGCCGTCTGGGAGGCTGGGATTCTCCTGGAAATCCCATGTCCGACTCCCAGTACAGACCACCTATTTCTCACAAGTAGCTTACCTCTCCTTGACCCACTATCGCTGAAGCCCCGTTAAGCCAAAGCCCTCCTTCTCTGTCTCACTCTACTCCGTCACCCGCTCCTCCGACATCTGTGGAGAGGGCAGCAGAGCCCCCTCCACTGATGTCATTGTTGAGGACACAGACCCAGGACTCCTCTTTATACACCATTTGGACAAGAACAGAGAATGCAGTAACAGTTAGCAGGTCAGGAGAGAGAAACAGTTAGCACTTTTAAGCTACTGCTCAGTGCGTTTGATCACAGACTCTAATTTAAACAAATGAGTTTAAATTTACCAGCTGCACTGGTGGGATTTTAATTTATTTTATCCAGTCCTCCAGATCACTGCATTAACCCAAGCACAACAACTGTCCATAATAAGTACTGAGAAGTCTACACTGTAAGAAGCATATTCATTTTTAAATAGAAATAAGCACCCCCAGAAAGAGATTTACAGTGCGTGGTGGTGGGAAAGAGGGTGCAAACAGACAGATGGTGCACCTCCCTGTTTGCCTAGAGGTGTTGCAATGGAACAGAGAGGGGAGTCGGTGGTAATGGAGAGCGTTGCAGAGGAAGGGGGTGATATTTGAAGGCAAAGGTGGGGAGTTACGAAACACAAGGGAACACAGATTCTGGAACCTAGAACTGCAGCAATCTGCTGGTGGAACTCAATGGGTTGAACAGCATGTGGGTGGCAGAAGCCTCTCAGCCCGCTGGGTTTCTCCTGCAGCTTATTCGTGGTGTTGTGTCACTGAAGCCATTGCTAGATCTATCAAACAAAGCTGACGTAATAATGAATTGGCTTTCAGTATCTTCTCAATAGGAATGGCCAATGTGCCCCTGTTTAATGGTAGAAATAATTGGAGAGACAAGAAATGAGGGAGACTGTGGACTGAAGCTGAGATTAAGAACCTTATTGTTTTCTTGAATGGAAGGCAAGGGGTTTAGGAAATGGAACTGACACAGTGCATGGCCCTTATGACTCTGCTGGGGGGGAGTTCAATCAATATTTAAAGTTCAAATAATTTTACTATCAAAGTGAGTATCTGTTAGCATGCACTACTCTGAGATTCATTTTTGTACAGGCAATTACAGGAAAAAAGAAATACAATAGAATTTTATGAAAAACTATACATAAACATTCAAAGCAACACACATAAATTGCTGGAGGAACTCCGCATCTAAGGAAATGAATCAACAGTTGCCTGATTTGTTGACTGCTTATTCATTTTGTTGGGTGCTGCCTGACCTGCTGAGATCCTCCAGCAATTTGTGTGTGTTGCTTTAGATTTCCAGCATCTGCAGGATTTCTTGTGTTTATAAATATTCAAAGACTGGTAAAAGAATACAAATTATACAAATAAAAATAATACTGAGAACATAAGCTGTAAAGAGTCATTGAAAGTAAGTCTGTGGATCGTAGAATCAGTTCAGAGTTGTGGTGAATGAAGTTATCCACGCCAGTTCAGGAGCCTGTTGACTGTAGGATAGTAACCATTCCTGAACCTGGGGGTGTGGAACCTCAGGATTCTGCGCCCCTTGCCCGATGGTAGTAGTGAGAAGAGGGTATGGCCTGGGTGGTAGGGGTCTTAGATGATAGATGTTGCTTTTTTGTGGTGGTGCTCCACGTAAATGTATTCCACAAAGTGTGGGAATGGTGAGCAGAGTTGAAATAGCATCTTTCCCTGATCTAATTCCACCAATCACCTACCAGTCTTTTGCTTTTTTACTATGGAGAGAAATGGACAGTCAACGTTTTGGGTTGAAAGCATTCACCTGGACTGGAAAGAAAGAAGGATGATAGCCAGTACCAAAAGTGGGGGGAAGGGGTGCAACAAGAGCTGGTGGGTGATAGGTATTCAGTATTCAGATGAGGGGGCTCACAGGCAGGTGAGGGAAGGGACAGTGGGAATGATGAAAGAGGCTGGGAGGTGATAGGTAGATGCAACAGAAGGCCGAAGGTGGAATCTGATAGGAGAGGGAGGTGGAGCATGGATTAATGGGATGGAGGTGGGGAGAGGAACAGGTGGGAGGTGTGGGTGATGGGCAGTTGGAGGGGTTGGGAGAGGGGAAAGAGAAGGGGTGATGGGCAGTGAGGATCAGGAAAAAACAGAGGGAAAGGTTACTGGAAATCAGAGAAATCAATGTTCATGCCATCAGTTTGGAGACAACTGTCAGAATAGGAGTTGTTCCTCTAATCTGTGACAAGCCTCAACTCAGCAGAGGAGGAGGCTGTGGATAGATACGTCAGAATGGGAATGAGAAGTAGAATTAAAATGGTCTTTCACAGTTCTTGCAGATTATCTAGGAAAAATAGAGGGCTATGGGTAACCCTAAGTAATTTCTAAGGCAAGTACATGTTCGGCAGAGCATTATGGGTCAAATGGTCTGTATTGTGCTGTAGGTTTTCTATGTTCTATGTTCTATTGTGATGTTCTATTGTCATGTGAAAGCCATCACTCTGCAGACATGTGATCAAACCTCAGTCATGAATCCTTGTTGGAAGACTTGACTGAGAGACCCAGGTGGAGCTGAGGGAGCGCTACTGAGTCAGAAACATCAGTTTGAAAATCAAACTCAGGACTTCAGCTGCCTTCTCAAGTAGTGCCACACACACAGTGTTTTGTGAAGAAGGCATCTGAGCTCTGCTTCAGTCAGCTTGGTGCTGATTCCAACAAAACGCCTACAATAGATGCTGCCAGCAGGCACATTCCAGGCTGCAAGGCTTTGTACGAGGGATGCACTAAAGCTTGTTTCTGCCAATGCAAAGGCTCTGTGGGGAAGAACCACAGTCTAGGGTCCTGCACACTGAGGGGCACGTTTTTGTCTAAGTCTCTCAAACATCTTGTGGTGTAAAGACAAGACATGAGAGGTGACACGAGACGTGTACAGTGTTGAACAGAATGCATTAGTTTAGAACATAAAACAGTACAACACAGTGGCCCCTCAGCCCATCGACTTTTAATTCACTTCATCAATCCACCTTTTCCCTCCTACAAAACCCCATTACCCTCCATTTGCTTTCATCAATGTGCCGATCTAAAAGTCTCTTAAATGTCCTTAATGTGTCAGCCTCTACCACCATTCTCCATAAAATTCCCACTCTGTAAAAATTTAGCCATAGCTGCTTTGGGAAAATGGTGCTGGCAGTCCACTCCATCTACGTATCTTATAATCTTGTACACCTCTATCAAGTGACATCTCATCCTCCTCCATTCCAAAAAGAAAAGCCCTAGTTTGCTCATCCTTTCCTCATAAGACATACTCTAATCCAGACAACATCCTGCTAAATCTCCTCTGCACACTCACTAAAGCTTCCACGTTCTTCCAAAAATGAGGAGACCAGAACTGAACACAATACTTCAAGTTGTATCTGTCTAGAGTTTTGTAGAGCTGCAACAGTACCTCACAGCTCTTCAACTCAATCCCCAGATTAACTGAAGCCAACACACTTTACAGCTTTTAACCACCCTATCAACTTTTGCAGCAACTTTGGGGTATATACGGTATTGGCATGGACCCTAAGATTCCTCTGTTCCTCCACACTTCTAAGAATCCTGCCATTAACCCTTTATTCTGCCTTCAAGATCAACCTTCCAAAGTGAATAACTTCACACTTCTCTGGACTGGACTCCACTTCTCAACCCAGATCTGGATCCTGTCTATAACTTGATGGCAGATTGAATGTAACTGATTTATTTCCCACACATACTTTTAATGAAAAAAAAGTTTATCTTTCAAACTAACAAAAAGCATTGGTGTCCATGGTGGTCTGTAGTGTGCATGCTCTATTTCACAAATCGTATCAGTGAGTGCAACTTAAAAGTCTGTATTGTCTGTAAAATGTTTTGTCTCAGTGCAAGAATGTGAAAGATGCTACCTAAATGCAGTTCTCTCTTTACTGTTTATTCAGACGATACCTGCATAGGAATGAGCACAGACCACCATGTGACTAGAAATAAACTGCCAGATGTTCCAGCTGCCAGGGCCCATCACATCATGAACGAATATGAAAGTTACTGAGTGCTTTGATCTGATGAAAGCCGACAGAAGCTAAAACAAAAACCAATGCTTCGAGCAATGCAACAACTCCCTGGAGTGGAGGAGCTTTGCTGAAAGACAGTAAAGGAGACAGAGGGAGAAGTCTCATCAGGTACTGGCAGCCTGATCAGTTCCCCAGCTGACAGAGCAGACTCACAGGGTTGCTGCTCAGTTATGTGCAGACAAGAGGTGGAAAGTGGAGTGCAGATTAATCTGACTGTGCCTCATTCCTGCTCTGTAGATGCAACTGGAAATTTGACACAGCTGCCAGCTAGGAGGAAGAAAAATTCTCCAGCTTTTCTTTCCACCTTCTTGGAATAAACAGAAGCAGGAGGCAGCCACTTAACCCTATAAGCCAGTTTGACAATCAGAGGCCATCTCCCTCATGTTAATTTCCCACCGAGTCCCCATATCAGAATCAGGTTTAATATCACTGGTATATGTCATGAAATTTGTTGTCTTTGCCACAGCAATACATTGCAATACATAATAATAGGAAAAAATGTGAATTACAGTAAGTACGTATGTTAACTAGTTAAATTAAATAAGTAATGCAAAAACAAAAGTAGTGCATGGGTTCAATGTCCATTCAGAAATCTGATGGCAGAGGGCAAGAAGCTGTTCCTGAATCATTGTGTATGTGTCTTCAGGCTCCTGTATCTCCTCCCCAATGGCAGAAATGAGAAGGGGGCATGTCCTGGGTGATGGGGGTTCTTAATGATGGATGCTGCCTTTTTGAGGCATCACTCCTTGAAAATGTCCTGAATACTTCAGAGGCTAATGCCCATGATGGAGCTGACTAAGCTTACAACTCTTTGCAGCTTGTGGAATAGCCTTCCATACCAGACGGTGATGCAGCCTGCCAGAATGTTCTCCACAGAATTTCTGTAGAAAGTTTCGAGTTCCTTGCTGAGAAACCAATTCTCCTCAAACTCCTAATGAAATATAGCTGTTGTCGTGCCTTCTCTGTAACCGGATTGATATGTTTAGTTCAGGTTAGATCCTCAGAGATCTTCACACCCAGGAACTTGGAATTGCTCACTCTTTCCACTTCTGATGCTTCTATGAAGACCTCCCCGTGTTCCCTCATCTTAGACTTTGATTTCCCTATCACTGCCAACCTTGAGAACACTGGGTGACCGGGAATTCACCTGTCTATGAGCAAGGGAGTTCCAAAATCCAACGGGTTTTAGGGTACTGGAGAAACTCAGCAGCTCAGGCTACATTAGTGGAGGAATTGCACAGCTAAGTTTTAATTCTTTTGCCACTTTAATTCACCATCCCATTCCCACTGTAATCACCCTTTCTGCTTCATTCATTGCTCTAATCAGGCTGCATGGAAGCTTGAGGAACAGCACCTCTCCTGAACCAGCCTGTTGTAACCTTTGGGACTCAACACTGAATTGGAAATTTTCAGGTAACTTGCTTTTTCAGAGGTGGAAGGAAGTAGATAGTCAACAGAATCAAAATCAGAATCAGGTTTATTATCTCTGACTCATATAATGAGAATTGTGTTGTTTTGCACCAGCAGTACTTACTATAAATCACAAAAATAAATAAACATTGCAATAAAAATGGGGAAGAAAAAGGATATTCAGATAGAGCACCACAAATCTGGAATGATTGGTACCTGTGCAGTGATTTTGCCAAATCACAAGTAGTTGGAGTAGGATTAAATAAATAAATATCTCTAACCACTTGATGATCTCCTCATCTTCGATCATAACAAAAAAAGAAATGACAAATGAAAAGCAAATGAAATTTACTGAGGTACAGTACAGGCAAAATACCTTACCAGGTATCTGTATTTACTAACATCAGAGGTTGGTTATTGCCACCGCCAAAGTGAAGAGTTGGATTGAAATGCTGTAATCACACTCATAATCCAGTCGTAATTCCTTTTGAAATAATTTTGCTTGTTCCTTCGCCATCTCCTCTGGCAGTTCTACACCTTCACTAACGCGGAGTTGAAACCACGTTTGGTTCATGGATTCATGGATCATTCACAAATCTAATGGCAAAGGGGAAGAAAATATCCCTGACTCGTCAAATGTGGGTCATTGGCCTCTGTAATTTGCCCAAGCCTGAATGAGAGTGGCAGAATGGGAGTGTAGAGAGAATAAATTATGTATGGTGTAGGCTCGGTGTGAATGTGTCAGTACTGATGGTCAGAATGAACTCAGATGGGCTGAAGGGCCTGGTTCCCTGCCATATGATTCTATGACTCCTGATACTGCAGCACTGGATATTCAAACAAGGAGAAAGTATCTGAGACAGATAGAAAGCATTCTGTCCGGATGCATGACAGCCTGGTATGACAGCCGGTCTGCATGTGACCACAAGAAACTGCAGAGAGTTGTGGACAGACAGCACATCACAGAAACCAGCTTCCTTTCCATTGTCTACTCCTCTCGCTGTCTCAGTAAAGCAATCACCATAATCAAAAGACTCCAGCTACCCCAGACATTCTATCTTCTTTCCACTCCTACTGGGCAGAAGAATCAAGGGTCTCTCATTGGGCAGGTCAAGGACCTGTTCTGCTGGTGCTGTAAACGCATTACGCTAAACAAGGACAGACAACCAACATAAACAGTTTGTCTTCTTTTTCACATTGGTTGCTTCTCCGCATTTGTGTGTACTTTCATTGATCCTACTTTGTTGCTTTGTATCTGCTGTGAATGCCCACAAGAAAATGAATCTGTGGTTCATACTTCGGTAATAAATGAACTTTGAACTTTGAGCTGCTATGCATCTGTGCCACTCTTGAGCTCTGTCTGCAGGAATATGAGCAGAGTCTCGGTCAACTCCTCAGATTGTCATCTTGCTCTTTATTAAAATGGTTCTGTTTATGATCAGAGAATGTAAACAGTATACAACCTGAAATATACATCTTTGCAGACATTCACAATAAACAGAACCCTAAAAGAATGAACGACATACAAACGTTAGAAACCCCCTCTCCCCGCTTCCCCTGCACAAGCAGCATCAAAGCATCAGCACATCAACCTTCCCCTTCCACCCCCTCCCATTTCAGTAAAAAGCATCAGTAATTGGGTACCCAGGGCTCATTGACGAGAGGGCCTGTTTCCATGCTGTACCTCTAAATAGGTACATTTAGGAGGAGGAGAAGATGGCGGCGCGATGCAGCGTGCACGGCCTCTCAGGTGAATGATATCAGTAATTTGCCAAGTAGGGGACCGTGCACAATTCTGATTTGATGGAGACAGACGTGAGAGTACGGAGGAACATCTGGAGAAACTTCTGAAATGCCCGCTTCGCTGCCGCTGTTACTGTGTGGTCCGGAATCTCTGGAGCAGGTGGCCCCAAATCCTCGGCTTTGCTTGTTTCAGCGTCCGGGGCGAGGTCAAAGGCGCTCGGCAGAGGATGGCGCTCGGGAGGCTGTATCGGAGGGGCTGGTTGGAGGCTCGAAGTTTTCGGATGGATGGATTCGGTGTCGGCTGTGGTTGGCTGCTTCCAAGGCATCGGCAGTTGTCGGTGCCTTGGAGGTTTATGGCAGGGAGTTTCTCCCTTTTGCCACCTGCTATCGGGGACTCGGGAGTCGATCGGGACTTGAGATTTTTTTTTACCGTGCCCATGGTCTGTTCTGTATCAAATTATGGTATTGTTTTGCACTGCTGTAACTATATGGAGGAACTGAGCGAAATACATGTTAGTAGGCAAGTGGTGTTGGGTAAATTGAAGGGATTAAAGGCAGATAAATCCCCAGGGCCAGATGGTCTGCATCCCAGAGTGCTTAAGGAAGTAGCCCAAGAAATAGTTGATGCATTCGTGATAATTTTTCAAAACTCGTTAGATTTTGGACTAGTTCCTGAGGATTGGAGGGTGGCTAATGTAACACCGCTTTTTAAAAAAGGAGGGAGAGAGAAACCGGGGAATTATAGACCGGTTAGCCTAACGTCGGTGGTGGGGAAACTGCTGGAGTCAGTTATCAAAGATGTGATAACAGCACATTTGGAAAGCGGTGAAATGATCGGACAAAGTCAGCATGGATTTGTGAAAGGAAAATCATGTCTGACGAATCTCATAGAATTTTTTGAGGATGTAACTAGTAGAGTGGATAGGGGAGAACCAGTGGATGTGGTATATTTGGATATTCAAAAGGCTTTTGACAAGGTCCCACGCAGGAGATTAGTGGCAAACTTAAAGCACACGGTATTAGGGGTAAGGTATTGATGTGGATAGAGAATTGGTTGGCAGACAGGAAGCAAAGAGTGGGAATAAACGGGAACTTTTCAGAATGGCAGGCAGTGACTAGTGGGGTACCGCAAGGCTCAGTGCTGGGACCCCAGTTGTTTACAATATATATTAATGACTTGGATGAGGGAATTAAGTGCAGCATCTCCAAGTTTGCGGATGACACGAAGCTGGGTGGCAGTGTTAGCTGTCAGGAGGATGCTAAGAGGATGCAGGGTGACTTGGAGAGGTTAGGTGAGTGGGCAAATTCATGGCAGATGCAATTTAATGTGGATAAATGTGAAGTTACCACTTTGGTGGCAAAAATAGGAAAACAGATTATTATCTGAATGGTGGCTGATTAGGAAAAGGGGAGGTGCAACGAGACCTGGGTGTCATTATACACCAGTCATTGAAAGTGGGCATGCAGGTACAGCAGGCGGTGAAAAAGGCGAATGGTATGCTGGCATTTATAGCGAGAGGATTCGAGTACAGGAGCAGGGAGGTACTACAGCAGTTGTACAAGTCCTTGGTGAGATCACACCTGGAGTATTGTGTGCAGTTTTGGTCCCCTAATCTGAGGAAAGACATCCTTGCCATAGAGGGAGTACAAAGAAGGTTCACCAGATTGATTCCTGGGATGGCAGGACTTTCATATGAAGAAAGACTGGATGAACTGGGCTTGTACTCGTTGGAATTTAGAAGATTAAGGGGGGATCTGATTGAAACGTATAAAATCCTAAAGGGATTGGACAGGCTAGATGCAGGAAGATTGTTCCCGATGTTGGGGAAGTCCAGAACGGGGGGTCACAATTTGAGGATAAAGGGGAAGCTTTTTAGGACCGAGATTAGGAAAAACTTCTTCACACAGAGAGTGGTGAATCTGTGGAATTCTCTGCCACAGAAAACAGTTGAGGCCAGTTCATTGGCTATATTTAAGAGGGAGTTAGATATGGCCCTTGTGGCTACGGGGATCAGGGGGTATGGAGGGAAGGCTGGTGCAGGGTTCTGAGTTGGATGATCAGCCATGATCATAATAAATGGCGGTGCAGGCTCGAAGGGCCGAATGGCCTACTCCTGCACCTATTTTCTATGTATATGTTATAATTATGTGGTTCTGTCAGTGTTAGTCTTTGGTTTGTCCTGTTTTCTGTGATATCACTCTGGAGGAACATTGTATCATTTCTTAATGCATGTATGCATTTCTAAATGACAATAAAAGAGGACTGAGTGTTCTCATAATCTAAATAAATAAAACTAAATTAAACAGAGAACATTATAGATCCCATTCACTGAACCACTGAGGATGATTCAAACAGCCTTCTACACACAGATTGTTTCAGGCAGGTTCTCGTAATGGTAGTGCAACAGCTGGAATAAGGCTCAGTAGTTCAAACTACAGGTTATGGCGCAGGTTGTTGTATAAGACAATATCCTGCTCTTCATATTAGGGGAAACACCTCACAGGTCTGGAGGCTCCTATTTTAATTATTTTTCACGTTTATTTTCACAGACAATTGTCATGAAAGTTGTGATTTTATGGTAGCAATACAGCACAAGATGTACCTCCTCCCTGAGTAGTGAGAAGAGAGCATTTTCTGGACAGTGAGTGACCTGAGTGATGGATGCCATCTTCCTGAGACAAAATCTGTTGAAGATGTTTTAGGGAAAATGAAGCAATCGGGGTGAAACCCACGCAGTTATGTACAGAGAATATAAACTCCATACCTGGGATCCGGAACAGATCAGGGTCCCTGGAGCTCCTTTTAAGAAATTATGTGAGAGAAGTGGATTGATAGGATTTGTCTGAGAGCTAGCACAAGCTCAATGGACCAAATGGTCTCCTTCTATGTCATAAGAAAAATGAAATTTCAAAATATGTGAGATACAGAGTGATGTGGCTGATGCCAGTATATGATTTGCAAAAGACTAACATGAAGGGCCACTTGCAGACGTCAGTCAGCTCAGATTGGCAAATACATCTCTTCCACAATCTCCATCAGCACAGGTGCACTGCAGGGCTGTGTGTTTAGCCCCCTGCTTTATTCGCTTTACACCTATGACTGTGTGGCTAACCACAGCTCAAACACCATATTCAAGTTTGTTGATAACATCCCTGTCGTGAACTGCATCAACAGTACTGATGAATCAGCATACAAGAGGGAGACTGAAAATTTGGCTGAGTGGTGTCATAACAACAACCCCTCACTCAATGTCAGCAAGACCAAGGAACTGATTGTAGCTGTCAGGAGAGGGAAACCAGAGGTCATTGAGCCAGTAATCATTGGAGGAGCAGAGGTGGAGAGCGTCAGTAACTTTAAATTCCTGGGTGTTACCATCTCAGAGGACCTGTCCTGGACACATCATACTGTATATTAAATCCATGCACTCTAGTTCTTAATTTCCCATCCCTGGGGAAAAGACAGAGTGCATTCACCCTATCTACGTGCTTCATTATTTTATACATCTCTATGAGATCATCCCTGAGTCCCCTACAGAATAAAGTCCTAGCCTGCCCAACCTCTCCCTAGAGCTCAGGCCCTCAAGTTCTAGCAGCATCCTTGTAAAACTTTTCTGCACTCTTTCCAGTTTAATGACATCGGCCCAACAGCAAATGGGTCAGATAACTGTACCGTCAGTTTTCCTTCTTTCGTCATAGTTTGCATCCTTTTTATTTCGTGCCTCTCTGAGGATTATCCCATTATCCCTGCCTCACTGATCATCTGAACAGCACAGTGGCACAACCAATAGAGCCGTGGCTTTACAGCACAAAATCCTCAGCTGGGCTATTTTCTGTGGGGAAAATCTGAAGAGCAAAGAGGCTTTATAAAGCACACAGGCCTTCACAATATATAGAACAAGCCCTTGGCAGCTGTTTGAGGTCTCTTTATGGAAACTATCTGCCATGTGGGAGTAACTTCATCCAAAAATCCCAATGCCTGTTCATTGCTCCACAGTAAAAGTATTCTGTTTATTCTTTGCAGAAACTATTTCAACACTTTGGCTAGTTCAAACTTCCCCCAAACAATCTGATTAAAATCCATCCCTGCTGCTGTACAGTGACAGATCTACAGACGTAATCATTATTCCCTCTGCAATGGTCATCTCTGTGGATGTGAGCTAATCTAACGCTTTTAATCACATTAATGTGTCATAAATTTGGATAATTCCTCAAATACTGGCTTGTATGGAGATTGCAGAACCGTGGGACAGCAAGCATTGGAGTGAACCAAAATCTTTGCTTATTCATTATCTAAAGTACTTCAGAACAGCTAGCAGAATATTAACACTGCCCCCTCACTGACAGAAGGAGAGTCGACACAAGGTGAAACCTATTACTCAAGATTTATACAAATCTTAACATCGCGGTACTCGTCCAGTTCATTTTGTCTGATCCGCTCTTCAAAAGAGCTGTCATTAACCCTTCTTCCTAATCCATCTACAACTTTCTTCTCCCGCACAAAGGTAAAACAAATTCCTTTTTTTTAAGAACATCACAGTAACTGTCTAATTGACTATTGTCCGGTGGCATTAACATCAGCCATTATGAAATGCTTTGAACGGCTGATCATGGAGCACATTAAAGCCTTACTCCTGGCTACATTGAACCCTTTCCAGTTTGCTTCTTGCTTGAATCGATCCACTGACAATGCAATAGCCTCCGCCCTCCACTCTGTCCTGTCCCCTGGAAAATGGGGTCTTATATACGAGGCTGCTGTTCATAGACTTCAATTCTGTATTTAACACCATTGTACCCCAGAAACTGGTGGGGAAACTGTCTGCACTGTGTCTCAACACCTGAACAACTGGATCCTGGACTCCTTAACAGAAGGGCCACAGTCAGTCCATGTGAGCAGCAATGTTTCTAGTCCCATTACACTGAGCACTGGCGCGCCCCAAGGCTGTGTGCTCAGCCCACTGCCGATGCATGACTGTGTCGCAGGTTCCCAGCTCAAACCGTGTCATCAAGTTTGCAGATGAAACAACAGTGGTTGACCTCATCAACAACGATGATGAGTTGGAAGTGAAGTGGCAGTTTGATTGGTGTGAGAAGGACAACCTAAGTCTGAACGTGGAGAAGTCCAACGAAAATCATTGTGGATGTCAGGAAGGTGCAGATGAACCATCCCCTTCTGCGCATACACAGCGCCTCCATAGAGAGGGTTAAGTGCACCAAGTTCCTGGGAGTTCACATCACGAATGACCTCACCTGGTCCCTCAATATCACCTCCCTGAACAAGAAGGCACAGCAGTGCCTCCAATTCCTAAGGAGATCAAGGCAAGCAAGGCTCCAAACACCGCTCCCCCCATCTTAACTGAATCTTACAGGAGCCCCATTGAGAGTACGCTGACAAGTTGCATCTCCATTTGGTCTGGGCATCAGACCGAAGACCCTACAAAGGACTGTGAGAACAGCTGAGAGGATCATAGGGGTCATCAGGGACATTTATCAGAAGTGCTGAATACGCAGGACCCTTAGTATTATTAATGATCCCACCCATCCATCCAACATCCTCTTTGACTTTCTACCGTCAGGCAGGAGACTCCGATGCAA
The DNA here is from genome assembly GCF_963921235.1 of Mobula hypostoma. Classification (NCBI taxonomy): domain Eukaryota; kingdom Metazoa; phylum Chordata; class Chondrichthyes; order Myliobatiformes; family Myliobatidae; genus Mobula; species Mobula hypostoma. The sequence goes on along the minus strand of NC_086118.1, from coordinate 5,831,557 downwards.
AGAAACAGAAATGGTCAGGATAAGAAACACTTTCTTCCCCCAGGCCATTAGGCAATAGAAGCATCACCAACTAATCTGTTCTGTACCTTACAATATTTAAGTTTTGCACTTTGTTTATTTGTGCATTATTCATCTGTAGATTTTATCCTAACTTTCCTAAGTTATTGTGTGCTATATGTGTGTTATGTGTACAACTGTGCTTTACACCCTGGTTTGGAGAAATGTCTCATTTGACAGTATACATGTATGCAGTTAAATGACAGTAAACTTGACTTGACTTTTTGATAGTATTGAATCCGCTTCCTGAGACTATCATGTGTGTTGCAGAATACAGCTCTGAGATTTGTCTTCTCCCGATAGTCATAAAATACAGAAAACTATAGAAGTAGTTGGAAGAAAGACATCAATCCCCCACTGCATGAAAAGAAAAAGAAACAAAACTTCGCAAACCCCAAGAACCCCCCGTTCCTCCCTCCCTCACACAAAAACTAGCAGATCATCCACATGAAGAAACAGCAAGAACATCAAACCCCAAACCTCCAGTCCACCAATCAGCAACAAGAAAGAATGGGCAAGAAACACAAAAAAAAATGGAACTAAAAGAGGCTAATGTGAACTACAGTCCCATCCATAGATCTCAAAATGTTCATAACATCTCTGAGAGCATCAGGCCCTCCAAGGGAAGTGACATGAACCAATGGCCTCACTCAGGGCAGCAACTCGAACCAGCAGCCTTTCCAAAGGCAGTGACTCAAACCAGCAGAACCTCCAATACCAGTGACAGGAACCAACAGGCCCTCCATAGGGTAGCAAACACGAACCAGTGGCTACTCTAAGGGCAGCGACACAAACCAGTGGCCCCTCCGAGGGCAGCAACTCAAAACAGCGACCCCTCTGAGGGCAGCAACTCAAACCGGCAGCCCTTCTGAGGGCAGCGACAGAAACTCAGTGGTCCCTTCTGAGGGCAGCGACTCAAACCCAGTGGCCCCTCTGAGGGCAGCGACTCAAACCCAGTGGCCCCTCCGAGGGTAGCAACTCAAACCCAGTGGCCCCTCCGAGGGTAGCAACTCAAACCCAGTGGCCCTTCTGAGGGCAGCAACTCAAACCGGCAGCTCTCCCGAGGGCAGCAACTCAAACCCAGTGGCCCCTCCGAGGGTAGTGACTCAAACCCAGTGGCCCCTCCGAGGGCAGCAACTCAAAACAGCGACCCCTCTGAGGGCAGCAACTCAAACCGGCAGCTCTCCCGAGGGCAGCGACACAAACTCAGTGGTCCCTTCTGAGGGCAGCGACTCAAACCCAGTGGCCCCTCTGAGGGCAGCGACTCAAACCGGCAGCTCTCCCGAGGGCAGCGACACAAACCCAGTGGTCCCTTCTGAGGGCAGCGACTCAAACCCAGTGGCCCCTCCGAGGGTAGCAACTCAAACCCAGTGGCCCCTCCGAGGGTAGCAACTCAAACCCAGTGGCCCTTCTGAGGGCAGCAACTCAAACCGGCAGCTCTCCCGAGGGCAGCGACACAAACCCAGTGGCCCCTCCGAGGGTAGTGACTCAAACCCAGTGGCCCCTCCGAGGGCAGCAACTCAAACCCAGTGGCCCCTCTGAGGGCAGCGACACAAACTCAGTGGTCCCTGCTGAGGGCAGCGACTCAAACCCAGTGGCCCCTCTGAGGGCAGCGACTCAAACCCAGTGGCCCCTCCGAGGGTAGCAACTCAAACCCAGTGGCCCCTCCGAGGGTAGCAACTCAAACCCAGTGGCCCTTCTGAGGGCAGCAACTCAAACCGGCAGCTCTCCCGAGGGCAGCGACACAAACCCAGTGGCCCCTCCGAGGGTAGTGACTCAAACCCAGTGGCCCCTCCGAGGGCAGCAACTCAAACCCAGTGGCCCTTCTGAGGGCAGCAACTCAAACCGGCAGCTCTCCCGAGGGCAGCAACTCAAACCCAGTGGCCCCTCCGAGGGTAGTGACTCAAACCCAGTGGCCCCTCCGAGGGCAGCAACTCAAACCCAGTTGCCCCTCTGAGGGCAGTGACTCAAACCCAGTAGCCCCTCCGAGGGTAGCAACTCAAACCCAGTGGCCCTTCTGAGGGCAGTGACTCAAACCAGCAGCTCTCCCAAGGGCAGCGACTCAAACCCAGTGGCCCCTCCGAGGGCAGCAACTCAAACCCAGTGGCCCCTCCGAGGGTAGTGACTCAAACCCAGTGGCCCCTCCGAGGGCAGCAACTCAAACCCAGTGGCCCCTCTGAGGGCAGTGACTCAAACCCAGTGGCCCCTCCGAGGGCAGCAACTCAAAACAGCGACCCCTCTGAGGGCAGCAACTCAAACCGGCAGCTCTCCCGAGGGCAGCGACACAAACTCAGTGGTCCCTTCTGAGGGCAGCGACTCAAACCCAGTGGCCCCTCTGAGGGCAGCGACTCAAACCGGCAGCTCTCCCGAGGGCAGCGACACAAACCCAGTGGTCCCTTCTGAGGGCAGCGACTCAAACCCAGTGGCCCCTCCGAGGGTAGCAACTCAAACCCAGTGGCCCCTCCGAGGCTAGCAACTCAAACCCAGTGGCCCTTCTGAGGGCAGCAACTCAAACCGGCAGCTCTCCCGAGGGCAGCGACACAAACCCAGTGGCCCCTCCGAGGGTAGTGACTCAAACCCAGTGGCCCCTCCGAGGGCAGCAACTCAAACCCAGTGGCCCCTCTGAGGGCAGCGACACAAACTCAGTGGTCCCTTCTGAGGGCAGCGACTCAAACCCAGTGGCCCCTCTGAGGGCAGCGACTCAAACCCAGTGGCCCCTCCGAGGGTAGCAACTCAAACCCAGTGGCCCCTCCGAGGGTAGCAACTCAAACCCAGTGGCCCTTCTGAGGGCAGCAACTCAAACCGGCAGCTCTCCCGAGGGCAGCGACACAAACCCAGTGGCCCCTCCGAGGGTAGTGACTCAAACCCAGTGGCCCCTCCGAGGGCAGCAACTCAAACCCAGTGGCCCCTCTGAGGGCAGCGACACAAACTCAGTGGCCCCTCTGAGGGCAGCAACTCAAACCCAGTGGCCCTTCTGAGGGCAGCAACTCAAACCGGCAGCTCTCCCGAGGGCAGCAACTCAAACCCAGTGGCCCCTCCGAGGGTAGTGACTCAAACCCAGTGGCCCCTCCGAGGGCAGCAACTCAAACCCAGTGGCCCCTCTGAGGGCAGTGACTCAAACCCAGTAGCCCCTCCGAGGGTAGCAACTCAAACCCAGTGGCCCTTCTGAGGGCAGCGACACAAACCAGCAGCTCTCCCGAGGGCAGCAACTCAAACCCAGTGGCCCCTCCGAGGGCAGCGACTCAAACCCAGTGGCCCCTCCGAGGGCAGCAACTCAAACCCAGTGGCCCCTCCGAGGGTAGTGACTCAAACCCAGTGGCCCCTCCGAGGGCAGCAACTCAAACCCAGTGGCCCCTCTGAGGGCAGTGACTCAAACCCAGTGGCCACTCCGAGGGCAGTGACTCAAACCCAGTGGCCCCTCTGAGGGCAGCGACTCAAACCCAGTGGCCCCTCCGAGGGTAGCAACTCAAACCCAGTGGCCCCTCTGAGGGCAGTGACTCAAACCCAGCGGTCCCTTCTGAGGGCAGCAACTCGAACCAGCAGCTCTCCCAAGGGCAGCAATTCAAACCAGCGGCCCCTCTGAGGGCAGCGACTCAAACCCAGCGGCCCCTCCGAGGGTAGTGACTCAAACCCAGTGGCCACTCCGAGGGCAGTGACTCAAACCCAGTGGCCCCTCTGAGGGCAGCGACTCAAACCCAGTGGCCCCTCCGAGGGTAGCAACTCAAACCCAGTGGCCCCTCTGAGGGCAGTGACTCAAACCCAGTGGTCCCTTCTGAGGGCAGCAACTCGAACCAGCAGCTCTCCCAAGGGCAGCAATTCAAACCAGCGGCCCCTCTGAGGGCAGCGACTCAAACCCAGCGGCCCCTCCGAGGGTAGTGACTCAAACCAGCCGTGATGTTCAAAACCACTCCATTGTCATTTAATTGCTTCCCTGGCAAAATTTCTGCCCTCATTATTACTCTCTCTACTTTTATATTACAACTGCCCATATAAATGGGTCACATTATAGATTCCCACAGGGATAGCAATGCACTCCAATTACAGAAGGAACAACTACACTATGAGAGGAGTGTGTAAAAGATTATATAATTTTACATTTTAACAGTGGAAGAAATAATTTATATTCACAAGTATAACCAGATATAAGGAGTAGAGCTTCTAAAGGATTATCTAAGTTGCCCTCGCCACCCAGCAATGCTCGATTAAACCTAACTTACTCACCTAATTAACCTACCAACTAGTACATCTTTGACTGTGGGAGGAAACTAGGGCACCCAGAGGTAACCCATGCAGTCATGGGGAGAACATACAAACTCCTTACACACAGAGGTGGGAACTGAACCCAGGTCACCAGTACTGCAAAGCATTTTGCTAATTTCAAAGACTCTTCATTTCAGCTTCTTGATATTTATTGCTTATTTATTTATTTATTATTACTGTTTCTACTTTTTGCATTTGCAGTTTGTTGTCTTCAGCACTCTGGTTGAATGCCCTAGTTAGGTGGTGTTTCATTGATTCTGTTATGGTTATTATTCTATAGATTTATTGAGTATGCCCACAAGGAAATGAATCTCAGGGTTGTATATGGTGACATACATGTACTTTGACAATGAAGTTTACTTTGAACATTGTCAAGGATTTACTGTCCATCCCTCATGACCCCAGAGCTATTTCAAAGGGAAGATGAGAATCAGCCCCATTTCAGTGAGTTAGGAGTTGCCTTCAGATCAGACCAGGTGAACACAACAGATTTCCTCCCCTGGTGGAGAAGTGGAAATCAGATTAAGTTGTATATCCAGCTCGTGGTCCTAAGCAAATGGTTGTTTTTTATTCCAAATGTATTTCATGAAGTTCAGGAATTTAACTTCTCAGGCTGATATAGTGGGATTGAGTAGGATCCAGCTCCTTGGACATTTGACCATTCCCTTAAGCAATGATACCTTAGTAGCAACTAGCCTGTGTCATTACACTTACAGAGAGTATTGATAAGATAATGGTCAAAGTTCCTGTTCTTTCCTCTCTTGCTTCTTTTAGCATTTGCTGAGCATCCCCTAGACTCCAGTAACGAAAAATAATTTTTAAAATTCAATCTTCTTTTTTCATCAGCAAGAGGTATCCACAAACAGAAGAGGCACTGTATCCAATTGAGGCTATCAGAATTTCTATGAGATCATTACTACTCATTCTGCCAACTTCTTTAGAACGAAGGGGTATCATTAATCAGGACCAGGAAATCTGACAGCTTTTTATTCCATTAACTTGTACTGTAACTTTACTAAAGTTATTATTTACTCTCAGCAAATCCTTTGGTCTCTTGTTTTAGCTCTGTTCATTGGGCTTTCTATGGTGAAGTCAGATACATGTTATAACCACTCCACAATCTCCATCCTATTTTCCCCTGCTCTACTTCAAAAGGACTCATGATTGGTTTTGCTGTTCCCTGTTATTATGTGTGGAAATTTTTATAATATTGCTTTAGTATCTCTCTTTTTCAATCTATCATCATTTTTTGTACATCATTACTTGGTTCTAAAACTCTTCCTATCCTTCAGCTTAGTTCTATTATTTTAAAAGGCTCATATTTTATACCAATACTTTCCTTTATCTTCTTGGTTAATTATAAGCAGAAAACATATCCCAAGGTGGCATTGCTTCACAATAAAATGCACATTTGTTGAGATTATATCTATTTTTAATTTTTATTGATACTTATCCACTGACAATCCTCTCTATCTGCTTTTCTAATCTACTAGCCAACTTTTCTCTCAATCTGATGCAACTGCCTTTAAGACCCTTAGCACAATGTGTCACTCTCAAACACAACAAATAAATCTATCATATTATATCACTTTTCCCTACAGAAGCAGTTCTTGCCGAGACCTGATTCCAGGGCAACATTCATATACCATCAATCCATGAGTCAGGAACGTGCTGTATTATTATTAGTCATTATTATTATAACTGTATGGCCTTCTCTTATCATAATTATATGTGCTATATATGCTATATATGTGACTGTGGGTTCTGTATTTTGCCCTTCGCCCCAGAAGAACACTGTATCGTTTGGTTGTATTCATGTGACAAGAGACAATAGACAATAGGTGCAGAAGTAGACCATTCGGCCCTTCGAGCCTGCACCGCCATTCTGAGATCATGGCTGATCATCTACTATCAATACCCGGTTCCTGCCTTGTCCCCATAACCCTTGATTCCCCTATCCATAAGATACCTACCTAGCTCCTTCTTGAAAGCATCCAGAGAATTGGCCTCCACTGCCTTCTGAGGCAGCGCGTTCCACACCTCCACAACTCTCTGGGAGAAGAAGTTCCTCCTCAACTCTGTCCTAAATGACCTACCCCTTATTCTTAAACCATGCCCTCTGGTACTGGACTCTCCCAGCATCTGGAACATATTTCCTGCCCCTATCTTGTCCAATCCCTTAATAATCTTATATGTCTCAATCAGATCCCCCCTCAATCTCCTTAATTCCAGCGTGTACAAGCCCAGTCTCTCTAACCTCTCTGCGTAAGACAGTCCGGACATCCTAGGAATTAACCTAGTGAACCTAAGTCCGGACATCCCAGGAATTAACCTAGTGAACCTAGTGTATGGACAATTAAACTTGAACGTTTTAACTATCTCTGCTAGGGCCTCACACAGGGTCTAAGAAAACCAGTACTGTTGGATGGATAATTATAATAATATGGTCATCCCTTTCTTATTCCTCGGTTCCACCCATAATGCCTCACCAGACGTGCTCTCCTGTCTGTTCTGACTGAGCACTGCCATGATATTTTCTCTGATTGGTAGTGCCACCCCTCCCCCTTTAACACTTCCCAATCTATCACGTCTGAAACAACAGAACCCTAGAAAATTGTGCTACTAGTCCTGCCCCTCCTGAAACCAGGTCTCATTAATGGCGAACATTGTCAAAATTCCATGTGCTGATCCACGCCCCTAAGGCTCATCTGCCATTCCTACAATACTCCTTGCATTGAAATATACATTAGTCCTACCAAGCTTGACCTTTCAATTTCTTACTTTGTAGGTAGGCTTAACATCTTTCCCACAACCTGCTCTGGTGCTCTGGTCCCTATCCCTCTGCAAATCTAGTTTAAACACCACCCACGCCCCACCTCCCCATGAGGCACCAGCAAACCTTCCCAATAGGAGATTAATCTCACTTCAGTTCAGGTGCAAACTGTCTCTCTGTATAGGTCTCACCTTCCCTGGAAGAGAGTCTAATGATTTAAAAATCTGAAGCCCTCCCTCCTGCACCATCTCCTTTGCCACATGTTGAACTGTATAATCTTCCTATTTCTGGCTTCACTAGCACGCAGCATGTGTAGCAATTCTGAGATCTCAACCCTGGAGATCCTGGCCTTTAATTTAGCATCTAACACCCTGAACTCACTTTGCAGGACCTCCTCACCTTTCATACCCATGTCACTGGTACCAATGTGAACCATGACCTCTGGCTGCTCACCCTCCTACTTAAGAATGCTGTGGACTCAGTCCAAGATATCCCTGAGCCTGGCACCCAGGAGGCAACATTATATCCGGGAATCCCGTTCTTGTCCACAGGACCTTCTGTCTGTTCCCCTAACCATTGAATTCCCTATCATTACAGTTTGCCTCTTCTCCCCTCTTTCCTCTGAGCCACAGAGCCAGATTTAGTGCCAGAGACCTGACTGCTGTGGCTTTCCTCTGCTACATCATGCCCCCCAACAGTATCCAAAGTACTCTGAACTGTGTTGCTCTGGATTTCCAACATCTGCAGTTGTGTGTGCTCTATACCAGCTGTCTAACTCCCTTCCTCCTCCTGGCAGTCATTTAGTTACATCTGCCCTGCACCTTGCGTGAAACTACCTCCCTATCTATCATCCCCTCAGCCTCCCAAATGATTTGAAGTTCATCCAGTTCCAGGCCCAATTCCTTACATTACCTTGAATAAAGGAATCACTTTAGCTACCCTCTAATCTTCTGCTATCTCCCCTGTGCCTATTGAAGATACAAAGATCTCTTTAACTCAGCCTTTGTCTCCTATAGCAACCTGGGCCTAGAGATTTATGCACATTTAGTTGCTCCAACTCATCTATCATCCTTCTTCATGCCAACGTGCTCCAGAATATCACCATCTCACTCCCAGAGATTTCATAGAAACATAGAAACATAGAAAATAAGTGCAGGAATAGGTCATTCAGCCCTTCGAGCCTGCACCGCCATTCAGTACGATCATGGCTGATCAACCAACTCAGAACCCTGTACCTGCCTTCTCTCCATACCCCCTGATCCCTTTAGCCACAAGGGCCATATCTAACTCCCTCTTAAATATAGCCAATGAACTGGCCTCAACTGTTTCCTGTGGCAGAGAATTCCACAGATTCACCACTCTCTGTGTGAAGAAGTTTTTCCTCATCTCGGTCCTAAAAGGCTTCCCCTTTATCCTCAAACTGTGAACCCTCGTTCTGGACTTCCCCAACATCGGGAACAATCTTCCTGCATCTAGCCTGTCCAATCCCTTTAGAGTTTTATACATTTCAGTAAGATCCCCCTCAAATCTTCTAAATTCCTGAGAGTATAAGCCTCTTTTTTATAATCTTGCTTTAGTATCTCTCTTTTTCAATCTATCATCATTTTTTGTACATCATTACTTGGTTCTAAAACTCTTCCTATCCTTCAGAGTTCTATTATTTTAAAAGTCTCATATTTTATAGCAATACTTTCCTTTATCTTCTTGGTTAATTATAAGCAGAAAACATATGCTAAGGTGGCATTGCTTCACAATAAAATGCACATTTGTTGAGATTATATATATTTTTAATTTTTATTGATACCTATCCACTGACAATCCTCTCTACCTGCTTTTCATCCCCCACATCTTTCTCCTAAGTGAATACAAATGGGAAGTAATAAGACCTCATTCACATCACCTGGCTCCACACAGATTTCCCTTTGTTCCTTTAATGGAGCTACTTATATCTGTTTGCTTCTAACATGTCTTGGAGCCCTCCTTCCTCTTGTCTGCCAGTGATATTTCATGGACCCCATGTCTGAAATACTTTCAACTGCCTAAATCTCCCATATGCTTTCTTTATATCCTTCATCGAACCTCAGATATCCCTTGTCATCCAAGGTTCCCTAATCTTGCCATCCTTACCTTTCACTGTTACAGGAACATGTTGGTCCTGAACTCTCACTATCTGCCTTGTGAGAGATCCCCACCTTTACCCGCAAATGGCTTCTCTCAATCTACTTCTACTGGCCTTCCCCCAAGTGGAGACCAGGATCTTAGGGCTTTATCAGCAATGCATTCCATTCACTCTGCCTAGATAGTCATCAATACATTTCCAAGAATCTCTCTGATGCTTGTACCGGGAAGCTGCGTTTGACTCGGCAGACCACGGCCTGAGTTTTTTTTTTGGAGTGACAGTCAACAAAATCCACCAGTCTGGCAGTTTGATGGAGAGGTTATTATGATTTTGTCCACAATCTTTAGATTTCTTCTTGCTTCACGTTTAAGGAGCACAAAGTTTGTAGATGTGAATAGGTACAGTGCTACTAAGCTATGGGCTGTTTAACTGGGTCAAATCCCTCACCACGGGTTGCAAACAACAATTGTTATATTGCACTGTCAATAGAACCAAGTCGAGTTGGACATATTTCAAGAATTTTTGACCCATGATCTGATTCCAAGGTTAACTCTTCTGCCCAAGGTCATAGAAAGCTACGGAAAGTTGTGAGCACAGCCCAGTACACCAGCCTCTCCTCCACTGACTCTATCCACACTTCCTGTTGCCTTGGCCAAGCAACAGGGATAACCAAGGACCCTTCCTTCTTCCATCATTTTCCCACCTCATGTCTCTGTCAGGCAGAAGCTTGACAGCACATTCACCAGACTTAAGGACAGTTCCTAACCTGCTGTTATCAGACTCTTGAATGGAACTTTTTTACAGTAAAGTTAAATGTTTGACTCTCAATCTACCTTGTCCTGGCCCTTGCACTTCATTTGTTTACCTGCATTGCTCTTTCTCTGCATTGTTATGATCTTTATTACCTTTATCTATTAATCTATGGCATGATCTGTCTGCATGGCACACAAATAAAAAGTTTTTCAGTCAATGTTACAATAACAGATCAATTACCAAGTGCCTTGCCCCAGTATCCTCACCTTTATTGACCCAACATGTCCCAGTCCTGGTGAAGGTGAGGGAAAAGATGAGAAACTCAGGGGGACATAGTGGACAGGAAGGAGATCACTGGTTGTGGAGGATAGTGGGAGAGCCTCAGTTTGGGTGATTGCTGTGGTGGGAGACAGTGGAGATGGGGCAAGTTTGCAGTTTAGCCAATGTACTGCAGAGTTTGAGTGGTGCAATTTGTTGTGTTTTTCTGCCTTGGCTTGCCATAGTGCTGGCTTATGAACAGTTAACCAACAAATGGGATGAGACCAAAGAACAGCACATTCCCTGGGGATAGCACAGTGATGCAGTGAGACCAGCTGCCTCTGGCACCAGAGACCCAGGTTTATCCTGATCTCGGGCACTGTCTGCGTGGAGCTTGCACTGTCTCCCAGTGGGGATCTTCCAGATGCACCGGTTTCTTCCCACAATCCAAAGAGGTCGAGGACGGTAGGTTAATTAGCTGCTGTAAACTGTTCCAAGCGTGTGGCTGAGGGGTAGAATCTGGGTTATTGGGAGGAGGGGTGGAGTTGTTGGGAATGTGGATGCTGCAAAGGGTTATAAACTCAGCCAGCTTCATCATGGGCACAACCCTCCGTACCATCCAGAACATGGACATGACATGCCCTCTTCTCAATATTACCTGAGAGGAGCAACAGGAGCCTGACGACCCACATTCAACATTTTAGGAGCTTCTTCCCCTCCACCATCAGATTTCTGAATGGTCCAGAAAAGAAGAATACCTCCACTATTCCTCTTTTACACTAAATTATTTATTTGATTTTGCTATTGTAACTTAGAGCATTTTTTTACACCTTGCACTGTACTGCTGCTACAAAAAAATAACAATCTCACATCCGTCAGTGATAATAAACCTGATTGTGATTCTGATTGGGCTTATAATCCTTGAGTTTAGAAGAATGAGAGAGGGGGACCGCTGTAAAGCATGAAATCCTGAGAGACTGAACAGACCAGATGCAGCAAGCTTGTTCCTGATGGTCAGGAAGCCCAGATCAATGGACACAACCAAGAGAAATAGCATTGGCCATTTAGGACTGAGATTGGGAGAAACGTCTTCACCCGGTGAGCAGAGAACCTGTGGAATTCACCACCACATGATGGTAGCTGAGGTTAGTTATTAATAATTTGAAGAATGCATTTAATATATAATTATAAAAATATTGACGAACGACTTTAATGGCTAACGTGATGAGGCGAGAATACAGAAACAGGAACTGATTTTAGACCGTCAGCCAAGATCATATCAAATGATAGCATAAGTTTAAGGGCTGAATGGCCTGCACCTGCTGCTTTTTTTGTGTTCTATGCTTCTGGTGCTTTTAATTCTGACCCTGAGTAGTGTTTGTAACAAAAGCCTCTTGCTGTCAAAACCACTTCATTAGCAGAGAATTCCTTAATCCAGATTTAATAGAACATTTTTTTTGTCTGCCTTCCTCATGCTCAAATTGCATTAGAGAAGAAGCAGATTATCATAGATCCTGTCTCTGCCGTCAGCAGGGTGGATTTGAGTGTTTGCATTGCTGGACCTTGATCAGTATTCATCGAGTGTGCTGCACACATCAGACTCCCAAAGGTAATTTAGAGTCCGTGTCAGCTCTCAGTAACAAGGGCACACACAGCACCAGAGGTCAGGGTGTTTTAATAAGAGATTAAATCATAAAAGGAAGCACAGCAGTGTCTGAGATTGCTTCTCAGAAACAGGATAGACAGCAGGTATCATCTTATTATTGCAGTTGGCAGATTTACAGACACCAAATGTGGTTGATATGTCATAGAGTAACACAGCACAGGAAAAGACTTTTCAGCCCAGTTTCTCCATGCTGACTAGGAAACTCCCTCAGCTAGCCCCATTTTCCCATACTTAGCCCATATTCACCAAAATCTTTCCTATCCATGTACCTGCCCAACTGGCATTTAAATGTTGCTATTGTACCAGTCTTAACCACTTCCGCTGGCAGCTCGTTTCACACACAAACAGTCCCTGTGGTGAGGTAGTTGCCCCAAATAAATCTTTCTCTTTTTTCCAATCTCTAGTTTTTGAATCTCTTCTCCTGGAAAATAACTGCGTATATTTCACCCTATCAATTCCCCTTTTGATTTTATGCAACTCTAAGAAGTCATCCCTCATTCATGGAGCACAGAAACAGGCCCTTCCACCCATCTGGCCCATGCTGAACTTTTTTTTTGCTTTGTCTCATCAGCCTGCACCCTTCCCATCCATTTACCTGTCAGCCATTTCCAATAGCTCAGGTCCTCATGTCCTGGCAGCATCCTTGTGAGCTTTCTCTGTACTCTTATCGATATTGTATCTGTGGGTAGGTGGCCAGATCTGGTCATAGTACTCCAGATTATGCCTCACCAATGTCTTATACAACTTCACATACAGTCCCAACTCCTGCACTAAATACTTTGGTTATGAAGACCAATGTGCCAAAAGCTTTCTTTACCACCCTATCTACCTGTGAACCCACTTTCAAGGAATTATGGATCTCTATTCCCAGACACAAGCTCAAATAGGTAAAGAACAATGTGGTTTTGTGAAAGACAAAGGTACAAGGAATGCAATATTGATGTTAAGGATACTATCAGAATGAGCTATTCAAGTACAAAAAGATTTATTTGTTTGTTTTATCGACTACACAAAAGCATTTGATAAAGTGAAGCACAATAAGTTATTTGAAATATTACAGAAAACTCTAGATCTAGATTCGAAAGACCTCTGCCTAATCAGAAATCTGTACTGGGAACAAACTGCCGCTGTAAGAATAGATGGAGAAGTGAATCAGTTTATGAAAATCAAGAGAGGCATTAGACAAAGGTGTGTTTTCTCCCCTGATTTATTTAATGTGTACAGTGAAACAATATTACCAAAAATAAGAGATATCTTGGGAATCAAAGTTGGCAGTGAAAACATCAATAATTTCAGATATGCAGATGACACTGTGTTAATTGCAAGTTCAGAGGAAGAACTACAAAACTTAATTGATAAAATTGTTGAAGAAAGTGCAAAAATGGGTCTATCTATCAATTGCAAAAAGACAGAATGTATGGTGATATCCAAAAAGAAGGAGAATCCTATCGGCAGGCTGAGAATAAATGGGGAAGACATAAAACAAATACAGAACTTTTGCTACTTAGGAAGTTGGGTGACATCAGATGGCAGGTGCGACATGAACATCAAAAGAAGAATAGGGATGGTAAAAGGCACCTTTATGAGAATGAAGAGTATATTGACCAATACTAAACTAGGCATGACATTCCACCTCAGAGTGCTGAAATGTTACGTTTATCCAGTTATGTTATATGGCTCAGAACGTTGGACAATATCTAGTAACATGAGGAAACAAATTGTAGCAGCAAAGATGTGGTTTTTGAGGAGGATGCAAAGAATATCATGGATGAAACGAATATCTAACGAGGATGTCGTGAACAGAGCTAACACAAAAAGAGAAATAATGTATGAGATCATGAAAAGGCAACATAAAGGCAGGAGGAGAAGATGGCGGCACGACGCAGCGCGTGTAGCCTCTCAGGTGAAATGATATTGTATTGTTAAATAGGGGCCGTGCACAATTCTGATTTGATGGAGACAGCCGTGAGAGCACGGAGGAACATCTGGAGTAACTTCTGAAATGCCCGGTTCGCTGCCGCTGCTACTGTGCGATCGAGAATCTCCGGAGGGAAGGCCCCAAATCCTCAGCTTTGCCTGCTGCTGACGGCCGGGGCTAGGGTCGAAGTGTTCAGCAGAGATGGTGCTCGGTGCTCGGTGTTGGAGGGCTGGTCGGAGCTCAAAGTTTTCGGACGACTCAGAGTTGGACTGTGGTCGGGTATGGCAGGGAGAGTTTTCTTCCTTCTCCCGTCTGCGTGAGATGAGGGACTTTCAAGAGACTTTGAACTTTTTACCGTGCTAAATGGCCTGTTCTTCATCAAGTTAAGGTATTGCTTGCACTCTTGTAACTATATGCTATAATTACGTGGTTTTTGTCAGTTTTTCAGTCTTGTTCTGTCCTGTGTTTCTGTGATATCACACCGGAGGAATATTGTATCATTTCTTAATGCATGCATTACTAAATGACAATAAAAGAGGACTGCGTGCCCTCATAATCTAATTCTAATTCTAACTTCATTGGACATGTGATTAGGAAAGAGGAGTTAGAATGCACGGTAATTATGGGAAAGATTGAAGGGAAGAAAGCAAGAGGAAGATAAAGACAAATGATGATGGAGACAGCAGCCAGAGAACTGTAAATGAATACCAATGAATTGATCCACTTGACCCGAAACAGGAGTGTGTGGGCCATGGCAGTCAAATCTCAAACAGGGCACGGCACCTGATAATGATGATATTCCCAGATCCATCTGTTCTACCATTCTCCTCAGTGCTCTACCACTCACCATGTAAGTCTCCTAAACTTCAGGGAATAAACTTCACTGTAAATCTTCTTTGCAGTCTTCCAGATGTATTTCCTGTAACAGGGTAGCCACACTGGACATGTACACCACAGTTTATCTGTCCCTTCACTTTCCTCCGGGTGTTGCTTCTGCATTTCTTGGTGCCAGTGCTGTGCACCATGTCTCCAAGCTTCAGAAAGATCTTTGCCAATCGTGCTCCTGCATTGTCACTGGCCGTGTTCTCGAGAAACATTCCAGCAACACCAGCCTCACCGGCTACTGGCTGGCGTTGAGTGAACACTGCTTCAGCATCAATGCACACAGCTGAGCTTAATCCCTCAACTAGCAGCTCCACTCAGGGTGGAGTTGCTGAAAATGGCTTGGAGAGCTTCAGTAATGTCTGAGGGCAGCTTGAGACTGATACGAAATATCGAGGACGCAAATCTGAGGTGAGAGGTGAAAGGTTTAATAGGGACCTGAGGGATAACACACAGGGTGGGGGTTTGGGTGTATGGAAGGAGTTGCCAGAGGAAGTGGTAGAGGCAGGCACAATTACAACATTTAAGAGACATTTATACAGGTTCAGCGATAGGAAAGGTTTAGAGGGATGTGGGTGAAATGTGGGAAAATAGGACAAGCTCAAATGGGCATCTTGATTGGCATGGACTCGTTCTATGCTGTATTGTTTTGTGACTGTATGACTCCATGTTCTCTGAAGGCACCAGGACCAGTTGATAAATTGCCCAAAAGGTGCGTTCATGTTTACAATGTGCAGGTGGGTACTGAGTGTGCAATGTCCTGAGCGATTCAAATGTGGGAGGGTTCCTGCCTCCCCCCTACCTTCCTGACGACAGCACAGACAGCAGGGAGATCTGTGGGGCTCAATTCCCTTACTCTCTTTGAGTCACAGGAAACTACAGAATAGAAGCAAGACTTTCATCCCCTCTAGTCCCCGTTGACGAAGTCTTCTGCCAAGTTGAATCTGGACCATATCCCTCCATACCCAGCTCATCCTATCCAAACTTCTCTTAAATGTTACAATTGAACCTGCATTTACCACTCTCACTGGCAACTCCTTCCACATTTACACCGCTTTCTGAGTTTTCTTTGCTGAAACATTTTTGTTCCTCTTCACTGTAACCTTTCCAGTCTCCTTTGTCCCCTATTTACTTACGTTGGTAATAATAGACTTTTCTGCCCTCTCTGCCTGGGTCTCTCAGAGCCCATCTGGCTCCTAATTCACAAGATCACAAGACAAAGGAGCAGAAGTAGGCCATTCGGTCCATCGAGTCTGCTCTGCAGCTCCCCCATGAGCTAAACTATTCACCCATCTAGTTTCACTATTCACCCATCTAATTCTTCAAGATAGTGCCAATAGGTGGCGACTATCTGCATCCAGCTCTGATGGGCATCATCATAAATTCCAGTTTAGGACAACTGCAGCTGAAATCTAAAGACACACAGCCATGGATAATTCAGCAAGCAACATTGTTTTATGATGCTTTTTTAAAATCTATCAATCCTTAAAAATCAATGGATCCTGCATGGCAGACTAGGTTGTGAGTGCAGTTCCCCTTTAAGAAAACAAAAGTGGGAAAGGTGTGCTGAGTTACAGTTATGATTTAAGTACAGAGGCCTTAGAACCCCACTCCCAACCATCCTGCTGGTGAATGTACAGTCTCTGGAAAATAAAATTGAAGACCTCAGGGCAAGATTGCAGCACCACAGGGACATCAGGGACTGCTGTGTACTTTGCTTCACCCACAACCTTTTGGACGCAGTGCTGCAGCCCGATGGCTTCACCATTCTCTGCAAAGACAGGGCAGCTCAGTGTTTAAAAGGTGGGGGGGGTGGTAAGTTTGCTTCATGATGATTAACTAAATGCGGTGCATGGACATGGCAGCTCTGTCTCAGTCCTGCTCACCTGACCTGGAACATCTAGCGGTCAAGTGTTTGAGGGAGTTTTTCACCATTATTCTGGTAGTGGTGTACATTCCAACTCTGGCCAACATCAGCCAGGCACTGGAGGAGTTGAGCACCATGATCAGCAGTCACAAAACAGTGCAGTCTGAGGACTTCCCTATCATTGCGGGGAATTTCAACCAGGTCAGCTTGAAGGTGTCTCTGAACGACTACCGCAAACACTACCTGTGGGACCAGAGGAGCCAACACAACTGTGCACTGTTATACCACCTGCAAGAATGCTTACACCGTGCCATCCCATGCCCACACTTTGAAAAGTCTGACCACTTAGCTGGGCTTCTACTCCTAGTGAATAGACAGAGACTAAAGACCACAGCACCAATAGTGAGGACAAAGGAGATATGGTCAGGGGAGGCAGAAGAGCACCTACTACTTTAAATTTATGGACTGAACAATATTCAGGGATTCATCTTTGGATCTGAATGAATTCACCACAATAGTCACTGACTTCATTAAGACCTGTGTGGATGAGTGTGTGCCTTTGAGAACATACCCAAACCAAAAGCTGTGTGAGATTCATTGTCTGCTGAGGGCTAGGTATGTGGCATTCAAGACCGGTAATCCAAAATTATACAAGAAGTCAGAATCAGGTTTATTATCACCGGCATGTGAGGTATGACCTATAGAAAGCTATTTTTAAAAAAACAATTCCAATTGATGTAGAGACAGAATCAAATGCATGCTAGCTCTTACAGGGTTTGTAGGTTATTACTTCCAACAAGGCAAGACCTAACATCATGAATGGCTCTGATATTTCACTCCAAGATGAACTCAAGACCTTTTATGGGCACTATGAAAGGGAGAATAAAACTACACCTGTGCAAATCAATGCAGCATCTGGTGACCCTGTAACTTCTGTCTCAGAAGATGATGTCAGAACATCTTTCATGTCTCAGGGCTGCGTGCATCTTCACCCATGCCACCCTCCCGCCATGTGCCACCCTCGCCATTCCCAAAATCATGTTCCCTCCAGATTTAAAACTTGCTCTCCTCTCCACATAGGGTACTGAGCAAAAGTCTGAGGCACCCTAGCCTCAGTCATGTGCCTAAGTGATTAGAAACATAGAAACAGAAAACCCACAGCACAATACAGGCCCTTTGGCCCACAAAGCTGTGCTAAACATGTCCTTACCTTAGAAATTACCTAGGGTTACCCACAGCCCTCTATTGATAGTTATGATGTTTTTATTAGGTATTGCAATGTACCACTGCCAGAAAATAAGATATTTCACAGCATATACCAGTGATAAAAAACCAGATTATGATTCTGATTCTCTATGCTAATGTCCTTGTATAACTTATCTACATCTTTTCCAGTGCTATCATATCCACCCTACACTGTGGAGACCAGAATTACAGTCCATACCTTAGCTGTGTCATAACTGCCCCTTATCATTCTATACCATTCCCTATCCTCATATTCAATGCCTGAGTGGTTGAACCATGGGTTGTAGAATCATACAGCACATCTATCCCCCTCCCTGCGATCCTCATCTATACTAATCCCAATTCCCTACGTCAGAACCGTATCACCATACACCTTTCATATCCAAGTCCCTACCCACATGCCTTTAAAACACTATCCGTACCTGCCTTTACCATCTCTCAGTCAGCCCGCTCTAGGTATTCACCCCATCTGTCTGAAATATGTACAGTACCTCTCAGACCTCTTTTAAGTTTTTCCCCTTTCATTTTAAACCTGTTCCCCCTAGTTCTAGACTGGTTTTCTGCTCTGGAGAAAAAAATGCCCTTTATAATTTGATAAATGTCTGTAAGGTCACCCCTCAGCCCCCAGTGTTGCAGATGTCCTGAAATTTGTTGTTTTCTGGTAGCAATACAGAACAAGACAGAAAAAATTACTAGAAGTTACAAGTAATTACTAGAAGTGCAAAAGAGGAATAGTGAGATAGTGTTCATGAGCTCATGGGCTATTCAGAACCTTCTCTAATGAGGTTAGCAGGGATGGAAGACTGAGAAATTCTACTGCTCAGTCTGCCCTCGATAGCTAAGAGAACGCTGTAAAAAATAATGACCACAAGACATAGGAACAGAACAAAGCATTTGACCCATCAGGTTTACTCTACCATTCAATCATGGCTGATTTTTTTAGCAGCTTTATTCTCCCTTTAATCTTTCACCTCCTTACCAATCAAGAACCCAATGACATGCACTGACATGACCTCCAGAGCCCTCTGTGGCATTGAATTCCACAGATCACCACCATTTGGCTGAAGAAATTTCTTCTCATCTAAATTTATTCTGAGGTTGTGACCCTGGATCCCAGACTCTCCTGTAATGGAAACTTCCTCTCCACATCCACTCTATCCAGACCTTTCAGTAGCCAGTGGGTTTCAACAAGATCCCCCTTCATCCTTTGGACCTCCGTCAAGTACAGACCCAGAAACATCAAATGCTCCTCATTCATTAAGCTTTTCATTCCCAAGATCAGTCTTGTAAACCTTTTTTGCAATCTGTCCAGAGACAACACGGCCTTCCTTAGATATGGAGACAAAACTTGCTCACAATATTCCAAATGCACTCTGACCAACATCTTATAAAGCCTTGTAAAGCATTACATCCTTGTTTTTAATATTCTTATCCTCTCAAACGGATTGCTAACATTACATCTGCCTTCTTTATTACCAACTCAACCCACAAGTTAACCTCGTGGGAATCCTGATCCTTTCTATCTCTGATTTCTTTGCCCGAGCTGTGGCAGGACCAAACAAGGATAAGATGAAGGACTTACATGATGTTCAGTGGCATACAGCAGAGGAACAGGCCCTTCGAACCACCATACTGAGGCCAGCCTTTCTGCCTATCTGTAGTAATCCCATTTGTCCATGTTGGGTATGTCTCCTTCTCTGCTTTACGGGAACACAGGAGATTGCAGGTGCTGGAACCTGGAGCAACAACAAACTGCTGGAGGAACTCAGCCAGTTGAACAGCATCTGTGGGAGGAAAGAAACCCTGCATCAGGATTGATACAGCCCTGATATAGGGTCTCGGCCTGAAATGTCACCAATTGCTTTCCCCCCACAGATGCTGTTCATCCACTGAGTTTCCCCAGCAGATCGTTTGTGGCTCCTTCCATGTTTCGCCCATTCTTGCGTCAAAGTAAGCAACAGGAATTCTGCAGGTGCTGGAAATTCAAGCAACACACATCAAAGTTGCTGGTGAACACAGCAGGCCAGACCCTCTCGGCCTGAAACGTCGACTGTACCTCTTCCTAGAGATGCTGCCTGGCCTGCTGCATTCACCAGCAACTTTGATGTGTGTTGCTTGTGTCAAAGTATCTTGTTTAAAAAGCACAGGGAAAATAAAATCAGAGAGAAAGAACAGAAAACAAATCTGCACCTGGGAAAGGACTGTTGTGAGTGTGTTGGAGTTTTCAGATGTGGAAACTGCATTTTTACACCACCCTGTTCTTGACTCTCTGGACCGCTGGCCAGGGTGAAGCTCTGCTGCCATCTACAGATGATGATGAGAACTGCCCTGCACTCCATTATTATCCACATAAATGCTTCAATCAGAAATTTCATCTTCCAAGAAAGATTGGAAATAGACCAGTAGAGATTTAAGCTTCCTTTACACAAGCTTTAAATGCCCAGACTGTAATGTTCCACTGAAAGTTCTTCAGTCTCCCAATCCAATTTGCAGAGTAGAGGACTCAACTCAATATATCACGGAGTCAGACATCTCTCGTAGAAAGATTTCGAATGTTGAGAGGCATGGACAGAGTGGATGTGGCAAAGTTGTTTCCCATGATGGGGGAGTCTAGTACGAGAGGGCATGACTTAAGGATTGAAGGGAGCCCATTCAGAACAGAAATGCGAAGAAATTTTTTTAGTCAGAGGGTGGTGAATCTATGAAATTTGTTGCCACGGGCAGCAGTGGAAGCTAGGTCATTGGGTGTATTTAAGGCAGAGATTGATAGGTATCTGAGCAGGCAGGGCATCAAAGGTTATGGTGAGAAGGCGGGGGAGTGGGACTAAATGGGAGAATGGATCAGCTCATGATAAAATGGCGGAGCAGAATCAATGGGCCGAATGGTCGTCTTCTGCTCCTTTGTCTTATGGTCTCTCCCTACCATTGGTAGCATCTACCTTCTCACAACTATCATCAGGTAGAGAAGCCTGAAGACCCACTCCACCGGGCTTTGGAGCAACTACTTCCCTTCAACCACTCGCTTCTTTAACCAACCTGCACCACTTTAATCAATACCTCAGAATAGCAATGACCTTTTGTATTACAATGGATATAATTGTTATAATTGTGTGGTTACTTGTATAATTTTAAATAATTTGCTGTTAATTTGAACTTTGAATTTGTTACTTTTTGTGAATATTGTGTATCTGTTGCTATGCACCTCTGACTTTGCTGCAAGTAGTTTTTCATGTCACTTGTGCATATGTCAATAACCTCGACTTTGTCTACTCAGGCAGTTATTTCACCCTGTCACAGTCACCAGAGGAACGGCGTCAGGGTTTTTGGTAGATTTGAGAATGTCGGTTTTCCATGTGCCTGCTGCACTTGCCTCTTGTGGGAAGGTGATAAGGCTTTGCAACCCCAAAAGGGGAGTCACTTGCAGGAGGGTCCCGACTTCTAATCTGCTCTCATAGCAACAGTGTTCATATGGCTGGTCCAGTTGAATTACGGTCAATGGTGAACCCCAGGATATTGAAAGTAGAAGAAAGTTTAGCGATGTAAATAGTCCTGAACATCAGGGAGTAGAGGCCCTTGATGGAGTATTTAAGTTAAACATGGGCCATATCAATCAGGCAAGCACGGTGGAATAAAAATTCTGGGAACACAAACTCGTGTCTATTTCCATGATTGTCTTATTCTGTTGCAATAACTTTCTGTTTGTGGGCTCAAACTGCATGAACAACTGGGGATGGAAACACTTCACAACCCCTCCCCATTGTGGAATAAAATGCACTTGAGTGCCAGTGCATTCAGTGAAGCCAAGGCCCTGAGGCCTACTGGTCTTTGGGGGCCCAGGAAGCTGAGCTAGTGTTCAACATTTACTGTCATATGCACAAGTACATGTATATACAAGTGGAAAGGAAAACTTAATTGTACCAATATCATGGACACTTAGCATTAAATATACACATTCACAAGAGAAGTTTAAAGTTTAAAGTTTTTAAAATTTATTTATTGAGATACAGCATGGAATAATAGGCCCTTCTGGCCCTTCGAGTCATGCCACCTAGCAATATTTCAATTTAATCGAGCCTAATCACAGGACAATCTACAATGACCAATTAACCCACCAACTGGTACACCTTTGGACTGTGGGGGGAAACCTGAGCACCAGGGGAAACCTAAGCGGTCACGGGGAGAACGTACAAATTCCTTACGGGCAGTGGTGGGAATTGAACCCAGGTCATCTGTACTATAAAATATTCAGCTAACCATTTCACCACAGTACTGCCCCAAGTTCAAAGTAAATTTATTATCAAAGTACATATATATCACCATATACAACCCTAAGATTCATTGTCTTGCAGGCATTCACAGTAAATACAAAAAACACAATAGAATCAACAAAAGACTGTCCCAAAAATGACAAACAATCAGTGTGCAAAAGACAACAAACTGCGCAAGTACAAAAAGAAAAATAAAATAATAACAATACTGAATAGGATGAAAATAAGGTATCAAATCAGAAACAAACAAACAAATTATATCTTGACACACCTTCTATAGATGGATGATTTGAAATTATACGCTCCTTCATCAGTAAAGCTAAAGTAACTAATTCTAATAATGGAACTGTTCTAAAGATATAAACATGAGCTTTGGACCAGACTAGTGCAGAACATTAAACATAAAGAAAGCTGCAATACAGCTAATAGAATACAAAACAGAGCAGCAGGATACAATACTACTGATGGATGAGTATGAAACATATAAGTATTTGGGATATCAACAAGTAAAGAAAATAAAGTATAGTACAGTAAAAGGAAAACTTTTGACAGAAATTGCTTCAAGGCATAAAAAGGTCTGCCAGACAGAGCTCAATAGTAAAGATATAACAAAGGCATTAAGCACTTTCATTATACCCATATTAATGTATTCCTTTGGCATAATATCTTGCTCCAAAACCAATTTGGAAAATTTACAAAGAAAAATAAGAACTGAAATAACACATTTTAGAAAAACTGTATACTCGACCACACTTAGATTGGCTCTACCTGCAGCAGAAGGAGGATGAGGAACAGTCATAGAAATTTACACAACAGTCAGATAAAACTTCTAAGGATAGAAACATGATTACCCAGGCCGTTGTTGCTGTGTCGCTAAGCGGTGCCAAGCATAGACGCTGTTTATCAGCCACAGGTATTGGTCTTTGAGGGCGCTCATCACGCCGTCGTAGCTCAGCTGGTCTCTGATCAGCGAATAGACCCATGGACTGACCCTGGAGAGTAGAACTCTGTGCTTCGCTACGGGGTTGGTCGCTTTAATCTCCTCTAGGTACGCTTCGAAGCAGACCAGCCAGAGCTCGAAAGCGTTTCCAGCTTCAGGTGTTTGCGGATCGAGGTCTAATTTGTCGGGTCACAGTGTATGTTCCATGGCTTTAAAATGTACAGCGAATACAATTGAAGCATCTTCAATAACTCCAAAAGACTGAGGTTAGGTAAAATACTGAGAGGCTTTTATTGGCTGTACAATATGACCTCCATGGTGAGTGTCTGCCCCCGGACTGAGGGGGAGGGGCAAGGCAAAACGCCTTTATATAGGAATCTGTGGGAGGAGCCACAGGGGCAGTCAGCAGAGGGGCGCGTCCAGACAATTAACCCAGTTACAACATATATATGGTTTACCGCAGGGACATCACTGTTTAGGCACATCTCCGTAAAAAACATGACGTTGCAATCCATAAGCCTTCTTTGTGTTAGGGTCCAAGTCCTTAGTTCATCCAGCTTGTTTGTCAGAGACCGAACGTTGGCGAGGATGATGCTAGGTAGCACTGGTCGATGTGGATTTAGCGTTAGCCTAGCAGGCAAACCTCCGTGCTTCCCCCGTCTTTGTTTACGGTCTCGACGCCAGCGCCGGGCCCTTCCGGTCGGAGCAAGTTTAATGCAGGTCCGCGGCGTACTTACTAACTCCGGAGGTAGTTGGTCGAAGTTGAATAGACGGTCCAAAACTGTGTTGGTGCATTGATAGTTAATGACCAGAAGTGACTGTTTGCTGTAAGTGTACTATACCTTACTATAAATACAAATCTGATCCAGTTTTAGAGTCAGAGTCCTACAAATTATATTATGACCATTATTACAGATAGGACAATCCATAATAACTACCTAGATATATTACAGGATAAACAAACAAGAACTACTTACTTAATAGATATAGCCATTACAAAACCACATAACCTGGTATGTTGCCTCCCAGATGCCAGGGTATGGGATGTCTCAGATCGGGTGCAGATTATTCTGAAGGGAGAGGGTGAACAGGCATAAGTCTTGGTACACGTTGGTACCAATGACATAGGTAGAAAAAGGGAGGAGGTTCTGAAGAGAGAATTCAGGGGGTTGGGTAGTAAACTGAAAAGCAGGACCTCCAGGGTAGTAATCTCAGGATTGCTGCCTGTGCCACGTGCTAACGAGCACAACAAAAGCATGATTAGGCATATTAAAGCGTGACTGGAGACTGGTGCAGAGGGCAGGGCTTCGGGTTCCTGGATCATTGGGGCATCTTCTGGGGAAGGTATGACCTGTACAAAAAGGACCGGTTACACCTGAACCCAAAGGGGTCCAATATCCAAGCAGGCAGGTTTAATAGAGCTGTTAGGTAGGGTTTAAATGGAGTGATAGGACTGAGGAAGGGGAAAACAGAAATAAATAAAAGGTAGCATGCAATAGAAAGGACAGGTAGAGGATGAGGCATAATCATAGCTAGTGGGATGACTTACAGGGCAATAGAGGCATGGTGCAGTTAAAACAGAAAGCAACAAATTCTGGACTGAAAGTGTTATATTTGAATGCATGCAGCTTAAGAAATAAAATGGACGATCTTGAAATTCAGCTGGAGATTGGCAAGTATGATGTTGTGGCCATCTCTGAAACTTGGATGAAGGATGGCTGCCATTGGGAGCTGATACGGTGTATCGGAAAGATAGGTTAGTGGGCAGAGGGGATGGTGTGGCCTTGTGTATAAGAAATAATATTAAATCATTAGAAAGGGATGACATAGGATTGGAAGGTGTAGATTCTCTATGGGTTGGGTTAAGAAATGGCAAGGGTAAAAGGACCCTAATGGCAATTGTATACAGGCCTCCAAACAGCAGCCGGGATGTGGATTACAAATTTCAGCAGGAGATAGAAAAGGCGTGTCAGAAGGGCAATGACATGATAATCATTGTGGATTTTAACATGAAAGTGGATTGGGAAAACCAGGCCAGTACTGGACCTCAAGAGAAAGAATTTGTAGAATGTCTAAGGGATGGCTTTTTAGAACAGCCTGTTGTTGAGCCCACTAGCGGATCAGCTGTGCTGGTTTGGGTGTTGTGCCTTGATCCGGAGGTGATAAGAAAGCTTAAGGTTAAGGAATCCTTAGGGAACAGTGATCACAATATGATCGAGTTCACTCTGAAATTTCAGAAGGTGAAACTAAATTCCAAAGTGTCAGCATTTCAGTGGAATAAAGGAAATTACAATGGCATGAAAAGGGAACAGTCCAAAGTTGACTAGAAAGGGACAGTTGCAGGAAGGACAGCAGAGCAGCAATGACTGGAGTTTCTGCAAAAAATGAGGGACGTGCAAGACAGATATATTCCAAATAAGAAGAAATTTTGGAATGGAAGAAGGAAACTACTGTGGCTGACAAGTGAAGTAGGAGCCAAGAGAGAGGCCATACAAGGAAGCCAAAGCCAGTGGGAAGATAGAGGATTGAGAAGCTTTTAAAAACTTGCAGAAGGAAACTAAAAAGGTCATTAAGAAGGAAAAGATGAATTATAAAAGGAAGCTGGTGACTAATATCAAAGGAGATACTAAAAGCTTTTTTAAGTATATAAAGGGTAAAAGAGAGTTGAGGGTAAATATAGAACCAATAGAAAATGACGCAAGAGATATTGTAATGAGAGATGCAGAGATGGCAGAGGTACTGAATGCGTATTTTGCATCAGTCTTCACAGTGGAAAACTTCTGCGGTATACCGGACATTCAAGAGTGTCAGGGAAGTGAAGCATGTGCAGTGAAAATTACGACTGAGAAGGTGTTCAGGAAGCTTAATGGTCTAAGGGTGGATAAATCTCCTGAACCTGATGGAATGCACCTTCAGGTTCTGAAGGAAGTAGCTGGAGAAATTACAGAGGCATTAACAATAACCTTTCAAGAATCGATAGATTCTGGTATTGTACCAGATGACTGGAAAATTGCAAATGTTACTCAGCTATTTAATAAGGGTGGGAGGCAGCAGAAAGGAAACTATAGACCTGTTAGGCTGACATCAGTGGTTGGGAAGTTGTTGGAATTGATTGTTAGGGATGAGATTACGGAGTACCTGGAGGCACATGACAAGACCAAAGCTGGCATGGTTTTCCGAAAGGAAAAATCCTGCCTGACTAACCTACTACAGTTTTTTGAGGAAATTACAAGCAAGAAAAGGAGATGGAGTAGATGTGGTGTTCTTGGATTTTCAGAAGGTCTTTGACAAGGTGCCACACATGAGGCTGCTTAGCAAGATAAGAGCCCAACGAATTACAGGAAAGTTACTAGCATAGGTGGAGCATTGGCTGATCGGCAGAAAACAGAGAATGGGAATAAACTTGCCAATGCTACAAAGGTAGGTGGAGGGGCGGGTGGTATTGAGGAAACAGAGAGAATTAGATAGTTTAGGGGAATGGGCAAAGAAGTGGCAAATGAAATACAATATTGGAAAGTCTATGGTCATGCACTTTGGTGGAAGAAATAAACGGGCAGACTATTATTTACATGGGGAGAGAATTCAAAATGCAGAGATGCAAAGGGACTTGAGAGTCCTTGTGCAGGATACCCTAAAGGTTAACCTCCAGGATGAGTTGGTGGTGAAGAAGGTAAATGCAATGTTGGCATTCATCTCTAGAGGTACAGAATATAAGAGCAGGGATGATCAGGTATTTCACTCCTGAGACCACACTTAAGACCATAAGATATAGGAGCAGAAGTAGGCCATTTGGCCTATCAAGTATGCTCCACCATTCAATTATGGGCTGATCTAATTCTTCCAGTCGTCCCCATTCCCCTGCCTTCACCACATACTCTTTGATGCCCTCTCTAATCAAGAACCTATCTATTTCTGCCTTAAATGCACCCAATGACTTGGTCTCCACAGCCACACGTGGCAACAAATTCCACAGATTTACCACCCTCTGACTAAAGTAATTTCTCTGCATCTTTATTCTAAATGGACATCCTACAATCCTGAGGCCATGCCCTCTTGTCCTGGACTCCTGTACCATGGGAAATAACTTTGACATATCTAATCTGTTCAGGCCTTCTAACGTTCGGAATTTTTCCTTGAGATTCCCCCCACCCCATTTTCCTGAACTCCAGGGAATACAGCCCAAGAGCTGCCAGATGTTGCTCATATGGGTAACCCTTTCATTCCTGGAATCATTCTAGTGAATCTTCGCTGAACCCTCTCCAATGTCAGTATATCCTTTCTAAAATTAGGAGCCCAAAACTGCACACAATACTCCGTGTGGTCTCACGAGTGCCTCATAGAGCCTCAACATCACATCCCTGCTCGTATATTCTATACCTCCAGAAATGAATGCCAATATTGCATTCACACTTGATCAGCCAGGGCATCAAAGGGTATGGGGAGAAGGCAGGAGAGTGGGGATGACTGGAAGAATTGGATCAGCCCTTGATTGATTAGCAAAGCAGACTTGATGGGCCGAATGGCCTACTTCTGCTCCTATTTCTTATGGTCTTATTAACATACAGAAATCACTCAGTGAAAAACACCAGAAATATGCTGAATTAAAAGAGGAAATTGAACATTAACAGGGTATACCATAAGACATAAGAGTAGAATTTGGCCATCTGGCCCATCAATCATGTCTGATCCTTTTTTCTATCTCCTCCTCAACCCCAGTTCCCAGCCATATCCCTGCAACCTTTGATGCCATGTCCAATCAAGAACCTATCGATCTCTGCCTTAAATACACCCAACAACCTGGCCTCCACAGCTGCGCGTGGCAACAAATTCCACAAATTCACTGCCTTCTGGCTAAAGAAATTTCTCCGCATCTCTGTTTTGAAAGGGTGCCCCTCTATCCTGAGACTGTGCCCTCTTGTCCTAGACTCTCCCACCATGGGAAACATCCTTTCCACATTTACTCTGTCTAGGCCTTTCAACATTCGAAAGGTTTCAATGAGATCCTCCCTTATCCTTCTGACTTTCAGCGAGTACAGACCCAGAGCTATCAAATGTTCCTCGTATGATAATCCTTTCATTCCATCCTTGTGAACCTCCTCTGGACCCTCTCCAATATACATTGTCCCAATAATAATAACTACAACCAGTATCACCCCAAAGTCACTACACAGTAGTATTGAACAATTAGGCTAATACAGCAATATTTATATAAACCTTCAGAATGCCACATTACTAAACACCATTAGGGTAGTCTGAAAGTTTCAAGCAATTGAGAAATGAATGTGCTTAGCTATACTCATGCCTCATTTTACCAGTTTGAGCTAAGAAAATGTTTAAAAATAAATAATAATAATAAATCAGTAATAAATATTAAAAACATGAGATGAAGAGTCCTTGAACATAGTTGTGGGAACAGCTGACTTTTGGGCAAGTGAAGTTGAGTGGTATTATCCCCTCTGGTTTAAGAGCCTGGTGGTTGAGGGGTGATAACTGTTCCTGAACCTGGTGGTGTGAGTCCTGAGGTTCCTGCACCTCCCTTCTGATAGCATCAGTAAGAAGAGAGCATGGCCTGGATGGCGGGGGTCCTTGATGATGGATGCTGGTTTCCTATTCCATGCAGATGTGCTCAACGGTGGAGAGGGCTTTACCCGCGGTGGACTGGGCCGTATCCATTACTTCTTGTAATATGAATTAAAGATAAACACAAAAATATAAATTAAAAATAAATTATACAAGAAAGAACACAACTGAAACAAATTTTTTAAAACTCTATTGTAGTGCAAGGTAGTCATAATGTTGCTACACTAGTGATTAATGCCATCCAGATTGGTTCCAGAACTGAACAGCTGAAGGGAAGTAGCTGTTCTTGAACCTGGCAGTTTGGGACTCTAGGCAACTGTACTTCTGATCTGATGGCAAATACGAGAAGATGGCATGGCCTAGATGGTGGAATGTTATAGTTACTAATGGTGAAGAGAAATATTCCGTGATGTACTGGGCTGAGTCTATACGTCATCATCTTGTTGTACCTGCTCTGGATTTCTGTGGGCTCCAGATTCACACAGCCCTTGTCTCACTGAGCAAACTAATACATATCTTCACTCTTGTGGAACAGCATTTCATCGTCTCTTTGGGTACATTGCTGACTTCTAGATTCATACTTAATTCTAGAATTTTAGTCAACTTGATTTCTGTCTGCATCAGTCTCCTATTTGTAATATAGTCTGTGCGTGTTATGTTTCTCTCTGGGAGTGGAGGACATTCCCAGCCTGACCTGTCAGCCCTTTCCACTTGCTCTGCATTTCATCAAGCTCCCACATTCTGTTATCTGTGTCTCACTCTCCAACTGCTCCCACTCATTGACCAGATAACCTAGTTTACAGTTTCAAACTTCAAAGTAATTTTATTATCGGAGTAGGCTTACTGCATGTTACCATTTACTACTTTGAAATTCATTTTTTTGTAGGCATTTACAGGGAAAAAAGAAATACAACAGATTTTTTATGAAAAACTATACACAAACAGAAAAAGACTCACAAAAAAATTAAAGTGCAAAAGACAAACTGATACTAAGAACAAGTTGTAAAATGACCTTGAAAGGAAGTCTGCAGGTCATAGAATCAGTTTAGAGTTATGAGTATCCACTCAGATGGTAGAAAGGTAGTAACTGTTAGTGTGGGGCCCAAGGCCCCTGTAGCTCCTTCCCAATGGTAGTAGTGAGATGAGGACATGGCCTAGATGCTGGGGCTCTGTGATGACGGATGCTGTTTCCTTGTGGCAGTACTCCCTGTAAATATATTTGTCTGTGATGGACCGGGTGGTATCTTCCACATTCTATAGCCTTTTCCATTGGGGTTTCCATTTCAGGTAATGCTTATCTCCTTTGGTCTCCATCCCAGTTCCAATCAAGGGGTTTGACCTCAAACATTAACTGTTACCCTTCCTACAGATGCTGACTTACTGAGTTATCCAGCAATTCCTGTTATTATTTTACATTCAATCCCACAGTCTAATCAATCCATGAAAATTAGCCCATAAAATAAGGAATCAGCTCAGTACTGGGGTAAGTGAAGTTATCCCTCTGGTTCAGGAGCCTGATGGGTGGGGGGTAATAACTGTTCCTGAACCTGGAAGTGCGGGACTTGAGGCTCCCTGTACATCCTTCCTGTTGGCAGTAGGGACAGGATAGTGGGGGCCTTTGATGATGGATACTGCTTACCCACGACATCACTCCTTTGAAATATGCTCAATGGTCATGGGGGCTTTACCTGTGATGGACTGTGCCGTATCCAGTGTTTTATATTGTTTGATATAGCTTTTTCCCCCATTCAAGGACATTGCTGTTCCCATTCCAAGCTGTGATGCACCCAGTCAACATACTCTCCACTGCACATCTATAAAAGTTTGTCAAAGTTTTAGATAACATGCCAAATCTATGTAAATTTTTAAGACAGTATCTTCCTTATAATGGCACTTACATGCTGGATCCAAGACAGATCCTCTGAAATGATAATGCCAAGGAATTTAAAGTTGCTGACCCTCTCCACCTCTGATCCCTTGATGAGGACTGGCTCATGGACCTCCAGTTTCCTCCTCTTGTAGTCTTTAATCAGCTCTTTGGTTTCGCTGATGTTGAGTGAGAGATTGTTGTGGCATCACTCAGCCAAATTCTCAATCTCCCTCCTATATGCCAATTCATCACCACCTTTAATTTGGCTCATAACAGTGGTGTCATCAGCAAATTAAATGTGGCATTGCCAACTGCAAAGGTGATCGTTTGGGGAGTTGATGTGAATGTGGGGAGAATAAAATGGGATTAGTGTGAATGAGTGGTTGATGGTCGGTACAGACTTCATGAGCTGTAGGGCCTGTTACTGTGTGGTAGGACCTTATGGCAGTCATGATCCCTTCATGTAGCTCTTGTTAGAAACCTTACGGGTCATGATTTAGCACTTGAATCCAGGTGTAAGCCCAGAACTTCTCTTCTAATGTCCAATTAAGCAATTTGATGCTATCTCTGCTCGGGTGTTGTGAAAAATGGTGAGAACCCATTGGTGGGCATCTATTTCCACCAATCATTGTCTTACTTGTTTACAGGCCAACATCTTATCTGAAAGTCCAGTGACTTATCTGATTCAGTACTGCTTTTTAAGAAGTGTCTTTCCTACTCCATTCCAAGTTTTCCTTTGCCACAACAACAATAATCTGTAGCAACCAGCGATGGGAACTGTTTCACTACTTCCAACTGCAGTACAGGCTGACATCAGTGGTTGGGAAGTTGTTGGAATCGATTGTTGGGGATCAGATTATGGAGTACCTGGAGGCACATGATAAGAAAGACCAAAGCCAGTATGGTTTCCTGAAAGGAAAATCCTGCCTGACTAATCTATTGCAATTTTTTGAGGAAATTACGAGCAGGGTAGACAAGGGAGATGCAGTGGATGTGGTGTACTTGGACTTTCAGAAGGCCTTTGACAAGGTGCTTCACATGAGGCTGCTTAGAAAGATAAGAGCCCATGGAATTACAGGGAAGTTCTCTCTCCATCTGGCGAAAACCAATTTCCTCCAGGATCAATAAAGTATGACTATGACTATAAGTTACTAGCATGGGTGGAGCATTAACTGATTGGCAGAAAACAGAGAGTGGGAATAAAGGGATCCTATTCTGGCTGGCTGCTGGTTACCAGTGGAGTTCCACAGGGGTCGGTGTTGGGAACACTGCTTTTTATAATGTATGTCAATGATTTGGACTATGGGATTAATGGATTTGTGGCTAAATTTACCAATGATACAAAGGTAGGTGGAGGAGCAGGTAGTGTTGGAGAGAGCCTGCAGAGAGACTTAGATAGTTTAGGGGAATGGGCAAAGAAGTGGCAAGTGAAATACAATGTTGAAATGTGTATAGGCCAGCACTTTGGTGGAAGAAATAAACGGGTAGACTATTATTTAGATGGAGAGAGAATTGAAAATGCAGAGATGCAAAAAGACTTGGGAATCCTTGTGCAGGATACCCTAACGGTTAACCTCCAGGTTAAGTCGGTTGAGAAGAAGGCAAATGCAATGTTGGCATTCATTTCTAGAGGTACAGAATATAAGAGCAGGGATATGATGTTGAGGCTCTATAAGGCACTCATGAGACCACACTTAGAGTATTGTGTGCAGTTTTGGGCTCCTTATTTTAGAAAGGATATACTAACATTGGAGAGGGTTCAGAGAAGATTCATGAGAATGATTCCAGGAATGAAAGGGTTACTGTACAAGGAACGTCTGGCAGCTCTTGGGCTGTATTTCCTGGAGTTCAGGAGAATGAAGGGGCGATCTCATAGAAACATTCCAAATGCTAAAAGGCCTTAACAGATTAGATATGGCAAAGTTACTTCCCATGGTAGGGGAGTCTAGGACAAGAGGACATGACTTCAGGATTGAAGGATGTCCATTTAGAACAGAGGTGCAGAGAAATTACTTCAGTCAGAGGGTGGTAAATCTGTGGAATTTGTTGCCACATGCGGCTGTGGAGGCCAAGTCATTGGGTACATTTAAGGTAGAGATAGATAGGTTCTTGATTAGCCAGGCAATCAAAGGGTAGGGGAGAAGGCAGGGGAGTGAGAATGACAGTTAGAATTGGATCAGCCCATGACTGAATGGCGGAGCAGACTAAATGGGCCTAATGGTCTACTTCTGCTCCTATATCTTATGGTCTTATGGTCTAACTACATACAGTCATTCGTCTCCAATGATGAGCTCAAGCCTTCCTAAGCACACTGTCCTCCAAGTCCTGGGAATTTCTGGCGCATGACCACTCAATTGGAGAACCAGCTTTTGGGATGGGATTGGAAACCTTAGGAATTCATGGAAACTCTGTGAAAACAAGTGCACACCATCTCGCATACTTGTCCATCCACTCTGTTCGGCACATCCCACCTACCAAGGAGGATAAGCATGAGTTGGGGGCCAGAGGATGAAAGAGCACCCGGCGGGAATAAACATTGTGGATTGCCTGTTTACAGTGCAGTTCTCTCACTCACTCACGCTGCTTACACTTGTTCCATAGAATCTGATGATTTTGGACCTGTTTCAAAACACACTTCTGCTCTTTCTTTGTATGTAAAACTCTGAAATATGATGCATTTGCGATTCCATAAAGTTGCACACCTGAGTTGCTTGTGTAGAACTGGACCTGCTGAAAGGCCACAACAGGTGCTGAAGTCCGGAAACAATTAGGATGCCTATACTCTGTGGTACCAATTGACAACAAAATAACAATAAAGTCTTGACTTCTGTAACCCTATTATTATTTTTACCAGATGATGGTCATTAATGGAGTAAGGGTTATTTGTTTTGCTTGGTACGTACCCCGTGATGGGTTAAAGAGCCAGCAGAAATGGAAAACACCTTGGAGTCTGGTATTGCTATCCACTAAAGCTCATTTATTAACTACGCAATACAGTAATGTAAATTCAGATATATCAACCAGGTTAGCAATGTGTATATATAAATGTGGAAATAATAGAACCAAGCTTCTTTGCACTGAGGAGGTAATGGGATACAGTGTTGCGATGATAGGTAGAGTTCAGTTTGGATTATTAAGTTGGGTAGTGTTGTGTGGGGGGGAGAGAAGAGAGAGAGAGAAGAGAGAGAGAGAAGAGAGAGAAGAGAGAGAAGAGAGAGAAGAGAGAGAAGAGAGAGAAGAGAGAGAAGAGAGAGGAGAGAGAGGAGAGAGAGGAGAGAGAGGAGAGAGAGGAGAGAGAGGAGAGAGAGGAGAGAGAGGAGAGAGAGGAGAGAGAGGAGAGAGAGGAGAGAGAGGAGAGAGAGGAGAGAGAAGAGAGAGAAGAGAGAGAAGAGAGGAAGAGAGAGAAGAGAGAGAGAGAGAGAGAGAGAGAGAGAGAGAGAGAGAGAGAGAGAGAGAGAGAGAGAGAGAGAGAGAGAGAGAGAGAGAGAGAGAGAGAGAGAGATTGATTGATTGAGATATTGAGATTGATTTCTTCAGGTAAGCAGATGCCGTTGATTCTCCGTTGTCCTCCAAAATCCTTTCAGAAGTCACCGAATGTGACTACAACAAGGAGACCGTCTTCTGTGGATGAGTTATCAACCCAGGCTTGGGTTGGACACTAAGGTCACACCTTTTCCACACTGCGAGAGCCACTGATCTATCCTCCAAAAACCCACCCTTCTGTGGGCACAACAAAGCTCATCCAGTGTCCAAAAACACGCGTGTCTGTGTGTCAACCAGCTGACCTTGTGTTTATCTCAGCAGACTGAACACCAGCCGTCCATCACATAACGCCGCCCTCGGTCACTACGGCAACCCACAAGCTGCTCCTTCTCTCTCTCTCTCTCTCTCTCCATGGCAACCCAGAAGCTGACAGCAGTAGTCAGTGTCCTTGTAAAAGTGTAAACACGAACTGAAAGGCAGACTCCGCCCTTCTCTCTGTCAGCAGAAATCCAAAAGTTAGACTCAGTTCTCTCTTGTGCCTTAAAGGGAGTCCACAGCAAAAAGGAACCCTTAAGGGTACATAACATGCTTCATAAAAGTATACAGTATGTAAGAATGTCGTTGGTAGCAGAAATGTACTGTATAAAAGAGGGAACATTCAGCTATCTCGAGTGTTGCCATGAAAGAATCCACCTCGAGCACTCAGTCTAAAGCCACTTATTAAATTAATCAAAGTGCAGTTTAATTATTTTATATGATGTGAAGTTTGTTTTGTGGAAACAGAGTGCTCTCTAATCTAATGATGGGGGAAGAAGCAATTCCTGAATCATTGAGTGAGAGTCTTCAGGCTCCTATACCTCTTCCCTATCGATGAGGATGCTTACCTCTTTTTTATTTATTGAGATACAGAGTGGAGTAGGCTCTTCCAGCCTTTTGAGTCGTGCAGCTCCGCAGTCCCCGATATAACCCTAGCCTAATGAAAAGACAATTTACAATGACCAATTAACCTACCAACTGGTAAGGCTTTGGCCTGTGGGAGGAAACTAGAGCACCCGGAGGAAACCCACATCTCAAGGAGAATATACAAACTCCTTACAGGCAGCTGCAGGAATTGAACCCGGGTCACTGGTACTGTAAAGCCTTGGGCTAACCACTACACTATCGTATGATGGGAATTGAACCCGGGTCACTGGTACTGTAAAGCCTTGGGCTAACCACTACACTACCGTGTGATGGGAATTGAACCCGGGTCACTGGTACTGTAAAGCCTTGGGCTAACCACTACACTACCGTGTGATGGGAATTGAACCCGGGTCACTGGGTAAAGCGTTATGCTAACCATTACACTACTGTGCCAGTGCTGGACCCCGGCTTATTTCTAGATGACAGGTATTGGCACGTTATATGAAGCCGAAGGGGGAAGCACTTACGGTTGGCTGATGCTTACAGGTTTCTCATCCAAATTAGATGCCGAGCATGCTGCAGACATCACAGGGTGCTCAATATCTGCGGAGAGAGCAGGCAAACTTAAATTGTGTGCTGTAGTTTCATTTTTTTGGAGTTGTGTTTTGCAATTTGGCTGTGGTTACCTCTGACTTCCAGCACGGATCTGTGCCAGGAGAAAAACACAAAATATTCTGCAGATGCTGGGGTCAAAGCAACACTCACAACATGCTGGAGGAACTCAGCAGGTCAGGCAGCATCCATGGAAACGAACAGTCAACGTTTCTGACCGAGACCCTTCATCAGGACTGTAGAGGGAGGGGGCAGAGGCCCTATAAAGAAGGTGGGGGGAGAGTGGGAAGGAGAAGGCTGGTAGGTTCCAGGTGAAAAACCAGTAAGGGGAAAGATAAAGGGGTGAGGGAGGGGAAGCAGGGAGGTGATAGGCAGGAAAGGTGAAGAAGGAATAGGGGAAAGCACAATGGGTAGTAGAAGGAGGCGGAACCATGACAGAGGTGATAGGCAGCTGGAGGAGGGGGCAGAGTGAAACTGGGATGGGGGAAGGCGGGGAGAGGGAATTACCAGAAGTTGGAGAATTCAATGTTCATGCCAAGGGGCTGGAGAATACCCAGACGGTATATGAGGTGTTGCTCCTCCAACCTGAGTTTGGCCTCATCATGGCAGTAGAGGAGGCCATGTATGGATATATCTGAATGGGAATGGGAAGCAGAGATGAAGCGGGTGGCAACCGGGAGATCCTGCCTGTTGTGGCGGACGGATCGGAGGTGCTCGACGGAATGGTCCCCCAATCTGCGTCGGGTTTCACCGATGTAGAGGAGGCTGCACCGGGAGCATCGGATGCAATAGATGACCCCAACAGACTCACAAGTGAAGTGTTGCCTCACTTGGAAGGACTGTTTGGGGCCCTGAATGGTTGCAAGAGAGGAGGTGTAGGGGCAGGTGTAGCACTTACGCTTACAGGGATAAGTGCCAGGTGGGAGTTCCGTGGAGAGGGACGTGTGGACCAGGGAGTTGCGGAGGGAACGATCCCTGCGGAGAGGGGTGGAGAGGGAAAGATGTGCTTAGTGGTAGGGTCCTGTTGAAGGTGGCAGAAGTTGCGGAGGATAATGTGCTGGATCCGGAGGCTGGTGGGGTGGTAGGTGAGGACAAGGGGAACTCTGTCCCTGTTGTGGTGGCGGGAGGATGGGGTGAGGACCGAAGTGCGGGAAATGGAGGAGATGCGGGTGAGGGCATCATTGATGACGGCAGAAGGGAAACCACGATCCTTAAAGAAAGAGGACATTTGAGATGTCCTGGAATGGAAAGCCTCATCCTGGGAGCAGATGCGGTGGAGACGGAGGAACTGGGAAAAAGGAAAGGCACTTTTGCATGTGGCAGGGTGGGAAGAGGAATCGTCAAGGTAGTTATGAGAGTCAGTGGGCTTATAGAAGACGTCAGTGGACAGTCTGTCTCCAGAGATGGAGACCAAGAGATCAAGAAAGGGGAGAGAAGTGTCTGAGGTGGACCAAGTGAATTTGAGGGCTGGGTGGAAGGTAGAAGCAAAGTCGATGAAATTGACAAGCTCAGCATGGGTGCAGGAAGCAGCACCAATGTAGTCGTCAATATAGTGAAGGAAAAGTTGGGGAGCAGTACATAGGTTTAGAGCATTGACTATTCCACATAACCAATGAAGAGGCAGGCATAGCTGGGGCCCATGCGAGTGCCCATAGCTACACCCTTGGTCTGAAGAAAGTGGGAAGAGCCAAAAGAGAAGTTATTAAGTATGAGAACCAGTTCCACCAACCGCAGGAGGGTAGTGGCAGTGGGGAACCGATGAGGTCTATTGTCCAGAAAGTAGCGGAGGGCTTTGAGGCCTTCTTGATGGGGAATGGAGGTGTATAAGGATTGGACATCCATAGTGAAAATGAAGCGGTCGGGACTGGGGAACTGGAAGTTATTGAAGAGGTGGAGGGCATGGGATGTATCCCGGATGTAGTGGGGAGGGACTGAACTATGGGTGACAAAATGGAGTCCAGGTAGGCAGGTACAAGTTCGGTGGGGCAGGAGCAGGCAGAAATTATAGGTCTACTAGGACAGCCAGGCTTGTGTATCTTTGGGAGGAGGTAAAACTGAGTGGTACAGGGTGTGGGAATAATGAGTTTAGCGGCTGAGGATGGAAGGTCTCCGGAGTTGATAAGGGTGGTGATGGTGTGGAAGACAATGGTTTGATGTTTTTTGGTGGGGTTCTGTTCCGGGGTAAGTAAGAGAAGGTGTCAGAGAGCTGCTGTTTGGCCTCAGTGAGGTAGAGGTCCGTCCGCCAGACTACTACGGCACCACCTTTGTCAGCGGGTTTGATGGTGAGGTTGGGCTTAGTGCGGAGAGAGTGGAGGGCAGTGCATTCAGAGGGAGTGAGGTTGGAACAGGAGAGAGGAGTGGTGAAATTGAGACGGGTGATGTCTCGGTGACAGTTGGAGATGAAAAGATCGAGTGCAGGTAGAAGGCCCAGGTGGGGTGTCCAGGAGGAGGAGGAGGGTTGAAGACGGGAGAAGGGGTCATCAGTGGGGGGAGGGGAATCCTTGCCAAAGAAGTAGGCTTGGAGACGTAGGCGACGGAAGAAGAGTTCAGTGTCATGGTGGGAACGGAACTCACTGAGGTGTGGATGGCGGGGGACAAAAGTGAGGCCCTTGCTAAGGACAGAACGTTCTGCCTCACGATGTGCCAGGAAATTCTTTTTAGTTTTTATTCCAAAGTAAATTAGGCCACCAATATCAGTCCTGTTTTCAATGAACAAAAGAAGTGATTTTGGGGACCAAGTGATACAGTCCTGTTCCTAATCTGCTTTTCTGGTTGGAGTTTACTGCTCAGTAAGTGAGTAGGATTCATGTATAGGGGTAATAGGATGCATGAGGATGGAGGGAATACAAGGCTATTGTTAGAGGCCATAAGACAATGACACAGGAGCAGAGTTAGCCCATTGAGTCTGCTCTGCCATTGCTCAATCATGACTGATTTATTAT
Source organism: Mobula hypostoma (assembly GCF_963921235.1). Lineage (NCBI taxonomy): Eukaryota > Metazoa > Chordata > Chondrichthyes > Myliobatiformes > Myliobatidae > Mobula > Mobula hypostoma. Next base: position 5,793,161 of record NC_086118.1, on the reverse strand, counting down.
CCCTCTCAACCCTTCTCCTGTCTTCTTCCTGTAACCTTTGACACCCCTAATCAAGAACCAATCAACCTCCACTTTAAATATACCCAATGATTTGGCCTTCACAGCTGCCTGTGGCAAAGAATTCCACTGATTCACCACCCTCTGGCTAAAAAACTTCATCCTCACTTCCATTCTAAAGGGACACCTTTTTATTCTGAGGCAGTGTCCCCGGTCCTAGACCCCCACACTACGAGAAACCTCCTCTCCACTCTAATTGGGCCTCTCAATATTTGATCATTATCAATGAGATTTCCCCCTCTTTAATCTAAACTCCAGAGCAATTAAATGCTCCTCATACATTAACCCTTTCATTACAGGAACCATTTTTGTGAACCTCCTCTGGGCCCTCTCCGATGCCAGTACAGATAAGGGACCCAACTCTGCACACAATACCCCCAAGTGCAGTCTTACCAATGAATAATAAAGCCTCAGGCATCAATGTATTGGGATGTGCTCTTATTACTAAGCTGTATAACCTTCATTTAGATTACCCACAATCAAGGTAAAACCTACTGATGCATTTGGTTATTCTTTAAGTTCTGGTTTAAACATGGCAAAACTTACAAATTCATTTTTGCTAAGTTAATGATTGATTGTTGTTTTAAATAGGATGGGTCAGCCTATATTGCTTAAGTTCACCATCTGCTTGGTCTTGGCAAATCTCAACTGCTGAGACACTTTCCTACACGGGAGGAAGAAGAACAGAAAATCAAGGCAGTCATGTGCTAACATCTCAGCCTCGAGTGTTAAGGTGTGTTGTGAAGCTATTGGGCCAGGAGAGGTGCAGCTCAAAGGTAGACTATGTTCTTTCAGTCCAGCCCTGTTTTAGTTGGAAACATTTCAGTGTGCAGTGTTGTAGGTCTTGAGCGGGTGTTGAAACAGTTTTCACCTCTTAATTACTGTTTCTCTGGTACTTTACTAAATGGGGAATTGCCAATCAAGGTAGACAGTTTTTGTTTCAACATTTCTCAAGCATAGATACTAATCTTGTCAACGAGAGGTACAATATTTTTAGAAACCATAGAAAAACTATAGCACAGAAACAGGCCTTTTGGCCCTTCTTGGATGTGCCGAACCATTTTCTGCCTAGTCCCACTGACCTGCACACGGACCATATCCCTCCATACACCTCCCATCCATGTATCTGTCCAATTTATTCTTAAATGTTAAAAAAGAACCCGCATTTACCACCTCGTCTGGCAGCTCATTCCATACTCCCACCACTCTCTGTGTGAAGAAGCGCCCCCCCAATGATCCCTTTAAACTTTTCCCCCCTCATCCTTAACCCATGTCCTCTGGTTTTTTTCTCCCCTTGCCTCAGTGGAAAAAGCCTGCTTGCATTCATCATAATTTTATATACCTCTATCAAATCTCCCCTCATTCTTCTACGCTCCAGGGAATAAAGTCCTAACCTATTCAACCTTTCTCTGTAACTGAGTTTCTCAAGTCCCGGCAACAACCTTGTAAACCTTCTCTGCACTCTTTCAACCTTATTTATATCCTTCCTGTAATTTGGTGACCAAAACTGAACACAATACTCCAGATTCGGCCTCACCGATGCCTTATACAACCTCATCATAACATTCCAACTCTTATACTCAATACTTTGATTAATAAAGGCCAATGTACCTAAAGCTCTCTTTACGACCCTATCTACCTGTGATGCCACTTTTAGGGAATTTTGTATCTGTATTCCCAGATCCCTCTGTTCCACTGCACTCCTCAGTGCCTTACCATTAACCCTGTATGTTCTACCTTCGTTTGTCCTTCCAACATGCAATACCTCACACTTGTCTGTATTAAACCCCATCTGCCATTTTTCAGCCCATTTTTCCAGCTGGTCCAAGTCCCTCTGCAGGCTCTGAAAACCTTCCTTACTGTCTACTACACCTCCAATCTTTGTATCATCAGCAAATTTGCTGATCCAATTTACCACATTATCATCCAGATCATTGATATAGATGACAAATAACAATGGACCCAGCACTGATCCCTGTGGCACACCACTAGTCACAGGCCTCCAGTCGGAGAAGCAATTCTCTACTACCACTCTTTGGCTTCTTCCATTGAGCCAATGTCTAATCCAATTGACGATGGATATGCAATGGCAAGCATTTAAAGATTGCATGGATGAACTACAACAATTGTTCGTCCCAGTTTGGCAAAAGAATAAATCAAGGAAGGTAGTGCACCCATGGCTGACAAGAGAAATTAGGGATAGTATCAATTCCAAAGAAGCAGCATACAAATTAGCCAGAGAAAGTGGCTCACCTGAGGACTGGGAGAAATTCAGAGTTCAGCAGAGGAGGACAAAGGGCTTAATTAGGAAGGGGAAAAAACATTATGACAGAAAACTGGCAGGGAACATAAAAACTGACTAAAAGCTTTTATAGGTATGTGAAAAGGAAAAGACTGGTAAAGACAAATGTAGGTCCCCTACAGACAGAAACAGGTGAATTGATTATGGGGAGCAAGGACATGGCAGACCAATTGAATAATTACTTTGGTTCTGTCTTCACTAAGGAGGACATAAATAATCTTCCAGAAATAGTAGGGGATAGAGGGTCCAGTGAGATGGAGGAACTGAGCGAAATACATGTTAGTAGGGAAGTGGTGTTAGGTAAATTGAAGGGATTAAAGGCAGATAAATCCCCAGGGCCAGATGGTCTGCATCCCAGAGTGCTTAAGGAAGTGCTCCGTGCTGGGACCCCAGTTGTTTATAATTTATATTAATGACTTGGATGAGGGAATTAAATGCAGCATCTCCAAGTTTGCGGATGACACGAAACTGGGCGGCAGTGTTAGCTGTCAGGAGGATGCTAAGAGGATGCAGGGTGACTTGGATAGGTTGGGTGAGTTGGCAAATTCATGGCAGATGCAATTTAATGTGGATAAATGTGAAGTTATCCACTTTGGTGGCAAAAATAGGAAAACAGATTATTATCTGAATGGTGGCCGATTAGGAAAAGGGGAGGTGCAACGAGACCTGGGTGTCATTATACACCAGTCATTGAAAGTGGGCATGCAGGTACAGCAGGCGGTGAAAAAGGTATGCTGGCATTTATAGCGAGAGGATTCGAGTACAGGAGCAGGGAGGTACTACTGCAGTTGTACAAGGCCTTGGTGAGACCACACCTGGAGTATTGTGTGCAGTTTAGGTTCACCAGATTGATTCCTGGGATGGCAGGACTTTCATATGAAGAAAGTCTGGATGAACTGGGCTTGTACTCGTTGGAATTTAGAAGATTGAGGGGGGATCTGATTGAAACGTATAAAATCCTAAAGGGATTGGACAGGCTAGATGCAGGAAGATTGTTCCCGATGTTGGGGAAGTCCAGAACGAGGGGTCACGGTTTGAGGATAAAGGCGAAGCCTTTTAGGACTGAGATTAGGAAAAACTTCTTCACACAGAGAGTGGTGAATCTGTGGAATTCTCTGCCACAGGAAACAGTTGAGGCCAGTTCATTGGCTATATTTAAGAGGGAGTTAAATATGGCCCTTGTGGCTAAGGGGATCAGAGGGTATGGAGGGAAGGCTGGTGCAGGGTTCTGAGTTGGATGATCAGCCATGATCATAATAAATGGCGGTGCAGGCTCGAAGGGCTGAATGGCCTACTCCTGCACCTATTTTCTATGTTTCTATTTACCACCTCTCCATGCATGCCCAGCGACTGAATTTTCCTAACTAACCTCCCATGCGGGACCTTGTCAAAGGCCTTACTGAAGTCCATGTAGACAATATCCACTGCCTTCCCTTCATCCACTTTCCTGGTAACCTCCTCGAAAAACTCCAATAGATTGGTCAAACATGACCTACCACACACAAAGCCATGTTGACTCTCCCTAATAAGTCCCTGTCTATCCAAATGCTTGTAGATTCTGTCTCTTAGTACTCCTTCCAATAACTTACCTACTACCGACATCAAACTTACCGACCTATAATTTCCCAGATTACTTTTCGATCCTTTTTTGAACAACGGAACAACATGAGCCACTCTCCAATCCTCCGGCACCCTCACCTGTAGACAGTGATATTTTAAATATTTCTGCCAGGGCCCCTGCAATTTCAACACTAGTCTCCTTCAAGGTCTGAGGGAACACCCTGTCAGGTCCCGGGGATTTATCCACTTTAATTTTCCTCAAGACAGCAAGCACCTCCTCCTTTTCAATCTGTACAGTTTCCATGATCTCACTACTTGTTTCCCTTAATTCCATAGACTTCATGCCAGTTTCCTTAGTAGATACCGATGCAAAAAACCTATTTAAGATCTCCCCAATTTCCATTGGTTTCGCACATAGCCGACCACTCTGATCTTCAAGAGGACCAATTTTTTCCCTTACAATCCTTTTGCTCTTAATATACCTGTAAAAGCTCTTTGGATTATCCTTCACTTTGACTGCCAAGGCAACCTCATGTCTTCTTTTAGCCCTCCTGATTTCTTTCTTAAGTATTTTCTTGCACTTCTTACACTCCTCAAGCACCTTATTTACTCCCTGTTTCCTATACATGTCATACAACTCCCTCTATTTCTTTATCAGAGTTGCAATATCCCTTGAGAACCAAGGTTCCTTATTCCTGTTCACTTTGCCTTTAATCCTGACAGGAACATACAAACTCTGCACTCTCAAAATTTCTCCTTTGAAGGCTTCCCACCTACCGATCACATCTTTGCCAGAGAACAACCTGTCCCAATCCATGCTTTTTAGATCCTTTCTCATTTCTTCAAATTTGGCCTTCTTCCAGTTCAGAACCTCAACCCTAGGACCAGATCTATCCTTGTCCATGATCAAGTTGAAACTAATGGTGTTATGATCACTGGAACCAAAGTGCTCCCCTACACAGACTTCCGTCACTTGTCCTAACTCGTTTCCTAACAGGAGATCCAATATTGCATCCCCTCTAGTTAGTCCCTCTATATATTGATTTAGAAAACTTTCCTGAACACATTTGACAAACTCTAAACCATCTAGACCCCTAACAGTATGGGAGTCACAATCAATATATGGAAAATTAAAATCCCCTACCACCACAACTTTACGTTTCCTGCAGTTGCCTGCTATCTCTCTTCAGATTTGCTCTTCCAATTCTCATTGACTATTGGGTGGTCTGTAATACAATCCCACTAATGTAGCTATACCTTAACAACAGGAATTCTGCAGATGCTGGAAATTCAAGCAACATACATCAAAGTTGCTGGTGAACGCAGCAGGCCAGGCAGCATCTATAGGAAGAGGTGCAGTCGACGTTTCAGGCCGAGACCCTTCATCAGGACTAACTGAAGGAAGAGTGAGTAAGGGATTTGAAAGCTGGAGGGGGGGGGAGATCCAAAATGATAGGAGAAGACAGGAGGGGGAAGGATAGAGCCGAGAGCTGGACAGGTGATAGGCAAAAGGGGATACGAGAGGATGATGGGACAGAAGGTCCGGGAAGAAAGACAAGGAGGGGGGGGTGACCCAGAGGATGGGCAAGAGGTATATTCAGAGGGGCAGAGGGAGAAAAAGGAGAGTGAGAGAAAGAATGTGTGCATAAAAATGAGTAACAGATGGGGTACGAGGGGGAGGTGGGGCCTTAGCGGAAGTTAGAGAAGTCGATGTTCATGCCATCAGGTTGGAGGCTACCCAGACGGAATATAAGGTGTTGTTCCTCCAACCTGAGTGTGGCTTCATCTTTACAGTAGAGGAGGCCGTGGATAGACATGTCAGAATGGGAATGGGATGTGGAATTAAAATGTGTGGCCACTGGGAGATCCTGCTTTCTCTGGCGGACAGAGCGTAGATGTTCAGCAAAGCGGTCTCCCAGTCTGCGTCGGGTCTCACCAATATATAAAAGGCCACATCGGGAGCACCGGACGCAGTATATCACCCCAGTCGACTCACAGGTGAAGTGATGCCTCACCTGGAAGGACTGTTTGGGGCCCTGAATGGTGGTAAGGGAGGAAGTGTAAGGGCATGTGTAGCACTTGTTCCGCTTACACGGATAAGTGCCAGGAGGGAGATCAGTGGGGAGGGATGGGGGGGACGAATGGACAAGGGAGTTGTGTAGGGAGCGATCCCTGCGGAATGCAGGGGGGGGGGAGGGAAAGATGTGCTTAGTGGTGGGATCCCGTTGGAGGTGGCGGAAGTTACGGAGAATAATATGTTGGGCCCGGAGGCTGGTGGGGTGGTAGGTGAGGACCAGGGGAACCCTATTCCTAGTGGGGTGGTGGGAGGATGGAGTGAGAGCAGATGTACGTGAAATGGGGGAGATGCGTTTAAGAGCAGAGTTGATAGTGGAGGAAGGGAAGCCCCTTTCTTTAAAAAAGGAAGACATCTAGCTATACCTTTCCTGTCTCTCAGCTCCATCCATAAGAACTCAGTAGACAAGCCCTCTAATCCGTCCTGCCTGAGCACTGCTGTAATATTTTCCCTAACAAGCAATGCTACTCCCCCACCTTTCATTCCTCTGCCTCGATCACATTTGAAACATCGGAACCCTGGAATATTAAGCTGCCAGTCCTGCCCCTCCTGTAGCCAAGTTTCACTAATTGCTATAACGTCATAATTCCACGTGTCAATCCACGCCCTCAACTCATCCGCCTTCCCCGCAATACTCCTAGCATTGAAATATATACACCTCAGAAGATTTTTACCACCACTCACAACCTTTCTATCAGCGGATTTGCTTGAACTTTTAACATAATTTATTTTCACCCCAGCCACACTGCCAGTTCTGGCGCTCTGGTTGCCAATAATTGTTTTCTGTGCTCTGGTGCTGTTGGCAGGGCAGTGTTTATGGCCTTCCATAATTATCTTAAAGTTTTGCATTGCATTCCTGACCAACTGGAATCTGTGGTTAGTTGCTGCAATGCATGAGGAAGATCAATTTATGAGTGGATTGAAAAGTTTTTTTAAAAGACAACCATGTTGAATAGAAAACTTTACAAAAAGCAGTGGATACAGCCCAGCCTGTCACAAGTAAAATCCTCTCCAAGATTGAGCACATCTACAGGGAGCGTTGTCACAGGAAAGCTGCATCCGTCATCACCCCACCAACCAGGCCATGCTCTCTTCTCACTGCTGCCATCAGGAAGGAGGTACAGAAGCCTCAGGGCCCCACACCATCAGGTTCAGGATCAGTTATTACTCCTAACCATAAGGCTTTTGAACCATTGTGGATAGCTTCACTCGCCCCATCACTGAACTGTTTGCACAACCTGTGGACTCAGTTTCAAGGACTCTTCATCTCATGTTCTCGCTATTTATTGTTTACTTATTACTGTATTTGCAGTTTGTTGTCGTTTGCACATTTGTTGTTCATCTGTCATGTATGCTGTCTTTCTCATTGATTCAACTGTGTTAACTGTGAATGCCCGTAAGAAAATGAATCTCGATAATATATGGTGACATATGCACTTGATAAATTTACTTTGAACTTCGAGAGTTTTAAAGAAAATGGACTTACAGCACAGTAATTGAGATATTTGAAGAGGAGTTACTACTATAATGCAATTGTCAGAGGGTGGTAAATCTGTGGAATTTGTTGCCGCGAGCGGCTGTGGAGACCAAGTCACTGGGTGCATTTAAGACAGAGATAGATAGGTTTTTGATTGGCCAGGGCATCAAAGGGCATGGGGAAAAGGCAGGGGAGTAGGGATGACTGGAAGAATTGGATCAGCCAATGATTGAATGGCGGAGCAGACTTGATGGGCCAAATGGCTTACTTCTGCTCCTATATCTTATGGTCTTACGGAATTATATCAGGATGTTATTCATTGACTACAGCTCAGCACTTAACATTAACATTCCCGCAAACTTAATCACTAAGCTCTTTGTGCTACTGCATCCTCGATGTCTTCACTTACAAACCACAGTCAGAACGAATTGGCAACATCTCCTTCAGAATCTCCATCAGCACAGGTACACCACAGAGCCCTCTGTTTAGCACTCTGTTCTACTCGCCTTATACCTATGATTGTGTGGTTAAGTACAACTCCAATGCCATATTTAAGTTTGTTGATGACACGACCGTTGAAGGCTAAATCAGATGTGGTGATAAATCGGCATATAGGAGGGAGTTTGAAAATCTAGTTGAATGGTGCCACAACAACGTCTCTCATTCAACATCAGAAAAACCAAAAGAAGCCAGCGGTCCATGAGCCAGTCCACATTAAGGGATCAGAGACGGAGAATAAATTTAGCAATACCATGTCAGAGAATCTGCTCCGAGACCAGCGTGTAAGAAGGCATGACTTTCTTAGAAGTTTGCGTAGATTTAGCATGTCATCTAAAACTTTGACAAAGTTCTATAGACACATAGTGGAGAGTATCCTAACTGGTTGTGTCACGGCCTGGTCCAATGCCCAGGAACTGAGAATTGCTAGGCATGCTCTGTTCTCACTACTACCACTGGGAAGGAGGTGCAGGAGCCTCAGGTCAAACACAACAGGTTCAAGAACAGTTATAGACTCCTTCACTCCCCTCAATGCTGAATTGACTCCACAGCCTATTAACTCACTTCCAAGGACTCTACAACTCATGCTTTCAGTATTATTTATTTATTGGCATATTTATTTGTCCTCTTTTGCACCATGTATATTTGTAAGTTCTGTGCTTTTCATATGTTATTGTATTTCTTTATTTTCCTGTAAATGCCCTCAAGAAAATAAATCTTAAGGTAGCATATGAAGAAATATACATACTATGATAATAAATTGACTTTGAATATTGAACTTTGAATTACAATATTTAAAAGACATTTAGACAGGTGCATAGATAAGACATTTAGATAAGAAAAGATTAGAGGAAAATGAGCAAAATATGAGCAAGTGGGATTTTATCAGATTATTAGAATCCAATCACATTTGGGTAAATTGAGCTTCTATCCACCTACATTTAGATAAGTGAGGAGAAGCTAAGCAAGGTCTTTAAAGTACAGGAAGGACAGGTACCAAGAGGTGACACATTCTGATTGGGAATGGAGGGTGCAAATAGTCCAGAATTGGAGCTTGTGCACTCAAGAAAGAGATCAGAAAGCATTCTTCTCACCAAGGTTAGTGGAAACCTAGAACTCCCTCACCTACAAGTAAGATCAATAGATTTCTGTGGGTAAAGGGTGCTGCAGTAACTGGTCACCCATTACATCATTGAGGTTATGCTGGCTGCCTCAGTAAAGACCCTGCCCACACCCGACATTCTCTCTTCTCCGCTCCACACCTACCCCATTGGGCAGTAGATATAAAAACCTGAAAGCAAGTACAATCAGGCTCAAGTACAGCTTCTACCCTGCTGTTATCAGACCTGTTGTATGATAAAATAGACTCTTGACCTCACAATCTACCTGTTATGATCTTGGACTTTATTATTTATCTGCACTGCACTCTTTGTAGCTTTTACACTCATCGTTTTCCCTCGTACAGCCTCAATATCTGAGTTAAGACTTGATCTGCGGGAACAAGTTTTTCATTGTGTCTTGACACGTGTGACAATAATAAACCAATTCCAACCAACAGTGGGTCACGTTGCCAAGCCCGAATTCCCAATTCCTAAATCTTTGCAATCCCACAGCCCTGGAGACTGCATATAAAGTGCATGTTTTATATCTCTGCTGACCTGGTAAACTGAACCCTCACATGCACGTTAACATACCAGGATACCCCTTATGTTTTTTTTAAGCAGAATAACAAAGCTTTTGTAACTCTCCAATGCTTTGAGCAAGACACAAGGTGACATAGGAAACAAACAGCTTTGATTCTCTGTTTCCACACTGCTTGGATCTTCTGTTGCCTGTCAGCAGTGGACAGCATTTCTCCATCTAAATGCTGCTGAGGTCAGTCGGTCTCCACTATTTGTCACATACATTTCCACCTGTGATGAGCTGTGACAGAAAGTGAGCTCAACTATCACACGTCTTCTCCATTCTTTTCTTCTCCCCTGTGTTAGCAACAATATCTTATTGATGAAGGACAGGAAACAATGCCAATCCATGCCAGGTTTTCCTTCCTCTAATGTAAACCTGCTATGGTCCGAACTCTCCCCTACACTTGCCCCGCTCCCTCACCCTCTGGTGTATGGCCACCTTTACCTCAGGACAACAGATAATTCCCACCCACTCTCCATCTGCTGGACCCCAAGGCTGTGTAGTCAACATACAAACAGAGCCAGCTCCTGCTGCCTGGCACCAACCTCATCCTGAGCCAATGTCAAGGCCAGAATTTGGATCTTTTCAAGGAGTAGGCACATCAAAACCTTAAAGGCCATGTCACACATAATATGATTGTATATATAGAAACTTTACTGATTATAGCTTATTCCATTATATAGTTACCACCTTTAATATAAAGAAAAATGTTTCATGTATAAATGGATCACAAAGTGCAAAGGTTATTTTAGAGAATGCCTGCAAATGCATTTAATACAACAATAGACTTTTCGTTTCCTCTGAGATCACCCATGGAGCTGGCAGCAAGTATTAAAAGATACATATGTGATAAAGCAGCAGCAGGGAAGTCAAACATGTAAAACCATAATACTGAAGGTATTGAAATTGAAATAAGAATTCCATGTGACACATTAGAGATGCTTGTGAATTGTGAATTCAGAAATCATGAGCACCTCCTCTTTTCATTTTTTGGAAAATAGATGAATAATCCTAAGCATTTCCAGGATAGTAAGACCATTCTGCCAAGAGTGCAGTCTGGAAAATTGGTGAAATGACTCCAAGTGACAAAATGGCCAAGGAAAGATCATGAAGTTTTCAAGTCAGGATGGATATGTCTTGGAGGGGAATTTGTAAGTGGTGGTTTCCCATATACTTTCCAGGTCTCAGAGTTTGGGAGGTGGTTTCTAAATAATCTAGGCGAGTGGTTGTTTTCTATTCTGGAGATGGCAGAGAGTGACGTTGGTGGTGGAGGGAGTGATTGTTTAGTGTCCTGGTTGGGTTGCTGTCAAGGTGGTTCCTCTGTCTGGGATGGTGTGGGCTTTTAAAGGAGAAGTAATTAGATACTAGCTGGATAACCCATGTAAAAGCTTGGCCAGCTAGTCCTTGATCTTATTACAAATGGTCATGATGCATTCCATTGAAAAGGCCAATGTGACTGGTGATAGGACACTGGTAAGTTTACAGTACAGGACATATCAGTCCTCTGCAGTTCCCTTTCACTGCTCCCAATCACCACAGTCATATTCCACACATGCCAATAAAACTCTTCAAACACCTGGTCCACCAGCAGTGGTCACATCTCTACAGTTGTTCTGGATAGTGCCACGGCTTTAGATAGACAAGCCCCACTTTCTCATCCCTCCTCGATCAGAAGTCAGCTGTGTGGCATCTATTGAACAGAATGACAATTGTATTATGAGCCAGAGTTGTAATTCCTAATATTTACTGTGACAATAAACTAAATTGCATTACAGTCAAATATCAACCTGTGTTCAGGTATACCTACCTTGGCTATATCCAAAGGTTGCATTTTATCCCATTCCTGACAGCTGAATTTAACAGGCACTTCATGGGAACACTCAATGTCTTTGGATTAGCTGGGAAGACAGTCACCCTGTTGTTTGTTAGTGATCCTAATGATCCTGGTCATTATTACCAGCAGTACAAAGAGGCAGACTCCTTGAACCTCACTAAGTACCATCTGAGGACTGCCCACAGAAATGTGTGGCACAGAATGGAGGCCATTTTTGTTGCCCATTGTGTCTGGGGCAACAAAAAAAAAAGATTGTGATAATCCCATCACAGCCTTAGTCCCACAGCTTTGAAAATACAAACTTTGGTTCTTCTCTAAAGAAAGCTGAAGTTGAGATTATTATCATATACATGTATGCTTTGATGAATGAAAAATGCAGTTGCAACAGTGTCAAAGGAAACAAACAAGGACCATGTCCAACTCCAATACTTTAAAGACTGAATTCCAGACCAACTATTTGGGTGAAAGAAACCTTTCCTCACTACCCTCTATACTTTTCACCAAATACTTCAATCCACTTCCCCAAGTTATTACACCTCATCCAGGGAAAACCATTCCTATTCCACCTCATCTGTAGGTGTCATAATTTTAATCACCTCCATTAAACCCTTCAGTGTTCTAAAGAAACTAACCTTTCCTCAACAATAATTCTCCAGCATTCACCCATTGTCAAATGAACAAGCACAATGAAAAGCAGCATTTCAGACACACAGCATCGAATAAGCAGATACTGTATAAACATCTATCACAATATACACTCAGTTGCAACTTTGTTAGGTACCTCCTATACCTAATAAAGAGGCCAGAGTGTATGTTCACCTTCTCCTGCTGCTGTAGCCCATCCACTGCAAGGTTCGATGTATTGTAGGTCAGTGATGCTTTACTGCACACCACTGTTGTAATGCTTACTTATTTGCTGGTGATGCCTCCCTCCCAGATGCGTTGAACAACTTCTACGCTCGTTTTGAGGCAGAAAATGACATGGCGGCAAGGAAGACCACCCCTCCTCCAAATGACCAGGTGCTGTGTCTTACCGTGGCCGATGGGAGAACCCTGTGCAGGGTTAACCCATGGAAGGCTGCTGGACCAGACAATACTCCTGGCAGAGTGCTTAGAGGATATGCAGACCAGCTAGCAGAGATTCTCACTGACATCTTCAACATCTCCCTGAGCAGCGCTGTCGTTCCTACGTGCTTCAAGGCCGCCACAATCGTCCCCATGCTGAAGAAGACTTCAGTGTCCTGCCTCAACGACTACCGTCCTGTTGCACTCACATCCATCATCATGAAGTGTTTTGAGAGGCTCGTCATGAGGCACATCAAGACCCTGCTGCCCCTCTCACTGGAACTCCTGCTGTTCGCGTACCGTCCCAACCATTCAACAGACGACGCCATTGCCATCACCCTCCACCTGACCCTAACCCACCTGGACAAAAAAGACACGTACGTTCGAATGCTGTTCATAGAATTCATTTCAGCATTCAACACAATCATTCCTCAGAAACTGATTGGAAAGCTGAGCCTACTGGGCCTGAACACCTCCCTCTGCACCTGGATCCTAGACTTCCTGACTGGGAGACCTCAGTCAGTCCAGATCGGAAGCAGCATCTCCAACACTATCACATTGAGCACGGGGGCCCCCCAGGGCTGTGTGCTCAGTCCACTGCTGTTCACTCTGCTGACCCACGACTGTGCAGCAACACACAGCTTGAACCGCATCATCAAGTTCGCCGATGGCACGACCGTGGTGGGTCTCATCAGCAAGAACGATGAGTCAGCATACAGAGAGGAGGTGCAGCGGCTAACGGACTGGTGCAGAGCCAACAACCTGTCTCTGAATGTGAACAAAACAAAAGAGATGGTTGTTGACTTCAGGAGGACACGGAGCGACCACTCTCCACTGAACATTGACGACCCCTCCATAGAGATCGTTAAGAGCACCAAATTTCTTGGTGTTCAGCTGGAGGAGAATCTCACCTGGTCCCTCAACACCAGCTCCATAGCAAAAAAAGCCCAGCAGCGTCTCTACTTTCTGCGAAGGCTGAGAAAAGTCCCACCCTCCATCCTCACCACATTCTACAGAGGTTGTATTGAGAGCATCCTGAGCAGTTGCATCACTGCCTGGTTTGGAAATTGCACCATCTCGGATCGCAAGACCCTGCAGCGGACAGTGAGGTCAGCTGAGAAGATCATCAGGGTCTCTCTTCCTGCCATTACAGACATTTACACCACACGTTGCATCCGTAAAGCAACAGCATTATGAAGGACCCCACGCACCCCTCATACAAACTCTTCTCCCTCCTGCCATCTGGCAAGAGGCACCGAAGTATTCGGGCTCTCACGACCAGACTATGTAACAGTTTCTTCCCCAAAGTCATCAGACTCCTCAATACCCAGAGCCTGGACTGACACCAACCTACTGCCCTCGACTGTGCTTATTGTCTTGTTTATTATTTATTATAATGCCTGCACTGTTTTGTGCACTTTATGCAGTCCTGGGTAGGTCTGCAGTCTAGTGTAGTTTTTGTATTGTTTCATATAGCACCATGGTCCTGAAAAATGTTGTCTCATTTTTACTGTGTACTGTACCAGCAGTAATAGTCAAAATGACAATAAAAAGTGACTTGACTTGAAGTTACTGTTGCCTTTCTATTAGCTTGAAAAAGTCTACCCTTTCTCCTCTGACCTCTCTGCTTAACAAGGCCTTTTTACCCACAGAACTGTTGTTCACTGGATATTTGTGTTTTTCGCACCATTCTCTGTAAACTCTGCATGAAAACACCAGGAGATCTGCAGTTTCTGAGATACTCAAACCACCCTGTCTGGCACTAGCAATCATTCTACAGTCAAAGTCACTCAGATCATGTTTCTTCCCCATTCTGATGTCTTACCCCACATCCTGGCTACTGTTCAGAGGCCTGTTTATAACTCGCATCAATCATTTTACTCTTGCAGTTTCTAACTCCACCCACAAGGATTCTACAGTTCCAATCCCATGTCAGCCCTTTCTAAGGAGTTAATTTTATTCTTTTTAACAAATGGTCACTCCACTCCTTCTGCCTACCTGCCTGTCCTTTCGAATCAATGTGTGTCCTACGACGTTTAGCTCCCAACTATGATCTTTCAGCCACGACTCAGTGATGCCAATTCCTAACCGCACTACAAGATCATCCACCTTATTTCACATACGGCATGCATTCAAATAATATACCTTCATTCCTGTTTTTGTCACCCTTTTCAATTTTGCTCCTTTGTGACCAGAAGTTAAATTCATATCCCTTTCTAAATTTTTAGTCTTTATATTTATTCTGGAGTCGTTTGTAATCTCTGCAGCATTCTCCTTCCCTTTTATTTCATCTACACTTTTCCAAACTGTTGAACCTACTACTTAGTCTAAAGATACCCACCACACTGACTGCAATTTTGCCCTGTCTTTCCTCACAGTCTCACTACACATTGCACCTACTTGTATACCCACCCTCTGATTTATCACTCCACCATTCCCCTGCCAATTTAGTTTAATCTCTTCTGAACTGCTCCAGCAAACCTGCCTGCAATGATATTGATCCCCTTTGAGTTCAGGTGCAACCCATCCTTTTTGTACAGGTTATAACTTCCCCAAAAGAGATCCCAATGATCCAGAAATCCGAAACGTTGCACCATTTCCTCAGCCACGCAATTCCTGCCCCCTGCACCAATTCTTCAGTCCAGGAACCAAAATGGAAAGGATGCCTCAGAGAGTCACCAGCAGAAATGTTAAGTAAGACAAAATAGAACCTTTATTTAGAACAAAGTCATCTTCATATTTCTTGCAGGCAAGTTAAAAATTATTTTAAAATGCAAACTTACCTACAGTGTCTGGAGGAGAGGACCTGGTGGGCATGCCTTGGAGAAACAGCAGCAATGCTTTGTGATGGGAGTGCTGAAAGACAAAGATCATAGTCAGTGGAGAGAGCTCACAGGCTGCTGAATACCCCAGAAGTCCATCCAAAGGAGGAAAGCATGACGTGAAGAGAGAACGTGACAGTAGCTGTGCAAGGAAGAGAGATGCTGAAGCTGAGGATGGTGGAGGCAAGAGTCACCTGAAAGAAATACAAGATTTCCATTATTTGTAATCACATAAAGAGGAATTTTATCGGGCTACATGACCGCCAAGAAGGTGCTACCTGGGAGTAGCCAAACCCAGCCTCCAGTGGGAGGGTGTGATATGACACAGAACAAAGACAGAGTGTTCCATTTTTATTTATTTACACTTTGCCATCCTCACAACAGCAGCAGAGACTTTGACTGAAACTGGGAGAGGGTGAGATAAGAGACCCAAGCAATACCTCCTGCTCAATCCAAGAGAGCGGTTGGTGAGGCAGGGTCTAACTGTCTGGCAGCCCAGCATTAGTAAGGTGCTCACTACAACCTTGCAGACTATTGTTATCACCTTCCAGTGTCTCAAGAGTCTTCAATGGGGTATGACAGGAAGGTCAGGGTAGGCGAGCCGGTGCTCAGCTCTCTCAATGGTCATGACTGTGTGGCTGGGCACAGCTCAAACACCATCTATAAATTTGTAGATGACACAGCTGTTGTTAATAAAACCTCATACGGCAACGAGGAGGCATACTGGGTTTCTGGCTGTTATCATCTCCAAGGACCTATCCTAGGCCCAACACATGGATGCAATCACAAAGAAGGCAGGCAAGTGGCTCTACTTTGGAGTTATGACACCGAAGGCTCTTCAAATTTCTATAGCTACAAAGTGGAGAGCACTCTGACTGGCTGCATCACAGCCTGGTATGAAAGTTCCAATGCACAAGATCTCAAGAAACTGTCGAGGGTTATAGACTCAGCTGGCTCCATCATGAGTACAACCGCCTCTACCATCAGGGACACCTTTATCAAATGGTGCCTCAAGAAGACGGTGTCATCATGAAGGTCTCCACCATCCAGAACATGCCCTCTTCTCATTTCTGCCATTAGGGAGGAAGTGAAAACCTACATTCAATAATCCTGAAACCACTTCTTCCCTTCCACCGTCAGATGTCTGAACAGTCTATGAACTTTTCTTTTATTCCTTTTCTTTTGTGCTACTTATTTATTTGATAACTTTTAGCAACTGTTGTACTTTGCTCTGTACGGCTGCTGCAAAACAAAAAATTTCATATAAGTCAGTGATAATAAATCTGAACAGGAGGAAATCTGCAGATGCTGGAATTTCAAGCAACACACATCAAAGTTGCTGGTGAACGCAGCAGGCCAGGCAGCATCTCTTGGAAGAGGTACAGTCGACGTTTCAGGCCGAGACCCTTCATCAGGACTAACTGAAAGAAGAGCTAGTAAGAGATTTGAAAGTGGGAGGGGGGGGGAGATCCAAAATGGTAGGAGAAGACAGGAGGGGGAGAGATGGAGCCAAGAGCTGGACAGGTGATTGGCAAAAGGGATATGAGAGGATCATGGGACAGGAGGCCCAGGGAGAAGGAAAAGGGGGAGGGGGGGAAAGCCCAGAGGATGGGCAAGAGGTATAGTGAGAGGGACAGAGGGAGAAAAAGGAGACAGAGAAAAAGAATGTGTGTATATAAATTAATTAATTAATTAATAATAGATGGGGTACAAGGGGGAGGTGGGGCATTAGCAGAAGTTTGAGAAGCTAATATTCATGCCATCAGGTTGGAGGCTACCCAGACAGAATATAAGGTGTTGTTCCTCCAACCCGAGTGTGGCTTCATCTTTACAGTAGAGGAGACCGTGGATAGACATGTCAGAATGGGAATGGGACGTGGAATTAAAATGTGTGGCCACTGGGAGATCCTGCTTTCTCTGGCGGACAGAGCGTAGGTGTTCAGCGAAACGATCTCACAGTCTGCATCAGATCTCGCCAATATATAGAAGGCCGCATTGGGAGCACCAGACGCAGTATATCACCCCAGCTGACTCACAGGTGAAGTATCGCCTCACCTGGAAGGACTGTCTGGGGCCCTGAATGGTAGTGAGGGAGGCCACACATTTTAGTTCCACGTCCCATTCCCATTCTGATATGTCTATCTACGGCCTCCTCTACTGTAAAGGTGAAGCCACACTCAGGTTGGAGGAACAACACCTTATATTCCATCTGGGTAGCCTCCAACCTGATGGCATGAACATCGACTTCTCTAACTTCCGCTAATGCCCCACCTCCCCCTCGTACCCCATCCGTTATTTATTTATATACACACATTCTTTCTCTCTCTCTCCTTTTTCTCCCTCTGTGCCTCTCACTACACCTCTTGCCCATCCTCTGGGCTTTCCCCCCCTCCCCCTTTTCTTTCTCCCCAGGCCTCCTGTCCCATGATCCTCTCATATCCCTTTTGCCAAACAACTGTCCAGCTCTTGGCTCCATCCCTCCCCCTCCTGTCTTCTCCTATCATTTTGGATCTCTCCCTCCCCCTCCCACTTTCAAATCTCTTACTAACTCTTCTTTCAGTTAGTCCTGATGAAGGGTCTCGGCCCGAAACATCGACTGTACCTCTTCCTAGAGATGCTGCCTGGCCCAATAATAAATCTGATCCTATTTCTGATTTTGAACGTGGACCTTACCTCAAAATTAATTCAATGTATTACTGCAAGATACAATGTTTTCTAAAAGGTGCATTGGTTGATAACTCCAACCACATTGCTCTTTGGAGGAGACCTCATCAATCATACATTTGAAGGGACCTCAAATGCTTTATATTGATTTACGAGTATGCATCTTTACAGATGTCTTAGAAATCAGATGCTATATATTTATCTACTGTCATCTGCAGGGTGTCCATATCTCAGTCAGGGCATGAGTAGAAGCTCCCCTCAGAGCTTTGACAAAATAATTGAGACTGACCCTGCAGCACAGTGCTAAGGGAGTGATGTGCTGGCTTTGAGTTGAGGTTTAAAATATGAGGGCTTTGTTGATGAAGAGATACCCAAGAATTGAAGTTTGGGAAGCTTTCACTACTGGAATTGAATACAGAAATCAACCCATAGGTGCTCATCCTTGCACCAGTGTGTACAGAGGAGGGATACGACAGCATAATTGTCACTTTGCTGGAAGCCTGCTTTAGAGGCCTTGGATGGAATTGCCTGTAGAACAAGGCTAGCAGAATTGGAAATGGGATTGGTATGCCATTATCACATGTGCCAAAGCTGATTTTGCATACTGTTCATACAGATCAATTCATTATATAGTAACTGAGGTGGTACAAGGTAAAACCACGCAGAACGCAGAATAAAGAGTTAAAGTTAGAGAGAAAGTGCAGTGCAGGTGCTAGCAGGAAGGCACAATGGAGTACTTGGCAGAGAAACCAGCTTCAATTTAATCTGACGCTCCCTACGGAAGCTCTTCCTCCCAACATGGTAGAGCTCTTCCCACACACCTTTGAGGTAATTGATGAGACAGCTTCTACTCAACATCTGAGTCTAATACTCTTAGATTATAGCCATTGTGAGTGTGTGTAATCCCATTCCAACAACCCCTTCTCTCACTACTACATCCAAAAGACTTTCTGCAAATCCCCCATGCTCCAGTCCTCACTGCCTGCTGCTGGTGGAATTCAGTGAAAACGGAGTCAGCAACCCTACTGATTCACATCCCATTCCAGTGCAGATACTGGGGCAGTGCTGAAGGAATGCAGCATTGTCAGAGATGGATCTTTTGCAATAGAAGGCTGATTTGTGACTTTGTTGGCCCCAATGGAAAACAAGCAGGGCAGTGTCCTGAATAACACTGTAACCAAGCACACAGACAACTCAAGTCTGCTGAAGGTTGCAGTGTGGCAAGATTTCCTGCAGTAAAATTGGAAGTAGATGTTACACTAGTAAAGGTTTTGGGATCACTAAGATTGTGAAAAGGATAATGTCAATGATAACTGGTGGCAGAAATTAGGCGGTGTACCTATCAGCTTGAACTTGACTCAGGAGGCTGCTCTAGGCAGCAGCTCATTAAACCGACAGGAAAAGCCAGTGGATTCCTCCAGATAAAATACCTGCAACATAATCCTGTTGTAAGCAAAACCTTGTTGTGTTGAAGATACCAAAAGATACGTCAAAACATGCCACCAGCCCTGTATCCATTAAATCCTGCAGTCCATCTTTGGGATAACTTAACCAGTCCAGTCCAACATTCCCAGCACTGAAACCCAAATGCATGGTTGGTTCAGCTGGCTATGTTATTCACAAATTTAGACTCAGATACATTCACTCTATTCCAAGTTTGTCACAGCATTAAATAACGATCTGGAGGGAGGATGTAATTCAAGGAGTTCACAGAGTCTCCTTGAAAATTTAATACGACATTCTCTCCAACTTTTGGGAATCCCTGATCGTTGATTGCAGCATTTAAAAAGCCACTACACATTGGCCATCTCAGAGACCCACATGACTGGAATGGAAGTAAGTCACCCTCAACACAATGGACTACCCAAGGAGAAAAATGATTACTTGTTTGGCAAAATGAGACACTGAGGGATCATGATCTATAAGAGCAAATAAATGAATAATACTCATTATCAATTCAAACAAAAACTGTATGACCTACTTACACTCTTCAAAGCTCCTCCGAATCTTGGGTTCCGGAGAGTCCAGTGAGGTGTGGCAAGGTAAATCTGATGTTTCTGCACTCTTGTCACACCCTGTCCACATGAAGAGATATAAAAGAGACTTTATTTGTGTATTGTTCTTTGGTATTCATTGCTCTATAGTGTCCTCCAGGATTGAACAGATACTCTCTTGCCATGTGTTCAAGCCCGACCCTAGAAACTTGCAACTCCCAGTCCAGTTCTGAAGACCAGCACTGTTGGAGAGGACACACTTATAACAAGATGTTAAAACATGACCTTGCTTACCTCTTCGGATGCAAAAGATTCCATTGTACTTTTTACAAAGGACCAAAGTTTGCCAATGCTGCAAGACAGCAGTGACCTTTTGAACTTTGCCTTCTAACTTTGCCTTCTTTTGAACTTCTTTGTCATCAGTCATAACCCTATAGAAGGTCTTACAAGTGCACGGGAAGTGAGTTAGGATTTTATTGAATGGTGGAGAAGCTAGATGGTTCAGATGGCCGACTCCCCTGTCAGATGGTGAGGGAGCTTGGATAGACGAAGGGTCACAGAAAGGCATTTGTGGGCAGTAGCTGACCATAACTTAAATGTGTAAGGAAAGAAAGCCCCTGCACCTTCCACAGGCAGACGGAGCAGTTATTTTTAATAAATCTCAGCATTATGGTGGTGACTGCAGCACCCCTTAAGAATGACTTGTGTATGTGGACCACCTTTTCTCAAATATAGCTGGTGCAGGTCAATTGAGTTTGATCAATGGGGCATCAACAGAAATAATTTACAAAATAAGGTGGCCTAGGATTACCTACCCAGCCACATCTCATGCAGTTTCCTGGACTAATCCTTTGAAAACCAAGTAAAGCATGTGGGAGAGCAAGGAATACAAACAAGTCTTTTCAATTTTTCCATTAACACCTTTTCTTATCAAGCACAACAAAGATCAAAGGCATCTAGTAAAGCCATCTCCTTACAGCTTGAGGGGCCCAAGTTCAGTCCTGGCCTCTGTTAGCACGACCTCCCTGTGACCACTTGGGTTTCCTCGCAGTGTTCCAGATTGCTCCCACGTAAGAACATAAGAAACAGGAGCAGAAGTCTTATGGCCATCTGACCCATCAGGTTTGCTCCACCATTCAATAAGATCATACTTCACCTGGCCATGGGCTCAGCCTCCACATACCTGCTTTTACACCATAATCCTTAATCTTCCCACTATGGAAAAAATCTATTTAACTGTGTCTTAAATATATTTAATGAGGCAGCTTCTGTTGCCTCCCTGAGTAGAGAATTGTACAGACTCACAACCCTCCGGATAAAGTAGTTTCTCATCTCTGTCTTAAATCTATTCACCTAGACCTTGAGGCTTTGACCCCGGTTCTAATCTCACTCCAGAACTAGAATCAGAATCAGGTTTAATGTCACCAGCATATGTTGTGAAATGTGCTGTTTTGTGGCAGCAGTACATTGCAATACATAATAACAAAGTAACTATAAATTACAATACAGTGCAAAACGAGAGAAAAGTAAAATATTGAGGTAGTGTTCATGGAAATCTGATGGTGGAGGGGAAAAGGCTGTTCCTGAAACACTGAGTGCGTGTCTTCAGGTTGCTGCACCTGCCTTTTGATGGTAGCAATGAGAAGAGGGCATGTCCTGAATGATGGGGTCCTTAATGATGGATGCCATCTTTCTGAGGCATCGCCTTTTGAAGATGTCCTTGATGTTGGGGAGGTTAGGGCCCATGATGGACCTGGCTGAGGTTACAACTTTCTGCAGCTTTTTCCAATCCTGTGCAGTGGCCCCTCCATACCAGATGGTGATGCAACCAGTACATCTGTAGAAATTTGCGAGTGTTTTTCATAGCATATCAAGTCTCCCCAAACTTTTAATGAAATATAGCCGTTGTCATGTAATCACAGCAATACGTTGAGCCCAGGATAGCCCTTTAGAGATACTGACACCCAGGAACTTGAAACTGCTTACCCTTTCCACTTCCGATCCCTTGATAAGGAATGGTGTGTGTTCCCTCAACTTTCCTTTCCTGAAATCCACAATCAATTCCTTGGTCTTACTGACGTTGAGTGCGAAAACGTTGTTGTGATACCACTCAACCAGCTGATCTATCTTGCTCCTGTATGCCTCCTTGTCACCATCTAAAATTCTGCCAAGAATAGTTGTGTCGTCGGCAAATTTTTAGGTGATGTTTGAGCTGTGCCTAGCCACACAGTCTATGGAAGGGTGCAGAGAGAGCAGAGCAGTGGGCTAAGCACACGTCCTTGAGGTGCACCAGTGTTGACTGTCAGTGAAAAGATGTTATTCCCAATCTGTAGCAACTGAGATCACCCAGTGAGGAAGTCAAGGATCCAGTTGTACAGAGAACTACAGAGGCTCAAATTTTACAGCTTGTTGATTAGAACTGAGGTTATGATTGTGTAGAATACTAAGCTGTAATCAATAAACAGCAGCCTGACGTAGAGATTGCTATTCTTCAGGTGACCCAAGGCCAAGTGGAGAGCCAGTGAGATTGGATCTGCTAAAAAAAACCTGTTATGGCGATAGGCAAATTGCAGTGAGTCCAGGTCCTTGCCCAGGCAGGAGTTTATTTTAGCCATGACTAACCTCGCAAAGCCCTTCATCACAGTAGATGTGAATTCAACCTTGCGATAGTCTTTGAGGTGGCTCACACTGCTCTTCTTAGGCACTGGTATGATTGTCGTCTTTTTGAAGCAGGTGGGAACCGCCGACTGCAGCAGTGAGAAATTGAAGATCTCCTTGAACACTGCCACAAGTTGGCTATCACGTTTTCAGTACCCTACCAGGTAGACCATCAGGGCCTGACACCTTGCAAAGGTTCACCCTCTTGAAAGATGTTCTGATTTCGGCCTTTGAGACAGAGGTCAGAGTAGCCAGATGCTGCAGGGACTCACAGGGGTTTTATTCTCCCTTTCAAAGCATGCCCGAAAGGCATTGAACTCATCTGGGATCACAGACTTCCAGGATCACAGACTTTCACTTAGTAGGAAATAACGGCCTGCAATTTCTGCCAGAGCTAACGTGCATCCAATTCCGTCTCTAAACTCAATCAGAATTGTTTTCTCGCTCTTAAAATAGCCTTCCGCAGATCGTACCTGGACTTCTTGCAAAGTTCTAGGTCACCGGTCTTGAATGCCACAGATCTAACCTTCAACAGACTACTAATCTTCTGGTTCATCCACTGTTTTTGCTTTGGGTAAGTCCGGTATGTTCCTGCAGGCACACAGCTGTTGATGAAGTCGGTGACAACTGGCATATTCATTCAAGTTCTAAGATGAATCCCTGAATACTGTCCAGTCCACCAACTCTAGGCAGTTCTGCAAGTGTTCCTCCGCCTCCTTTGACCATTCTTTCATCATCCTCATCAGTGATGCTGTGGTGTTTAGTCTCTGCCTATAAGCTGGGACTATACATACAGTAAGGTGATCAGCACTTCCCAAGTGTGGGCGTGGGATGGCACAGTAAAGTGTTCTTGAAGGTGGTATAACAGTAGTCAAGTGCATTGGCACCTCTGGTTCCATAAGTGATATACTGATTTAAAGTTCAAAGTAAATTTAGTGTTAAGTACATACAGTACTTGTCACTATATACAACCCTGAGATTCATTTTCTTGCAGCCATCTCAACAATTCCATAATAGAATAACAACCAGAACAGAATCTAGTCAATCTGTTGAAAATCTAGTCAAGAAGAAAAGCTTACGAAAGGAAGGATGTGGAAGCCATAGAAAGGGTGCAGAGGAGATTTACAAGGATGTTGCCTGGATTGGGGAGCATGCCTGATGAGAATAGGTTGAGTGAACTTTGCCTTTTCTCCTTGGAGCATTGGAGAGGCATTGATTGTCTGGATAGTCAGAGGCTTTTTCCCAGGGCTGAAATGGCTAGCACGAGAGGGCAGAGTTTTAAGATGCTTGGAAGTGGGTACAGAGGAGATGTCAGGGGTAAGTGTTTTTTTTTATACATAGAGAGTGGTGAGTGCGTGGAATGGGCTGCCAGCGGCAGTGGTGGAGGTGGATACGATAGGGTCTTTTAAGAGACTCCCGGACAGGTATATGGAGCTCAGAAAAATAGAGGGCTACGGGTAACCCGAGGTAATTTCTAAGGTAAGGACATGTTCAGCACAGCTTTGTGGGCCGAAGGGCCTGTATTGTGCTGTAGGTTTTCTATGTTTCTATGAAAGGTTCAGAAAACTAGGTAATGATAGAAATCTAGAAGATTATGGGGCTAGCAGGAAGGAGAGAAATTAGGAAGAATGAAATTAGAACAGCCAGAATAGACCATGAGAAGGCCTTGGCGAGCAGAATTAAGGAAAACCCCAAGGCATTGTGAAGAGCAAGAGGGCAAGACATGAGAGAATAGGACCAATCAAGTGTGACAGTGGAAAAGTGTGTATGATACCAGAGGAGATAGCAGAGGTACTTAATGAATACTTTGCATCAGTCGTCGTGTCTCTCCCTCGAGGTCGAGGATGATGGTCTTCATTCCATTGATCTATTTATGGGCTCTCAAGTGGTTTATGAGTCCAAACTTGACTGGCCCACAGAGTGAAGACGCCTGTGCGTGTATTTGTTTAACGTGTACTTGATGTTGCACTCCAAGAAGCATACGATACTTCACAAATCAACCAACTGATCCCAATGGCATGGAAACCACGACGATTGGAGCTGATGGATTTGTTGCAGCCTTCATCCGCCTTCACAGCCGTTGAATTCGAAGTAACTTCATCCGCCTGTTCCACCGTTGAGGTCTTGGTTGGGTTGTTCTTTGTCAGGGACCTCACCCTTGACCTTACCGCCATGGGTGACCCTACCAGGAGCATAGCTCCAGACGGCTTCGCTCTCGGGATATCAGGACCACACAAGCTTCTCCACCGCAACAAGGTGACAATCCACGGAGAAGTTTGGATCAGTATTCACTAAGGAAAAGGATTCAGTCAAGATTCACAACGAATAGCACACATGACTTGTGGCGAGGGCTGCATACCATCGCAGACTTCAAAGCCAAACGTAGTGGTGCCGCCAACATCGCGGCCTCTCTCCCAGATGAGCTCAAAACGCTTTTATGCTCGGTTCGATGTGCTAACTCTGAGACTCCGAGGACAGCTACCGCTACAACCTGCAACCTGGTCATCTCTGAGGCTGAGGTATGCAGATGTTTCCAATGAGCGGACAGTCACAAGGCTGCGGGACCGGACAGCATCCCAGGTCGAGTACCTAGGATGTGCGCAGCACAACTGGCAGGTGTGTTTAGAGACATTTGTAATCTCTCCCTCTCCCAGTGCAGAGTGCCCCCCTGCTTCAAATTATCCACCATTGTCCCTGTACCAAAACAGACGTGATCTGTACATATCAGCTGTGTGCTGAAAAAGGCATAACATCGCCTCTTTCACCTCAGGCAGTTGAGGAAGTTTGGTGTGGGCACCCAAATCCAAAGAACTTTCTACAGGGGCACAATTGAGAGCATCCTGACTGGCTGCATCACTGCCTGGGATGGGAACTGTACCTCCCTCAATCGCAGGACTCTGCAGAGTGTGATGCAGATAGCCCAGCGCATCTGAAGTCATGAACTTCCCACGATTCAGGACATTTACAAGGTCATGTGTGTAAAAAGGGCCCATAGGATCTTTGAGGACCCAAGCCATCCCAAACACAATCTTTTCCAGCTGCTACCATCCGGGAAATTGTACCGCAGCATAAAAGCCAGGACCAACATGCTCCGTGAACTCATGCTGATTTGAGTGCACTCCAAGTTTGCGGATGACACGAAGCTGGGTGGCCGTGTTAGCTGTGAGGAGGATGCTAAGAGGATGCAGGATGACTTGGATAGGTTGGGTGAGTGGGCAAATTCATGGCAGATGCAATTTAATGTGGATAAATGTGAAGTTATCCACTTTGGTGGCAAAAATAGGAAAACAGATTATCTGAATGGTGGCCGATTAGGAAAAGGGGAGGTGCAACGAGACATGGGTGTCATTATACACCAGTCATTGAAAGTGGGCATGCAGGTACAGCAGGCGGTGAAAAAGGCGAATGGTATGCTGGCATTTATAGCAAGGGGATTCGAGTACAGGAGCAGGGAGGTACTACTGCAGTTGTACAAGGCCTTGGTGAGACCACACCTAGAGTATTGTGTGCAGTTTTGGTCCCCTAGTCTGAGGAAAGACATCCTTGCCATAGAGGGAGTACAAAGAAGGTTCACCAGATTGATCCCTGGGATGGCAGGACTTTCATATGAAGAAAGACTGGATGAACTAGACTTGTACTCGTTGGAATTTAGAAGATTGAGGGGGGATCTGATTGAAACGTATAAAATCCTAAAGGGATTGGACAGGCTAGATGCAGGAAGATTGTTCCCGATGTTGGGGAAGTCCAGAACGAGGGGCCACAGTTTAAGGATAAAGGGGAAGCTTTTTAGCACTGAGATTAGGAAAAACTTCTTCACACAGAGAGTGGTGAATCTGGGGAATTCTCTGCCACAGGAAACTGTTGAGGCCAGTTCATTGGCTATATTTAAGAGGGAGTTAGATATGGCCCTTGTGGCTACGGGGGTCAGGGGGTATGGAGGGAAGGCTGGGGCGGGTTCTGAGTTGGATGATCAGCCGTGATCATAATAAATGGCGGTGCAGGCTCGAAGGGCTGAAGAATGGCCTACTCCTGCACCTATTTTCTATGTTTCTATATTACATTGAATGTTCTATTTACTATAAATTACTATGATTGCACATTGCACATTTTGATGGAGACGCAATGTAAAAATGTTTACTCCTCATGTACATGAAGGATGTAAGAAATAAAGTCAATTCAATTCTTGGCGATTGTAGGGATGACTTACAGCGAATTGAAAAGCTTGAGCATATAGACATTAAGAGGATATGCTGGAGCTTTTGGAAAGCACTAAGTTGGATAAGTCTCCGGGACCGGATGAGATGTACCCCAGGCTACTGTGGGAGGCGAGGGAGAAGATTGCTGAGCCTCTGGCAATGATCTTTGCATCATCAGTGGGGACCGGAGAGAGTCCGAGGGATTGGAGGGTTGCAGATGTTGCTCCCTTATTCAAGAAAGGGAGTAGATATAGCCCAGGAAATTATAGACCAGTGAGTCTTACTTCAGTGGTTGGTAAGTTGATGGAAAAGAACCTGAGAGGCAGGATTTGTGAACATTTGGAGAGGCATAATATGATTAGGAATAGTCAGCATGGCTTTATCAAAGGCAGGCCGTACCTTACGAGCCTGAATGAATTTTTTGAGGATGTGACTAAACATATTGATGAAGGTAGAGCAGTAGATGTAGTGTATATGGATTTCAGCAAGGCATTTCATAAGGTACCCCATGCCAGGCTTAGTGAGAAAGTAAGGAGGCATGGGATCCAAGGGCACCTTGCTTTGTGGATCCAGAGCTGGCTTGCTCACAGAAGGCAACAAGTGCTTATAGATGGGTCATATTCTGCATGGAGGTCGTTCTAAAGTGGTGTGCCTCAGGGATCTGTCCTGGGACCCCTTCTCTTCGTGATTTTTATAAATGACCTGGATGAGGAAGTGGAGGGATGGGTTAGTAGATTTGCTGATGACACAAAGGTTGGGGGTGCTGTTGATAGTCTGGAGGGCTGTCAGAGGTTACAGCAGGACATTGATAGGATGCAGAACTGGGCTGAGAAGTGGCAGATGGAGTTCAACCCAGATAAGTGTGAGGTAGTTAATTTTGGTAGGTCAAACGTAATGGCAGAATATAGTATTAATGGTAAGACTCTTGGCGGTGTGGAGGATCAGAGGGATCTTGGGGTCCGAGTCCATAGGACACTCAAAGCTGCTGCACAGGTTGACTCTGTGGTTAAGAAGGCACAGGGAGCATTGGCCTTCATCAACCGTGGGATTGAGTTCAAAAGCCGAGAGGTAATGTTACAGCTATACAGGACCCTGGTCAGACCCCACTTGGAGTACTGTGCTCAGTTCTGGTCACCTCACGATAGGAAGGATGTGGAAACTATAGAAAGGGTGCAGAGGAAATTTACAAGGATATTGCCTGGATTGGGGAGCATGCCTTATGAGAATAGGTTGACTGAACTCTGTCTTTTCTCCTTGGAGAGTCGGAGGATGAGAGGTGACCTGATAGAGGTATATAAGATGATGAGAGGCATTGGTCGTGTGGATAATCAGAGGTTTTTCCCAGGGCTGAAATGGCTAACACGAGAGGGCACAGTTTTAAGGTGCTTGGAAGAAGGTACAGAGGAGACGTCAGAGGTAAGTTTTTTTACGCAGGGAGTGGTGAGTGCGTGGAATGGGCTGCTGGCAACGGTGGTGGTGGAGGTGGAGGTGGATACAGTAGGGTCTTTTAAGAGACTCCTGGATAGGTACATGGAGTTTAGAAAAATATAGGGCTATGGTAACCCAAGGTAATTGCTAAGGTAAGTACATGTTCAGCACAGCATTGTGGGCCGAAGGGCCCGTATTGTGCTGTAGGCTTTCTATGTTTCTCGAATCAATGAAAGACCGCAACAATTTGGGCATTCAAGCAGTGTGCAAAAGACTACAAACTGTGGAAATATAAAAAGAAAGAAAGAATAAATAAATATCAAGAATATGAGATGAAGAGTCTTTGAAAATGAGTCCACAGGTTGTGGGAACATTTCAATGATGGCTCGGTGGGTTAAAATGCCCATTTCTGTGCAGAACAAACCTGCAAATCCCCAAAAATGGTCGACTGACAATTCAGAAAACAGAGATACTTCTCACTTTCCAACTGGCCTTGAGACTCAAGCTTTGAGGTATTAAGTGGCCAATGACAATGGGCACAGGGATGTGGTTACTGCAAGCAGCAAGTCAGCGTGATGACATCTCCTATAGTTGAAGAATAAACATGAATTTACAATGGGACTATAACACAAGGGAATCTATCTCCTGCCACTTGGTGTTTATGGAGTTCAAATGAACTTATTCTGTATGTACTCCATCAACATATAATTCTGTAATTCGGTTTTCTTTTTCTCTTTATTATTATGTATTGCATTGTCCTGCTCCCACAAAGTTAACAACTTCACAACATATGCCAGTGGTATTAAACCTGATTCTGATTCTCATAGCTGAGTTGGTGTTAATTTTAGATGGACGGCTGGAATGATCTCTGCTCCTGTACATACATACACACGCACACAGACTGATATCCCAAATACAAACCATGTTTCGATGGTTCAAAAATATGAATATTTTGGAATATTCATATTGTTGAAGCATTATGAATACTGGCCACTCAGCAGCACAAACCTGTTCTGCACAATATACACAGTGAACGGTACAGATTTAGTGTGCACTTACTATCTCAAACTCTGTGACGCAACTTCTGACACACCATTGTATCAACCACTGCTGTTAGTTGGGTGAGGGAGGTTTGGTTAGAGATCACTCTTGTGAGCTGCCTGGGTAAACAGAACCCACGAGTGCCACAAATGTGGAATTCACTGACCTCTCCTCTCCGTGCTCTTCAGTCTGCGCTTCATTGCTCTCCGCAGGCACTCCTTTACTTGCGACGAGAGCTCGGCGGCAGCCCGGCTGGCACGGGCCAGCTTGAAATCAAAGTCGGACTTGAACCGTGGGACGTCGGGGACCTGCGAAACATTGCTGAAGCAGAGGGAGTCCTGGCAGGAAACAGAAGAAACAGAGCTTATATTTCCATTTGAATATCTAACAATGAATTTAAAATTTAACCATTGTTCTACCACAGCAACAATGTTGTATACAGTAAGATTCCACAAAAAGCTATGAAATAATTAAATAATTTGTTTCTTGGGGTTAGTTAAGTGGCTGCCATCATTCATCCTTTTCACCTTTATCTCTACCTTCCAAAAGTGTTGAAGGATCATTTACATCCACTGAGAGGGGATAAAGAGCCTTTGATCCATGTTTCACCCAAACTATGAAAGCCTTGACAATGCTGCACTTTCTCAGTACAGCACTGAACTGTCATACTGCATGTGAGCTCGTGATTTGGGAAGAGACTCAGTGAGTTACACCAACTGAGCTGCAGCCACAAATGAGGTGTCACAATTTTCACAACTTGTACAATAGTCCAGGGGGTGCAAAGGGTTGTCACTCTGCCGTATGTTCTCAGATCAATGGTCCCTTCAGACCTCCTAACCCTTTCCACCAGTTACTTGGAATGGAAACAGAGGAATGACCCTAGGTATATCAGCAAAGGTCTCAGTACACAAGGATTGCTTCCCAAAGCAAGCAGTAATCACTAATTTGGGGTTCCACATTAGGGCGACACATGGGGCATTTGTGGGGCACTGAATTACAAAAGGGCATTATAATGTTGTCACAAAGGTGAATAAGACTGACAAGAGAAAGAATCTGAAGAAGCAGCAAAGGATGACAGAAAAATGGAGATTATAAAACGAAGATAAAATAGCAAGAAGGGAAATTGAAAATTGTAAGATTGTAGCAAAAACTAGGAGTGGGTTGACTAGAAGGATTACTTGAGAAATTATAACAGAGAAGAGAGAAATGGTTGAGGCATTAAATAAATGTTTTGACAGTGACCAGCAACATTTCCATAAGGTACGGAGCCAAGACCACGTCCCTCAGCTGTTCCTAAATATCAGACATTTAGAAACTGGGCAACAGAAATTAGTAGAATCAAAGGTGCTACTCGAGGTTCTTAAAAAGCTGGTTATGGATATAGCAAATGCCAGACATAACACAGAGATAAACCCTGCAGAATAAAAGACAGTAAACACCATCCCTATTGAAGCAAGGACAAAGAGAGAAAAAAGAAAAATCTGCCATTGAACTGTTACAGCATAGACTAGCTTATTCATTCTCGGCTGGCTTCAAATAGAGTTGATCCTGTTAGTTGTGTTGCCCTCTTCCTTCCTCTCAGTCTATCAAATAATTTGTTCCCTCTGACTCCCACTTGAAAACACCGACTGCTTTTATTCCACCACATTTACAGGCAGCCAATCACAAAATGCAGCACCACCAAGTAAAATAAAACCCTTGAAGCATCTGATACTGGGACCAGCTTCACTCTGGAGCAAACTCAATGGGCTAAATGGCCAAATTCAGTTCCTATGTTTTATGGACTTATCCAATCCTGTGTGCTGCAAGCAGAACAACCCCAGCTTCTTCAGCTAAATCTCATAGCTGAAACCCTCCACCCCAGTAAGTGACAATCTGCAACCTCTAAGAGCGTCCCTGAACACTCTCCCTGAAGTAAACTGACCAGGCTTGGACACAGTTCCCCTCTTGTGGACCAACCCAGTGTCATATGCAGATCAACACCACTTGGAAAATGGTTATAAACACAAGAAAGTCTGCAGATAATGGAAATCCAAAGCAACACCTGCAAAATGCTGGAGGAATTCAGCAGGTCAGGTAGCATCTATGGAACTGAATAAACAGTTAATGTTTCAGGCAGAGACCCTTCTAAATGAACAAGAAGTCTCAACCCAAAGCGTCAACTGTTTATACTTTTCCACAGACGCTGCCTGCCCTGCTGAGTTGCTCCAGCATTTTGTTATTGTTGCAAATGAATAAACAGCTGATGTTTTGGGGCAAGACTATTTTTATTTTGGAAAGTGGCCACATGCACCAAGGTACAGTGGAAAACTTCTTTTGTATGTCATCCAGAAAGACTGTTTCATCACATCAGTACATCAAGGTAGTACAAAGGGAAAAACAATAACAGAATGCAGAATAAAGTGTTACAGATACAGAGAAAGTGCAGTGAAGGCAGACTATAGGGAACAAGGTCAAAATTATATAGATTGTGAGCTCCAGTCCATTCTATCATACAAGAAATCTTTTCATTAATACCACAACAGTGAGATAAAACTGTCCTTGAGCCTGGTGGCTCATAATTTCAGGCTTTTTCACTCTCTTCCTGATGGAAGGGGGAAGGAAGAGAGAATGTCCAGGTTGGGTGGGGTCTTGGATTCTGTTGGCTACTTTCCTGAGGCAGCAAACCATTCGAGTCCATGGAGGGAGGTTGGTTTCCGTGATATGCTGAGCTCCTTTCCTACTCTATGCATGTCTATAAATCCCAGATTCCCATTTGCTTTACAGTTGTTACTCGGTCAAAATCATCTCACATTCTCTCAATCAAATTGCATCACTTCAACAGACACGTAGGGCTATGTGTAATTACCCTAGGTAATTTCTAAAGTAAGTACATGTTCGGCACAGCATTGTGAGCTGAACGGCCTGTATTATGCTGTAGGTTTTCTATGTTTCTATGTTCTATGTACATCTCTACTGAAATTTGATTAATCATCTGCCCACAAAACAAGCCCTTCTGTGTCATCCGACAATCCTCCTCACTGTTAACTATACTTCCAGGCTCTTCAAGTCTGCAAACTGAAAAGCCCCATGCACCGATTAATGAATAACCAAATGAAAAATATTGTGGTCCCAACTCTGACCCTGGGGCTTGTCTCAAGGACCAATATACCAGTAAAAACAATCAACAAAAGCAAAATGGTGTGCAGGATCACCTGTGGAGGAGCAGCACAAACTATGTCAGACAGACAGGACGTAAACTCTCAACTCATTTACGGGAACACAAACTGCCAGTATGGAGACATGATCCACTGTCGCTGATCTCGGTGCATGAGGACTAAGAAGGACACTACCATAACTCCGACACTGCGGAGGTTTTGGCACAGGCAAACATGAAGCAGGTACGAGAACTTTTCGAAGTGTGGTTCTCTTCTGATAACTTTGAAAACAAACATATTGAAATAGATGCCATCTACAAACCCCTAAGGTTAAAGAAACGCCAGCCAATGGAATTCAAAGGTCAACTGAAGGGGTAACTAATCAGGAGCAATCGAACAGGGGGCTATATTAACAGGAACACTCCTACAGAGAAACACAAACAACTGCAGATGTTACCTCAACTGGTGATAAAACGTCTGCAAGATAATTGCCAAGCTCAGTGAAAAGCACAAACAAAAAGTATCATTGGATCCGGGAATCACCTGGGGAGATCAGTGGATGAGATCAAGGATCAGCTGGGAACTGGCTCAATTACAGAGCAGTCTCAGTGAGGCTCCCATTTCTATATTCTCAATGTCAATTAAATGGCTTTACTTACCATATAACATAGCCCTTCTTGCACTGAGTGGCACGGTAGCGTAATGTTAGCAATACTTTACAGTACAGGAGACCTGGGTTCAATTCCCAACGCTGCATGTAAAGAGCTTGTATATTTTCCTCGTGACCACGTGGGTTTCCTCCGAGTGCTTTGGTTTCCTCCCACAGTCCAAAGACATACGATTGCTAGGTTAATAGGTAATTGTAAATTGTCCCATGATTAGGGTATAGTTAAATCACAAGACCACAAGAGAAAGGAGCAGAAGTCGGCCATTCGGCCCATCAGTCTGCACCGCCATTTTATCATGAGCTGGGTATTACTGGGTCAGTAGGGCCTATTCCTCACCGTATCTCAATAAATAAATTGTGATTTAAAAGACCAAATTGTTAAATACACTAAAAATATCTAAAATTACGCTGCAGTGAATGAAGACAGAAACACAAAAGGCTGCAGATGTTGAAATCTGGAGCAAAAAACAAGAAGCTGGAGGAGGTCAGCAGGTTAGACTGAATTTATTGGAGGGAGATGAACAGTGGAGGTGCTCTATGTCGAGACCCATTATCTGGACTGAAAGATAAATGGGGTAGCCCAGCCCTCTTTATATTGGCTATCTCTCCTCTTATCCTTCTGTCCACCTGCAGGGTCTCAACCCGAAATGACAGCTGTCCACATCCCTCTACAGATGCTGCCTGACCGCTGAGTTCTTCCAGCACCTTGTTTGTGCTGCAAAAAATTAAATTTGAAACTGCGAGTTTGCTGATGAACTAATAATTTTACCTGCACTAACTTAAAGTTATCACTCTTGTTGGCCAAGATTTCCAGCTGGAGTTTCTTCTCTCGGAGCTCCATACACTTCTGTTCTAGTTGGGCCCTGGTGGCTTTGACCTCCGTCAAGGCTGCCTGTTGCTCCCTCCCAATTATCGCAATCACCACTCTCAGGGTCTCATCAAGGGATTCTGTCATCGCAGAGAAATGGTTGGTGATCTCCATTTCCACTTTCTGAGAGGTTCGCTGAAGAGAGACAAGAGAATTTTAGGTTGAGGAATGGGACAGAGGAAAGCAGCAGGACTGGAAGCCTGTTCACATTTCAGATGTTATATACAGCTCATCTACTAACTTCATGAGAGGACAACCCTCTTGGTGACTTCCATCATCTCTGATCTTCTAAATCTTTTTCTTTTGGGAGAGGGAATCACAAACTAGAAGGTATAGGTTTAAAATGAGAGGGGAAAGATTTAAAAGAGACCTGAGGGGAAACTTCTTCACATATAAAGTGGTGCGTATATGGAACAAGTTGCCCGAGGAAGTCGGTGAGGCAGGTACAACAACAACATTTTAAAGACAGTTGGACAGATACATGCATAGGAAAGGTTGATTGGGAATATGGATCAAATGCATGCAAATGGAACTAGCTGTGAAGGGCAGCTTGTTCAGCACGGCACAAAAGCATAGTCATATATAGAATACAGGTGACCCAGGTTCAATTCTCACTGCTGCCTATAAAGAGTTTGTACATTCTCTCCATGACTGCATGGGTTTCCTCCAGATGCTCTGGTTTCTTCTCACAATCCAAAGACCAAATAAGAGAAGATCTGCAGATGCTGGAAATCCGAGCAACACACACCAAAAGCTGGAGGAACTCAGCAAGCCAGGCAGTATCTATGGGAAAAAGTACAGTTGACGTTTTGGCCGAAACCCTTCGGCAGGATTGGAGAAAAAAGCTGAGGGGTAGATTTGAGAGGTGGGGGAGGGGAGAGAGAAACACCAGGCAATAGGTGAAACTTGGAGGGGGAGGGATGAAGCAAAGAACTAGGAATTTAAATGGTGAAAGAGACAGAAGGCCATGGAAGAAAGAGAGAAGGGGGGAGAGGAGCACTGGAGGGAGGCAATGGGCAGGCAAGGAGATAACATGAGACGGGACAAAGAGATGGGAAATGGTGAAGGGGGGGAGGGAGAGAGGCATTACTGGAAGTTTGAGAAATCGATGTTCATACCATCAGTTTGGAGGCTTCCTCAACAGAATATCAGAATATAACGTGTTGTTCTTCCAACCTAAATGTGGCCTTATCCTGACAGTGGAGGAAGCCATGGATAGTCATATCGGAATGGGAATGGGAATGGGAAGTGGAATTAAAATGGGTGGCCACTGGCAACTTGTTCCATATACACACCACAGTTCTGGCAGACGGAACGTAGATGCTCGGCGAAGCGGTCTCCCAATCTACGTCGGGTCTCATTGATATACAAGATGCCACACTGGGAGCCAAATCCAAAGACCTACTGGTTGGCAGATTAATTGGTCATTGTAAATTGTCCTGTAATTAGTCTAGGATTAAATTGCTGGACGATGCGACTCACAAGGGCCGGAAGAGCCTATTCCGCAATATATCTCAATAAACAAACATAGATGAGATGGGCCGAAGGACCTGTTTCCTGTGCTGTATTACATGCACCAAGATGACCTCCCACTCACCCACTGTCACCTCCAAGTGCCAGGAATGAAGGGAAAGGAGTCCGATGCACATTTGCAGCTCTGGCTATTAGTGAATAAATACTTGATGGGAGATAGAGATACATAACTAATGCTGAATGGATGGAAACTACTTTAGTCACAGAGCCATAGAGGCCCTTCAGCCCAGCTCATCCATGCTGACTGTTTTGCCCAGTGTTTCTTTCCCATCTGCCCATGTTAAACTCAGAGTTCTCAAAACTTCTCCTATCCATGTTCTTATCTCAATAGCTTTTAAAATGTCACTGAAGTGCCCAGCTCAACCACTATTTCTGGCACCTCATTCCACATACCCACCTCACTTTGTCTGACGCTGCTGCCCCATTTTCATGAAATAGCCTGGCTCTGATTACTTTCTGAGATGAACTGAAAATTTTCACTTATTACAATAGGAGAGAGAGGAAAGCAGAGGTCAATACCACCTGCTGACAGAGAACTGCAGGAAGGAAGGAAGAGAAGGCCCTTTCAATTCCAAATGGGAATTAAGCAGCAGACCCACGAGTCAGTCTTCATCAGTGGAATCGAGGTAAAGAAAGTCAGTAGCTTTAAATTCCATGGTATTAACTTGTCAGAAGATCTGTCCTGGGACCAGCACAAAAGAACCATCAACAGCGCCTTGATTCAGCATGTCAACAAAACCTTTGACAAATTACTATAGATGCACTGTGAAGAGTTTGTTAACTAGTTGCATCACAGCCTAGTACGGAAACACCACCACCCAGGAATGGAAAAGTGGTGGAAATAACAGTCCCTCAGAGACAAAGCCATCCCCATTACTGAGTACATTTACATGGGAGCACTGCCACAAGAAAGCAGCATCAATCATCAAAGACCCCCTACCAGGCTCTGTCCTATTGTCAATAATGCCAATGGGCAGGAGGTACAAAAGCCTTAAGTCCCACACCAACAAATTAAGGAACAGTTATTACCCTACAACCACTAGGCTCCTAAACCAGAGTGGATAACTGCATTTACCATTACTCTAAACTTCTATGACCTACAATATACAGACGCACTTTCAAGGACTTTTTACAACTCATGTTCTCCCC
Source organism: Mobula hypostoma (assembly GCF_963921235.1). NCBI lineage: Eukaryota > Metazoa > Chordata > Chondrichthyes > Myliobatiformes > Myliobatidae > Mobula > Mobula hypostoma. The sequence continues at coordinate 5,756,451 of NC_086118.1, read as the reverse complement.
ATTATTTTTATTGCAAAGTTTGCTTTCTTTTGCTGTTAGCTGTTTATGTAAAGTTTTCTGTAAAATTCCATTGTGTTTCTTTTTTCCAGTAAATATGTTCAAGAAAATTAATCTCAAGGTAGAATGCAAGGTACTAGATACATACTTTGATAATAAATTTACCTTGAACATTGACCCAAGGTGTCTAACTCACCACAATAGAGTCCATATTTTGCTGAAGTGATCCAATCTCAAGCAATGTCTCCTGCAGCTGTTTTCCCATTTCCAAGTCAGTCTTCTGAAGTTCCTTCTGCGAAATGAGAAAGCAAATAGTGACAATGGAGAAGCAGGAACTGTCCTCAGTGGAGTCACAGCAGGAGGCAGAGGGAGGGTCTGGGACCAAAAATCTAATCATATCTCAGTGCTTGATACAGCTCAGTAGCTAACTTCATGAGAAGGCCACATTACAAATAACCTGCCCTTTCTTTCCAATATTTTTATTAATTTATATATAAGAATACAGAGTACAGGAAAAAATATGTCAATACATTAAACTAAATCGCATATAAAGACTACTTACCCTATATTCGTACAAGTTAATTAGTTCGTAACATTGAAAAATAATGATTTTTTAATATAAAAAAATCTAACCCACTATCAAGACTGAACCTGATTAATAGAAAAAAAAGGTTGTTAGTCATCATCTGTGCTTTAACAGCAAATCATTTTGAAAATAATTCAGAAATCCCCACAATATTTGAAAGTCTTGATTAGATTCAAAGACTGAACATCGAATCTTCTCTAAATTTAAACATGACATCACATCACATAACCACTGGGCATGAATAGGAGGGGCCACATCTTTCCATTTAAGCAAAAGCATCCTTCTGGCCATAAGAGACATAAAAGCCAAAATGTGCAAATCAGATGGCTCCAAAATAATATCCTTTCCTCCAACAATACCAAATAAAGCAGTCAAAGGATTAGGCTTGAAATTTACTTTAAAAAGTATCGAATAAGTTTGAAATACTTCTTTCCAATATTTTCCAAGACTCGGACATGTCCAAAACATATGAATGAGTGAAGATTCTCCATTATTACATTTATCACAATATGGAGATATATCTAAATAAAAACGAGACAACTTATCCTTAGTCATATGGGCCCTATGGACCACTTTAAATTGTAGGAGAGAGTGGTGGGCACATAACGATGAAGTGTTGTCCAATTTAAAAATTTGATCCCAAGTTTCCTCAGAAATTGAAGTCTGTAAATCTTGTTCCCAAAGATTTTTAATTTTATCTAAAGGAATACTTCTCATTCCCAACAGCATATTATAAATATTAGATATAGATCCATTATAAAAAGATTTCAGATTAAAGATTACATCTAGTAGATTCTTATCAGGACTTTTAGATGTACTTATTTGAGACCGTAAAAAATCTATTTGTAGATTTCAAAAAAAATGAGTTTTGTTTAAACTATATTTAGTTGACAATTGTTCAAAACGAAAAAAGACTTCCCTCTATAAACAAGTCCTGAAAACGTTTAATACCTAATCTATCCCATTCTTTAAAAGCCACATCAATCATAGAGGGTTTAAAAAATAATTAGAGAAAATGGGACTCGAAAGAGAAATTCTCAGCAAGCCGAAATATTTTCGGAATTGTATCCAAATCCTCATTGTGTGTTTAACTACCAGATTATCAGTTAAACTACTCAAAGACAAAGGAAGTGAGGATCCAAGAAGAGAAATAACATTGAATTTATTAACAGAATTAGCTTCTAAAAATAACCCACATCGGGCAATCCTCACGATTTATATAATATAACCAAAACGTAAGATTTCTTATATTAACTGCCCAATAATAAAATCTAAAGTTTGGTAAGGGTAATCCCCCATTCTTTTTATCTTTCTGAAGATGAATTTTATTTAATCTAGAACGCTTATTCTTCCATATATAAGATATAATAGTCAAGAGAATCAAATAAGGATTTAGGAAAGATAACCGGCAATGCTGCCCTTTCTGTCTCGAGGATTGATCAGAGAACATTTGGAGTATTATCAGCAATTTTGGTCCCCATATCTAAGAAAGAATTTGCTGGCATTCGAGAGGGTCCAGAGGAGGTTTACAAGGATGACCCCCGACATGAAAGGGTATATATATGAGGTGCATAGGATGGCTCTGAGCCTGTACATGCTGGAGTTTAGAAGAATGAGGGAGAATCTCATTGAAACATACTGAATATTGTAAAAGCCTAGATAAAGTGGATATGGAGAAGATGCTTCCATTAAATGGAGAGTCCAGGACCAGAGAGCACAGCCTCAGAACAGAAGAAATCCGTTTAGAACAGAGATGAGGAGGAATTTCTTCAGCCAGAGGGTGGTGAATCTGTGTAATTCATTGCCACAGACATCTGTAAAGGCCAGGTCATTGGGTATATTTAAAGTGGAGGCTGGTAGTAAAATGTTAAGGGTAAAAGACGCGAAAATGAGGTTGAGAGCAAAAATATCTCAGCTGTAATTGAATGCCAGAGTAACTCAATGGGCCAAATGGTCAGATTCTGCTCCTGTCTTATGGTCTTACTGTCCAACATCCAAGTGACCTTCCTCTCAACCCAAGGTAAACCCTGCCATCAGCATCTCGCCTTCTCTCAGGCAACCTACCCCCCCCCCCACCCCCACGGTCCAAAACACCTGTCTCTACCACATTACCGACCCATGTCTCACCACCCAGATGACAGCCAGCTCACTCCCTGGCAAACCCCTCTCGACCTACATCATTCTGTCACCAAGGGAACTCCCACCATTGCAGTATAAACTCCTGCAATGACACCTCCCCCCACTCTCTAATCAACCTCAGGCAATCTCTGCCCCCTCATACCCCAGACACCCTACATTCCCTCAACCCCTTGCCAAACAGCACTCCTCCCAAGTGACTCCTTCCTTTTCAGTCCCAGCGCCATCCGCCCCCCCCGTGACCTCTCACTTCTTCGTGCCCAGGTGACCCGTGTAGCCCTTCCTGATTTGACACATGGCCAATACACACAAGGGACATCATACCCCTCACTATAGGGTGATCCCATCCCATCCCGAACCTCAGCCCCTCTCTACTAGGTGACCCCTACCTCCTCAGATGGCCTCTCAACCACCCAGGTGACACCTTTACACTCCCACCCCAGTAACCCCTTCACCACCTCCACAAGAAACAGCTGTCCCCTCACCCCCAAGTGATCCCACTCTCCTAGTCAAAACCCCTGACCTTTAGAGAGATAACGCTGCCCTTTCACCCCCCCCCCAGGGAATCCCCTTTCCAGTGATCCTCACCCCAAGTGAACCCAGGTGATCCCTTCACTCCCAGTTGACACCTGACTCCCCAGTGACCCCGAACCTCTTGCACGGTGACCCTTAACCCCCCAGGTGACCTCTGCCTTCCTCGCCCCACAGCTGAGCCTTGCCTCTCACCCTCCGGCTGTCGGCCTCCTGGTCCAGCGATACCACCTGATGTTCCCGGTGCTCGGCGGCCAGGCACAGGCCGCAGATGAAAGTGCGGTCGGTCCGGCAGAAGAGCTCCAGGTGCTTGCGGTGCGGCGCGCACTTGCGGCGGCCCACGTCGGCGGCGGGCGGCGCCAGCGGGTGGTCGCGGAAGGCGGCGCTGAGACGGTGCGGCCGCAGGTGCCGCTCGCAATACGAGGCCAGGCAGAGGAGGCAGGAGCGGGCGGCGGGCAGCCGGGCTGCCGGGCACACGTCGCAGGGTGTCACCGGCCCCACTCCAGCTCCGGCCTCCCCCTCCTCGTCAGCCTCAGCCTCGGCCTCGGCCACCAGCTCCTCCGCGATGCCGCCCAGTATCGGGTTCGGCCGCAGCGCCGGCCTCGGACTGAAGCTCTGGCGACAGTGAGGGCAGCTGTAGCCCCCGCCGGCCGCTGGCTGCTCCCACAGCCGCTCGATGCAGGCCAGGCAGAAGCTGTGGCCGCACGGGAGGGTGGCCGGCTGTCGGAACACTTCCAGGCAGATGGGACACAGCAGCCGGTCAGCCGACACCCGCACCCGGGCAAGGGCCGAGCTGCTGCCCTCTCCTTCGGCCATGGCCATTGTTGCAGCTTGGCTGTCCCCCGCTGCCGGGTTTTCTTAAGAGACGTAGACTGTCGGGGCGGATCGGCGAAGAAACCCTCCCACTGACCGCGACCGACCCTGCTGTTTTCCGCCCGTGACGGGTCTTTCCTTGTTCAGAGCCAAGTAGGGAAACCCTGGACAAGCAAGGAGCGGGACCTCCGCTCAGGGCCAAGTCTGGAAACCCTCTTCTCTTCCCCGGGGCAATGCATGGGCCAGGACACCAGTCAGAGATTCCCACCCCCGAACAAACAAGCGCAGGGTTGCCGCTCCCTGTAATACTGTATTGATGTGACTCGGACACTGCTGTGGATTGAACAACCACGTTTATTCACCAGGCTTCCATTTTTACTTCTCGTCCTGACGCCATACACACTCTGACGCTCCCAATACACTGTGAATTACCAGAACAATGTCTCTAGGTACGCCCTTCTTGCAGTGCAACATCCATGACATAAACTAAAAAAATCTTACCTTCTTGTACTGTATTCTGCATTGTAACTTACAATACTAACAGCAGTGTATTTCCTTTTACTAACATAGACTAAGAAACCTTTTATTTCACACCTTGGAACTTATGACATGTGTGACTTTGCCTCAAACTGTGTGAGACTGTATGAATGTCTAGTCTCTATATCTAGCTGGAAGTTTGACTTGTCTCCCAGAGACAATGGAGGGCTATGTGGGAAGGAAGGGTTAGGTTGATCTTGGAGTTGGTTAAAAGCTCAGCACAACATCATGAGCCAAAGAGACTGTGCTGTGCTGTTTTATATAAGGGAGTGTATACAGTCAATAGCAAGACCCTCAAACAACATCGGTGTACCAAGGGATCTTGTGGTTCAAGCAAATAGCTTCCTGAAAAGTGGCCATGCAAGTAGATAAGGTTGTAAAGAAGCTTACATTCAGTGGCCACTATATTAGATGCCTTCTGTATGTTGTTGATCTTCTGCTGTAAAGCCCAATCACTTCAAGATACGACATGCTGTGTGTTCAGAGTTGCTCTTCGTAATGTGTGGTTATATGAGTCATTGTTGTCTTCTATCAGCTTAAACCAGTCTGGCCATTCTCCTGTGACCTTTCTCATTAACAAGGCTTTTATGCCCACAGAACTAACACTTACTGGATGTTTAATCGGATGAATAAGGAACCTTGGTTCTCAAGGAATATTGCAACTCTGATAAAGAAGAAGAGGGAGTTGTATGACATGTATAGGAAGCAGGGAGTAAATAAGGTGCTTAAGGAGTATAAGAAGTGCAAGAAAATACTTGAGTAAGAAATCAGGAGGGCTAAAAGAAGGCATGAGGTTGCCTTGGCAGTCAAAGTGAAGGATAATCCAAAGAGCTTTTACAGATATATTAAGAGCAAAAGGATTGTAAGGGATAAAATTGGTCCTCTTGAAGATCAGAGTGGTCGGCTATGTGCAGAACCAAAGGAAATGGGAGAGATATTAAATAGGTTTTCTGCATCTGTATTTACTAAGGAAATTGGCATGAAGTCTATGGAATTAAGGGAAACAAGTAGTGAGATCATTGAAACTGTACAGATTGAAAAGGAGGAGGTCCTTGCTGTCTTGAGGAAAATTAAAGTGGATAAATCCCCGGGACCTGACAGGGTGTTCCCTCAGACCTTGAAGGAGACTAGTGTTGAAATTGTAGGTGCCCTGGCAGAAATATTTAAAATGTTGCTGTCTACAGGTGAGGTGCCAGAGGATTGGAGAGTGGCTCATGTTGTTCTGTTGTTTAAAAAAGGATCGAAAAGTAATCCAGGAAATTATAGGCCAGTAAGTTTAACGTTGGTAGTAGGTAAGTTATTGGAGGGAGTACTAAGAGACAGAATCTACAAGCATTTGGATAGACAGGGACTTATTAGGGAGAGTCAACATGGCTTTGTGCATGGTAGGTCATGTTTGACCAATCTATTGGAGTTTTTCGAGGAGGTTACCAGGAAAGTGGATGAAGGGAAGGCAGTGGATATTGTCTACATGGACTTCAGTAAGGCCTTTGACAAGGTCCCACATGGGAGGTTAGTTAGGAAAATTCATTTGCTAGGTATACATGGAGAGGTGGTAAATTGGATTAGACATTGGCTCAATGGAAGAAGCCAAAGAGTGGTAGTAGAGAATTGCTTCTCCAAGTGGAGGCCTGTGACTAGTGGTGTGCCACAGGGATCAGTGCTGGGTCCATTGTTATTTGTCATCTGTATCAATGATCTGGATGATAATGTGGTAAATTGGATCAGCAAATTTGCTGATGATACAAAGATTGGAAGTGTAGTAGACAGTGAGGAAGGTTTTCAGAGCCTGCAGAGGGACTTGGACCAGCTGGAAAAATGGGCTGAAAAATGGCAGATGGAGTTTAACACAGACAAGTGTGAGGTATTGCACGTTGGAAGGACAAACCAAGGTAGAACATACAGGGTTAATGGTAAGGCACTGAGGAGTGCAGTGGAACAGAGGGATCTGGGAATACAGATACAAAATTCCCTAAAAGTAGCGTCACAGGTAGATAGGGTCGTAAAGAGAGCTTTTGGTACATTGGCCTTTATTAATCAAAGTATTGAGTATAAGAGCTGGAATGTTATGATGAGGTTGTATAAGGCATTGGTGAGGCCGAATCTGGAGTATTGTGTTCAGTTTTGGTCACCAAATTACAGGAAGGATATAGATAAGGTTGAAAGAGTGCAGAGAAGGTTTACAAGGATGTTGCCGGGACTTGAGAAACTCAGTTACAGAGAAAGGTTGAATAGGTTAGGACTTTATTCCCTGGAGCGTAGAAGAATGAAGGGAGATTTGATAGAGGTATATAAAATTATGATGCGTATAGATAGAGTGAATGCAAGCAGGCTTTTTCCACTGAGGCTCGGGGAGAAAAAAACCAGAGGACATGGGTTAAGGGTGAGGGGGGAAAAGTTCAAAGGGAACATTAGGGGGGCTTCTTCACACAGAGAGTGGTGGGAGTATGGAATGAGCTGCCAGATAAGGTGGTAAATGCAGGTTCTTTTTTTTACATTTAAGAATAAATTGGACAGATACATGGATGGGAGGTGTATGGAGGGGTATGGTCCGTGTGCAGCTCAGTGGGACTAGGCAGAAAATGGTTCGGCACAGCCAAGAAGGGCCAAAAGGCCTGATTCTGTGCTGTAGTTTCTATGGTTTTCCGTTCTTCACACCATTTTCTGTAAATTCTAGAGCAGGGGTTCCCAACCTGGGGTCCACAGACCTCTCACTTAGTGGTATTGATCCATGGCATAAAAAAAGGTTGGGAAGCCCCTACTCTGGAGACCATTGTGTGTGAAAATCCCAGGATATCAGCTGTTACTGAAATATGCAAACCACCCTGTCTGGCACCAACCAAAGTCACTTAGATCACATTTCTTCCCCTTTCTGATGTTCGGTTGGAACAACAACTGAATCTCTTGACCAAGTCTGTTGCTTCTATGCATTGCGTAGCTGCCACATCATTAGATATTTAGGCTGATTAGTTATTTGAATCAACAAGCAGGTGTACCTAATTAAGTGGCCACTGCTTCCTTCACTGGTTAGGGCATTGAGTATGTAAGGGTCGGGAAGTCAATGTAACTGCATAAAACTTTGGTGGGGCACACTTGGAGTATTGTGTACAGGTCATGGAAAGGGTGCAAGAGAGTTTTACCAAGGTGCTGCCTGGATTAGAGAGTATGCACTTTTAGGAGAGGTTGGAGAAACTTGAGTTGGTTTCTCTGAAGCACTGGAGGCTTAGGGGAGATCTGATCAAAGCTTATAAGATTATGAGAGACATAGATAAGGTAGACAGTCAGAATCATTTCCCCAGGGTAGAAATGTCAAGTACTGTACTAGAGGACATGCATTTAAGGTGAAAAGAGTTTAAGGTTTAAAGGTGATGTGTGGGGCAACTGTTTTACAGAGAGTAATGGGTGCCTGCAATGAGCTGCTGGGACACTAGTGAAAGCAGATACAATAGGGGCATTCAGGAGGCTTTTAGATAAATACACGAACACATGGAGAAAAGAGGGGTATAGATCATGTATAAGTAGAAGCGATTTAGTGTAATTCAGCATCATTTTTGGCACAGACATTGTGGGCCCAAGGGTCTGCTTCTGTCCTGTGCTGTGCTGTGCTGTGCTGTTGGGTGTGCTGTGAAAATGCTCAGCAGTACAGGCTCTCTCAGGATGAACCAGCAGGGTGTGTACTTCAAGGAAACATGCCACTGACTGTGATAGTGATCCACCACAAGGCGTACACTGAAAGAACATGAACTCTTCCTCATCAAATGATTTGGGTTGTTAATAGGCACCATTGTAGTCAACAGCAGCCCACATCCAGGGGAAGCCAACCACACTAAAATCCCAGTGTCTGTTCTTCCCTAAATTCCATTTCCTGGCTTAGAGCATTGCAAGAGGCACCGGAGATCCGCTGTGGCCATAGGGAACGATCCTGTGGGGAGAAGGCTGAGAGTCCGCTGGGATTTGAACTCACATTGCAGCATCAGTAGGGTAGAACTCCTGCTGCTAGTCCGGTAACTTCACCACTGTGATTTCATTTCCCAGGCTACGTGGGTGGTGGATCACATAAGATCAAAAGAACTTGATCCGTACTTCCTAAGAAAGGGAGTGGACTGCTCAAAGCATTGTGGATGGTCTGTGAAGGAGTAAAACCAAAGTGTTCCCCCCCTCCCCCCCGAAAATTAGATAGCCTGGAATTACATGAAACCTAGTTGCAAGATATTTCGTTGGATGTGGGAAATAATTGAAAACAGAACTGAAGGGAAGTTTGTTCAGTGAAACATCATATAAACATAGAAACCCTACAGTACAATACAGGCTCTTCAGCCCACAAAGCTGTGCCAAACATGTCCTTACCTTAAAAATTACCTAGAGCCCTCTATTTTCCTAAGCTCCATGTATCTGTCCAGGAGTCTCTTAAAGGATGCTATCGTATCTGCAATTTTCTATAAAAGGGGGACAACTCAAAAATAAAGTGGAAAGGAACAATATTACCTTTTTATGCTAACAATTTAAATTAAATATGTTATTGGTTATGAAGGGGAAAAGCAGATTTAAGGAAAGAAGGTGAAAAATGACAAAAACCATTGAAAACTAACATTGTTTGCAAGAATACATGGATAAATGTCCATGGTTCGATTTGGAAAATGTCTGAGTCAGTATTTTAAGCTTTAAATTTAATCATATACATACTTTCCAATCTTTATTTAGCACTGAAAACAGTGATTAAACATGCTTCCAGTTATACTGTTTGTGAGAATTCTTTCATGTGGGTGCTCAGCCAGTGGATGCCAAAGAACAGCAGACAGTTGCAGGAGGCCAGGAAAGACAAAGTTTTAAACATCGCTTTCTTCCAGAATATAAATTTAGGGCCCAAATTAAGTAAGTGTGAATAATCCCACCTTGCTAAAGTTAAAAGTGGTATGCCTGTTGTAAATTAGAGCTTCTTCATCAACAAAAAGGGTCATCGGCAGATACCCATTTCACACAGCCAAATATTATATATGAAATTAAGATTTTGTTGAATATCATCAGATTGTTTTGCCCAAACAGTCTGTGGATTCTCACACTAGCTGGAATTAAGAAAGCAGATGAAGTGCTTTAGCATACAATTTAACTGGTTGTACTTCTGCACAGAAAATGCAGAATAGGTGGTTCATGACTGAATATTGCCAATGCATTGTGCAATGATGTGGACACAAAGTTGTGATACAAACTGGGCCCTTTCCTATGGTGGCTGAGTTGACACGTACTACACATTACCTCATTTCTGGGATTCTCTTTCTTTTACAATGAATTGTGGAGCTATCATGAGTTATCCACGAAGGGAAAATTATGATAAATATCCCAGTCTTTCGTTACAATTTTTATAGGGTCCGGATCAAAACAGTTGACAAATGCAACACTCTTAGTCGAAAATTCAGGATCTCAGTTGAGAATCTATTTAATAGCTGACATGATACCATAGGATATCAGAAATCTACTTGTTGACAGCCACAAAATCCCCGGCCTTGCCTGCTTTTGGCAACTGAATAGGAGGTCGAATCGTTCGGACAGAGATGGTGCTCAGTACTCGGTATTGGAGAGCTGATCAGAGCTCGTAGTTTTCGGATGACTCAGAGTCAGATTGTGGTCGGCGTGGCAGGGAGAGTTTTTCTTCCTTCTCTCGTTTGCGTGAGATGTGGGACATTTGAGAGACTTTGAACTTTACAGTGCTCACGGACTTCATCAAGTTATGGTATTGTGCACTGTTGTAACTATATGTTATAATAATGTGCTTTTGTCAGTTTTTTCAGTCTTGGTCTGTCCTGTGTTTTGTGATATCACACCAGAGGAAATAATGTATCAATTCTTAATGCATGCATTATTAAATGACAATAAAAGAGGACTACGTGTTTTCATAATCTAACAGAGGAAGTACCAGTGAGTCAACCAGAGACAGCCTCAGAGGCTGCAGTGTCCCATATCTCAATTACTTTATTATTCATGCTGCTAATGTCATTTCAAAAGCACACTTTATTTCTGTACAAGTTTAGATCAAAGTATATTTAAGTCAACCTAGTTGAATGTAACACGGCAAAAAATATTTAGTGTTTGAAATAAAGGCCACAAGACATAAGAATTAGGCCACTCAACTCACTGAGTCTGCTCTGCTATTCCATCAAGGCTGATTTATTATCCCTCTCAACCCCATTCTCCTACATTCTCCCTGCAACTTTTGATGCCTTGACTAATCATGAACCTAACAACCTCCGCTTTAAAAATACTCAATGGCCTGGCCTCCACACACCTCATCTCTGTGGATGCCCCTCTATTCTTAGGCTGTGCGCACTGGTCCTAGACTCACCCACTTTAGAAAAAATCCCCTCCACATCTACTGTATCTCCGCCTTTCAATATTAAGTATGTTTCAATGAGATTCCACCCCCCCCCCATTCTTCTAAATTCCAGTGAGTACTGGCTCAAAGCCATCAAACACTCCTCATACATTAGTACTTTAATGCCCAGAATCATTCTTGTAAACCTCCTCTGGACCATCTCCAATGCCAGCACATTGTTTCTTAGATAAGAGGTCCAAAACTGCTCACAATACTCCAAGTGCGGTCTGATCAATGCCCTATAAAGCCTCAGCATGACATTCCTTGTTCTTATATTCTAGTCCTCTCAAAATAAATGCTAACATTGCATTTGCCTTCTTTACCACTGACTTGACCTGCAAGTTAACCTTTAGGGAATACTGCTCAGGGACTCCCAAGACCCTTTGCACCTCTGACTTTTGAATGTCCTCCCCAATTAGAAACTAGCCCTCCTGATTTCCTTCTTAAGTGTTTTCTTCCATTCCTTATACCCCTCAAGTACCTGATTTGTTTCTATATGCCTATACCTGCTATGCACCTCCTTCTTAAACAGGGTCTCAACATCTCACGAAAACCATGGTTCCCTAAACCTGTTAGCCTTGCCTTTTAATCCAACAGGAATAATACTATGTATTTCCAAAATTTCACTTTTGAAGGCTTTCCATTTACCAAGCACACTTTTGCCAGAAAACAACCAAACTTGCCAGCTCCTTTCTGATACCATCAAAATTGGCCTTTCTCCAATTAGGAATCTCAATCTGAGGACCAGGCCTATCGTTTTCCAGAATTATCTTGACTGGCATTGATCATTATGGCATTATGATCAATAGATCCAAAGTGTTCCCCTACTCACAATTCAGTCATCTGTCCTGCATGTTCCCTAGCAGTAGATTCAGTATCGCCATCTCTCTAGTTGGGATTTTTATTCATTCGTTAAGGAAACATTCCTGAACACATTTGACAAACTTAATCCATTCAGCCCTTTTTCAGTATGGGAGTCCCAGTCACATACTATCACAATATTATGTTTCTCGCAGCTTCCTGCGATCCCTCTACAAATTTGCTGCCCTAAATCTTTCTGGCTATTGTGTGGCCGATCATATCATCCCAATAATGTGGTCATCTTTATTCTGTGGTTTCTTATTCCTCAGTTCCATTGGTAGAGCCTCAGTAGATGAGCCTTCCAGTCTGTCCTGTCTGAGCACCGCAGTGACATTTTCTCTGACTAGTAATGCCACCCCTCCCTCTTTAATCCTTCCAGCTCCATTACGTCTAAAACTACAGAAGCCCAAAGCATTGTGCTGCCAGTCCTACCCCTCCTGCAACCAAGTCTCACTAATGGCTACAAACTCATAATTCCACATGCTGATCTACGCCCCTAAGGCTCATCTGCTGTTCCTACAATACTCCTTGCATTGAAATACACACAGCTCAGAACATTTGACCCACCATGCTCAACCTTTCGATTCCTGCCTTTGTATGTAAGGTTACCAAAATCTTTTACCACAACTACTCCACTATCTGCTCTAGCCCCTGCAACTCTAGTTTAACCCCCCTCCCCCAGTGCAGCACTAGCAAACCTACACACAAGGATACAAGTTCCCTCCAGTTCAGATGCAAACCATCCCATCTATACAGCTCTCACCTTTTCCAGAAGAGAGCCAAATGATCCAAAATCTGAAGCCTCCCTTCTGCACTTTGCCACGTGCTAAACTGTATGATCTTCCTGTTTCTGGCCTCACTAGCACATGACATCGGTAGCAATTCTGAGGTCACAACTCTGGAGGTCCTGTATTTTAACTTAGCACCTAAATCCATGAACTCACTTTGCAGAACCTTGTTACCCTTCTCCACACAATCTCTGACTCCTCACCCTCCCACTTAAGAATACTGTGGAGTCGATCCAAGATGTCCCTGACCCTGGCACCCAGGAGGCAAAAGTGCCATCGGGAATCTTGTTCTCATCCACAGAACCTCATATCAATTTTCCTAACTACTAAATCCCCCATCTCTACAGCTTGCCTCTTCTCTCTCTTCTGAGCCACAGAGCCAGACTCAGTGCTACAGACCTGACTGCTGTGGCTTTCCTCTGCTAGGTACTCCCCCCTCCCCACCCCACAACAGTATCCAAAAGCTGTTATTGAAAGGAACGGCCACCTGAGTACCCTTCACTCACTGCCTATCCTCTTTCCCCTTCCTGATGGTTGCTCAGTTACCTGTGTTCTGCATCTTAAGTGTAACTACCTCCCCTGTATCACCTGTCTACCCTTCAGCCTACCAAATGATCCAGAGTTGATCCAGCTCCATCTTCAATTCCGTAACAGTCAGCTGGCCACACATCTTGCAGGTATAGCCGTCAGTGACACTGGTGGTCTTGCCTTTCCACATCCCTCAAGAGGAGCATTCCACTATCCTCTCTGGCATTTCCACTGCTCTAACCGTCCAATAAGAAAGAAAATCTACATACAGCCTCTACCTCTCCTTGCTGAAACCTCCATCAGCCAAAGACTCAGCCCTGTCCCACTCACATAATGCTGCTCTGTTTAAATCTAACTTCTTTTTATTGGCCCTTGACAAGTGCCTAATTATCCCATGATATGCAGTGCACAGAATGTCCTGACTGCTTCCACTTGCTCCTTTTCAAATTTCACTCCCGCTATGCGCAATCAATCCAGCAGTTCCTGGTGATCTATGGCACGCAGAATGTCCTGGTCTTGTGGGAATTAGGGTAGTCAGCAGGCATTTGTATGACAGCTTAGATTTGTATGGAAGCTGATGGAGACGATCAAAGAGTTGTGTTTGAGTTGAGCAGAAATATCAATGGGTGTTGAATAGGTGGGATTATGTAGTTACTATTGCTTTAGATGGGTGATCTGCAACTCACTGGGACAAAGCAGACTGGCTCAGCCTCAGGAAGAAAAGGGAAATAAGGAATTATTTCAGTTATATAAAGGATAAAAGGGAGGTGACAGTTGACTTTGGACCACTGGAAAATGATGCCAGTGAGTTAGTAATGGGGGGCCAAAGAGATGGCAAATGAACTTAATGAGTACTTTGCATCTGTCTTCACTGTGGAAGACACAGCAGTAGTACCATTGCTCTTACAAAGGAAAAAGTGTTAGGCAAACTCAAAGGTCTTAAGGTGATAAATTATCTAGACCAAATAGACTACATCCCAGAGTCCAGAGAGAGGTTGCTGAAAGATAATGGATGCATTGGTCATGATCTTTCAAGAATCACTTGATTCTGACATGGTACCGGAGGACTAGAAGATTGCAAATGTCACTACACTTCTTTAAGAATGGAGGAAGGCAAAAGAAAGGAAATTATAGGCCAGTTAGCCTAACCTCAGTGGTTGAGAATGTGTTGGAGTCCGTTATTAAGGATGAGGTTTTGGGATACTTGGAGACTAATGATAAGATAAATCAAAGTCAGCATGGTTTCTGTGAAAGGAAATCTTGCCTGTCAAATTTGTTAGAGTTCTTGAGGAAGTAACAAGCAGGGTGGACAAAGGAGAGTCACTGGCTCTCATTTACTTGGATTTTCAGAAGGCATTTGATAAGGTGCCACACATGAAGGTGTTTAACGAGATAAAACCCTATGGCATTACAGGAAAGATACTGGCATAGATAGAGGAATGGCTGACAGGCGGGAAACAGTGAGTGGGAATAAAGGAGGCCTTTTCTGGTTGACTGCCAGTGGCTAGTGGTGTTCTTCAGGGGTCGGTATTGGGACCACTACTTTTCATATTGTTTGTCCATGATTTGGATAATGGAATTGATAGCTTTGTGGCAAAGTCTGCAGATGATACAAAGATGAGTGGAGGGGTAGGTAGTGCAATTGCAGCAGGACTTTGACAGATTGGAAGAGTGGGCAAAAAAGTGGCAGATGGAATACAATGTTGGGAAATGTATAATAATGCATTAGGTAAAAGGAACAACAGTGCAGACTATTACCTAAATGGGGAGAAGGTTCAAACCTCAGAGGTGCAGCGGGACTTGGGAGTTCCCGTGCAAGACTTCCAGAGGGTTAATTCATAGGCGGAGTCTGTGATAAAGGCGGCAAATGCAATGTTCGCATTTATTCAAGGGGAATAGAATATAAAAGCAAGGAGATAATGCTGAGCCTTTATAGGACACTAGTCAGGCCACGCTTGGAGTATTGTCATAGAAACATAGAAAACTTAGGCAAATGCAATGTTGGCATTCATTTCTAGAGGAATAGAGTATAGGAGCAGGAATGTGATGTTGAGGCTCTATAAGGCGCTGGTGAGACCTCAGTTGGAGTACTGTGGGCAGTTTTGGTCTCCTTATTTAAGAAAGGATGTGCTGACGTTAGAGAGGTACAGAGAAGATTCACTAGAATGATTCCGGGAATGAGAGGTTTAACATATGAGGAACGTTTGTCTGCTGTTGGACTGTATAGGGGGGACCTCATAGAAACATTTCAAATGTTGAAAGGCATGGACAGAGTGGATGTGGCAAAGTTGTTTCCCATGATGGGGGAGTCTAGTACGAGAGGGCATGACTTAAGGATTGAAGGGCACCCATTCAGAACAGAGATGCGAAGAAATTTTTTTAGCCAGAGGGTGGTGAATCTATGGAATTTGTTGCCACAGGCGGCAGTGGAGGCCAAATCATTGAGTGTATTTAAGGCAGAGATTGATAGGTATCTGAGTAGCCAGGGCATCAAAGGTTATGGTGAGAAGGCAGGGGAGTGGGACTAAATGGGAGAATGGATCAGCTCATGATAAAATGGCCGAATGGCCGATTTCTGCTCCTTTGTCTTCTGGTCTAACCTACAGCACAATACAGACCCTTACAAAGCTGTGCCAAACGTGTCCTTACCTTAGAAATTACCTAGGGTAACCCATAGCCCTGTTTTTTTTAAGCTCCATGTACCTGTCCAGGAGTTTCTAAAAAGACCCTATTGTATCTGCCTCCACCAGCATCATCCGCAGCCCATTCCACGCACTCACCACTCTCTGCATAAAAAACATACCCCTGACACCTCTTCTGTACCTATTTCAAGGACCTTAAAACTGTGACCTGTTGTGCTAGCCATTTCAGCCCTGGGAAAAAGCCTCTGACTATCCACATGATCACTGCCTCTGATCAGTTTTGTCAATGGCTTTGGGCCCAAATCTCAGAAAGGGTGTATTGTCATTGGAGAGAGTCCAGAGGAGGTTTATGAGGATGATTCCAGGAATGAAGGGGTTAATGTATGAGGAGCATTTGGCAGCTTTACGCCTATGCTCACTGGAATTTAGAAGTATGCGAGGGGTTCTCACTGAAACCTACTGAATGTTGAAAGGACTAGATAGGGTGGATGTGGAGAGGATGTTTCCTATGGTGGAAGTATCCAGAACTAGAGGGCACAGTCTCAAGATTGAGGGGTGACCTTTTAGAACAGAGGTAAAGGGGAATTTTTTTTTTAGCTAAAGAGTAGTGAATCTGTGGAATGCTCTACTACAGACTGCGGTGGAGGCCAAGTCTTTGGGCATATTTAAGGTGGAAGTTGATAGTTTCCTGATTGGTCAGAGCATCAAAGGATATGGTGTGAAGGCAGGTGTATGGGATTGAGTGGGATGTGGGATCAGCCATGATGCAAAGGCAAAGCAGACTCGATGGGCTGAATGGCCTAATTCTGCTCATGTCTTAAGGTTTTATGGAAGGAAGATTGTGGCTGGTAGGAAAGTCAGCAGCTGCTGTTTTTCCTAATATTTAATTGATGGAAGTTTCTACTCACCCAGTGCTAGATGGTAGGCAATCAATCTGGCAACTTAGGGAGCTGGGGCATTGCAAGAGGTGGGTGGTCTTCAAGCTGATGTGGAAGCAGGAACAGTGTAAGTGATGTTGGAATACCGGAGCTGAGAGAAGGTGAAAGGCCAGAACAGGGAGAGAAGGTAGAACACGAGAAAAGGGTGGTGATCATCCAGTTGTGACTAGGGACATTCAAAACTGAACCATGTAAGCTACTTCAGTGTTGCTGCAGGAGCAGGGATTCAAAAAGAGTGCTGGGAAAAATCTGCAGATAAAGGACTTTGGAAAGGAAAGAGTGGTTAAAGATGAAGTGGTAGTTTCCAAACAGTGAAAACTCCAAGTTTATTTTGAGACAATGGGGATGGTATTTAAACTATAGAAGCATAGAAAGCATACAGCACAATACAGGCCCTTTGGCCCACAATGCTGTGCCGAACATGTCCTTACTTTAGAAATTACCTAGGGTTACCCATAGCCCTCTATTTTTCTAAGCTCCATGTACCTATCCAGGAGTCTCCTTAAAGACCCGATCATTTCTGCCTCCACCGCCGTTGCCGGCAGCCCATCCCATGCACTCACCACTCTCTCCGTAAAAGAAACTTACCACTGACATCTCCTCTGTACCTACTTCCAAAAACCTTAAAACTGTGTCCTCTCGTGTTAGCCATTTCAGCCCTGGGGAAAAAAAACCTCTGACGATCCACATGATCAATGTCTCTCATCATCTTATATATCTCTATCAGGTCACCTCACATCCTCCATCCCTTCAAGGAGAAAATGCCAAATTCACTCAACCTATTTTCATAAGGCATGCTCCCCAATCCAGGCAATATCCTTGTAAATCTCCTCTGCACCCTTTCTATGGTTTCCACATCCTTCCTGTAGTGAGGCAACCAGAACTGAGCACAGTATTCCAAGTGGAGTCTGACCAGGGCCCTATATATCTGCAACATTACCTCACCTCCTAAACTCAATCCCACAATTGATGAAAGCCAATGCACTGTATACCTTCTTAACCACACAGTCAACCTGCGCAGCTGCTTTGAGTGTCCTATGGACTCGGACCCCAAGATCCCTCCGATCCTCCACACTGCCAAGAGTCTTACCATTAATACTATATTCTGCCATCATATTTGACCTACTAAAATGAACCACCTCACACTTATTTGGGTTGAACTCCATCTGCCACTTCTCAGTCCAGTTTTGCATCCTATTGATGTCCCGCTGTAACCTCTGACTACCCTCCACACTATCCACAACACCCCCAGCCTTTGTGTCATCAGCAAATTTACTAACCCATCCTTCCATTTCCTCAACCTGGTCATTTATAAAAATCACGAAGAGTAAGGGTTCCAGAACAGATTCCTTGAGACACGCCATGTGTCACTGACCTCCATGCAGAATATGACCTGTCTATAACCACTCTTCGCCTTCTGTGGGCAAACCAATTCTGGATCCACAAAGCATTATCCCCTTGGATCCCATGCATCCTTACTTTCTCAATAAGCCTTTCATAGGGGATCTTATCAAATGCCTTGCTGAAATCCATATACACTACATCTACTGCTCTATCTTCATCAATACGTTTGAGGGAGAAGGCTGTACCATAGGAGAGGGACAGGAGATTGTAACTGTATACATAAAGGGGAGAAATTCTGAGGCATTGATCTAATAGCAGGACACCAAAAATATGCAGGGCACACAACGTATCAAAGGCAGAATGTTGGTCTTCCCATCATGTTTCGGTATGGTTCACTGATAGCAGTGTGGAAGGTGCTGAATGGAACAGTCGAAGTGATCTGGATGACTTGTTCTGCTGGGTTTTAACCTCTGGATGTTTTTAGACCAGGGATGGACAGGGTGAGATCAAGAACTTACACTACAAAGCACACAAGAAATTGTTCCCCAAAACTTAATATTTTTACCCTCTGATTTGTTAGCAAGCAAAAATTGAAATTATCCATGACTGTTCTCAAATCCTCTATACTCCATTTTTCAACCCTGTCATTTCTAACCACCCCTTCTGGGCCCACTGCCCCCTTCAATGCTTCATTACTGGAGCAAGATGGGAAAGGTGTGCATTATTACATCCTGACTACGCCCCCCCCCCCACACACACACACACACATCCATGATGTTTGTTAGTTGGCTTTGATCCAGGATCATTGAAAGAAAGGTAATACATGTTCAGGTTGGAAATGTTTCCTTGGAAGGAAACAAAGAACTCAGCCCAACTGCTCACTGTTCGACTCTCCAGAGTTTTCTCCCTCTCTGCCTCAGTTCAACCTGTTAGCAGTTCCATTCTCCCTCATTCTTATCTAACTTCCCAACTTCCATTGCACTTACATTGCTAATCCACGTTCTCCCTACTCTCTGGGGTGACATTCCCCAGGTATGGTATCACCAGTCATTAGTTTCCTTTCTCTCAAAAGATCTATCCTGAAATAACATGCAGTCTTTCATCCCCTGAAAGAAATTTCCCCTAACTCAACTGGCAGAGACTGAGGGATGTTCCCAAAAAAACAAAAAAAGCAGGATAGACAGGCTCTGTAAACACTGCCTTGAATCTATGGATGAGACTCATCGTGTTCCCAACACCATAGAATTCCAGCGTCCCTTCAGAATAGTCGAGGTAGATTCCAATCCGTTGCTGCCTTCCTGACTGGACAGTGACCTCTTGTTTATTGTGGAGGGCAGAAAATTTGCTGTTGCTGTACAAAAGACACCAGGAGAGATTGTTCCTCCCAATCAGGCTGCTCATATTTGACCCTTTCCTCTTGATCCCTTGGTACGTGAGCCCGATTCCTGCCCAGTGTCCACTCACTTCCACCTCCCAATAGCAGCAGCCCTCCGATATGCTCTGAGTGCACAACACTTGAGGGAAGCTGTTGAACCTGTCCTGGTGTTCTGGATAGGAGACGCATTCAGGATCAACATCTGTCACTGTTCGGTTGTCGTCTGAGAGAAGGAGATGCTTGTGAGCTGTGTTAGGGTCAAACATCAAATGAAGAGCATCTGCAGACACAGAAGATAGTAATTAATGCACACTCCTATGAAGGTCATAAGACAACTAGGATATAGTCCAGCCAAGCACAAGTGTTACACAGTTCCTTAGGTTGTAGTTATAGTTGTAGACCACAGTCATTGTCGTAGGGTAAAATAGTCATCCATGTTGAACAAGTTCAGCCAGAACTATTTCACTATGTTTGGCCCTTTAAACATTTCTTGTCTATGAGCTTATCTACATGTTACAATAGTCATGGGGGATTTCCTTATGCAGGTAGATTGGGAAAGTCAGGTTGGTGCTGGATTCCAAGAGGGTGAATTTGTAGAAAGCTTTTGTTGAGCCCACTAGGCGAAAGGCTATTCTGGATTGGGTATTGTGTAATGAATCGGATTTGAGCAGGGAGCTTAAGGTAAAGGAACCCTAAGGAGACCGTGATCATAATATGATAGACTTCACCCTGCAATTTAAGAAGGAGAAGCTAAAGTGAGATGTTTCAGTATTATAGTAGAGTAAAGGAAACTAGAAAGGCATGAGAAAGAAGCTGGCCAAATTTAATTGGAAGGGAACACTAGCAGGGATGATGGCAGAGTACAACAGCTGGAATTTCAGGGAGAAATTTGGAAGGCACAGGATAGATACATTTCAAAGAAGAAGATGTATTTTAAAGGTAGGATGACATAACCATGGCTGACGTGAAGACAACATATAAGCAAAAGGCCATATAATAGAGCAAAAAATAGTGGGAAGGTAGATGATTTAGAAGCTCTTAAAAACCAATAAAAGGCAGCTAAAAAGTCATAAGGAGGGAAAACATAGAAACATAGAAAATAGGTGCAGGAGTAGGCCATTCGGCCCTTCGAGCCTGCACCACCATTCAGTATGATCATGGCTGATCATCCAACTCAGAACCCTGTACCTGCCTTCTCTCCATACCCCCTGATCCCTTTAGCCACAAGGGCCATATTAAGTATAGCCAATGAACTGGCCTCAACTGTTTCCTGTGGCAGAGAATTCCACAGATTCACCACTCTCTGTGTGAAGAAGTTTTTCCTAATCTCGGTCCTAAAAGGCTTCCCCTTTATCCTCAAACTGTGACCCCTCGTTCTGGACTTCCCCAACATCGGGAACAATCTTCCTGCATCTAGCCTGTCCAATCCCTTTAGGATTTTATACGTTTCAATCAGATCCCCCCTCAATCTTCTAAATTCCAACGAGTACAAGCCCAGTTCATCCAGTCTTTCTTCATATGAAAGTCCTGCCATCCCAGGAATCAAGCTGGTGAACCTTCTTTGTACTCCCTCTATGGCAAGAATGTCTTTCCTCAGATTAGGGGACCAAAACTGCACACAATACTCCAGGTGTGGTCTCACCAAGGCCTTGTACAACTGCAGTAGAACCTCCCTGCTCTGTACTCGAATCCTCTTGCTATGTATGCCAACATACCATTCACCTTTTTCACCGCCTGCTGTACTTGCATGCCCACTTTCAGTGACTGGTGTACAATGACACCCAGGTCTCGTTGCACCTCCCCTTTTCCTAATCGGCCACCATTCAATTAATAATCTGTTCTCCTGTTCTTGCTACCAAAGTGGATAACCTCACATTTATCCACATTAAATTGCATCTGCCATGAATTTGCCCACTCACCTAACCTATCTAAGTCACCCTGCATCCTCTTAGCATCCTCCTCACAGCTAACACTGCCACCCTGCTTCGTGTCATCCGCAAACTTGGAGATGCTGCATTTAATTCCCTCGCCTAAGTCATTAATACATATTGTAAACAACTGGGATCCCAGCACTGAGCCTTGCAGTACCCCACTAGTCACTGCCTGCCATTCTGAAAAGGTCCCATTCCCACTCTTTGCTTCCTGTCTGCCAACCAATTCTCTATCCACATCAATACCATACCCCCAATACCCTGTGCTTTAAGTTTGCACACTAATCTCCTGTGTGGGACCTTGTCAAAAGCCTTTTGAAAATCCAAATATACCACATCCACTGGTTTTCCCCCTATCCACTCTACTAGTTACATCCTCTAAAAATTCTGTAAGATTCGTCAGACATGATTTTCCTTTCACAATGATTTCACTGCTTTCCAAATGTGCTGTTATCACATCTTTGATAACTGACTCTAGCATTTTCCCCACCACCAATGTCAGGCTTACCAGTCTATATTTCCCCGGTTTCTCTCTCCTTTTTTAAAAAGCGGGTTACATTAGCCACTCCCAATCCTCAGGAACTAATCCAGAATCTAAAGAGCTTTGAAAAATTATCACTAATGCATCCACTATTTCTTGGGCTACTTCCTTAAGCACTCTGGGATGCAGACCATCTGGACCTGGGGATTTATCTGCCTTTCATCCCTTCAATTTACCTAACACCACTTCCCTACTAACATGTATTTCCCTCAGTTCCTCCATCTCACTAGACCCTCGGTCCCCTACTATTTTCAGAAGATTATTTATGACCTCCTTAGTGAAGACAGAACCAAAGTAGTTATTCAATTGGTCTGCCATGTCCTTGTTCCCCATGATTAATTCACCCGTTTCTGACTGTAAGGGACCTACATTTGTCTTAACCAATCTTTTTCTTTTCATATATCTATAAAAGCTTTTACAGTCAGTTTTTATGTTCCCTGCCAGTTTTCTCTCATAATCTTTTTTCCCTTTCCTAATTAAGCCCTTTCTCCTCCTCTGCTGGACTCTGAATTTCTCCCAGTCCTCAGGTTCTGCCGCTTTTTCTGGCTAATTTGTATGTTTCTTCTTTGGAATTGATACTATCCATAATTTCCCTTGTCAGCCACGGGTGCACTGCCTTCCCTGGTTTATTCTTTTGCCCAACTGGGATGAACAATTGTTGTAGTTCATCCATGCAATCTTTAAATGCTTGCCATTGCATATCCACCGTCAACCCTTTAAGTATCATTTGCCAGCCTATCTTGGCTAATTCACGTCTCATACCTTCAAAGTTACCCTTCTTTAAGTTCAGAACCTTTGTTTCTGAATTAACTATGTCACTCTCCATCTTAATGAGGAATTCCACCATTTTATGGTGGAAAAGATTAAATATGAAGGTAAACTGTCAGCAGCATCAAAAGAGGACACCAAAAGTATTTGCAGATATATAAAGAGGTGAGAGTAGATATCAGACTGCTGGGAAATGGCGCTGTGGAGGTAGTAATGGCGAACAAGGAAGTGGCAGATGAACTACGCAAGTATTTTGCATCCATCTTCATTAAAAGCACTGAGAAATTTGAACTGGCAACAGAAATGACAAGCAATAAAGTCAAAGACGTCCTGGATTGTAGGGAACATTTGATCCAATTACCACTTCAGACTGGTCAACTTTATGATAGAACAGTATGACACAGTAGGGGACTTTGGCCCACGATGTTGCGTCAATCTATATAAACCTACTCCACAATCAAATTAACGCCCTCGCTCCTGTATAGAGCACAACCCTCCATTTTTCTCCATGTAGCCAGCAGAGATGCATAAGGGTTGACAGTGAGTTCTCACGGGTCAATCAAAAGTAAGAGGCTTATCTTCCTCTTCCTCCTGCAAGAAGACCTCCCAGCAGAGGATGATGTTGCCAGCACATAGTACTGGAACCCCTTGGCTTCTGCCAAGCCACTGTTAATGAGGCAAACTGCAACATCTAAAGTGAATTAAAGACTGTGACCAGCTACCAGGTGAGAGTGTACCCCAGGGACCCATGATTGATTCCCCAGTGTGATGTTTGCCATCGCACATCCTTAGATAGAAAATAATGGGAGATGCAAACATACGGTGTAAATAATCTGCTCTCTTCTTGCAGGTGGGGTCTGGCTTTGTTTCCATGAGGCATGTATCTGATGGGTTAATGGAGTTGGAGACATCATGATCTGCATAAAAGACAGAAATATATTCACACATCTTAGCATGTTTTATTTTTCATATTTTGGGGCTAAATTGAAATCTAAGTAGAAAATGGAGCATTGACCCAAAACAAAATGGAACATTGAACCAGGTCCAATGGACCCTGTACAAAGGACTGGAGGATGAAAGGACTTGAGAGCCTTTGCTAGAGTTACATGTAGTGAACAGTGCTAAGGTGGACTACTCTAGTCAGTTGATCTCTGCTGGGGTTTATACACTGGCAGGTACAGCAGAGGTTAGAAACAGAGAAAAGTTCCATATATACCATCTCACAAATACATCTAGTGTAGATAGAGCAAGGAATAAAAAGGATAACATTTCCTATACACCCCCATGACAAACACTCCTGGGGCAGGGACAACAGAGGTTAGGATAAAGCTAAGTTAAAAAAAAGGTTAGATATAGAATAAAGCTCATGCCATCAAGCCAAATCATTCCTAGGACAAGTATAGTGCCGACTCAGCAGAATTACCTTCATGTCCAGTTGTCCTTGGGGAGGGAACACGTGGCATCTGCTGGTTCCCCGGAGGCACAGACAGTGCTGGAACATATCCTGGAAGTGAAGGACAACATTTTAATTTAAGTTTTGCTGATGAATCAAAAAAAGTTATTTAAAAAACATAAAACAGTAAAGCACACAACATGGGAGCCATGCATACAAGTAATAGATAAAGTTTTTTTGTAAAGACTCAGTACTGAGTACAGCTGTCCCTGTACAGTCCCACCAACACTCTATGGCTAGTAGAGCACAGGCTCAATACAGAGTAAAGCTTCTCTACATTGTCTTGGCAGATGCAGCACTGGTTAGAGTTAAACCTGCTCCACACTGTACCGCAAACAATCCCAGAACAGATCCAGAGTAAGAAAACTGGCCATTTCCACTATAACTCCTCCATCTGTGATACAGCCTCCATCAGCAATGCCTGACTTCTTGGGAAAATCCAGTGTTTCACAACACCCAGTGTTTCACAATTTCTAGAAAGAGCTTCAGTTCATTTACTCTCTCTCAGACTACCCTCATCAATTTATGATCCCTACATCTCATCTCCATGGTAACCCTGGACTGACCCTAGCAGAAATATTCCCCTGTCCTATCTCTCTCTTCCCCACCTTCTCTTCTTCTTAAATCTGACTTGTTTTCTCTCTTGAGGACACAAGAAAGATTGCAGATACTGGAGGAACCCACACAAAATGCTGAAGAAACTTAATGGATCAGGCAGCATCTGTGGAGGAAAATGAACAATGTGTACAACGCTCCTTCTGCCAGAGAAAGCAGGATCTCCCAGTGGCCACACATTTTAATTCCACATCCCATTCCCATTCTGATATGTCTATCCACGGCCTCCTCTACTGCAAAGATGAAGCCACACTCAGGTTGGAGGAACAACACCTTATATTCTGTCTGGGTAGCCTCCAAGCTGATGGCATGAACATTGACTTCTCTAACTTCCGCTAATGCCCCACCTCCCCCTCGTACCCCATCCGTTATTTATTTATATACACACATTCTTTCTCTCTCTCTCTCTCTCTCTCTCCTTTTTCTCCCTCTGTCCCTCTGACTATACCCCTTGCCCATCCTCTGGGTTTCCCCCCCCCCCGTCTTTCTCCCCGGACCTCCTGTCCCATGATCCTCTCGTATCCCTTTTGCCTATCACCTGTCCAGCTCTCGGCTCCATCCCTCCCCCTCCTGTCTTCTCCTATCATTTTGTATCTCCCCCTCCCCCTCTCAAATCTCTTACTAACTCTTCCTTCAGTTAGTCCTGACGAAGGGTCTCAGCCCAAAACGTCGAATGTACCTCTTCCTAGAGATGCTGCCTAGCCTGCTGCGTTCAACAGCAACTTTGATGTGTTGCTTGAATTTCCAGTATCTGCAGAATTCCTCATGTTTACAACTGCCATTAGGGTCCTTTTACCCTAGTCATTTCTTAACTCAATCCATAGAGCCTCTACACCTTCCAATCCTATGTCATCCCTTTCTAATGATTTTATATTATTTCTTATACACAGGGCCACACCACCCCCTCTGCCTACTAACCTGTCGTTCTGATACATCGTATATCCTTGGATGTTCAGCTGCCAATGGCAACCATCCTTTATCTAAGTTTGAGAGATGGCCACAACGTCATACTTGCCAATCTGTAGCTGAATTTCAAGATCATCCATTTTATTTCTTGTGCTGCGTGCATTCAAATATAACATTTTCAGTCCAGTATTTGTTGCTTTCTGTTTTAACTGCACCATGCCTCTATTGCCTGTAACTCATTCCACTGGCTGTGATTATGCCTCATCACCTGCCTGTCCTTAATATCATCTCTGGTGCACACTATCTTTGATTTATTTCTGTTTTCCCCTTCCTCAGCCCTATCACTCCAGTTCCCATCCCCCTGCCAAATTAGTTTAAACCCTCCCTAACAGCTCTATTAAACCTGCCTGTTAGAATATTGGACCCTTTGGATTCAGGTATAACCCATCCTTTTTGTACAGGTCATACCTCCCCCAGAAGAGGCCCCAGTGATCCAGGAACCCGAAGCCCTGCCCCCTATACCGGTCTCACAGCCACACATTAACATGCCTGATCATGCTATTCTTGCACTCACTAGCACATGGCTTTATCTTCTGGTCTTAATAAAGCCACCAGCTTAAGCAAAGAGCTCACTCACCCTAGACATTCTCTCTCTCCCCTATTCCATCAGGCAGATTTAAAAAGCCTGCAAGTACACATCACCAGACACAAACCTGCCATTATAAAATTACTACATAGTTCCCTCATGTCAGTGCCAGCTAACTGGAAGTTATTGATGTCTTGCAAGTGCCCTAACTGTTTTTATCTTTTGGATCTCCACACCACTTGCCCAATGTTATCGTTCTTTTAAAAAGAAACTCCTACATTTGAGTGACTTTATCGGTCAATGCCTTCATCACTGATGATGGTGCATGCCCCAGGGTGATGAAAAGCAACTGGAGCCTTTGCCTCCATCCCCCCCCCCACCCCCCACCAGCAACTCAATACTTCATTTCAACGAAAAAGACAAAGTATAGGATGCACTCAGTTCCTAAATGTACTTTTACATTTCAGTTCAACAACAGCTAAGCAATTAGGAATGGCTAATAAAAGCTGGCCTTGCAACATTCACAACCCTGAAGGAAAGTGCCTCCTGCTACCAGTAGGGGAAGGTGGGAAGGAGGCCAAAGAAGCTGATGGTTGAAAGGGTGATCAGTTTGAAAGTTTGTTCCCTTCTATCAATTGGTGTTAAGGCCCTGCAAGCTGCCACTGGAGATAAAAAAAAATCAAAACAAACTGCATATACCTAAAAGCTCATATAGAAAAGGCTGAAAATATTCAACCATTCTGGCAGCATCAATGAAACAGATACAAAGTCTTCAAACTGAAACGTTCCCTTTGTTTCTCTTCCCACAGAAGGAAGAGTGAAACTCATCCGCTCCTGTATTACAGGAGCCTGAAGACCACTCTGAAAGATTCAGAAACAGTTTCTTCCCCTCCAATATCATATTTCTAAATGTACTATGAATACTACTTTGTTAAGCAACACAAAATGCCAGAGGAACTCAGACAGACCACACAGCATTGATGGAAAAGAGTAAACAGTTGACAGTTTGGGCTGAAACCCTTCATCAGGACTCAGTCTGGACGAGGCCTAAAGGAGGGTCTGAGCCCAAAACATCATCCATCTATTCATTTCCATAGATGCTGCCTGACCTGCTGAGTTCCTCCGGCATTTGATGTGTGTTGCTCAGGATTTCCAGCATCTATAGATGTCCTCGTGCTTATGACTTACTACTTTGTTATTTGTTGTTTTGGACTAATTATTTATTTGTTTTCTAATTTATGTTAGTTTTATGCCTTTGCAGTATACTGCTGCAACAAAACAACAAATTTCACATCATTGTAGTTCAGTGACAATAAATCTGATTCTGATCTTGATTACATAAAAAGTGAGTGTGCATATTCATGAATGCTCATACTCAGCATATTTAAGCCCCAACACCTATTGAATATTTTATTACATTATTTACCTTAGATGTTCTACTCCCAACATTACCTGGTAGCCAGGTAAACAAAGTTAACTACCATCTCTGGGGTGCACACAGCCTCTCTGATATAACATCCTCTTCCCAACTTCATGCCCATCCCCCTCCACTCACCAGATTCCACCTCTCCCTCTGTGCCCGCCCAGCAGATACTGGAACAGGAAGGGATGCCATCTTCACCCATACTTGCTCCCTTTCTGTGCCAAAGTGACTGCTACATTCTGCAACTGACCTTTGGCCCGTTCTAGATCCAGATGTGGGTTGAAACTTCCATGCAGTTGCTGTGTGATATGATTGGACAGTTCAGTCAGAGCACATTCCACAGCTGAAAATTTGGCATCAACCTGGCAGGGCAGCAAAGGGCAAGCCTCCACAGGTTTATTTAATTGTTGATATTCCTGGGAAAATAAAATTGTACATTACTTCCAAGGCGTCATGAAGTAAAATTCCATAACATTTCTATAAATTATGTTGATAGACCCACAGTAGGCAAACAATTAGAACGACAACCAGGCAACACCCTAAACCTCAAAGTGTGGTGATCATTATTTAGGTTATAATAGCTGTTTTTCTCCTTTAAGGAACGCTCCATCTGCTTGTCTGCACATCGAGGGACCTGCCAGAGCAATCTTCCACCCAGTTGTTCCATTCCATCACCTCCCAAGCAGAAAAAGGAATCCTCTCAATGGAGCTTCCCTTCCAGACGAGAATAACTCAGACCAGGCCCAGGCACACTTCACATTAACCAGGGCAGGATACGGCCAACACAACTTCAAACATTTAGTTCATTTCAAGAGAAGGAAGTCTCAAGTGAATAAAATATTGATGATTTTCCTGATTTTTACCCAGTTATTTTTCTAGGGCAAAAAGCAGGAAATTGAATCAAAGTTGAGTTTACTGTCACATGTACAAGCATACATGCAATGTAAAACTTACTTGCAGCAATATCACAGGCGCAGAGCATCAGATAAGCAACATTCACAAGAAAAAAAACATAAATTAAACATAAGTTTGCACAAGTTTTACAAGAAAGAACTCAATTAGAACAATGAAAACTAAGTTCATTTTGGTGCAAGGTAATCAAAATGGTCATGGTGTTACTGAACTATAATGACCTGATTGGTGCAAGAACCAAATTGTTGAAGGGTAGTAACTGTTGAGGGACTTAAGAAACCTGACGTACTACAGAACCAGGTTCCAGAACAGCTACTTCCCTTCAACAATTTAGTTTTTGCAGCGATCTCCTGCCCAATGGTGTCTGTTGGCGTGGCCCTTGATGGCGGGGATCTTTGATGATATATCTTGAGGCAGCAACTCCTGCAGATACTCCACTGGATCACCTCTAGGAGAGTAGGGCTGGGAACAGGTTAATTACCTCTCATGTTTATTCTCTGTCAATAAAACTGTGGTTGGTCTTTAACCTCATCCCAAACATTTGCTTACACCCCAGTTCAAATATCTTTGTCCATCAACAATTGAACATATTCAATTGCTGTTTGTGGGAAAGAGCTCTAAACCCGCACCATCCCTTATGTGTAGGTACATTCTCAAGCTTTACTCCCAAATTCTGGCTCAAATTCTAACATTCTGTCTCCTCGTCCTGGAATTCCCAAACATATAGCCTTTCAGCAAAACAGAATATGTAAAGAGGAGGTACGTTAGGAGCATACTTGTACTGTTTCACTTTCCTTGGACTCAGTGAAACCTAAGGTGTCTATTGCCATGGTGTCCAATGAATGAAGTTGCTTCAGAAAACAGTAGCAGAACTTAAAGTGATATAACACAAAGCAACCACAACAATGTTGGTTATTGTAGGAAGACAATGGGAAGAGAGCGAAGGTCCCACAATTTCTCAGTCCACTTTGTTCAGGAATGGGACTTTAGCCAATGCAACAGGAAAGTACACAGGAAAAGGCAGGAACCTTGGGAACATCAATGTACAGAGGCATGTTAGGGTGCAAGCCTATTGCTCCCTGAAAGTGAGAAACGTAATTTGATTGATTGGTAAGGTAAGTGTACAGCTTAATTGGTTGGGATGTTCAATATAATAACCTACAAATTATGTTGCCGCTGCATAAAGCTTTGGCTAGGCCACATTAGGTGCATTGTATGCAGTTCTGGTTGCTGCTTTACAGGAAGGATGTGGAGGCTTCTGAAAGGGTACAGAAGAGCTTCACCAGGATTTTACCTGGATTGGACGGAATTAGCTATAAAGAGACATTAAACAAACTTGGATTATTTTCTCTGGAGCTTTGGAAGCTAGGAATGAACAGACTTTTGATAGAGGTTTATAATATGAGAGGTACAGTAGGAAGATAGTCAGAGTGGAAGTGTCAGATAATAGAAGGCATAGGTTTATGGTGAGGGGGAATTGTGTGAAGGCAATCTTCTTCTCACACAATGTGGTAGATGCCTGGTGGTGGAAGTGGAGATAATGTTTAGGCAGGCAGTGATCAGGTACAGGCGCATGAGATTAATTTGTATTGCCACCATGGTTGGCACAGACCCCATGGGCTGAGCCAGACCATTCATGTGAGAAAGAACAAGGATGGTCTGGATATATTTTGGACTGTCACTTTTCTTAAACCTGGCTCAGACTTTTATTTTCACAGTTTCAGAGAGAGTAAATTGCATTGTTTTTTCAAAGAGCCAACATAGTAATGATAGGCCTTATGAATAGTATCATTCCCACAGGGTAAAGTTCATTTGTGATCATGGGCATTACTATGCAATGCAGTCAATGGTGATACAGTCAGATAAGAAATACTGTACATAAGCATTACCATGTTGTATATTTGGCGAAAGTGACTTTGAAAAAATTCTTATCTTTATCATTCTGTGATAAACCACAAAGTCCCCTTTACAATACCATTGTAAACTTCTGTGGGCTCAGAACTCATCTTGAAATGCAACTATAACAGCTAGCTAGAACATTGTGCCATTAAATCCACTGACTATAGCAGCTCTGAGATGAGGAACATAATCCAATAATCTAAAGGCTGTTGTTGGCAGAATCTTAAATGATGATGAGGAGGCATAAGGAAGTGAGTTAGATCAGCTGGTTGAGTGATGTCACAACAACAACCAGTGTCAGCAAAACCAAGGAATTAATTGTGGACCTCAGGAGCAATCAGAGTGAAAAGGGTGAGCAGCGCTTGCTCAGACAGCTGAAACTGTCCCTACCCAGCCCCGGTCTCTCTCCACTTCAAACCTTCCCCCAACATTTCTCCAACTTCTCCCTACTTAGGAAACCCCATGCTGATTGCTGATGTACTGAATTGAGCGTAAAATATACCAAATCAGAATCAGGTTTATTATCACTGACGTGTCATGAAATGTGTTGTTTTGTGGCATACGTACAGTGCAAGACATCAAAAATTACTATAAATTACAAAAAATAGTGTAAAATAGGAATAGTGACATATTTTCATGGATTCATGGACTGTTCAGAAATCTGATGGCAAAGAGGAAGAGGCTGTTCATTAAAAATTTGGAGTGCATCATTGGGCCCCTGTACCTCGTTCCTGATGATAGCAATGAGAAGAGGGCATGTCCTGGATGGTGAGGGACTGCCTTTTGAGGATGTTTGCAACGGTGGGGAGCGTTGTGCCCATGCTGGATCTGGCTGAGTCGATAATCTTCTGCAGCCTCTTTTGATCCTGTGCATTGGAACCTCCATACCATGTGGTGATGCAACCAATCAGAATGCTCTCCATGGTACATCCATTGAAATTTGCTTGCCTTTGGTGACATACAAAATCTCAAACTTCTAATGAAGCATAGACCCTGCCATACCTCGATGACTGTATCAATATGTTGGGGCCAGGATAGGTCCTCTGAGATGTTGATGTCCAAGAAATTAAACTGACATGGGATGATTAGGCAGCTGTCTTGCTGGCTGTGATCATCTAGCTCTATTACAGCAGTTAGTAGGCACAGGCAGCACCTTTTGCCTAGGACGGTGGAGGAGGAGGCTGAGAGATGACTTGATAGAGGTGTATAAGATGAAAAGAGGCATAGATCAAGTGGTAGCGAGCGCACGTTTCCAAGGCAGAAATAGCTAATTCAGGAGGCATGGTTATAAGATGATTGGAGGAAAGTATAGGCAGAATGTCAGAGGTATGTTTTCTTTACACACAGAATGATGGGTGTGTCGAACGGGCGGTAGCGGTAGAAGCAGATACATGAGGAACATTTATCGGCATGTGAATGAAAGAAAAATGGAGCTCCATGTGGGAGGGAAGTGTTAGAATCATCTTGGAGTAGGTTAAAAAATCAGTACAACATCATGGGCCAACGGCCTGTACTGTTCTAAATTCTAAACCAGTTCTTAGCTAGCAGGTGAGTCAATCACTCAAGAATTAGACTGAGTTGCATATAACAACGTTGAGCCCCTTACCTGCAGTACAAGGAAGTTGTCGTCACTCTTCAGGGCAGCCTCCAGCTGCAGCCTGCTCTGTTGCAGCACAACAAGGCTGCTCTGCAGCTGAGCCATAGATTTCTCCACTTGACTCACCACGGCTCCCTCCTCTTCCTCGAGAAAATGAAACACATCCCCCTGTGCCTTCTCGACTACTCTCTGCAGCTCAGCACACTTCTGCCTGGCCTGCTGTTTTACCTGTAGTACCGTGCCCTAAAATTCACAAAAGTACGCATGTCAGCACCTTAATTAGAGCACACAGAAACTTCTGACCGAGTCATCTGGGAGCAACCGTAGGGTATCCTTCACAAGTTCAGCCAGGCACAGAAATCAACTCCATCATACACCAGCTTCATGATGGAGCCAAATTTCTGTTGGAGGGCCAACCTTCAGGACCCAAAGAGAGCCAATCTCAGTCCAGGCTGCTGTCAGACAAGGCTAGGTCACCACCTTACACCTCACTCCACCTTTCTGATCATACTCCTGCACCTCACTTCTTACAAACTTCCCTCTGGAATGGACCAGCAGGAAGGTGATCAGTCCATGTCACCTCCTCCCCAGAATCAAGCTCATTGAGTCTCTGTATGCTGATGAAGCTTGTGTTGGTGTGCATTGAGAAGATGGGCTTCAAGTCATGACAGACTTGTTAATTAAAGTGTGCAAGAAGATCAGCCTTAAATTCAACAGGTGCAAACCTCACAGCACTAGGGATGCAGGTTCAGTCCTGAATTTGGATGCTGTCTGCATGGAGTGTTCACTGTGAAAGTCCTTTCCCATTTGTCTTTACAAAATTCAACACCTTGCGCTTACTGTATCTGAAATAAACTCCACTTGCCATTTGTACGTCCCCGAACCCAGCTGATCAAGGTCCCTCTGTAAGTCCTGATAACCAACTTCGCTGAGAACGACACCAACTATTTTAGTGTTATCTTCAAACCTGCAAGTTGCTTTGTACATTCTCATCCAAGTTGTTGATCTAGATGACAAATAGCAATGGGCCCAGAAACAACCCTTGGGGAACACTTCTTGTCTTGGGCACCCATTCCAATAAACAACCTTTCCTCTCCCCATCACCCTGTGCTTCCTACAATCAAGCCAATTCTGCTCCCAACCAGCACTTTCCCTGGATCATACGCTATCTAACTTTCCAGAGTGACCTACCATGAGGAACCTTATCAAAGGCCTTAATGAAGTGCATATGGACCACATCAACCACCCTGCCCTCATTGACCTTCTTGGTTACTTCTTCAAAAACTCAATCAAGTTTGTGAGACATGATCTCCTAAGCATAAAGGCATGGTGTAATTGGTCAGTGCAGACTCGACAGGATAGAGATCCCGATTCTGCAGTAAATCTCCCTATGACACCAACCAGATCCCACAGCATACTGCTGCCACTAACAACAAGGTGAGACACAGAAAATGTCGGCCATTTCTCGTATCGCGGAAGCAACCCCTTAACAAAAGCAGACACCTAAAGCAGCGTCAGCTTCAGCAGATGAGTACAGCCTTTAGGCTTTCTGCAGAATATTGTGTCCAAAGAAGCAGACAAACTGAGACAAGTTCACAGTTGTGATCCCTGTGGTCCTATACAATTCAGAGACAGAGACCTTCGTCAGAAGCCACCTCAGACACTGGAGCATTGCCATAGAACTGCAAGTATAGTGCATGGAGTAAAGCCAGATCATACATAGAAAGAGGCTTTGAGGAAAGAGAAGCAGAATAAAGGGTGTAAAGGTAGTAAGGTAGAAGGGCTAAAGTGCGTGTACCTCAATGCAAGAAGCATCAGGAACAAAGGTTAGGAACTGAGAGCTTGGATACATACATGGAATTATGATGTAGTGGCCATTACAGAGACTTGGCTGGCACCAGGGCAGGTATGGATTCTCAATATTCCTGGATTTCAGTGCTTTAAAAGGGATGGCGGGGGGAGAAAGGGGAGGAGGGGTGGCATTACTGGTCAGGGATACTATTACAGCTACAGAAAGGGTGGGTAATGTAGCAGGATCCTCTTTTGAGTCAGTATGGGTGGAAGTCAGGAACAGGAAGGGAGCAGTTACTCCATTGGGAGTATTCTATAGGTCCCCTGGTAGCAGCAGAGATACCGAGGAGCAGATTAGGAGGCAGATTTTGGAAAGGTGCAAAATTAACAGGGTTGTTATCCTGGGTGACTATAAATTCCCTAATTTTGATTGGCACCTGATTAGTTCAATGGTTTAGATCAGGAAGAATTTGTTAAGTGTGTCCAGGACGGATTCCAGTCACAGTATGTTGACAGGCCGACTAGGGGGAATGCCATACTAGATCTAGTATTAGGTAACGAACCGGGTCAGGTCACAGATCTCTCAGTGGGTGAGCATCTGGGGGACAGTGACCACCACTCCCTGGCCTTTAGCATTATCATGGAAAAGGATAGAATCAGAGAGGGCAGGAAAACTTTTAATTGGGAAAGGGCAAATTATGAGGTGATAAGGCTAGAACTTGCAGGTGTGAATTGGGATGATGTTTTTGCAGGGAAATGTACTATGGACATGTGGTCGATGTTTAGGGATCCCTTGGAGGATGTTAGAGATGAATTTGTCCCAGTCAGGAAGGTAAAGAATGGTAGGGTGAATGGATGACAAGTGAGGTGGAAAATCTAGTCAGGTGGAAGAAGACAGCATACATGAGGTTTAGGAAGCAAGGACCAGATGGGTCTATTGAGGAATATAGGGTAGCAAAAAAGAAGCTTAAGAAGGGGCTGAGAAGAGCAAGAAGGGGGCATGAGAAGGCCTTGGTGAGTAGGGTAAAGGAAAACCCAAGGCATTCTTCAATTATGTGAAGAACAAAAGGATGACAGGAGTGAAGATAGGACCAATTAGAGATAAAGGTGGAAAGATGTGCCTAGAGGCTGTGGAAGTGAGCGAGGTCCTCAATGAATACTTCTCGTCGGTATTCACCAATGAGAGGGAACTTGATGATGATGAGGACAATATGAGTGAGGTTGATGTTCTGGAGCATGTTGATATTAAGGGAGAGGAGGTGTTGGAGTTGTTAAAATGCATTAGGACGGATAAGTCCCCGGGGCCTGATGGAATATTCCCCAGGCTGCTCCACGAGGCGAGGGAAGAGATTGCTGAGCCTCTGGCTAGGATCTTTATGTTCCTCGTTGTCCACAGGAATGGTACCAGAGGATTGGGGGGAGGCGAATGTTGTCCCCTTGTTCAAAAAAGGTAGTAGAGATAGTCTGGGTAATTATAGACCGGTGAGCCTTACGTCTGTGGTGGGAAAACTGTTGGAAAAGATTCTTAGAGATAGGATCTATGGGCGTTTAGAGAATCATGGTCTGATCAGGGACAGTCAGCATGGCTTTGTGAAGGGCAGATCCTGTCTAACATGCCTGATAGAGTTCTTTGAGGAGGTGACCAGGCATATAGATGAGGGTAGTGCAGTGGATGTGATCTACATGGATTTTAGTAAGGCATTTGACAAGGTTCCACACGTTAGGCTTATTCAGGAAGTTAGAAGGCATGGGATCCAGGGAAGTTTGGCCAGGTGGATTCAGAATTGGCTTGCTTGCAGAAAGCAGAGGGTTGTGGTGGAGGGAGAACATTCAGACTGGAGGGTTGTGACTAGTGATGTCCCACAAGGATCTGTTCTGGGACCTCTACTTTTCGTTTTATTAACGACCTGGATGTGGGGGTAGAAGGGTAGGTTGGCAAGTTTGCAGATGACACAAAGTTTGGTGGTGTTGTGGATAGTGTAGAGGATTGTCGAAGATTGCAGAGAGACATTGATAGGATGCAGAAGTGGGCTGAGAAGTGGCAGATGGAGTTCAACCCAGAGAAGTGTGAGGTGGTACATTTTGGAAGGACAAACTCCAAAGCAGAGTACAAAGTAAATG
The DNA here is from genome assembly GCF_963921235.1 of Mobula hypostoma. Taxonomy (NCBI): domain Eukaryota; kingdom Metazoa; phylum Chordata; class Chondrichthyes; order Myliobatiformes; family Myliobatidae; genus Mobula; species Mobula hypostoma. The sequence goes on along the minus strand of NC_086118.1, from coordinate 5,720,465 downwards.
GCAGGATACTTGGCAGTGTGGAGGAGCAGAGAGATCTGGGGGTGCATGTCCTCAGATCCCTGAAAGTTGCCTCACAGGTAGATAAGGTAGTTAACAAAGCTTAAAGAGTGTTTGCTTTCATAAGTCGAGGGATAGAGTTTAAGAGTCGCAGGGTAATGATGCAGCTCTATAAAACTCTGGTTAGGCCAGACTTGGAGCACTGTGTCCAGTTCTGGTCGCCTCACTATAGGAAGGATGTGGAAGCATTGGAAAGGGTACAGAGGAGATTTACCAGGATGCTGCCTGGTTTAGAGAGTATGGATTATGATCAGAGATTAACAGAGCTAGGGCTTTACTCTCTGGAGAGAAGGAGGATGAGAGGAGACATGATAGAGATATACAAGATATTAAGAGGAATAGATAGAGTGGACAGCCAGCACCTCTTCCCCAGGGCACCACTGCTGAATACAAGAGGACATGGCTTTAAGGTAAGGGATGGGAAGTTCAAGGGGGATATTAGAGGAAGGTTTTTTACTCAGAGAGTGGTTGGTGCGTGGAATGCACTGTCTGAGTCAGTGGTGGAGGCAGATACACTAGTGAAATTTAATAGACTACTAGACAGGTATATGGAGGAATTTAAGGCAAGGTGGTTATATGGGAGGCAGGGTTTAAGGGTCGAACATTGTGGGCCGAATGGCCTGTACTGTACTGTTCAATGTTCTATATTCTATGTTAAAAGTCACAAGCTATCATTAATCCCAGGTCAACATTGAGACCTTATTGATATCCAGTTAGACCCATTGATCAGGCCGCATCCTTCACATACCAGATGCTGGACTCCCAAGACGAAATGTATTCTGATCTCTGAAGTTACCAGGTGGATGGGCGTTGTTCTCAGAGCATCATTGAGAAGGTGTAATATCCTTAATTAACTTCTGACCCACCCACAATGGAGAAGGTGTGTTCAAGACAACAAACAGAACACAGAAGCCCAATGAGGGAATGACTGCACCATCTCCCCCAATGTCCATCTGCTCACCCCATCAGATACCTCCCACCAACAGCTCACTCACTGGTCTCAACAAACACCTCAGCACCTACAGGGCAGGAGCGAGAACATTATCCTCAGCATGGAGGAGGAGGAGGAGAAGGCTTCAGAGTGTCAATCTGGCAGAGTCACTTACTTTAATGGAGTCGATCTTCTGTTTCAACTTTCCAATCTCGCCTGAGGTTTCCTCTATCAGTGTATCCACTTCTCCCTGTCGCTCATTGAGTTCTTTCTGAAAAGACAGAGCATTCAATATAATTAAAAATCATTGCATTGTCTCCACACTAATGACCCTGCCTGCAGTGCAGTGGAACTTACACCCTTCCTATGGGGCAGCACAGCCACACGGTGGGCTCACATTTCATCCTCTGATGAATTACCAGGTCCAGAGATACACCGAGGCATCGACTCACAAGTTGGGATCAGTCGTACAACCCTGGGTAGGCTATATCCCAATCAATGCTTCTGCAGAAATGGTATAGTTAGGAAGATCTCATTACCAGTGCAACTCACAGCAACAACTCACAACTTCACTGTGGAAGACAGTGAACAGTATGCCTGATGTTGTAGTGTGTGAAGGAAGAGAAGTGGGCGCAGTTACTATTACAAGAGAGAAGGTGCTCAAAAAGCTGAAAGACCTAAAGGTACATAAGTAACCTGGACCAGATGAACTGCACCCTAGGGTTCTGAAAGAGCTAGCGTTAGAGATTATGGTGGCATTAGAAATTATCTTTCAAATATCATTGGACTCTGGCATGGTGCCAGGGGACTGGAAAATTGCAAACATTACTCCATGAGGGAGGCAGCAGAAAGGAAATTATAGACCAGTTAGCCTGACCTCAGTGGTTGGGAAGATGTTAGAGTCAAATGTTAAAGATGAGATGTTGGAATACATGAGATTACAAGTAGGATAGATAAAGGAGATGCAGTAGATGTTGTGTATTTAGACTTTCAGAAGGCCTTTGACAAGGTGCCACACATGAGGCTGTTTACCAAGTTAAGAGCCCATAGTATTACAGGAAAGTTACTGGCATGGTTAGAGCATTCGCTGATTGGTAGGAGGCAGCGAGTAGGAATAAAAGGATCCTTTTCTGGTTGGCTGCCGGTGACTAGTGGTGTTCTGCAGGGCTCGGTGTTGGGACCACTTCTTTTTATGCTGATTATAAATGACTTAGATGATGGTCCTGACGAAGGGTCTCGGCCTGAAACGTCGACTGCGCCTCTTCCTATAGATGCTGCTTGGCCTGCTGCGTTCACCAGCAACTTTGATGTATGTTGTTAGATGATGGACCAGATGGCTTTGTTGCCAAGTTTGCAGATGATACAAAGATTGGTGGAGGGGGCAGATAGTGTTGAGGAAACAGGTAGGATGCAGAAGGACTTAGACAGATTAGGAGAATGGGTAAGAAAGTGGCAAATGAAAAATACAAATTTGGAAAATGCATAGTCATGCACTTTGGTAGTAGAAATAAATGTGTGGACTATTTTCTAAAAATCTGAGATGCAAAGCGACTTGGGAGTCCTTGTGCAGAACACCCTTAAGATTAACTTGCAGGTTGAGTCAGTGGTGAGGAAGGCAAATGCCATGTTCGCATTTATTTAGAGGTCTAGAATACAAGAGCCAGGATGTGATACTGAGACTTTATAAGGCACTGGTGAGGCCTCACCTTGAGTATTGTGAACAGTTTTGGGCCCCTTATCTTAGAAAAGATGTGCTGGCATTGGAGAGGGTCCAGAGGAGGTTCACAGGGTGATTCCAGGAATTAAAGGGTTAACATACCAGGAACATTTAATGGTTCTGGGTCTGTACTCTCTGGAATTCAGAAGGATGAGGGGGGATCTCATTGAAATGTTTTGAATGTTGAAAGGCCTAGACAGAGTAGATGTGGAAAGGATGTTTCCCATGGTGGGAGAGTCTAGGACAAGAGGGCATAGCGTCAGAATAGAGGGGTGCCCTTTCAAAACGGAGAGGCAGAGTAATTTCTTTAGCCAAAGGGTGGTGAATTTGTGGAGTTTGTTGCCACGTGCAGCTGTGGAGGCCAGGTCATTGGATGTATTTAAGGCAGGGATTGATAGGCTCTTGATTGGACATGGCACCAAAGGTTACGGGGAGAAGGCCGGGAATTGGGGTTGAGGAGGAGAGGAAGGAAGAATCAGTCATGATTGAATGGCAGGGCAGACTCGATAGGCCAGATGGCCTAATTCTGTTCCTATGTCCTATGGTCTTAAGGTCTAAGAGAGTTAAGAAAGTTTATGGCTAACACGGCAATTTGCAGAGGGTTGCATTTGGAATTCTTGTGGAGCAGCCATAGTTTTCCATCAACAAGACTGGGTTCAAGCCGAAGCCTCTGCTGCTAGCCATGTGGTGTTTGCACAGTCTCTCTGCAGGTTTCCTCAGGATACTCCGGTTTTCTCTCACATTCCAATGACCTGCAGGTCAGTGGGTTAAATAGCTGCTGCACATAGCACCTAATATGTTGTGAGTGGTAGAATATGCATGGAGCTGATGGGAATGGGCACAAAGAATTGTGGACACAGCCCAGCACATCATGGCAACTGGTCTCCCCCACCTTGGACTTTGTCTACACTTCTCACTGCCTCCATAAAGCAGCCAGCATAATCAAAGTTTACTTTGAACTTTGTACCACCAGGCTCAGGGACAACTACTAACCCACTGTTATAAGTCTTTGGATTGTTTCCTTAAGGTAAGACAATTGACCTCCCAATCTACCTCAGTATGCCCTTGTGCCTTACGGTCTGCCTGCACTGCACTTTCTCTGCAGCTGTTACACTTTATTCTGCATTGTTATTTGTTTTACCCTGTACCACCTCAATGCACTGTGTAATGAAGTGATCTGTATGAACAGTATGCAAGACAAGCCTTTCACTGTAGCTCGATACACAAGACAATATTAAGCCTATTTATCAAATGTGATTAGTGTATGGTGAGTGTGAATCGGTGGTTGATGGTCAGCATTGACTCACTGGGCCAAGGTGCCTGTTTCAGGCTGTGTTACTCAATCTCAGTCACCATCTGCCAAGCCCCTCCTCCATGGCCCTGCCTCCCTGCCCTGGCTATTTACTGTGGGCTCCCCCAATTTGATGTGACCACTGTACAACTTCACTAAAACTAGTCACTGTATCCCAACTCCCAGTCACACACACCATCCGTGGGCCCTGCCCTGCAACAGTTCACAGTTCACCAACATATCCAGCTTCACATTCTCAATGTCACACTGACCTCCTCACACACTCAACCTTCACCATCTTCTCTCTGAGACATCGATCACTTGAGGATTCCTCCTCCTGACCTCACTCTCCCTCATGACCATCTGAAACTAACTGAAGTTCCACACTCTGAATACCACCAGCCCTCCCATCACCCCAAAACTCTTTCCTCTTTGACACCTTCCGCACTTTAATAGATCGCCAAGTTCCTTAAGTTTCCATCAGCCCTCTTAATTTTAACTGTAGATTAGATTCATAGAGTTACACAGCATAGACATATGACCCAATTTGCCCATGTTGACCAAGATGTCTGTCCATGCTAATCTCGATGGCTTCTATTTGATCCATATCCTTCTAAACTTTTCCTATCTGTGTACCTGCAATAATTCCTTTGAAATTGACTCACTTCCACCACCTCCTCTGGCTGCTCATTTCATATACCCACCAGCCTGTGTGAAAAACTTGACCCTTAGGTTCCCTTTAAACCCTTCCCCTTTCACATTAAACCTATAGGCTCCCCCACCCTGAGAAAAAAGACTGCAACTATCCACCTGATCTACACTCATCATGATTTGATATAGTTCAAACTCCTTCACTCCTGGGAAATCAGTCCCTGCCTATCCAATTTTTCTTTGTAGAGTAAGCCCTCCAGTCCAGGCAACAATCTTGTGCATCTTTTCTGCACTTTCCTCGCCTAAATACCTTCTCCCTCTAACAGGGCAACCAGAACTTCACACAATACTCCAAATGTTTTCTACAATTGTCACACCACATTCCAACCCTTATACGCATTGCCTCAGCTGATGAAGTTAAATATGCCACATGCTTTCTTCACCAGCTGTCTCACTGAGTCACCACTTTCAGAGAACTGTGTACTTGTACCCCAAGATCTCTCTGTTCGACACTCCCCAGGGCCCTGAGATTCACCTCACGTCCTGCTCACTTCACACTTGCCTGAGTAAAATTCTATCCGTCATTCCTTGACCTACTTTACCAGTTGATCTAGATCTTGTTGTAACCTTAGACGACCTTCTTCACTGTTCTACCACCAATTCTGGTGTACTTTGTACACTTACTAATCGTGCCACATACAATCTCTTCCAAAATAGTAACATACATGATGAACAATAAAAGACCCAGCATTAGTCCCTGTAGCACATCAGGCCTCCACTCCATATCCTCCATATCCACCCTTTGCTTCTTGCCACCAAGTCAATTATGTATCCAATTTCGTATCTTACCCTGCATCACAAGGAATAGCCTTCCACGCGGGACCTCGTCAAAGGCCTTGCTCAAGTCCATGCCAACGATGCCTACTGCCCTACCCCCATTAATCCTACAAAAAATACTGGTGAACACAGCATCTATAGGAACAGGTACATTTGACATTTCAGGCCGGGACCCTTCCTGACGCAGGGTCCTGGCCTGAAACATCGACTGTACCTCTTCCTATAGAAGCTGCCTGGCCTGCTGCGTTCACCACTATTTCTTGAGTGTGTTGCTTGAATTTCCAGCATCTGCAGATTTCCTCGTGTCTGCACCCATTAATCCTAAACTGCCTTCTCAAAAAACTCAGTCAAATTTGTGAGACCTGATTTCCCAGGAACACAGCCATGTGGACTCTCCCTAATCAGTCAATGCCTTTCCAAATATAAATAAATCGCATTCCGCAGATCCCAGTAATTTTCCCACCACTGATGTAAATCTCACTGGCCTAGAGTCCTTTGGCTTGGCCTTGCAATCTTTCTTAGCCATTTTACAGCCTTCCTGTACCTTACCTGTGACTAATGGTGATACAAAATCTCTGCCAGGTCCCCACAATCTCCTCCATTTGTTCCAACAACATGATATAGCTGTGCAGGCCCAAGGATTTATCCACCTTTCTGCACTTCAAGAGCCAGCACCTCCTCCTTTGTAACATCAATGTGCTTCACTATATCACTGCTCTCTTCCCTGAACTCAGCAGTAACCACACTCTTCTCCATCATAAATACAGGGGCGAACTGCCCAGTTAAGGCCTCACCCATGTCTCATGGCTCTACAGATAGATTATCACACTGATTTTTAAAATCGAACCTACTCTCTCCCCATTTATCCTTTTGTTATTAATCTCTTACAGTATGACTCCCCTTTGCCTTATGTATAAGGGTATCTCCTAATCTCCTCCTTATGTACACTCCTAATTCTCTCACTCACAAGGGACTCACTCAGTCCCAGTTGCCTACCTAACCTATATCCACTTTTTTCCTGACCAAAGCATTAATATCCCTCAACATTCGGAGGTTCCCCAATCCTGCCTGCCTGCCCTTCACTCTAACAGAAACATGCTGCCCTGGACTCTCCTAATCTCAGTTTTAAAATCCTCCCATCAGCCCATGTCCCTTCACCTGCAAAGAACAACCCTTGACCAACCTTTGCAGCTGTTGCCATTCTTTCGGGTGAAGAAAGCACGTGGCATACGCCACCCGTCTTGTTCGAATTTGATGAGTGTCTTTAACTAACTTGTCTTATACAGTCAAAGCTAATGAGAGCTAAATACTTGGATTCACTTTATAACTTTTGATCTGAGTGACAGATTTTGTTAAATTATTTATTCAACTTGGGTTTTCCCTAATACGCTGAAGTATTATATAGTTATTTTCCCAGTCTCGATATTCCTTCATTCCTTGTAACCCAAGCTTCCTGAAGTGAATTGGGAGGTTTCATAACACCTCCCCCATGATCCAAAATGCTCCCACATGCCAATGAACTGCCCTCAGAGAGAGCTCTGTTCTCTGATGGACAAGTACAACCACAACTATGAAACCAGCAGGATTCTGCACATGATTCTTGCTTGGATCGCTGGGGTGGTGTGAATCGGTATGGTAAAGTGCAGAGATTAGACTCAACTGCCATCACTGCTTGGTATGGAGGCTCCAAGGTCCAGGCTTGCAGAGAGTTCCAGCTCCATCACAGACACAATGCTCCCCGTGATACAGGCAGCTCCATCACAGACACAACGCGCCCCCTGATACAGGCAGCTCCATCACAGACACAACGCTCCCCGTGATACAGGCAGCTCCATCACAGACACAACGCTCCCCGTGATACAGGCAGCTCCATCACAGACACAACGCTCCCCGTGATACAGGCAGCTCCATCACAGACACAACGCGCCCCCTGATACAGGCAGCTCCATCACAGACACAATGCTCCCCGTGATACAGGCAGCTCCATCACAGACACGACCTTCTCCGTGATACAGGCAGCTCCATCACAGACACAACGCTCCCCATGATACAGGCAGCTCCATCACAGACACGACCTTCTCCGTGATACAGGCAGCTCCATCACAGACACAATGCTCCCCGTGATACAGGCAGCTCCATCACAGACACAACGCTCCCCGTGATACAGGCAGCTCCATCACAGACACAACCTTCCCCGTGATACAGGCAGCTCCATCACAGACACAACCTTCCTCGTGATACAGGCAGCTCATCACAGACACGACCTTCTCCATGATACAGGCAGCTTCATCACAGACACAACGCTCCCCGTGATACAGGCAGCTCCATCACAGACACAATGCTCCCCGTGATACAGGCAGCTCTATCACAGACACAACGCTCCCCGTGATACAGGCAGCTCCACAGACACAACCTTCCCCGTGATACAGGCAGCTCCATCACAGACACAATGCTCCCCGTGATACAGGCAGCTCCATCACAGACACAACGCTCCCCGTGATACAGGCAGCTCCATCACAGGCACAACGCTCCCCGTGATACAGGCAGCTCCATCACAGACACAACCTTCCCCGTGATACAGGCAGCTCCATCACAGGCACAACGCTCCCCGTGATACAGGCAGCTCCATCACAGACACAATGCTCCCCCTGATACAGGCAGCTCCATCACAGACACAATGCTCCCCGTGATACAGGCAGCTCCATCACAGACACGACCTTCTCCGTGATACAGGCAGCTCCATCACAGGCACAACGCTCCCCGTGATACAGGCAGCTCCATCACAGACACAACGCTCCCCGTGATACAGGCAGCTCCATCACAGACACAACGCTCCCCGTGATACAGGCAGCTCATCACAGGCACAACGCTCCTCGTGATACAGGCAGCTCCATCACAGACACAACGCTCCCTGTGATACAGGCAGCTCCATCACAGACATGACCTTCCCCGTGATACAGGCAGCACCATCACAGACACGACCTTCCCCATGATACAGGCAGCTCCATCACAGGCACGACCTTCCCCGTGATACAGGCAGCTCCATCACAGGCACGACCTTCCCCGTGATACAGGCAGCTCCACAGACACAATGCTCCCTGTGATACAGGCAGCTCCATCACAGGCACAATGCTCCCCGTGACATAGGCAGCTCCATCACAGACACAATGCTCCCCGTGATACAGGCAGCTCCATCACAGACACGACCTTCCCCGTGATACAGGCAGCTCCATCACAGGCACAACTGTTTCTGTCTGTAGGGGACCTACATTTGTCTTAACCAATCTGTTTCTTTTCACATATCTATAAAAGCTTTTACAGTCAGTTTTTATATTCCCTGCCAGTTTTCTCTCAATCTTTTTTCCCCTTCCTAATTAAGCCCTTTGTCCTCCTCTGCTGAACTCTGAATTTCTCCCAGTCCTCAGGTGAGCCACTTTTTCTGGGTAATTTGTATGCTTCTTCTTTGGAATTGATACTATCCCTAATTTCCCTTGTCAGCCACAGGTGCACTACCTTCCTTGATTTATTCTTTTGCCAAACTGGGATGAACAATTGTTGTAGTTCATCCATGAGATCTTTAAATGCTTGCCATTGCATATCCACCGCCAACCCTTTAAGTGTCATTTGCCAGTCTATCTTTGCTAATTCACGTCTCATACCTTCAAAGTTACCTTTCTTTAAGTTCAGAACCTTTGTTTCTGAATTAACTATGTCATTCTCCATCTTAATGAAGAATTCCACCATATTATGGTCACTCTTACCCAAGGGGCCTCTCACGACAAGATTGCTAATTAACCCTTCCTCATTGCTCAATACCCAGTCTAGAATAGCCTGCTCTCTAGTTGGTTCCTCGACATGTTGGTTCAAAAAAACCATCCCGCAGACATTCCAAGAAATCCTCTTCCTCAGCACCCTTACCAATTTGGTTCACCCAATCTACATGTAGATTGAAGTCACCCATTATAACTGCTGTTCCTTTATTGCACACATTTCTAATTTTCTGTTTAATACCATCCCCAACCTCACTAGTACTGTTAGGTGGCCTGTACACAACTTCCACCAGCGTTTTCTGCCCCTTAGTGTTATGCAGCTCTACCCATAGCGATTCCACATCTTCCTGGCTTATGTCCTCCCTTTCTATTGCGTTAATCTCCTCTCTAACCAGCAACGCCACCCCACCTCCTTTTCTTTCATGTCTATCCCTCCTGAATATTGAATATCCCTGAATGTTGAGCTCCCATCCTTGATCACCCTGGAGCCATGTCTCTGTGATCCCAACTATATCATATTCCGGAGAAGCAGTCCCGGGACGCCATCTGGGCCTGTCGCCTTCCTTGGATTTATCTTCAGGAACATCCAGAATACTATTTGGAACCAAAGAATACTATTTGGAAACTAAATTCAAGTCCACTCAATGATCCCTATTTTAAGGAACAAATTAAAAAGGAAATTGGTCTTTACTTAGAATTCAATGATAATGGAGAGGTTTCACCTCCCATTCTATGGGATGCTCTGAAGGCTGTCTTAAGAGGGAAAATTATAGCGATATCTTCATATAAGAAAAAAATAAGGAATAAAACATTAGAGAAATTACAAAATAAACTGAAGGAACTAGAAAAAAAAACAGAAATTGAGTTTGGCACAGGATACACTAGAGGAAATTTTAAAAATTAGGAATGAAATTAATAGTTTGGCTACACAAGAAATTAGAAAAAATTTAATGTTTCTGAAACAGAGACATTATGAAAGTGGATCTAAGTCTATGAAAATACTGGCGTGGGAACTGAAAAAAAAAATAGCAGAAAATACAATTCATAGAATTAGGGATCCAAGAACAAAAGTGATAAAAAAATAAGCTAAGTGAAATTCAAGAAGCTTTTGAAATGTTTTACAAAACTCTGTATTCCAAAGTTCCAGGGAGAAGCATAACCGAAATTGATACCTTCCTGAATTCTGTAGAGTTACCCACTTTAAGCAAAGAACAAAATAAAACGATGACTGCTGACGTAACTGAAGCTGAACTAAAAACTTCAATTAGTAGGCTTAAATTAAGCAAGTCACCAGGATCAGATGGATATACGGCAGAGTGATATAAAGAGTTTAGAAATGAGTTAATTCCTGTTTTGCTCCCCACACTGAACTGGGCCCTAAAATGGCACAAATGTCACCCAGCTGGAAGGAGGCGATAATCTCAGCTACACCGAAAGAAGGCAAGGATAAAATGGAATGTGGGTCATTTAGACCAATATCTGTTCTTAATGTGGATTATAGAATATTTACCTCCATCATGGCCAAATAATTAAAAGGGTTTCTACCCACACTGGTACATAATGATCAGACAGGTTTCATACAACAACGCCAAACACAAGACAATGTATGAAGGACACTTCACATTATGGATCATATTTAAAAAAAGAAATTGAAGCAATAGTGATAAGCGTGGATGCTGAAAAGGCATTTGATTTGGTTAATTGGAATTTTCTTTACAAAGTTTTACATAGATTTGGTCTACATGACACACTTATTAAAACTATACAGGCACTATATGACAATCCTACTGCCAGGATTAAAATCAATGGATATTTATCTAATAGTTTTAACCTAGAAAGGGGCACGAGACAGGGTTGTGCATGGCCACCACTACTCTTCACATTATATCTGGAACCATTAGCTCAATACATCAGACAAAATGAAGATATCAGGGGAATTACTATTAAAGGGACAGGGCATAAATTGGCCTGTTACATGGATGACATTTTGATCTATCTAGGGCAACCAACATACTCTTTACCTAAATTGATGCAATCCTTTGAACAATATGGCCAATTATCAGGATACAAGATCAACATAGATAAAACCCAACTACTTTCATGTAACTATAGCCCACCAAGAGAAATTGAAAGTAGATATCCTTGGGCATGGCAAACAGAGTCCGTCAAATATTTGTGCATCACCGTGCCAAAAGATTTGGCAAAATTATCAGAATGCAATTATCAGCCTATATATAAAAAAATTAAGGAAGATATAACAATATGGAACCTAATTCCTTTTCTTGGTCTCAGTTCAAGGATTGAATCTATTAAAATGCCCAGACTACTATATCTCTTTTAGACCCTATCAGTAGAGATTAACCAAAATCAATTCAATGTATGGAACAAGATGCTATCAAGATATATATGGCAAGGTAAAAGGCCTACGGTTCATCTCAAAACTTTGCAATTAGCCAAGGAAAAGGGGGGATGGGGCCTACCTTCTCTTAGAGATTATTACTTTACAGCACAGTTGAGAGCTGTGATATGCTGGTGCAACCCATCATACGACACTCAATGGAAAAACATTGAGGAGGGGATACTTTCCATCCCCATACAGGCAATTTTGGCTGATAACAGCCTACGAAGTTACATAAATAATATTGACAACCCGTGGGTGAAATGGACTCTTAAAATATGGAAAACTATTATAAAATATAAACTAGAGAGAGACATTGCAATTCTTAAATGGTGTGCATATGACTCGGATTTTACACCGAATAAACTGGATGCTAGATTTAAGGACTGGACAGTTAAAGGAATAACAGCTATTTGCAATATAATGAAAGAAGGAACACTGTTCAGTTTTGAAATGCTCAAAGAGAAACACTTATTAGAAAAACAAGACTTTTACCAGTATTTACAGATGCGATAGTATGTTAATAGGATGGTTTAAAATGTAACCAAGGCAAATACATGTCTGATAGAGCTATTTAGAAAAGCATATAATTCAGACAACGGTAGTAGAATAATTTCAAGCGTGTATAAGGGTTTGTCAAATCTTAAAACACATTCAACTTCACGCATTAAAGCAAAATGGGAGAAGGAAGGAGGGATAATAATATCTGAGGACGACTGGACAATAATATAGAGGTATCAATGGAAGTGTACCAGTTCACAGAAATGGAAGGAGTTCAGGTGGAAAAACTTGATAAGATATTTTATTACACCCTCTCAGAAATCCCATTATGATAGTAACCCCTCTGTTTGCTGGAGAAATTGTGGAAATCAAAATGCAAACTATTATCATATTTTCTGGGAATGCCCCGTTATCAAAGACTATCGGAGTGGGATACATAATGCCCTACAAGACATCTTTAAATGTGAAATACCTTTGGAAGGTAAGACCATATATTTTGGGTTTATACCTCAAGAATGGTTGAAAATCGTGTCTGGTAAAAAGACCCTTACCAGGAAATGGTTATCTCAGGAGAGCCCAACTTTAAATGTATGGATGGAAATTACAATGGACATTTACAAAATGGAGAAGAATACAGCATCTGTTAGTCGTAAGTTGGAACAATTTTATTCATACTGGCCAAAATGGTTTAACTACATAACACCTCATAGGCCTGATTTTAGTCTCACAAGTCAATGAATATGTTGTAAAAAAAAATCACTCCCTACTCTGTACATAGTTTTCTTCTTTCGATTGTTCTTTCTTTCCTCTCCTTTCTCCTCAGATAAATATTGTGGAGATTTGTGACAAATATGATTGTATGATATATATGTACAGTATCTGAAATACATCTTGTGGAAATGTTTGTTTGATGATGAAATTCAATAAAAAATAAATTACAAAAAAAAAGGGGGAAAGCTATTACTTTGTCTGAAAATCTGAAATAAGGAAGAGTAGTTATATACCGGTTAACCAGTATGTGACAAGGTTCAGGTATTTGTCACCTCATGTGAGGTATTACGTATAGTTTTGGTCAATCTGTTACAGGAAAGATGTTGTCAAACAGGAAAGATTGCAGAAAAGACTTACCAGGTTGTTGCCTGAACTTGTGCGTACAAGGAGCGTTTGCAGAGATAAGGACTTTATTCCCTGGAATGTAGGAGATTGAAGGGTGACCTGATATACTGTAGGTACATAAGATCATTAGGGGCATAGACAGGTGAAAGCACGTGATTTTTTATCTTGGGAGTGGCTGCTAAAACAATGGGGGCATATGGCAGGTTTAAAATCAAAGGTGTGAGATTTAAAAGGGATTCTGGTTTAGCTTTTTCACACAAAGGGTGATGCGTATTTAGAATGAGCTGCCAGAAATGGTGCTTGAGACAGTCACCTTAGCAACGTTTCAAAGGTATTTAGAGTAAATGAAAAGGGTGGGGTTTAGAGGCTATGGGTCAAACGCAGGCAGATGGACTTGGACGAGTTTGGCTGAAGTAGCTCTCCATGCTGTATGCCTGATATAGTCCTACAACAGTGAGATTTATATCATGGCATAATTTACATATTACTATTTAACTATTTATGGTGTTATTACTATTTATTATTTATGGTGCAACTGTAATGAAAACCAATTTCCCCCGGGATCAATAAAGTATGACTATGAAACAAAATTCTGCGGAAACAAAATGCAGTTCAAACAGATCCATGGAAGAAAATAAATGGTCACTGTTTCAGGCTGAGACCTTTCAAATGATGCTGCTCCCTGAGTCACTTGGTCTCTGCGGTTAACTAGAATGTAACTGTTTCTATATGCTATTAGTACAATATTTTCAATGCTGTCATCACACAGGAAGATTCGAACTCCTAAGTCACAAAGGGTTAACTTACTCTCTTTCCTTAAAACTAGTGTACAAACTTGTCCTACTGCGCATGCAGCAGGCTTTAAAATGTATACCTTTAGTTCGCTGACTTGTTCCTCCAGGGACACTGTCTCATGCTGTCTGTGCTCGTTGATGGCGCACAAGCAGCACACACTCGTCTGGTCGGTCCTGCAGAAGACCTCCAGCGGTTTCCGGTGGCTTGGGCACTTCCTGGACTCGATATCCCTGATGGGACTGATGATCCGGTGGTCCTTGAAGACCGGGTTGCTGGCGTGGGGCAAGAGGTGAAGCTGGCAGAAGGAGGCCATGCAAACCACGCACGACTTGACTGCTTCCAGCTTCTGCTCAGTGCAGAAGTCACAGAGGACATCCTGCGGGCCGGTGGCATCCTTTGAGGTGGAGGAGGAATCCGAGTTGGTGAAGTCCTCCACGATCTCACAAAGAATGGTGTTCTTGGACAAGGAAGGTCTGGAGTTGAACGTCTCCCGGCACTGGGGGCACCGGAAGGTCTCCGATCTCCCATCCTGATGCCAGCACCTCCCGATGCACTCCATACAGAAGTTGTGGCCGCACGGAATGGTGGCAGGAGACTTGAGGAGGTCCAAGCAGATGGCGCAACAGAGCTTGGCTTCGGAAATAGAGACTTTAGACACTGCCATTCCTCAGGGGAAAGAGAGAACATCCAAAACAACCCTTGCCAGTCCAGACAAGCAGAAGACTGACAAGAAAAGCTGGGAGCGGTTCCGGTAATTTTTCATTAATGATCTACCTAGAAGCCAGTAGCACAGACTGATGTCATTGACTCAAAACCTTTTGCAACTGCAGAAGTTTCAGTTTTAACTTTTCCTATTTAAATCTTTACACAAAAAGCCCTGTTACAGCATAATCAAGAAGCCCCACCCTTAACTTACTCAGTTACACAAGCCAGCTACCAACATTCCTTTAGGTTTTATCAGAGTGACATCTGCGCCTGTTATCCCAGCAGCAACAGCTTAAAGGGGCATTGACTGCACCGCTGCATGAGTTCTTCCCCCACGCACAGAATGCCACAATATAAATGGTCTCAGCTGCCGACCGGGGAGGGGTCAATGCCATCAAATTCTGCTGGGGGTGGAACTGTTAACCCTCTCCTAGGCCAGAAAGCAACAGTTGATGAGGAACTTCAAACACGCTGGAAAAAAAGGCATTTAGAATTGAAAAGGAGAAACTAATTGAGAAATTAATTGAACCCCTAGAGATGTGATTTGATTTTACTGTAAACTCATTCTTTAAAAGGAGACCATCGATAAATCAGTGACAGGGGTCTGACTGCCAATGGACAGAGAGCCAAACACTTATTCCTACATCTGTCTACGGGGAGCATCAAAGAACGAGTTTTAAATTGGCGAGTGGAGGGGAGGAAAGCATTTTGGAAAATTACCATCACCAGGGAAGTCAGCACAGAGCAAACTGCCAAAGCCTGTGGTCTGTGTCAGTCTTTGCATATTGACATACTTAATTCCAGAAGTGGCTGGTGAAGACAGTGGATGTAATGGTTTTAACTTTCCAGATTTACCAGATTTAGGAATTAGAAAATGGGCAATATGACTCATCTATTCACAAAAGAGAGTGGGGACAGGGGTGGGAAGGCCACGAATGACAGGCTAGTTATCTGTCAGAGGGGGAAAATGTTAGAACCTGCTGCTGATATTATAGCGAGTTTAAATTACTTGGGTAAGGTTAAAAGGGTTTGGTGAAAGGTAAAACAATGAACAATTTATCTGAGTTCTTTGAAGAAGTAACACTTGCTGCGGATAAGAGAGAGCAAGAGGGCAGAGTTCTCGTAGATATGCGGGTAGCATTTAACAAGTTACCACATTGAACATCATTTCAGAAAATAAATGTTCTTAGTCAGGAGGCAACAATAGTGTGGATAAAAAAATTGGCAGGTTGGCAGGACATGCTGAGTGGATGTAGCACAGGGATTGGTGCACGGTGGGGGCCCAACTGTTGCAAAGGCACTGAAGGTAATATTGCTAATTTTACTGACAGCACTAGGATAAGTAGAGAAGTAAGTTGGAAAGAGGATATGGGGAGGCTTTGAAGGGATAGAGATAGATTAAGTGAGTAGGCAAAGATCAGGCAAACTGTGGATAAATGTGAATTGTCAGATCATATTCGGCATTGGTGAGACTACGGCTGAATTACCATGAATAGGATTGGTCTCCATCTTTAAGGCAAAATGTAGATAGGTAGGACGCTGCGAATATTTTTATGTTTGACATGCCACATAAGCATTATGTGAAGAAAAATCAAGCAGGTTGGGTACCTTCAAGAACTCTGCAGAAAGGAGGTGTAGGAACAGCTGTAGCACCAACGCTTACAGGGATAAGTGTCGGGTGGGAGATCCGTGGGGAGGGACGTGTGGATCAGGGAGTCGCGGAGGGACCCATCCCTGCGGAAAGCAAAGAGGGGTGGAGAGGGAAAGATGTGCTTAGTGGTGGGGTCCTGTTGAAGGTGGCAGAAGTTGCAGAGGATAATGTGCTGGATCTGGAAGCTGGTGGGGTGGTAGGTGAGGACAAGGGGAATTCTGTCCCTGTTGTGGTGACGGGAGGATAGGGTGAGGGCTGAAGTGTGGGAAATGGAGGAGATGCAGTTGAGGGCATCATTGATGACGGCAGAAGGGAAACCACAATCCTTAAAGAAAAAGGATATTTGAGATGTCCCGGAATGGAAAGCCTCATCCTGGGAGCAGATGCGGTGGAGATGGAGGTACTGGGAGTAGGAAATGGCATTTCTCCCACCCGGCACTTATCCCTGTAAGCGTAAGTGCTACACCTGTCCCTACACCTCCTCTCTTGCCACCATTCAGGGCCCCAAACAGTCCTTCCAGGTGAGGCAACACTTCACTTGTGAGTCTGTTGGGGTCATCTATTGCATCCAGTGCTCCCGGTGCGGCCTCCTCTACATCGGTGAAACCCGACGAAGATTGGGGGACCGCTTCATCAAGCACCTCTGCTCCGTCCGCCACAACAGACAGGATCTCCCAGTAGCCACCCACTTCAACTCTGCTTCCCATTCCCATTCAGATATGTCCATACATGGCCTCCTCTACTGCCATGATGAGGCTAAACTCAGGTTGGAGGAGCAACACCTCATATACAGTCTAGGTAGTCTCCAGCTCCTTGGTATGAACATATAATTCTCCAACTTCTGGTAATTCCCTCCCACTCCCTTTCTCTATCCCTATTTCACTCTGCCCCCTCCCCCAACTGCCTATCACCTCCTTCACGGTTCTGCCTCCTTCTTCTACCCATTGTGTTTTCCCCTATTCCTTCTTCACCTTTCCCGCCTATCCCCTCCCCGATCCCTTTATCTTTCCCCTTACTGGTTTTTCACCTGGAACCTACCAGCCTTCTCCTTTCCACCCTCCCCCCACCTCCTTCATAGGGCTCCTGCCCCTTCTCCTTCCCACCCTCCCCCCACCTCCTTCATAGGGCTCCTGCCCCTTCCCTCTACAGCCCGACGAAGGGTTCCGGCCCGAAATGTCGACCGATCTTTTCCACTGATGGCTGCCCGACCTGCTGAGTTCCTCCAGTGTGTTGTGAGTGTTGCTTTGACCCCAGCATTTGCAGAGTATTTTGTGTTGGGTATCTTGAAGTTTTATGAAGAAAAGTCAAGCAGGTTGGGTATGTATCCACCGGAGTTCATAAAAGTGAGTGGAGACAGAGGTTTTTTCTTGCTGGTGCTACAGTGGGGCTGAATTATTCAGTGATGGTGCTGAGGAATGTGCTGTATGGTAATATGTATTCGCAAGGCCAGACATGTGGCGTTTAAAAGTCAGTTTCAAGCATTATGTGCCTACTATAAATGCCTCTGTTGATTCACAGGCAACAGCAATTGATAGATCTGATATAGAAGTGAACTGTGACAGTGTCAACAGCATCGGAGACAACCTGGGCTACACAGAGCATAAGCAAACAAACCAACAGAGCATCCGACCCACAGCGCACAACGTGAATCACGCACCAATCCCGCAATCAGCGTCAAATGCATGCTTTTCAACTGAAAGACACAACACTAACCCCGAATGTCCACTGCTATTCGCATTACATAGACAGACAATGCCAAATGATACACCGTTATTAAAGTCAAATAAGGCAAACAACAGATGCAAGGCTTTGCCGGAGTTGGACAAATCATACTCTGACCATGCAATACCTCAATTAATTCGGCTACTGAATTTAAAACAAAAATCAACAGAATCACTGCTTGGAAGTCTAAACAAAACCAGTAGGCTTAATAGCAGTAAATGTAATAGTTTAGGATTTGCAGGAAACATAAGGACTATGGGGTATCCACCACAAAATAATAATAATAATAATAATCAGCATTAATCTTGTCTCAAATTTTTAAAAAATTAACTGCACTCACCATTGCTGTTTTCAGAGAAACACAATCCATCTGTTGTTGTGATTGGTGGTGAAAGCATCAATGATTTTCTGGATGTCAAGTGCTTTGGTCCTCCAGCTGTTTATGGCCAACAGGGCCAAGTTGCCGTTCCGAGCATCGCCGCTGCTATTCCTTAGGTAGTTTTTGAAGTGTCTGAGGCAAGAGAAACTCCGTTTGCATGAGGTAGATGTCACAGGCAGAGTCAGTGATATGCAGATTAGTTTGTATAAATCTATAAATGCATCGCGGTAGGGTCTCATTAGAGCTAGAAATTCCACTGTGTCATTCACTGTCTGTCCTTGCTAGAGACTCAACCACAGCTCTCATATACTCACGATTTTCTTGGACAATCTTTGCATGTCCTTTGTCAAGCATATTTCCCAATCTTGAACTGTCTTGTTTTCTCAATCTGAATTCTGCCCGTGCCTCCATAGCAAACTTATGAGCTACATTTACATGCTGGGTTTTGAAAGCTGTTGTAGCTTTCCGCCAGTTGCAGTAACCGGTGACAGTGAAGGTAGACTCAGAATGGAACCCATGTCCTCCACACAGGAAATGCCCGCATGCGAAGCAGAATGTAGTATCTTTCGTGATCGAACATTCCAGTTAGTCAAACCAGCCACGAATAAAACTCCTTTGCCAATTGCCAAACTTGTTGCGAGCAGCGAAGGGTACTTTCTCAATGCTTGCCGACGGGGTCCTTCCTCAGGCTGCTGGCTAACATCGCTAACAGTATTGCCACTAGCACTAAGAGCAGTTTCATCCACATTCACTTCCGAATCCCGCTCCATTTCTTGTTCCTCTACTTTGCCCTCACACTCCTTCAATGAACTTCTGTCATCCTTCATCCCCACTTACTTCTTTCTGCATGTCACTTTCAATTAAGACAGGCTCAGGCTGAGACACCACTGATTCCTCTGGATGAGGTCGTTTTCTCACTGAAAATTGATCCATTTTTCACACCGCCAAAGTAATGCAGGTGCCAGGCCAACGCTAGCTTGTAAAAGCACAATATGTGTGTGTGGCATCCGTTAGTCTCGCAAGACCATGGATCCGCGGCTGGATGTATACTATCAATCTCTCGCGTGAGTGAGAGTGAGTGACATCACCACCTTGAGTGATCTTAGATCAACTTAACTGATCTGAGGACAGCAACGGCAAGACATTGACAACAAACAAATAAGCAGAAGTGTAGAGTGGATCTGACAGAGTTTATAACTTTACTGCTGTGTGGGCTATGGTAACCAGGGCCACTGTTTCAGTAGATCAACTGGAAAAACAAGCTGTATTCAAAACTGTACAGCGGAAGCAAAGCAGTTGCAATTTGTATGTGAAATTTCAGTTAATTTCTTGGTGGTGCTACGCTGGTGCTATTGCGATTTCTGCTGGGGCTATAGCACCAGCTAGCACCACCTTAGCGCTGCCCCTGTGTGGAGAATAGACAGTCCTGAGGCTTCATGACAGGATGGATGTGAAAAAGATGTTTCCTCTTGTGGAAGAATCTAGAATCCACAGAGTCGCTGTGTAAAATAAGGGAGTTCCACATAAGATAGAAGATGTATTACGTGCTTGTCTTTATTAGCAGAGGAACTGAGTTCAAGTTACCGAGTTATTTTGCAGCATTATAAAACTCTAGTGCGGCCACATCTTAAGTATTGCATACAGTTCTCGTTGTTCCATTTTGTTACTTGTGGTGCTTTGGGCAGCCCTTTTGCCGTTTCCATAGCATTTGACTGTATTTTATGTGGCTGAGTTGCTAGCTTGACGCTCAACCCAGTACGGGTGGAAAGAGTGCAAGGAGCCAGCGGGATTTGAACCATTTGTCTCAAAGTTCGATGCTGATGCCACTACACCAACTTGCCTTGTTTTGCTTCGGGTGGTGAAAGCTGAAGGGAGGTGTGATAGATATGTATGACATTATGAGAGGCGTGGATAGAGAAGGCAGGCTAGCTTTGAAAACTTAAGATGATGGAGGAGAATTCAAACGAGGTGTGCGAGTCAAGTTTTTTTTAAGCCAGGAGTGGTGGATGTCTGGAATGTTCTGCCTAAGATGGTGGTGGAAAAGGCAAACGCAATAGGGATGTTCAAGAGGCTCTTCGATAGGCTCACGAATGTGCAGGGAATAGGAGGGTACGTACATTGTGTAGACAGAAGGGATTAATTTAGTTGGTATTGGATTACTAATTTAATTAGTTCGGCACGACACATGGGCTGAAGGGGCAGTTTTCATACTATACACTTCTATGTTCTGTATAGCAGTTTTTTTCCCCTCGCTCATTGGGTGTGAGACTTCAAAGGGTGATGGAGGCAGAGTCTTTGAACTTTAGGGAGGAGGTAGATTGCTTCTTGATAAGCAGGAGGGTGCTAACTACTGAAAGATCTTGGAGATAAGACCACAACCAGACCAGCCAAGATGGTATTAAACAGTGGAACTGGTGCAAGAGTCCTGTTCCTAATTCATGTCTATAATGCCACCCTGGTTGTCAGAGGCACCACAACCACATTTCCCTGCTGACATCCCCACACATAGGGACCTGGACTTCATGGGGAAGAGTGGATGACAACTAGGAGGGATGGGTGTTCATGAGTATTGTGGGGTGTGGAAGCAAAGGGCAGATCAGATGCCTGCTTCATGGTGGACTGGGCTGCATTCTGCAGAGATCACCCTCCCCTGGAACCACCTTCCTAAACCTCCTCCCTCACCACCATCCATTGCTGTAGACAGTCTCTCTCCGTGTGAGCAGCCTTTCTCGTGTGGATCCCCCGGCAGTATTTAGCCATCCCGTTGTGGTCTCCGCTATGTCAATGAGAGCTGCTACAGAATGATGGGATGCTTCTCCAAGAACCTTCGCTCCGTTTGCAGACTCTGTCTTCACATCTTGGCGGCTTAATTCCAAACCCCATTCCCACACTGTTGTGTCTGTCTTCAACCTTTCCCACTGCCAAGATGAGAGTAAGCACAGACTGAAAAAAAGAGTACCTCGTATTCTCCCTGGGCCATCTTCAACATGGTGGCATGAACATCGATCTCTCTAACTTCCAGTAGCTGGTCCCTCTCTGTCTCCTTTCTCTCTCCTTCTGATCCAGCTGGCCCCCATCACAACGCTTTCCCCTTCTCCCCTTTCCCACCATCAGCCACACACCCCTTGTAATTGTTCCCCTCAAACCTCCATTTTAGTCTATGAAGGTAAAAATGAAAAGGCAATACCCAGCTTATTCTTATTTTTTACGAGGAAGAACTTTTATTTTGATATTTTTAAAAATATGTTCTATGTACCTCAAGGGCTCTGTAGGGGAGGACCACAGTATCTGGTTCTTCTGCTACTAGACAGAGAGGGGCCTGGCTGGGTGAGGAACCCCCTCAGTTATTGTCATCTTGTATTGTTGCAGGACCCACATGAATGGTATTAATGTTATTGGTTTTAAGAAATGTAATAGAAGAAAAGTAATGTACTTAATACCTTTGACCACAAGGACTAAAATGTGAAGAGGGCCACAGCCTGATTGGAGGCTACAATTATTCCTTATGAAATAAACCGTCATTGTGTCCCTCTGCAGCTCCACAGGTCTACTCCATTCAGGAGGTTCCCATGGTGATGACTCATTGGGTCTTGCCCTGGAATCCTTCTGAACTTCCTCAGGTTGTCCATTGTAGCCCTCACGGTCTGTGTGGCTTGTCACTCTTCAGAGCGAACCTAGCACACAGCAAGAGGCCATTCATCCCATCACACGTGTGCCAGTTATTCAGCCTAATACAACCTTCCAGATCTGAATCTGTATTCCTATGGAGTACAGCTCTTCACATCCATCTTCCGGATCTGACAATGGCTCCAGACTCCACCACTCTCTGGGTAAGGTTTCTCCTCTTCCAATTCATCCTTTGGCAGCTTACTCCAAACCTATTTCCACTGGCTCTAAGGGAAATGGTTCTTCCCATTTACAGTCTCTGGCCTTTCCTATGTAACACCTCTCAATAACTCTTCCTCTGCTTTCTGTTTTGAAAAGAAAACCTCAGCCTTTCTCATCCTGGCAACATCTGGCCAGCCCCCCTTGCACTCTCTCCAGAGCAATCACACCTTTCCTGTAACATGGTGACCACAAATGCACACAGTATCCCAAAAAGTGTTGTATCCAGTTCCGATGTAATCTCCTTGCTTGTGTTCTATAACTCAATAAGGGGAGGGATGCCCCATCTCCTTTAAACCTCCTTATTCACTTGTCTGTCTTAAAAAAAACATGTCATCCCTTGGTTACAGACACCGGACTGATGGCTATATTAATAAATTCAGCAGCTCAGCATTGTACAAACAGCAGACCTAGCTGCACCCCCTTTCTCTCTCTCTCTCTCTCTCTATACATTTTTAGTACTTTTCTTTCAAATCAGTTCTCTGTGCTTTTGTAATACCTTAGATTACAATACATTGGAGATGTACTTAACATAGAGTGATTTTTGTGTGTTCTCTGATTGATGGACAAACCAACTTAAGAACGTCTAGTAAAACTGAATCCACTTGTTACCCATGGATGGACTATCTCTTTGTTCCTTTACACCACTCAGTGCCCTGCTATTTAATGGACATTTTCTTGTCTCACCTTCCCAGATGAAGTTAACTCTGGATTATAGAAACATAGAAAACCTACAGGACAATACAGGCCCTTCCGCCCACAAAGCTGTACCGAACATGTCTATACCTTAGAAATTACCCAGGGTTACCTATAACCCTCTATTTTTCTGAGCTCCATGTACTTGTCCAGCAGTCTCTTAAAAGACCCTGTCGTATCCGCTTCCACCACCATTGCTGGCAGCCCATTCCACGCACTCACCACTCTCTGCGAAACAAACATACTCTTGACATCTCCTCTGTACCTACTTCCAAGCATCTTAAAACTGTGTCCTCTTGTGCTAGCCATTTCAGCCTGGGAAAAAGCCTCTGACTATCTACACGATCAATGCCTCTCATCATCTTATACACCTCTATCCGGTCACCTCTCATCCTCCGTCGCTCCAAGGGAAAAAGGCCAAGTTCACTCAACCTATTCTCATAAGGCATGCTCCCCAATCCAAGCAGCATCCTTGTAGATCTCCTCTGCACCCTTTCTATGGTTTCCACATCCTTCCTGTAGTGAGGCGACCAGAACTGAGCACATTACTCCAGTGGATTACATTCCATCTGAAATTTTTCTACTCAGCTGACCAATCTACCCACAACCTAATGCCTACCCTTCAATATCAACCACATCACGGGTTGTTTTGTATCACCATAGCTTTCTTACGTCCCCTATAAATCATTAACATAGACTACAGAGAGCAGGGGACAAGATACCAAGCCTTGTGGAACACAACTGGTTACAGTTGTCAAACAGTGCCAATTTATTTTTTTTGTCACTGAACCAGTGACGAGTCGGTTTGTCACTCTCCCCGGGCTTTTATATTTTTTGACACATCACTATCACCCCCACCTCTTATTTTATACCACTGCAAGCTATTCACCCACATCCTTGCCTCCAAGCTTGAGTTACCCTTGTTTCCTAATTTCCCTGTTATTCTTTTCCTCCTTCTGTAATTATAAAATATCCTTGGATTTTTGGTAAGTTTCACTTCTGCAACTTTTTCCTCCCACATTTCTAGTTTCCTGTAGTATTCTGCTCATTGTGTCTCACAGAAACTTCTTTTGTTTTGCCTCCATGCACCCCATCATTCCGAGGTCTCTAGATCTGACCTCCCTCATTGTGGCAATATGTTTACCCTAAACCTCATTCAATACCTCCCTTTGTTCCAAAACAAAAAGGGATTTATTTTCAAGTAGCTGTCTCCAGTCCCATTTCGTTCAGTGTAATAAAATTGACCAACACAAATTTAGAACTTGTCCTTCTACTAATTCCTGGTTGCTTTTCATCACTATCGAATTCTAAGCCAATCACAGTCACTGCACAAAAATACTCTCCCACTGTCTGTCCTGTTTTGTTCCCAGCTGGGCTGGCTAATCAGAATTCACGTCAATGCTTTTCTGCAGTACGTCTGGCTGAATGACAAACATGTTAATTTAGTTCACTCCAGACAGAGATACAGCTTGGCTGTCCATTTAACAGGTCTCAATAGGAGAGGCAGCCTGCTGACCTAAAGAACAGGACTTTCTGCCTCCCAGTGGACAGTACAGATAGACCATAAGACAAAGGAGCAGAAGCCGGCCATTCGGCCCATCGAGTCTGCTCCACCATTTTATCATGGGCTGATCCATTCTCCCATTTAGTCCCACTCCCCCGCCTTCTCACCATAACCTTTGATGCCCTGGCTACTCAGATACCTATCAATCTCTGCCTTAAATACACCCAATGACTTGGCCTCCACTGCCGCCTGTGGCAACAAATTCCACAGATTCACCACCAGAGTATTCACAGATACTCTGCTGATCTGGCCACTTTCAAACTAAAAGCAAAGACAGATCCCATAACTGCTGGTCAGATGCTCCAGATAATAACACATAGAAGGTAAACACAAGGAGGAGTGAAATTATGTAATTGATTGGATACGACCTTTGTGATTTTCACTCAAATAGTCAGTAACAGCGACACAGGAACTGCCTCAGGGAGATTTCTGGGGACCGGTATCTATTGCTCATTCATTTTTTGACATTAAAGGTTCTAAGGCACTGCTTCTCCCTCACTGCAGTTCTTGTGGTAAGGGAGACAGATCTTGTGGAGATCTTCAGCACTGCCAAAGAGGAACAATAAAAGCTATTGCCAGGCTGCTCTGTAAGACAGCGTCCATTGTGCAGGACCAGAGCACTGACTAGTGTCAGTGTCCTTGTATTTTTAGGCCACACAAGGCAAGATTTCTCCATTTATGGGAAGGAAGCCATGACACAGTCATCCATTTGACCTTGGGGTGCACAAGGCAAACAGCATTACCATTGAAGAGAGTGAGAAGGGGACCCCAGCTGAATGAGTCTTTCCCTGTCTGAAGGTGGTTTATCCAGTACAACACTAATAGTTCTCCAGTACGATAAATTGGACTTCTGACCTCACAATCTTGTTATGACCTTGCACGACCAGATCTTTCAGTTCTGGTCACCTCACTACAGGAAGAATGTGGAAGCCATAGAAAAGGTGCAGAGGAGATTTACAAGGATATTGCCTGGATTGGGGAGCATGCCTTATGAAGACAGGTTGAGTGAACTTGGCCTTTTCTCCTTGGAGCGATGGTGGATGAGAGGTGACCTGATAAAGGTGTATAAGATAATGAGAGGCATTGATCGTGTGGATAGTCAGAGGCTTTTTCCCAGGGCTGAAATGGCTGCCACAAGAGGATACAGGTTTAAGGTGCAGGGGAGTAGGTACAGAGGAGATGTCGGGGGTAAGTTTTTTATGCAGAGAGTGGTGAGTGCGTGGAATGGGCTGCTGGCAAAGGTGGTGGAGGCGGATACGATAGGGTCTTTTAAGAGACTTTTAGATAGGTACATGGAGCTTAGAAAAATAGAGGGCTATGGGGAAGTCCAGTAATTTCTAAGGTAGGGACATGTTCAGCACAACTTTGTGGGCCGAAGGGCCTGTATTGTGCTGTAGGTTTTCTACACAGTCATTCCTCAGCACTTGATTGGAAAGCTGAAACTGCTGGGCCTGAACACCTCCCTCTGCAACTGGATCCTAGACTTCCTGACTGGGAGACCTCAGTCAGTCCGGATTGGAAGCAGCATTTCCAACACTATCACACTGAGCACTGGGGCCCCCCAGGGCTGTGTGCTCAGTCCACTGCTGTTCACTCTGCTGACCCACGACTGTGCAGCAACACACAGCTTGAACCACATCATCAAGTTCGCCGATGACACGACCGTGGTGGGTCTCATCAGCAAGAACGACGAGTCAGCATACAGAGAGGAGGTGCAGCGGCTAACGGACTGGTGCAGAGCCAACAACCTGTCCCTGAATGTGAACAAAACAAAAGAGATGGTTGTTGACTTCAGGAGGACACGGAGTGACCACTCTCCACTGAACATGGTCTGAGTCGACGTTCCCCCCCCCCCCCCATTTCTTTTTGTATTTGCTCAGTTTGTGATCTTTTGCACATCAGTTGAATGTCCAAGTTGGGAGAAAAAGGACAGAGAGAAAAAGAATGTGTGTATATAAATAAATAACGGATGGGGTACAAGGGGGAGGTGGGGCATTAGCGGAAGTTTGAGAAATCACTGTTCATGCAATCAAGTACCCCTCGTACTCCATCCATTATTTATTTATATACACACATTCTTTTTCTCTCTCTCCTTTTTCTCCCTCTGTCCCTCTCACTATACCCCTTGCCCATCCTCTGGGTTTTCCCCCCTCCTCCTTTTCTTTCTCCCTGGGCCTCCTGTCCCATGATCCTTTCATATCCCCTTTGCCAATCAACTGTCCAGCTCTTGGCTCCATCCCTCACCCTCCTGTCTTCTCCTATCATTTTGGATCTCCACCTCCCCCTCCCACTTTCAAATCTCTTAATAGCTCTTCTTTCAGTTAGTCCTGACGAAGGGCCTCGGCCTGAAACGTCGACTGTACCTCTTCCTAGAGATGCTGCCTGGCCTGCTGCGTTCACCAGCAACTTTGATGTGTGTTGCTTGAATTTCCAGTATCTGCAAATTTCCCCGTGTTTGCGTGAAATACTCCAAAGATAGGATGACACAACTGTGGCTGACAAAGAGAACTCAAAGCCAACATAAAAGCCAAAGAGATATATTCAGTGGCTGAAGGGATTGTGGAGATATTGGTAATGATCTTCCAAGAATCAGTTGAATCTACCATGGTTTCAGAGGACTGTAAAATTGAATCCACTCTTCAAGAAGGGAGAGACAGAAGAAAATAAATTATAGGCCAGTTAGTCTGACTTCAGTGGTTGGGAATATGTTGGAGTCAATGTTAAGGATGTGGCTTCTGGGTACTTGAAGGCACATGATAAAATAGGCCGTAGTCAGCATGGTTTCCTTAAGAGGAAATCCTGCCTGACAAATCTGTTGGAATTCCTTGAAGAAATAACAAGCAAGAAAGACAAAGGAGCCTGGATTCTCAGAAGGCCTTTGACAAGGTTCCTTCACATGAGGCTGCTTAACAAGTTAAGAGACCATGGTATTGCAGGAAAGATACTAGCATGAATAGAGCATTGGCTGACTGGCAGGAGGCAAAGAGTGGAAATAAAGGGAGCATTTTCTGGCTGGCTGCCAGTGACTAATGGATTTCCACAGGGACCCATGTTGGTATCGCTTCTTTTTACGTCACATGTCAATGATTTCGATGATTCAATTGATGGCTTTGTGCAGATGGTGACGATAGATGGAAGGACAGTTAGTTTCGAGGAAGCATAGAGGCTACAGAAGGACTGAGACAGATTAGGAGAATGGGTAAAAAAGTGGCAAATGCAATAACTTTGGGAAGTGTATGGTCATGCACCTTGGTAGAAGAAACAAAAGGGTAGACTATTTTCTAAATGGAGAGAAAATTCAAAAATCTGAAGCACAAACGGACCTGGGAGTCCTTGTGCAGTCCCTAAAGTTTAATTTGCAGGTTGAATCAGTGGTGAGGAAGGCAAGTGCAATGTTAGCATTCATTTCACGAGGAGTAGAATACAAAAGCAAGGATGTAATGTTGAAGCTTAATAAGGCACTGGTGAGGCCTCACTTGGAGTATTGTGAGCAGTTTTGCGCCCCTCATCTAAGAAAGGATGTACTGGCATTGGAAACAGCTCAAGTGAGGCTCACAAAAATTATTCTGGGATTGAAATTGTCATATGAGGATCTTTTGATGGCTCTGGGCCTCTACTCACTGGAATTCAAAAGAATGAGACAGATCATTGAAACCTATCAAAAGTTGAAAGGACTTGATAGAATGAATATCATTTGAGAACAGAGAATAGGGGAATTTCTTTCACAAGAGTGGTGAATCTGTGGAATTTGTTGCCACAAGTGGCTGTAGAGGCCAAGTCATTTGGTATATTTAAGGCAGTGGCTGATAGATTCTTGATTGGTCATGGCATGAAAGGATACGGGGAGAAGGCAGGAGATTGGGGCTGAGAGGAAAAACGTACCAGTCATAATGAAATGATGGAGCAGAATCGATGGACCAAATAGCCCAATTCCACTCCTATTTGCTATAGTGTTATGATTATTATTCTATTATAGATAATAGGGAAACCAGCATCGAATTCCCTGTATGTGTCCACATACTTGGCGATAATAAAGGATTCTGACTCTGATTAGAAAAATATAGAAAATAATATAGAAAACCTACAGCACAATACAGACCCTTCGGCCCACAGAGTTGTGCCAAACATGTCCTTACCTTAGAAATTGCCTGGAGTTACCAATAGCCCTCCATTTTTCTGAGCTCCATGTACCTGTCCAGGAGTCTCTTAAAAGACCCTATCGTGTCTGCCTCCACCACCTTTGCCAGCAGCCCATTCCACGCACTCACCACTCTCTGCGTAAAAACCTTACCTCTGACATCAGCTCTGTGCCTGCTTCCAAGCACCTTAAAACTGTGCCCTCTCGTGCTAGTCATTTTAGCCCTGGGAAAAAGCCTCCGACTATCCACACGATCATCTTATACACCTTTATCAGGTCACCTCTCATCATCAGTCACTCCAAGGAAAAAAGGCCGAGTTCACTCAACCTATTCTCATAAGGCAAGTGGGATCTGACCAGGGTCCTATATAGCTGCAACATTACCTCCCGGCTCCTAAACTCAATCCCACAATTGATGAATGCCAATGCACCATATGCTTTCTTATCCACAGAGTCAACCTGCGCAGCAAGCTTTGAGTGGTCTATGGATTCGGACCCCAAGATCCCTCTGATCCTCCGCACTACCAAGAGTCTTACCATTCTGTCATCATATTTGACCTACCAAAATGAACAACCTCATACTTATCTGGATTGAACTACATCTGCCACTTCGCAGCCCAGTTCTGCATCCTATCGATGTCCCGCTGTAATCTCTGACAGCCCTCCACACTATCCATAACACCTCCAACCTTTGTGTTATCAATAAATTTACTAACCCATCCCTTCACTTCTTCATCCAGGTCATTTATAAAAATCACGAAGAGTAGGGGTCCCACAACAAATCCCTGAGGCACACCACTGGTGACTGACCTCCATGCAGAATATGACCCATCTACAACCACTTGCCTTCTGTGGGCAAGCCAGTACTGGATCCACAAAGCAATGTACCCTTGGATCCCATGCCTCCTTACTTTCTCAATAAACCTTGCATGGGGTACCTTGTCAAATGCCTTTTACAAAGCCATGCTGACTATTCCTAATCATATTATGCCTCTCCAAATGTACCTAAATTCTGCCTCTCTGGATCTTCTCCATTAACGTACCAACCACTGAAGACTCACTGGTCTATAATTTCCTGGGCTATCTCTACTCCCTTTCTTGAATAATGTAACAACATCCACAACGCTCCAATCGTCCGGAACCTCTCCCATCCACATAGATGATGCAAAGATCATCTCTTTCCTCACCTCCCACAGTAGCCTGGAGAAGGAAGTCTGAAAATCGGAGCGGGAGTGCGGAGGAAGCCTTTTTTGAATTTTTCGTTTTTTTCTTTCATCGGCGTTCAGAGAGGCGGGACTACGCAGGCGTGTGATGTCGGGGAGTGAAGCGCGGGAGATTTAAAAGGAACAGAGCCTTACACAGTGGGCAGCGTCGTTTTGCAGGCTGCAGAGTGAGCCGGGAGCAGAGTGAAGGCTTAAGGGCTTTGACTCAATGGGCTTAGGCGGAAACGGGCGAGGAGAGGAAGGTTTGGTATTCATTTTTTTTGGTTGTTATTTGAGGAGAGGGGGAAGTACGAGTGTGGGGGCAGCTTGCTGTTCTCAGTGCCGGACGTGGGAGGCCGTGGAGTGTCCCAGCCTCCCAGACGTCCACATCTGTGCCAGGTGCGTCGAGATGCAGCTCCTAAGGGACCGCGTTAGGGAACTGGAGCTGCAGCTCGATGACCTTCGTCTTGTCAGGGAGAGTGAGGAGTTGATAGAGAGGAGTTACAGGCAGGTGGTCACACCGGGGCCACGGGAGGCAGACAAGTGGGTCATGGTTAGGAGGGGGAAGGGGAAGAGTCAGGTACTAGAGAGTACCCCAGTGGCTGTGCCCCTTGACAATAAGTACTCCTGTTTGAGTATTGTTGAGGGAGACAGCTTACCTAGGGGAAGCAACAGTGGCCGGGCCTCCAGCACAGAGTCCGGCCCTGTAGCTAAGAAGGATAGGGAAAGGAAGAGGAGGGCAGTTGTAATAGGGGACTCGGTAGTTAGGAGATCAGATAGATGATTCTGTGGACGCAGTCTGGAGATCCGGATGGTAGTTTGCCTCCCTGGTGCCAGGGTCCGGGATGTTTCTGATTGCGTCCTAGAGATCCTGAAGTGGGAGGGAGAGGAGCCAGAGGTCGTGGTACATATAGGTACCAATGACATAGGTAGGAAAAGGGGAGAGGTCCTGAAAGAAGAATATAGGGAGTTAGGAAGGGAGTTGAGAAAAAGGACCGCAAAGGTAGTAATCTCAGGATTACTGCCTGTGTCACGTGACAGTGAGAGTAGGAATGCAATGAGGTGGAGGATAAATGCATGGCTATGGGATTGGAGCAGGGGGCAGGGATTCAAGTTTTTGGATCATTGGGACCTCTATTGGCGCAGGCGTGTACAAAAAGGACGGGTTAAGCTTGAATCCTAGGGGGACCAATGTCCTGGCGGGGAGATTTGCGAGGGCAACTGAGGTGACTTTAAACTAGAATGGTTGCGGGGGAGGGCATCAAATTAGGGAGACTAGGAGAGGGGAGGTCGGTTCACAAATGGAGAAGGCAGGTAGGCGGTGTGTGAGGGAGGATAGGCAGGGGACAGAGAATGGGAGCACTCAGACCAAAGATGTACGGGACAAGGAAGAAAAAGATAACAAAGTTGTTTGCTCCATTAAGGATAAACAGAGAGTAGGAGGTGGAGAGTTTCTTAAATGCATCTATTTTAATACTAGGAGCATTGTAAGAAAAGTGGATGAGCTTAGAGCATGGATTGATACCTAGAAATACGATGTTGCAGCTATTAGTGAAACATGGTTGCAGGAGGGGTGTGATTGGCAACTAAATATTCCAGGATTTCGTTGCTTCAGGTGTGATAGAATAGGAGGGGCAAGAGGGGGAGATGTTGCATTGCTTGTTAGAGAAAATATAACAGCAGTGCTCTGGCAGAATAGATTAGTGGACTCGTCTAGAGAGGCTATTTGGGTGGAATTGAGGAATAGGAAAGGTGTTGTGATGCTTATAGAGGTGTATTACAGACCACCTAATGGGGACTGAGAACTGGTGGAGCAAATTTGTAAGGAGATAGCAGATATTTGTAGTAAGCACAAGGTTGTGATTGTGGGAGATTTTAATTTTCCACACACAGACTGGGAAGCCCATTCTGTAAAAGGGCTGGATGGTTTGGAGTTTGTCAAATGTGTGCAAGATAGTTTTTTGGAGCAATACATAGAGGTACCAACTAGAGAAGGGGCAGTGTTGGATCTCCTGTTAGGGAATGCGATAGGGCAGGTAACGGAGGTATGTGTTGGGGAGCACTTTGGGTCCAGTGATCACAATACCATTAGTTTCAATATAATTATGGAGAAGGATAGGACTGGACCTAGGATTGAGATTTTTGATTGGAGAAAGGCTAATTTTGAGGAGACGCAAAAGGATTTAGAAGGAGTGGATTGGGAGAATTTGTTTTATGGGAAGGATGTAATAGAAAAATGGAGGTCATTTAAAGGTGAAATTTTAAGGGTACAGAATCTTTATGTTCCTGTTAGGTTGAAAGGAAAGGTTAAAAGTTTGAGAGAGCCATGGTTTTCAAGGGATATTGGAAACTTGGTTCGGAAAAAGAGAGCGATCTTCAATAAATATAGGCAGCTTGGAGTTGTTACGTACCCCGTAACTGGGTTGCCAAACCAGCAGAAATGGACCACTAGTTGGACTCTGGATTACTGGAAACTAATAAAGTTTTATTAAAGAAATAAGTAACACAGTACTCGAATTGTAAGGATATAAATGCAACAGGCTAGCAATGATAAAACACACATGTACACAGAACTAGGGTAATAGGAATCAACCAAGCTCTATCACAGTCTAGGGGTAAAATGATCAGTCTCAAATGATGCAGAGTTCAGTTCAGCTTAGTACAGTTCTCAGTAATCGCTGTTGTGCCGTTGGAGAGAGAGAGAGAGAGAGAAATGCAAATTTTGATTCAAGCAGACCTTTGATGTTCTTCGCAGTTGGCTTTCGGGCTTCTGTCTTCTGTGGTCACCGACTGTGACCCCTCCATTCCAGATATGACCATTCTTCCGCAGTGAACCTGGGACCCAGGCAAGGGCGGACACACACACCAGGTTCCCACCGATCATACCCTTTTCACCCTGTGCGTCTATGGTCGGTTCCCACCATCAGACCTCCAAACTTCCACCAACTTGTGGGGGCACACCGCTCTTCCAGGGTCTAGTTATCTCGTGATTTCGTGGTGTGTGTCGTGCCTTAGCGAACCTGTTCTTTTTATCCCCCTGCTGGGGTATCGCCTGTCCATCAAACTTCAAACAGTTCAGGTTCAAAGCAACCGGTCTGACAATATTCTGAACTGTGTTTCTTTTCTGTTATCTCTCTTTTCTCTCATTAACATTTTTAACGTTCCTCCATTGTCTCCCTTATCTCTTTCTCATTAGCATCAATCTTCTGATAACTTGGTTTGTCATCACAGAGTTAATGAGGTGCTCGAGGAATATAAAAAATGTAAAAATGATCTTAAGAAAGAAATTAGAAAAGCTAAAAGAAGATACAAGGTTGCTTTGGCAAGTAAGGTGAAAATAAATCCCAAGGGTTTCTACAGTTATATTAATAGCAAAAGAATAATGAGGGATAAAATTGGTCCCTTAGAGAATCAGAGTGGATGGCTATGTGCGAAGCCAAAAGAGATGGGGGAGATTTTGAACAATTTCTTTTCTTCGGTATTCACCAAGGAGAAGGATATTGAATTGTGTAAGGTAAAGGAAACAAGAAGGGTAGTTATGGAAAGTATGACAATTAAAGAAGAGGAAGTACTCGCACTTTTAGGGAATATAAAAGTGGTTAAGTCTCCGGGTACGGACAGGATATTCCCTAGGAACTTGAGGAAAGTTAGTGTGGAAATAGCAGGGGCTCCGACAGCAATATTTCAAATGTCATTAGAAACGGGGATTGGCGCATTGCTCATGTGGTTCCATTGTTTGAAAGGGTTCTAAGAGTAAACCTGGCAATTAGCAGCCTGTGAGTTTGACGTCAGTGGTGGGTAAATTGATGGAAAGTATTCTTAGAGATGGTATATATAATTATCTGGATAGACAGGGTCTGATTAGGAACAGTCAACATGGATCAGTAAAATGTAGTAAAATGGATTCAGCAGTGGCTAGATGGGAGAGGCCAGAGAGTAGTTGTGGATAACTGTGTGTCAGCTTGGAGGACGGTGTGTAGCGGTGTGCCTCAGGGATCTGTACTGGGTCCAATGTTGTTTGTCATATATATTAATGATCTGGATGATGGGGTGGTAAATTGGATTAGTAAGTATGCAGATGATACTAAGATAGGTGGAGTTGTGGATAATGAAGTAGGTTTTCAAAGCTTGCAGAGAGATTTAGGCCGGTTAGAAGAGTGGGCTGAAAGATGGCAGATGGAGTTTAATGCTGAAAAATGTGAGGTGCTACATTTTGGTAGGACTAATCAAAATAGGACATACATGGTAAATGGTAGGGCATTGAAGAATACTGTAGAACAGAGGGATCTAGGAATAATGGTGCATAGTTCCCTGAAGGTGGAATCTCATGTGGATAGGGTGGTGAAGAAAGCTTTTGGTAAGCTGGCCTTTATTAATCAGAGCATTGAGTATAGGAGTTGGGATGTAATATTGGAATTGTATAAGGTATTGGTAAGGCCAAATTTGGAGTATTGTGTACAGTTCTGGTCACCGAGTTATAGGAAAGATGTCAATAAAATTGAGAGAGTACAGAGGTGGTTTACTAAAATGTTGCCTGGGTTTCATCTCCTAAGTTCTAGAGAAAGGTTGAACAAGTTAGGTCTTTATTCTTTGAAGCATAGAAGGCTGAGGGGGGACTTGATAGAGGTGTTTAAAATTATGAGGGGGATTGATAGAGTTGATGTGAATAGGCTTTTTCCATTGAGAATGGGGGAGATTCAAACTTACTCAGACAGTGGTAGCTGTGTGGAATGAGCTTCCAGCAGAAGTGGTTGAGGCAGGTTCTATGTTGTCGTTTAAAGTTAAATTGGATAGATATATGGACAGGAAAGGAATGGAGGATTATGGGCTGAGTGCAGCTCGGTGGGACCAGGTGAGAGTAAGAGTTCGGCACAGACTAGTAGGACCGAGTTGGCCTGTTTCCGTGCTGTAATTGTTCATCCGGTCCTGGTGATTTATCCAACTTGATGCTTTCCAGAAGCTCCAGCACACCCTCGCTCTTAATATCTACATGCTCAAGCTTTTCAGTCCGCTGTAAGTCATCCCGACAATTGCCAAGATCCTTTTCCATTGTGGATACTGAAGCAAAGTACTCATTAAGTACCTCTGGTATCTCCTCTGGCTCCGTACACACTTTTCCACTGTCACACTTGATAGGTCCTATTCTCTCACATCTTATCCTCTTGCTCTTCACATACTTGTAGAATGCCTTTGGGTTTTCCTTAATCTCGTCCACCAAGGCCTTCTCATGACTACTTCTGGCTCTCCTAATTTCTTTCTTAAGCTCCTTCTTGCTAGCTTTATAATCTTCTAGATATCTATCATTACCTAGTTTTTCGAACCTTTTGTAAGCTGTTTTCTTCTTGATTAGATTTCCAAGAGGCTTCGTACACCACAGTTCCTGTACCCTACCATCCTTTCCATCTCATTGGAATGTATCTATGCAGAACACCACACATATACCCCCGAACATTTGCCACATTTCTTCCGTACATTTCCTTGAGAACATCTATTCCCAATTTATGCTCCTAAGTTTCTGCCTGATAGCCTCATATTTTCCCTTACTCCAATTAAACGATTTCCTAACTTATCGGTTCCTATCCCTCTCCAGTACTGTGGTAAAGGAGATAGAATTGTAATCACCATCTCCAAAATGCTCTCCCACAGAGAGACCTGATGCCTGACCAGGTTCATTTCCCAATACCAGATCAAGTACAGCCTCTCCTCTTGGAGGCTTATCTACATATTGTGTTAAGAAACCTTCCTGAACTCACCTAACAAACTCCACCCCATCTAAATCCCTTGCTCTAAGGACATGCCAATCCACCTTGTGAAATTAATATCTCCCACCACGACAACCTTGTTATTATTACACCTTTCCATAATCTGTCTCCCTATCTGCTCCTCGATGTCCCTGTTACTATTGGGAGGTCTATAAAAAACACCCAGTAGAGTTATTGACCCCTTCCTGTTCCTAACTTCCACCCACAGAGACTCCGTAGACAATCCCTCCATGTCTTCCTCCTTTTCTGCGGCCATGACACTATCTCTGATCAACAGTGCCACACCCCCACCTCTTTTGCCTCCCTCCCTGTCCTTTCTGAAACATCTAAAGTCTGGCACTCTAAGTAACCATTCCTACCCCTGAGCCATCCAAGTATCTGAAATGGCCACATCATAGCTCCAAGTACTGATCCACGCTCTAAGCTCATCTGCTTTGTTCATACTACTCCTTGCATTAAAATAGACACACCTCAAACCATCAGTCTGAGCATGTCCCTTCTCCATCACCTGCCTATCCTCCCTCTCGCACTGTTCAAACTTTCTCTATTTGTGAGCCAACCACCTATTGCTCTGTCTCTTCAGTTTGGTTCCCACCCTCCAGCAATCCTAGTTTAAACTCTCCCCAATAGCCTTAGCAAACCTCCCTGCCAGGATATTGGTCCCCCTGGGATTCAAGTGCAACCCGTCCTTTTGTACAGGCCACTCCTGCTCAAAAGGAGGTCCCAGTGATCCAGAAATCTGAATCTCTGCCCCCTGCTCCAATCCCTCAGCCACGCATTTATCCTCCACCTCACTCTATTCCTATACTCACTGTCACGTGGCACAGGCAGTAATCCCGAGATGACTACATATTGTGGTCCTGCTTCCCAACTCCCTGTAGTCTGATTTCAGGACCTTCTCCCTTTTCCTGCCTATGTCCCTGGTACCAATATGTTCCACGACCTCTGGCCATTCTCCTTCCCACTTCAGGATATAGTGGACACAATCAGAAACATCCCGGACCCTGGCACCTGGGAGGGAAACTACTATCCGTGCTTCCTTCCTGCGTCCACAGAATTGGCTGTCTGACCCCCTAACTATAGAGTCTCCTATCACTTATGCCATCCTCTTCCCTACCCTTCTGAGCCACAGGACCAGTGGATGTGCCAGAGGCACGGCCACTGTTCCTTCCCCCAGGTAGGCCGTGCCCCCAACAGTACTCAAACAGGAGTACATATTGTCAAGGGGGACAGCCACAGGGGTGCTCTCTAGTGTCTGACTCCTGCCCTTCCCTCTCTTGACTGTGACCCACTTATCTGTCCCTGAGGCCCCGGTGTGACTACCTGCCTATAGCTCCTCTCTATCACCTCCACACTCTCCCTCACCAGACGAAAGTCATCAAACTGCATCTCCAGTTCCCTAACACAGTCCCTGAGGGGCTGCAGCTCGATGCACCTGGCACAGATGTGGCCGTCCGAGAGGCTGGGAGTCTCCGGGACTTCCCACATCTGACACCCAGCACAGAACATGAGCCTCACACACATTCTTCCTGTCTGTATTCTACACAGATAACCTACCTCGCCTTGACCTGTTGAGCCAAAGCCTTCCTACTCTGTCACCCGCTCTATAAAGCTGTCTCCTTTTAAACTCTTCTTGCTGTTCTCACTGGCTGACGTCCACCCGCTTGCGCAGTCGTGCCCCGATCGAACCATTGAAGAAATTATTATATATAATTGACTATGCCCACAAGAAAATAAATCTCAGGGTTGTATATGGTGACATTTCTGTACTTTGATAATAAGTTTATTTTGAATTTTCCACCTGTGGGTGAAGTGAACCTTTGGAATAAATGTTATGTGACTTATTGACAATGAAGATCTTGTGACAGTGGTCACAGCTACATGAGGCAACAGTCTTCTGCGGTCACACTCACCCAGCTTCCACACAAAGAGCACAGAGCATCACCCTCAGCACCCGCACTGCCTAATGTTCACTTCTCAGGGAGTATGATGCAGGTGCCCCTCGCCTCAAGATGCTGTGAATGCAAATTCTCAACCAGCAAATATGCAGAAGTTAACACCTTCAGGGACTGGAAGTGATGTGGATCCGAAGTTTAGGCGGGGGTACAGAGCCTGAACTGCTGCTGATGGCTGAGCTGAGAGATCGCACCTTCCAACCACCACAACCTGTGACGCACTGCTGCTGAGACAGTATGAAGATGGGAGCATCACCCCCAGAAATAGCGTGTACACAGGTCCAAAAGCCCTATTTCCTCGCTGAAGCTGACTTTCATTTCTTCACCACCTTTCACCCTGCCCTTCTCTCTGCTAAACAGCTCCTTAGAGGAAATCTAAAAACTCTTAATTGTTGAGTACCAATGTAAAGGCTAGATCACACATCAAAGTTGCTGGTGAACGCAGCAGGCCAGGCAGCATCTCTAGGAAGAGGTACAGTCGACGTTTCAGGCCAAGACCCTTTGTCAGGACTAACTGAAGGAAGAGTTAGAAAGAGATTTGAAAGTGGGAGGGGGAGATCCAAAATGATAGGAGAAGACAGGAGGGGGAGGGATGGAGCCAAGAGCTGGACAGGTGATTGGGAAAGGGGATATGAGAGGATCATGGGACAGGAGGTCCGGGGAGAAAGACAAGGGGGTGGGGGGTGGGGAGAACCCAGAGGATGGGCAAGGGGTATAGTCAGAGGGACAGAGGGAGAAAAAGGAGCGAGAGAGAATGTGTGTATAAAAATAAATAACGGATGGGGTACGAGGGGGAGGTGGGGCATTAGCGGAAGTTAGAGAAGTCAATATTCATGCCATCAGGTTAGAGGCTACCCAGATGGAATATAAGATGTTGTTCCTCCAACCTGAGTGTGGCATCATCTTTACAGTACAGGAGGCCGTGGATAGACATGTCAGAATGGGAATGGGATGTAGAATTAAAATGTGTGGCCGCTGGGAGATCCTGCTTTCTCTGGCGGACAGAGCGTAGGTGTTCAGCAAAGCGGTCTCCCAGTCTGCGTCGGGTCTCGCCAATATATAGAAGGCCACATCGGGAGCACCGGACGCAGTATATCACCCCAGCCGACTCACAGGTGAAGTGTCGCCTCACCTGGAAAGACTGTCTGGGGCCCTGAATGGTGGTAAGGGAGGAAGTGTAAGGGCATATGTAGCACTTGTTCCGCTTACAAGGATAAGTGTCAGGAGGGAGATCAGTGGGGAGGAATGGGGGGGACGAATGGACAAGGGAGTCGCGTAGGGAGCGATCTCTGCGGAAAGCAGAGAGGGGGGGAGGGAAAGATGTGCTTAGTGGTGGGATCCCGTTGGAGGTGGCGGAAGTTACGGAGAATAATATGTTGGACCCGGAGGCTGGTGGGGTGGTAGGTGAGGACCACGGGAACCCTATTCCTAGTGGGGTGGCAGGAAGATGGAGTGAGAGCAGATGTGCGTGAAATGGGGGAGATGCGTTTGAGAGCAGAGTTGATGGTGGAGGAAGGGAAGCCCCTTTCTTTAAAAAAGGAACACATCTCCCTCGTCCTAGAATGAAAAGCCTCATCCTGAGAGCAGATGCGGTGGAGACGGAGGAATTGTGAGAAGAGGAATAGTCCAGATAGCTGTGAGAGTCAGTAGGCTTATAGTAGACATCAGTGGATAAGCTGTCTCCAGAGATAGAGACAGAAAGATCTAGAAAGGGGAGGGAGGTGTCGGAAATGGACCAGGTAAACTTGAGGGCAGGGTGAAAGTTGGAGGCAAAGTTAATAAAGTCAACGAGCTCAGCATGCGTGCAGGAAATTTCTAAAGGCTAGGATCTTTCCTAACTCAATCTGTATCAGTGAAACACAAGGTGAAAGTACACAGTTAACGGTGGGATCCTTAACAGCACTGATATACAGAGAGGTGGTGGGCGGGGGGAGAGAGATATATATAGGGGTGCAAGTCCTGACCTCCGACAGTAGCCACACAAGCCGACAAGGTGTTAAAGGAGATGTACAACACTCCTGCCTTCATCGGTTGGGGTACTGGGTACAAGTGCCGCTCTGTTACAGCTCTGTAAAACATTGGTTCGGCTGCATTTGGCATACAGTTCTGGTTGCCCCATTACAGGAAGGATGTGGAGGCTTTGGGTAGACTGCTGAAGAGATTTATCTGGATTCTGACTGGATTAGAGGCCATGAACCATAAGGAGAAGGTTGCACAAACTTAGGTTGTTTTCACCAGTTCTTTGGAGGCTGAGAGATCTGATAAAAGTTGATAAAATTATAAGAGGCACAGGTAAGGAGGCAGTCAGAGTCTTTTTCCCATGGTAGAAGTGTCAAATACTAGAGGACAAGCATTTAAAGTGAGAAGGGAAAAGTTATTAAGGCAGATGTTGTGGGCAGGTTTTATTTTTAAATGCAGAGAGTGGTAGATGCTTTGAACAGGCTATCAGGGGTACTACGCAAGCAGATATTATAGTGGTATTTAAGAGGTTTTTAAGAGAGAAAATGGATTTTAAGAGCAAGGTGGATGGAGGGATTTGGTTCATATGCAGACAGAAGGGATGAGCTTAATCTGGCATTGTTCAGCACAGATATAGTGGGCTGAGTAGCCTGTTCTTGTGCTTTACTGTTGTATATTCTATGTCAATCCTGCAAATATTTGGTAATCCTTTTGATCAGCACAGGTGCGGATCTGTTTGATGTTCTTCCTACTGATTTCTCGTAAGAGGGCTCACTCCCGGCATAGTTGCAACACACATGACCTAGTGTGCACCAGTTCTGCATCTGCACTTTAATCTCACTCTATTTTTTATTCTTTACAATCGTTGAATGTTGTTGCTTTCTGTTGTGCTCACCAACCCACCACAGCAAATTTCTAATAGATATAAAAATGTATATTGCAAATAAAGAGGATCTTTGATCACTGCTTCATCACACCAGCGTCCTCAAAGTGAAGACAAAATAAAAAA
Organism: Mobula hypostoma; assembly: GCF_963921235.1. Taxonomy (NCBI): domain Eukaryota; kingdom Metazoa; phylum Chordata; class Chondrichthyes; order Myliobatiformes; family Myliobatidae; genus Mobula; species Mobula hypostoma. The sequence goes on along the minus strand of NC_086118.1, from coordinate 5,679,774 downwards.
CTCTTGTAACTTCCTTTCTTTCCTTGAACACATACAACTTTTAAAAACAGAGCCGATTCATCTCCGCTCAGAAGCTAAGATCTGCACTCTCACAGAGTTGATCTTAAAATGTGATTAAGTTCCACTTTCCTCTTCCCTCTAGATGCTTATAGAACAGGGAACAGCAAAGCCTTATCAGAAATTAAAACATCACTTTGGTGTTAAGTTCCAAAGTACAGAATAGCTGAGTCAAACAAGAACTCCTCCAACCTGATCCACAACAACACCCCCAATGCAAACCCTCTCCAGTACATTGGTTAAACCCTCTTGGTCCAGTTTTTTTAAACTTGTACAAAATAACATTTTCCAAAACACAAATTCTATCTATAAAAATGTATTTTAAAATCAACAAACATTTCAATACCTTAAAAAATAATTCCATACAAATCTGAAGACCTCCATTTATCTATGAAGTTAATTGCTGGTTCCTGCACTTACTGGAAGATTCTGATTTCCTCCTCCCATCAACCACGTAGAAAATATACCTCAGACAAATCCCAGCTTCTAAAGGTGAGGCCACAACTCACACTTTTTGCACAGTTCTGGTCGTTTAAGGGAGGATGTGGAATTGGAGGCAGTCTAGAAGAGACTAACTAGGCTAATTCCTGGGATGGGTGGGTTGTCCTACAAGTAAAGAAAGTGGAAGTGTTCTTTGAAGTTTTGATGAATGAGGGGTGATATAATTAAGTATGAGGAGGTCTTGAAGAGCAACAAAGGGTATGTTTTGTAGTGTTCCTCTAGAGCAGGGGTTCCCAACCTGGGATCCAAGGACACCTTGCTTAATGGTATTGGTCCATGGCATAGAAAAAAGGTTCGGAACTCCTGCTGTAGAGGGACAGTCACAAACAAAGGGGCAATTATTTAAAACAGAGGTGTCCAGAAAGGAGCAAACTCTGTACTGCCTCTGCGGTTTCTGAAGATGGAAGTACTGCTAGTATTTGGAGCAATGGAAAATGTGAGGTGACTTAATACAGATGTAGAAGATTATGAGAGGCACAGGTAAAGTGGACAGCCTGCACCTTTCTCCCGGGGTGGTAGTGTCAAACCAGAGGACATCTGTTTAAAGTGATTGGGGAGACGTCAGAGGTAGGTTTTTCACACAGAGTACAAGATGCCAGGGTTGGTGTCAGAGGCTGATACAACAGGGACATTTAAGTACAGTAGCTCTTTAGAGAGGCACATGGATGAAGGAAAAATGGACAGTTGAGCTGTATAGGAAGGAAGTGTTAGACTGATCATGGCATAGGTCTATATAGATAGCACAAGCATCATGGGCCAAAGGAACCTGTATTACGCTGTTCTGTGTTCTTCTCTTCAAAAAGGTAGAAAAATACGTGAAAGATCAGAAAACTGAGGTCTCTCGGGAGAGTGGCACAAAAGAGAAACTAAAAATCATTAACACAAGAGATTCTGGAAATCTTGAGCAACACGCAGAATGCTGGAGGAAATCTGCATATCAGGCAGCATCTATGGAGGGAGATAAACAGTTAATGTTTTGGGTCGAGATCCTTCAGGAGGAATATGGAGGAAGTTAAGGTGGGGGGGTATATGGGAGGCAGGGTTTAAGGGTCAGCACAGCATTGTGGGCCGAAGGACCTGTACTGTGCTGTACTATTCTATGCTCTATGCAGGGCTGAAAAGGAAGGAGGCAGAAACCAGAATAAGAAAGGTGTGTGGGGTGGGGGGGGAGGGTGTGGAGAGGGAGGAGCACAAGCTAGCAGGTGACAGGTGGAATCAGGTGGGGGGGCGATAAAGTAAGAAGCTGGGAAGGGACAGGGAAAGAGGTAAAGGCTGAAGAAGGAATCTAATAGGCTTGGGGCAGATAAGCCATTGTCATATCAGATGGTGGGGTAGCCAAGTAGCCTCACTCCTATTTCCGTATGAAGTCAGCTCCCTGCACCATCCTGGCAAAGTGTGGCAACGACGTTCTCACCCACCCAGACTGCGGGGTAGAGGGGCTGGATGAAAACGGAGCGGAAAGTGTGGATCAGAGTGATGGTGTTGGTGATGCCATAGAAGGAGAGAGTCCCTGCCATGTAGTCTAGGTACACTCCGACTCGTTGGTATTTGGCGGGTGGCAGCTTCACCTCCCGGTTGGCATGCCACGCAGAGTAGCTCTTGCTGAAGAGCTGCAGGGACCAGGAGAGGCTGTTGCGGCCGATGAGCGTGTCAGGGCCCTTCCTGTCGATGTCACTATAGGCGACGCCGAGGTAGACCCACTCGCTGCTGATCTCCACCTCCCAGTAGTGCTGGCCTGTGTCAAAGCTCTCACAACACAGCACTTGCCACTCTTTCTCAAAGCGCTCCACGTGCACTGGGTAGTGCTGAGCCCCTCTGTGAGACACCCTGCATCTGTCCTTGGACAGAGTGAGATATCGGTGCGCAGAGTTGGGATTGAATTGCAGCCGACGGTAATCTGCAAGGAAAAGAGACTTAGGTAACACAACTGTGCTATAGACATGATAGGGAATTTGACCTCCGTAACCTTTACCTTAAACAAACATTAACTCTCCACAGTTATACTAATCCTTGCCATTCCAAATAACCTCGCACTGATCAGCTCTACACTTTTAGAATAACACTTGCTTTACACTTCCTGCTGCCTCAATAAAGCAGCCAACGTAATCAAAGACCTCACCCATCCCGGACATTCTCTCTTCACCCTCTCCCATGGGGTAGAAGGTACGAACGCCTGAAATCCCATACCACCAGAATCAAGGACAGCTTCTACCCCGCCGTAATAAGGCTATTGAATGGTTCCCTACTACAATAAGGTGGATTCATGACCTCACACATATACCTCATTCTAAACACCTTATTGTTTACCTGTGCTGCACTTTCTCTGTATTTGTTACACTTTATTCTGCATTGTTATTGTTTTACCTTGTTCTACCTCAATGCTCTGCATGATCATCTGATCTGTATGAAAGACAAACTTTTCACTATATCTGGGCATATGTGACAATAATAAATCAATTCCAATACAAGGAACGAGATTTAACCTCAGACAGAATGACTCTGTACCTTTGCAAATGATAAAGTTTATACACTGTTCTCTAACATTACAGTGAACATTTTGACATAATTACAGAGTAACACTTACCCTGCACCACGGGTTCCCAACCTTTTTTATGCCACGAACCAATACCATTAAGCAAGGGGCCTGTGGACCCCAGGTTGGGAACCCCTACTCTACACAAAGAATAATAATTAGACAAAGAGCAACTCTGCACACAGAGAACAATCCTAACTCCAATGGCTCACTGCAAATCTGTAGAATTTTATAGAAAATGACCTTGGGCTAACTGGTCTATAATTTCCTTTCTGCAACCTTCCTCCTTTCTTAAAAAGTGGCAATGATTTTTGAAAGATCATTACTAATGCCTCCATAATCTCTACCACTACCTCTTCTAGATCCCTAGAGTGCAGTTTATCTGGTCCAGGTTACTTAAGTACCCTTAGGTCTTTCAGCTTTTTGAGTATCTTCTCCCTTGTAATAGTAACTGCACTCACTTCCCCCACAGCCTTCAACATCTGGCACACTGCTAGTGTCTTCCATAGTGAAGACTGATGCAAAATACTCATTAAGTTCATTTGGCATCTCCTTATCCCCCGTTATTATTTCTCTGGCCTCACTTTCAAGCGATCCTCTATCCACTCTTATCTCTTTTATGTTTTTTTACATATTTGAAAAAGCTTTTACTATCTACTTTGATATTATTTGCTAGCTTGATTTCATATTTTATTTTTCCCTTCTAATGATTCTTTTAGTTGCTCTCTGTAGGTTTTTAAAAGCTTCCCAATCCTCTGTCTTCCCACTAACCTTTGCTTTGTTGTTTGCCCTCTCTTTTGCTTTTACATTAGCTTTGACTTCCCTTATCAGCCACGCTTGTACTATTTTGCCATTTCAGTATTTCATTGTTTGTTAATTACACCTATCTTGCACCTTCCTGATTTTTCCTAGAAACTCACACTGTTGCTGCTCTGCTGTCATCCGTGCCAGCATTTCCTTCTGATTTACTTTGGCCAACTTCTCTTTCATAACAATGTGGGGATAACTTCACTCGCCCCATCACTGAACTGTTCCCACAACCCATGGACTCACTTTCAAGGACTCTTCCTCTCATGTTCCCGATATTTATTGCTTACTTATTTATTACTATTTTTTTTCTCTTTCGTACTTTCACAGTTTGCTGTCTTTTGCACATTGGTTGTTTGTCTGTCCTGTTGGGTGTGGTCTTTTACTGATTCTATTATGCTTCTTGGATTAGTATGTCCACAAGAAGACAAATCTCAGGGTTGTATAGGGTGACATATATGTACTTTAAACTCTTCTCGGGTTTCCAGCTGGGTACAGGTGTCGATTATAACCAACATTTGATGACCAACTCTGCAATCTTCATCAGGGGTGATGCCTGGGCATGTCAAGTCCGTTGTCCATCCTCCTGATTGGTTAGTCTTCATTCAATCAGGTTTCCGCTGTCCCACCTTATTTACAATCGAATTCAAGTTCTTACTTAGCGTGAGACCTTCGTCTTTGTTAAAATTCTTTCCCTCTAGTTTTATCTCAATGGCTTCTTTCACCAGACGGTCCCAAAAGCCACTGGCGTGGCACAGTAGTTCGGTGCTGAAGTCAATCCCATGGCCATTGCAAATGCAGTGTTCTGCTAGCACTGATTCCTCTGGGTAACCCAAACGGATACACCTCCTGTGCTTCCTGATGCGGGATTCCATCATGCCAATATATGCTGTTCTGCACCATATACCACCAGACTTGACATGTCTAGGCATCATCCCTGAAGAAGATAGCAGAGTTTATCATTAAACTGTCGGTTATAATCGATACCTGTACCTGGTTGGAGGCCCAAGAAGAGTTTATTCGTCACATAAACCGGGAAAGCACAAGATCCTTTTTAATATGCACTTTGATAGTAAATTTACTTTGAGCTCAGAGCGCAAAGTATAGTACAGTGCAAGGACCATGCTTAGCTATTTGTGAAATTACGGATAAGGGTAGTGCAGGAAAATGGTGCTGAGCTATAAGATTAGCCATCGTCTAGCCAACTGGTATAGTAGACTCACTTCTATTTCTCTCAACAGACCTGTGAATGCCAACGCAGATTAATACATCGGTAAGTTTAAAATTCTCTGTCATAATGACACCACCACACAGTATCCCATGAACATAGAATCACACACTTACTCTTGAGGAATGGCTCCCTGATGTGTGAAGTAGATGGGAGTACTCGAGGTTCAGGAGGTTTCACTGACACACAATGGCTGTTCCCCGTGGATTCTGCACCAGAGAGAGTAGTTATAGTGAACAGTTCTACCAACTGTACCAGTATACAAGGCCACAGTGTGAGATAAAGCCATTTAATAAACGAGCATACATGCTTCCTGTCTGCACAATTATGGAGCCAGTCATCACCTGACTGAAGTTCAGGACTCATCTACAATTTCCCTTCTGCACAGAGAGGTGCAAATCCCTGGAGGTGGTTACTAGCCTCTGTTGCATCATACTCTGGCTGCCTACAGTTCAAAAGGACACTTTCCTGACAATTATACAGAGCTCTGCTGAAACTGATGTTTCGTGTACTGGTCTGGCCTCCCTACCTCAGGAGGCATATTTTTGCAATAAAGAGAAGGCAATGAAAGTTCACTGGATTGATTTCCAGGGATTGGGTATTTGTCCCGGAAGGGAGATAACAGCGAATCTCAAGTTTAACTGAAATTGAAAGATACAAAATTCTATTGGAGCGCAAGAGCATAGAGGCAGTTACCAACAAAATCAATACATGATTCCCCCTTTATCCCATATAATCTCAACCTATGAAGATCAACCCCTGGGCCAGGACTTTGCTGTGAACTCCACAACATATTTAAACTTGCCTCGAAGTGAAGATTTCTGGTAGGAGCTATCCCTGGCCAGACAAAACACCCATGACCATAAACCCCAGCACTCCCAATATATCCAACTTCAAACATACACGGTCCCAACACACCCAACACCCACCCACTCACACCCTCAACTCCCATTCTCTCTCCAAAGAACCCTCTGCTCTCACTCCCACCGTAACCCCATCGCAGCCAGCTCCCACTCCACCTTCCAACTTTCCCTTTCTAGTGTTAACCAAGGTCACAACTGAAAGTTGATGCAAGAGGGTCAAGACCTAGTGTTCCTTGCCTTACTTCCCTTTACTGTGCATGAGAACCCAACGCAGTGTAGCTGTGGTATTGCCTAGCAATGACTCATCCTTCCATTGGCCAGCTGTACTGAATGTACAGAAAAGGTTCTTATGATTAGTATTCCCTTAACATGACAGTGGTAATATGCTGTGCAGCAGGCCCTACTGGAGCAGATATTGGTGGTAACCCATCCCTCAGAAAGCAAGATATACTATATGTGTTCCGATGTAGGGCAAGTTGATAACCTTGCTCTCTACAGTAGGTTTCTGACGTAACAGAATTTACTAGGACATTAGCAAGCCATTCAGCCCATCAAGCCTATCCCAGCTTCCATCAGTCCCTTCACCCTCCCCTCTTGTATTCACCTGCTCTATGGGACAGTTTACTGTGACATAAACGTACCAGCACACATTTGAGATGTGGGGAACTGGATACCCGAAGAAAACACAGAATGTGCAAACGCTGGGCAGCACAACGGCAGGATCGAAGCCTTTATTACTTGGATTTTCAGAAGGCCTTTGACAAGGTGCAGCATATGAGGCTGCTAAACAAGATGTGATATTACTACGCAAACACGAGGAATTCTACAGATGCTGGAGATTCAAGCAACACACACAAATTGCTGGTGAACGCAGCAGGCCAAGCAGCATCTATAGGAAGAAGTACAGTCGACGTTTCGGGCCAAGACCCTTCATCAGGACTAACTATCTCTTCTTTGTTAGTCTTGACGAAGGGTCTTGGCCCGAAACGTCGATGGTACTTCTTCCTATCGATGCTGCTTGGCCTGCTGCGTTCACCAGCATTTTGTGTGTGTTGCGTGATATTACTAGCATGGATAGTTGATTGGCTGACTGGCAGACAGCCAAAGACTGGGAATAAGTGGGGCCTCCAAGCAACACACATCAAAGTTGCTGGTGAACGCAGCAGGCCAGGCAGCATCTCTAGGAAGAGGTAGAGTCGACGTTTCAGGCCGAGACCCTTCATCAAGGCTAACTGAAAGAAGAGATAGCAAGAGATTTGGAAGTGGGAGGGTGAGGGGGAGATCCAAAATGATAGGAGAAGACAGGAGGGGGAGGGATGGAGCCAAGAGCTGGACAGGTGATTGACAAAAGGGATATGAGAGGATCATGGGACAGGAGGCCCAGGGAGAAGGAAAAGGGGGAGGGGGGGAACCCAGAGGATGGGCAAGGGGTATAGTCAGAGGGACAGAGGGAGAAAAAGGAGAGAGAGAGAAAGAATGTGTGTAAATGAATAAATAAATAAGAGAGGGAGGTGGGGCATTAGCGGAAGTTAGAGAAGTCAATGTTCATGCCATCAGGTTGGAGGCTACCCAGACGGAATATAAGGTGTTGTTCCTCCAACCTGAGTGTGGCTTCATCTTTACAGTAAAGGAGGCCATGGATAGACATGTCAGAATGGGAAAGGGATGTGAAATTAAAATGTGTGGCCACTGGGAGATCCTGCTTTCTCTGGTGGACAGAGTGATAAATGGGGCTTTTTCTGGTTGGCTGCTAGTGAGTGTTCTACAGAGTTCGATGTTGGGGCCGCTTCTTTTCATGTTATATTTTAATGAACTGGATGATGAACTCGATCTCTCTGTCCCTATGTCTGGACACAGCTTACCTACTGATGACTATTACAAATCCAAGGATTCTTCAGCTACCTGGACTATACCTCCTCCCACCCCGTTACTTGTAAAATCGCCAGCCCTTCTCTCAACTCCTGTGTCTCCGCTGCAACTACTCTCAGAATGAGGCTTTTCATTCCAGAAAGGTGTTCTTCTTCTTCCAAGAAAGGGGCTTCCCTTCCTCCCCAATCAATGCAGCCCCCAACCGCACCTCTTCCATGTCACGCATGTCTGTTCTTAGCCGATCCTCCCGCCACCCCACAGGGATAGGGTTCCTCACCCACCACTCCGCCAGCCTCCATGTCCAGCACATAATTCTCCACAACTTCCACCATCTCCACCAAGCACATCTTTCCCTACCCCCCACTTTCCACAATGATCACTCCCTATGCGACTCCCTTGTCTATTCGTCCCTCCCCAATGATCTCCCTCCTGGCACTCACCCTTGCAAGTGGAACAAGTTCTACACTGTCCCTACATCTCCTCCCTCACTACCACTCATTGCCCCAAATGGCCCTTCCAGATGAGGCGACACTTCACCTGCTGGGGTCATGTACTATGTTCGGTGCTCTCAGTGTGGCCTCCTGTATATAGGTGAGACCTGGCGTAGACTGGGAGACTGCTTTTCTGAGCACCTACGCTCTATCTGCCAGAAAAAGCAGGATCTCCCAGTAGCCATTCATTTTAATTCCACTCCCCATTCCCATTCTGATGATACTGTTCTGATGAGGCCACACTCAGGCTGGAGGAATAACACCTTATATTCCTTCTGGGTAGCCTCTAACCTGATGGCATGAACACTGATTTCTCAAACTTCCAGGAATGATGCCCTTCCCCCTTCCCCCTTCACCATTCTCTTTTCCCTCTCTCACATATCTCCTTGCCTGCCCATCACCTTCCTCTGGTGCTCCCCCCACTTTTCTTTCTTCCATGGCATTCACTCGTCTCCTATCAGAACTCTCCTCCAGCCCTGAATCTCTTTCACCAATCAACTTCCCAGCTCTTTACTTCATCCCTCCCCCTCTTGGTTTCACCTATCACCTTGCATTTCTCCCTCCCCTCCCCTCACTTAACTCTACTCCTCATCTTTTTTTCTCAAGTTCTGCTGAAGGGTCTTGGCCTGAAACATTGACTTTAATCTTTTCCATAGATGCAGCTTGGCCTGGTGAGTTCCTCCAGCATTTCGTGTGTGTTGCTTGGATTTCCAGCATCTGCAGATTTTTACGCAAACAACAGGAATTCTGCAGATGCTGGAAATTCAAGCAACACACATCAAAGTTGCTGGTGAACGTGCAGATGCTGGAAATTCAAGCAACACACATCAAAGTTACCGTCAGCTCCTGGGCCCTCGGAGGCTCCACCTTCCTCTCACCCCAACCCTCCCCTCTCCATTGACACACCCAGCCTCCCCCCTCCCCCCTCTGATCCCAGCTCTCATCCGTGCCGGGTCTTTACCATCCCCTCTGACCTTCAACTGTCGGAGGCAGAACGCTCTGTTCTCAGTAAGGGCCTCACCTTTGTCCCCCTTCGCCCACACCTCAGCGAGTTCCGTGTTCGCCACGATGCGGAACTTTTCTTCCGCCATCTCCGTCTCCGAGCCTACTTCTTCGGCAAGGACTCTTCCACCCCCACCGATGACCCCTTCTCCCGTCTTCAACCCTCCTCTTCTTCATGGACACCCTGCTCTGGTCTTCTGCCTGCTCTGGATCTCTTTATCCCTAATTGCCGACGGGACATCAACCGTCTCGACTTCACCACACCTTGTTCCCATTCCAACCTCACTCCTTCGGAACGCTCTGCTCTCCACTCCCTCCGCACTAATCCTAACCTTATTATTAAACCCGCCGATAAGGGGGGTGCTGTTGTAGTCTGGCGTACTGACCTCTACCTTGCCGAGGCACAGCGACAACTCACGGATACCTCCTCTTATTTACCCCTCGATCGTGACCCCACTAAGGTGCACCAGGCCATTGTCTCCCACACCATCACCGACTTTATCCGCTCAGGGGATCTCCCATCCACTGCTACCAACCTTATAATTACCACACCCCGCACTTCCCGTTTCTACCTCCTACCCAAGATCCACAAACCTGCCTGTCCTGGCCGACCTATTGTCTCAGCTTGCTCCTGCCCCACCGAACACGTTTCTGTGGCCACACATTTTAATTCCACATCCCATTCCCATTCTGACATGTCTATCCACGGCCTCCTCTACTGTAAAGATGAAGCCACACTCAGGTTGGAGGAACAACACCTTATATTCAGTCTGGGTAGCCTCCAACCTGATGGCATGAACATCGACTTCTCTAACTTCCGCTAAGGCCCCACCTCCCCCTCGTACCCCATCTGTTACTTATTTTTAGGCACACATTCTTTCTCTCACTCTCCTTTTTCTCCCTCTGTCCCTCTGAATATACCTCTTGCCCATCCTCTGGGTCCCCCCCCACCTTGTCTTTCTTCCCGGACCTCCTGTCCCATGATCCTCTCGTATCCCCTTTTGCCTATCACCTGTCCAGCTCTTGGCTCTATCCCTCCCCCTCCTGTCTTCTCCTATCATTTTGGATCTCCCGCGCCCCATCCAGCTTTCAAATCCCTTACTCACTCTTCCTTCAGTTAGTCCTGACGAAGCGTCTCGGCCTGAAACGTCGACTGTACCTCTTCCTAGAGATGCTGCCTGGCCTGCTGCGTTCACCAGCAACTTTGATGTGTATCTGCAGATTTTTTCTTGTTTGTGATTGGATGATGGAATTGATGGCTTTGTGGCCAAGTTTGCAGATGATATGAGGCAGGTAGTGTCGTGGAAAGAGGGAGTCTGCGGAATTGGCAGATGGGATAAGTGTAGGGAAGTGTATGTATGGTCATGCACTTTGGTTGAAGGAATAAAGATGCAGTCTATTTCCTAAATGGGGAGCAAATTCAGAAATCAGAGGTACAAGAGTCTTTGTGCAGAACTCCCTAAACGTTAACTTGCAGGTTGAGTCAGTGCTGAGGGAGGCAAATGCAAAGTTTGCACTCATTTCAAGAAAACTAGAATACAGGAGCAAATATGTAATTCTGAGGCTTTGTAAGGCATTGATCAGAGTGCACTTGGCATATTGTGAGCAAGTTTGGTCCCCTTATCTAAGGAAGGATGTGCTGGCATTCGAGAGAGCACAAAGATGGTTCACGAGAATGATTTCAGGAATGAAGAGGTTAACATATGAGCAGTGTTTGAGGGCTCTGGGCCTGTACTCACTGGAGTTTAAAAGAATGAGGGAGGATCTCATTAAAACCTATCAAATATTGAAAGGCCTAGATAGACTGGATATGGAGAGAACGTTTCCTATAGTGGGGAGTCTAGGAACAAAGGGCACGGCCTCAGAATAGAAGAGCATTCCTTTAAAGCAGAGATGAGGCAGATTCACTTTAGCCAGAGGGTGGTGAATCTGTGGAATTCACTGCCACAGATGGCTGTGGAGGCCAAGTCATTGGGTACGCGTAAAGCAGAGGTTGATAAATTCTTGATTAGTAAGGGTGGCAAATGTAATAGAGAAGGCAGGAGAATGGGGTTGAGAGGAAAATAGATCAGACATGATCAAATGACAGAGAGACTCAATGGGCCAAATGGCCAAATTCTGCTCTTACCATGGCCTTATATTACATTGTACACCAGCTTGTACTCAAAGATTAAAGATTAGCTTTCTGTCACTTCAGAACATTGAAACATAGGTGAAATGCATCGTTTGTGTTAATGCCCAACACAGTCTGAGGCTGCACAGGATGGCAGCCCACGTCTCACCAGCATAGCACGCCCACAATTTAATAATCCTAACCTGTACCCCTTTGGAATGTGGGAGGAAACTGAAGCAGCTGAGGGAAAACCACGCAGTCACTTGGAGAACGTACAGACAGTGATGGGAACTGAACCCTGCTTAGTGATTGCTGGCACTGTTAAGCATTACACTACACTAACTACTACACTGCTGTACTGTGCAACACAGTCCAACATGGTACTTCTAAACAGTTTTAGCAAACCAAAGACTGACTGAATTGGAAGGTGGACAGACATTAAAGCAGGTTGACAATTTTTTAAATGCAAGTCCCAAAGGAGAAGGCAAGAAAGACAGACCTCATATAATAAACACAAGAGCTTCTGCAGATGCTGGAAATCCAGAGCAATACTCACAAAATGCTGAAAGGACTCAGCAGGTTGGGCAGCCTCTGTGGAATAGAGTAAACAGTTCATCAGGACTGGAGCGGAAGGGGAAGAAGCCAGAATATGAAGGTGGAGGGGAAGGAGTACAAGTGGGCAGGTGATAGGTGAGACCAGGAGAGGGCGAAGGGGGCTGGGTGAGGGAGGGGGGTGAAGTAAGACCTGGAGGGGATAGGTGGAAGAGGTACAGGACAAACAAAAAGGGAAACTGACAGGACAGAACAGTGGACAAAAAAGGAAGGAGAGGCACCAGAGGGAGATGCTGGGCAGGTGAGTAGTGAAAGGGGTAAGAGGGGAGACAGAATGGAGGATAGAAAGAGAGAGGGGGGAGGGGAGATGTTACCAGATGGTCGAGAAATCGATGTTCATGCCATCAGGTTGGAAGCTACCCAGAAGGAGTATGAAGTGTTGTTCCTCCAATCTGAGTATGGCCTCATCAGACCATGGACTGACATGTCAGAATGGGAATGGGAAGTCAAATTGAAATGGGTGGCCACTGGGAAATTCTGCCTTCTCACCTGGAAGGACTGTTTGGGACCTGGAATGCTTGTGAAGGAGGCAAGTGGTAGGTTGTTCCACTTGTAGGGAAATGAGGGAGATCAGTGGGTGGGATGATTGAACAAGGGAACAACGTAGAGAGCAATCTCTGCAGAAGGCAGAGAATACAGAGGAAGGATTGAATTGTTTAGTGGTAGGATATGTTTGAGATGCCAGACGTTAAGGAGATTGGTGTGCAGGATACGGCGAATAACGGGGTGGTCGGTGAGGATAAGAGAACTCTATTGCCCGTTATGCCGATGGGAAGAGGGGGTGAGGATGGATGTGTGTGTGTGTGGGGGGGGGGCACAGTGGTGTAGCAGTTAGCGTGATGCTATCACAGCTTGTGTCGGAGTTCGGAGCTCAATTCCAACAGGCTGTACACTCTCCCATGACCGCCCGGGTTTCTTCCAGGTGCTCCAGTTTCCTCCCACAGTCCAAAGACGTACAGGTTAATTGGTCATTGTAAAATTGTTCTGTGTTTAGGTGAGTTGCTGGGCGGTGCTACTTGTCAGGCCAGAAGGGCCTGTTCCACCTGTCTCTCTCGGAATAATTTTAAGTAAACGGATATGTAAATGAGGGCAGAATCGATGGTGGTAAAAAGGAAACCCTGTTCTTTGACGGAGGAGTTCATCTGATTTGTTCTGGAATATTCCAGAGGTGGGGACAGAAACATCAAGAAAGAGGAGAGGGAGAGACAGAGATGGACCAAATGAATTTAAGGGCAGGGTGGAATTTGGAGACAAAGTTGATGAAAATGATGAGCTCAACATGACTGCAGGAAGCAGCACCAATGCAGTTGTCAACGTAACGTAGATAGATTTGGGGAGAGTTACCAGTGTGGGCTTGGAACATTGACTGTTCCACGTAGCCAACAAAAAGGCACATGTAGCTGGGGTATATGAGGCTACATCTTAGGTTCGAAGCAATTAGCCGAAAGAGAAATTGTTGAGTGCGAGGACCAGTTCTGCCAGTGGAGGGTAACCGGTTAGGGATGCTGACTGAAAAGAGCAGAGTGCTTTGCCTTCCGGATGGGAGACAGGAATTGGACATCCATAGTGAAAATGAGGCAATCAGGCCCAGTGATTGAAGAGATTGAGAACATGTGAAGTGTCACAGACCTAGGGGGGGAAGGGACTGAACCAAGGAGGACAAAATTTTATCCAGGCATGCGACATATCTCCACCATGATCGGTCCCAGGCCTAGCTGCAAGGGGAGGAGGGCTGGGCGTGGGGCTAGCAACTCCATCCTGCTTAAAAAACACAGAGGCACAGAAACACCAGCCGAAGCTCCAAAGACCCATCCCTGGGAAAGGAAGGACCCTCAAAGATGGGCAACACCTGAAAGACTGGCCCAGGACAGAGGACCCCGTCAGGGCTGATGGGCTTAAATAAGTAGGCGGACATGAGTTCAGTGGGAAGAGCAGGCTGTCTGGTTTGTGGATCTTGGGTAGGATACAATAAAGAAAGGGTGAGGGGAGATATGGGAGCCACAGGTTGCTGGTGGACGAGATAGAGCTGGGGGGTGGGCAGTGAAACCTTAAACATCGACAATTCTTCCCTCCAACCATCCCCACCTCCTATAGATGCTGCTTGGCCCACTGAGTTCGAAAAGAAAATTACATCAAAGTTGCTGGTGAACGCAGCAGGCCAAGCAGCATCTATAGGAAGAGGTGCAGTCGACGTTTCAGACCGAGACCCTTCGTCAGGACTAACCTTCCTGACGAAGGGTCTCGGCCTGAAACGTCGACTGCACCTCTTCCTGGAGATGCTGCTTGGCCTGCTGCGTTCACCAGCAACTTTGATGTACTGCACCTCTTCCTGGAGATGCTGCTTGGCCTGCTGCGTTCACCAGCAACTTTAATGTATGTTGCTTGAATTTCCAGCATCTGCAGAATTCCTGTTGTTTTCGAAAAGAAAATTGTTTGTTCTTCATTAAACTGTGGCAGACAATTTGTGCACATTCTCATAAACAATATAACAACCTGTTTGACAGCTTAATGGGGGGGGGTTATAAAGACAGGGAGGGAATTCTGAGCTGAGGGCCTCAGCAACAGAAAGAATTGTGCAGTAATCGTATTCAGGAAGAATTATACTGCCACACATATTCCCATATCTTTTTACTCCCTTAACTCCCATAAAATGTCTCATTCCTGAATATGATCACTAACCATTCACAGTCCTGCAGGAAGAGAGAATTTCAAAGGTTGCTATTTCTGGAGAAATGTCCTCCTCAGTCCAAAAATCACTGATCCCTTTTGAGACTCTGCCACGGAGTTCTCTACTCTCCAGACAAGGGAAGCAGTCCTTTCAGACACCTTCCTTGACGATAAAATACAGACTTGGGTTTCAAAATGGTCACGCCTTTTTTTTTCTAAATTCAGTGTGTGTTGGTCCATCCTAATGTAATGCCCTAGTTCACATTGTTACTGCTATGCTGTGTATGTATTTCATTTAGCAGTTCTGTAAGAGCAGTCTGTTCTGTTTTCAGCTTGTTTGGGTTACTGTTGAAGATAAGAGATGAGGAGAAATGTGTGCCATCCAATTAGGGTGGTTAGATTAAGGGGAGGTTTCTCTGGTGAGGGTCACTAGGTTGGGCTTGGAGTTTTTGTTCGAGAGGAGATGAAGAGGGAAGATGGTGGGGAGAGCCGGTTGTAGCATATGATCGGTGGGAGACCCGTTTGTTCGAGATGGATTGCAAGCGACGTTTGTAAGGTGGTGTGTGCTTTCACGCTGACCAAGGGCCCAGCATGCAAGTGACAGAGAAGTTCAAGATGAGCTCCAACTTGTGTACATTTGACTGTTTAATTAGAATGGGCCCTTTTCTTTTTTGTTATTCTTTACTAACCCTTCAGTTAAGATTCATAATTCATAACAGGGTAGCAAATGACACAGCATCCACACAAACCGGGGTTTGGAGTGGGATTGAGCCGTATCAATCTCATGAGTTTAGCTTGAGCGCATCTTCCCTAGACTTACCCAGCCATGGAAATTAATAGTTTCACTATTAATTCTGTGCTTGTAGAACAAACCCTGCCACAGGAATTTACACATTGTAACACTTGCAAGACTTCCAGCTAACAACATTCCAGGTGCAGACTCACCAAAGGTGTGTACAGAAACAACAAACTTCCTTATACTTTTGCAACTTATTGCAAAATGACTATCGTACTATTTTCCTGATTGTTTACTGCACCTGCACCTTTCTTACTATATCCTTTGATAAGCATTTACTTCTGCATATTATATTCCATCTGTCACTGTCTCTCTGCTCTCTCTACATGCTCATCACCTACTTTGAGTTAAGTTACTTGGGTCCAGAAATCCATTGTAATCACTGTGAAAATTATTTGGTCTTCTAGAATGGACTGTAATCACCAGGATTTCCTGGCTGTATCAAATCCCACACTAGAAATATAACAGGGTAATTTAGTTGTAAATTGCACATTAATGATGCATTTCCTTGTATCAGATAATGTAGCAAACTGCTTCATTCTCTGCATACACGAGAAGGAAATGGGATATCCGAGCACTGAATCCAGTAATGGAGAGGGGGCTTAGATTGAAATCTGTATCAGTAGGTAATCATGGGCAAGGGAACTGTGGGATCCAGCAGTTTCGGGGTTGCAGTGGAGAGGTATTAAATGAAAGGGAACCCTGTCCACCTGCCATGTTCCAAAAGTACCATCCCGTTGGAAGGTAGCTTGTTCTGCTCCACTGACAAAGAAACTGAATCGGGTCAAATGACAAACTTAACACCTGGAGGTTGCCTGAATTATTTGCAGGATGGTGGAAAATGACCTGGGAATTCATTCTGGGAAAAAGAATCTACCTTCAATTGTGGATCATGCAGGTGAATTGCCAGCCTAATACCTCTAGGTAGAGGTAGTACAATCAAGTATGCCAGTGGGAGGTGAATGTAAAAGCTTGGGTTTGGAAGTGTGGATGCTGTGAAAACTATTGACTCATTAACAAAGGATTTATTAATTCAGTTCAATATTCTCTAAAGTCTTAATTTCCCACACATACCAAGAAATACTGCTGATTTTATCCCTTCCTTGTGCCCAAGCTAGCCTGCTTCAGTCTATGGTGGCCTTGGTTGTCTATCCTTTTCCTGATACAACTGAAGGGGGCATTGCTGGTACTGGAAACTGTGACATTCTGGAAATCCACATCATTGTGTAAAGGGCTCCACCCAAACTGTCAAACCTTGTTTCATCTACTTTATAAACACTGACTCATCAGCTGTACACTTCTACATTGTTATTTCACATTTATTTCTAACAAATTCCAAAGTACAGATACATGTGTCCACCCATCACACTCAGGGCTCTCCTGCAGAGTGTTAAATGTAAAACTGTATGTAAATCCCTTCAGCTTCCCCTCATTACCAACAACTCTCATGTCTTTGTGAGGCATTTCTGAATGGACAGTGAACACGTACGTTACCTCACTAATTTTTTTTTGCCTCTCTTTTTGAACTACTTATTTAATTTACTTTGTTATGTACACACAACGGTTTAAAAGAACCAGCAGCAATAGAACACATCTGGAGTCTGATTTTTATGCTAAAACTACTATTTATTAGTAACTACTTAATATAGTAACTTAAACCAGGTAAATCTAAAGTTAGCAGTGTTATGTGTGTGTATATATTTAATATATATGTGTGTGTGTGTGTGTGTGTGTGTGTGTGTGTGTGTGTGTGTGTATGTATAAATATAATTCCCAAACTCATTCATAGAAACATAGAAAATAGGTGCAGGAGTAGGCCATTCGGCCCTTCGAGCCTGCACCGCCATTCAGTATGATCATGGCTGATCATCCAACTCAGAACCCTGCACCAGCCTTCCCTCCATACCCTCTGATCCCCCTAGCCACAAGGGCCATATCTAACTCAACCTTAAATATAGCCAATGAACTGGCCTCAACTGTTTCCTGTGGCAGAGAATTCCACAGATTCACCACTCTCTGTATGAAGAAGTTTTCCTAATCTCAGTCCTAAAAGGCTTCCCCTTTATCCTTAAACTGTGACCCCTCGTTCTGGACTTCCCCAACATCGGGAACAATCTTCTTGCATCTAGCCTGTCCAATCCCTTTAGGATTTTATACGTTTCAATCAGATCTCCCCTCAATCTTCTAAATTCCAACAAGTATAAGCCTAGTTCATCCAGTCTTTCATCATATGAAAGTCCTGCCATCCCAGGAATCAATCTGGTGAACCTTCTTTGTACTCCCTCTATGGCAAGGATGTCTTTCCTCAGATTAGGGGACCAAAACTGCACACAATACTCCAGGTGTGGTCTCACCAAGGCCTTGTACAACTGCAGTAGTACCTCCCTGCTCCTGTACTCGAATCCTCTTGCTATAAATGCCAGCATACCATTTGCCTTTTTCACCGCCTGCTGTACCTGCATGCCCACTTTCAATGACTGGTGTATAATGACACCCAGGTCTCTTTGCACCTCCCCTTTTCCTAATCGGCCACCATTCAGATAATAATCTGTTTTCCTGTTTTTGCCACCAAAGTGGATAACTTCACATTTATCCACATTAAATTGCATCTGCCATGAATTTGCCCACTCACCTAACCTATCCAAGTCACCCTGCATCCTCTTAGCATCCTCCTCACAGCTAACACTGCCGCCCAGCTTCGTGTCATCCGCAAACTTGGAGATGCTGCATTTAATTCTCTCATCCAAGTCATTAATATATATTGTAAACAACTGGGGTCCCAGCACTGAGCCTTGCGGTACCCCACTAGTCACTGCCTGCCATTCTGAAAAGGTCCCATTTATTCCCACTCTTTGCTTCCTGTCTGCCAACCAATTCTCTATCCACATCAATACCTTACCCCCAATACCGTGTGCTTTAAGTTTGCACACTAATCTCCTGTGTGGGACCTTGTCAAAAGCCTTTTGAAAATCCAAATATACCACATCCACTGGTTCTCCCCTATCCACTCTACTAGTTACATCCTCAAAAAATTCTATGAGATTCGTCAGACATGATTTTCCTTTCACAAATCCATGCTGACTTTGTCCGATGATTTCACCACTTTCCAAATGTGCTGTTGTCACATCTTTGATAACTGACTCTAGCAGTTCCCCCCCCCACCGATGTTAGGCTAACTGGTAAATTCCCTGGTTTCTCTCTCCCTCCTTTTTTAAAAAGTGGGGTTACATTAGTCACCCTCCAATCCTCAGGAACTAGTCCAGAATCTAAAGAGTTTTGAAAAATTATCACTAATGCATCCACTATTTCTTGGGCTACTTCCTTAAGCACTCTGGGATGCAGACCATCTGGCCCTGGGGATTTATCTGCCTTTAATCCCTTCAATTTACCTAACACCACTTCCCTACTAACATGTATTTCCCTCAGTTCCTCCATCTCACTGGACCCTCTGTCCCCTACTATTTCCGGAAGATTATTTATGTCCTCCTTAGTGAAGACAGAACCAAAGTAATTATTCAGTTGGTCTGCCATGTCCTTGCTCCCCATAATCAATTCACCTGTTTCTGTCTGTAGGGGACCTACATTTGTCTTAACCAATCTTTTTCTTCTCACATATCTATAAAAGCTTTTACAGTCAGTTTTTATGTTCCCTGCTAGTTTTCTCTCATAATCTCGTTCAAGCTCGGGTGGCAAGATTTAAAGTCTTATGATGGTAATATAAGGAAGTTCAGTTCAATGCACAGAGTTGGTGGGGGAGAGAGAGGTTTTTGTAAGCCGAGGTGAAATCCGCAATAAAAGAAGAACGAATAAGGATGGTTTTCCGTCGTCGGACTCCGAATCCACTCTCGAGTTAGCCAAACGTAGCTTATCACAAAGGGGACCATCTTCGAGGGAAAACTACCACCCAGGCAAGGGTAGACAGACCGGCAGCCTCCACACGGTCAGCCCTTCTACACACTGTGATAGCCACTGATCGATTCTCCTGATCGATCCTCAACCCACCCTTGCGGGCACTCGAAAGTTCCACCCACTGACTCTTCTGTCACTGGCTTCCTTTCGTTGACTGGTCGCCTTAACCCAGGGGTCCCCAACCTTTTCTGCACCGCGGACCAGTTTAATATTGACAATATTCTTGCGGACCAGCTAACCGGGGGCGGGGGTGGGGGGGGGGGTGTTAATCACGAATGGAATATAGGTGAAACTATTAGTCACTTATAAATGGCTAATAATACTCAATTTTGTTTCTAAAAGGGTTTATCTAACGAACATAATATTAAACACACAGTGCATATTTTCCTCCCATGAATACAGTGATAAGTCAATTATAAGTCACTTACAACTCAATAGCATCATAACAACATGGTGGCTTGTTAAACCGTTCCAACAGCTGTGCTTTGATGTCCTCTGCTATGTCATCAATTCTCCTTGAAACTGTGGCAGCTGAAAGAGAAACCTGTGCCAGCTTGTTAGCTGCAGCTTCTCCCAACAGTTCACGGCACATGTCCTTGGCAGCAGGCAGAATCAATTCTTCAACAACAGTGGAAGTCTTCTTAGCCTTAGCAATACGGCGAGCCACTAAGTACGACGCTCTCAGAGCAGCAGCATTTGTGGAGGTGGTGACTCTCAGCACTTGCTTCTGTCCCACTTGCTCACGTTCTTTCCGCTCAAAAACTCAACGGGTTTGTCATTAAATGCAGGGTGCTGGGACTCAAGGTGCTGAAGCAGTTTTGAGGGCTTCATTGCCTCATTAGACAGCTTGTCTCCACATATCACACACAGGGGGCTTGGAGCGTGCGAGTCACCAGTCGCAATAAAGCCTTATTTTATGTACGACTCATCGTATTTTCTGTTGAAGGAAGCTTTCTTCTTTATTGTAGTCTCTGCCTCAGCTGTCTCTGCGTTATCATCATCGTTAGGCCTTTTATGTCCTCTTCCACCTCTTCCAAAGAAACTCTCAAGCGACGTCTGTATTTTACTCATACCGACTGATGACCTCCGGCGTGCGTAATGACCTCGCGTGTTCAGGCTCAACAGTGGCCGTGACAGGGAATGAGGAAAGGTGCAGCTGACTCATATCGCCAAATCATATTGTTTCCTCGCGGCCCGGTAGTGGTCCGCGGCCCGGTGGTTGGGGACCATCTTATGGCCGTGAGAGTAATCTGACCTTGCGTAAATAAACATGCTGCGAAGCAACTGTAAACATCGAACTGTCCATCACATAACTCCACCTCTCTCTCGCCACAGCAACCCAGAAGCAGGCAGCCATACTGTAGTCAGTTTCTCTCTCTCTCTCTCTCTCTCACTTTTAAAGGCACAGTCCATGTCCGTCACAACTTTATATACTGTGTATATATACATATTTCTTATTGTAATGTGTAGTTATTTTATTAAGTATTGCCAAGTACTACTGTCACAAAACAACAAATTTTATGATCTAGATAGATGTACTTTATTGAGCCCAAAGGAAATTACAGTGTCACAGTAGCATTACAAGGGCATAGATATAAAAATATTAGAAGAGAAGAAAATAATAAAAAAGTAAGTTACCACAGTCTAATAGAAGGGGTTCATCACTTCCCTGCCTCTAGATTAACTCATTACAAAGCAAAATGGCCAAGGGTAAGAATGACCTTATCGTGCTCTTTGGGGCAGCGCAGTTGTCTTAGTCTATTACTAAAAGTGCTTCTCATGTCAGCCAAGGTGGCACGCAGAGGATGAGAAACATTGTCCAGAATTGACAAAATTTTCCGTAGGGTTCTTTGTCTACCACAGCCTCCAGTGTGTCCAGTTTGACTCCTGAATGGAGCCAGCCTTTCTAATCGGTTTAGTGAGCCTGTTGGCATCACCCGTGTTGATGCCAATGTCCCAGCACATTACCACATAGAAGATTACACTGGTGACTACAGACTGACAGTATATGCGAAGGAGAGGCTGGCATACTCCCAAAGACCTCCGTCTCCTCAGGAAGTAAATGCAACTGTGGCTCTGACTGTACACAGCCTCTGTGTTGGTGCTCCATTCAGGTCTGTCATCCAGATACCTGTACACATCCACGTCCTCACCATCAATAGGGTGGTAAATTGGATGAGTAAGTATGCAGATGATACTAAGATAGGTGGAGTTGTGGATAATGAAGTAGGTTTTCAAAGCTTGCAGAGAGATTTAGGCCGGTTAGAAGAGGGGGCTTAAAGATGGCAGATGGAGTTTAATGCTGATAAATGTGAGGTGTTACATTTTGGTAGGACTAATCAAAACAGGACACACATGGTAAATGGTGGGGCATTGAAGAATGCAGAACAGAGGGATCTAGGAATAATGGTGCACAGTTCCCTGAAGGTGGAATTTCATGTGGATAGGGTGGTGAAGAAAGCTTTTGGTATGCTGGCATTTATAAATCAGAGCATTGAGTATATAAGTTGGGATGTAATATTGAAATTGTACAAGGCATTGGTGAGGCCAAATTCGGAGTATTGTGTACAGTTTTGGTCACCGAATTATAGGAAAGATGTTAACAAAACAGAGAAGATTTACTAGAATGTTACCTGGGTTTCATCACCTAAGTTACAGAGAAAGGTTGAACAAGTTGGGTCTTTATTCTTTGGAACGTAGAAGGTTGAAGGGGGACTTGATAGAGGTATTTAAAATTATGAGGGCGATAGAGTTGATGTGGATAGGCTTTTTCCATTGAGAATGGGGGAGTTTCAAACAAGAGGACATGAGTTGAGAGCTGAAGGGCAAAAGTTTAGGGGTAACATGAGGGGGAACTTCTTTACTCAGAGAGTGGTCGCTGTGTGAAACGAGCTTCCAGCAGAAGTGGTTGAGGCAGGTTCGATGTTGTCGTTTAAAGTTAAATTGGATAGATATATGGACAGGAAAGGAATGGAGGGTTATGGGCTGAGTGCAGGTCGGTGGGACTAGGTGAGAATAAGAGTTCGGCACGGACTAGAAGGGCTGAGGTGGCCTGTTTCCGTGCTGTAATTGTTATATGGTTATATAATAGTAACAGTGCAGGCTTGGTCTTCCTAAAGTCCATCACCATCTCCTTTGTCTTACTGATGTTGAGCTGAAGATGATTCAACTTGTACCATTTGACAAAGTCCTCCACCAGGGCCCTGTATTCATCCTCCCGTCCTCCTTTTATACCCCTTGAATCTGCTGCTGTGTGGCTACCCTCCCTTGGAGAAGAAAGGGAGGGGGGAAAAGCGACAGAGGCGAAGTGCAAAATGTGGAGTAGTTTTTGGCCGGCTGAGTTTGGTGCAATCTGAGAGAAATGACCCGACATACCAGTTGAGCTTCCTGGTGTTGGAACAGATGATGGTGGACCTGGGGCTGGAAACCCAGGCTGTCAATCGGAATGAGACACTGGGGAGAGAGGGGATTTGCACCGCTGAACTGAGCGCTCAGAAATGCAGGCTGGAGACTGAGTGCCGCACTTTTGGGACAAACCTTGAAGACTTAGAGTCCACGCTCGTCAATGTGGAGAAGGAGAACCAGAATTTTGAGCAGAAACTGCGGCCACTTACTAATGAGTTAATCCAGAAAAGATTGGAAGACTTGCACGTTGGGGAAGACAAAGGAAGCTGTCTGACGAAGGCCAACGGAGAACCGAGAGCCCAGAGGGGAGTTTGACTACACTTCTGAGGAGGTGAAGCAATTGCGGACGGATCTCGGAAGAGGGAAGCGGAAGCTTGAAGGGAACCTGAAGATAACCATCAACAGTTTAAATGAAGTGGAAAAACTTTTTTAGGTCGAGGTGGAAGAAGCTGGTGGAGGAACGGCGTCCCAGATTGAGATGGCCAAGAAACGTGAGTCAGAACTGCTGAGACTGGGCCAAGAGTTGGAGGAGTCCAAGAAGAAGCTGTCGTCTCGATTACAGGGGCTGAAGAGGCTGCAGAGGCAGTCCCGGCTAAGTGCTTCAGTTTGGAGAAAATCAAACAGCAGCTACCGAAAGGGGAAATGGGGAAGAACACGAATTTGAAGGATGATGTGCTGGATGTGTGGTACATGCTGCCTTTCACTAACTTCACCTTGATTGAGGAGGAGACCTTTGGCCCTTCTCCCACTGAGCCAGGTGTAGTGGGGAGGGCTAGCTGTGGGCAGTCTGGGTTACTGCAGGACTCTGAAGGAAAAGAAGCGGGGCCCCGGACACGGGACAAGGGGGCTCCGAGTTGCCATGGGGGCATGAGTGAGAGATTGAGAGAGGAGTTGGCAAGCAGACCCGAGGTATCCCCAGTAGTGTCCGAACCTGAAGGGTTTAGGTGAGAAGGTACAGAGGTCTCGGAGGATTAGAAAACTCCCAGATAGGTTGGCCTATGTAGCACCTGGAGAACAGGGCGTAAGGTCTACTGTTTGGGGAGCAATGACACTGTCTGGGTTTTTGTGTCTGCAGGAATGGTTGGCGAGTTATTTAGAAGTCATGAGGACATGATTAAATTTGGTGGGGGGAAAGTGTAAGGGTTTCTTCTTTTATGTTACTGCTAAGGGGAATAAAATGGCTTCTCTGTACTGTTAGCTGCTGAGACAGTGGATCCCTATAGCAGTTCGTGATAACAGGATTTGTATTCATTTGCCAACCAATTGGGATAGATGTTATTCTTTCTGTCTGTGTGAAAGCTGTCAGTTTGCACTGGCTTGGGGGAGAACAGACAATAGACAATAGGTGCAGAAGTAGACCATTCGGCCCTTCGAGCCTGCACCGCCATTCTGAGATCATGGCTGATCATCTACTATCAATACCCGGTTCCTGCCTTGTCCCCATAACCCTTGATTCCCCTATCCATAAGATACCTATCTAGCTGCTTCTTGAAAGCATCCAGAGAATTGGCCTCCACTGCCTTCTGAGGCAGCGTGTTCCACACCTCCACAACTCTCTGGGAGAAGAAGTTCCTCCTCAACTCTGTCCTAAATGACCCACCCCTTATTCTTAAACCATGCCCTCTGGTACTGGACTCTCCCAGCATCTGGAACATATTTCCTACCTCTATCTTGTCCAATCCCTTAATAATCTTATATGTCTCAATCAGATCCCCCCTCAATCTCCTTAATTCCAGCATGTACAAGCCCAGTCTCTCTAAACTCTCTGCGTAAGACAGTCCATACATCCCAGGAATTAACCTAGTGAACCTACGCTGCACCTCCTCCACAGCCAGGATGTCCTTCCTTAACCCTGGAGACCAAAACTGCACACAATACTCCAGGTGTGGTCTCACCAGGGCCCTGTACAAATGCAAAAGGGTTTCCTTGCTCTTGTATTCAATTCCCTTTGTAATAAAGGCCAACATTCCATTAGCCTTCTTCACTGCCTGCTGCACTTGCTCATTCACCTTCAGAGACTGATGAACAAGTACTCCTAGATCTCTTTGTATTTCTCCCTTACCTAACTCCACACAGTTCAGATAATAATCTGCCTTCCTGTTCTTGCTCCCAAAGTGAATAACCTCACACTTATTCACATTAAACGCCATCTGCCAAGTTTCTGCCCACTCACCCAGCCTATCCAAGTCACCTTGAATTCTCCCAACATCCTCATCACATGTCACACTGCCACCCAGCTTAGTATCATCAGCAAACTTGCTGATGTTATTCACAATGCCTTCCTCTAAATCATTGACGTAATTCGTAAACAGCTGTGGTCCCAATACCGAGCCCTGTGGCACCCCACTAGTCACCACCTGCCATTCCGAGAAACACCCATTCACTGCTACCCTTTGCTTTCTATCTGCCAACCAGTTTTCTATCCATGTCAATATCCTCCCCCCAATGCCATGAGCTCTGATTTTACCCACCAATCTCCTATGTGGTACCTTATCAAATGCCTTCTGAAAGTCAAGGTACACCACATCCACTGGATCTCCCGCGTCTATCTTCCTGGTTACATCCTCGAAAAACTCCAATAGATTAGTCAAGCATGATTTGCCCTTGGTAAATCCATGCTGGCTCGGCCCAATCCTATCACTGCTATCAAGATATGCCACTATTTCATCTTTAATAATGGACTCTAGCATCTCCCCCACTACTGATGTTAGGCTAACAGGGCGATAGTTCCCTGTTTTCTCCCCCCTCCTTTCTTAAACAGTGGGATAACATTAGCCATTCGCCAATCCTCAGGAACTGATCCTGAATCTAAGGAACATTGGAAAATGATCACCAATACATCCGCAATTTCCAGAGCCACCTCCTTTAGTACCCTAGGATGCAGAGCATCTGGACCTGGGGATTTGTTAGCCTTCAGTCCCATCAGTCTACTCATCACCGTTTCCTTCCTAATGTCAATCTGTTTCAGTTCCTCTGTTACCCTATGTCCTTGGCCCATCCATACATCTGGGAGATTGCCTGTGTCTTCCCTAGTGAAGACAGATCCAAAGTACTTATTAAATTCGTCTGCCATTTCTCTGTTTCCCATAACAATTTCTCCCAATTCATTCTTCAAGGGCCCAACATTGTTCTTAACTATCTTCCTTTTCTTCACATACCTAAAAAAAAATTTTTGCTATCCTTCTTTATATTCCTAGCTAGGCGCGAAGAGGATGAAGAGAGAAGACGTGGCTTGAGAGGACAGTTGCCGGACCTGCTGGGCCAGGGCTCAGGGCGGGAGCCCAGGGGTCAACGACGAGCGGAGGATCAGCGAAAGGGAATCCGTGAGCTCCAACGTTGTGCACTGGACATGTTATGAGATTATTGGTGCCTTTTATTTGTTTTCCTTTTCTTTTGTTTCTCTACTAACCTCATACTTAAATACAAAATCTTAATCGTTTAACCGCACATTGTGGACTAAACCTGCCTGTCCTGGCAGACCTATTGTCTCAGCTTGCTCCTGCCCCACCAAACTCCTTTCTGCATACCTCGACACGGTTTTATCCCCCCTTGTTCAATCCCTTCCTACCTATGTTCGTGACACTTCTCACGCTCTTAAACTTTTTGATGATTTTAAGTTCCCTGGCCCCCACCGCTTTATTTTCACCATGGATGTCCAGTCCCTGTATACTTCCATCCCCCATCAGGAAGGTCTCAAAGCTCTCCGCTTCTTTTTGGATTCCAGACCTAATCAGTTCCCCTCTACCACCACTCTGCTCCGTCTAGCGGAACTAGTCCTTACTCTTAATAATTTCTCCTTTGGCTCATCCCACTTCCTCCAAACTAAAGGTGTAGCTATGGACACCCGTATGGGTCCTAGCTACGCCGGTCTTTTTGTCGGCTTTGTGGAACGATCTATGTTCCAAACCTATTCTGGTATCTGTCCCCCACTTTTCCTTTGCTACACTGACGACTGCATTGGCGCTGCTTCCTGCACGCATGCTGAGCTCGTTGACTTTATTAACTTTGCCTCCAACTTTCACCCTGCCCTCAAGTTTACCTGGTCCATTTCCGACACCTCCCTCCCCTTTCTAGATCTTTCTGTCTCTGTCTCTGGAAACAGCTTATCCACTGATGTCTACTATAAGCCTACTGACTCTCACAGCTATCTGGACTATTCCTCTTCTCACCCTGTCTCCTGCAAAAATGCCATCCCCTCCTTGCAATTCCTCCGTCTCCGCCACATCTGCTCTCAGGATGAGGTTTTTCAATCCAGGACGAGGGAGATGTCCTCCTTTTTTAAAGAAAGGGGCTTCTCTTCCTCCACTATCAACTCTGCTCTCAAACGCATCTCCCCCATTTGACGCACATCTGCTCTCACTCCATCCTCCCGCCACCCCACTCGGAATAGGGTTCCCCTGGTCCTCACCTACCACCCCACCAGCCTCTGGGTCCAACATATTATTCTCTGTAACTTTCGCCACCTCCAACGGGATCCCACCACTAAGCACATCTTTCCCTCCCCCCACCTCTGCTTTCCGCAGAGATCGCTCCCTACACGACTCCCTTGTCCATTCGTCCCCCCCATCCCTCCCCACTGATCTCCCTCCTGGCGGAACAAGTGCTACACATGCCCTTACACTTCCTCCCTTACCACCATTCAGGGCCCCAGACAGTCCTTCCAGGTGAGGCGACACTTCACCTGTGAGTCGGCTGGGGTGATATACTGCGTCCGGTGCTCCCAATCTGGCCTCCTATATATTGGTGAGACCCAACGCAGACTGGGAGACCGCTTTGCTGAACAAATACACTCTGTCCACCAGAGAAAGCAGGATCTCCCAGTGGCCACACATTTTAATTCCACATCCCATTCCCATTCTGACATGTCCATCCACGGCCTCCTCTACTGTAAAGATGAAGCCACACTCAGGTTGGAGGAACAACACCTTATATTCCGTCTGGATAGCCTCCAACCTGATGGCATGAACATCGACTTCTCTAACTTCCGCTAATGCCCCACCTCCCCCTCGTACCCCATCCGTTATTTATTTTTATACACACATTCTTTCTCTCACTCTCCTTTTTCTCCCTCTGTCCCTCTGACTCTACCCCTTGCCCATCCTCTGGGTTCTCCCCCCCACCGCCCTTGTCTTTCTCCCCGGACCTCCTGTCCCATGATCCTCTCGTATCCCCTTTTGCCAATCACCTGTCCAGCTCTTGGCTCCATCCCTCCCCCTCCTGTCTTCTCCTATCATTTTGGATCACCCCCTCCCCCTCCCACTTTCAAATCTCTTACTAGCTCTTCTTTCAGTTAGTCCTGACGAAGGGTCTCGGCCCGAAACATCGACTATACCTCTTCCTGGAGATGCTGCCTGGCCTGCTGCGTTCACCAGCAACTTTGCTGTGTGCTGATTGTGGACTGAATGTTATTTCGGGGTACTGATGTTACACAGGGGACACAACACGCAGCATTCACCCAAACAAGAGTGCAAAGGTTTGGCCGGGCAGGGGGTTATCACCCCAAGATCATGCCACTTGGCAAAGCGAGTGTACAGATGATTATGTCCCAATATAGAACCAAAGCTCTGTTATTTAAACTCCAGAATCTAACATAAAGCACCACCTGTATTTTTGCCTAATACCAAGGAGGAAATTAACAGAAATAGAAGCAACAATCCAGACAAGTTCTGACCTGGAATTTTCCTTGATTCTGGAGCTTGCCTGGAGAGATCTTGGAGGCACTTGGAGATAAGTAAGGAGATCGCCTCCAAATCCTTCTTCACAGCGTCCAGCTTGTTCTCTATTGCCAGCTCTGGAATAGGTTCTTCCAGGTTCTGGGAACTTTTTTTCAGTGCGTGAATCTCTTGAGGGAACTGAGAGGTAGCGTATACGGAGCAAAGAAAAGATCTTGCATTAAAATACAGCCTTTGCCACTGCAAGGACAGTCCAGGCTCTCTATAGCTGTTGAAGTGATGGAACTCAATTCACAACAAGATTATGAAAAGTTAAACAGAAATTCAGCAAGCTAGTGGAAAAAAGAACGGAATACACTGGAGAGACAAGAGACTACAGGTACTAGAACCTGGAGCAACAAACCAACTGCTGGTGCATCTCAGTGGATCGAGCAGCATCAAGGGAGGAAAGGAGTGTCAAAAATGCTTGGTTCCCAAGCAGACCTGTGTCGGTAAGACCCATTATAAATTGGGGCGGGGTGGGAGAAGGCAGGTGAGAGAGAGGGGTAGAGAAGGCAGGTGAGAGAGAAGGAGAGAGAAGAGGATGGAAGAGAGGTGGGGGAGAAGATATATGACCGGATAGGCAGAAGTCAGCATGGTTTCCTTAAAGGAAAATGCTGCCTGACAAACCTATTGCAATTTTTTGAGGAAATTACAAGTAGGCTACACAAGGGAGATGTAGTGGATGTTGTGTATTTGGATTTTCAGAAGGCCTTTGACAAGGTGCCTCGCATGAGGCTGCTAAACAAGGTAAGAGCCCATGGAATTACGGGGAAGTTACATATGTGGATAGATCATTGGCTGATTGGCAGGAAACAGAGAGTGGGAATAAAGGGATCCTACTCTGGTTGGCTGCCGGTTACCAGTGGTGTTCCACAGGGGTCAGTGTTGGGGCCGCTTCTTTTTACATTGTACATCAACGATTTGGATTATGGAATAGATGGCTTTGTGGCGAAGTTTGCTGATGATACAAAGATAGGTGGAGGGGCCGGTAGTGCTGAGGAAACGGAGAGTCTGCAGAGAGACTTGGATAGATTGGAAGAATGGGCAGAGAAGTGGCAAATGAAGTACAATGTTGGAAAGTGTATGGTTATGCACTTTGGCAGAAAAAATAAACGGCAGACTATTATTTAAATGGGGAGAGAATTCAAAGTTCTGAGATGCAATGGGACTTGGGAGTCCTCGTGCAGGATAACCTGAAGGTTAACCTCCAGGTTGAGTCGGTGGTGAACAAGGCGAATGCAATGTTGGCATTCATTTCTAGGGGAATAGAGTATAGGAGCAGAGATGTGATGTTGAGGCTCTATAAGGCAGTGGTCCCTAACCACTGCATGTACTATGAGGAAATGGTATGACTTGGCAATATAAAACGATATGAGTCAGCTGCACCTTTCCTCATTCCCTGTCACACACTGTTGAACTTGAAATAACCTACCAAATCATACCAAATAACACATAAAACCTAAAATAACACTAACATATAGTAAAAGCAGGAATATGATAAATACACAGCCTATATAAAGTAGAAATAATGTATGTATAGTGTAGTTTCACTTAACAGAATTGGGAAGATTAAGCCAAAACCGATTTGTAGAAAAAAAAATCGGCACGTACACGCATGCGCTAACAGGTGCCCGTGCAAGGTTTCATGGTCATGCTGGTCTTTCTCGGGGTAAACACAAGTGTCCCGTATTTGACTGCTACTTTTGTCCCTTATTTGGGAGTGAGGAAGTTAGCAACCCAACTTGACCACCTCGCCTCCCCACCCGCCCCCCCCCCCCAGGGTCGGCCGGTCCGCAGTGCAAAAAAGGTTGGGGACCCCAGCTATAAGGCACTGGTACGACCTCACTTGGAGTACTGTGTGCAGTTCTGGGCTTCTTATTTAAGAAGGGATGGTGCTGATGTTGGAGAGGGTTCAGAGAAGATTCACTAGAATGATTCTGGGAATGAGAGGGTTAACATATGGGGAACGTTTGTCCGCTCTTGGACTGTATTCCTTGGAGGTTAGAAGAATGAGGGGGGACCTCATAGAAACATTTCAAATGTTAAAAGGCATGGACAGAGTGGATGTGGCAAAGTTGTTTCCCATGATGGGGAGTCCAGTACGAGAGGGCATGACTTAAGGATTGAAGGGCGCCCATTCAGAACAGAGATGTGAAAAAATTTTTTTAGCCAGGGGGTGGTGAATCTGTGGAATTTGTTACTATGGGCGGCAGTGGAGGTCAAGTCACTGGGAGAGATTGATAGATATTTGAGTAGCCAAGGCATCAAAGGTTATAGTGAGAAGGCGTGGGAGTGGGACTAAATGGGAGAATGGATCAGCTCATCATAAAATGGCAGAGCAGACTCGATGGGCCGAATGGCCGACTTCTGCTCCTTTGCCTTATGGTCTTATGGAAGAGAAGGGGAGAGAAGAGGGTGGAAGAGTGGAAGAGAGGTGAGGGAGAGAGCCTTGTATGCCCCCCTCACTTATGAATACATGATGATGACGGATTTATCAAACATTATTTTAGGGAGAGAGTTGTAACCAGATTTAAAGTTTTAAATGTCTAACTGAGCATTTCATAAACAACTGATTGTACCTGCATTATCTTGGGATTAAACTGTATGGCATAATTTTACAATCCAGCACTCCATTCAGGGAAACAACAGGAATTCTGCTTGTTTCAATGTCCAAAATTAGTGGTGCATTTAATGTGGGCAACTCAAACATCTAACCAAGTCTAGCCCAGTAATTTCCATGTTAGATATTCTGATGATACTGACACACTATTGTCACCATCAATTTGATATTGGTTGACATCTGGATGCAACAAATCCAGCTCTCCTGTTGCTATCCATTTCCCCTCTTTCTCCTGTTGCTATCCATTTCCCCTCTCTCCTGTTGCTACCCATTTCCTCTCTCTCCTGTTGCTATCCATTTCCTCTCTACCTTGTTGCTATCCATTTCCTCTCTCTCCTGTTGTTATTCATTTCCTCTCTCTCCTGTTGTTATTCATTTCCTCTCTCTCCTGTTGCTATCCATTTCCCCTCTCTCTGCTGTTACTATCCATTTCCACTCTCTCTCCTGTTGCTATCCATTTCCTCTCTCTCCTGTTGCTATCCATTTCCTCCCTCTCTCCTGTTGTTATCCATTTCCTCTCCCTCCTGTTGCCATCTCCTCTCTCCTGTTGTTATCCATTTCCTCTCTCCTGTTGCTATCCATTTCCTCTTTCTCTCTGTTACTATCCATTTCCTCTTTCTCTCTTTTACTATCCATTTCCTCTTTCTCTCTGTTACTATCCATTTCCTCTCTCTCCTGTTACTATCCATTTCCTCTCTCACCTGTTGCTATCCATTTCCTCTCTCTCCTGTTGCTATCCATTTCCCCTCTCTCTCCTGTTGCTATCCATTTCCCCTCTCTCTCCTGTTGCTATCCATTTCCTCTCTCTCCTGTTGCTATCCATTTCCCCTCTCTCTCCTGTTGCTATCCATTTCCTTTCTCTCCTGTTGCTATCCATTTCCTCTCTCTCCTGTTGTTATCCATTTCCTCTCTCTCCTGTTGCTATCCATTTCCTCTCTCTCCTGTTGCTATCCATTTCCCCTCTCTCTCCTGTTGCTATCCATTTCCCCTCTCTCTCCTGTTGCTATCCATTTCCTCTCTCTCCTGTTGCTATCCATTTCCTCTCTCTCCTGTTGTTATCCATTTCCCCTCTCTCTCCTGTTGCTATCAATTTCCTCTCTCCTGTTGCTATCCATTTCCTCTCTCTCCTGTTGTTAGTCATTTCCTCTCTCTCTTGTTGTTATCCATTTCCTCTCTCTCCTGTTGCTATCCATTTCCTCTCTCTCCTGTTGCTATCCATTTCCCCTCTCTCCTGTTGCTACCCATTTCCTCTCTCTCCTGTTGCTATCCATTTCCTCTCTCTCTTGTTGCTATCCATTTCCTCTCTCTCCTGTTGTTATTCATTTCCTCTCTCTCCTGTTGTTATTCATTTCCTCTCTCTCCTGTTGCTATCCATTTCCCCTCTCTCTGCTGTTACTATCCATTTCCACTCTCTCTCCTGTTGCTATCCATTTCCTCTCTCTCCTGTTGCTATCCATTTCCTCCCTCTCTCCTGTTGTTATCCATTTCCTCTCTCTCCTGTTGTTATCCATTTCCCCTCTCTCTCCTGTTGCTATCAATTTCCTCTCTCCTGTTGCTATCCATTTCCTCTCTCTCCTGTTGTTAGTCATTTCCTCTCTCTCCTGTTGCTATCCATTTCCTCTCTCTCCTGTTGTTAGTCATTTCCTCTCTCTCTTGTTGTTATCCATTTCCTCTCTCTCCTGTTGTTATTCATTTCCTCTCTCTCCTGTTGCTATCCATTTCCCCTCTCTCCTGTTGTTATTCATTTCCTCTCTCTCCTGTTGTTATTCATTTCCTCTCTCTCCTGTTGCTATCCATTTCCTCTCTCTCTTGTTGCTATCCATTTCCTCTCTCTCCTGTTGTTATTCATTTCCTCTCTCCTGTTGCTATCCATTTCCTCTTTCTCTCTGTTACTATCCATTTCCTCTTTCTCTCTGTTACTATCCATTTCCTCTTTCTCTCTTTTACTATCCATTTCCTCTCTCTCCTGTTACTATCCAATTCCTCTCTCTCCTGTAGCTATCCATTTCCTCTCTCTCCTGTTGCTATCCATTTCCCCTCTCTCTCCTGTTACTATCCATTTCCTCTCTCTCCTGTTGCTATCCATTTCCCTCTCTCCTATTGCTATCCATTTCCCCTCTCTCTCCTGTTGCTATCCATTTCCTCTCTCTCCTGTTGCTATCCATTTCCTCTCTCTCCTGTTGCTATCCATTTCCTCTCTCTCCTGCTGCTATCCATTTCCCCTCTCTCTCCTGTTGCTATCCATTTCCCCTCTCTCTCCTGTTGCTATCCATTTCCCCTCTCTCTCCTGTTGCTATCCATTTCCTCTCTCCTGTTGCTATCCATTTCCTCTCTCCTGTTGCTATCCATTTCCTCCCTCTCTCCTGTTGTTATCCATTTCCTCTCCCTCCTGTTGCCATCTCCTCACTCCTGTTGTTATCCATTTCCTCTCTCCTGTTGCTATCCATTTCCTCTTTCTCTCTGTTACTATCCATTTCCTCTTTCTCTCTTTTACTATCCATTTCCTCTTTCTCTCTGTTACTATCCATTTCCTCTTTCTCTCTTTTACTATCATTTCCTCTCTCTCCTGTTACTATCCATTTCCTATCTCTCCTGTTGCTATCCATTTCCTCTTTCTCTCTGTTACTATCCATTTCCACTTTCTCTCTGTTACTATCCATTTCCTCTTTCTCTCTTTTACTATCCATTTCCTCTTTCTCTCTGTTACTATCCATTTCCTCTTTCTCTCTTTTACTATCATTTCCTCTCTCTCCTGTTACTATCCATTTCCTATCTCTCCTGTTGCTATCCATTTCCTCTTTCTCTGTTACTATCCATTTCCTCTTTCTCTCTGTTACTATCCATTTCCCCTTTCTCTCTTTTACTATCCATTTCCTCTTTCTCTCTGTTACTATCCATTTCCTCTCTCTCTTTTACTATCCATTTCCTCTCTCTCCTGTTACTATCCATTTCCTCTCTCTCCTGTTGTTATCCATTTCCTCTCTCTCCTGTTGCTATCCATTTCCCCTCTCTCTCCTGTTGCTATCCATTTCTCCTCTCTCTCCTGTTGCTATCCATTTCCCCTCTCTCTCCTGTTGCTATCCATTTCCTCTCTCCTGTTGCTATCCATTTCCTCCCTCTCTCCTGTTGTTATCCATTTCCTCTCCCTTCGGTTGCCATCTCCTCTCTCCTGTTGTTATCCATTTCCTCTCTCCTGTTGCTATCGATTTCCTCTTTCTCTCTGTTACTATCCATTTCCTCTTTCTGTCTGTTACTATCCATTTCCTCTTTCTCTCTGTTACTATCCATTTCCTCTTTCTCTGTTACTATCCATTTCCTCTTTCTCTCTTTTACTATCCATTTCCTCTCTCTCCTGTTACTATCCATTTCCTCTCTCTGCTGTAGCTATCCATTTCCTCTCTCTCCTGTTGCTATCCATTTCCCCTCTCTCTCCTGTTACTATCCATTTCCTCTCTCTCCTGTTGCTATCCATTTCCCTCTCTCCTATTGCTATCCATTTCCCCTCTCTCTCCTGTTGCTATCCATTTCCTCTCTCTCCTGTTGCTATCCATTTCCTCTCTCTCCTGTTGCTATCCATTTCCTCTCTCTCCTGTTGCTATCCATTTCCCCTCTCTCTCCTGTTGCTATCCATTTCCTCTCTCCTGTTGCTATCCATTTCCTCTCTCCTGTTGCTATCCATTTCCTCTCTCCTGTTGCTATCCATTTCCTCTCTCCTGTTGCTATCCATTTCCTCCCTCTCTCCTGTTGTTATCCATTTCCTCTCCCTCCTGTTGCCATCTCCTCTCTCCTGTTGTTATCCATTTCCTCTCTCCTGTTGCAATCCATTTCCTCTTTCTCTCTGTTACTATCCATTTCCACTTTCTCTCTGTTACTATCCATTTCCTCTTTCTCTCTTTTACTATCCATTTCCTTTCTCTCTGTTACTATCCATTTCCTCTTTCTCTCTTTTACTATCATTTCCTCTCTCTCCTGTTACTATCCATTTCCTATCTCTCCTGTTGCTATCCATTTCCTCTTTCTCTCTGTTACTATCCATTTCCTCTTTCTCTCTGTTACTATCCATTTCCTCTTTCTCTCTTTTACTATTCATTTCCTCTTTCTCTCTGTTACTATCCATTTCCTCTTTCTCTCTTTTACTATCCATTTCCTCTCTCTCCTGTTACTATCCATTTCCTATCTCTCCTGTTGTTATCCATTTCCTCTCTCTCCTGTTGCTATCCATTTCCCCTCTCTCTCCTGTTGCTATCCATTTCTCCTCTCTCTCCTGTTGCTATCCATTTTCCCTCTCTCTCCTGTTGCTATCCATTTCCTCTCTCTCCTGTTGCTATCCATTTCCTCCCTCTCTCCTGTTGTTATCCATTTCCTCTCTCCTGTTGCTATCCATTTCCTCTTTCTCTCTGTTACTATCCATTTCCTCTTTCTCTCTGTTACTATCCATTTCCTCTTTCTCACTTTTACTATCCATTTCCTCTTTCTCTCTGTTACTATCCATTTCCTCTTTCTCTCTTACTATCCATTTCCTCTCTCCTGTTACTATCCATTTCCTCTCTCTCCTGTTGCTATCCATTTCCTCTCTCTCCTGTTGCTATCCACTTCCCCCCTCTCTCCTGTTACTATCCATTTCCTCTCTCTTCTGTTGCTATCCATTTCCCCTCTCTCTCCTGTTGCTATCCATTTCCTCTCTCTCCTGTTACTATCCATTTCCTCTCTCTCCTGTTGCTATACATTTCCCCTCTCTCTCCTGTTGCTATCCATTTCCCCTCTCTCTCCTGTTGCTATCCATTTCCCCTCTCTCTCCTGTTGCTATCCATTTCCTCTCTCCTGTTGCTATCCATTTCCTCTTTCCTGTTGTTATCCATTTCCTCTCCCTCCTGTTGCCATCTCCTCTCTCCTGTTGTTATCCATTTCCTCTCTCCTGTTGCTATCCATTTCCTCTTTCTCTCTGTTACTATCCATTTCCTCTTTCTCTCTTTTACTATCCATTTCCTCTTTCTCTCTGTTACTATCCATTTCTTCTTTCTCTCTTTTACTATCCATTTCCTCTCTCTCCTGTTACTCTCCATTTCCTCTCTCTCCTGTTACTATCCATTTCCTCTCTCTCCTGTTGCTATCCATTTCCTCTTTCTCTCTGTTACTATCCATTTCCTCTTTCTCTGTTACTATCCATTTCTTCTTTCTCTCTTTTACTATCCATTTCCTCTCTCTCTTGTTACTATCCATTTCCTCTCTCCTGTTGCTATCCATTTCCTCTCTCTCCTGTTGCTATCCATTTCCTCTCTCTCTTGTTGCTATCCATTTCCCCTCTCTCCTGTTGCTATTCATTTCCCCTCTCTCTCCTGTTGTTATCCATTTCCTCTCTCTCCTGTTGCTATCCATTTCCTCCCTCTCTCCTGTTGCTATCCATTTGCCCTCTCTCTCCTGTTGCTATCCATTTCCTCTCTCTTGTTGCTATCCATTTCCTCCCTCTCTCCTGTTGTTATCCATTTCCTCTCCCTCCTGTTGCCATCTCCTCTCTCCTGTTGTTATCCATTTCATCTCTCCTGTTGCTATCCATTTCCTCTCTCTTTTTGCTATCCATTTCCTTTCTCTCCTGTTGCTATCCATTTTCCCTCTCCTGTTGTTATCCATTTCCTCTCTCTCTCCTGTTGCTATCCATTTCCCCTCTCTCTCCTGTTGCTATCCATTTCCCCTCTCTCTCCTGTTGCTCTCCATTTCCCCTCTCTCTCCTGTTGCTCTCCATTTCCCCTCTCTCTCCTGTTGCTCTCCATTTCCCCTCTCTCTCCTGTTGCTATCCATTTCCTCTCTCTCCTGTTGCTGTCCATTTCCTCTCTCTCTCCTGTTGCTATCCATTTCCCCTCTCTCTCCTGTTGCTATCCATTTTCCCTCTCCTGTTGTTATCCATTTCCTCTCTCTCTCCTGTTGCTATCCATTTCCCCTCTCTCTCCTGTTGCTATCCATTTCCCCTCTCTCTCCTGTTGCTCTCCATTTCCCCTCTCTCTCCTGTTGCTATCCATTTCCCCTCTCTCTCCTGTTGCTCTCCATTTCCCCTCTCTCCTGTTGCTATCCATTTCCTCTCTCTCCTGTTGCTATCCATTTCCTCCCTCTCTCCTGTTGCTATCCATTTGCCCTCTCTCTCCTGTTGCTATCCATTTCCTCTCTCTTGTTGCTATCCATTTCCTCCCTCTCTCCTGTTGCTATCCATTTTCCCTCTCTCTCTCCTGTTGTTATCCATTTCCTCTCTCCCTCTGCTGTTACTATCCATTTCCTCTCTCCTGTTGTTATCCATTTCCTCTCCCTTTCCTGTTACTATCTATTTCCCCTCTCTCTCCTGTTGCTATCCATTTCCTTCTCACTCTCCTGTCATCTACTTATAGTTCTTCAACCCTCTTTTCTAGCTCATTCTATTTCTTTTCACTTGGCCAATCATGAGAGATCGATCACAATACTTTCTCTTTGAGTTTTGTGACTGGCCATCTCTCCACTCAGAGTTTTGAGGAATTTATATTCATGCCATGCAATCCATGACAAAGGATTTAGCTGAGGATCCCCCATCTCAGCAATCATTTTAGTACAGCAAGTCTCTTTCTCCAACAGGTGCCTATTCTTGCTTTGGCTGGTTGGGCTGCAGTGTATGCTAATCCTTTTCATTGCTGTAAATGCAAATGTGCTGTTACTCTGTGGCCACAGAAGGGGTATTCATAAAGCAAGCAAATTAGATTTGTGTAGATGGGCATAAAAGGATGGCTTTACAGGTCAATTTCTGTCTGCACAACCCCAAGGCATGAGTCAGAGACATTTCACTCCTTCTGCTACATGTGCCATCCTTCATTTAGTAGCTCACAATCTGACCCTGGAACATCTAGAAGGTAGAGCTGACCCTTTGATCTCTCCCTGAATATCAGCAGCAGATTGACATGGCATTCCCACTGACATTGCCACATTCTGAGTCAGTAACTCAAATGAGCAGACACTGAAAATACCCCAGGTCACAGGGCGCATATCCTATGAAGGGTGACTTATCATAGAGAGAGTGGACGTGGAATATCAGTAGGATATTCTATCAGTCGAAGGCACAGCCTCAGATTAAAGGGAGACCTCTTTAAAACTGAGACCAGGAGGGAGTTTCTCAGCCAGAAGGTGGCGAATGTGTGGAATTCATTGCCATGGAGGCCAGGTCAGTGGGTATATTTAAGACAGAGATCAATAGGTTCAACAAACTGCAAGAACACTATGGGCACAGTCACTCTTGAAAAGCCTCTTCAGTAGCTCCCCCCAACCCTCAGCCTTACTGTTTAAGGTGGAGGTGAAGTGCTCAGAAGAATATCAGCACCTTCAAGTTTTCCGAGAACTTCTAAGACTTGTGGAAGTCGTGAAGCTCCCATCCCATCTGTACTGTTAATCCCCAACATCTCAAGAAGGTCAAGAACTGGGCCCAGCATTGTTTACAGAGCCAATTATTAATGGATGATAAAGGAGCTTGAGAGGCACACTTTTCATACACAGATGATCGGTATGTAGGAAGAGCTGCCAGAGGAAGTGGTAGAGGTGAATCCAACATAAAATACTGAATAGGTCAGCACAGGAGCAGGCTCTTCAGTCCAGTGTCTGTGCAGACAACTCAACCGCCAATGCTCAGACAACTCACTGCAAACTAGGACAAAGCAGTCCCATCCAACACCTCAACTACCCACCACAAGCACATCATACCACATACAACTACCCATTTGGAAAGGAACATGGATAGGAAAGATTTAGAGGGAAATGGGTGAAACATGGGTAAATGTGAGTACTGGTCAGGCTGGATGAGTTGGTGCGAAAAGTTATACAACATGAAAATGGGTCCTATGTACATTCTGAGGGTGAAGATAAAAGAAAGCTGATAATAGGTCCACCCATTGAGGAGGGACATTAAATTTTGTCTCTGATAGCTCCCCACAGACCACACGTACCTGCAAAATCTTCCAAGGGTCATTGCTCTTCAGTGTGGTCTCTAGCTTCAGCCTGGCATTCCTCAGCTCAGTGCACCTCTCTTCCAGTTTCGCCAAGGTGCTGCTGACCTGCTCCAGAGAGATATTCTCCTTGGTCACTATGTACTCGATCACTTTGGCCTTCATCTCTTCCAGCTCCCTTGCCAGCGTACTAAACTTGTTGACGTAACTTGTTTGCGCTCGAGAAACTGAGTCCTGGCAACAAACCAACATTGCGATCAGCTAAGGGACGGAAAACAACGGAAACACTAGCAGGTCTGGCAGTATCATAGGAAAGACATAGTGGTGATATTTCAGCTTAAAGAACCTTGTTCAGACCTGAGAAAATTTAGAATTCAGGTATACGTAAACTTGTTCTATAACAACCTACCGATGCTCACCACTAAAATCCAGGCAAGAAGACTGCAACTAGCAGGGCACTGTCTACGCCACCCCGAGCTACCTGCCAGCCTAGTCATCATATGGGACCCCAAGCACGGGAGGATGAACCCTGGGCGCCCTCCCAAGACTATGGTCAACACGCTCCTAGAAGACAGCGGCGCGGCTAATGTAGATGAACTGAACACACTGATGAGGGAGAGGGAGAAGTGGAGAGTCCGTCATCGTGCCCGACGCCGGCCCCCTAGGCCTGAGTCGACGTAGTAGTAGTAGTAAGCTTGCTGGTTTTCAAGTTTTCTCAGCTCTCAGGAAAATCAAGGACCTGGAATGTTTCTTTTGCCTCTGCCAGACCCAATAGGCACTTCCAAACTTTTCTTTTATTTCAGATTTTCAGCATCTGCCGGTGTTTTCTCTGATTGCAGTGGAATCAGTTATAGTGTTTCCACTCACCCATTCTTCACCACTCAGTAACACTATTAAAAAGCTCCCCTGTGCCACTGCCAATACTTACCTCTCAGATGACCAAAGGCCAGATTCTGCGTCGGTGCTTCACGTGTGTGAATAGCTGGACACTATTGGGCTACATGTGACCTCTTCAAAGAGCAGTTAATACTTAACCACACCACGTGTTAGCAAGTCCAGCGGTGGTTGGGGGGTGGGGTGGCTGTTTTATTTAATTAATGTGCCACCAGGTGAACTATTTGGGCCTTTATCACAATGCCATAGCAACAGTCAATTTTAACATTTTTCTTATTTACTGTATAATACATTTGAATGTAATTAAAATCCTAAAGTGCACGGGAGGGAGTGTAACTCACTGTACATTGTATCATCCAATCACTGTTCTCCATTCTTCCAATTTGTTAGTGTAGAGTTTCCCAACCCGGGGTCTATGGACCCCTCGGTTAATGATAGGGGTCCATGGCATAAGGAAGTTTAGGAACCCCTGTGTTAGCGATAACACAAATCATGGACCACAGAGAGCCCAGAAATATTCTAGACAGCAGGGAGATAAACGTTCTCCTTTCAGATGACTCTGTTACAGAGATTAGTTGATGAGGATGACTGTACTTAACATGAAATATCCTAAACCATACATACAGTGGGCTGGTATTGATCATGATCTATTTGCCATCACTTGTTCAGGTAAGTGATGCAGATCTCTGCCGTTCTCAGCTGTATGGGATTGATTTTGATAGTGTAGTAGAAGGGTGGGGGCCAAGGAAAGGACTGTAGCCAGAGTTTATTTCTGTGCTAGTGTGCCTGTGCATTTAAAACTGTGTCCACATACACATCTTGTTAGGTCTGTGCAGAACAGCCTATTCTCCAATCATCTTGAAATTACTTCCCACTGGAGCAGGACCCCACTCTGGCAACTCCTTGGTGCAACACTGCTGCAAGTAAAACAAGTCATGCTCAAGCTTCTTCCAGCTTCTGAATCAGAGGGATGGGCAACGAACAAGACAGAGACATTCCTCAGACATATGATTCTGCAGATGCAGGAGACTTTGAACAGCACACACAAAATTCTGGAGCAAATCAGCTGCTTAAGCAGTATCTGGAGGGAAATAAACATTTTGGTCCAAGACCAGTACAGGAGCTTGCCTGCTCTTCCTCAGATCAGAACTGAGACTCCTTACCACCACCTGGGGCCTTTCTACCTCATGCAAACGACAGGGCTTATAGTGTTGCAGCGTTTCCTCAGCGTCACACTGATGTCAGCAGCAATAGCACTCCCCACTATTCCAGTAAAGGCCAGGGTCTTCAATATCCTCCTCAGAAGGCAATGAGCATTGATTATTAAAGGAATGGGGAGTACCTCAGGCTGCATTTAAAACTACTCTGTCCCCTCCAGTTAGGTTTGACCCAGAATGGGGCCTGGGGATAGAGTCTTCATTTTGGCTTGTCACTAAATACTCTTGCAAACTTCTGCAGATGTACTGTTGAAAATATCCTTAACTGGTTGCATCATGATCTGGTACGACAGCTTGAATGTGCAAGAAGCTGAAGAGAGAGTCGGGGGGGAGGTAGAGACAGAGATGGAGACAGATAGACGGAGACAGGGACTGAAGGCCAGGAGGACCAAGAGGTAAGACATATCAAAGAACAACCAGATGAATTGGCAAATAAACGATTATGTGATGTATAAAAGTGGAAAATAATTTTAAGTCAGAAATCGATACTCTTATTGGTTTACAAAATACATGTTCTCTCTAGATTAATTATCAGTATGCATATATTAAACTTAAAATGTTGCCATACATTACCCATTCCACACTGCCTTATCACTGAATCCACTAACAAGCAATCCACATGCGCATGTGTGAGACTGTTCTGTGAAGCCTCCTCAAGGTCACACTTTTACAAGTCTTCACCTCATCTCACCTGGCTCACATCTCCTTTACTAACCTGCTCTTCTTTCCCTGTCCAAGGCCCTGAATCAATATCATTGTTTGAACAAAAGCCTGGCTAGTTGACAAAGTGATGGCAGGAAGTTTCCCACACAAAGGGCTGGGGAATTCTCATATGCCCTTACCACCCCAACAATCTCAAGTTAGATGGACTTTGGGCCCAACACTTCCATGAGCCAAACAGCTTGGCTGTTCATCTGATAAACCCACAGAACCTTCAGGGAACTCAGATTTAAATGACAGATGAAGAATAGGAAGCAAAAACAAAACTGAAACGCAGAACTGCCTTTACTAAGTTACCCTCCATCCCCTTCCCTCTCTGCTCTTCAGCTGAGACTTGAGATGATAGCTGAGCTTAATTGGAATCTCTCACATCCCCATTCAGGGGCTGGTGACCTTAAGCCCCTTCGACTGATTTGAGAAAATCTCAGC
The DNA here is from genome assembly GCF_963921235.1 of Mobula hypostoma. NCBI lineage: Eukaryota > Metazoa > Chordata > Chondrichthyes > Myliobatiformes > Myliobatidae > Mobula > Mobula hypostoma. Next base: position 5,637,378 of record NC_086118.1, on the reverse strand, counting down.
TGATGCCAGTCCCATAACTGCATTGGCTCCTCCCCTGCCCCTCTGATGGAAAATACCCCATGCCATGATTCAAAGAGCAGGAGAGATCTTTCACTTGGTGACCAACCACTGTCAATGGGATGCTGCTAGTTGCTAGACCTTGCTGTGCACAGTGCCCACATCACAGCACAACCTGCTATCACCACTTACCAAGAAAACAAACACCACTCATCCTGCAAATGGAAGGAACTGTGAGAATGACTTTTGGGTAACAGAATAGGAGCAGCTCAGTAACGTAACAGTTAGTGTAACTCTACTACAGTGCAGGCAACCTGGCTTCAATTCCCACTACTGTCTGTAAGGAGTTTGTCCATTCTCACCGTGACCATGGGGCTTCCTCGGAGTGTCCCTGTTTCCAAAGACATTCAGGCCAGTAGGTTAATCAATCCTCCAAGAGGACAATAAGCTTGTTGTAGGGCTTGGAGGCTTGTGAGCCTAAATAACCTGGAGAGCTATGTTGGCTGGAGTCAGGGCCTTGTGCTTTGGTTCATGTAAGGTCACCATGCCAAACAGGTCAAAGGGTAGAGGCCAGACCAAAAGTGGTCCACTGGTCCTCCAGGTTCAGGGTGTTCATCTCCCTAACTGGTCAAAAAAATATTGTTACAGAAACAGCAATGAAGAATCCTTCTGTATGTGTCGACTGAGAGTCCTAAACCACACCTGGGACACAATAGAGAGGATGGACAAAGACGGAGGACCTTCTTTGCTGCCCTAAATGTCAGCAGCGTAATGGGCATCTTGATCTTGGCTTGAGGTTAATTGATCACATGCGTGTAATTAGGCAGCGCAGACTCATCGGATGGGAAGGGCTTGTTACGAACGGAACCACTACGTGCACAATGGCTGCTCCATTACTCTAAAAATACCTTCCTGGCCACTCATGGCTTTGAGGCACATTGAATTGTTAAATATACACCACAAATGCAACTTCTTTTATTATCAAATAGTTATAAGGCCATAAGACCACCAGACATAGGAGCAGAATTAGGCCATCTGGCCCATCCAGCCTGCTTCGCCATTCAATCATGGCTGATTCTTTTCTTCTATCTCTTCCTCAACCCCAGTTCCCGGCCTTCTCTCCGTAACCTTTGGTGCCATGTCCAATCAAGAGCCTATCAATCCCTGTCTCAAATACACCCATCGACCTGGCCTCCACAGCTGCACGTGGCAACAAATTCCACAAATTCCCCACCCTTTGGCTAAAGAAATTTCTTCGCATCTCTGTTTTGAAAGGGTGCCCTCTATCCTGAGGCTGTGCTCTCTTGTCCTAGACTCTCCCACCATGGAAAACATCCTTTCCACATCTACTCTGTCCAAGCCTTCCAACATTTGAAAGGTTTCAATAAGATTCCCCCTCATCCTTCTGAATTCCAGCGAGTACAGGCCCAGAGCCATCAAATGTTCCTCGTATGATAACCTTTTCATTCCTGCAATTATCCTTGTGAACCTCCTCTGGACTCTCTCCAATGCCAGCACATCTTTTCTAAGATGAGGGGCCCAAAACTGTTCATAATGTGAGGCCTTGCTCTTGTATCCTTGACATCTTAAAATGAATGCTAAAATGGCATTTGCCTTCCTCACCACTGACTCAACCTGAAAGTTAACCTTCAGGTGTTCTGCACAAGGACTCCCAAGTCCCCCTGCATCTCAGATTCCTGGATTTTCTCACAGTTTAGAAAATAGTCTGCACATTTATTTCTACAACCAAAGTGCATGACCATGCATTTTCCAAATTTGTATTTTTTATTTGCCACTTTCATACCCATTCTCCTAATCTGTCTAAGTCCTTCTGCATCCTGTTTCCTCAATACTACCTGCCCCTCCACCAATCTTTGTATCATCTGCAAACTTGGCAACGAAGCCATCTATTCCATCATCTAAGTCATTTATAATCAGCATAAAAAGAGGTGGTCCCAACACCAAGCCCTGCGGAAAACCACTAGTCACCGGCAGCCAACCAGAAAAGGATTCTTTTATTTCTACTCGCTGCCTCCTACCAATCAGCCAATGCTCTAACCATGCCAGTAACTTTCCTGTAATACCATGGGCTCTTAACTTGGTAAACAGCCTCATGTGTGGCACCTTGTCAAAGGCCTTCTGAAAGTCTAAATACACAACATCTACTACATCTCCTTTATCTATCCTACTTGAAATCTCTTGTATTCCAACATCTCATCTTTAACAATTGACTCTAACATCTTCCCAACCACTGAGGTCAGGCTAATTGGCTGATAATTTCCTTTCTGCTGCCTGCCTCATGGAGTAATGTTTGCAATTTTCCAGTCCCCTGGCACCATGCCAGAGTCCAATGATATTTGAAAGATAATTTCTAATGCCACCACAATCTTTAACGCTAGCTCTTTCAAAACCCTAGGTTGCAGTTCATCTGGTCCGGGTGACCTATGTACCTTTAGGTCTTTCAACTTTTTGAGCACCTTCTCTCTTGTAGCAGTAACTGCACCCACTTCTCTTCCTTCACACACTACAAAATCAGGCATACTGTTCACTGTCTGCCATAGTGAAGACTGATGTAAAATACTCATTTAGTTCATCAGCCATCTCTTTGTCTCCCGTTATTATTTCTCCTGCTTCATTTTCTAACGGTCCTATATCCATTCTCATTTCTCTTTTATTTTTAACATACTTGAAAAAACTTTTACTATCTTCTTTGATATTATTTGCTAGTTTGCTTTCATATTTCATCTTTTCCTTTCTAATGATTTTTTTAGTTGCTGTCTGTAGGTTTTTAAAAACTTCCCAATCCTTTATCTTCCTCCTAATTTTTCCTTTGTTGTATGCCCTTGCTTTTGTTTTTACAATAGTTTTGACTTCCCCGTCACACATGGTTATACTATTTTACTATTTGAGTATTTCATCATTTTTGGAATACACATGTCCTGCATCTTCCTTATTTTTTCCCAGAAACGTATGCCATTGCTGCCCTGTTGACATCCCTGCCAGCAGCTCCTTCTAATTTACTTTGGCCAACTCCTCTCTCATACCACTGTAATTTCCTTTACTCTGAAATACTGTACATCAGACTTTACTTTCTCCCTATCAAATTTCAAAGTTGAACTCAATCATATTGTGATCACTGGTTCCCAAGGGTTCTTTTACCTTAAGGTCCCTAATCGCCTCCGGCTCATTACATAACACCCAATCCAGTATAGCTGATCCCTTAGTAGTCTCAATGACAAACTGCTGTAAAAAGCCATCTCTTAGACATTCAACAAACTCACTCCCTTGAGCTCATTACCAACCTGATTTTCCCAATCGATCTGCATGTCAAAATCTCCCATGACTACTATAACATTGCCCTTTCGACTCGCCTTTTGTATTTCCTGTTATAACCTGTGGTCCATCTCCCAGCCACTGGTGGAAGGCCTGTATATAACTGCCATCAACGTCCTTTTACCCTTGCAGTTTCTTAATTCAACCCACAAGGATTCAACATCTTCCGATCCTATGTCACATCTTTCTACTGATTTGATGCCATTTTTTACCAGTAGAGCCACACCAACCCCTCTGCCTACCTTTCTAATCCAATGTGTAACCTTCAGCCACAATTCAGTGATGGCCACAACATCATACCTGGTAATCTGTAATACTGCAAGATCATCCACCTTATTTCTTATACTACACGCATTTAGATACAATACTTTGCTGTCCTTTCTGATTCTGCATCCCTAATGATTTGATACTCAGCCTGTTGGCTACAACTAAGTCCCATTACCTGCCTGCCCTTCCTGACAATCTGACTGCACTCTATCTTTACTTTTTTACCATCTGTCCTTTCACTCCAGTTCCCACCACTTTGCCATGTTAGTTTAAACCCTCCCCAACAGCTCTAACAAACTTGCCTGCAAGAATATTGGTTCCCCTGTGGTTCAGGTGCAACCCGTTACCTTTGAACAAGTCATACCTCCCCCAGAAGAGATCCCAATGACCCAAGAACCTGAAGCCCTGCCCACTGCACCAACTTCTCAGCCACACATTTATCTGCCAGATCATCCTGTTTCTACCCTCACTGGCGCGTGGCACAGGCAACAATCCAGAAATTACTACCCCGGAGGTCCTGCTTCTCAGCTTTCTACCTAGCTCTCTAAATTCTCTTTTCAGGACCTCATTGCTTTTCCTTCCTATGTCACTGGTACCAATATGTACCAAGACATCTGGCTGTTTTTGAGGGGAATGGCGACGGGGATGCTCTGCTCTAACTGCCTATTTCCATTTCTCCTGACGGTCACCCAGCTACTCGCCTCCTGCAACTTCAGGGCGACTACCTCCCTGTAACTTTGATCAATTATATCCTCACTCTCCCGTACAAGGCTAAAGTCATCCAGTTTCTGCTCCAGTTCCCTAACACAGTTTTCAAGGAGCTGCAGTCAGATGCACTTCACGCAGATGTAGTTCCCTGGAGACCTTGGGTCTCCCGGTTCTCCAACATCCAGCACGAAGAGCACAACACAGCCATTTAAATGGTACAGTGAGAGAGGGAAAAAAACAAAAAAGGAAACCTTAACAGACGCTGTACACAGAGCCGAAGCCTCTTTTGAGCCAAAGCCTGTCGCTTCTACTCTCGCCACTGGCCTACTCCCGACAATGGCTGCTCCACTTATCCCTTCTGTACTTTTATTTAGTTCATAGAGCTCTGTTGTCGCCGCTGATAGTTTGTACAAATGGACAAACACTCTCGAAGCTCCCTGTTTAAATAACTGCCGCTGACCTGTTATTACCTTGATAGATATGCTTTGTTGTTTCAGGGTGTTGATCCGCATTTCCGTCTTCTTTTCTTGACGCTCAATTTCCTCATGTTTTGCCATAAGTTCTTTCTAAAACATTTTAATCAAAAGAGATGCTTTTAAGTAATTGTACCCTTGGTCTAGACTTAAGTAATACTTCATATGAATAAGCAGATTCTCTACACCAACAGCTCAGTTCAACAATACACACAAAATGCTGCAGGAATCTGGGAGGTCAGGAGGCATCTATGAAAATGAATTCACAGTTGATGTTCCCAGCTGAGACCCTTCTTCTGGACTGAGAAGGGTGAAAAGGCCAGAATAAAAGGTTGGTGGGGGGGGGAAGGTGATAGGTGAAGGTGGATGGGAAAGGGAAAGTGCTAAAGAGGAAGGAATCTGATAGGAGAGAAGAGTGGACCATGGGAGAAAGGGAAGGAGGGGACCCAGAGGGAAGCAATAGGCATGTGAGAAAAGGTAAAAGGCCAGAGTGGGAAATAGAGGAAGAGGGGAAGGGGAAGGAAAAAAGTTGTTTCTCCCCCTTAGTTCAGCTTTCGGGAGAAAAGTTGCAAAATCTCAGTGGATTAGGCCATATATTGTTTCCATCTGCCCTTACACATGGATATAAGTGTCCTGAGTTTATCTTCAGTGAGCACAGCCCACTCCACTGAATCAGATTTAATATCACCGACATATGTCCTGAAATTTGTTAACTTAGTGGCAGCAGTACGTTGCAATGCATCATAAATATAGAAAAAAATTAATAAATCAATTGTAAATATATATATTAAATAGTTAAATTTAAAATAGTGCAAAAATAGAAATCATAAAAAAGTGAGGTAGTGTTCATGTGTTCAATGTCCATTTAGAAATCAGATGGCGGGAGGGGAAGAAGCTTTTCCTGATTCACTCAATGTGTACCTTCAGGCTTCTGTACCTCCTTCCTGACGGTAAGAATGAGAAGGGGGCATGTCCTGGGTAATGGGGGTCCTTGATAATGGACACCACCTTTCTGAGACACTGCTCCTTGAAGATGTCTTGGATACCATGGAGGCTATTATCCAGAGTCATGACAATACACAGCTCCCACTAACCAAGTATAGACAATGCATATTGTTGGCAGTGGAGAATTGGATGTGGAGGAGAAGGGGTAGATCAATAATTGGGAGGGAGGTTCGAAAATTTAAGGTGAAAAGTAGGACTTGTGAATGGAGAAGTTTTTAATCCATGTAGACTGTTAGTGCCAAGTAAGTCACTTTTAGGGAACTCAACTCTACCCTACATTTCAATGTGACTATGGCTGATTTCCCGGCCTGTTTCCCTTCAGATCTAGATACCGTCAGATATCAGTTTCAAAGTGCTCTATTTCCTCTTTAAATATTCCCAATTACAGAGACGCCACAATTCTCTAAGGTAGAGAATTGCGGAGATTCGCCACCCTGTACGAGCAGAAAATTCGAAATTCCTGTGGACAGTTACAACTCATCTCGTAACTCTGTCCAGTTCTTTAAGACTTTTTCACTGGTAGAAATGTGTCAACATCTAACCTGCTGTACTGTACCTCGTCTCACAAGGGATGATGGCAGAGGCAACAATGTTCATTACGGTTAATCAGGGAGTGGAAAGTAACCTCGAGATGTTCTACGTCAGAAACCAAGTGATGGAAAGTAGGACTCAGCTCACTGACAAGAATGAACAGGTCTCGTACAGAGATATCCCGGTGCACCGACCTCCCGCTGGGCCCTCTCGTCGTCCACCGTCACCACCTCGTGACCCCGGTGCTCCCCAATGAAGCAGGCGGAGCAAATGAGGCGGCCTTCCCCCCTGCAGTACAGGTCGAGCGGCTTGAAGTGTTGGGGGCAGCCCGCCGGCTCGGCCGGTGCACGCTGCGGCTTCCCGCTACTCAGCTTCAGTTGCTTCACCATCTCGTCCAGCACCAGGTTCTTGGCGAGGGGCTCGGGCCGCCGCTCGAACGTCGCCCGGCAGGCCGGGCAGGTGGGCAGCTGTTGCCGGTCCAGGTAATCAGACAGGCAGCGCCGGCAGAAACTATGGCCGCACGGCGCGGTCACCGGCTCGGTGAAGAGTTCCAGACAGATGGCGCAACTCAGCTTCTCCTCCAAGTCCAGCCCGGCCATGGCTACCAGACGGCGGCGCTTCCGGCAACAAGCCAGCGAAGGGGCGAGACTGGAGGCGGAGTCCCGGCGAGGCCAGACTGGGGTGGTGACAGAGCGGGGCCGGGGAGATCGCGGAGGTAGTGGCGCTACTAGGACTTGATGTTTCAATCTCTGTGGTACATCAGCACTCTCGATGTTGGCAGTGGGCTTGGCGTGGAGTGCTGACAAGGAGGGAGGGTAGGTGGGCACCCTCCTGTCTGTCTGTATGTATCTTGTTTTACGGCGGTTGGCATCCAGCTTAATGGTGCATTACCGCCACCCTCTGCTCCAGAATGTGCACTAGACATACATTCTAAATCCCTTCACCCTTCACACACACACACGGCACCCTCCTACTCTGACGTTTCCTTGATAAGCCCACGACGTCTGCAGAGGGCTCAACGGTGCTACCTGGCGTCCCAGATACACCCCCCCCCCTCAGTTCCATACCCTCCTGTCTTCATCTTGCAGCCCAGTTGTTGTCTTTCCTTTTAATCCAAATCCAGTTGCCGTGAGGCCGTGGCATAGCTGCAGTGGGGGCAGGACTGGGGATGGGCGGTGTCATTGGAGCGATGGTGCAGAGAAATTATATGCACTGACGGGATAGAGCTAAATCCAGGGAGTTGGTCTGAGGCCATGTTAAATTTATTCATCCTTATCAGCTAATCTCTTTAACAGAGTAATAAGAATATCTCACGATAAACAGAAAATTTCTGGGCCCTCTTTGAACCGTGATTTGTATCATCCAACAATAGGACAGAATAAAATGTTCAGCTTCGAAAGCCAACTATATTGTAACTTAGAATGAACTTATAATTATTTAATTCATCCCCTTACTCAGTAGATCACTCCAAATAGTCAGAAATATTTTTTTGATAAATGTTTTGATGAATATTTCTATGTATTCACCCAGGTAGGTGGTGTGATTGACACTACAGGTATGGCACCAATGATGAAGTGGGCAGTGTTTGAAAAGTGAATTTGGCCGATACTCCTGTGATGGTTTTGATGGAACTATTCAAATTGTTCCACTTCCTGCTCTCCACAAACTTACAAACGATGGTGAGACCATCAACTCAATACTGACTGTTGCCTTCAGCTGGTCTCCAGCCCAACTCAATCACACACTCTCTCCTTCCTCAGTCACGGATTGCTTATTTCCCCCACCCTCCTTAACACCTGCCTCTTCAGCTTCTTTATTTACTGCTTGCTCAGCCACAATCAAGCAAAAACTTGCAATGGATGGACATCTTGCACATGAAAATGGCAAACAATATTTGCCATGGTTAGGTCATACTTTGTCAGGCTATTAGATGTACTGATCTAGAGAAGTGTCCTTCTCCTCTTCCTCTCCCCCCCCCTTCAAGGGGCAGCTATATACGATATGCCCAATTGCAACAAAATAGCCTCCCCAATATGCATATTGGGGACTGGACTCACCAATCTCCTTTCTCAATATGACAAATTGATAAAGAATAGAGGGGTTGAAATGCTGGTTAGAGAGCAATGTGGCTGCTTTCAAAGCCCTGTGAAATTAACTAATAAGCCATCTCAAAAATAAGCAGGACCTACTACATAGATCAAAGGAAGTGGTAAATCCCCAAACAAAAGAAGAGAAAAGGGCATTAATGTCAACCCAAATATCAAGACACTAATTATATTCTGCTGCACCTACATTCTTGTGACAAGGGAAAATAGCAGAATTAAGATTATTGAAGGTCTTGACTTTGAAAAGAATTTTCTCTAATTAGTAGGGCATTTATTCAGAACAAATCAATGTCGCAACAGGAAGAATCATTCAGGTTAAGTTGTTTTCACTGGTGGGAGAGTCACAAAAAGAAAATATTGCTAGATATGAAGGAGCCAGTTATTCATAACCTTGAGGTGTTTAGACATTTCTTCTGTAATCTCTGATGAATCTCTGTAATTATTGCCTCAGAGGTCAGATCATTTGTTATATTTAAGGTGGAGGTAAATATTTGAAAGATCCAGGAATTAAGGGTTATGGTGAACTGGCAGAGGAATTAAGGACAGCATAGATCGGTCATGATCACTCTGAAAGGCGGGACAGACTTGAGGAGCTGAGTGTGGTGATCTACTCCTGCTCTTATTTTCTTTTGTTCTTGGATGGATGGATTTAAGAGAATGACAGTATTGCCTTCAAAACACACGCCTTGCAAGTAAATTAATTTTAAAAAGTCATTACAGTAGCTGAATGTGGAATAAACTGTTATAGTTATAACTGACCAAAGAGGCCATGGTGGGGAAGAGAAACTGAAGCTCTGTACAAGAAAAATAAGACCTACACTTAAGTACTTTGCTTCATTCTTAATGCATGAAACATCACCAGATACCTCATGTTACTGCCCCCACAAAGAAGCAAGGTTAATACATAGAAAAGGCAGGGGTATGGAGTCAGAGATCATCCATAATTTCATGACATAGCAGAAGGGTCTTGGGGGAATAAATGGCCTACTTCAGCTTTCAGTTGTGTTAAGAATAGCTTCTTCTGCTCCGCCATCAGATCACTGTGATCTGATCAGATCGCCATGAACACCACCTCATTATTCATCTTCTGCACTACTTATAGTAACTTCTTGGTTTTGCACTGCACTGTTGCCACAAAAAGACAAACTTCACGACACATATTAGTGATAATAAACCTGATTCTGGTTCTTTACCATTGCCTTGGTTAATCTCAATGCTGAGGAGATTGCAGACAGATCATGCTAAAATAAGACACTATCAGCCTCTTGGTTCCAGGGTCATTAGGAATGAAAAACAAAGGTCTTGTTTACAATTTCCATACAGCTCCAACAAATTGTAATTTAGATTTCTACATAAAATCAAACTTTAAACTGCGAGTAGTGGGCCATTGCAGATCAATGGGAACTTGGATCTGAAGTTTAACTGCATCCTTGTAAATGTCTAAACTCACTGCTAAGGAAACTAAAGGGCCCAGGTTTAAGGTGAGAGGGGAAAGATTTAAAGGAGACCTGAGAGTCAAGTTTTTCCACACAGAGGGTGTTGGATGCTGCCAGAGGAAGTGGTAAAGGTTGGTACAATTACAACATTTAAGAGACATTTTGACAGGTACATGGGGAGAAAAAGTTTAGAGGGATATGGGCCAAATGCAAGCAAGTCAGATGAGCTCAGGAAAGCACCTTGGTCAAGGTGGACATCTTGGGTTGGAGGACCTGTTTCCATGCTGTATATATCTCTTACAGCCTCCAGAAGTTAAACTTTCCAGTACAATTGACCAATAATCTTAGAAATAAACCATCTTAGGCTATTGTAATTTTCATCAGAGGCAATAAGTATGTAATCCCTTTCAAAACTACCCACTTTCAGAAGTCCTTAGCCATTCCATTGAAAGTAAATAGTTTCTTGGTGCAAGGGAAGTAAGTAAACAGTCTGTGCACATTCCGAATATTTGACTACACCAACATACTATAAAAAATATTTATTTTCGTTGCACGACCAGAGAAATTGATCTTGTAGATGGCCATGTGAAATTGGCATGATAGAGCAGTCTTGGGTAGTCATCCACAGCTGTAGTGGAAGACGTTGGGCCTCTGTGGAAAGCTGCTGATGGATCAGTAGATGCCATAGGTAGGCTCATGGCTGTCTCTGTACCGGTCCAAGTATCGGAGTGGCTTACCATGTGGGTACTTCCTCTGAGGTGGATGGTAAGCTGGAGGAAAGTCATATTCAAATATTGGCTCCTTCATATCTGCCAAATACAAGGAAATTATTGATCATTCTCTCCTTTGCTGACTTGATTTCTTCCATCCCTTTATCCAGCACTGGAATCACTGATATTTTCAATTCTGTTTTGTTTCTCATAGAATTCTAATACATAAATTTTAATTCTTTCCTTGGACAGTTCTACCCGCAGTCCTCTGTGTATTGAGATATGACAGCACTATTTCCTCTATTCCTAAAGTGGCCACCAAGAGGTTCAATTTTTTCTTTCATTACTGAGTATACTGCAAACTACAGCCCAAACTTTGCCAGTACTTCTGTAAATTACTACAAAAACAGTACAGCCTTAAGTACCAGCATGCAGTCAAACCCCTGAAGCTTTTGCAGCATTTGTCACATGCAAACATGAACTGCAGACAGAAGCCTATCTTCTCCCATTAAAACTAAGAGCCTTCTATTTTATTAGTACTATTACAGAGCCAAAGAGCTATTGACACATACATGGAAACAGGCCCTTCAGCCCACGGAGTCAGCATGATCAACCACTCATTTACACCACCCCTGCATTAACTGATGTAAAAGGAGATAATTGATTAAAGTTACAGGGACGGAGTCACCTCGAAGTCACAGGAGGCAAGTATAACAGTACAAGAGGATACGACGTGAGAGAATAGGACCAATCAAGCATGACAGTGGGAAAGTATGGAACCGGAGGAGATAGCGGAGGTACTTAATGAATACTTTGCTTCAGTATTCACTACGGAAAAGGACCTTGCCGACTGTAGGGACTGAAAAGCTTGAGCATATAGACATTAAGAAAGAGTGTGTGCTGGAGCTTTTGGAAAGCATCAAGTTGGATAAGTCAGCGGGACTGGAAGGGGTGTACCCAGGCTACTGTGGGAGGTGAGGGAGGAGATTGCTGAGCTTCTGGCAATGATCTCTGCATCATCAATGGTGACGGGGAAGGTTCCAGAGGATTGGAGGGTTGCAGATGTTGTTCCCTTACTCAGGACAGGGAGTAGAGATAGCCCAGGAAATTATACACCAGTGAGTCTTACTTCAGTGGTTGGTAAATTGATGAAGATCCTGAGAGGCAGGATTTATCAGCATTTGGAGAGGCATAATATGATTAGGAATAGTCAGCATGGCTTTGTCAAAGGCAGGTGGTGCCTTACGAGCCTGATTGAAATTTCTGAGGATGTGACTAACATGTTGATGAAGGCAGAGCAGTAGATGTAATGTTTTTGGATTTCAGCATGGGATCCAAGGGGACCTTGCTTTGTGGATCCAGAATTGGCTTGCCGACAGAAGGCAAAGAGTGGTTGTAGATGGGTCATATTCTGCATGGTGGTTGATGACCAGTGGTGTGCCTCAGGGATCTGTTCTGGGACCCCTTCTCTTTGTGATTTTTATAAATGACATGGATGAGGAAGTGGAGGGATGGGTTAGTAAATTTGCTGATGACACAAAGGTTGGGGGTGTTGTGGATAGTGTGGAGGGCTGTCAAAGGTCACAGCGGGACATCAATAGGATGCAGAACTGGGCTGAGAAGTGGCAGATAGAGTTCAACCCGGATAAGTGTGAGGTGGTTCATTTTGGTGGGTCAAACATGATGGCAGGATATGGTATTAATTGTAAAACTCTTGACAGCGTGCAGGATCAGAGGGATTTTGGGGTCCGAGTCTATAGGCCACTCGAAGCTGCTGCGCAGGTTGACTCTGTGGTTAAGAAGGCTTATGGTGAATTGGCCTTCATCAACCGTGGGATTGGGTACAAGAGCCGAGAGGTAATGTTACAGCTAGATAGGACCCTGGTCAGACCCCACTTGGAGTACTGTGGTCAGTTCTGGTCACCTCACTACAGGAAGGATGTGGAAACTATAGAAAGGGTGCAGAGGAGATTTACAAGGATGTTGCCTGGATTGGGGAGCATGCTTTAAGAGAATAGGTTGAGTGAACTTGGCCTTATCTCCTTGGAGCGACGAAGGATGAGAGGTGACCTGATAGTGGTGTATAAGATGATGAGAGGTGTTGATCTTGTGGATAGTCAGAGGCTTTTTCCCAGGGCTGAAATGGCTAGAATGAAGAGGGTACAGTTTTAAGGTGCTTGGAAGTAGGTACACAGGTGGTGTCAGGGGTAAGTTTTCTTTTAAAAATGCAGAGTGGTGATTGCGTGGAATGGGCTGCCGGTGACAGTAATGGAGACAGATACAATAGGGTCTTTAAGAGACCCTTGGATAGGTACATGGAGCTTAGAAAAATACAGAGCTATGGGTAACCCTAGGTAATTTCTTAAGTACGTACATGTTTGGCACAGCATTGTGGGCCAAAGGGCCTGTATTGTGCTGTAGGTTTTCTATGTTTCTATGAGTAGCTGGGTGACAGTCAGGAGAAATGGAAATAGGCAGTTAGAGCAGAGCACCCCTGTGGCCATTCCCCTCAAAATCAAGTATACTGCTTTGAATACTTTTGTGGGAGATGACCTCCCGGGAGAATGTCACAGTGACCGGGTTACAGGCACTGAGCATGGGTCTGTGGTGCAGAAGGGAAAGGGAAAGAAGGTGGCGGTGGTAGTGACAGGAGACTCTATAGTGAGGGGAAAAGACAGGAGATTCTGTGGACATAAACAGGACACCCGGATGGTATGCTGCCAGGGTCAGTGATGTCTCAGATCGTGTCCACAGCATTTTGGAGAGGGAGCAGCCAGATGTCTTGGTACTAATGACATAGGAAGGAAAAGCAATGAGGTCCTGAAAAGAGAATTTAGAGAGCTAGGTAGAAAGCTGAGAAGCAGGCCCTTACGGGTATTAATTTTTGGATTGCTACATGTGCCACGTGCCAGTGAGGGTAAAGGCAGTATGATCTGGCAGATAAATGCGTAGCTGAGAAGCTGGTACAGGGGGCAGGGCTTGGATGATTGGGATCTCCTCTGGGGGAGGTATGACCTGTTCAAAAGTGACCAGTTGCACCTGAACCCAAGGGGGACCAATATTCTCACAGGCAGGTTTGTTACAGCTTTTGGGGAGGGTTAATCTAACTTGGCAGGAGGGGAACCTTAGTGAAGGTACTCAGGATAGGACAGATGATAAAAAAAAGTAAAGATAGCGTGCAGTCAGACTGTCAGGAAGGGCAGGCAGGTGATGGGACTCAGTTGCAGCCAACAGACTGAGGTATCAAGTCATTAGGGATGCAGAATCAGAAAGGACAGCAAATACGGTACTCAAGGTGTTGTATCTAAATGCACGTAGTATAAGAAATAAGGTGGATGATCTTGTTGCAATATTACAGATTGCCAGGTATGATGTTGTGGCCATCACTGAATCGTGGTTGAAGGATGGCTGTGGTTGGGAGCCAGGGTTACACATTGGATCGGAGGGAAAGGGAGGTAGGCAGAGGAGGTGGTGTGGCTCTATTGACAAAGAATGGTATCAAATTAGTAGAAAGATGTGACATAGGATCAGAAGATGTTGAATCCTTGTGGGTTGAGTTAAGAAACTGCAAGGGTAAAAGGATGTTGATGGCAATTATATACAGGCCTCCCAACAGTGGCTGGGAGGTGGACCACAGATTACAACAGGAAATACAAAAGGCGAGTCGCAATGTTATGGTAGTCATGGGAGATTTTAACATGCAGGTCGATTGGGAAAATCAGGTTGATAACAGATCTCAAGAGAGTGAGTTTGTTGAATGCCTAAGAGATGGCTTTTTACAGCAGTTTGTCGTTGAGCCTACTAAGGGATCAGCTATACTGGATTGGGTGTTATGTAATGAGCCGGAAGCGATTAGGGACCTTAAGGTAAAAGAACCCTTGGGAACCAGTGATCACAATATGATTGAGTTCAACTTGAAATTTGATAGGGAGAAAGTAAAGTCTGATGTACAGTATTTCAGAGTAAAGGAAATTACAGTGGTATGAGAGAGGAGATGGCCAAAGTAAATTGGAAGGAGCTGCTGGCAGGGATGTCAGCAGGGCAGCAATGGCATGCATTTCTGGGAAAAAATAAGGAAGGTGCAGGACATGTGTATTCCAAAAATGATGAAATACTCAAATGGTAAAATAGTACAACATGGCTGACAAGGGAAGTCTAAGAAATTGTAAAAGCAAAAGAAAGGGCATACAACAAAGCAAAAATTAGTGGGAAGATAGAGGATTGGGATTTTTTTTTTAAACCTAGAGAGAGCAACTAAAAAAATCATTAGAAGAGAAAAGATGAAATATGAAAGCAAGCTGGCAAACAATATCAAAGGTGATAGTAATTTTTTTTCCAAGTACGTCAAAAATAAAAGAGAAATGAGAGTGGACATAGGACCGTTAGAAAATGAGGCCGGAGAAATAATAACGGGGGACAAGGAGATGCCTGATGAACTAAATGAGTATTTTGCATCAGTCTTCACTGTGGAAGACACTAGCAGTGTGCCTGATGTTGTAGTGTGTGAAGGAACAGAAGTGGGTGCAGTTACTATTACAAGAGAGAAGGTGCTCAAAAAGCTAAAAGACCTAAAGGTACATAAATCACCCAGACCAGACGAACTGCACCCTAGGGCTCGGAAAGAAGTAGCGTTAGAGATTGCGGTGGCACTAGAAATGATCTTTCAAAAATCATTGGGCTCTGGCATGGTGTCAGACGACTGGAAAATTGCAAACGTTACTCCACTCTTTAAGAAATGAGGAAGGCAGCAGAAAGGAAATTATAGACCAGTTAGCCTGACCTCGGTGATTGGGAACATGTTAGAGTCAACTGTTAAGGATGAGGTGATGGGATACTTGGGGACACAGGATAAGTTAGTACAAAGTTAGCATGGTTTCCTTCAGGGAAAATACTACCTGCCTGGGAATTCTTTGAGATTACAAGTAGGATAGATAAAGGGGATGCAGTGGATGTTGTGTATTTGAACTTTCATAAGGCCTTTGACAAGGTGCCACACATGAGGCTGCTTACCAAGTTAAGAGCCCAAGTTAAGAGTTACTAATATGGTTAGAGCATTGGCTGATTGGTAGGAGGCAGTGAGTAAGAATAAAATGATCCTTTTCTGGTTAGCTGCCAGTGACTAGTAGTGTGCCACAGGGCTCGGTGTTGGGACCACTTCTTTTTATGCTGTATATAAATGATTTAGATGATGGAATAGATGGCTTTGTTGCCAAGTTTGCAGATGATACAAAGATTGGTGGAGGGGCAGGTAGTGTTGAGGAAACAGGTAGGATGCAGAAGGGTTTAGACAGATTAGGAGAATGGGCAAGGAAATGCCTTGAAATAGTATTAGTGCTGGTTTCTGTTGACTGAATTTTCCCAGTCTGGTGCATTTATAAATACTGCTGTCATTGGTACCTATCCAGTCTCAGAGCCCCAATTTAATCATTCATTATTTCCTCTTTCAATGAAACAGTGCATTTTGTCCCTTACACGGTTGCTGTCTCTCAACATCTGGCACACTTGATTACTGCTCATAACAGCACATCTTCCTTGTTGTGGAGTGACCTTACTCAGGATACATCATATGGCAACTGCAGCAAAGCCTCAGCTAGGTGCCTGTTAGTTCACCTCAAATGAACATGAAGGGAATACAGGTGTCCCCTGCTTTCTGAACGTTTTATGACGTTTCGCTTTTACGAAAGACCTACACGGTACCTGGTTTGGTTAACAGGAAGAGGATTTTCGCTTTTACGAAAAAAGATGCTCGCTTTGAACTTGTGTTTACCCCGAGAAAGACTACCATGACCATGAAGCCTTGCACGGGCATGTGTCTGTGCATGCGTGATTTGCGAATGTGTGTACGTGTGCATGCGTGATGTGCGTGTATGTGCGAATGCATGATGTGCACATGCGTGTACATGCTGATTTTTTTCGACAAATCGATTTTGGCTCAATCTTCCCAATTCTGTTAAGTGAAAGTACACTGTACATACATTATTTCTACTTTATATAGGCTGTGTATTTATCATATCATTCCTGCTTTTACTATATGTTAGTGTTATTTTATGTTTTAAGTGCTATTTGGTATGATTTGGTAGGTTATTTTTTGGGTCTGGGAACGTTCAAAAAATTGTCCCATATAAATTAATGGTAATTGCTTCTTCGCTTTACACCATTTCGGCTTACGAACAGTTTCATAGGAACGCTCTACATTTGGATAGCGGGGGAGACCTGTACCACAGTGATGGCTGGATGACACACAAAACGTCTGCAATACATGAACATAAGCAGATATAAAAAAACGCAGCTTTCCTGTGTGTGCTGCACATGTAGGTCCTTTAAATGTTACTAGAGACAAGGCCCAGTGGGTTGTTGTTGCTCAGCGCCCATTACTTCCACTGCCTGCTGATCTCTATTCAACCTGCACCATATATGAGGAATGTTAGAAATGAATAAACTTAGCCCAGGAAGTCACATTGCACCAGATAGTTTCTCCACCATTCTCCAGGGAATGCAGCATCCATATACATTTATCCCTATGGATGGCCTCTATGTTGGAGTGTCAAATCTCAGGAGCACATAATCAATTTCCAACTTGAGCTGCATCAGATGGCAAGGCGTCATTCTAAGGGTGCACTTGGGGAAGGGGATCTCAAAGAATCAGGTTTATTATTATTATTTCTTCTTTTGTGGCAGCTCCACAAGGGTGGAATGTATTATTTTTCCACCACACATTATTTGTCAGTGGCAAAAAGAAGGGATTTCTACACATCCTGAAAATAAAGGGCATCTTTCACTGGTCTAGGTCTACAACTGTTTTTTTTTTAACCACACACAACATGGGAGGATGTACAAGGACTTACCGAGAACATTATGGAAAGTGTGCGTTACAGACTCGTCCCAGCGACTCTGGAAGAAGGCTATCCCAGCTGGAGTCATCAAATCCTGATGTTTCTTGTAGAAGTCAAATGTTTTAAAGGTTCGCATTTTCAAGCTGAAACTATGAATACATAAGAGGTGTATAAGATATGCACATATCAGAGGAAGACCATTCCATGGCTTACTCAGGAATGCAGTCATCTATTGCACCTAATGTCAAACAGACCAGTCACAAAGAGGGGGATTATAAGCAATTAAGAACACATTCACAAGGTGACACATATATACACACACACAATCTCAAAGACTGTCAGACATTGTATAGCAAGAGAGATCATAAGACATTGGAGCAGAATTAGGCCACTCAGCCCATCAAGTCTGCTCCACCAGTCCATCATGGCTCATTTATTATCCCTCTCAACACCATTCTCCTGCCTTCTCCTCATAATCTTTGATGCCCTGACCAAGAACCTATCAACCTCTGCTTTAAATATACTCAATGACTTGGCCTCCACAGCTGTCCATGGTAATTCCACAGATTCACCACCCTCTGGCTAAAGAAAGTAACAAAGATTTATTCGAAGAATGTGACAGAGATAACAAATGACTCATACAATCTAAGTCACTTGTTATTCCTGTTATGTTCTTCAAATAAATCCTCGTCATTATTTTGAATCTCAAGTTTACTCCACACCTGGGTTCATTTGCCTGAAGATCTCATTACAGAGAGATGACTTTATGGAAGTTTATAAAATTAAAAGGGACATAGTTAAGGTGAATGGTTACACCATTTTTCCCAGAAGGAGTATTAAACGAGAGGGCAAAGATTTAAGGTGAGAGGGGAAGGATTTAAAGGGGATCTGAGAAATTTATCCACACATAAGGTGATGGATATATGAAAGGAGGTGCTAGGACAGATAAAAAGGCAGATACAATTACAATGCTTAAAAGTCATTTGGACAGGTACATAGATAGGAAAGGTATAGAGGGATATGGCTCAAATGCAGGCAAATTGGAATAAAGTAGTTAGGCATCCTGGCCAGCATGGATGAGCTGGGTTGAAGGGTTTGTTGTTTATGAATCTAATTTATCTACTATATCTAAGATAGAACTTAATTCAGTTTTAATCAGGATCAACATCAGTGTTCATACCACAGGCATATGTCATGAAATTTGTTCTTTGCGGCAGCAGTACAACGCAAAACATGATAATATAGGCACAAAACCGAATTAAAGTATATATTAAATAGTTAAATAAATAATGCAAAAAACAGGCAACAGAAAGTAATGAGGTAGTGATCAGAGACACTAAATGGGTAAATACAGAAGTGAGAGAGCTTCATGATGTCAAAACTTGGTAGCCAAATTCTATTTCCATTAATTTTGCAATACTTAATACTGAAAATATCACCAAGAGCTCAAGAGACAAGGCAGACATCATGGTAAATGTATTCTCTTTGTACTATGCTGACTCAAGTCCAGTCCTTAAGCATTGAGATTACATTTGAAGCTATTTGTTTAACCTTACCAAGGGTTTGGCCTGGAGTCATCTTTAAAATTAATTGCTTTATCTTGTTTAAAGAGAATGAAGATGCATCGATGATATCCTGTGCCTTTAGCAGGAAAGGGTGGGAAATAGTGGCAGATGTCCTCTCCTTCTGATACCGCATTCCCAGGAATATTACCACTGCATAACAAAAATATAATGAAAAAAACAGATCCAAATTCCTTAATTTGCCAATTTCACCATTTACAGAACAGACACAATAATACACATTAAGAACTTAACATATACATTTGGAACAGATGGGATATAAGTAAATGCTTAACTATCACTGGGTACATTTTTAGGGGAGTGATGTCAGAAAGAAGTGCTCAGTTGAGTACTCGAGGAATCAACTTTCATTCATGCTAACACACTAACTAAATGCCAGTCAGCAGATAAAACCAAACCAGAAGGGTTGGGGAAAAGCAAGGGAATAACTGGTAAATCCAAGGAGATGACAAGGGAACTACACAAACACTAAAATCATAGAAAATTTATGACACTGAATGAGGCCACCCAGCCATTGTACCTGTGCTGATTGAAAAAAACTATACAATCAAATCACACTTTCAAGTGTTAGGTCTGTCTATGATAAGTCTTGAGCTACACATCCAAGTTCACCCAACCCTTTTAGCATTTAACCTAAATCTATACCCTCTGCTAAGGAAAGTAGAGTCTTGTTATTTATGCACCCAATAATATTGAAACAATTCAATTACGACTCACCTCAGCTTCACTGCTCCACAGAAAACAAACGGAATTTGTAAATCTTTCCACTGGGTTATAACTTGTACAGTCCTTACAATATTCTTGTAAATCTCCTCAGCACCTCCACACTTTCATGTGAGGTGTTGACTAGAACTGTGTGCAATACTCAAACTATAGTCTATTTATTACTGTATACAACTTGACCACAATCACCCTCTTCTATGCCAATCTAATAAAGGACAGAATAGAACATGGTACAGCATAGGAACGAACCTTTTGGTCCACAATGTAGTGCCCAACTAATTCCTTCTGCATTTGAAGTGTCGATATCCTTCCAATTCCTGCACATTCACATACCTATCTAAAAGCCCTTGAATGAACCTATCATATTTGCCTCCACCACCATCCCAGGCAGCGTATTCCAGCCACTGTGTGATTAAAAACTTGCCCTACACATCCCCTTTAAGCTTGCCCCTTCTCACCTTATATACGTGCCCTCTGGTATTAGACATTAGACACTTTAGTGCGCATGCGCCAGTCGTGCATGCAGCCTGGTACAGCCGTTCCGATCTATTCTTACTTTCTTCTTCTTACTTTTTAATTTACGTTATTTTTTTGTATTTTTTTTCCTCACGGTAACACGTCGAAGCTGCACCCTCTCTAACATGCTGGTAGAGAGTTTTATTTGGGTTTTCTTTAGCGCTGAAAATGGTTACATCCCAACACACGGGACAGAAGCGAGGTCGCATTGTGTATTTCACGGACCAGCAAAGACCGGCCGGCTTAGCGAACAGAGCGGTGGACACCCCTGCTGAAATCCGGAACACACAGAGGGGGATCACAAAGCCGAGGAAAGAGGACCGGGTCGAGACAACAGAGACTTATGGAGAAGAGGAGTTCGGTGGGTAATACCGTTCCAGCTGACCGGAAGTGCACTGAGAGTGGTAAGCGTAAAGGAGTTCGGTGCTTACTGTTCTGGCTAACAACAGATGGTGCAATCCGGGGTATATTACGATCGAGGAACGTGTTTGCAGACTGGATATTGAACTTTTTACTGTTGGACTTCGGCCACATTCCACCGTGATACAACACTTGGCGGCACGGGAGGTCGTTCCAGCCTGTAGCCATCGAATGTGCAGCTCCTCCCGTGGAGGTTCAGACACCCTGAGCCAATAGACTGGTCCTGGACTTATTTTCCATCTGGCATAGTTTGCATTTTGTTGTTTGATTGTTGGGGTTTTTGTATTGCTATATTTACGCTCTATTCTTGGTTGGTGCGGCTGTAACGAAACCAAATTTCCCTCGGGATTAATAAAGTATATCTATCTATCATTTCAATCCTGGGAAAAAGATACTGGCTGTCTACTCTAATCTCACACCTTTCCCATATCCTGAGACCTGCCATGCTACATTTAAGATGCTTTGGGTATACAGTATACTCCAAGGTCTCTCGGTTTCTTCCCACACAGTTTACCTGCCATCTGCAACCCTTGTTGAACCCCCTCAGGGGATTCACTCCCCTTCTTTGGATAATATTATATTCTTTGGATTATTTTCCACTTTTCTGCTCAACTCACCAGATCATCTCTACCTTCCTACAAATTATGGCTCTCCTTAGTCAACCCCTGGGCATTTTTTAATATCTACAAACCTCTCGATAATGTCTTTTACATTTAGGTCTAAATATTAAAACATTACACATAAACTTCTAGTTGAAAGTAAAATATTGAGAGACAGAAATTTGAAAATAGTAGTAGTAAAGGGTGTATAGGCACAACAAGTAAGTCTGCTGACAAAAAGATTAATGCTTTCACTCAGGAGAGGCAAATATAAAGCCTGAAGAAAAAAGCCTGGAAAGTTGTAATGTGTATATTTATTAATTATGTATGTGGATATCACTGGGAATGGCAACATTCCCAGTGATATCCCCACCTGATTGCTCCCAAATCATCCCCATTGGTAATCCTGCAGATACCCACAAGCAAGATTACATAAAGACAGCAGAATTCATTCCTTGAAAGAATTAATCTAGCAGATAGATTTTTTTTTACAATAAAATGATAGTTTCAAGTTTACCGTTATGGAGAGCAGTTTTTTTTTGATGGAGGCAAGGACAGATAAGCAAAAAACTTGGTCGGGGACTGATTTTAATGAAACTTATCAGCCAGAATAAGCGACGGTCAAAAGTAAGGGAAGTCATGGTGTTGCCTGGCATCTTGGCAACTGAAGATGTGTCTTCTAAATTAATTAAAACTGGGGATGTTATGGAAGCCAGAACTGAAAAAGTACATGTTTCTTGGATGGATGGAGGAAATTGCACAGATAAGGAAGGCCAAAACCACTGACATACTTGGAAACAAAAATGGGAATTTTAAAACAGAGATGGTTTTCAACCAGGAGACAGCACAGGTCAATCAACACCAGGACTTCAGTTAGGATATAGGCTGCAAAGTTTTGGATGATCTCATGCACAGAGAGAAGCTGGATATGATAATAATAAATAATAATAGGAAGTCTACTTCAATTAACAGCATCCAAATTTAATGAGTTTAGGTACTGTGTGTCATAACTTGATGTTTTAGTATCCAGTACTCCAAGTGGTAAAGATCATTAAGCAGATCAGATGGAAGTTATTTCTTGTTACTGAACAAAATGATATTCGACATGCAGAGCAACATTTAGCTCCCATTGCCAATACTCACACAAGCCAGTGGATGTACTCCGATTCATTGTCTCTCAGGTGTCCATCTGAAATACAAAACAACCAAAAGAGGACGGCCACGATTTAAATAAAAATGTGCTTAATTGTGCAATTAAACAAGTTAATCAGAATAATCTTCTTGAAAGGTCCAAGATGTGTGGCTTTTATAATATGAAATGACCTACAGTACTTTAAAATTCTCATGAGCAGATCCATCCATGGGCTTGTGTTTCTTTGTCCTCCAAGCCCACATCCATTTGATCTCTTGCACATCCCCAGGCTCCTTTACCCCTCTAATAACTTGGTTACATTGAAGTTCATAATAAATAGATAGTATCATTGTTTTAGGTAATACATTGTAGAGAGAGGGTGGTGGGAAGTTAAGAGCCCAGGGAGAGAAGAGACCATGTACAAGTAGCTCTGGGTTTGATTGTTCCTCACCTTACAGCTGGATGTTGGTGACCAAGCCAGTATTAGTTTCAGTGCACTACAAAAGATGTGATATGGAAGGAACAGCAAGACAAAGTGGAACTAATTAAAACTAGTCCCAGGTCCTGGTGAATTGCCCCAATCTGCACTTCCATATCCACACTGTCTCTCAATTCCAGTCCCTTCCTCAGTTCCTTCCTCCTCCAAATAAAACACTCTCCCAGCACTCCAACACTCCATTCACTCTATTCTATTTCATCAACTCCCAACATCTGCACTCTTCCAGCCATTTAACTTCAACCCCATGCTCCCTTCCCTCAAATCCACAATCTCTTCATCTCTGTCTCTCAACCTCCCAGCAACCACTTACTTTCTGCGAGTATTTGAACCAATTTTAAGCCAATAAAACACGATGACGTCCTTGAGAAGATATCACACCTTATTGCAGGGGTTCCCAACTTTTTTATGCCATGGACCCCTACCATTAACCGAGGGGTCGTGAACCCCAGGTTTGGAACCCCTGCAATAAGTGAGCCAGAAAAAATACAGCAAAAAACTTTTCTAAACTATGATGTAATTGTTAAAATCTTGAATTGTGTTGGGAGAGAATATTCTGAGCTTCAGCTTATAAGCCAGTTTTTAAAACTAGTATCAAAACTGGTTTTTAACAATAAGGTATGTCTACCTGGATATGATGGCACTGCTGGTTACAGATTCAACACTGCATGGTATTGTGTAAAGTACCGGTAATTTTATAACACCATGATTAGAGTTCTTTGGGACCCTGCAAGACCTTAAACATCTTCCAAGGATTTGACTCCACGTGCCCTAGCAGAAGGAAGTTACAGTCCCTGCTGGACATTATCAAGCTGAATTACTACACTGCTACTGGTGCCTTTGGAACAGCAATAGCCAGAAAGAGAAACTAGAATTACTGTAAATGAAATGAGCTTCAAGAGATGATCTTTTCCCCATATCCAGCATAACATTGCAGTTCTGTTTTGATGGCTTTTGAATTTCAATTCCACTCCAATTCAAAAGAAATGCAGACCTGGATTGGTAAACAGCAACGTCCATAGGGAACCCTCTTCTGCCTCAAATGATACCTTGGGAACATTTGCAGCCTGGGAAAGACAAAGGAAAATTAGTAGGATGTAGAATCAGCACAAATGAATGTAATGCTATTCCATAACTCAAAAAATGTACTGTACAAATGGTACTATTGAAACAGCGTGGATAAAGGGACTCCCTGATCAAAGTAAAGAAAATTCATTTTGTCTTCTTATACAAAGACTCTGCTCCCAACTTCTAAATTTCCCAGCCAGGGACAACAACTACTCTCAGTCATTTTCAAAATTTTACTGAGATTGCTTATTATTCTTCCAATGATAATAGATGCTCATAATAATCTCTTTGAACAGAATCTACATCTTAGGAATGAATCTACTGCACAGATTTGTAAATCCTTCTTTAAATACAGCAATTAATTTTGCACTCAATGTTCAAGTAACTAGTGCTCAAGTTAAAATTAATTGAATTTTAAAAAACAGTTAGTAGGGAATAGTCACCATTTAATATTCTCATGATGTATGTTAATTATGTATGGAGTGTATGTGGACTATTTAGTCAACTGAACCTGACCAGTCATACCTCTGTGGGAGTGACAGCGTTTCCAAAATATACTGGCATGGAATAGTCCTGACAGTCGTAGTGAACACGTAGCATCACACGTGGAACGAAGGTTGCACCATTGAATAGGTCTCTAAAAACTGCATAATGTTCGCCAATGTTCCTTAGATGATAAGGGCCGTTTGTTTTCTCCCAATCAGCATTCACTTCATCCAGTGGAATCAATACTGCAAGAACAGAGAACTCAGCTTAATTTAGGAACAGTTCAGGATAATCAAGGTTGCTCTGCCATTCAATAAGAGCACAGTTAATCTGATACATCATGGCTTTCATTTTCTGCACCTAGAAATCATATTTTAACAGCCTGTGGACCCACAAGGCTCTCTGTACCTCCACTGTATTCAGCTTTCATCAGCTCTATTGTTATTATATTGGATGATCCCATACGACCTATTAAATTCAATGTTCCAACTCACTGAACACATTATCTCTGTCATTTCTTACTTCCATCTGTGTCCTAAGTTGACACAGGATTGCATTGTAACTAAACTTGCCAAATACTAAACTATAGCATGCTGTCTGATCAAATCATTAATACAGTGAATAGTTAAGTAGGCAACACCAATAATTATAGAGCATGACTAATCAAACCTTGCCAAACATTGTTCTGCCCTGTTAAATCTACCTTCATTTTCCTGCTAACAGTTAAGTCCCCAACAACATCATTAGTTTTGCTTCATTCCTTGAATGTTACGTTTAATAATGGTTTCCTAGGAGGTACTTTATAATGTCTTTTGGAAATCTAAGCAAGCAACATCCATAGACTTTCTGCATATTCATCACCCATCACTCAGAGCCTGCACACATTCGCCATTATCCCCTCATGATTTATATCTGCTGTCTCTGCAATTAAATGGATCGTGAATGGAATACAGAGGAGTTGAGAGTGTGAAGGAGGAGTGGAAGTTAGTTGAAACAAGGACAGGACTTGGTGGTTTTCATGGCACCACATAGATTGGTGGCCACATGAAGACAAAGATAAGATGGGTGGTCATCGGTGCAGTGGGAATGGGATCCAAGGGTTTCACAGTGATGAACTTAAAAAGCAGAAGTGAAGAGGGGAGATAAACTGGAGAAGTGTTTCAGGACTGGAAGATGTGATAGACAACCAGAGACACCTGAAGTTGACTAATATTCATCTCAATCTTAATGGAAGGAGCAGGGAGCCCTGAATAAGGATTAAAATTGAGAGAAAAACAAAACGAGCCAGTTACCATCTCTTACGATCCAGGAAGACCCTTGAAGAGGAGGTAGTTGTGGAACAGGCTATGGAGACCAAATAGTGCTTTATGCTCCCTTTATTCTCGCTTTAGTTTAATTTTAATAAATGTCATGGACTTTGTTTGAAATTTCTCCACATTATTTGTTAATCCTTCAGGGTTATTTTTACAAGTGTACAGTCTGATAGTAAGAGTTTCCTGGAGACTGCTATCTTCCAGTCTCCCCTCAGTAGAAATGGACAGACGCACTTGGTTCTGATAGACAAGATGCTGTGCTTGGACAGTATCACAACCAGAACAATCCTATTTATGTGGATATAATCAGACTTCCAGCCAAATGCACACAATTGAAGCAAGTTATAAATCCAGACTGAGGGCTACAAATAGGGTCACCTTGCTTGTCCAGTGCTGTCTTTTACTTCTCAATACTGACTTACACGTTCTGTGCCGCGATGCCCTCTCAAGATCACTGTTGTTACGGTTTGCCCTGAGAATGCGTTTACGTTCCTCCAATTCCTTTTTCCGAGATCCTCTAAAATGAGGGAGACCGATATCAATTTTCTCTGGAGCTATAAGAAATGCAATGGAAAATCCTGAAACACAGGAGCAAATCCCTCTGCTGTTTGAGAGGAAGTCTATTTTTACAAGCAGCTGTAGTGTACTTAAAGTATTAAATTCAAGAGCATGCAAAGAAAGATATGTTGTCAATAAAATACATACCAAAAATTTTACAATCAGGGTAATTTATGCATAATCTGAAATAATTGGGTGTATCACAGTGAATAACTTCTGATCCCCACAAATGAGAGGGACAACAAAGATTGTGTGAAACTGATTAAAAAAAACTAGAATGCGTGCAAAGATGGCTGGTAAATGTCGACCAGCTAATAATTCAGGTGAGATACAGAGTAAAGCACCTCCTACACTGCCCTATAGGGCATTTCCAAGTAAAATACAGAGCACAAGCCAGATTCTATTTAAACAATCCGCCAATAATACACAGTAACCAAAGCTTAACAACAGTTTCTGATGAACAAATTCTGCTTTTCTACAACAGACTAACTATACTCCAAGTACATTGCCAATTAAGCAGCAAGCTGGATATCGATTAAATGACCAAGTGATGTATGTAAAACAGTCACAACAAGCAGGCCAGATATACCCAAGTCCGTTACCTGGGAGAAGAAAGGTCAGGGTTCCACAACATTGCATCAACATCTTCACAATCAGGTTTAATATCACCAACATATGTCATGAACTTCATTGTTCAGTTATAAACACTTGTGGTTATGTTAACATGATACATTTTCCCCCTCATACAATACAACTTACTAGGCTTTTGTGTGTATTGTTGAAAAGTCCGCCACCAGGTGGGCTCCCTCCTTTTTTCCTCTGCCACCTGCAGATACCGTGAATAGCTGCGGTATTTCTCCAGAGACTCCAGGTCTGTTACATCAATATCCTCATTGGGCATCGGCCCGAGTGGAGCTGCACGTTTAAGTAGTACGGCTAAAGGATATGAAGTCACAGTAAGATATACTGGAATAATTTGGGTTCACTCAGCATAATGTAGCAAAGTACCATTATTGTAGTTTAGTCCAAGCAGAGATAGGGAAGGTGATCAGTAAAGATCAAAGATACAAGTTATTTTAAGGAGTTTGCTTAAGACAACATGGTTGATGGTAAAAAACAAACTTCTATGTTGCAAGACAATATAGAAAACCTACAGCACAATACAGGCCCTTTGGCCCACAAAGTTGTGCTGAACATGTCCCTACCTTAGAAATAACTAGACTTCCCAATAGCCCTCTATTTTTCTAAGCTCTATGTAACTATACAAAAGTCTAGTATAATAGTCAATAATAGACTTATTACATAGAATGGAAGTGGCAAATTGAATGAAGTTCAGTGCTGTATGTGGTAGCACTCACACTCTTAGGAAAGGCAAACTAGGCATAATAAATGGTGGGTCGCTACAAAATATAAATGAAACTAAATCTTGGAAAAGATGTCCACAACATCCTGAAGAAAATGGAACAGGTACGATGGTCAAAGAGATGTATAAAACTGCTAGATTACTGTACCTTGTTCTGGATACTGTGCTGTAGGAAGTACAGCAAAACACTTAAGGATGCAAAGGAAATTTGTAAGGATGTTGCCAGGACTAAGGGATTAAAGGAGATTTATAGATATGAAGGGGGAATTGGGATGGTTGGCATAATTTTCTTTGGAACAGAAGAGATTCAACTGAGACTTATTTGAGGGTTACAACAGAGTTGACAAAAAAGCACAGCCGACCTCCCGAATACGTGCTAGCAGATTGCAAGGAGATAGTGTAAATATAAACTGAAGGTGAGCTGGTGAAACACCATTTCCGCAGAAAGAGCCTCTGATCAGAACTTGTTTCGAACCAGTACGGGCCGAGACTCCCCACAGCGCTCTCTCCTCGGGCGACAGCAGAGATGTCGGACCGGGTTAGCCAAGTGTGGACGGTCATCAGGTTCCCATGGTGACCCCAGACGACGCCGCTGTTCATTTACTTCTGAGTTTGACCAGGGTGCTGCAGCCCAACGTCACCTTACTAACCTGTATTTGTCACCATCCTGACTGGTTTCACAACCTTCGGGAAATGAAATAAACCACTCTGCAATCCCGGACGTAACCTCACCAACGCCGCCGCCATCTTCCCTTCACTGGTCCGCCAGAACCCGTCGGCCCCGGGCCCACGGCCTCAGACTTCCTACAACATCGCAAAGGTGTCCTCCAGTATCCCGACAGGCACCAAAGGTCGTACCCTTAGCGTGAAGTCGGAACAGCAACAGGAAGACGGGCGGATTACGCATGCGTGGGTTTGGAGGGTGTTCTGGGCATTGTAGTCCCAATGGCAAGAGTTACGGGGACGGGTGGTTTGTCCCCGTAATGTGATTAAAGGGAGCATATGGCCTGAAATTCAGACGGGGAGTTAAACGATGGTATGGAATGGATTTTGGCAAGAAATAAAAGGAAAATGAGTCGGGGAGGGGAACGGATTCGGATGTGGAGGGTCGCCCGCTGAAGGGCATTAGACAACAGGTACAGGAGTAGGCCATTCAGCCCTTCGAGCTAGCACCGCCGTTCACTGTGATCATGGCTGATCATCCCTGTTCCTACCTTCTCCCCATATCCCTTCACTCCGCTATCCTTAAGAGCTCAATGTAACTCTTTCTTGAAAGAATCCAGAGAATTGGCCTCCACTGCCTTCTGAGGCAGAGCATTCCACAGAACCGCAACTCTCTGGGTGAAAAAGTTTTTCCTCAACTCCGTTCTAAATGGCCTACCCCTTATTCTTAAACTGTGGCCTCTGGTTCTGGACTCGCCCAACATCGGGAACATGTTTCTGCCTCTAGCGTGTCCAATCCCTTAATAATCTTATATATTTAAATCAGATCCCCTCTCATCCTTCTAAATTCCAGTGTATACAAGCCCAGTCACTCCAATCTTTCAACATATGACATTCCTGCCATCCCTGGAATTAACCCAGTGAACCTACGCTGCACTCCCTCCATAGCAAGAATGTCCTTCTTCAAATTTGGAGACTAAAACTACACGCAATACTCCAGGTGGGGACTCACCAGGGCCCTGTACGACTGCAGAAGGACATCTTTGTTCCTACACTCAACTCCCCTTGTTATGAAGGCCAACATGCCATTAGCTTTCTTCACTGCATGCTTACTTTCAGTGACTGATGAACAAGGACAACCAGATCTCGTTGTACTTCCCGTTTTCCTAACTTGACACCGTTCAGATAGTAATCTGCCTTCCTGTTCTTGCCACCAAAGTGGATAACCTCACATTTATCCACATTAAACTGCATCTGCCCACTCACCCAACCTGTCCAAGTCACCCTGCATTCTCATTTGCTAATGTTACTTTTAATCCCTTCATCTAAGTAATTAATGTATATTGTAAATAGCTGCGGTCCCAGCACTGAGCCTTGCGGTACTCTACTAGTCACCGCCTGCTATTCTGAAAAGGACTAGTTAACCCCTACGCTTTGTTTCCTGTCTGCCAGCGAATTTTCTATCCATGTCAGTACCCTACCCCCAATACCATGTGCTCTCATTTTGCCCACTAACCTCCTATGTAGGACCTTATCAAAGGCTTTCGGAAAGTCCAGGTACACTATATCCACTGGCTTTCCCATGTCCATTTTCGTAGTTACATCCTCAAAAAATTCCAGAAGATTTAGTCAAGCATGATTTCCCCTTCGTAAATCTATGCTGACTTGGACCTATCCTGCTACAGCTATCCAAATATGCCACTATTTCATCTTGTATAATTGACTCCAGCATCTTCCCCACCACTGATGTCAGACTAACTGGTCTATAATTGCCTGTTTTCTCTCTCCCTCCTTTCTTAAAAAGTGGGATAACATTAGCTACTCTCCGATCTGCAGGAACTGATCCTGAATCTATAGAACATTGGAAAATGATTACCAATGCGTCCACGATTTCTAGGGCCACCTCCTTAAGTACCCTGGGATGCAGACCATCAGGCCCTGGGGAATTATAAGCCTTCAGTCCCATCAGTTTATCCAACACCATTTTCTGCCTAATGCGAATTTCCTTCAGTTCCTCCGTTACCCTAGGTCCTCTAGCCACGATTACATCTGGGAGGTTGTTTGTGTCTTCCCTAGTGAAGACAGATCCAAAGTACCTGTTCAGCTCGTCTGTCATTTCAGTTCCCCATAATAATTTCACCCGTTTCTGTCTTCAAGGGCCCAACTTTGGTCTTAACTAATTTTTTCCTCTTCACATACCTAAAGAAGCTTTTACTATCCTCCTTTATATTCTTGACTAGCTTATCTTCATACCTCATCTTTTCCCCCCGTATTGCCTTTTTAGTTATCTTCTGTTGCTCCTTAAAAGTCTCCAATCCTCTGGCTTTCTGCTCATCCTTGCTATGTTATAGTTCCTCTCTTTTATTTTTATACTGTCCTTGACTTCCCTTGTCATCCTCGGTCGCCCCTTACTCCCCTTAGAATCTTTCTTCCTCTTTGGAATGAACTGATCCTGCACCTTCTGTATTATTCCCAGAAATACCTGCCATTGTTGTTCCACTGTCATCCCTGCTATGGTATCTTGCCAGTCAACTTTGGCCAGCTCCTCCCTCATGGGTCCATAGTCCCCTTTGTTCAACTGTAATACTGACACTTCTGATTTTCCCTTCTCCCTCTCAAATTGTAGATTAAAACTTACCATATTATGGTCACTACCTCCTAATGGCTCCTTTACCTCGAGTTTCCTTATCAAATCTGGCTCATTACACAACACTAAATCCAGAATTGCCTTCTCCCTGGTAGACTCTAATACAAGCTGCTCTAAGAATCCATCTCTGAGGCATTCCACAAACTCCCTTTCTTGGGGTCCAGTACCAATCTGATTTTCCCAGTCTACCTGCATGTTGAAATCCCCCATAACTTCACCACTGTCCTGTTCCAACCTCACTCCCTCTGAACGCACTGCCTTCCACTCTCTCCGCAGTAATCCCAACCTCACCATCAAACACGCTGACAAAGGTGGTGCTGTAGTAGTCTGGCAGACGAACCTCAACCTCACTGAGGTGAAACAGCAGCATTCTGACACCTCCTCTTACTTACAAGAGGCTTCGACGAGAAGAGGCGGAGGACAAGCTAGCTCGCAGTTAGTTTTTACAATGTCTCCTGAGACAGTGATGTGCCTCTCATGTGAGATGTGGCAGTCTTGGGGGAACTCCCCTCTCCCGCAGAGTCACATCTGCCAGAAGTGCATACGGCTGGGCGATCTGGAAGACCGTGTATGGAATCTGGAGCAGCAGCTGGATGATCTTCGACTCATAAGGGAGAATGAGGCAGTCATAGATGAGAGCTACAGGGAGGTAGTCACACCTAGGCTGTCGGAAGCAGGTCGTTGGGTAACAGTCAAAGGGGGGAAAGCAAAGGTGAGCAGACAGGTAGTGCAGAGTACCCCTGTAGCCATTCCCCTGAATAATAAGTTTACCGTCCTGGATACTACTGGCAGGGACGACCGACCAGGTGTGAGCCACGGTGGCAGGGCCTCCGGCACTGAGTCTGACCCAGTGGTGCAGAAGGGTGGGACGGAGAAGAGGAGAGCTGTCGTCATTGGAGACTCCATACTCAGGGAAGCAGACAGGAGATTTTGTGGACGTGAGAAGGACACTCGCATGGTTTGTTGCCTCCCGGGTGCCAGGGTCCGGGATGTCTCTGACCGGGTGCACGACATCCTGGTTCAAGAGGGAAAGCAACCAGAAGTCGTGATACATGTTGGGACCAATGACATAGGCACGAAGAGGGATGAGGTCCTGAAGTGTGAGTTTCGGGAATTCGGCAGAAGGCTGAAGAACAGGACCTCAAGGGTGACGTTCTCAGGATTGCTGCCAGTGCTACGTGACAGAGATGGTAAGAATTGGAGGAGATGGCAGTTGAATGCGTGGCTGAGGAGTTGGTGCAGGGAGCAGGGTTTTAGATTTTTAGATCATTGGGATCTCTTCTGGGGAAGGTGGGACCTGTACAGATTGGATGGGTTGCACCTGAACTCGAGGGGGAGCAATATTCTTGCAGGTAGGTTTGCTAGCATGGTTCGGGAGGGTTTAAACTAATTTGCGAGGAGAATGGGACCCAGAGCGATAGAGCAGTGAAAGAAGTGCATGGAGTACAGCCAGATCTAACATACAGAGAGGTTTTGAGGAAAGAGAAGCAGAATAAATGGTGTAAGGACAGTAAGGTAGAAGGGCTGAAATGTGTGTACCTCAATGCAAGAAGCATCAGGAACAAAGGTGATGAACTGAGAGCTTGGATACATACATGGAATTATGATGTAGTGGCTGGCACCAGGGCAGGAATGGATTCTCAATATTCCTGGATTTCAGTGCTTTAAAAGGGATAGAGAGGGCGGAAAAGGGGGAGGAGGGGTGGCATTACTGGTCAGGGATACTATTACAGCTACAGAAAGGGTGGGTAATGTAGCAGGATCCTCTTTTGAGTCAATATGGGTGGAAGTCAGGAACAGGAAGGGAGCAGTTACTCTACTGGGGGTATTCTATAGGCCCCCTGGTAGCAGCAGAGATACCAAGGAGCAGATTGGGAGGCAGATTTTGGAAAGGTGCAAAAATAACAGGGTTGTTATCATGGGTTACTTTAACTTCCCTAATATTGATTGGCACCTGATTAGTTCCAAGGGTTTAGATGGGGCAGAATTTGTTAAGTGTGTCCAGGATGGATTCCTGTCATAGTATCTGGACAGGCCGACCAGGGGGAATGCCATACTAGATCTAGTACTAGGTAATGAACCGGGTCAGGTCACAGATCTCTCAGTGGGTGAGCATCTGGGGGACAGTGACCACCACTCCCTGGCCTTTATAATTATCCTGGAAAAGGATAGAATCAAAGAAGACAGGAAAATTTTTAACTGGGGAAAGGCAAATTATGAGGCTATAAGGCTAGAACTTGCGGGTGTGAATTGGGATGATGTTTTTGCAGGGAAATGTACTATGGACATGTGGTCGATGTTTAGAGATCTCTTGCGGGATGTAAGGGATAAATTCGTCCCGGTGAGGAAGATAAAGAAGGAACCATGGGTGACAAGTGAGGTGGAAAATCTAGTCAGGTGGAAGAAGGCAGCATACATGAGGTTTAGGAAGCAAGGATCAGATGGGTCTATTGAGGAATATAGGGAAGCAAGAAAGGAGCTTAAGAAGGGGCTGAGAAGAGCAAGAAGGGGGCATGAGAAGGCCTTGGCGAGTAGGGTAAAGGAAAACCCCAAGGCATTCTTCAATTATGTGAAGAAAAAAAGGATGACAGGAAAGAATGTAGGACGGATTAGAGATAAAGGTGGGAAGATGTGCCTGGAGGCTGTGGAAGTGAGCGAGGTCCTCAATGAATACTTCTCATCGGTATTCACCAATGAGAGGGAACTTGATGATGGTGAGGACAATATGAGTGAGGTTGATGTTCCGGAGCATGTTGATATTAAGGGAGAAGAGGTGTTGGAGTTGTTAAAATACATTAGGACAGATAAGTCCCCGGGGCCTGACGGAATATTCCCCAGGATGCTCCACGAAGCGAGAGAAGAGATTGCTGAGCCTCTGGCTAGGATCTTTATGTCCTCGTTGTCCACAGGAATGGTACCAGAGGATTGGAGGGAGGCGAATGTTGTTCCGTTGTTCAAAAAAGGTAGTAGGGATAGTCTGGGTAATAATAGACCAGTGAGCCATACGTCTGTGGTGGGAAAGCTGTTGGAAAGATTCTTAGAGATAGGATAGGATCTATAGGCATTTAGAGAATCATGGTCTGATCAGGGACAGTCAGCATGGCTTTGTGAAGGGCAGATCGTGTCTAACAAGCCTGATAGAGTTCTTTGAGGAGGTGACCAGGCATATAGATGAGGGTAGTGCCCTGGATGTGATCTATATGGATTTTAGTAAAGCATTTGACAAGGTAGGCTTATTCAGAAAGTTAGAAGGCATGGGATCCAGGGAAGTTTGGCCAGGTGAATTCAGAATTGGCTTGCCTGCAGAAGGCAGAGGGTGGTGGTGGAGGGAGTACATTCAGATTGGAGGATTGTGACTAGTGGTGTCCCACAAGGATCTGTTCTGGGACCTCTACTTTTCGTGATTTTTATTAACGACCTGGATGTGGGGGTAGAAGGGTGGGTGGGCAAGTTTGCAGACGACGCAAAGGTTGGTGGTGTTGTAGACAGTGTAGAGGATTGTCAAAGATTGCAAGAGACATTGATAGGATGCAGAAGTGGGCTGAGAAGTGGCAGATGGAGTTCAACCCGGAGAAGTGTGAGGTGGTACACTTTGGAAGGGCAAACTCCAAGGCAGAGTACAAAGTAAATGGCAGGATACTTGGTAGTGTGGAGGAGCAGAGGGATATCGGGGTACATGTCCACAGATCCCTGAAAGTTGCCTCACAGATGGATAGGGTAGTTAAAAAGCTTATGGGGTGTTAGCTTTCATAAGTCGAGGGATAGAGTTTAAGAGTCGCGGTGTAATGATGCAGCTCTATAAAACTCTGGTTAGGCCACACTTGGAGTACTATGTCCAGTTCTGGTCACCTCACTATAGGAAGGATGTGGAAGCATTGGAAAGGGTACAGAGGAGATTTACCAGGATGCTGCCTGGTTTAGAAAGTATGCATTATGATCAGAGATTAAGGGAGCTAGGGCTTTACTCTTTGGAGAGAAGGAGGATGAGAGGAGACATGATAGAGGTGTACAAGATAAGAGGAATAGATAGAGTGGATAGCCAGCGCCCCTTCCCCAGGGCACCACTGCTCAATACAAGAGGACATGGCTTTAAGGTAAGGGGTGGAAAGTTCAAGGGGGATATTAGAGGAAGGTTTTTTACTCAGAGAGTGGTTGGTACATGGAATGCACTGCCTGAGTCAGTGGTGGAGGCAGATACACTAGTGAAGTTTAAGAGACTACTAGACAGGTATGTGGAGGAATCTAAGGTGGGGGCTTATATGGGAGGCAGGGTTTGAGGGTCGGCACAACATTGTGGGCCGAAGGGCCTGTACTGTGCTGTACTATTCTATATATTCTATATATATACCCCTGGAACACAACCCCACCAAAAAACATCAAACCATTGTCTCCCGTACCATCACCACCCTTAACAACTCTAGAGACCTTCCATCCTCAGCCACTAAACTCATAATTCCCACACCCCGTACCGCTCGGTTTTACCTCCTCCCCAAGATCCACAAGCCTGACTGTCCCAGTAGACCCATAGTTTCTGCCTGCTCCTGTCTCACCAAACTTGTATCTGCCTACCTGGACTCCATTTTGTCACCCATAGTTCACTCCCTCCCCACCTACATCCGGGATACATCCCATGCCCTCCACCTCTTCAATAACTTCCAATTCCCCGGTCCCAAACGCTACATTTTCACTATGGATGTCCAATCCTTATACACCTCCATTCCCCATCAAGAAGGCCTCAAAGCCCTCCGCTACTTTCTGGACAATAGACCTCACCAGTTCCCCACTACCACTACCCTCCTGCGGTTGGTGGAACTGGTACTCACACTTAATAACTTCTCTTTTGGCTCTTCCCACTTTCTTCAGACCAAGGGTGTAGCTATGGGCACACGCATGGGCCCCAGCTATGCCTGCCTCTTCATTGGTTATGTGGAACAGTCTGTGTTTCAAACTTGTACTGGTACTGCTCTCCAACTTTTCCTTCACTACATTAACGTCAAACTTCCACCCCGCCCTCAAACTCACCTGGTCTATCTCGGACACTTCTCTCCCCTTTCTCGATCTCTCGGTCTCCATCTCTGGAGACAGACTGTCCACTGACATCTTCTACAAGCCCACTGACTCTCATAACTACCTCAACTATACCTCTTCCCACCCCGCCACATGCAAAAATGCCATTCCCTATTCCCAGTTCCTCCGTCTCCGCCGCATCTGCTCCCAGGATGAGGCTTTCCATTCCAGGACATCTCAAATGTCCTCTTTCTTTAAGGATCGTGGTTTCCCTTCTGCTGTCATCAATGATACCCTCACCCACATCTTCTCCATTTCCCGCACTTCGGCCCTCAACCCATCCTCCCGTCACCACAACAGGGACAGAGTTCCCCTTGTCCTCACCTACCACCCCACAAGCCTCCAGATCCAGCACATTATCCTCTGCAACTTCTGCCACCTTCAACAGGACCCCACGACTAAGCACATCTTTCCCTCTCCACCCCTCTCCGCTTTCTGCAAGGATTGGTCCCTCCGCACGGATCTCCCACCCAACACTTATCCCTGTAAGTGAAATGCTACACTTGTCCCTACACCTCATCTCTTGCCACCATTCAGGGCGCCAAACAGTCCTTCCAGGTGAGACAACACTTCACTTGTGAATCTGTTGGGGTCATCTATTGCATCCGGTGCTCCCATCAGTGAAACCCGACGCAGATTGGGGGACCGCTTCGTCGAGCACAACAGACAGGATCTCCTGGTTGCCATCCACTTCAACTCTGCTTCCCATTCCCATTCGGATATGTCCATACATGGCCTCCTCTACTGCCATGATGAGGCTAAACTCGGGTTGGAGGAGCAACACCTCATATACCGTCTAGGTAGTCTCCAGCCCCTTGGTATGAACATAGAATTCTCCAACTTCTGGTAATTCCCTCCCCCTCCCTTCCCCCAACCCAGTTTCACTCTGCCCCCTCCCCCAGCTGTCTATCACCTCCCTCATGGTTCTGCCTCCTTCTGCTACCCATTGTGCTTTCCCCTATTCCTTCTTCACCTTTCCTATCACCTCCCTGCTTCCCCTCCCCGACCCCTTTATCTTTCCCCTTACTGGTTTTTCATCTGGAACCTACCAGCCTTCTCCCTCCCACCCTCCCCCCTCCTTCTTTGTAGGGCCTCTGCCCCTTCCCTCTTCAGTCCTGACGAAGGGTTCGGGCCTGAAATGTTGACTGATCGTTTCCACAGATACTGTCCGACCTGCTGAGTTCCTCCAGCGTGTTGTGAGTATTACCTTTGCGACATGCCAATTCTAACTCTTGATTTAACTTGCACCCTATATCCAGGCTACTGTTTGGGGGCCTGTAGATAACTCCCTTCAGGGTATTTTTGCCCCTATAGTTTCTCAGTTCTATCCATACTGACTCTACATCTCCTGATTCCATGTCCCCCCCCCTCACCAACAGAGCCACCCCACCCCCTCTGCCAACCTGTCTGTCCTTTCGATAGGATGTATATCCATTAGGAAGATGCTATCGATGATAATTACTTTGGTATCTAATTGTGACAAAAATCTCACCCGGTTGGATTGACAAATGCTACTCAGAAGGAATTGTTAAAGTAAAATCAGCATTAAATCTCAGCAAAGGTAGGGTGTAGATTACATGTGCTGATTCAAAACAACAGGAGAAGTTACTGAAAATGAAGACTTTGCATCCGTTATTCGGCCAGATTGTATGACCCTCCACCATCGCAGTGTTTTTAAATGCCAACCAGTGGGACTTGTTCTTGCAGGGGAGATTGCGATCCGCAAAATGTAGAAGTGAACCTGAATATGGGAGTTGTGAAGTTGCTGCAACTATGTGGATGCTGATAGTGCTGCTTATTAGGGATGCCTTATTTTACAAATACTCGGGGAATTCAGAAGGTGAAGTTAACACAAAATAATCTGCAGATGCTGGGGTCAAAGCAACACTCACAACACGCTGAAGGAACTTAGCAGGTTGGGCAGCATCCGTGGAAACGATGAGTCAATATTTCGGGCTGGAACCTTTCGTCAGGACTGAAGGGGGAAGGGGCAGAGGCCCCATAAAGAAGGTGGGGGGAGGGTGGGAAGGAGAAGGCTGGTAGGTTCCAGGTGAAAAACTAGTAAGGGGAAAGCTAAAGGGGTCGGGGAGGAGAAGCAGGGAGGGGATAGGCAGGAAAGGTGAAGAAGGAATAGGGGAAAGTACAATGGGTTTTAGAAGGACGCGGAACCATGACGGATGTAGTAGTCAGCTGGGGGAGGGGGCAGAGTGAAATAGGGATAGGGGAAGGGAGGGGGAGGGAATTACCGGAAGTTGGAGAATTCTATGTTCATACCAAGGGGCTGGAGACTACTCAGACGGTATATGAGGTGTTGGTCCTCCAACCTAAGTTTAGCGTCATCATGGCAGTAGAGGAGGCCGGGTATGGACATATCCGAGTGGGAATGGGAAGCAGAGTTGAAGTGGGTGTGGCCAAGTGGTTAGGGTGTTGGGCTCACGATCTGAAGGTCATGGGTTCATGTCTTGGCCAGGGCACTTAACTGCACACTGCTCCAGTCCACCCACATGAGTCTCGTACTCTCAGTCGCTTCATGCCACAGAAACCGGCATAAGCACCCGCCTGATGGGCCACAAAGGCTCGGGACAGACTTTGACTCTCATACGTGGCCTTCTCTACTGCCATGATGAAGCTAAACTCAGGTTGGAGGAGCAACACCTCATATACCATCTAGGTAGTCTCCAGCCCCTTGGTATGAACATAGAATTCTCCAACTTCCCTCCCCCTCCCTTCCTCTATCCCTATTTCTCTCTGCCCCCTCCCCCAGCTGCATATCGCCTCCCTCATGGTTCCACCTCCTTCTATTACCCATTTCCCCTATTCCTTCTTCACTTTTCCTGCCTATCACCTCCCTGCTTCCCCTCCCCAACCCTTTTATCTTTCTCCTTACTGGTTTTTCACCTGGAACCTACCAGCCTTCTCCTTCCCACCCTCCCCCCACCTTCCTTATAGGGCCTCTGCCCCTTCCCTCTTCAGTCCTGACGAAGGGTTCCGGCTTGAAACGCCGACTGATCTTTTCCACAGATGCTGCCCAACTTGCTGAGTTCCTCCAGCGTGTTGTGAGAAGGTGAAGTTAGTGCATAATATTTCTTATGCTGAAGCTGTGAAAAGACTTGATCCCTCTACATCTGTTGTTCAGTGTCGGGTTAAAACAAAGACTGGGATTCGGATGGAGGAAGGTCATGGAGTGAGGAGTGAGGGAGGTGAAACATCTGGTGAGTGATTGATTCTTAAAAAAATAGATTTTGTTACGTTTCTGTCTGCTGTGGTCAATCGAACAGCAAAGGGAGGAAATAAATCCAATAGACTCGGAGTAGTGGTGGATGCAGCATCAAGGTATTTGGGTTTAGTGCGAATTTTTGCAGAACAGGTACAGGAAGTACTTCAGAAAGATGATTTGGGGAATGACAGTACAGGGAATGGGCTGCTGGTGGAGGGCGACTGGTGTGTCAGTACCTCCAGTTAAACTCTGTCTTTTTGTGTGTTTCCCCCTAACTGTCAGTCTGTGGTTTTGTATTGCCATGTGCTCTTGTTTGTTTTCATGCCCCATGTGCTCCTATCCCCGCTCCTGCTCTACTCCGGCCCCTGTGTTACTGAGTACTCCACCTCTCACCTGTTTCTCATTATTACCTGTTTTGCTGGCACTTGTGTCTCATTGTGCTCCACCTATCACCTGCCTCTCTGTTTATTGCTCAGTGTATTTCAGTCCTGTGTTTTCACTTATTTGTTGCCAGATTGTGCTGGTGAATTTTCCTGAGCCTTTCCAGTATTCGTATCTGAACTCCGTCTGTCTGAATATCGACTCTGCCTGTTTCCCGATTCTAGTTTTTAGATTTCTCTGGAATTTTTGATCTCTGCCTGAACCTTGATGCTGGCTCGTTGCCCCTCTGGATTTGCTATTCAGTAAATATCAGTGTGTACAGTACTTGGTCTGTGATTGGGTCCCTGCTTTAGTGCCCTGACAGAATAATCTGGCCAGAATGGATCCAGTAGACCC
Organism: Mobula hypostoma; assembly: GCF_963921235.1. NCBI lineage: Eukaryota > Metazoa > Chordata > Chondrichthyes > Myliobatiformes > Myliobatidae > Mobula > Mobula hypostoma. The sequence goes on along the minus strand of NC_086118.1, from coordinate 5,597,352 downwards.
TGGTCATCTGAGAGCTGTCCTGTAATGACAGGGTGTGGTGCTGGGGAGACACCAGAACCAGCTGGACTCCATGTTCAGGGCAGTGGAGTTGTTTTCTGCCAATGTAGCCGATCTTGTGGCCCAGACTCGGTCACTCCAGCTGTCCCAGAGCACCCATCAACATTCTGCGACTGCATCTTCTGCCTGGCCCTCTGTGTTCTCGCTAACTCTTCCCGGAGCTGAGCTCCAACTGCCTCCTCTAGAAAAGTACTCAGGTGAGCCTGGTACCTGCCGCTCTTTTCTTTCCCAGTGCACCCTCGTTTTTGAATTGCAACCAACAACCTTTCCGACTGATTGAGCCAAGGTGGCCTACGTCATCACTCAACTGTCCGATTGGGGAAGAGAATGGGGTACAGCTGTCTGGGAGGCAGGCTCACCTTTCTGCATCAGTTTTCAGTTATTTTCTGAGGAGATGAAAAAAGCGTTTGATTGCTCCAAACATGGGAGAGAGGCTGCCCGTGAAATGCTGCACATGCACCAGGGGCGCAGATCTGTGTCAGATAACGCCATAATGTTCTGGGCCCTAGCCACCTCCAGTGGCTGGAACTCGGAACCACAGCACCACACCTTCCTCAATGGCCTCTCCGAAGACATCAAAAAGATGAGCTGGTCACCCAGGACCTTTCTGCCACCTTTAGAGCCCTGGTGGATTTGGCTATCCATAATGATGTTCGCCTTCAGCAGCACCACAGAGGGAGGGGTCCCAGAGCGTCTCTGGGGGCACTGGGTGAGTTCCAAGCTCCTCATCAGTCTACACTGCCCTGCCATTTGCCTCCATCTACAATTCCTGTTCCAGAGCCCGAAGCTATGCATGTTGACCGTACCCGCCTGATGCCGACTGAAAGACAAAGGAGAATCAGCACCTATTCCTGTCTGTACTGTGGCCAACCAGACAGCTTCTTCTCCACCTGCCCAGTAAAAGCCAAACGCTCACCAGTAGGACGAGGAGTACTGGTGAGTGTGATCCCTGTCCGGCCCTCCTCAACGCCACTCACTCTCATACCTGCTTCTCTGGAGTGGGGTGACCAACGGCGAGTAGTCTCCATCTTGGTCGATTCTGGTGCAGAGGGGTGTTTTATCAGTTTCGGCTTGGCTGCCCAGTGTGGGTTACCTGTGTCTGCTCGCCAGTCACCATTGGTGGCCAAGTCCTTGAATGGTCAGAGACTGGCTAACATCACCCATGTCCTGGCCCTGGTGAGTCTCAGCTTATCTGGCAACCATCATGAACAGTTAACCCTTTATGTTATTGACTCTCTTCAAGCTCCCATTGTCCTGGGTCATCCCTGGTTAGTTAAACACAACCCAAATTGACTGGCTCAGTCACAAGATTGTAGGCTGGAGCCCATTCTGTCACTCTCACTGCCTCCCTTGTCTCCAAGCCCAGATCCCCTTGAGGAATTTCTGGACCTTAGTGCCATCCCTCCTGAATACATGGACCTCAAGGCTGTATTCAGCAAGTCCTGGGCCACTTCCCTACCGCCTCATCATCCATATGATTGCGCCATTGACCTCTGAGATGGAGAAGATCCTGAGAGGCAGGATTTATGAACATTTGGAGAGGCATAATATGATTAGGAATAGTCAGCATAGCTTTGTCAAAGGCAGGTTGCCTTATTGAATTTTTTGAGGATGTGACTAAACATGTTGAAGGTAGAGCAGTAGATGTAGTGGTTTCAGCAAGGCATTTGACAAGGTACCCCATGCAAGGCTTATTAAGAAAGTAAGGAGGCATGGGATCTGAGGGTCCGAGTCCCTAGGACACTCAAGGCTGCTGTGCAGGTTGACTCTGTGGTTAAGAAAGCATACGGTGCATTGGCCTTCATCAATCATGGGATTGAGTTTAGGAGCTGAGAGGCAGATGATAGGTGGAGCACAATGAGACAGAAGTGGCAGCAAAACAGGTAATAATGAGAAACAGGTGAGAGGGAGAGTACTCAGTAATACAGGGGCCAGAGCAGAGCAGGATCAGGGACAGGAGCACATGGCAATACAAAACCACAGACTGACGGCTAGGGGAAAAATACACAAAAAGACAATGTTCAACTGGAGGTACTGACAGTACCACCCCTCTACAGAGGCCTCCTGGCATCACAGCAGGTAGAGCTGGGTGCTGGTGATGAAAGTCCCTGATGAGCGAGGGGTCCAAGAATTATGGGCGGGGACCCAGCACCTCTCCTCAGGACCGTAGCCCTCCCAGTCCACAAGGTACTGGAGGCCACGGCCTCGGCGACGAAGTCCAGCAGTTGATGCACCGTGAAGGCCTCTGACCCATCGATGAGCCGTGGGGTGGGGTTTGGAGACAGGACACAGGGGGTGGCTTATGAAAGGCTTGATGTGGGACACATGGAAGGTGGGATGAATGCGACAGAGAGTGGAGGGGAGCTTGAGATGGACAGCCGCAGGGCTGATGACTTTGTTACCCCTCTGGATTTGCTACTCGGTAAATATCACAGCGTGCACAGTACTTGGTCTGTGATTGGGTCCCTGCTTCAGCATCCTGACATGGTGGAGGGTGACCAGGGGAGATTGTACCACCTTGGTGAAACAGTGTTTATTGTACAAAATTCTGCCTTCTCTGGAGAATAATACCTGTACAATTATTGAATTGTAAATATTTTTTGTGGTATCTTTAATGCAGATATTAAATTAGTTTGTGGGGCAATAAGACTACAGCTACTAATGGGGTGGTGGTAGAGGAGTCTCGGTAAGAATATGATTTAGTTTGTTTAAATGATGGAAGACAGACAAGGGTGGATATTGCCAAGGGTGGGAGCTCTTTTCTGGACTTGACTCTTCTCTCTGCTCCACTTGCTGGACGAAGTAGTTGGGATGGAATGACAGATTAATATGGGGAATAATCATCTCCCAGTCCTGTGTATTGTAGGGGCTCAAGGTTCATTGGTACTAATTCGTGTTTTCAGAGGGCGAGGGCAAACTGGGGATAGGAGTGGGACATGGAGGTGGTATTACAAATTGGTTCCATCAGTTCACAGAAGGCGTCTTTTGGGTAGGAGGGAAGATATGTCGTTGACAAGATTGAGGTTGGGACACGGGTTTGCACATTACTTTGGCACTTGTTGGTAAACATGGGAATGGGTGGTGTGACTTCTGTAAGGTATCAGAGACAGTAGAACATGTGATCATGGTGAGCCACAGGTCTTCATTAGAACATGGGAAGCTATTTAGGAAATTATTGGGTAGATCTGGGGTGCCTAGGCTGCAGGATATTCTGGCACCTGAAACGGGGTGGCTAAGTCATGTAAGGCTCTGGTGAACTTTTTAATTAAAACAGATTTGGGAGGCAGAATCTGACCCCTGTTATGGCTCCTGCACTTCCCTATAGGTGTGAGCTGCCATTAGCAGTACGGAAAAACAGGAAGATACATTAGTAACAGCAGAAGCTGTGTTAGCAAAGGAATTTTAATATGATACGTAACTAAGTTTGATTAGACAGTGGAACCAAGGAAGGGCTGGTTATGGTGTGGGTGTGCAGGGTGAGGAGTGGCTGGGATTGCATGTTGTTGTCCACAGCACCATTACTATCCTTCCATTGTTTGAAGGGTTTCTGCAGCAGACTCGTCCCCGCAGTGAGAGAAACCTGGACTGTAGCTCTCCAGAGCCCTTACACTGGCTGCTCTGAGCTCCAGTGTGTCCCTCAGTACATACTGCTGCAGCCTGGAATATACCCGTCTGCAGTATTAGCTTACAGGGCATCTCACTGTGCTGGAGTCCAGCACATTTTGGGCAGACCAAAGAGCATCTTTCACTGAGCTGATGATCTACTAGCGTACCAGAAAAGGAAAGACGGTGAAGTTGGATAGGAAGGGATCATAGGCATATAGGCCAAATGTGGGGGAAATGGGGCTTGTTTAGATGGGCATCTTACTTGGCATAGAGCAGTAGGGCTAAATATATGACTGTGACTTGATGTCCGCCTCTGTTTTGTATGTGTGTGCATGTCTGAAGGAATAGCCCATAGATAACTTCACTCAACTTTGAGTCAGAAAAGTACAGCACAGAAACAGGCCCTTCAGCTCACCTAGTGCGGAACCATTTAAACTGGCTACTTCCATCAACCTGCATCGTGACCATATCCCTCCATACCCATCCCATCCATGTACCTATCCAAACTTCTCTTAAAAGTTGAAATTGAGCTCTTGTGCACCACTTGCACTGGCAGCTAATTCCACACTCTCACCACTCTGAGTGAAGAAGTTTCCCCTGATGTTCCCTTTAAACTTTTCACATTTCACCCTTAGCCCATGTCCTCTGGAAAAAGTCTCTCATAAAAACTTCACTTGCCCCAACGTTGAAACGTTCCCACACCCTCTGGACTCAGTTTCAAGGACTCTTCATCTAACATGCTTGATATTTTTTAAAAAGTATTTAGTTTGTTGTCTTTTGCACATTGAACACCCAAGTTGGTGCAGTCTTTTTTTATTATGGTTATTATTCTATTCTGCATTTGAGTATGCCCGCAAGAAAATTAATCTTCAGAGGGTGTATATGGTGACAAATGTACTTCGATAATAAATTTACTTTGAACTTGGATCACATCAGACTGTGCAGATGAATTTCTCACCACTGGGTGGCAAACTCCGCTCCAGAATGCAAAGACCCACACTGAGATTGTTCAGAAGTGGCAGATATTTGCTCATGGAGGGATATAGTGCATGAACGTTGTGCACCTCAGATATCAGCCATCAGCCTAATGGAGCCTTCCTTTTTTTTTACAAAGAGGTACTGCCTGGGCAGCTGAAGGTATTCAAATAATAGGCAAAAATAGAAATACATACATTTAAATATGATGACTGGCAAGGCAGAGAACTTGTCTGGTCCATGCCAACTTCTTGCTGCTGCATTGTACAGGAAGTACAGAAGCCTGAAGTCCCACACCACCAGGTTCAAAAACAGCTAGTTCCCTTCAACCATTCAGTTCTTTGGACCCACCAGCACAATCCTAATTACTACCTCGGATAGCAACACTGTGACCACTTTGCACTAATAGACTATTTTTGTTCTCATTTTTTTTTGTAAAAACTGTGTAAAATTTGTTTTTCACGTGAATACTGCTTATCTGATGCTATGTGCCTGTGACACTGCTGCCAGGAATATTTTCATTGCATCTGTGTGCACACATGGAGTTTAGTGGGACCGGTACATTTTGGCCCAATTAAGTGGCTGCCCCAATTCGCTGAAGTTTTATGGAAATAGGTAAAAAGGTACACAAAAGACAAACTACTATTTAACTGAGGAACAAACTATGTATTCAAATAAAATACAGGGAAAATTATAGCACCATCAATACTATTACAGTGCTACAAACTGTATTAGTTCCTAACAATTATTGATGGAAAAGTTCATCTGCCACATTCTTTAGACTGACTGTAAATAAACAAAATCAGCACAGACATTTAGTGTAAGATAGTGGACTACCTTCATAAAATGTTATTAACAATTGCATCCTCCAAATCTTCATTTTCATTTTAACATCCAAAATGATGTTGATACCTTCCAATTCTTTGTAGTTCCTAACTTGTTGAAGTAACTTTCATTTACACTCCCAGCTGTTTCTGGCCTGAATGCTTGAAACCGCTGTGAGCAAAACAGTTCTAAATTGTCTTGCTGTTTATTTCTCACCAACTTTCTGTGATACAAGTCACTTTTTTTTTAAAAAAACACAAGCACATGCTACTGACAATATTTAAAAACTTTGCTCTAAGCATGGTGTAGTGTCTAAAAGCCACACAAGAGTATGCATCTTACATTAGTTAGAAACTGTGCAGCTGCAGTCTTCTGCCCCAGTTAACTGGCATAGTGTCCCAAATAAACAAAGGGAATTCTGGCTAGTTTCTCAACTACTTTTTGTTCTGTAAGAGTTGTCTCAAATAAGCAGCTGTCCTGTTTAACCAGAATCTACTGTATTTGCTTATATGACAGTAAACGACTTTGATTCTAAAATGGCTTTCATAACAGAAATACTGCAATGGACAAGGGCAGCACATACCGGCCACATCTTCGGAAACTGTCCAGCAGTGAAGAATCAAGAACTAATAGGCGTGAGACCATTAGACCTACTTTGTAATAAGGCTTCTTAGTTAGGCTGAATGGCATTTAAAAAAAATTGGCTTTTGTTGATAGTAACAATGAACATGGGATAGCTGAAGTCATTTTCTGGAAGGAAAAATTTGGTAGTTGGGTGAGTGTAACCAGATTTGAGGACAACAGAGGCTCCCTGCATGAATGGGTTGTCCTGGGGGTGGTTACTTTGGAGAATTTTGATGTCAAGAATGCATTTTTTTGGGGAGCATCATATTTGTGCTGGAGAGAAATGGTTCCCTAACTCACTTTCTTGGAACGGAGAAATTTAATGAATGTTTGCTCCAGGCTGTCCATGACTACTATCTAACATGATTTTAAGGTGTTTGTTTATTCTTTTATACTGTTATTTGTGTACTTTAGGTTAGTTCTCTTGTTTTTATGTGTTTCTGTGATTTTATAATTCACATTGGTCTAATTTATGTAATAAAATTTATAGTTCTACATTTTTAAAACATCAGTTGAAGCCTTTACAGATGAAAACCAATTAATGGTCTGAACCCTTTTCATCTTCTCACGGCACTGCAGTGGTTTATGTGCTTCATGGTGGGAGATCAGCTAGATTCCCCTGTAGATTAGAAACAGTAAAACTATTAAAGATTAGAATAGATACATTGTTAGTGTGCTATCAAAGTTTGAGTCAATGTGAGGTTGCTCAGGAGGGGAAAAAAATTAAACTTGACCCAAGCCTTAAACTACCTTGCTGTAAATGTAACAATGTTAAACCGATGTTGATCCATTTGAGACTAAAACTAAGAAGAGAGGGCACATGCATTCATACAAGCACATCACTATGATAGAATCACATCATAGTCGAGAGAGTAGTGAGCCAGACTGGCAGGGAACGTTCTGACCTGAATCTGCATATTTTATCTCAATATACATTTATCCAAAACTGACATGCTATTGGAAGTAGGTAAGACAGTCAGTTCCACTTCCCGCACTTTGTTTTAATTTTAAAAATATAAATAAAATGTGCTGCATTTAATTCTGTAGAGAACTTCTCATGATGTACATTAATCTCTAGAAAATTATCAAGAATCCCTACAGTAAAAATAGATGAACTAGTTAGGTTGTTTTGCATGAAGTGAGTATTCTAGAAAGTAGCAGGGCTCTTTTGTGTTGGAGCCACAGTTTCAAGAGAATGAGACTTTTTAATACTTTTGATCATGGATTAATCTGCTGACTGGATTAAAAAGACCATTCTCAAATTTGAAATCTGATGTACATTAATGTTCAAAAGTTAAGACTGCTATTCCTCTATACTTAACACAGATTGCCATCTGACTGTCTAATTCCAGTATCAAGTCAAACCCTATAGTCCTTCCCCGGAAAATAATCAACTTATCAAGTAAACAAAATGATTAAGGGAATAGGAACTAGGTATGGGCTGTGGGCAAGTTAATTTTTTAATTATGATTTAGAAGTGCGTATTTCAGAAAACTCAGACCATGCTTAAACTCCCTGCTTGCATAGGATTTTGGTTCATAATCACTGAAAAAGTTCCGTTACAAATCGTGTAGCTTCAAACACTGCCAGGTCAAGTCCGCCAACTACCCACACAATGTGATTTACATTTGAGGGACTAGGCTTGTTTGATTTTCATAGACAGTCTAAACTTGTGTCAAAAAATTAGTTACATCCAAGCCAGCAGATGAGTTAGAAATTGTTACCACAGGAACAATCAGGTACATAATTCATTCACAAAATGATATTTTGATGTACCTGACTTGCTTTCCTACAAAAATATATATTAAAAAATACTAGATTAAAAATTTGCACAGCTTATAATCATAACAAATGTAAAAAAAAATGCCAATGGAAGACCAGCATCATGCAGTTTTTATGCTGTTTGGCTAAATACATTATATTGAGCCTTCTTCAGTGTCTCCAGGAAGAACTGCTCATCTTCAAGGAAATCATGGTCCTGCAGAAGGAGAGAACAAGACAAATCACTGAAGGGGCACTATTAAGCTAATTGTGTGTCAGACTGAAATAGACAATATGATTTCAGAATGTGCTGATTCTATTCAGAGCTGGAAACATAGAACATAGAAAACCTACAGCACAATACTTCGGACCACAATACTGTGCCGAACTTTAGAAATTACCAAGGGTTACCCATAGCCCTCTATTTTTCTAAGCTCCATGTACCTGTCCAGGAGTCTCTTAAAAGATCCTGTTGTATCCGCCTCCACCACCATTACTGGCAGCCCATTCCACGCACTCACCACTCTCTGCTTAAAAAAACTTACCCCTAACATCCCCTCTGCACCTTAAAACTGTGCCCTCTCCTGTTAGCCATTTCAGCCCTGACTATCCACACGATCAATGCCTCTTATCAACTTATACTGTACACCTCTATCAGGTCACCTCTCATCCTCCGTCGCTCTAAGGAGAAAAGGCCGCGTTCACTCAACCTATTCTCATAAGGCATGCTCCCCAATCCAAGCAACATCCTTGTAAATCTCCTCTGCACCCTTTTTATAGTTTCCACATCCTTCCTGTAGTGAGGTGACTAAAGGCAATACTCCAAATAGGTCCTATGTAGTGTAACATTACCTCTCTGCTCTTGAACTTAATCCCACGGTCGATGAAGGCCAATGCACTTTATGCCTTCTTAACCACACAGTCAACCTGTACAGCAGCTTTGAGTGTCCTATGGACTCTGACCCCAAGGGACCCACACTGCCAAGAGTCTTACCATTAATACTATATTCTGCCATTATATTTGACCTACCAAAATGAACCACCTCACACTTAAACACGAGGAAATCTGCAGATTCTGGAAATTCAAACCACACACACAGAAAATGCTGGTGAATGCAGCAGGCCAGGCAGCATCTATAGGAAGAGGTACAGTCGACATTTTGGGCCGAGACCATTCATCAGAACTAACTGAAAGAAGAGATAGTAAGAGATTTGAGGGGGGAGGGGAGATCTGAAATGATATGAGAAGACAGGAGGAGGAGGGATGGAGTTAAGAGCTAGAAAGTTGATTGGCAAGAGGGATATGAGGCTGGAGAAGGGAGAGGGTCATGGGACGGGAGGCCAAGGGAGAAAGAAGGGGGGGGGGACCCAGAAGATGGGCAAGGAGTTATAGTGAGAGGGACAGAAGGAGAAAAAAGGAGGAAAGAAAAATAAATAAATAGATATTTATTTATGAGTGTAAGGACATGTGTGGCACTTGTTCCGCTTACAAGGATAAGTGCCGGGAGGGAGATCGGTGGGAGGGGATGGGGGGGATGAATGGACAAGGGAGTTGCGTAGGGAGTGATCCCTGCGGAAAGCAGAAAGTGGGGGGGAGGGAAAGATGTGCTTAGGGGTGGGATCCAGTTGGAGGTGGCGGAAGTTACAGAGAATTATATGTTTGCCTTCTATATATTGGTGAGACCTGTCGCAGGCTGGGAGACCGTTTCGCTGAACACCTACACTCTGTCCGCCAGAGAAAGCAGGATCTCCCAGTGGCCATACATTTTAATTCCACGTCCCATTCCCATTCTGATATGTCTATCCACAGCCTCCTCTACTGTAAAGATGAAGCCACACTCAGGTTGGAGGAACAACACCTTATATTCCGTCTGGGTGGCCTCCAACCTGATGGCATGAATATTGACTTCTCTAACTTCCATTAATGCCCCACCTCCCCTTTGTACCCTATCCTTTATTTATTTATTTATTTCCCCCCTTTTTGTTTTCTCTCTTTTTTTCTCGTCCCTCTCACTATAACTTTTTGCCCATCCTCTGGGCTTTCCCCCCCTCCCCCTTTCTTTCTCCCTAAGCCTCCCATCCCATGATCTTCTCTCTTCTCCAGCCTCGTATCCCTTTAGCCAATCAACTTTTCAGCTCTTGGCTCCATCCCTCCCCCTCCTGCCTTCTCCTATCATTTCAGATCTCCCCCTTCCACTTTCAAATCTCTTACTATCTCTTCTCTCAGTTAGTCCTGATGAAGGGTCTCAACCCGAAACATCAACAGAACCTCTTCCTATAGATGCTGCCTGGCCTGCTGAGTTCACCAGCGTTTTTTGTGTGTGTCACCTCACACTTATCTGGGTTGAACTCCATCTGCCACTTCTCAGCCCAGTTTTGCATTCTATCAATGTCCCGCTGTAACCTCTGACAGCCCTCCACACTATCCACAACACCCCCAACCTTTGTATCATCAGCAAATTTACTAACCCAGCCCTGCACTTCTTCATCTAGGTCATTTATAAAAATCACGAAGAGTAAGGGTCCCAGAACAGATACCTGAGGCACACCACTGGTCACCCACCTCAATACGGAAAATGACCCGTCTACAACCACTCTTTGCCTTCTGTGGGCAAGCCAATTCTGGATCCGCAAAGTAAGGTCCCCTTGGATCCCAAGCCTCCTTACTTTTTCAATATGCCTTGCATGGGTACCTAATCAAATGCCTTGCTGAAATACATATACACTATATCTACTGCTCTTCCTTCATCAATGTGTTTAGTCACATCCTCAAGAAATTCAATCAGGCTCGTAAGGCACGACCTTTCTTTGACAAAGCCATGTGTTGACTAGTCCTAATCATATTATGCCTCTCCAAAAGTTCATAAATCCTGCCTCTCAGGATGTTCTCCATCAACTTACCAACCACTGAAGTGAGATCTACCAGTCTATAATTTCCTGGGCTATTCTTTTACTCCCTTTCTGGAATAAGGGAACATCAACTTCAACCCTCTAATCCTTTGGAACCTCTCCCATCCCCACTGATGATGCAAAGATCATTGCCAGAGGCTCAGCAATCTCCTCCCTCGTCTCCCACAGTAGCTTGGGGTGTATCTCAGCTGGTCCCGGTGACTTATCCAACTTGATGCTTTCCAAAAGCTCCAGCACATCCTCTTTCTTAATGAATTGAATTGACTTTAATTCTTACATCCTTCACATATATGAGGAGTAAAAACCTTTGCGTTAAGTCTCCGTCTAAATGTGCAATGTGCAATCATAGCAATTTATAAAAATGTTACATAGAAATACACTCAAATCAGCGTGAGTTGATCAGTCTTATGGCCTGGTGGAGCCTGTTGGTCCTGGCTTTTATACAGCGGTACCATTTTCCAGATGGTAGCAGGTGGAATAGATTGTGATTGGGGTGACTCCGGTCCCCAAAGATCTTTCACGTCCCTTTTACACACCTGTCTTTGTAAATGTCCTGATCATGGGAAGTTCACAACTACAGATGCACTGGGCTGTCCGCACCACTCTATGCAGAATCATATGATTAAGGGAGGTACAGTTCCCATATCAAGCAGTGATGCAGCCAGTCAGGACGCTCTCAATTGTGCCCCTGTAGAAATTTTTTGGAATTTGGGGGCCCATACCAAACTTCCTCAACCATCTGAAGTGAAAGAGGCTCTGTTATGCCTTTTTCAACACACAGCTGATGTGTACAGGCCACATGAGGTTCTCGGTGATATGGATGCCAAGGAACTTAAAGCTGTTTACCCTCTCAACCCCAGATCCATTGATGTCAATAGGGGTTAGCCCGTCTCCATTCCTCCTATAATCCACAACCAGCTCCCTTGTTTTTGCAACATTGAGGGTGAAGTTGTTTTCTTGACACCACTGTGTCAGAGAGATGACTTCTTCCCTGTAGGCCACCTTGTTATTGTTTGAGATTCAATCAATGTAGTGTCGTTGGCTGTGGGTGGCGACACAGTCATGGGTATATAAGGAGTAAAGTAAAGGAGGGGATTCAGTACAAAGCCCTGAGGGGCTCCTGTATTGAGAGTCAGAGGTGTGGAGGTGAGGGAGCCCACTCTTACCACCTGCTGGCGATCTGACAGGAAGTCAAGGCTCCAGCTGCACAAGGCAGGGTCAAGGCCAAGGTCTCTGAGCTTCTTGTCGAGCCTGGATAGAATTATGGTGTTGAATGCTGAACTGTAATCCAAGCACAGGATTCTCACGTAAGCATCCTTCTTCTCCAGATGTGCAAGGACACTATGTAGAGCAGTAGTTATTGCATCGTCTGTCAACTGGTTGTGTCGGTAGGCAAATTGTAGGGGGTCCAGTTTGGGTGGTAATAAGCTGCAGATGTAATTCTTGACCAGCCTCTCAAAGCATTTGCTTATTATTGAGGTGAGTGCGACAGGCATGTTACCTTGGCCTTTTTTGGTACAGGGACAATGGTGGATAATTTGAAGCAGGAGGGCCACATGCTCAAGCTTTTCAGTCCACTGTAAGTCATCCCTACGATCACCAAGATCCTTTTCTGTAGTGAATACTGAAGCAAAATATTCATTAAGTACCTCTGCTATCTCCTCCAGTTCCATTCACACTTTCACTGTCACACTTCATTGGTCCTATTCTCTCACGTCTTATTCTCTTGCTCTGCACATACATGTAGAATGCCTTGGGATTTTCTTTAATCCTGCTTGTTAAGCCCTTCTCGTGGCCCCTTCTGGCTCTCCTAATTTCATTATTAAGCTCCTTCCTGCTAGCCTTATAATCTTCTAGATCTCTATTATTACCTAGTTTTTTTGAACCTTTCGTAAGCTCTTCTTTTCTTCTTGACTAGATTTTCAACAGCCTTTGTACACCATGGTTTCTGTACCCTACCATCCTTTCCCTGTCTCATTGGAACGTATGTATGCAGAACACCACGCAAATATCCCCTAAACATTTGCCACATTTCTGCTGTACATTTCCCTGAGAACACCTGTTCTCAATTTATGCTTCCAAGTTCCTGCCTGATAGCTTCATGTTTCCCCTTACTCCAATTAAACGCTTTCCTAACTTGTCTGTTCCTCTCCAATGCTATGGTAAAGGAGATAGAATTGTGAACACTATATCCAAAATGCTCTCCCACTGAGTGACCTGACACCTGACCAGGTTCATTTCCCAATACCAAGATCAAGTACAGCCTCTCCTCTTGTAGGCTCATATTCATATTGTGTCAGGAAACCTTCCTGAACACACCTAACAAACTCCACCCCATCTAAACCCTTTGCTCTAGGGAGATGCCAATCAATATTTGGGAAATTGAAATCTTCCACGATGACAACCCCGTTATTATTACACCTTTCCAGAATCTGTCTCCTTATCTGCTCCTCGATGTCCCTCTTACTATTAGGTGGTCTATAAAAAACACCCAGTAGAGTTATTGACCCCTTCCTGGTTCTAACTTCCATCCACAAAGACTCAGTAGTCAATCCTTCCTTGACTTCCTTTCTGAGTTTCATTATTTTAATGACTGGGGCTGAATACTTTCTGCTAGTTCCCTGAGATTGGGCTCATAACTAGACAGCCAGTCTGAGACAGTCTGTGAGGTGTCTGTCAGTAAGACAGCTCCTGTACTTAGTTTTAATAATTTTCATCTGTGAAAATGCAATTTCACACAGGTAAGTTGACCCGAAGTAGGCACTGACTTTCAGTGCACATGTGGTGAGATGAGGAAAGACTCCCCGACAAGCCCCCAAAAGTCATCGTCCCTTGATCTTGCTTTAAGCTAAATGTCATTTTGCAAATCAATTATTTCCATTTCAATATCACTTGGCACACTAAATACTTGCTGGAATTTGGCTGCTATCTGTTCTATATCGATTAGCAGAAATGGGTTTGAAATAAATGCAGCAATATCTTTCATGACGTTTAACTCCCCAAAACGCCAATCGAACTCTATTGCCAGTTTGTCTCGGTAAGCACAGTACTGCTCAGGGTGAAAAGCGTTTTTTTTTCCTTGATGGCCTATAACAGTTTCTTCAAGTTGAGAAAGTGTGTCAGCCTCCGTTCTTTAAATTTGAAATCCAAACACCAAGCTTGGCCTTAAACACATTTACTGTGCTTATCATGTGGGGCAGGTGTAGGTCTTTTCCCATGAGCTCGCTGTTAACTGCGTTTAATTTAGCCATTAGGTCTGTCCGAAACCCTAAATCTAGTAGCCACGCATCATCTGACAGTTCCTCGTGCTCCTCCTTTCTTTATCTCAGGCAGCAAGTCAACAAACCGTTTCAGCACAGCTCCCTCGCAAACCTCCTGACAGACTGAATATTCGAATGGACAGTTTCCTTTGTTAGACTGAATGTTGAATCTGCCACATTTTTCAGGTGTTTTGTATTGATAAACTGTTACTGAGACACTAGTATAAGTTTCAGGGGTACGCAAGCTAATGACACCACTGTTTTTTGTTTCCCAGTTCTTTTACATTTGGGGAATGTTGGAATTTAAAGGGGGAGAAGTGTTGTAATGTGAGCATTATAAAGATAAGTTAGTACCAATTAGGATAATGGTAATATAGCAATACTCCCGCTACGGAAAGCTGTTTGTAAACAGAGGTTGTTTCCGGGGTTGCGGGGTTCTACTTCTGGTCTTTTCTGCGCATGTGTGTATAAGCCCCTCGGCCGCATTGGTTTTGCCATCCCAGATAAAGTTGTTCCTTTGGACATGAAGTTGTCGAGTGGTCCTTTTTCAAAGTAGAAGTTACTACAAAAGGTATGAAGTATTGTAATATTCTTAAAGAAAGACAGCTACGGCATGTTTGATATGCTAGTTACAGTGTTTTCTTGGTTGAATTAATTTGAAAGTTTGACAAAAGCATTTTATGTAATTCAAATACAATTAGTCCAAGTAAAAGGCCTCAAGTTGGAAGTACAATCTGAGTTGTTTTTCCTCTAAACGATTTAAAGGGTAGATCTTGCCTTTCACTAAGGCCGAGGTAGGGGATCTTGGGCTCAAAAAGGTTGGCGACCACTACCCTAGTGTTTAAATAATTTGATTTAATATTCTTTTTATTCAGTGCAATGTTCACCTTTGGCAATTTCCACTGCAATTCATTAGTCAACAAAATAACTTGTTTGATGTATTCCCAGAATATTTTTCAATTTTCAAACACACAGGCTTCTCAGAGACTGGAGATCACAGTTTCACATTCGGGACTTACAGGGAAAATAGTTTCACTCAGCAGATATTGATTGTTTGGAATTCTCTACAACATCTCTGTGGAGGTTTAGTCACGGAGTATATTCAAGACTGAGGTCAATAGATGTTAAGATATTAAGGGAATTGAGGGATATGGGTTTTAGTGCAGGACTACTGCACAGATAAACCAGTCATGAATGAGAAAACAGACAGGAGGGGATGAATGGCCATTTCCTGCTTCAACTTTTATTCACAAAGATCAACAGACCTCACCTTCTCACCAGCAAGTCTGAAAATAGCAAGCTTGGCCCCCAATTCTGAAGCCTCGGATCCTACAATTTTCTCAGTATATCGACCTGATCCAGAATTCCCAGGTGTACTACAAAGAGCATTCTCGCGCATTGGAGAAAGATCTGAAAGAGAAGTGAGCAGCACTTAACATTTACCTTCGGCTTTTGCAGCTTGCAATGAAGGACACAAATAGTATTATTCCAAAAATCACTTGAAGTTGGAGAAAAATTTCAAAATTGTCAGAACCTCATATATTCCTTATGTATGGAGAGAGCCAAACAGCCTGAAATCACATCCTCGACTTTGGGATTTGAGCTGATGACACCTTGCCATATTTATTTGGAATCTTACTGCCAAAAGCTTCTAACAGTGTCAAAGGGAAAATTAAGTGATTTACCACAGCCCAAATTAATAGAAACTACAAGTATCAAAACATTTGGGAGTCATAGGTCTGAAATGACCTATAGATTTACATTGAGGGTTTTGTGAAGATCCAATCCCTGATCATTTTTAACATGGGGAACATCAGCCTGACTCAGTGTACTCTCTCATTGCTACAGCTGCAGGTTCGCTAGAGCTCCAGAACTTGAAATGTACTTCAGCGTTGTAGAAAGAGCTGCTGTGGTGTCAGCCATTTAAAAACAGAATGCTGGAAATACACCTGAAATGCTGACAATTCCTCTTGCCTTCTTCCCCCCGCCCCCGCATCCCCACACCCCATGACCCCACAGATGCTGCTCAACCTGCTGAGTTCCTGCAGCAGATTGTTCAATGCTGGAAATACTCACCTGTTCAGGCAGCATCTTTGAAAAAGAAATGTAGCCTGATTTTACTGAAAAGCAGTGTAGTACTTTAATGCGTGCTCTTAAACATTGTCTTTTCAAAGCTGATGGACACAGTGTAGGTGCCACTCCACACCTTTACTCTGCATTATCTCCACACGCAATACACTCTTTACTGTAGGTATTACACACCCCTCTGCATTGAGCGCTACAAGCTGAGGAATACAACTAACAAAAAGTGCCCTGCATGTACCAATCAACGGGAGATTGTAGTTTCAATGAAGCACTTACAAGAATGGTCTACCATGGGTACCATTTGGTTCCTGATAGGTGGCACCAGTGTACTGACGGGAATTCCTGTTGTGAATTTGCGTGGTTGATATCGTTGCTGGGCGAGACTCAGACGTTCCTGAAAATCAAATTGAGTTTAGTCGCAACAGATGCAACTTGATCCATCTATTTCTCTTCCCATATTATTTTCAACAGAATCACCCACTCCTATCTATTAAGCACTTAGATTGAAACAACACTCCCTTTTTACAAACACTGTCACAGTTCCATCACAGTATTAAGCGGAAACAGTCGAATCTCCCCTCCTGCCTACTGCCTACCCCCTACCCATGAAAAAATGTCTGTTATTTTCCTCTCCCTGTTACACAGGCTCAGTACATGGAGGTGGGTCAGCATGATCACCGCATGCCAAGGCTGTCTTCTCTCCTCCCCATCCAGCTGAAGTGCTTGTCAAAGCCACCCCCAGCTGACCCAACAGTAAGAAGTGTAAACGTGCTTGCTTTTCCCCTCAACCGCTGCCATTCTCGTACCTGGTGTATCTGCTGTTCTTGCTGCTGAAGTCTCTCCATTTTCCGTTGGATAGCATGCAGTCGTGCCTGGTGCTCAGACTCTACCCTTCTGGCTTCCATAAAAGCTTGTTCCCCTTCCTCAAACTTCTGAGAGGCAAGCTGCAGAGGAAAAGATTAAAGACAGCCACTTCACATTTTTAACTCACTAATAGAATGCATTCACCTGGTAATTATTCCGGGAAATGATCAGAAACTCCTTGGACAAGTAGTTCATGTGCAACACCTTAAGTCACACCAATTGGAACATGAGGCTAGGAAGACTGTCTGAGGTGTGTGACTGGGAATTCCCAGCAAAGTGAAAGGCTAACTGTCCTCAGTTATCGAAGACTCCAGATCGAACCCACAGAATTCTGGATATGAAGTGTTGTGTTGGTGTTATTGGTGGAGCCAATGATTATTGCCCACCACTGACTGTCCTTAAGATGATAGTGATCTGCGTTCTTGAAATATAGCAGCCTGCGTTTTAAAATGAACAATGAAAAATTGAACTATACGAGGGGTGATTGATAAGTTCGTGACCTAAGGTAGAAGGAGTCAATTTTAGAAAACCTTGCACATCTATTTTTCAACATAGTCCCCTCCTACATTTACACACTTAGTCCAGCGGTCGTGGAGCATTCGGATCTTGGACCTCCAGGAAGTGTCCACAGCAGGGGTGATTGATAAGTTCGTGGCCTAGGGTAGAAGGAGATGAGTTATTAACTTCAAACTTTCTGCCTAATCACTCAAAGAGTTGAACTGCATGTGAATGTAATGAGAGCTGTATAACTCATTTCCTTCTACCTTAGGCCACGAACTTATCAATCACCCTTGCTGTGGACACTTTCTGGAGGTCCAAGATCCGTATGCTCCATGACCACTGGACTAAGTGTGTAAATGTAGGAGGGGACTATGTTGAAAAATAAATGTGCAAGGTTTTCTAAAATTGACTCCTTCTATTGGAGAATGCAGACTTTCCAGGCGCAGGTCCATGGTCTCGCAAGACTAACGGATGTCTTTACTTTTTTACCTTAGGCCACAAACTTATCAATCACCCCTTGTATTGTGATAAATACAAGTATAAATGTTAACATAGCTATAAATAAACACCATTTTACATTTTAAAATTTCCCAAGAAGGTGCATATGCAGCTGGATACTACTTTATTTACTGGAGATATTTAACAAGTCATCAAAAAGTAACGATAATTTATAAAAAAAATCCTAACTGTTAAGTGGATACAGAGCAAGCAGATCTGGGATACAGAGAGATGGTGATAGAACAAAAAGAGTATGTAATGCCCTGGTTCATATTTTTACTGCTATGCTGTATGTATTTCATTTAGCAGTTCTGTAAGAGCAGCCTGTTCTGTTTCAGCTTGTTTGGGTTATTGTTGAAGATATGAGATGAGGAGAAATGTGTGCCATCCAATTAGGATGGTCGAATTAAGGGGGTGATTTCTCTGGTGAGGAACACTAAGGTTGGGCTTGGGGTTTTATTCGAGGGAGATGAAGAGAGAAGACGCAGGACAGAAGAGGTCGTAGAATTCAACCCAGAGCGGGACCATGACTTGACGAAGCCAGAGGCAAGATCGATTGAGCATTCGTGGAAGCTGAAGGAAGCTGGGATCCAGAGCCCCGATGCGTCCCCAATAGTAGTGGTCAGGAAGAAGAGAATGGGAAGGTACGGATGTGTGTGGACTATAGGACCCCGAACAGGCGTACCATCCCTGACCAGTATACGGACCCGAGGATCAAAGGTGCAGTTGCCTGTCTGAATAGTGTGAAGTGGTTCAGTGTGCCGGACTTGAGGAGTGCGTATTACCTGATACCCATGAGTGAGGCTGACAAAGAGAAGACAGCATTTATATGTCCACTGGGATTCTTCCAGTTCGAAAGGATACCCCAGGACACATAGGGAGCCCCTGTGACTTTCCAGCGGTTATGGAGAAAACGGTGGGGGATATGAACTTACGTGAGGTGTTGGTGTATCTGGGATGATCTCATAGTATTTGGATCCACCTTGGAAGAACATGAAGCAAGGCTACTGAAGGTGCTGCGCTGCCTGAAAGCTGAAAGCTTTCCCTGGACAAGTGCCAGTTCTGCAAGACGTCTGTCAACTACGCTGGGTACAGTCTCATGGGATAGAGAAGCTAAGGATCTGTCTAGAGGCGGTGACCACATCGTCAAGGCCCAAGACTGTGAGTGCTTTGTGCTCGTTCCTTGGGTTCTGTGGATACTATCGGAGGTTTGTGTAGGGCTATGGGAAAGTGAGTCATCCTTTAAATCAGCTTCTGTGCGGTTACCCTCCCTTGGGGAAGAAAGGGAGGAGAACAAAAGGAGAGCAGGGTAAAGATCATCTTAACCCTTCGGAGCCTTTTGGAGCAAGATGGAATGTGAAATGCGAAGAAACCTTTCAGTCACTGAAGAAGCTGCTGACAAAAGCGACTGTGCTGGCTTTTGCAGACCCCCGATTGCTGTATGTACTGCAGGCGGATGCCAGAAGAGAGGGCTTAAGGGGTGTCCTGTATCAGGATCAAGGCACAGAGTTGAGACCTGTTGCATTTGTCAGCCAGAGTCTGTCACCCTCTGAGAAAAACTATCCCATGCACAAGTTGGAGTTCCTGATATTGAAATGAGCTGTGGTGGATAAGTTAAGTGACTTCCTCTATGGTGCCAAGTTTGAGGTGAGGACAGACAACAATCCCCTAACTTATATCTTGACCTTAGCGAAATTGAGTGCTACAGACCATTGGCGGTTGGCAGCGTTGTCTGCCTATGATTTCAGCCTGAAGAACCAGCCGGGAAGTTGGAACATTAATGCCGATGCATTGTTTTGACATCACATGACAGCTGCAAGGGGACAGGGAGTGTTCCTGCCCCAGGAGTGAAAGCCATGTGCCAGTTTCCCATCATGGGGAAGGCAAGGGCAGGATTGAGTGGTAGATCAACTGGGAGCTTCTGATGGTGCCATCCCACAAGCTTACTGCAATCTGACTGCTCTGAAGACAAAGTAGTTGCCGAAATTGAGTGCTAGGGAAGTGGCAGCTGCTTAGCGAGATAACTTGGGCATCGGCACCGTTTGGCTCAAGCGGACAGGACAAAACACGCTGTGGTGTCTCAAGTACTGAGAGATTGGAGTTGAGGAACCAAATCACATTGCCTCCAGACCTGCCTCGGCATTCTCAGCTGGTTCTGCCTGAGAAGTATCGGAGGATTGTGTCACTTCATGATGATTATGGCCACTTGGGGGTTGACATACTTATGGATTGCTCAGAGATCAGTTCTATTGGCCCCAGATGAAGCCAGAGGTCGAACAGTACTGCAAGTCGTGCAGTTGATGTACACGGAGGAAGATACTGTCTATGAGGGCCGCCCCATTATCCCAGTTGCAGAGTACAGAGCCACTTGACCTAGTGTGCATGGATTTCCTGTCAATAGAGCCAGATGCCAGCGACATTGCAAATGTCTTGGTCATTACAGATCACTACACCAGATACGCGCAAGCCTTCGCTTCCAAGGATCGGAGGGTGTTCACGGTGGCCAAAGTGTTATGGGAGAAGTATTTCATTTATCATGGGCTCCCCAGGGGGATACATAGTGATCAGGGACGGGATTTTGAAAGTAGAATCTGGGAATGAAGCTGAGCTCAGCCAAGTGGCAAAGAGATCAGGGGGAGGCCTCGCCGTATAGACCAGAAGTACCTCAAGGAATGTCTGAAACTGAAGAATAGATGATGGGATAAGGAGATTTTGAAACATGAGTTACTGAACATGCTCAGAGTCGAGTAGTTGAGGACTATGCCTTATCACCCGCAGGGTGATCCCCAGCCTGAGAGGTTAAATTGGACCTTGCTAGACATGCTCAGAACCTTGGAGATCAGAAAAAAGAACAAGTGGAGGAGTCAACATATTGGACATCTGGTCCACTGCTACAACTGTACACGAAATGAAGCTACTGGGTACTCGCCATATTATCTGTTGTTTGGGCGCAAGGCGAGGTTGCCTGTCAACCTGTGTTTTGGGACTAACAAGCAAGAACTACAACCCAATACTTATCTGAAGTATGTGTCTGATATGAGAAGGCTTATGAATTAGCTGAGGTTGTAGTTACCAAGCAGAATCAAGGAAATAAGAGGAAGTATGATCAAAAGGTCTGGTTTTTCCTCAGAAAGAACTTGAGACTACCTGGGAAGCACAAGTTGGCTGACTGTTGGGTGGTTACGCCCTGTGCAGTGGGCAGTCAGATGCCAAACACACCAGTTTTCTAGGTAATGGGAATGGGCCTGTCAAGATTCTCCATCAGAACTATCTTCTACCTCTGGGACAAGAGGTATGTTTTGACCCAGAGTCTGCCCTAGTAAAAAGACTCTGTGACAATGTGGGGAGACTGAAAAACCAGCAGCAGGAAGGATTAAACTGGCACCTGCCCCTGAAAGGGATACGGACTTGGAGGGAGAGGAAATGGGGGTGTGGTATATGCTGCCTTTCACCAACTCCCCAATAACTGAGGAGGAGATTCCCAACCTTTCTCACGCTGAGGCAGGCAAAATGGGTGGGGGGGGGTGGGGGGGGGAGATTAGCAGTGCTCAGGCAGGTTTGCAGCTGGTCCATGGGGCAGGGCTGGGCTCTAAGGTAACTGGGGATGAAGCTGAGCTCAGCCAAGGGATCTGGGGAGGCCTCGCCATATAGACCAGAAGTATCCCAAGGAATGTCTGAAACTGAAGAATAGATGATGAGATAAGGAGGTATCAAAGAATTAGGAGACCCCCAGATAGCCTATGTAGCACCAGGGGAACAAAGTGCTATGACTATCCCCCTACTGAGATACGTCACTACCTTTTACAAATGGATTGGAGGTGCTCACATCAGAAAATTCCTTTGAAAGCAGTGTTATTAATACGAGATGACAAATTATTTCAAAGTCATGAGGACATGACTATTTTGGTGGGGGGAGAGCGTAATGCCCTGGTTCATATTTTTACTGTTAAGATGTATGTAATTCATTTAGCAGTTTTGTAAGAGTAGTCTGTTCTGTTTCAGCTTGTTTGGGTTATTGTTGAAGATAAGAGATGAGGAGAAATGTGTGCCAACCAATTAGGATGGTCAAATTAAGGGGAGGTTTCTCTGGTGAGGGACACTAAGGTTGGGCTTGGGGCTTTTGTTCGAGGGAGATGAAGAGGGAAGATGCAGGAGAGAAGAGGTTGTAGGATTCGACCCGGAGCGGGACCATGATTTGACAAAGCCAGGGTGAGATCAATTGAGGATCGGTGATTATGGAGAAACTTTGAGTTTCAATTTGTGCACATTTGACTGTTTAATTAAAATGGGCCCTTTTCTTTTTTTTTGTTCTTTTCTTTACTAGCCCTTTAGTCGAATATTATATTCATGAATATAATCTTTTAATCGTATGCAGTGTGCTGTCTGTTACTTGGTAGCACTAATTTGTAACAGGGCAGCAAATTACACAGCATCCACACAAACAGGGGTTTGGGATGGGAGAGTGTCTCAATCTCACAGGTTTGGCGGGGCAGGAGGTTTTCTTCCCTAGACTTATGCAGCCAAGGAAACCAGGGGGTTTCAGTAATAAATCGGGTGTATATTTTCACTTATATTATTCCACAAGCCCTTGAATAAATGGGGAAAATGGTTGCTGATTTCCTGGCTGCTCTTTCCCTTATCAGCTAGGCATAACTTATTTGATAGTTGATTCCAGATTGCTATATTTGTATACAACCACTAGCGTAACAGTAACAAGATTTGCCTGTGTTGAAGTGTTCAGAAATTGGACCCAGGCATCATTCACCCTAACAAAGGCTTCATTTTTGCCTGTCATATTTCCTAATCATGACATATCAATATCTGTAGCTTGTTTGAATTAATTAATGACAGAAATTGGATCAAAAAAATCATGTAGTTTGTAAACAGCTCACAATAAAACAAGAACAAGATGGCATCAATAATTGGTAACTTTTTGCATGCAGCTCCGATGGGAATCATCAAATAGGGCTACTACAGCTGACAACCATATTCACAGCCATGGCTACCTTGGTAAGCAACATTATTTTAAGGCATTTAAAAAATCTATCAATACTGAAGATCAGCAGAACCCAGACTGCAGACTTGGTTCATGAGTTCAGTTCCCCTTTAAGGAAATGGAAGTGTGGAAGACAAGCCAGTCTACAAGTATGATTGAAACGTAGAAGTTTTAGAACCCCACTCCCAACGATCCTGCTCATGAATGTACAATCTCTAGAAAATAAAATTGAAGATTTCTGAGCAAGTTTGCAGTTATCAGAGGGATATCAGAGACTGCTGTGTACTTTGCTCTACAGAAAAGTGGCTCATCGCCACCACTTCAGATGCAGCAAAGACAGGGCAGCTCATGAGATTGAGTTTTTAAAGGTAGAGGAGGTGGAGTATGATTTATGATTAATTCATGGTGCACAGACATGGTGGTTCTGTCTTAACCCTGCTCATCCAATCTGGAACATCTACCAGTCAAATGTCATCCATTTTATCTGCTGAGGAAGTTTTCAGCCAACATTGAAGTAGAGGTGTATGTTTCACCTCAGGCCAACATCAGGGTGAGCACCATGATCAGCAGAACCAAAACAGCACACCCTGATGCCTTCTGTATAATTGCAGTGGATTTCAACCAGGCCAGCTTGAAGAAGTCTATGAACAACTACCACCAACATATCACCTGTGGAACCAGAGGAGCCACCATACTTAACCACTGTCATACCACCATCAAGAATGCTTACCGCACCATCCCACACCCACAGGTGATTAGACTTTCTAGGTGAAAGTGTAAACACCTGGCTGTACTTCTACTCCAGCATATACACAGAGACTAAAGACCACAGCACCAGTAGTGTGGACCAAGAAGGTATGATGAAGGGAGTTAGAGGAGCACTAACAGGACTGACTGGACAATATTCAGGAAATCATTTTCGAATGAATACGCCACTGTTGTCACTGACTTCATCAAGACTGGATGAGTGTGTACCTTCAAGAATATACCAGATGTACCCAAATCAAAAGCCGTGGATAAATCAGGAGATTCGTAGTCTGCTGAAGGCTAGATCTGTGGTATTCAAGACTGGTGATCCAGGACTCTACAAGGCGTACAGAAGGCCATTTTAGAGCGAAAAAACAATTCTGATGGAAGTTAGAGACAGAATTAAACGCACCTAAGCTCTGGCAGGGTTAGCACACCATTACTTCCTTTACTCAGCTTTGGATCACCTGGACAATAGCAACACCTACATCAAGATGTTGTTAATTGATTACAGCTTAGAGTTCAACACAATCATATCCTCAGTTCTAATCAACAAGCTCCAAGACTTGAGCCTCTGTTCCTCACTCTGCAAATGGATCCTTGACTTCTTCACTGGGAGACCACAGTCTGTGTAGATTGGAAATAACACCTCCACTTTGCTGATAATCAGCACTGGCAACCTCATGAATCCGTGCTTAGCCCCCAAATCCTAAGAACTTTCTACAGGGGCACAATTGAGAGCATCCTGACTGGCTGCATCACTGCCTGGGAACTGTACCTCCCTTACTCGCAGGATTCTGCAGAGAGTGGTGCGGACAGCCCAGCACATCTATAGTTGTGAACTTCCCATGGTTCAGGACATTTACAAAGACAGGTGTGAAAAAAGGGCCCGAGGGATCATTGGGGACCCGAGTCACCCCAACCACAATCTATTCCAGCTGCTACCACCCAGGAAACGGTACCACGGCATAAAAGCCAGGACCAACAGGCTCACTAGGCCATCAGACTGATTAACTCATGCTGATTTGAGTGTATTTCTATGTTACATTAACTGTTCTATTTATTATAAATTACTATGATTATATATTTAGATGGAGATGTAACGTAAAGATTTTTACTCCTCATGTATGTGAAGGATGTAAGAAATGAAGTCATTCAATTCCTCACTGAGGGATCTGAGGTGGAAAAGATGAGCAGTGTCAAGTTGCTGGATGTCAATATTTCTGAAGCCCAACATATTGATACAATTACAAAGAAGGCATGACAGCGGTTATGCTTCATTAGGAACTTCAGTAGACTTGGTATGTCAACCAAAGACTCACTAATTTCTACAATTGTAATGTGGAGAGCATTCTAACTGGTTGCGTCACAATCAGGTATGAAAGGGCCACTACACAGGATCAGAAACGCTGCAGAAAGTTGTAAACTCACCCAGCTCCATCACCGGAAACTAGCCTCCCAGCATCCAGGACACCTTCGAAAAGTGATCCCACAAAAAGACAGCATCTATTATTATTATAGTCCCCTATCATGCAGGACATGCCCTCTTCTCATTGCTTTCATCAAGAAAGTGGCCTGATGCTTCATGTGGATATTATTTTTGTGCAATAAACTTGTGTACAGAGACGGGATAAAGATCGCTTTTTTAAATTCTGGAAGGGACCGTTATATCATTCTTTATCGATAAATAAAGTTAGAGGGGTATCTATTTTTGTTAACTGTAAAATCCCTTTTGTACATTTTAATACTGTTACTGATTTGATTGGAAGATATGTAATTGTCACTGGTTTGTTTTGTGGTCAAAAGGTAACTTTGGTGTGTGTTTATGCACCTAATCTAGACAGACCTGAATATCTTAAGAAGCTGTTTTCCGCGCTCCCGAATCTAAATGAATATAAGTTGATTATGGGTGGTGACTTTAACTGTTGTCTTAACCCGTCGATTGACAGGTCATCAACCAATCCGTTGCTTCCTAATAAAGCGGCGACATGTATTAATTCTTTTCTATTAGAATATGGCTTGGTCGATATCTGGAGATATAAGCACCCTAATGACAAAGATTTTTCTTTTTTTTTCCACATGTACATCATAAACATTCAAGAATTGATTATTTTTTTCTAGATACACGATTGTTGTATTCCGTTGCCAATTGTGCTTATGACGTCATTGTGTTGTCAGATCACGCACCTATGAAATTAACTTTGAGGCTCTCTGATAATATTTTGAAATTGTCACGGTGGAGATTGAATCCTGTATTGTTACAAGATCCAACTTTTGTTAGTTTTATCAAGGAGCAAATTTCTTTATTTTTTGAACTTAATACATCTGGGCACGTGGCCAAGTAGTTAAGGCATTGGACTAGCGACCTGAAGGTTTGAGTTTGAGCCTCAGCCAAGGGAACGTGTCGTGTCCTTGAGCAAGGCACTTAATCACACATTGCTCTGCGATGACACTGGTGCCAAGCTGTATGGGTCCTAATGCCCTTCCCTCGGACAACATTGGTGTCGTGGAGAGGAGAGACCTGCAGCATGTGCAACTGCTGGTCTTCCATACAACCTTACCTAGGCCTGCGCCCTGGAGAGTGAAGACTTTCCAGGCGCAGATCCATGGTCTCGCAAGACTAACGGATGCCTTTACTTTACAACTGAAGGTATGTCAAATTTGGTTGTATGGGATACAATGAAATCCTTTCTTAGGAGACAGATAATTTCATATTCAGCAGGCTTAAGAAGGAAAACCAAAGTGGAACTTTTAGTTATTACTAATAAAATTAAAGAAATAGATAAAGCGTATTCAGTAAGACCTAGTGAAGATCTGTATAAGGAAAGAGTTGAACTCCAAACACAGCATGATCTGCTTTTGACCTTCCCCAATGAGCAGCAACTTTTTAAATATGAAAGTCAATTTTATATACATGGTGATAAATCAGGTAAATTGCTGGCTGATCAGCTGAAGGCAAATATAGTCAGAAGACAGATTTTGAAAATACGTAGACCAGATAGAACTCAAACACTAGAACCTCATGAAATTATTAAGATATTTATGGATTTCTACTCTAATCTTCATAAATCTGAATTTTCTGGTAATACTATCTTTATGAATAGATTTTTTCAAAAATTAAATATACCTAAAATTTCAATTCAAGATATTGATACATTAGATGCGCCTATTAAACAAGAGGAAACAGCTAGGGCTATATCCTCTATGCAACTAGGGAAAGCTCCGGGACCAGATGGATAAACAGTGGAATTTTATAAGACTTTTACTGAAATGCTTACATCACATCTTTGTCAAACTTTCACTGATTCTATATCCTCCGGAAATCTTCCGAAAACTTTATGAGGCATCAATTTCATTGATTCCTAAAAAAGGAATTCCTATCTGAGTGTGCCTCCTATAGAACAATTTCCTTATTGAATGTTGACTTTAAAATTCTCTCTAAGATTCTGGCTAAGAGGCTTGAGAATATTTTGCCTACTGTTATTTCAAATGATCAAACTGCATTATTGAAAATAGGTATTCACATTTTAATATTCGAAGATTGTTACATATTATTTATTCTCTCTCAGTTGAAGAATCTGAATGTATTGTCTCTCTCGATGCAGAGAAAGCTTTTGATAGGGTGGAATGACCTTATTTATTTCAGGTTTTGGAGAGATTTAATTTTGGTCCGGGATTTATTTCCTGGATCAAACTGATCTATCAAGCCCCGATGGCTGCGGTTATAACTAACAATCAAAAATCTCCCTATCTTAGTCTATATAGAGGAACCTGTCAGGGTTGTCCTCTTAGTCCTTTATTATTTAATTTGGTTTTAGAACCACTTGCTATCGCTCTTAGGGATTCCAACTCTGTTCAAGGTATTAAGAAAGGGGATAAAGTACATAAGGTTTTGTTGTATGCAGATGATTTATTAGTTTACATCTCAGACCCTAGGAAAGCTATTCCCTCCATGTTATCCATATTTACTGAAGTTAGTACTTTCTCTGGATACAAGTTAAATTTACATAAAAGTGAATTATTTCCTATTAATAATTATTCGAATCAATACGATCAAATACCTTTTAATATTGCTAAAAATTATTTTACCTATCTTGGTATTAAAATTACTAAAGATTTTAAAGATTTATATAAAGATAATTTTCTTCCTTTAATTGAATATATACAACAAATGCTTTCCAAATGGTCTCCTATGACGATGTCGTTAATTGGTCAAATAAATGCTGTAAAAATGACAATTAATATTCGTTATATTGCTTTTTGGATTCACTGTATAGATAACCAGGACTGTCCTTCATGGTTGGACTTGAAGGAGAACTTGGTAAAGGGGTTTTCTTTGGCTTCTTCACTGGGAGCTCCTCTTCCCTTTTTGTTGTCTCAGATTGGTAGAGAAGATCTTCGTCACATTTTTAGACATACATTAAAAATTTGGTTTCAGTTTTGCAGATTTTTTGACTTAAATAACTTTGTTCTTTCTGGTAATATCCATTTTAACTATTTTTTTTAAACCATCAATTTTAGATAAGGCCTTTTTAACATGGAAAACTAAGGGAATAAAAACTTTTCTAGATTTGTTTTTAGAGGATTGTTTAATGTCTTTTTCACAGCTAGTGGACAAATATGATTTATCTAATGCACAATTTTTTAGATATTTACAAGTCAGGAATTTTTTTACGCTATTTGTTACCAAATTACCCATTTGCTCATTTACCAAATATGATAGATGTTATCTTTCAGCTTAAACCATTTCAAAAAGGATTGCGAGCCATTATACATAAACGGCTATTGAATTTACAAATTATGTCTAATGATAAGGTTAAACGTGCTTGGGAATTGGAACTTCAAAAATCACTTTCAGATAATCAATGGAATAAAATTTGTCATTTAGTTAACAATTCATCTATCTGTGCCCATCACTCCTTGATTCAGTTCAAGGTAGTGCACAGGGCGCATATATCAAAATATAAACTAGCGCATATTTTTTCTAATATAAATCCTACCTATGATAGATGCAATACTGAGGTACTTAACTCATATGTTTTGGTCCTGAATAAAGTTAAATAATTTTTGGAGAGATGTTTTTAGAACGTTATCAAAAGTCATAGGTCTGGACCTACAATCTAATTCATTTACGGCAATCTCTGGGATTATTCCAACGGAAGCAGGAAACGTTCCTGCTTCCACCCAACGCATGATAGCTTTCTCAACTTTACTGGCTAGGAGAGCTATTCTACTGTACCGGAAGGATCCCAATTCACCTACTGTTTTTTTGGCTCTCCTCCATTATGTCATGTTTAAGTTTGGAGAAAATTAGGAGTTGGACGTTTGATACATCTTTTTAAATTTGAGCAAACTTGGCGATCTTTTTTTCAATATTCTCATATAATCTAATTTTTTTTACTTTTTCAGTTAAAATTTTTTTCCTCCGCTAAGTTTTAGATTTGACCAGAAGGATTTTTCCTTTTTTTTAAACTATACCCTCAAAATGGAATGCCCAGTCCCCCTTTTTTTTGTTTTAGGTTAGTTTAGTGGGTTTTTTTTCTCAATAACAGAAGTTTTGAGTCTTTTTTTCTATGAACTGTTAAGAGGAGAAGTGATTCTTTTTTTCTTTGTAGACCATAAGACCATAAAACAAAGGAGCAGAAGTCGGCCATTCGGCCCATCGAGTGTGCTCTGCCATTTTATCATGAGCTGATCCATTCTCCCATTTAGTCCCACTCCCATGCCTTCTCACCATAACTTTGATGCTCTGGCTACTCAGATACCTATCAATCTCTACCTTAAATACACCCAATGACTTGGCCTCCACTGCTGCCCGTGGCAACAAATTCCATAGATTTGCCAGCCTCTGATTAAAAAAATTTCTTCGCATTTCTGTTCTGAATGGGCGCCCTTCAATCCTTAAGTCATGCCCTCTCGTAATAGACTCCCCCATCATGGGAAACAACTTTGCCACATCCACTCTGTCCATGCCTTTCAACATTCAAAATGTTTCTATGAGGTCTCCCCTCATTCTTCTAAACTCCAAGGAATACAGTCCAAGAGCGGACAAACGTTCCTCATATGTTAACCCTCTCATTCCCGGAATCATTCTAGTGAATCTTCTCTGTACCCTCTCCAACGTCAGCACATCCTTTCTTAAATAAGGAGACCAAAACTGCCCACAGTACTCCAAGTGAGGTTTCACCACTGCCTTATAAAGCCTCAACATCACATCCCTGCTCCTATACTCTATTCCTCGAGAAATGAATGCCAACATTGCATTCGCCTTCTTCACCACCGACTCAACCTGGAGGTTAACCTTAAGGGTATCCTGTACGAGGACTCCCAAGTCCCGTTGCATCTCAGAACTTTGAATTCTTTCCCCATTTAAATAATAGTCTGCCCGTTTATTTCTTCTGCCAAAGTGCATAACAATACACTTTCCAACATTGTATTTCATTTGCCACTTCTTTGCCCATTCTTCCAATCTATCCAAGTCTCTCTGCAGACTCTCCGTTTCCTCAGCACTACGGGCCCATCCACCTATCTTCGTATCGTCAGCAAACTTAGCCACAAAGCCATCTATTCCATAATCCAAATCATTGATGTACAATGTAAAAAGAAGCGGCCCCAACACAGACCCTTGCAGAACACCACTGGTAATCAGCAGCCAACCAGAATGGGATCCCTTTATTCCCACTCTCCGTTTTCTGCCAATCAGCCAATGCTCTATCCACGTATGTAACTTTCCCATAATTCCATGGGCTCTTATCTTGTTAAGTAGCCTCATGTGTGGCTCCTTGTCAAAGGCCTTCTGAAAATCGAAATATACAACATCCACTGCATCTCCCTTGTCTAGCCTACTGGTAATTTCCTCAAAAAATTATAATAAGTTTGTCAGGCAGGATTTTCCTTTAAGGAATCCATGCTGAGTTCTGCCTATCTTGTCATATGCCTCCAGGTACTCTGTAACCTCATCCTTGACAATCGACTCCAACAACTTTCCAACCAGCGATGTCAAGCTAACAGGTCTATAACTTCCTTTTTGCTTCCTTGCCCCCTTCTTAAATAGCGGAGTGACATTTGCAATCTTCCAGTCCTCCGGAACCATGCCAGAATCTATCGACTTTTGAAAGATCATCGCTAATGCCTCTGCAATCTCCACAGCTACTTCCTTCAGAACACGGGGTGCATTCCATCTGGTCCAGGGGATTTATCTACCTTTAGACTATTCAGCTTCCTGAGTACTTTCTCTGTCGTAATTGTGACTGCGCACATTTCTCTTCCCTGCCACCCTGAGTGTCCGGTATACTGCTGATGTCTTCCTCAGTGAGGACTGATGCAAAATACTCATTCAGTTCCTCCGCCATCTCCTTATCTCCCATTACAATTTCTCCAGCATCATTTTCTACCAGTCCTATATCTACTCTCACGTGTCTTTTACTCTTTATATACTTGAAAAAGCTTTTGGTATCCTCTTTGATATTATTTGCTAGCTTCCTTTCATAGTTAATCTTCTCCCTCTTAATGACCTTCTTAGTTTCCTTTTGTAAGCTTTTAAAAATTTCCCAATCCTCTGTCTTCCCACTAATTTTTGCTTCCTTGTATGCCCTCTCTTTTGCTTTAACTTCAGCTTTGACTTCTCTTTTCAACAACGGTTGCATCCTTTTTCCATTCGAAAATTTCTTCTTTTTTGGAGTATACCTGTCTTGCACCTTCCTCACTTCTTGCATAAACTCCAGCCACTGCTGCTGTGCCGTCTTTCCCGCCAGTGTCCCTTTCCAGTCAACTTTGACCAGTTCCTCTCTCATGTCACTGTAATTTCCTTTACTCCACTGAAATACCGACACATCAGACTTCGGCTTCTCTCTTTCAAGTTTCACAGTGAACTCAATCATGTTATGATCACTGTCTCCTAAGGGTTCCTTCACCTCAATCTCTCTAATCACCTCCGGTTCATTACACAAAACCCAATCCAGTACAGCCGATCCCCTAGTGGGCTCAACAACAAGCTGTTCTAAAAAGCCATCTCGCAGACATTGTACCAATTCTCTCTATTGAGATCCAGTGCCGATCTTAATCTTGTATAAGCTTAATACTATATATGATTTTGACAGTGTATATTCCTTTCTTTGTACTATTATTGAAATATGTATTTGAGATAACCTCTCCTCTGGTTTGTATTTATCCTTATTCTTTTAAGTCAATAAAAAAAGATTGAAAGTGAAGTAAGTGGCCTGAAGATACATACTCAACATTTCAGGAACAGTTTCTTCCCCTCTGCCATCACATTTCTGAATGGTACAAACCTCACTTTTTTTTTTCCTTTTTTGCCTATTTATTTCATTGATTTTTATGTATTCTTCTTAATCTATTTATTATTTTTAATATTATACATTGAAATGCTGACGCAAAACAACATACTTCTGGACATATGCCAGTGCTATTGCACCTGATTCTGAGTGTGTCACACTGAAAATAAAATAATTTGGTTTAAGTGTTCTTCCCTTGGTGATGGTTCTTACCTTCAGAAATATTCACATGAAGCTTTTACTAGATTAAATATAGACTGGTGCTTGCAGGCCTTTGTAAAGAGTGAGGCTCCTGTGAACTGGTAAGTGTAGTTTACACATCTCTCTATCTGTAGACCTGGTTTCTGCCACTGATTATTTGGCTTGGGGTCACCCAAGATTACAAGGCACCACCTTGCCTGCTCCACAGTCAGAATTGTCTGTTCAGACACTCATGTGCTCCTCACCTACCCATCAGCCATGATTTTCTTCCTACCACCCCACCCCCCTCCCAGTGAATTCTCCCTTGGTTTCATGGCAGAAATTTCTTTAAAAGGTTGACTTGTGCCCATCTAGCAAGGTAGCTTCCAGCTGTAAAACACACCAGATGCCACGTAACACTCTAGAAAGGAATCATAACATACCAGCCTGTGTTTTACATATAGAAGATGGAAAATGCAACATTTTAAACAAAATATTAAATTTTCTAGGCATGACATAATCTTCATTTTATTGTGAGTTGTTTACAAACATCATGAACTTTTGTTTCAATGTCTGCATTAAAACAATTACTTCTTAAAGCATGGGTGTTCCAATTTCAAGTTTTTTTTTGAGATTTCCAATATGGCACTAGCATAATAGGCAGCATCCATTTAATTATTTTTATTTAGAGATACAACACAGAATAGGCCCTTCCAGTCCTTTAAGCCACGCTGCTAAGCATCCCACCGATTCAACCCTAGCATAATCACAGGATAATATACAATGACCAATCAACCTAATAACCAGTACGTCTTTAGACTGAGAGAGGAAACCGGAGCACCCGGAGGAAACCTACAGATCCCAAGGAGAGGACGTACAAACTCCTGAGGATGCCAGGATTGAACTTTGAACTGATGCCCCAAGCTGACCACTACAAAATGCCTAATGTCTAATTTCAATGCACAGGTATCAGATCAAAAGGTAGGGTGTTAACTGCCTTTCTTTTCTATCCTATTATGTCTCATTTGGTCAAAGACTGAGGATTACTTCAGTGGCAGACCAACAGATTCAAAATTTGTCCCTTTAAAATGGTATTAAAGTTATCCCTGCTCCTTCTGTTTCTCAAGAAATAAATTGAATTTAATTCCTAAACTATATAGTAAACTTTGTTCTTAGTACTAATTAGATTTCTGAAATGAATTTAATAAAGCTAGGATTTGCACACCTTACTCATGTTGTCCACCTCTTCGGCTCTCTGCTTGATACGTATTGCCATAGCGTTAACCTTCTCCTTTTCCAGCTGTAGTTCATGACGCTCTTGATTCAGCAGCTCTCGTTCCTCAGCTAGCTTTTCCTCCTTTGATTTCACTTCCATAACTTTTACCTTCAATTCAGCATGTTCCTACAGGGACAAGGTCAGTTACAAATATTAAGGATGAGATTTCGGGGTACTTAGAGATAGATGATAAGATAGGTTGAAGTGCTGATATTATTAAGGGAAAATCTTGCTCAACAAATCTGGTGGAATTCTTTGGGGAAATAAAGGGGAGGATAGACAAAGGAGAGTCAGTGGATGTTGTTTACTTGGATTTTCAGAAGACTCTTGACAAAAGCCAGTCAGCTAGTGCACTACAAAGGCAGTTTCATCTAGCGAAGAGGCTGTTGTCAGAGCTGAGAAGGAGAGGATTCGCAGGTTTTTTCAGATTTTTAAACAGCCAACCAATTGGCAGTGGAGGAGCTGAAGACAGCCGGTCAGCTAGCGCCCTATAAAAGAAGTTTCATCTAGCAAAGCGGCTATCATCGTAGCGGCCATCGTCGGAGTGGATTGAGTCAAAGTGGGACGGCTTTGGCTCAACAGGCTTCGGCGTACACAGGCAGAGGCAAGGGTAGGTTCCGGTAAGTTGTTGTTTTGTTCTGTTTGTTCAGAGTAGAGGGAATACCAGGCAGGATGTTGGAATGCTCCTCTTGCAGGATGTGGAAAGTCAGGGAGACACCCGGTGTCCCTGACAATGACACTTGCAAGAAGTGCATCCAGCTGCCGCTCCTAACAAGCTGGGTTAGGGAACTGGAGCAGGAGCTGGATGATCTCCGGATCATTCGGGAGAATGAGGAGATTATAGATAGTAGCTACAGGGCGGTAGTTACACCAAAGGAGCAGCACACAGGTAATTGGGTTACTGTCAGGCGAGGGAAGGGGAAAGGGCAGGCAGAACAGGGTTCACCTGTGGCCATTCCCCTCAACAACAAGTATACCGATTTGGATACTGTTGGGGGGAATGACTTATCTGGGACAAGCTGGGCAGCCGGATCTCTGGCACTGAGTCTGGTTCTACAGTGCAGAAAGGAGGGTGGAAGAAGAGGACAGTGGTAGTGCAAGGGGACTCGATAGTTAGAGGTACAGACAGGAGGTTCTGTGGTCATGACAGAGACTCCTGGATGGTTTGTTGCCTCCCGGGTGTCAGGGTCAGGGATGTCTCTGATCGTGTGCACAGTATTCTGA
This sequence comes from Mobula hypostoma, assembly GCF_963921235.1. Classification (NCBI taxonomy): domain Eukaryota; kingdom Metazoa; phylum Chordata; class Chondrichthyes; order Myliobatiformes; family Myliobatidae; genus Mobula; species Mobula hypostoma. The sequence goes on along the minus strand of NC_086118.1, from coordinate 5,562,669 downwards.
AGTGGGAGGGTGATCAGCCAGAGTCATGGTACACATCGGTACCAATGACATAGGAGGAGGTCCTGAAGAGTGAGTATAGAGAGCTTGGTAGGAAGTTAAAAAGCAGGACCTCGAGGGTGGTAATCTCAGGATTGCTACCTGTGCCAGTGAGGGTAAGAATAGGATGCTCTGGCAGATGAACACGTGGCTGAGGAATTGGTGTAGGGGGCAGGGTTTCAGATTTCAGGATCATTGGGACCTCTTCTGGGGCAGGTGGGACCTGTACAAGAAAGACGGGTTACACCTGAACTACAAGGGGACCAATATCCTTGCAGGGAGGTGTGTTAGTGCTATTGGGGAGGCTTTAAACTAGATTTGCAGGGGGATGGGAACCAGAGTGCCAGAGCAGATAGTGGAGCGGGGGTGAAAATAAGTGATGTTAAAAGTTCATGCAAAGTCACAAACAATAGGGTGGTGAGTGGTGGTAATAATCTTCTGAGGTGTGTCTATTTCAATGCAAGGTGTATTGTGGGGAAGGCTGACGAGCTGAGGGCATGGATTGACACATGGAATTATGACATTATAGCCAGTAGTGAAACTTGGCTACAGGAGGGGCAGGACTGGCAGCTTAATGTTCCAGGGTTCCGATGTTTCAGACGTGGTAGATGCAGAGGGATGAAGGGTGGGGGGGGGGTGGCATTGCTAGTCAGGGAAAATGTTACAGCAGTGCTCGGGCAGGACAGATTAGAGGGCTTGTCTACCAAGGCCATATGGGTGGAGCTGAGAAACAGGAAAGGTATGACCACATTAATGGGTTTTGTATTATAGACCACCCAATAGTGAGCGAGAATTGGAGGAGCAAATCTGCAGAGAGATAGCAGACAACTGCAGGAAACATAAAGTTGTGATAGTAGGGGATTTTAATTTTCCACATATTGATTGGGACTCCCATACTGTTAAAGGTCCAGATGGGTTAGAGTTTGTAAAATATGTTCAGGAAAGTTTTCCAAATCAATATATAGAGGTACTAACTAGATAGGATGCAGTATTAGATCTCCTATTAGGAAACGAGTTAGGACAGGTGACAGAAGTGTGTGTAGGGGAACACTTTGGTTTCAGTGATCATAGCACCATTACAGTAGTTTCAACTTGATCATGGATAAAGATAGATCTGGTCCTCGGGTTGAGGTTCTAAACTGGAAAAAGGCCAAATTTGAAGAAATGAGAAAGAATCTAAAAAGCGTGGATTGGGACAGGTTGTTTTCTGGCAAGGATGTGATTGATAAGTAGGAGGCCTTCAAAGGAGAAATTTTGAGAGTGCAGAGTTTGTATGTTCCTGTCAGGATTAAAGGCAAAGTGAGTAAGAATAAGGAACCTTGGTTCTCGAAGGATATTGGAACTCTGAAAAAGAAGAAGAGAGAGATGTATAACATGTATAGGAAACAGGGAGCAAATAAGGTGCTTGAGGAATATAAAAAGTGCAAAAAAATACTTAAGAAAGAAATCAGGAGGGCTAAAAGAAGACATGAGGTTGCTTTGGCAGTCAAGGTGAAGGATAATCCAAAGAGCTTCTACAGGTATATTAAGAGCAAAAGGATAGTAAGGAATAAAATTGGTCCTCTTGAAGATCAGAGTGGTTGGCTATGTATGGAACCAAAAGAAATAGGGGAGATCTTAGATAGGTTTTTTGCATCTATATTTACTAAGGAAACTGGCATGGAGTCAATAGAAATAAGGCAAACAAGTAGTGAGGTCATGGAACCTATACAAATTGAAGAGGAGGTGGTGCTTGCTATCTTGAGGCAAATCAGAGTAGATAAATCCCCAGGACCTGACAGGGTATTCCCTTGGACCTTGAAGGAGACTAGTGTCGAAATTGCAGGGGCCCTGGCAGATATATTTAAAATGTCGGTATCCACGGGTGAAGTGCCAGAGGATTGGAGGATAGCTCATGTTGTTCCCTTGTTTAAAAAAGCTCAAGAAGTAATCTGGGAAATTATAGGCCTGTAAATTTGACATCGGTAGTAGGTAAATTATTGGAAGGAGTACTGAGATAGGATCTACAAGTATTTGGATAGACAGGGACTTATTAGGGAGAGTCAACATGGCTTTGTGCGTGGTATGTCATGTTTAACAAATCTATTAGAGTTTTTCGAGGAGGTTACCAGGAAAGTGGATGTAGGGAAGGCAGTGGATGTTGTCGATACGGACTTCAATAAGGCCTTTGACAAGGTCCTGCATGGGAGGTTAGTTCAGAAGATTCAGTCACTAGGTATACATGGAGAGGTAGTAAATTGGATTGGACATTGGCTCAGTGGGAGAAGCCAGAGAGTGGTAGTGAAGGATTGCTACTCTGAGTGGAGGCCCGTGACTAGTGGTGTGCCACAGGGATCAGTGCTGGATCCATTGTTATTTGTCATCTATATCAATGATCTGGATGATAATGTGGTAAATTGGATCAGCAAGTTTGCTGATTATACAAAGATTAGAGATGTAGTGGACAGTGAGGAAGGTTTTCAAAGCTTGCAGAGGGATTTGGACCAGCTGGAAAAATGGGTTGAATAATAGCAGATGGAGTTTAATACAGACGAGTGTGAGGTATTGCACTTTGGAAGGACAAACCAAGGAAGAACATACAAGGTAAATGGTAGGGCACTGAGGAGTGCAGTAGAACAGAGGGATCTAGGAATAAAGATAGAAAATTCCCTAAAAGTGGCGTCACAGGTAGATAGGGTCATAAAGAGAGCTTTTGGTACATTGGCCTTTATAAATCAAAGTATTGAGTACAGGAGTTGGAATGTTATGGTGAGGTTGTATAGACATTGGTGAGGCCGAATTTGAAGTATTGTGTGCAGTTTTGGTCACCTAATTACAGGAAGGATATTAATAAGGTTGAAAGAGTGCAGAGAAGGTTTACAAGGATGTTGCCGGAACTTGAGAAACTGAGTTACAGAGAAAGGTTGAATAGGTTAGGATTTTATTCCCTGGAGCAGAGAAGAATGAGAGGAGATTTGATAGAGGTATATAAAATTATGATGGGTATAGATAGAGTGAATGCAAGCAGGCTTTTTCCACTGAGGCAAGGGGAGAAAAAAACCAGAGGACTTGGGTTAAGGGTGAAGGGGAAAAAGTTTAAAGGGAACATTGGAGGGGGGGCTTCGTCACACATAGAGTGGTGGGAGTGTGGAATGAGCTGCCAGATGAAGTGGTAAATGCGGGCTCACTTTTAACATTTAAGAAAAACTTGGACAGGTACATGGATGAGAGGTATATGGAAGGATATGGTCCAGGTGCAGGTCAGTGGGACTCGGCAGAAAAATGGTTCGGCACGGCCAAGGGCCAAAAGGCCTGTTTCTGTGCTGTAATGTTTCTACGGTTTCTATGGTTTTCTAAATGCCACACGTGAGGCTGTTAAACCAGTTAAGAGCCTGTGGTACTATAAGAAAGATTGGCTGATTGGCAGAAGGCAAAGAGTGGGAAAAGATGGGACCTTTTCAAGTTGGGTGCTGGTGGTTGCCACAGGGGTCAGTGTTGGATGCACTACTTTTCACATTATATCGTAATGATTTGCATGATGGAATTGGTGGCTCTGTGATCAATACAAAAATAGGGGAGGAGTAAGTAGTGTCGAGGGAGTGGGGAGTATACAGAAGGACTTGGACAGATTAGGAGAATGGGCAAGGAAGTGACAGATGGAATGCAACGTAGGGAAGTGTATGGTCATGCACTTTGATAGAAGGAATAAAGGAGTATAGGAAGCAAGTTCAGAAATCAGAGGTGCAAAGGTACAGGATTCCTTAAAGGTTAACTTGAAGGTTAAGTTGGTAGTAAGGAAGGGAAATGCAATGTTAACATTCATTTCAAAAGGACTAGAATATAAAATAAGGATATAATGCTGAGGCATTGGTCAGACCATATTTGGAGTATTGTAAGCAGTTTGGGCCTTACATCTAAGAAAGGACATGCTAGCATTGGAGATTTTGGAGGAGGTTTATGAGAATGATCCCAGGATGAAAGGACAACATATGAATTGCATTTGAAGTCTCTGGGCCTGTATTCAATGGAGTTTAGAAGAATGAGTTAGGATCTCATGGAAACCAACTGAATATTGAAAGGACTAGATAGAGTGAACATGCAGAAGATGTTTCCAATAGTGGGAGTGTCTAGAACTAAAGGGCACAGCCTCAGAACAGAAGTACATCCCTTTAGAAGCGATGAGGAGAAATGTCTTTAGCCTGGGGGTGGTGAACCTGCGGAACTCATTGCCACAGACATCTGTGGAGGCCTCATATTTAAAGCAGAGTCTAATAGGTTCCTGATTAGTAAGGACATCAAAGATTGTGGGGAAAAAGGCAGGAGAATGGAATTGAGAGGAGTAATAAAGTTCAATAGAATCAATGAAAATCTGCACACAAAGACTGACAGATTGTGCGAATACAAAAGAAACAAGCAATATATATAAATTAGATAGATAGGTAGATCAATCTGAGAACATGAGTTGTAGAGTCCTTGAAATTGAGTCCATAGGTTATGTTCAGTGTTGTAGTGAGTGAAGCTGTCCATGCTGCTTTGGAAGACTGATGGTTGAAGAGTAATCAGCCATGATCAAATGGTGGAACAGGGTTGATGGGCCAAATGGCTTAATTCTGCTCCTATGTCTTATGGTCTAAACAACAAATACTGACTTTTGAAACAACCTTGAAACATTCTTAAAGTAACTAGTACTTAACTGTGAAGCTGCTACCTAAAAGACAAAATCCTAATAAAACAGTAAGATTTTTGTATATAAAAATATACAAATAGTCAAACCAATCAAAATATTCAATGAGAAATATCTATTTGAATGTCTTTACTTGCTATGCCTCTTTGCATTCGTTAACTTTACGAGATGGAGCAGCTTCAATGAAATGTTAAAATGAGAAATTTGGCCAATTGTGATAGAGAAATATTTACCAGACCAGACAACAGCTTGTGAGGAAAGAAATAAAGATAATGTTTCAGGTCAACAAACCAATCATCAAAGCCGTGATTGGTTAATGTGATCTTAAGATGCAGAGAATGCTGGAAAGGTGGGAGGACGGGGGTGATGGTGAGGAATTAACAATAATGAAGGTCTGTTATAGAACCAAAGGAGAGAGTAACTGTCAAAGGGGACAATGATAACAGCAAAGTGAGCGGTGATAGAACAAATAAAGAAACAACACAGGAGATATGCAAGGGAATAGCTGTTCATTTTTTCATATTAGTAAACTCAAAGCTGAATACAGCACACCTAGTCTAAAGATTGTGCTATTTCTTAGCTACATTGAGTTTCAATGGAAAAGCATGGAAGATCAAAGAGACAGAATAAAATGGGAGTGAAGAGCAAAATTAAACTGGAAGCTCTGAATTACTTAAAAAAGGTATTTTGCAAAATGGTCCTTCAAGCTGTATTTGGTGTCCCCAGCAAAGTGAGCAGTGGAGACAACTGTTTCATCTGGACAGAGCTGGGTGGTGCAGGAGGTAAAAGCACAGGTATTGTATCTTCAGTAATCATAGACAAGGTGGAAATGAATTGAATAATGAAACAGGGAGGAGCAGGAATTTGGTGACACCTTCCCCTGTAACCACTGGAGGCGTAGAGTCTGACTTTACTCATTTTTATGGCATTACTATTCAATATTTTGTAATATTATTTGTTTTGTGTATAAGTTGATACATTAATGAGAATCTCTGGCTTATATCCTCCATTCTGTGTAGTCTAAGCTAACAGCAAGAACTAGATAAGGTTCACACAAGTTCATTACCTAATTTTCAACAGTATAAGACAAATGGCAATTCTGCAAATAAGTCACCAGAAATATTTAAAATAACAAAAAAATATGCTTTCTACGTTACCAAATTATATGAACTAAGTATTTAGTTGTCTAATTAACTTGCTTTTTCCAGTACTAGCAAATTAAAGGAACTATTTGATGGTGGTGATGCAGGAAAGCAGCTGGTCTTAATTTTGAAGCAAATAAGCTTGTCATGACCCTACAACAAATGCTTGGGCTAATCACTGAAGTAACTGATATCCAAGAAATCAATTCCTCTGATAATACATGAAGTCCTGGATAAATCAAAGCCAGCTCAGTCTTGAAGCCATCAGCAGTTCTTGGTTACCTTAGATACCAAAATCCCTCTCCACCTAGTGGCCTGGGTCTTGAGCAATCCAGTGAAATGTTTACTCACTGGATGTGGACACCTTTGACAAGGGCAACAATTGTCGTTCATCCTTAATTGACCTGAACTGAGGAGATAGGTATGAGTCAATCAGCTTGGTGAGTCTCAAACCATGGAGTGTAGGAAGTATAAAGCCAGAAAATTTCCTTCCACAAAGAATATTAGTGAACCAGATACAGTTTTCAACCATCCAGTGGTTTCACGGTTACAATTACTGAATCAGCTTTCTTTAGTTACTTGAATTTGCATTTCCAGATGAGATTTGCACTGATGTTCTGGATCACTGATCTAAACTGTAGCTCTTGGTTCAGAACCCCTGTCGTTGTATTATCATACCTCAGTACAGGACTTAGATAGCTTAAGTGATTCTTCAGGTAGGATGACCTGGTGATATTCATCTTCACTACAATCTTGGATGGCCAAAAGTTCACAGGAGGATCAAATGCCTTGAATACTAGCTGCTGAATGTCTGCACACAGACCTCATCCAAGCTGATCATTCTGAATAGGCTAATTTTGTTTCCATGGTACCAAACAAAGCAAAGCCTAAACTGTCTATAAAGTACATTAAATCCCTGTATTTATACATACCCAGGTCCAAATCTCCAGTTTCTGTATTAATACACACATTGATGGAAACATATACCTACATACAAACATTCCCGCATCCTAGGACTGAACAGAGAGCTTACCACTTTACCAGAGAAAGGTGCTGCTCACTTACTTTTGCCAGGCTGAAGATTGCTCCTTCTTGCTGTGCACTGAGCTGTAAGGAACGATTGGTATCTCGTTCTATCCGGCCACTGTTCAGTTTCTGTTGTGTGTGAAACTCTGCCCATTCGCCAGCCAGTCTTCGACGTTCCTCTGCACAGCGCTGCATCACCGACTGCTGCTCCTCCAGCAAGGCACTCTGACAGATTGAAGCATGCATTGTAACATGGAGTGAGCCCCCTTTCCCACCCACTGTCTCACAAACAGAGCTGTAGACAGTCCCTCGGAAACATCTAGTCACTTCCATGTTTCTCCACTGAAACCATCCTAAACCGGACCAGCATTTCACCTACTGTTTTGGTGACCTGAGGGCAAATGAATTTTTAAAAAAATGTGCAGATACTGAAAATCTGAAATAAATGCAGAGTATTGGTATTGGTTTATTACTGTCACATTACAAAGATGAGTGAAAAGCTTATTCTTGCATAGTTTATACAATCAAATCGTTACACTGTACATTAAGCCAGAATAAGGAAAAACAATAACAATACACAATAAAATGTAAAAGCTACCAAAAGAGCAGAGTGCAGGTAAACGATAAAGTGCAAGATCATAACGAGGTAGATTGTTCAAGTTAAGTCAAGTTTATTGTCATTTCAACCATAAGCTGCTGGTACAGTACACGGTAAAAACGAAACAATGTTCCTCCAGGACCCTGGTGCTACATGAAACAACACAAAACTACAATAGACTGTGAGACAGCACGAGGCTACGTAAAACAAACATAAAAACTGCACTAGACTACAGACCCGCACAGAACTACATAAAGTGCACAAAACAGTGCAGGACAGTACAATAATTAATAAACAAGACAATAGGCACAGTAGAGGACAAATTACAATATAATAATAAGTGATGTAGATGTCAGTCTAGACTCTGAGTGTTGACAAGTCTGATGGCTTGGGGGAAGAAACTGTTGCACAGTCTGGTCGTGAGAGCCCGAATGCTTCAGCACCTTTTGGCAGATGGCAGGAGGGAGAAGAGTTTGTGTGAGGGATGCGTGGGGTCCTTCACAATACTGTTAGCTTTGCGGGTGCAGCGTGTGGTGTAAATGTCTGTAACAGCGGGAAGAGAGACCCTGATGATCTTCTCAGCTGACCTCACTATCCGCTGCAGGGTCTTGTGATCCGAGACGGTGTAATTCCCGAACCAGGCAGTGATGCAGCTGCTCAGGATGCTCTCAATACAACCTCTGTAGAATGTGGTGAGGATGAGGGGTGGGGGATGGACTTTTCTCAGCCTTCACAGAAAGTAGAGATGCTGCTGGGCTTCCTTGACTTTGGAGCTGGTGTTGAGGGAGCAGGTGAGATTGTCCGCCAAGTGAACACCAAGAAATTTGGTGCTCTTAACGATCTCAACGGAGGAGCCGTCAATGTACAGCAGAGAGTGGTCGCTCCGTGCTCTCCTGAAGTCAACAACCATCTCTTTCGTTTTGTTCACATTCAGAGATAGGTTGAGGCCAAGAATCCACCTTATTATACAAGAGGTCCATTCAAGAGTCTAATAACAGTAAGATGGAAGCGGTCCTTGAGCCTGGTAGTATGTGCTTTCAGGGAGTATCTTCTCCCGGATGGGAAAGGCGAGAAGAGGAGTGAAAGCTGGAAACACTCTGTAGAGCAGTTAGTAAGATGTCTTATGCAAACAATAGCATTGCAGCTAATTTACTGTGAGAATAATTTGGCAGCCTAAAACAATGATCCAGAAATATTAATACAAATCCAAATTTAAATTCAATTAGTTAAGAATAAAAAATAGTATCAGTGATAACAATCATGAAACTACCAGATTGCTGTACAATCCCAGTTTGTTCACGAGATGTCTGTCAGGGAAGAAAATCTGCAACCTTTACCTGGTTTGGCTTTTCTGTGACTATAAGATGAACAGCAGTGGGATTGGCATCTAACTGCCTTGTGAAATATCCTGGCCAGTCATTCAGTTGTGTTAATCCAGTACAACACAACACAATTTAAAAATTCTGGTCAAATCAACCAGTATCAACTAGGTACCCAGGTTCAGATGCAACAAAGGCAGATCCAATCCGGCCCAGTCAACGCTACAAACTAACTCTCCTCTACATCTAGACTGGATTGGTTTATAATTGTTACATATACTGAGGTACAGTGAAAAGCTTCTCTTGCATGGTGTTCTTACAGATCTATTCATTACATAGTGCATTAAGGCAGTACAAGGTAAAACAAAAGCAGATGCAGAATAAAGCAGAAAAGCTTCAGAGAAACTGCAGTGCAGGTAAACAGAAAGAGGCAAGATAGACTACAACCAAGCTAGATTGTGAGATCAAGAGTCCATCTTATCGTCTTAGAGACCATTCCATAGTCCTATAACAGTGGCATAGAAGCTGTCCTTAAGCCTGGTGGTATGTACTTCCAGGCGAGGAGAGGGAAGAAGAGAAAATGTTTGGGGTGGGTGAAGTTTTTGATTTGTGCTGACTGCCTTGCAGATACAGCGAGAAGTGCAGACCAAGTTCATTGATGGGAGACTGGTTTCTGTGATGTGCTGAGCTGTGTCCACAATTCTCTGCAGTTTCTTGCAGTCATGAACAGAGCTGTTGCCATACTACATCAAGATTTTATGCCTAAATTACAAGAAATGTCTCACTGATGAGGCAAGGAATCATATACTTCTTCCATCACAGATACAGGTCCGGTAGACCTACAGATGGCAGCACAGGAATTTACTGCAGAATCAGAATGTCCCTCTAGGTCTTCACCACTGACACTAAGTGCCATGAAAGCATTAGATCAAACCTCCTGCTGATAGGATGAATCTGAAATGATAATTCAAAGGTTCATTTATTATCAAAATATACACCATGAAATTCTTCTTTTCCCGATAGTCACAAAACCAAGAAGGAAAAGAATGGCAGCACGATCAGCCACCCCCAAATCCCTCCTCCCCGTACAAAAAAGAGAACAAAACCGGAATAGGCACAGCAACCAAATCCCCCTCGCCCGCATGCAAAAAAACAAGAAAGATCAGGCAAAAAACACAGAATATAAAAAACTATAAGACTGATAAAAAGTCTACAATTCAAGTCAATATCCATATCCAAAATGAAGCAAATCCAGATAAATTCTCTGGGTAGAGCGGTAGCCTCTCCCTTCTCCAGCAGTAGAGTGATCACCAGCAATCAAAAGGCAGTTTCCCCCTTCCGGCAGCAGAGCGATCAAAAGGCATTCTCCCCTCTCCGGCAGCAGGGTGATCAAAAGGCATTCTCCCTCTCCGGCAGCAGGGTGATCAAAAGGCATTCTCCCTCTCCGGCAGCAGAGTGATCAAAAGGCATTCTCCCTCTCCGGCAGCAGGGTGATCAAAAGGCAGTTTCCCCCTTCCGGCAGCAGGGTGATCAAAAGGCATTCTCCCTCTCCGGCAGCAGGGTGATCAAAAGGCATTCTCCCTCTCCGGCAGCAGGGTGATCAAAAGGCATTCTCCCTCTCCGACAGCAGGGTGATCAAAAGGCAGTTTCCCCCTTCCGGCAGCAGGGTGATCAAAAGGCAGTTTCCCCTCTCCGGCAGCAGGGTGATCAAAAGGCAGTTTCCCCTCTCCGGCAGCAGGGTGATCAAAAGGCAGTTTCCCCTCTCCAGCAGCAGGGTGATCAAAAGGCAGTTTCCCCTCTCCGGCAGCAGGGTGATCAAAAGGCAGTTTCCCCCTTCCGGCAGCAGAGTGATCAAAAGGCATTCTCCCCTCTCCGGCAGCAGGGTGATCAAAAGGCAGTTTCCCCCTTCTGGCAGCAGAGCGATCAAAAGGCAGTTTCCCCTCTCCGGCAGCAGGGTGACCAAAAGGCAGTTTCCCCCTTCTGGCAGCAGAGCGATCAAAAGGCAGTTTCCCCCTTCTGGCAGCAGGGTGATCAAAAGGCATTCTCCCTCTCCGGCAGCAGGGTGATCAAAAGGCATTCTCCCTCTCCGACAGCAGGGTGATCAAAAGGCAGTTTCCCCCTTCCGGCAGCAGGGTGATCAAAAGGCATTCTCCCCTCTCCGGCAGCAGAGCGATCAAAAGGCAGTTTCCCCTCTCCGGCAGCAGGGTGATCAAAAGGCAGTTTCCCCCTTCCGGCAGCAGGGTGATCAAAAGGCAGTTTCCCCCTTCCGGCAGCAGAGTGATCAAAAGGCAGTTTCCCCCTTCCGGCAGCAGGGTGATCAAAAGGCAGTTTCTCCCTTCCGGCAGCAGAGTGATCAAAAGGCAGTTTCCCCCTTCCGGCAGCAGAGTGATCAAAAGGCAGTTTCCCCCTTCCGGCAGCAGGGTGATCAAAAGGCAGTTTCCCCCTTCTGGCAGCAGGGTGACCAAAAGGCAGTTTCCCCCTTCCGGCAGCGGAGCGATCAAAAGGCATTCTCCCTCTCCGGCAGCAGGTTGACCAAAAGGCATTCTCCCTCTCCGGCAGCAGGGTGATCAAAAGGCAGTTTCCCCCTTCCGGCAGCAGGGTGACCAAAAGGCAGTTTCCCCTCTCCAGCAGCAGAGTGAATGCACTGGCGATCAAAAGGTAGGCTGCCGGCGGCTCACCTTCTGCATTTACCTTGACGTTTCAATCTCCTGTGTCACTTCAATTGGCAAATAATGGAAGTTTTAATCAGCAAAATGGAGTCGAACATCAGCTTGTGCCCCGCAGCGTCCCACCGCCTTCTCGCCACGAGGTTTGAACTCCCGGAATCCTCTGAGACTGCAGAGCACGGAAACGCCCGAACGATCTCCAAACTGCAAATCATAGGCTCTAACAGTTCCAGAATCAGATTCAAGATGAAAAACAAACATGACAGACATAAAAGTGAAATATATAGTTTCATGATCTATCCAGATGTCTTCCGAAGAGGCATTGTACGCAGGCACCATCTTGACCAGAATTTCGCCAGGTTGAATACTAAATTGAAATAGCACTGAGCAGCAAGAATATAAAATACACTCCTGTAGAGTTGCAGCTCTGTGACTTCACATTAAAAAATTCTGTTAGCATTTTGTTTCATTCATGAAAGAGACAATATAAGAAAAAAACCATCAGGCCTCATTCTCACAAATCTGCCCTGTTGCAGGTATGTCTATCCGTGGCACTTTCTTTGGGAGTGATACGTAAACTGCTTCAGGGAGACCACGTCCTGTCTTTGCACTGACAACATCCTCCATGCTTTGTGCCAATACCGTCAAATGAAGTGGCTAGCTTCAGAACAGATCAAACAGTTCAACTGAGAATCCAAGAGGCAGTGGGAACCATCTGCAGAAGGTGAGATGTATTCCACTGGTAATGTCACTTTACCAAGAAATCAGTCACATAAACCTAAACAGTAGCAGCAACGACGTCACTACCACTCAGGGTCCCAAACAGTCCTTCCAAGTGAGGCGACCCTTCACCTGAAAGTCTCTTGGGGTCATCTACTGTACCCGGTGCTTCTGGTATTGCCTCCTGTAAATCGGTGAGAGGTGACGTAAATTGAGAGACTACTTCACCAAGCACTTACACTCCATGTGCCAGAAAAGGCCGGATCTCCTGGTAGCCACCCAGTTCAATTCTACCTCCAATTCCCAGTCTAACATTTCAATCTGTGGCCTCCTCTATTGCCACGATGAGAACACACTCAGGTTGGAGGAGCAACACCAATATTCTGTCTCAGTAGCCTCCAACCTGATGACATGAACATCAATTTCTCAAACATCTAGTAATTACCCCCCTTCACCACTCCCCATTCCTGTTCCCCTCTCTCACCTTAACTCCTTACCTGCCCATCACCTCCCTCTGGTTCTCCTCCTCGCTCCCTTTCATACATGGTCTTCTATGCTCTCCTTTCAAATTCCTCCTCCTCCGGCCCTTTATCTCTTTCACCATCAACCTCCAAGCTTTCTACTTCACCCCTCTCCCATCTCCCAGTTTCACCCACCACCTACCACTTTGTACCTCTTCCTCCCCTCCCTACATCTTCTTACTTTAACTTTTCATCTTTCTTTCCAGACCTGATGATGTGTCTTGGTCCAAAATGTTAACTGTTTACTCTTTTCCATAGAATCTGCCTGGCCTACTGAGTTCCTCCAGCTTTTTGTGTGTGTCACATAAAGCTAAAGATGTTTTCTGCTCTAAGCAGCTTGTGTCTCTACCTTTGCCCTCTCCAGCTCCTCCCTCTCAATACTGAAGTGTTGATTCATGAGTTTACGTTCTTCCTCCAGGGATCGCTGCAGTGATTCCACTTTGCTTTGCCCTGCTGATGCCCTCCACCGCTCCTGCAGAGAAATGCAAAATAGAGATGTGTACACTCAGTGGCCACTTTATTAGGTACACTTGCAAATTTCTAATCAGCCAATCATGTGGCAGCAATTCAATGCATAAAAGCATGCAGACATGGTCAAGAGGTTCAGTTGTTGTTCAGACCAAACATCCGAATGAGGAATAAATGTGATTTAAGTAATTTTCACCATGGAGAGATTGATGGTGTCAGATAGGGTAGTTTGAGTTTCTCAAAAACTGCTGATGTACAAGGATTTTCATGCACAACAGTTTCTAGAGTTTACACACAATAAAAAAACAAAACATCCAGTGAGTGGCCGTTCTGTAGGTGAATACACTTTGTTAATGAGAGAAGTCAGAAGAAAATGGCCAGATTGGTTCAAGCTGACAGAAAAGTGATAGTGGTGTGCATAAGGATATCTCTGAACGTACAACACATTGAACCTTGAAGGGGATGGGCTACAGTAGCAGAAGACCATGAACATACACTCAGTATCCATTTTATTAGGTACGGGAGGTACTTACCCTATTCCAAGCAGCTGTGTGACATGTTTACAATGAGTAGTCACTTTGAGTACCATGCTATTCACCTTAAATACTCTTAAAAATATTTAAAACGTACCCATGATGTACAAGAATTTAATTCAAAGAATAAAAAAGGTGAGGCTTGATAATTTTGGCATTGGATGAAATTGTAAAACAGGTGATATTTGCTTGAACTACTCATTAAACCCCACATCCAATCCATTATTTTGCATGTCAAATATTTTGTTCCTTACAACAGGTCAGATCTTAGCTTTTTTCCCTTTACATTTATGACCACAGTACAGCAGTGGACAAATAAGACCATAAGACATAGAAGCAGCATTAGGGCACGGCCCATTGAGTCTGCTCCGCCATTCCATCATGGCTGATTTATTATCCCCTCACAACTCCATTCCCCTGCCTTCTCCACATAACCTTTGCTACACTGACTAATCAAGAACCTATTAACCTCTACTTTAAAAATACTCATTGACCCTGCTGAATTCCCAGTCCACCTTACTGGCAAAACAAAACACAATGTCCTGATCCAGGCCAAAAAAACTGGCATCAACAGTATGGAACTTGAGCGAATATGCGTCTTCAAGATCAGTGTAAAAAAATTATTTTTTTCTCCCACAACCAAAGTATGTCACAGAAAGTTAACACAGTAAGGTGACATGTCCACACATGTACCTTCCTGGTTAACAGTTACTCTGGATGCCATCTGGAGAATACAAACAGGAGTCAGACAATGAACGTACATGAACGTTTTAACAGATCAAATTATAGATGAAGTTTAATTAAAGTATAATCAAGTATATAGTACAGGAATTACTGAGCATATCTGCAGTCTAAGACGACCAACTGATAGTTGACAAATGAGAGTTTGTGGGGTTGTTATCAGGCACAACTCTGCTGCATTGTAAAACTTAGAATTATTACAATGTAAATTATTTCTTCATTAATGCCTCAACCACATCTCCATACTGCCAGTCTCCATACCGCATCTCCATACCGCCAGTCTCCTGCACATCTGGCAACTGGATACAACTCCACAAGTTCCCAAATTACTACATTCCTGACATTGAGCCATCTCAGTTATTCTTGCCTTTTTCATTCATTCCTTTATTCAATTCTTGATTTTAAACTCGACAATTCTTTTCATCAGTTTTCATCAGTAAATCAAGTTTTCAGATTTTCTCCAAAGTTTACTTTTCCTGCTTTCTTTAAAGATACAATTGTATCTGAATACTGTGCACATAGCAAACTGACCTGAAGCAAACTTGTCTCTGACTCTCCAGTCAATCCTATGATTTAATGGCAGTGTGAAGATAATAATAACAATCCTTTAATGAAGAAACAAGAAGTGGGTAAAATTTGGAATGAAGTGGAATGTCTGAAAAATATCAGAAACACCATCAAGAATACTTATTAACATTTCAGGCATCGTAACATATCACAGATTATAACAACTATCTAACACACCTTTTCAAGAAGTCGTGTTTGTTCATTCAGCCTGATATCCATCTTAATTATAACATCTTGTAGGCGTGCCCTCTCTTCCTCCAGGTCTCTCTGCTGGTGCAACAGTCTATCCTGCTGAGCTGAAGAAGATAACAAAAAATACCAAAAGATTCCTAGGTAACGTAATCCTCACTGACACAGGACTGATTTATCTCTAGGACTGTTGCTCTAAATGAAAGAAGTCTTAATCATTATGCGGAATGTTATTTTGGATTCAGCTCTGTAGGACTGGAAACTATAGTTATAGCACCCTATTTCCCAAAAGTCGACTGCACTCTTTTCCATAGATGCTGCCTGGCCTACTGAGATCCTCCAGCATTTTGTGTGTGCTGCTTGGATTTCCAGCATCCGCAGATTTTCTCATTTTCATAACCAGTCATAGAAAAAAAAAATTGAATGCATTTCCTGATGAGTAGGCTGAAAGAGTCTTCATATTGTAATGACCTTAACATCTTTCTATTTAGAAAGTAACGATCTTTCAACATGTTATCTTGGCGTTCTTGAGAACACCACATTGATAATGGAAAAGAAATTGATTTTAATGAAAAGATCTCCATTTGCAGTAAAACTTCAACAATCCATGGAGGATTGAACCAAAAATTGGTTAGAAATATTTATAAACAGTGAGGGCACATGAAATACTGAAGTGAAGTTGGTTGATGACTGTTGATTGAAGCTCCTTTCAATTTAAGTTGTTTTTGAAATTTATTGCACATTAACAGAACAGTTGATGTAGTCACAGCATACAAGCGGGACATTTCTCTGTTTTGTGAGCACTCTTGGAATAATGTTCCTCAATGTAATTAAAGTTGTGCATTGAATTCTATAAACAGTTACAAATATCAATTGCTTTTACGAATTTACTAAAGGCGGGAGGAGAAGACGGCGGCATGCCTGCATGTGCACAGCCCTCCAGTGAAAAATGATATCGTATCTGTTAAATAGGGGCCGTGGACAATTCTGATTTGATGGAGAATGGACGTGAAAGCAGAGAGGAACATCTGGAGAAATTTCTGAAACACTCGTTTGCTGCTGTCGTTACTGCATAGTCGGGAATCTTTCGGAAGGTAGGCCTCAAAATCCCCAGCCTTGCCTGCTTTTGGCAACTGGGAAGGAGGTCGAATCGTTCGGACAGAGATAGCGCTCAGTACTCGGTGTCGGAGAGCTGATCAGAGCTCGAAGTTTTCGGATGACTCAGAGTCGGATTGTGGTCGGCATGGCAGGGAGAGTTTTTCTTCCTCCTCCCGTCTGCATGATATGTGGGACATTTGAGTGACTTTGAACTTTACTGTGCTCATGGACTTCTTCATCAAGTTATGGTATTATTGCACTGCTGTAACTATATGTTATAATTATGTGGTTTTGTCAGTTTTTTCAGTCTTGGTCTGTCCTGTGTTTTGTGATATCACACCGGAGGAAATATTGTATCATTTCTTAATGCATGCATTACTAAATGACAATAAAAGACTAAGTGTCTTCATAATCTAATGATCAAAATTTCCATGAACCTAGACTTAGTTGAAACAGAAGTTTTCTGTATGGGGGGGGGAGTAAACATCAGCACTGTGCCGAGATACTTATCCCATAGCTTCCAGTACATTTCTTGTAGGTACTTCCCTCCCTTTTTCCCCTGGCTCAGTCACTTTTAGTTTAGTCATTTCCATGTTAAATGGATATACTCAGAGCTGTTTGAAAGTGAACAACAAATACCTGGCCAATATTTAACTCTAGTCCACAAATTGAGTGCAATAAAGCCTATATTACATCAATAACGACTCATTGATAGCTGTAAAACAGGGGTCCCCAACCTTTTTTGCACCGCGGACCGGTTTAATATTGACAATATTCTTGCGGATTGGCCGAAGGCTGGGGGGGCGGGGGAGGTGTTCAAGTTCAACAGTGCGTGACAGGGAATGAGGAAAGGTGCAGCTGACTCATATTGTTTCATATCGCCAAATCATATCGTTTCCTCGCACACCTTTGCAGCCAGGTGCCAGTCCACAGCCCGGTGGTTGGGGACCACTGCTGTAAAGAAAAGGTGCCACACAGATGTAAAGTTTTGAGAATTCAATCTTGCTTATTAATAAATAATTACTCCCCATTGTACACATACCTCGCTGCTGCTCATCTCGTAACCGTGCATTAATCTCCATCTCATGGGACGTGCTCTGATGCGTGCTTTCCACTTTATAGGAAAGATCATTCAGCTTCCCAGAGAAGATTTCCATCTGCGCAATGATACTATTGAGTGATCTAAAGGACAGGAAGGACAAAGAATTAAAGCACAAGTCAAGGATATACTAAATCAACACTTGAAAAATTACCAAATTTTTTGATTTATAATACTTCTTAAATTACAGATTATAGTCAAATCTATCATGATACATTTTAAACCAGATTATTCAATTATATTCCACCATTGAATTCACTCCTAAATATTATACAATAAATTAATCAAACCTTTCCATTATTTGTCATGCACAGTATGATCTGCATATTTGTCATTCTATATATAAATAATGTGATGCCCTTTATTAGATTCCCATTGCGATTAATTCACTCTGATTATCTATGCTCCTATATAAACCACCATTAAATTTCAGTAATTTCCTTCTTGATTACATACATGATCTCTTTGTGTACAGCAGAAACTGGAAATGCATATGATGTCCATGAGGACCTCACTCCTGATGTAATGAAGAGAAATTAATTTAGATTGAAAAGCTGAAGACAGATAAATTTAATCTGTGATAGTGATTTTGCTGATCACTATAGTGCAGCAGAGGTTCACTTCAAAGGTTGCAGAGCACTGGGTGCAGAAAAGAAAATACAACCAAGAAACCTGATCACCATCAAACAAAATTGGTAATTTGGTACGAATAGGATCAGACTGCAGTAATGTTGATATGCACAACAGATTGATTACCTCAGTAAAACAATTCACACTTTTAGTTAAAGGGAAGGGAACAACAACCTTGCACTCAACATCAGTAAGAGGAAGTTGAAAGAACACATATCAGTCGTCATCAGGGGATCAGCAGTTTCAAGTTCCTGGGTGTCAGCATCTGTGAAGATCTATCCTTGGTCCACCATATTGATGCAATTACAAAGAAGGCACAATAGCGGTTCTATTTCATCAAGAGTTTAAGACGACAAGGTATGATTCTTGCAGATTTCTACAGGGGAGCATTAACTGGTTCTATCACTATCTGGTACGGAGGGGCCAGCACACAGGATTGGAAAAAAGCTGCAGAAAATTGTGAACTCAGCCAGTTCCAGCTTGGCCACCACCCTCCTAGCATCGAGGGCATCTCCAAAAGGCAATGCCTCAAAAAGATAGCATCCATCATTAAGAATGCCAATCACCCAGGTCATCCCCTCTTCTCATTGCTACCATCAAGGAGCCTGAAAACACACACTCAACACTTTAGGAACAACTTCTTCCCCTCTGTCATCAGATTTCAGAATAGACAATGAAATCATGTACACTACCTCAACCTTCCTTTTCAGCTCTCTTTTTGCACTACTTATTTAAGTTAATTTTTTAAAATATTTTTCTTATTGTAATTTATAGTTTTATTATAATGTATTGCAATGTACTGCAGCTGCAGAACAATAGATTTCACAACATACGTCAGTGACATTAAACCTGATTTTGATTCTAATTTAGAAGGGAAGAGACTAAAAAACTTTGGCCCCTAAGCATTGCTAAGTATTAAGATGATTCCCTTATGGTCCAATATAGAGAGTAATTTTAAAAAATGTCTTGCCTCCTTAAAAAATTACAAAGGAGAATCATCAAGCCTATCAGAGGAGCTTTCCTCTCAACTTTCAGCTTTACAGAAGTTAATTTATTCCAAATGTAAACAATAAAATCTTCTCCTTCATAAACATTTTAATAGTATGCCAGCGATACAGGCTATAGATGAAAACATATTATTCCAGGGTTGGTTCTAAATCTCTATGTAGCACATTGCTTCCTTTTTAATTGCTGCTTCATGTTATAATTTCAAGACAATTGGGGTTCAGCAAGCAAACACCTGCAACCACCTGCTCCTTTGTGTGTGCAACAGAGTGTATCAGTGTATGCAGAATGGCAGTGGAATACTGAGATTTTATGAAGTTCTTTTCTTCTGCTTTTCAATAATAGTATGATAAATGAAGTGTCAATGGACACACTCTCCCAAGAGCATTGCCCTCATTTTTACTTCTCTTTATGTCAAAATGTTGCCTCCATCATATGAGAATAGAGTCTAAGTGAAATTGTGAGCTTACTGCCCAGAATGTTGCAGCATTCCTGATACAACTCCAAGCCAAATGTATTTTGAGGAAGGGTTATTGCTTATTCATTTCCATAGATGCTATCTGACCTGCTGAGTTCCTCCAACATTTTGTGTATGATGACTAGGATTTACACTTAACTGAGTATAATGGAGCTCACGGCTCACTTAGTGCCAACTGCTCATAAGGTTGTTGGCTTGCATGCATTGATGATGATGAATGTTAATTTAAAATGATGCTGTGTCCTTTCTATTGTGACGAAAGATGGTTACAAAAGTACACATAGACTAAGATGTTAACTGCCCTGTGCTAGCACCAGTGGGATCAACAGTTGATCTGCCACCTGTCTTCAGGAGAGAGAGATAAGTAAGACAATGGAGCAGCATTTGGAAATGTTAATAAAGAGACGAGAGAGTTTAACGGAAGGAGACACTGGTCTGAATATTGTCAAGACCGGCTCCTTTTGAACCCTGAACTGTTTGAGGTGTGATGGACAGGCGATACCCCAACAGGGGGATAAAAAGGGACAGGTTCGCTAAGGCAATGGACACATGACTCCACGAGGTAACGAGACCCTGAAAACGGTGTGCCCCCCCACTAGTTGGTGGGAGTATTTTGGAGGTCTGGTCGCGGGACCAGCCATAGACGCACAGGGTGGAAAGGTACGTATCGGCGGGAACCTGGTGTGTGTGTCCGCCCTTGCCTGGGTGCTGGGTTCACCGCAGAAGAACAATCGTATCTGGAATGGAGGGGTCACAGTCGGTGACCTCAGAAGACATTACAAAGGGCTCACCCGAAAGCTGACTGCGAGGAATATCGAAGGTCTGTTTGGAATCCGATTTGAATATTCATTCGTTCTCTCTCTCCCCCCCCCCCGCCCCCAACGGCACAACAGTGATTACTGTGAACTGAGCTGAACTTTGCGTCACTTGAAACTGGTGATGAACCCCTAGACGGCAATAGAGCTTGATTGATCCTATTATCCTAGTTCTGTGTACATGTGTGTTTATTCATTGCTAACCTGTTGCATTTATATCCTTACTATTAGAGTACTGTGTTGCTTATTTCTTTAATAAAACTTTCTTAGTTCCAGTAATCCAGACTCCAACTGAGTGGTCCATTTCTGCTGGTTTGGCAACCCAGTTACGGGGTACGTAACACTATCTATTGCAATTCTTTCAGATGAAAGGTTGGCCAATTAGCTTCTTATCATCATAGCTATGGAACACCAGAGATGCCCCTGCAGCAGTGTCTTGGAGCACCAAATGTCAGAATAGAATTCCATCCCTTATCGGTCAACTTGATTCTTCTGTGCAATTCTCTTCAACATTGTTCCTGGTACCTTTTCTTTTGCTGCCACACTCCAAAGGCTTTAAAGTCTTGCTGCAATCTAGTGTCTCATCTGGAAATCCAGTGTGTTATTTGCATTGTGACGACAAACCAAGTTATCAGAAGATTGATGCTAACGAGAGACAGATAAGTGAGACAATGGATAAACATTCAAAAAGCTAATAAGAGAGAAGAGAGAGATTAACAAGAAAGAAACACATTTCAGAATATTGACAGACTGGTTGCTTTGAACCTGAACTGTTTGAAGTTTGATGGACAGGCGATACCCCAGCAGGGGGATAAAAAGAACAGGTTCGCTAAGGCACGACACACACCACGAGATCACGAGATAACGAGACCCTGGAAGAGCGGTGTACCCCCACAAGTTGGTGGGAGTAGGAGGTCTGGTACGAGGGAACCGACCATAGACTGACAGGGTGAAAAGGGATGATCGGCGGGAACCTGGTGTGTGTGTCCGCCCTTGCCTGGGTGCCGGGTTCACCGCAGAAGAACGGTCGTATCCAGAATGGAGGGGTCACAGTCAGTGACCACAGAAGACATAGAAGGGTTCGCCCAAAAGCTAACTGCGAAGAACATCAAAGGTCTGTTTGAATCAAAATTTGCATTCTCTCTCTCTCTCCAACGGCACAACAGCGATTACTGCGAACTGTACTAAACTGAACTGAACTCTGCGTCACTTGAGACTGATCATTTTACCCCTAGACTGCGACAGAGCTTGGCTGATCCCTATTACCCTAGTTCTGTGTACATGTGTTTTATCATTGCTAACCTGTTGCAGTTATATCCTTACGATTAGAGTACTGTGTTACTTATTTCTTGAATAAAACTTTATTAGTTTCTGTTAAACCAGATTTCAACTAAGTGGTCCATTTCTGCTGGTTTGGCAACCCAGTTACGGGGTACATAAGTGGGGATCTCGTCCGCAATTTTGAACGCCAAATTTGGGACTGGGTAAATTGATTGGGTTAAAATTCCTGAAAGAAAGAAAGGGGAAACAGCAGAAATGGAGATTGAGGAATTTCTAAAGGCGCCAACCTTGGAGGCATTAGAGGATGCCAGGAAATCAGAGTTGGCAACTGTTGCCAAACGGTTGAGTCTTTTTAAGGGGAAGTCGACAATGGGGAGAGCGGAGATGCACAGAGCTATCATAGAGCATTATGTATCTAAAGGTGTGTTTCCCCAAGGGGAGCTGGAGGTGGTATCTATGGGCAAACCTGGTGGAGAAGCAGTACAGCTGCAGACTGAAAAATTGAGACTCGAGCACAAGTTCCGGGTAAAACAGTTGGAACGAGAAGAGAGGGACAGGCAGCTAGAACAAGAAGAGAAGCAGTTAGAACGACAAGAGAGAGAGAAACAGAGGGAAAGGGAATTTGAGCTGGAGAAGTTAAGGATGACGCTAGCGCAGAAGCCCATGCCGAACCAAGGTGGAGGGTTCAGGGCGACCCAGGAGGTTAGGCTCGTTCCCCCATTTGAGGAGGCCGATGTTGATCGGTACTTTCTACATTTTGAAAAAGTTGCTGCAAGTCAGGAATGGCCGAGGGATAAGTGGGTTGTTTTGCTTCAGAGCGTACTTAAAGGAAAAGCTCAACAAGCTTACCCGGCATTGTCCGCAGAAGATGCCCAGAGGTATGATGTGGTGAAAGAGGTGATACTCAGGATTTATGAGCTGGTCCTGGAGGCATACCGGCAGAGGTTCCAGAAGGCGAGGAAGCACGTATTTAGAGTTTGCCCGTGAGATGCAGATGTATTGTGAGCGTTGGTGCGCCTCGAAAGGGGTCAATGGGGATTATGACTGCTACAGCTAATACTGATTGAGTAGCTTAAAGGTTGTGTCCCTGAAGGTATGAGGCCCTACCTAGATGAGAGAGAGGCAGAAACCTTAGCCGCAACTGCTAAGTTAGCGGATGAGTACGCGTTGACACACAAAGCAAAGTTTACCCCGAGTAAAAGCTACCACAAGGGTAGTCGACAGGGCGGAGAGAGTTCGCTGGAAAAGCCAGAAAGTAAGCCAAGCACTAGTGAGAAGGATAAGGAAGACAGGAAACAGTTTGGTAGGAAGTCTCCTGGGGTTGTATGCTATAATTGTGGGAAAGCCGGTCACTTTGCGTCCAGGTGCTTTACCCCAAAGAAGGAGACGGGGAAAGGAAAAATGACCCCGACTGGCTGTATTGAGCTGGCAAACAAACCGCTAGGGGAGAAGAGGTCTGATAAAGTTCAGGAAGGGAGCGAGAAGTTTATCTCGGCCGGATCGGTGTCGGTGAAGGAGGGGTTAAACCCGGTTCCAGTACGGATCTGGAGAGACACTGGAGCTTGTCAGTCACTGATCTTAAAGAGTGTGTTAGACTTTAGTTCAGAGACCCAGACTGGGGAGGTCAGTGTGATAAAAGGCATTGGGAAAGGGACTGAAGCAGTACCTTTGCACCAGATACACCTAAAAAGCGACTTGGTCTCTGGACCGGTCATGATCGGGGTGAGGCCCGAACTGCCGATGGAAGACGTGGAGGTCTTACTTGGTAATGACCTCGCTGGCAGAAATGTGTTCTCAGCAGTAAAACTGATAAGCCAGCCTGCCCACGGACTCACAGGTTTATCTCGTTTGCGCAGTGACTCGGCGCATGCCCAGAAAGGCTGCCGAAGCGAATGTAGATTTAGCTGAGACGTTTTTACCAGCCTTGTACCCGGGGGGGGGGGGGGTGGAGGTTAGAAAGTGAGAAGAAGGGGCATAGTGAGGGAGTTGAGGCAGATTTATCATTAGCAAGGAACGAATTTATACAGGCACAGGAATGAGACGAGGGGCCAATGGTTTTGATGGAGACAGCTCTCTCCGAAGCAGATTTAAAAAGGGAGCCAGTGGGCTATTGTGTGAAGGAGGGAGTACCAGGGAGGAAATGGAGACCAAGTACCGTGCCCGCAGATGAGGAATGGGGGGTGGTACACCAGGTGGTAGTACCGAAAATTTTAGGGGCGAGATTTTTAACCTGGCCCACAAGATACCCCTTCGGTGGACATTTTGGGGTGAGGAAGACAGTCGATAGAATCATGAAAGAGTTTTACTGGCTGCACAGGAGGAAGGATGCTATTGACTATTGTAGACGTGAGCTAACACAGTTACAGGCTATTAATATGCTAACAGCTTGCCACGATAGGCGAGCAGACCTAGTCGGTGTTATCACGAAAATTAATGAGGCTAGGGTGCCACCTGATAAGGGGAAAACCCATTTCAAAAAGACAAGTTTGGTGCCGACCAGATGGGAGAACTCTATCGTTTTGGCCAACTTTGCTGATGAGTTCTCTCACTTAACCCCCGAACAGAGCAAGCCGCTGATAAAGCTAACTAACTGGCACGCAGACGTATATCCGGATGTCCCGAGGTGATGCAAAGAGCTGGGACATGGTGTTGTTGTCACATCAGGTCAGCCTAGTAAACAACACCTCTATAGGATGATTAATTCAGTGACAAAAGGGCTAAGGAACGCAGAAGCGTATATTGACGATTTAGTGGTCTGGAGTGACAGGTGGGAGGAGCACATTGTGGCAGTAGAGGAACTGTTTAAAAAGCTGGCTGAAGCCAGCCTGACAGTGAACTCGCAAAAAGTGAATTCGGCCACGCAGAGGTCACTTATATGGGATTTGTGGTAGGACAGGGGCAGCTGGCTCTGATGCAGGCTAAGGTGCGGGCTATCTCTGAAGTCCCCACCCCGACAGACAAAAGAGCCCTGAGAAGGTTCTTGGGGATGGTGGGGTACTATCGGAAGTTTTGCAAAAACTTTGCGGATAATACCCTCCCTCTTACTGAGCTCTTGCCAAAGAATGCTAAGTTTGTGTGGGACGACCCTTGTCATATTTGTCCGGGACAGAAACCACTGAGAATTCACACTGATCACAACCCATTAGTGTTTTTGGCCACTATGAAGGATAAAAACAAAAGGTTGCCAAGTTGGAGCCTGGTCTTAGAGGATATTAAAATAACACATATAAAAGGACCGGAAAATGTGATTGCTGACTGTCTGTCAAGGTGTTGACAACTTAAAGTTCTCTGTATTAGCCGAATAGCTGATGACCCTGTATATTAGTATATTAGTGTGTATCTAATAATGTATTCATGCCCATAATTTTTACCCCGGTAAAAATTGAAGGATAGGGGTGTGACGAAAAACCAAGTTATCAGAAGATTGATGCTAATGAGAGAGAGATAAGTGAGACAATGGATAAACATTCAAAATGCTGATAAGAGAGAAGAGAGAGATTAATGAGAAAGAAACACATTTCAGAATATTGACAGACTGGTTGCTTTGAACCTGAACTGTTTGAAGTTTGATGGACAGGTGATACCCCAGCAGGGGGATAAAAAGAACAGGTTCGCTATGGCACGACACACACCACGAGATCACGAGATAACGAGACCCTGGAAGAGCGGTGTGCCCCCACAAGTTGGTGGGAGTAGGAGGTCTGGTTCGAGGGAACCGACCATAGACTGACAGGGTGAAAAGGGACGATCAGCGGGAACCTGGTGTGTCTATCCGCCCTTGCCTGGGTGCCGGGTTCACCACAGAAGAATGGTCGTATCCGGAACGGAGGGGTCACAGTCGGTGACCACAGAAGACATAAAAGTGTTTGCCCGAAAGCTGTTGCCCGAAAGTTTGCCCGAACTGCGAAGAACATCAAAGGTCTGTTTGAATCAAAATTTGCATTCTCTCTCTCTCTCCAATGGCACAACAGCGATGACTGTGAACTGCACTAAGTTGAACTGAACTCTGCGTCACTTGAGACTGATCATTTTACCCCTAGACTGCGATAGAGCTTGGCTGATTCCTATTACTCTAGTTCTGTGTACGTGTTTTATCATTGCTAACCTGTTGCAGTTATATCCTTACGATTAGAGTACTGTGTTACTTATTTCTTTAATAAAACTTTATTAGTTTCTGTTAAACCAGACTCCAGCTAAGTGGTCCATTTCTGCTGGTTTGGCAACCCAGTTACGGGGTACGTAACAGCATCCTCTCTTCATCCCCCTCACAACTATTATTACTATTTACCCTGCATCATTAGCAAAATTGGGTATTTACAATCAGTGCCTTCACCCAAAGTTATAAATATAGTTTGTAAATATCTGATGTCTGCGTACTAATCCTTGGGGCTAATTACAGCCAGTAATGTCAATTTCCATGGTTATGCATTTACTACCAACCTCATGAATCCCTACCTTCCAAAACAATGTTTTATATGGTATCCTAGTAAATGTCTTTTTGGAGATTTAACTTTACCTCATCCACATTTCCTTCTTAGTGACTCTGCTGTAGTCTTCCTAAGATAGCTTTTAATACACTTATAAAACATCATTTCCTTTCATAAACATGATTTCCCTTTCGGCATTCAATACCATCACCCCCTCAAAACTAATCAATAAGCTCCAAGACCTTGGCCTCAATACCTCCTCGTACAACTGGATCCTAAATTTCTCCACCTGCAGATCCCAGTCAGTTCGGTTTAGCAACAACATCTCCTCTACAATTCCTCTCAGCATGGGTGCACCACAAGTCTGTGTGCATAGCCAATAGTTCATCAACTGTAGCTCAGCATTCAACACCATCATTCCCACAATCCTGATTGTGAAGTTACAGAGCCTGGGCCTCTGTACCCTGCTCTGCAGTTGGATCCTCGTCTTCCTAACCGGAAGACCACAATCTGTGCGGATTGGTGATAATATCTCCTCCTTGCTGATGATCGACACTGGTGCACCTTGGAGGCGGGGTGGTGTTTAGCCACTGCCCTACACTCTATATACCCACGATTGTGTGGCTAGGCATAGCTCAAATACCATCTATAAATTTGCTGATGATACAACCATTGCTGGTAGAATCTCAGATGGAGATAAGATGGCGTACAGGAGGGAGATATGCTAACTAGCGGAGTGGTGCCACAGCAACAACCTGGCACTCAACATCAGTAAGACAAAAGAGCTGATTGTAGACTTCAGGAAGGGTAAGACGAAGGAACACATACCAATCCTCATAGAGGGATCAAAAGTGGAGAGAGTGAGCAGTTTCAAGTTCCTGGGTGTCACAATCTCTGAGGATCTAACCTGGACCCAACATATCGATACAGCTATAAAGAAGGCAAGACAGTGACTATACTTCATAAGGAGTTTGAAGAGATTTGGTATGTCAACAAATCACTCAAGAACTTTGCTAGGTGTACCATGGAGAGCATTTTGACAGGCCGCATCACTATCTGGTATGGGGTGGGGGGGCGCTACTGAATAGGACGGAAAGAAGCTGCAGAGGATCGTAAATCTAGTCAGCTCCATCTTGATTACTAGCCTACACAGTACCCAGGACATCTTCAAGGAGCAGTGTCTCAGAAAGGCAACATCCATTATCAAGGACCTCCAGCACCCAGGGCATGCCCTTTTCTCACTGTTACCATCAGGTAGGAGATACAGAAGCCTGAAGGCACACACTCAGCAATTCAGGAACAGCGTCTTCCCCTCTGCCATCCGATTCCTAAATGAGCATTGAACCTGTGAACACTACCTCACTTTTTTAAATATGTATTATTTCTTTTTGCACAATTTTTAATCTATTCAATATACATACTCTGTAATTTATTTATTTTCTTCTTCTTCTATATTATGTATTGCATTGAACTGCTGCTGCTAAGTTAATGAATTTCACAACACATGCCAGTGATAATAAACCCGAGTCTGATTCTGATAGCTCCCCGCTCCACTTAGGTTATACATATGACTGCGAAGCTAAGCACAGCTCTAATGCCAGCTTCAAGTTTGCATCACAACTCACTGTGAACTTTTATCATATTGTTATCATTTTTCCCTAAAGAATCCCTTGCTTTGAATTTATTAATTAACAGTCTTTGAATTTATTAATTAACAGTGTCTCATTATTCAAGACAAATTTCACAGCATATTCTTCAGTTCTTACTTTGAATGCATTTTACAAACACAGATGAAACCATTCAACTTAAGGATGGGCAAAAGACATAATCAGAGAATTATTAGACAAAAATCTGCCCTTTGTTGTCCCTTAGTATCATTGCCCTCACCACATGACTACAACTGGCACCTGGAGCTGCACCGAGTTGTACACTAATTACTGAGATTATACCTTGTATGTGAGGATGCACTGGTGACAGCATCGATCTCCTGCTCCTTCAGTTGCTGTATGTGCTGTAACTGCTCTTCATGTTGTCTTCGCATTTCTGCAATTGACTGTCTGCAAATTAGAGGCAGGCAAGTGTCAAGTTCATAAGTAAAACTATTTTGTTTTTACTTTTATCACGCCCATTTTCCTGTCATAAGACACCTAAAGCCGCCTTTGTGTCCCACTAGATCTCGTTCAATCTTCATTTCTCTGAAGATGACTAATTGTAACTAAAAGCTAGATAACTTCCACCAGCGGTGGAAGACAGAAAGAGCTGTGATGCGATACTAACAAATGGCTCCTAACAATTAGAACATAAAATACAGAACACAGAACATTGACTATAGTTAGAAAAGAGTTTAATTGGAGTAAGGGGAATTATGAAGCTATCAGGCAGGAAATTGGAAGCTTAAATTGGGAACAGATGTTCTCAGGGAAAGGTACGGAAGAAATGTGGCAAATGTTCAGGGGATATTTGTGTGGAGTTCTGCATAGGTACGTTCCAAGAGAAAGGGAAGTTATGGTAGGGTACAGGAACCGTGGTGTACAAAGGCTGTCGTAAATCTAGTCAAGATGAAAAGAAAAACTTACGAAACGTTCGGAGAGTTAGGTAATGTTAGAGATCTCGAAGATTATAAGGCTAACAGGAAGGAGCTTAAGAAGGAAATTAGGAGAGCCAGAAGGGGCCATGAGAAGGCCTTGGCAGGCAGGATTAAGGAAAACCCCAAGGCATTCTACAAGTATGTGAAGAGCAAGAGGATAAGACGTGAAAGAGTAGGACCTACCAAGTGTGACAGTGGAAAAGTGTGTATGGAACCGGAAGAAACAGTAGAGGTATTTAATGAATACTTTACTTCAGTATTCACTATGTAAAAGGATCTTGGTGATTGTAGTAATGACTTGCAGCGGACTGAAAAGCTTGAGCATTAAGAAAGAGGATGTGCTGGAGCTTTTGGAAAGCATCAAGTTGGATAATTCACTGGGACCGAATGAGATGTACCCCAGGCTACTGTGGAAGACGAGGGAGGAGATTGCTGAGCCTCTTTGCATCATCGATGGGGATGAGAAAGGTTCCGGAGGATTAGAGGGTTGCAGATGTTGTTCCCTTATTCAAGAAAGGGAATAAAGATAGCCCAGGAAATTACAGACCAGTGAGTCTTACTTCAGTGGTTGGTAAGTTGATGGGGGAAGATCCTGAGAGGCAGGAATTATGAACATTTGGAGAGGTATAATATGATTAGGAATAGTCAGCATGGCTTTGTCAAGGGCAGGTCGTGCCTTACAAGCCTGATTGAATTTTTTGAAGATATGACTAAACACATTGATGAAGGAAGAGCAGTAGATATAGTGTATATGGATTTCAGCAAGGCATTTGATAAGATACCCCATGCAAGGCTTATTGAGAAAGTAAGGAGGCATGGGATCCAAGGGTACATTGCTCTGTAGGTTTTGTATGTTTCTATGCAGCAAAAACTGGGTGAGATTGTTGGATCTGGAGATGATACTGTCCTGAAGGTTCTTTGGAAGTCAAGAATGAAGCATAAATCTTGTATTTACAGCTGTTTATTAGATGATCATAACAAAAAAAATAACAGTAACCAGCTCACTTTACTGTAAGTAAGAACCAAAGGAAGAAGACAAAGAAAAGACAAAGAATAAAGTCGTGGACATCTTACACTGAAAATAAGCTCAATCTAAATAGATTTGAAAATTTCTTGATAAGAACAGCTATGAGACAGTTTGCATGACTCAGGCTACAAACAACAAAACTATAATTTATAGAGCACCAATTATACTACAAGTTACTACTGAACTCACTGCAACATTTCCAAACCTACACATGATCATACAAACATACATAT
This sequence comes from Mobula hypostoma, assembly GCF_963921235.1. Taxonomy (NCBI): domain Eukaryota; kingdom Metazoa; phylum Chordata; class Chondrichthyes; order Myliobatiformes; family Myliobatidae; genus Mobula; species Mobula hypostoma. Next base: position 5,532,800 of record NC_086118.1, on the reverse strand, counting down.
AAGCAAGCATAAAGAAAGTTAAACTACAAGAAAGATTGTAATTTAAAGCCTAATCCAATGCAGCCAAGAATCAATGACCTCTGGAAATGGAAGAGAAAGTTCTTGACAAAAGATAAAGTCATAGAGCTTTATTTGTTAAAAATGGGAACAAGAATAGAAGACTTTTTAGCACAGCTTGTCCATACTAAATGCCTTCCTCTCACCGCTGAAGTTCCCTGAGCCGCTCCTGCTCCTTGGCTTTTTCTTCCTCAAATTCACTCAGTTTGCGCTGGTACCGTGCAACCAGTTCTGATCTCTCTCGGTCCAGGCATTGCTGCCGTGCCACATGCTGCTCGGAGAGTTCCCGATTCTCATCTTGCAGTCTAGCCACCTGCTGTTGATACGATAACTCAATTATCTTCAAGCGATTCCTGGAAGGGAGGGAGACAGGAAGAAATGGTGAATCAAATCTCTTGCACTCCAGCTTGTAACACCTGGATTTTCAATAACAGGAAAAATGAGGCAATATTCACACCCTGAACAGGAGGGTTGTCTCCCACTTGGTGAGGAAAAGATCAGGCTTGATGGTAGATTCTTCTGAGCTGGAACAGGTCAAGTATCATTTATTCAAAATCATTTTACTTTTAAATAGCAAGGTTCAACTTGTAGAAGGTTTCAAGTAGATGAATGAGCTTGATTTTCTATTGCATTATCAAAAGTTTAGACAATCTCAATCCAATTTTTAACATGCATGTGCACACAAAGTGAAAAAGTATCCTTAATTCAACATGGACAAACCCATAATTTTTTTCCAGTCAATGTTCTAAGATCAGTGTTCACAAACATAGTAAGAAAAAATTGTGCTATACTTATTTATGCATATCAGCCATCCTTTTATATCATACATATCAATGCAAAGGATTTTTTACATGATATCTAACCTGTGCTATGCCTGCGCTGGAAGTCAGCATACAGAAAACTTCATTCAAGGCCTTTAAAATTACAATTCTTATTTTGAAATCCATTTGGTCTGCAACTGGGAGCAATGCATTCAGATGTCATGGCTCTAAGCTGTGGAATATTTTTCTCTTGACTCGACCTATAAATCTGCCTTTAAGATGTTTCTTAGAATAAATTTGTTGGTAGTGCTTTTGATCATACCTTGGAATCCAGTTTTGTTTGATATATTATGAAATGCCTTAAGTCAGTTTAATACAATGAACTCACTAAATAAATAGAAGTTACTTGGTTGCCTTTGAGAGAGGAAAAGAAAAAACAGAAATAAAACCCTGAAGTATTCCTCTCTAACTGAATAAAACTAGTCCAGGAGATCACTCTAATCCTGATGACCAGAGCTGGAAAAACAAGTCCAGCTCTCACATGAAGCAATTCCCTGACTCGGCATCCACTATGCTCTAGAAACCCACTAAGCTCTGGGAAACAAAGTACATCTTAATGTCTTAGCTATAACTGGTCCTCCATTGTAATCCAGAATGTAACCAGAACATTATCTGCTCCCATCTTTTTATAAACTTTGATCAGATCTCCCCACTTTGTTTAAAGTGTAAAATTCAAGCTATTTTAGCCAATTTTGAAAACAAAAAGCTTTAAGTTGGAAAGTCATCCTAATGACATCCTTCTAATGACCGAGCATTACCAGACCAACAGTGGGCAAATTATTCTAACCAAGTCCTGACCACGAGGCTTGAAAAAAAATAAGGACTTTGCCTTAAAAGCAATGGTCTTCATTTCCTATTTATTAGATGTAACTTAAGAGTGTTATATGTATACTTTTGAAAATTTATGCACTAGAATATTCAGACAGTTTCATTCTCCACCTTTTGCAATGTTTTTTCACATATACTGTCACATATACCAGATGCTTTGAACTTTAAAGAAAGATTCTCATGTCCGATGTGTTCACTTACCGGGCTGTACTCAATCACATCTGGCGATTCATTAAAATAATCAAGCAGCAAGACACTTCCTCTTTTTCTTGAAGCCATGTCGTTTCCCTTATGTATTGTTTCTTATCCAATAATCAAATATTACATGCTAATAGTACCTTGAAGCATCTTTCTATGCATATATGTCCATCTTGATTCATTAAAATTTGGGAACTACAATAGCTTCCCTCTAGTTTTCACAAACATTAGATACAATATTGCACGCCTAAACGTGTCCAATTCAAAAGAAAAAAAAAACAAGATTAACTCCTCCAAGTTTATATATGAACAGAATATTTTGCCCATTATCTTTACCATAAATACTGTAATCCTTGCCTCAGAGACCTCAACTGGATAAAGCTTTGCCTACCCTGCATTTTCATTCTCACCTATGTGCATCTTCTATCAGGTCTAGATCATCCTTATGTTGCTGCTGCAGGCTCTCCAACAGACTCCTTTGTTGTTCTCGCTCCAGCTCCAGCTTTCTCACCTTATGTAGACACACATTGAAATTTATGAGAAGTCTTTATTGCAATGTTATGAAAAATAAATACAATTAGTTAAAAACCTAAACATTAGATTAAATTAGATTAGATTATGAGGACACTCAGTTCTCGTTTACTGTCATTTAGAAACGCATGCATTAAAAAATGATACAACATTCCTCCAGAATGATATCACAAGAAAACACAGGACAAACCAAGACTAAAACTTACAAAACCACATAATTGTAACATATAGTTACAACAGTGCAAAGCAATATCATAATTTGATAAAGAGCAGACCATGGGTACGGTTAAAAAAAAGTCTCAAAGTCCTGATAGCCTCATCATCTCACACTGGCAGCAGAAGGGAGTAACTCTCCCGGCCATGAATCTCCAAGTGCCGCAAACTTGCCGATGCAGCACCATTGGAAGCACCCGACCGCAGCAGACTCTGAGTCCATCTGAAAACTTCGAGCCTCCGACCAGCCCCTCTGAGCACCATCCTCTGCCGAGTGCTTCGACCCCACCCTGGCTGCCGAGCAACAAACAAAGCTGAGGACTCAGGGCCTTCCCCTCCGGAGATTCTGGATTCTAGCAGCAGCAGCAAAGCAGGCATTTCAGAAGTTTCACCAGATGTTCCTCCGTGCTGTCACGTCCGTCTCCATCAAATCAGGATTGTGCACGGCACCCTACTTGACAAATAACAGACATCACCACCGGAGTGGCCACTGCGAGCTGCGTCGCACCGCCATCTTCTCCTCCCTTTGAAAGAGAAATAGCTTTCCCTTTCACTACTTTCCATGTAAAAGATTTAGACCTGTTTTATTTTTTTTCCTGGTGACACTCCAATATGCTTCTGCTTAAGATGTACACTGTATGTTAAGTATTGGTTTTAGAATTTGTAACAGGGTTAACTCATGATCGTAACAGAGGCAGACAGGTCTGGCCAATTCCTGTTGTGAATTTGGGCAAGAATCTTTCTTCAGCTTTTCTTCTCAGGAACCTTTTATACTTGTAGTTGAACAGAAATCACTTCGTATTCACACAAATTAATTGAAATTTCAATTTCAATTTCTCATGCATGAATAGTCAGTCAAAACCTCAGTCTCAAATGACTTTTATATTATTTGTACTTCAGTAAAATCACATCTGATTTGATAGTAAAGGAAACAGTTTCCCACCCAATCTTGTATCACTTGATTTTCTCAGCGTTCAAACATCTATCAGTTTCAGTCTTGCGTATACTCAGTGATTAAACATTCACAGCCTTTGGAGGATAGAAGATTTCAAAGAGTTAATATCTTCACCACAGTTCTAAATTCTAGATTCTTAAGAAAAAAAGTTCCCTCACAATCTCTTCAACCTTGTAATTATTCCACCCTTCAATGTTCTGACCAAAGAGTAAAAATCATTCATAAATCTAAGATAAATTAAATTTAAAAATAAATGTAATCTGTGTTGACATTAATACATGTGAATGTGTCTCATAATTCAAGGGCCACTATTTCTTTCCTGATGTGCAGTACCCAGAAAGGATCCTCCGAAGGGGATCTGGCCAAGGTTCTACACAACAAAAGCATTACTTGTCAGTTTTTTTCATCCTAGACTTCTTAAAGTATAGGCCACCACTCCATGTATCTTTTGGTATTGTTTGTACCAGTGTTCATTGAAGTGTATATGAAAACTTAACTCCTTCCGCTCTTCCATAGCTCCTAGTTTACATTAAGAAAATATTCTAATTTATTTTCCCCCAGTCCAATGTGAATATGTCACACTTCCCTATGCTAAACTCCATCTGTCACATTCTCCATTCAGGCTGGTTATATCATTCTGCCATCTCCTTTTTTCCCCCATCCACGCACTGTACAGAATCTGCTAAATCACTCCCTGCAATGCTTGTGAATAATCTAGCACCAAGGCTCTCTGATACCTTACTCTCCAACTCAACGATTTTGATTTCGGCAGCCTTCAGGGCTGCTTGCTGTTCAGCTTCATCATTCTTCAGTTTCTTTTGCATGTTTGTCTGTCTATTCTCCAGTTGCACAGCATCGGGCCCATCGACACTTGAACCTTGTCTCTCAGACTTTGATTGAAGCAGCTGAGAATGACAATATTCCATGAAGTTAAACTGTAGCACGTTAATCTACATTTTCAAAGAAGGACTTTTAAATAATACTTGCTGCACCACCCTTTTACCATAAAACTTAAATATAAACCAGAAAACTATTCTTAAAGGTGGGGCAAAGTTAAGATGGCACTAAATAGCAACTCTTTTGCTTGCATCTTCAGAAACAGTTTTATTTCCATCTTTGACGTCTTTTTTTTTCCTTTTCAGGCTTCTTTTGAAGACCCTGACCTGGAGTTACACTCTGACTTTGGCTCCTTGTGGGAATGGGACCCATTCTCAGGGCATCATGACCTGCCGCTTTTTGATATCCCAAGGACGCAGCCTGGAAGACTAGTGCATCTTCAAGGTTCCGGGATTTTGTGGCTCTGGGGACGTGCTGATTCTAGGCCAGTGTCCCTCACTGAAGTGCTGCAGGAGAACATGGAACATCGGGAGCAGCGGGTTAGCTGCCAGGGGTTGTGTGCCCGGACAGCTGCACAGAGCTCGGAAAAAGCGACGCAACAGACTTTTAACATTGTAAATCATCTTAAATCTCCCTCTTGCTGTGAAACGGGGGCACCTCTTTTTCCCTTATTAGGGAGAGAGAGACAGAGAGAGACCCTGTGGTATGTCAAATTATCGGGTGAATGAGTAGCTTTTGGGGCACTGCAAGTCTGTATCTTTATTGATGCTTTGCTGCAGGCTTGAGTGCTCAGTGGAGGGTGCTGATGGGAGTTGGGGGGGTTGTTGCCTTGCTGCTACTTGTGCGTGGGAGGGGAGCTGAGCGGGGCTTTAGGGTTTTAATGTTTTAATTGTCATTCATTCTTTGTGACACTACTGATTTTGTGGATGTCGGCAAAGAAAAAGAACTTCAGGATGTATATAGTATACTTTTCTCTGACATTACATGCACCTATTGAAACTTATTGAAAAATGCCTCAATGTAAGTGCCTATACCAAATTACCACTTGAAAATAATATCTGGCTACAAATTACTTCACCCACAATCTTTTCACCAAAAAAAAGGTTTGCACTGAACCTGGATAAACATTCATATTGCTCATAATGACAGATGGTTTAGAGGAAAGAAAAAAAAAATTACACTAAAGTCCAACACACACAAAATGCTGGATGAACTCAGCATCTTTGGAGGGGACTAAATCATTGATGTTTTGGGCTGAGACTCTTCATCTGGACTGATTATTTCCCTCCATACATGCCACCTAACCTGCTGAGTTCCTCCAGCTTTTAATGTGTATTGCTCAAGATTTCCAGCGCCTGCAGGATCTCTTGTGTCTCCACAAAGTCCAGTAAAGGTGTAGTAAGAAACGTTTTCTTGGCTCAGAGGTGTCTAAGACCAAAGGCACATGTTTAAAGTGAGGTTTAGAGGGAATCTGGGGAAGAATGGGGAAGTTCTCATCCTTATTTCAATCTTTCCATGATCCCAACTTCTTTGTAACCATCACCTGCACACTAATTTCCTTATAATTTTGTGTATAGAAGAGAATCAAAATGAATTTAGATGGGAATTTTGGGAAAATTAACATGGCATGAACTGTAATGGGTCCTTGATGGTCAGCATGAACTCAAAGGGCCAAGGGGGCTGCCTCCTTGCTGAATCTCCATAGAGCAAAAGAGTGGAGGATCAGGTCAATGATACCAGGGCACACTCATCTACAACGGCTTCTGGTTCAGCAAAGCTATAATTTTAAAATTTTCATCCTTGGTTTCAATTGTTCTATGGGCTCCAATCCTGTTATCTTTTCAAATATCTCCTTCACAGAAACAGTAACTTTCATGTAAGTTCTCCAACTGTGGATTGATTCCTCAAATGGTGGGCTTGATATATGAGGATTAGTCTGGCTGGAATATCCAGAACAAGAAGTCACAACTCTGAAGTTAAAGTGCAAGATGTTTAGAACTGAGATGAGAAAACCTTTCTTCTAAGAGGGTGGTAAATGTGTAGAATTTGTACCACAAAAGACTACGGAGATAAGGTTGTTGAATATATTTAAGGTGATTGGTAAATTTCTTTTTGTGCAGGGCTTCAAGGAATTTGGTAGAGTTCAGGAATGTAGCATGAATCAATCACACTCAAATTGATAGGGAAAGCAGGCGTAAGTGTTAAATGGTCTGATTTCTAACCAAAATGAATTTAGATGGAAATTTATAATATATGGGAATTTATTCCAAATTCTATATTGTATCTTATCTATAAGCTGAACTACTAGCAGTAAATAAAAAGAAGTTCTAACAAAGGAGTATAGAATGCGCTAATGCATCCATGTTCACTATCAGTCTGATCTAATAACTTCTCACCTATTTCATATATGCTGGAGCATTTTGCTCAGGCTGTGCTTTTGAAGTGTCAGCATTACATTCATACCTATCAACACCTTATAACAGAATAGGCTCTCATATTGTAAGCAATCTAACCTTCAATATCACTAATACCTCATCACAGGGACAACCTAAACAATGACAGCCATAGGGATGTTGCAAAAGTGTGATGGAGAGAACAATGGGGAAAATTGGAGTGCAAAAGTGCAAAAGAAAACTATCAAAAGAACATTTGGACATTTTCATACAATTCCAACCAGTTATATAATATAGGCTGTACCCCAGATAACAAATAGATTCTGTTTTTATAGATTCCTGTAAGTCTGTAAGTACACAAAAATCACTCAATATACTACTCAGTGTTGTAATCAGTGGCATTAAAAGTACATGTGGCAGGTACAAATGGACAATTACTAACAGTAGAGTGTGAGGAAACTAGTCCTGCTGTTCATAGGGACAAACGTTTGTACGTATATCAGACTGTTGGATTTAATAATATTATGGGAGCTCCTTTGTATGTCATGGTGTCAATAAGGAAGAGTTTATAACCCAGAGATAGCCCATAGAGTTATACTGTATGAAAACAAGCATTCAGCATACATCAAACATTCATTTGCATTTACCCACATTAACCCCATTTTATTCATCAATTCCCTCCAGGATCTACCACTCATCTACACTTCAGAGCCATTAAAATACAAACCTGCACATCTTTGAGATGTGGGTGGAAACTGAAGCACATGGAGGAAACCCACATGGTCACAGGAAGATAGTACAAACTCCACCCAGGAGCAATGGGGATCATGATTACACTCTGACTGCTGGAGCTACAAGGCAGAACCTTTACTAACTGTACCACCGTGTCACCCAATAATGCTAAGGTTAAACCACCTCCACCCACCCTATCAAGCAGCACATCAAACCCAAAAGTTAAACTGAAGAGAGCAAACTATTTGTATAAAGTTTCTCCTTGGATGTCATTGTTATTTTTCATTCGTGTACTCAAATGCAGGGATAAAAAAGCCCATTTTACATGCAATTCAGATTATTGATGGGTCCTCACCTGGAGTTGAAGTAACTGCTGCAGTTGATCAGTAGACAGTGATACCTGGGGGGCAAAAGCAGGATAAGAAAGGAGGAGAGGGGAGAGTGAAGGACAGTAAAAGAGTGAAAATGACAAAAAATGGAAGGTGGAAGGGGAGCAGATGAGAGGTTTGGAAAAGAGAAAGGGGAAATTGGAGGTGGTGGAAAAAGAGGAAAACAAAGATTTAATGATTTAGTTTGTAGACAATTCATTAAAACACTGAAATCCAACTGCTCTCTAGAAATAATCAAACTGACTACAAGGGGAATGGGGTACAAAGCAGGTGTATAGCTGAGCAGGTGACATAGTTGAATACTGAAGGGAAACTAATTCTGTCCAACAGGCAGAGCAAATGTGGGGCGATAAGGTATAGGGGAGGTGGCTGTCCAATGCGCCACAAGACTAAATTTGTATTTATTTTAATGTAAGTAGTCCAAGCAGTAAGGCAGATGAACTCAGAGCATTGATCAGCAAAATTTAACTATTTTTATCTCTCCACACATGCCGCCTGATCAGAATTAACAGTATATGTTGTGAAATGTGTTGTTTTGCAGCAATAGTACGTTACAATACATAATAAAAACACTATAAATTACAATAAGTACAATGCTTTGACAAGGTATTCAGCCAGAACTATTTTCACCTTTTACTGTCTCATTTTCTAAATTTAAGATGTATTGAAGTAGGATTTCTTTAAGCTAACCTATAAAACATTGTGCATCATGTCAAATCAGAAGAAAAATTCCAAATCCTGTCAATAATTTACAAACAATTAAAAACCAAAATTGTGAGGTTGAAAAGGTATTCATCTCTTTTATAATTACTATAGTAACTTTACAAAGGTGCAATATACGTATTACCTCACCAACTCATTCAATTTGTTGATGTAGAAAATTGGAGGATCACCTGTTTTCGATCAATTCATCAGAATACCCCCCCTCTTTCTGTAAGTTTCAACAGTATGACAGATTTTCAACAGACCAAACCAAAATTAAGACAAAACAGCATTCAAGACAAGTCAGGTAAATGATAATAAAGAAGCACGGATCTAGGGAAGGGTACAAGACCATCTCAAAGGTTCTGAGCCTAACTCAGAGCTCAGTGCAGTCCATGGGGAAAAAGTGGAAAAAATATGAAGTCGCAGCCACACTGCCCAAGTCAGGCCGTCCCTCTAAACTTAGTCACTGGAGAAGAATAGCACTCGTAAGAGAGGCTACTGTGGTGCCAACAGTCAATCTGAGTGAGCTGCAGAAGTCAGCGTCTTCAAATGGAGATGATGTTCATGGCTCCACAATCTTTAAAGCCTTGCACAAAAAGGGTATTTATGGAAGAGTGGCAAGGAAGAAGCCCTGGCAAAAAAGAAAGCATACGCTTGCCCATAAAGACTCTGCAAAGTGTCACTTAGGAGATCCCGTTAAGATATGGAAGAAGGTCTTGTGGTTGGATGAGAGTAAAGTGGAACTTTTTGACCTCAATACTAAGTGGTACATGTGGCGTAAATCTATTACTGCATATCAGCCAAGTAACACCATCCCTACTGTGAAGTGTGGTGGAGGTAACATCATGCTATGCAATGCTTTTCAGCAGCAGGGAGCTGGAAATATGGTCAGGATTGATGGAAAGATGAACGCTGCTAAATGCAGAGAGATCCTGGAAAAACCTTCTAGCCCATGCCAGAAAATGAGGGAAGTTCGTCTTTCAAAAGGACAACAACCCAAAGCACACTGCCTTAAATGAAGAAAACTGATGTCCTTTCCCAGTCAGAGACCTGACCTTAATCCGATCAAACATTTCTGGCAAGACCTCAAGATTGCGGTCCGCTGCCACTCTCCAGCTAACATGCCACAGCTCGAGCAATTTTGCAAGAAAGATGGGAAATCTTGCTCCATCATGTTGTACAAAACTAGTAGAGTCTTATCCAAAAAGAATACTGGCTGTAATAATTACGAGAGGTGGTTCAGCTAGTACTGAACAAAGGGAGTTGAATACTTTTGAATTACTGACATTTTAGGTTTTGAATTTTTAGTTTTTCATGCTTTCAAATTTTTCCTGTTTTTTGGGTTCTACTGTGAAAGAAGGAGCATGTTATTTACAAATAAAATTTCTCAGTTAAATTGATCAAAACCCACGTTTGATACTCATTTAGGTGAACAAAGAGTTGGGGATAAATACTTTTATAAGACACTGCATAAAAAATAAATAAGTAGCGCAAAAAGAGAGGGAAACAAATGAGGTAGTGCTCATGGGCGCACTGTCCTTACAGAAATTCTCAATACTTCCAATATTGTTTTTTTCCAGATTTACAGCAGCTGCTGAGTTTTGCTTTATCAAAACTGGGCATATGCAGAAATAAAATGATTATAGCAGTTGTCCAGATAGCAATTGCGAAGTGGACAAAACAAACTCATACCTGTATGGCAGGTAGTTTATCTTCTGGCTGATCTTGCACAGATGCTGTAGATATACAAGAATGAAAGTATGTGAGCCCCATTTAATTACAAAGCTAGTGAACTTAGAGAAACATCAGGACAGCATGCCATGGAATTTATTCCACAGCTCCTTACACTTACTTAATTACTTTATTTAAGTAGTAGCAGTGACATAGTACTTTGCTAGATCCTCAGTATATCTCAATACTTTAGGGATTGACGATGGGATTGCCAGGTTCAACATATGCTGCCAGTCTCTTGTTTGACACATTCTTCTTCCGGAGGAAGTTAATAGCAAAGTTATGTCCATGAAGGTAACAGTCACTAAAGGACAATAGTGACTGACTGGCATTTCCAAACAATCTGACGTCTTCACAATAGTTTTTACACATGATTTCTCCAGATACCACTGTGCAAACAAAATTCAAATTATCAAAACGCCATACACGAGGAAATCTGCAGATGCTGGTATTTCAAGCAACACACACAAAATGCTGGTGGAACACAGCAGGCCAGGCAGCATCTATAGGAAGAGGTACAGTTGACATTTCGGGCCGACTGAAAGAAGAGTTAGTAAGAGATTTGAAAGTGGGAGGGGGAGGGCGAGATCCAAAATGATAGAAGACAGAAGGGGGAGGGATGAAGCTAAGAGCTGGAAAATTGATTGGCAAAAGGGATACAAAGCTGGAGAAGGGAGAGGATCATGGGACTGGAGACCTAGGGAGAAAGGAAGGGGGAGGGGAGCACCAGAGGAAGATGGAGAGCAGGAAAGGAGTGCCATACTGACATTTGAAACCACATATTCTGGAGTATTAATTTTGACCTCTGATTTTTAGTTCTTATTAGTGCTAACACTAGATTACCATCTATGATCACTTCATGAGCAAGAATGAGGTGAAATAAAAGTGCTAGTCAGTTACCCTCTATGGATAAAAGAACAACAATTAACAGTTTCAAGTCACTAACCTTTCATCAAAACTGGGAAAAGTTAGGAACAGAAGCACTTCAAGTTCTAGGAAAGGGAAGTATGGAAAGAGTAAAAGCAATCTATGTTATAGGATGGAGAACAAATGGTAAAAAAGCGGAATGCAATGACTTATTAACGGCAGCTCATCTTTCTGTAGGTGTAACAAGAGGGAGAATAAAGGAAAGAAATGATGCTAAGGAATGCTTGAAAAGGAAACAGAATACAGCAGTTTTTGGAAATCTGAAATAAAATGTTGGGAAAGCTTAACATCTGCAGACACAGGAAATCTGGGCTAATGACTACAACCATCTCAACTTTTTCACCACCTACATTTACTTTAACCTGCACCCCTCCTGAACCCACAGTGGATGAAACCTAACATTATAATCAGACCTGTTGACAAGTATGATACTTTAGTGCTGTATTACACCTCCTCATTCCTCCTAGACAGGACTCCACAACAAAACATCAGGCCAGTGTCTTCCAAAAGGTCATATGAGCCACTCTCCAGTCTCCAACTAGGAATCCCTCAAACACACAGAATGCACTTCTACCACTTTTGCAAGCTCCACAAGCAGGACTATTCTGGTAGACCCATTGTTTCAACCTGATCATATCCCACACAATATACTTCTTCCTATCTTAACACAATTCTTTCTCCCTTCTCCCATGTCTTCTCACTTGCATCTTTTACACTGATGACACTTTGAAAGTTTCGACTTTCTAGATCCTAACAATTCAAATCACCATGGGCGTCTAATCCTTCTGCACCTTCACTCTGGACAGAATGACCTGAGGAACATTTCTTTGAACAACTAGACCCTATCTATGACCACTCTCCTTCATCAGGTTGCAGTTGGTCATACATTCAACAACTCTTATAGGTTCTTTGATTTTCATAAGATTAAAGGGTTAGTTATGAAAATCTGCAGTTGTCTAAGCAATGCCTATTTCTTTATGAGATACATAAGATTTCCTTGTTTAGTCCTGTTCCAGGTATCCTCTCTCATCCTTTTCCACTACATTGATGGTTTGTGTGATGCTTCTTGCTCTCATGTAGAACTTGCAAGTTTGCACCTTGCTTAAAATTTCACATGGCCCATCTCTGATTCTTTCATTCTCTTCCCTGACTTCGCTATCTCCATTTCAGGGAGTAAGGCAGCAAACAATATCCTTACAAGTCTACACACTGTCACAACTATTTTACCTAAATCTCCTGCCACCCTGCTTTCCTAAGGATATCATTCCATTATTCAGCTTCTCCTGTCCCATTGCAACTACTCTGACAATTACACTTACCATTTCCATGCTTCTGAGAAATCTTTCCTTTTCCTTAAACAAGGTTTCTCTTCCACCATGATCCTAAGCCTCTGTCCGGGATGGAGGGGCAGAGGGAATAGACTCCAGTCAATTCTTCTGGCATGCCCTCCTCTCCTTTCCAGAGCAAGGAAAAGGTTCACTTTCCCTTCAGCTTCTACACCATCAATTTCTGCATTGTGGATCCTAACCTGCAATTTCTAGCACCTTCAGCAAGATGCCAACCACTGGACAAATCATCCCAACTCCCTCATCTGTTGAAGGGAGCATTCCTTCTGCAAACTCCCTGGGTCATTCTTCCACCTCCACCAACATCTACACCCCTTCTCTTGACAGATGTTCATTGCACCTGCCCTGTTACCTCTCCATCTTCCTGGAACTTGGAGAGCCAAAGCATCTTTCCACATGAAGCAGCGATTCATTTGCAGTCTTGAAATTCAGTGTGCTACATTCATTCCCCTCCTCTACATTAAAGAAGTAAGCTTGCAAAGGTAATCCTGAGTTTCTAGCTGCTTGATATTTGAATTCTCAACCCCATTCTCAGAATGACCTCTCTTTCCTTGGCTGCTTACACACTTCCAATGAAGCCCAGGAAAGAACTGCACCTCACTTTCTGCTGGACATACTACAACCTTCCAGATTCAACAATGAATTCAACTATTTCAAATAACCAGACTGTGTATCAAAGCTGTCTGGTTCTGATGTAAGGCAAGCACTCTGTAACCAGAAGCAGGAGCTCCATGAGCCCCTTTAGTCATCCAACAAGTCTTGACCTCAAAACTACTATCCCGCTCTTTCACCATTCCCATCAACTTTTAAATGTCTGTCATTCTCTACCCTGAATATATTCAAAAGTTTTTTTCTTCCCCCTCCCCAAATAGCTGACTTTCTAGTATCCTCTTTAGTTTCAGATTTCCAATAACTGCCGTATTCCGTATCACTCTGTTCCAGTCTTTTTCTCTTTCTATTTCCATTTCTACAGACAGATAAGAAGTTATTAACAAGTCATCAATTTACCAATTTAAACTCAGTGGCCACTTTATTAGGTACACCTCTACATCCGCTTGTTAACAAATATCTAATCGGCTAATCATGTGGCAGCAACTCAATGCACAAAAGAATGCAGACATGGTCAAGAGGTTCAGTTGTTGTTCAGAACAAATATCAGAATGGGGAAGAAATGTGATTCAAGTGATTTTGACCATTGGTGTCAGTAGGGGTGGTTAGAGTATCTCAGAAACTGCTGATCTCTTGGGATTTTCACACACAAGTCTCCAGGGGAGTTTACAGAGAACAGTACAAAAAACAAAAAAACATCCAGTAAGCTGCATTCTGTAGGCAAAAATGCCTTGTTATTGAGAGAGGTCAGAAGAGAATGGTCAGACTGTAATCAACCCTACGTTGTAACAGTGATGGGCAGAAGAGCATCTCTGAATGTACAATACATCAACCTTTTAAGCGGGTGGACTACAGCAGCAGAAGATCACAAACATACACTCAATAGCCACTTTATTAGATACAGGAGGTACCTAATAAAGTGGCCACTGAGTAGATGTCATTCATTTTTTTTTTAGTCTGCTCACTACAACAGACACTTCCTTTGCACCTTCACCTATTCTGCTTCTCTACCACTCAAAACATGCCTATTTTCTAATGTTTCCCAGTTCTGATGAAAGGCAAGCAAGGTGAAATGTTAATTCTGCTTCTCCCTCCATGGGATACTGCCTGACTTGCTGAGCATATCAAGAATTTTCAGCTTTTTTTTCAGATTTCCAGCATAACAAAACTTTCAATTTCCACATACATTTACATTTCTTCCCCTCACAGATATCAGATCACTTCCATCAAAATATAGACATCACCACAACATCTTATACAAAAGCCCTTATTAGTATAGCAGACAGGTTTACATCTATATACTGCAGAAAAGGTTGCCATGTTTTATAAAAACTATTTGTTTTTGAGTGTACCATACATGTCAAAAAGTCCAAAGGAATGTATTCCATGATTAATTTACGCCAACCAAGAAGTCCAGGGGCCTTATCGGATATCCAACAAAGTAAAATGTTCTTCCTCACACAAAAAGTCAGGATGTTAAAAAGTTTTTTCTGATGTGCATTAATAATACAATTGCTGGGTAAGCCTAAGAGAAAAGACACTGGGTCCAGTTCAAGCTCCATCTTCAGAATCTTTTCTGTTTCACCCCTGTTACGTACCCCGCAACTGGGTTGCCAAACCAGCAGAAATGGACCACTTAGTTGGAGTCTGGATTACTGGAACTAAGAAAGTTTTATTAAAGAAATAAGCAACACAGTACTCTAATCAAAAGGATAATAAATGCAACAGTTCAGCAATGATAAACACACATGTACACAGAACTAAGATAATAGGATCAATCAAGCTCTATCGCAGTCTAGGGGTAAATGACCAGTTTCAAGTGACGCAAAGTTCAGCTCAGTTCCGTTGTGCCGTTGGGGGCGGGGGGGGAGAGAGAGAACGAATGAATATTCAAATCGGATTCCAAACAGACCTTCGATATTCCTCGCAGTCAGCTTTCGGGCGAGCCCTTTGTAATGTCTTCTGAGGTCACCGACTGTGACCCCTCCGTTCCAGATATGATCGTTCTTCTGCGGTGAACCCGGCACCCAGGCAAGGGTGGACACACACACCAGGTTCCCGCCGATCCGTACCTTTCTACCCTGTGCGTCTATGGCTGGTCCCACGACCAGACCTCCAAAAACTCCCACCAACTAATGGGGGGGGGGCACACCGCTTTCAGGGTCTCGTTACCTCGTGGAGTCGTGTGTCTGTTGCCTTAGCGAACCTGTCCCTTTTCATCCCCCTGCTGGGGTATCGCCTGTCCATCACACTTCAAACAGTTCAGGGTTCAAAGCCCCCGGTCTCTGACAATACTAGGAACTGTGTCTCCTTTCCGTTAATCCCTCTCGTCTCTCATTAACATCTCTGAAGGTTCCCCCATTGTCCTCTTATCGGCATCAATCTTCTGATAACTGGTTTTTTTTGTCACACCCCAAATATCACTCCAGTATGCATGAAGCTTGGGACAAGTCCAAAAACAGTGGGTGAAAGTTCCATTATTTACTTTACATTTAGAACACATTGGAGAAACCCCCGTCTTAAATTTCGAGAGACGACCTAGAGTCAGATGGGCTCTACGCAGAATTTTGAGTTGCAATGCTTTAGTTCTGTTACAAACTGAAATTTTCTTTGCATTATCACAGAAGTCTTCCCATGTTTCAGCTGTAATTTCTACTCCTAGCTCTTCGTCCCAGACCCTTTCCAGCTGCTCAGCCTCTCCACAAGAACATTCCCTCAGGATGCTGTAAAAAGTACTAATGGAGACTTCACCCTTAGAACAAAACACTCTCTTTTCTATGTCAGAACTATAGAAATCAGTTAATGTTTTTTTTCTGTATATAATCTCTTATCTGAAAGAAACGAAAATGATCCTTGTTGGGTATGTTAAATTTCTGTACTATTTGACTAAAAGACATCATTGTTTCTTCATCAAACAAATCTCCTAGATCAGGGGCCAGCAACCTTTTTGTCTCTGATCGCGTATTAATGAGTAGATGGTGGGCCAGATAAATGCCATAAGAAACTTGAAATATGGGAATTATCCATTTAAATACATCTAGTTATGTTCTGCCTCAAATTAATGAATAACATGTGCTAGAAAATCATGTGTGCTTACCCAAGGATACCAATTAGTAATCAAAGAACTCAGCTTAGTTGCAATTTATTTCATTCAAGGCATCTTTTGAATCTATTAAAAGGACACAAAGAATCTTTAAACATAAAATGTATGAACATGATGCATAGAATGGTGGTAAATTAAGTATAATAAAAAAGAAAATTTTAACGCAAACAGTCGATAAATCAATGTGAAACGTGATGCTGTTTGTTGCTTGAAAGCTTCTCAATACTGGGTGTCAGACTTGTTGATGCCAAGAGCAAGACATTATCCAAATGGACATCAGTCAATCTTGTTCTCAAATGGTTCTTGGTGTGCTTCATTTTTGAAAATACAAACATGTAATTGCTCACACAGATATGTGCTGCCAAACAATCATGCCATCTTTTTTGCCTGGTGCACTAAGTTAGGATACTTCCCACTTGGATGAATATATTTTCTATAGAAGTCAAGCTGATAGATGCAAATAAAGATTTCTTTTCAGGACAAACAATATCCACCACTGCCAGTAAACATTCTTTCACAAACTCTCCATCTGTAAAAGGCTTCATCTTTTCTGCAATACGTTTTGAGACTTCGTAGCTGGCATGGGTATTTCCTTCATTTTCACTGCTTTTCTTGGCAAAAAATGATGTTTGTTTTCTGAACAACACACATCAAAGTTGCTGGTGAACGCAGCAGGCCAGGCAGCATCTATAGGAAGAGGCGCAGTCGACGTTTCAGGCCGAGACCCTTCGTCAGGACTTTGTTTTCTGAAACTAGCCTTCTTTCGCTCAATTTCATCTTTCCTTGCTTGCCCAGTAAACTTGTTAAAATTTCCACTATGGCGGGTCTCGTAATGTTGCCTGATATTTTCCACCTTCTTCACAGCAACATTTTCTAGGCAAATGAGACAAACTAGTTTCCCAGCTTGCTCGATGAAGAAGTAATCTAGTGTCCAAGTGCCTTGGAAATTTCGGCACTCAGCGTCTACCTTCCTGCGTTTTGCCTTCATTGCCATTGGAATTTTTTTCTTCGATTTTATTTCGAAACACGAGTTATTCAACAAGTATCGTAGCACATGTAAATATCTGGATATTTAGCGTGGATTTCTTGTTAAAACACAGTGACACTGTCTTTGTTTACAAATTTGAATGATTTGTGCATGCACGGAGAGTACCTAACACATATTAATAAGGTACACTGCCTTCCTGTCATTCGTATATACCAGTGTTTAGTTTGGAACAAAACGGAACCGGGGGCCAGTGTAACAAGACGCCATGCATGTCCATCAATGTAGTCGCATGAAACACTCAGAATAAGGAAAAATCGCTCGTGGGCCGGATAAGCATAGCATCCCAATATTTGCTCGCCTACTCCTGTCCTAGATGGAAAATACCCTTAGAAATCCAAAGTTTAAATTCAGAATCCATTATGCCAGGCTGAAAACCTGAACTGTCGGTTATTGGAGTGAAGGGTGATATTTTCACTGCGTTGCCCTCAATTTGTCGCACCGCCCTCCAAGACCTGACTGTAATAATTGTTATTGGATTGCGACAATACTCCTTAACTAGTTTCATCTCATTGAGGAAAAGCAAATTAATAAGAGGGCAGTTTGCTTGTGAAGCTTCAATGTCTAGCCAAACTGAGGTGGGGTTCCTGCAAACCCAGTCAACCGCATAAAATAAAAAGGAACTTAATTGATATTTTTTTGAGGTCTGGAAAATCCAGACCCCCTAGACTACTGGGAAGCTGCAAGTTAGACACTTTAATACAGGGTCTTTTTTTGTTCCAGATGAAAGAAACAAACCAGCCATTTATTTTTTTTTAAGTATTTGTTGGGTAAAAGTGACTGGTATCATTTGTATTGGGTAGAGCAAACGAGGAAGAATGTTCATTTTGAGCAAGGATATTCGGCCAAGCCAAGAAATGGGAAGAGTGCTCCATTGCTCAAGATCCTGTTTGATTTTGTCAAATAAATGTGTAAAGTTAGCTTTGAACAATTGATCAAACGTAGGTGTGATAAATATGCCTAAGTAAACAAAACCTGTCTGCGACCATTTAAAGGGGAAAACACCCTGAGTGTCAGGTACCTGCTGCAGATTCCCCAGAGGCATAGCCTCTGATTTAGTAAGGTTGATTTTATAACCTGAAAAAGCACTAAGTGAATTAATGCATTGTATAAGGTGGTGCACTGATATAGCAGGGTTTGATAAGAAAATTAGAACATCATCCGCATACAATGTAATTTTATGCAGATATTTTGGGGTCTCACCAAATAGCCTCAGCCAATGGCTCAAGCACTAATGTGAAAAGTAGTGGTGATAAAGGGCAGCCCTGCCGGCTGCCCCTTAGAATACTAAAATTATCCCACCTAATACCATAGGTGAGAATCGCAGCCAAAGGGTCGTTATAAAGAACCTTCACCCACTTAATAAAATTATTGCCCAAACCAAATCGCTCTAAAGTGAAAAAAAGATATGGCCATTCGACACGATCAAAGGCCTTTTCTGCATCTAAGGAAACCACCAAGCCATCCACTGCCTGTTGCTGACATGCCTGAATCACATTAAGTAATCTTCTGATATTGTTAGATGATCTACGGCCTTTTACAAAACCCGTTTGATCCTCTTTTATGATAAAAGGTAACACAGTTTCTAATCGTAACGCTAAGGTTTTAGATAAAATTTTAAAGTCAACATTTCACAATGAAATAGGCCTGTAGGAGGCACAATCTTCAGGGCTCTATCTTTTCCTAAGAATTAGGGAGATATTAGCTTCTCTCAATGATGGTGGGAGGAGACCACAATTAAATGCATGATTGAACATGTTTAGCATAGGCTCTGATAATAACCCTGTGAACTCTTTATAGAATTCACTAGTGAGTCCATCAGGACCAGGGGCCTTCCCACTTTGGAGCTGTCTCACAGCTTCCTGTATCTCATGTATAGATAATGGAGCATTGAGGAGGGACTCTTGTTCAGAAGAAATGCCTAGGAGATCTAAATTCCTGAAAAAGGACTCCATCCTAGATTGTCCATCATTACATTGCTCAGATTGATACAAATTAGAATAATAATTCTTAAACACAACATTAATCATTTTAGAATTTCCAGTGAGGGCTCCTGTCCCATCCCTAATTGAAGCAATATTCTGAGAGCAACACACATAAAAGTTGCTGGTGAACGCAGCAGGCCAGGCAGCATCTCTAGGAAGAGGTGCAGTCGACGTTTCAGGCCGAGACCCTTCGTCAGGACCCTAGTCGACTGCACCTCTTCCTAGAGATGCTGCCTGGCCTGCTGCGTTCACCAGCAACTTTTATGTGTGTTGCTTGAATTTCCAGCATCTGCAGAATTCCTGTTGTTCAATAGTCTGAAAGGCATTTTTCTTTCTAGCTAAATAAGCCAAATACCTACCTTGTTTTTCACCATGTTCAAACAATCATTGTTTAGCAAATGTCAATTTTTTTTTGGCTGCTTGTGTAAGTAAAGATTTTGGTCTACAGCATAGAGCTGTGATATTCTGTAACGTGGCTGCAGAAGGCTTCCACTAGGCGCTGCTGTTCCGCAGCTTGTCGCTTCTTACCAGCAGAGTAAGAGATAATGAATCCCCTTGCATACGCCTTAGCGGTTTCCCAGAGCATCGATGACTAGCTGATTTGGAATTAATAGACAGGAAAGTTTTAAATTCGTAAGTAAAGTAGTCTATAAATTTATTATCTTTTAGAATAAAAGGATTCCGCCTCCAATGTCTAGATCGTGCTGAATTATCTTTGAGCTTAATATTTAAATATACTGCTGCGTGGCCAAGTGGTTAAGGTGTTCGTCTAGTGATATGAAGGTCGCTAGTTTGAGCCTTGGCTGAGGCAGCGTGTGTGTCCTTGAGCAAGGCACTTAACCACAGATTGCTCTGTGATGACACCGATGCCAAGCTGTATGGGTCCTCATGCCCTTCCCTTGGACAACATTGGTGGTGTGGACAGGGGAGACTTGCAGCATGGGCAACTGCCGGTCTTCCTGGAAACCTTCTGAGGTGCAAATCCATGGTCTCATGAGACTAACGGATGCCTATAAATAAGGTCAGAAATAGTAATATTTCCAATTGTGCAGGATACAATTAAATCCAGGAGCATTTTGCGGGTTAGAAAAGAGTCTATTCTGGTGTAACACTTGTGTGGATTAGAAAAAAATGTGAAGTCTTTGTCTGGGGGATTTAACAATCTCCAGACATCCACAAGTCCTAGTTCTCCACATAAACCCATGATTTGTTTGGACTGTGAGGAGAGCAATGGGGGACCACTAGGCATTCTGTTCATCAATGGGTCCATGAGACAATTAAAATCCCCACCTACAATGCTTTGCATTGAAAAGCTTGTCAGCTTGGAAAAAGTATCTAGTAGGAATTTGAGAGGATGAGCTGGAGGGCAGTAAATATTGAGAATACCATATTCTTCTCCATATATTGAAGCCTTAACAATCACAAATCTCCTGTACTTATCCTTAATGCAGTCTAATAACTTAAAAGTTAAGTTCTTTCTAATTAAAATGGTCACCCCGCTACTCCTGGTATTAAAAGATGAAAAATAAACTTGATCAAATCCACTCTGTTATAGTTTTAGATGTTCTTTTATCATTTAAATGTGTCTCCTGCAATAAGGCTATGTCCACCCTTTCCTTTTTCAGGTTTAGTAGGATTTTCTTTCTCTTGATTGGTGAATGACTCCCCTTAATGTTCCAAGTGCACAATTTTAATATATTACTGATCATAACCTTTTCTAACAATCATCTGACTCCGGAGGAGAAGAAATCCGACTTAAGATCAGCTGAGCAGCAATAAGTAAATTAAAAAAAAAACATAAAAAAAACAAAGCACCAACAGCGCTGAACAAGAGGACTTACCCCACACTTAAAGGAGATATCTGAACCTTCTAGCACCCCATATTCTGCCCCACTGCCAATATGGCATTTAACATAGCCAAAAATGAAAACAGGGCATAATTTATCAATCCACCAATTTGTTACCATCATGTTTAAGCTCCTTCAGGCTGGAGCAGCACCGCCAATTTAAACAAATAATGAAACTGTATTAATCAAAACAAACACGTTACCCATCCGATAAGATATCTTGCCATCGAGTAATGAAAAGATACAATAAAGTGACCATCAAGCATGTCCATAACCAGGGCTACACAAAATATACATTCTTTAGCCCAAAGTGTCAACAAAAGTTTTAACTTTGTCAGGAGAATCGAATATCTTGTTGGCCCCGTTGTAGGGGAATTTCAGCGCCGCTGGGTATAACATAAAGTACTGGATTCCGGATTCTCTCAGCCGCTTCTTTACCTGGTCGAATTCCTTGCGCTTCCGATTAACAGCTGCTGAAAAATCTTGAAAAAACATAAGCCTGGATCCCTCATATATTAAAGCCTCATATATTAAAGACCCGTGATGCCTCGAAGCCTCCATCACTCTTTGCTTATCACCAAAATTATAGAACCACACAAGGACAGATCGAGGGCGTCGGTCTTGATTCCGGTTTTGGAGCCAGCGTACGATGAGGTCTTTCCACTTCAATGCGTCCAGCCTTGGTTTCCAAATCAAGGAAATTAGGCAGCCAGCCCTCAAAAAACTTTGCTGGCTGGCTGCCTCCTGTACCTTCAGGTAGACCAATGATCCGTATGTTCTTCCTCCTACCTCTATTCTCAAGATCATCGATATGGTCAGACAGGCTTTGAACTTGCTTTTCTAGCGCCCGAATGTGGTTCTGGGCCTGATTAACTAGAGTCTCTACCGCGGAGACTCGGCCCTCGGCCTTGGTCGTTCTTGTATCAAGATTTTTAAGCTCCAATGTGTGGTTCTAGAGTGTTAGAGAGAGTGGACCCAGCTTCTCATCCATCATTTTGGATATGTTGTCCGTAACTTCCTGAATTTCTTGATGAAAAGCAGGGTCCAACGTGTTAGCATAGCTAGCAGTAGCTAACTCCTCAGCCCCGGGCGAGCGCTCTGTACGGTCCATCTTGGCAGCCTTTTTAGTTCTTTTCGATGGCATGGTGTTGAAGCAGCTCAAAAAAATTACTCATCAATGTTTATGTTATTAAATTTGACACGGGCATTTTTTAAAAAGTTCAAACGGATAGGTTTATATGCGAAATTATCAGTGTTGCGGTGCTGAGCTCAGCAAAGCAGACCTTTCACTGCGCCATCTTGAAAACCAGCATCTATAGTTTTATTGCTTTCCTCATTTTACTCGACGTTTCTGGATAAATTTGAAGCACAAGAAGTGCTTATTCAGCAACATCTATATATGTAGCTAATCTCTTCAGAGTTTCAAACTATAATTATAATGTTAACAGTAACTCACCAGACATGTCTGTGTTTTTGATGATGGAATCTTTCAAAGAATCAGACAAAACTGGTGGAACAGCCTGCTTTTGTGAAATCTCTTTTGGAAATGAGGACCTGTTAAGTAAAGATGAAAAGAGCTTTGGAAAATGCATATAGCACATGCACAGCCAAGCACAGAGAAGACAAATATCCTGAATGCACGCACATGCACTATGTAATAGGATGTACACAACTGTGTCTGGTTTATACAGAGTTAAAGGAACATATAATTTTCAAAGTTTTGTTTTGATTACTTATATGGCTGTTATTCATAAAGGGACAAACCGTTTTACAAATGTTCCACATACCGAGGATCTACATGATCACTAAGAGCTGTCGGTTCTATTACTACGGTGAGTGATGACTCTCCATGTGCATCTGACATTCCACTTTGTTTGCTATAACAAAAGAAATTCATCAGTTCAATGTATCCTATCCGGAAACATGGATCAGAAAGATATCAGAGTCATGTTCTTGGAAGTAAGGATTTGCTTAATGGCTTCTACTTGTCTCTCTGCTTGTGAAGTCTACAACTTCAAAACCTCCCTACGACATTTAATACAATAAAATTAAAGCCTGAGGAACACTTCGTAAAAAGATAACTATCATTAATATACTTTTTACCCTCTGTTTCCCCACCACTTTAAGACTTTTACAAGATATCCATTCTACACACTCCTTCCATGGAAGATTCACAAATTATATTAAGTGTTTAGCATTATTCACTAGTTCCCTAACAGGTCCCTCTCTTTGGCTGTTCTCCAAAATTGTTCCCAAATTCAGGCTCTCCCTATTGAAGCTATTTTTCTTCTCATCTCAGTGTTAGTTTCTACATTCATCCATCTTAAACACATTTAATTCTTGCCTATCTAAACCATCTTAAAATACTTGCTAAATCAGTATCTTTAAATATTTCAGCATTAACTTTCTTCTTATACCTTACTCCACTGAATTGCCTCTGTAGGTCACTCCTTTCTGACGGCAGCCTGATGATACATGCATTCCACATTACTAGCACCTTTGTAGCCAGGAACACCTGAGCTACTAAACAGCAGGAAAACCTGCTGCAGCAGTGTGTCTAGTCAAATAGCTTTCTTTAAATGTTGATAGCTTTGATTTCCTAATCCAAGCACGTTCTTACCATATGCCTGCCACTCTATCAACTTCATCACTCAATGTCAAAGGATGAGATTCTGAAGCTTGAGACTTCTGAGATAGTATCATCTTCAACCAATCGTCCTTTACTACATCAGCTTCGTCAGTCTTTGAGTTGGAACATGAAGATCTGACAGGCGCCTTCTCATTTGGCTTTGGTGCAGATGGGGGACGCCCGGCTGAGTGTGGCCTTTTGCTTTGGTCATGGGTGGCTGAAAGATTGGAATCAGACATCGCTTTGAAAAATATTGACCTTTTCTGCACCTCCTTGGTTGAGTTTTCATTATCCAAATCAGGAGCATCATCGTCTTTCAGGCCCAGCCAGTCAGCGGCTCCCTTATTTCCCTGTGCTTGAATTGCGGTTACCGATGGTGTGGTTGTTTTGGGTTTCTGATCAATATTGGATTTTCTTTCTCCCTCTGGGCTAAATCTGAAAATGGAAACAGTTAAGAATTAAAGAAAACACAAATGATTCATATTGATCATGAGAACGCAAAACAAAACTATTATTACAACTTCAGCCTACACACAACGCTTCAAATGCTCCACCCTTCTCCACCTGTCCCCTTAATTTATGCTGTAGCCGACCAAAATCTCCTCACAAGATGGAAAGCAATAACTAAGTAATAAAGATCAAGAACAAAGTTAAACATGAGACATTGCTTAGACATGATTACAATAATAACTTCCAGGTTTTAAAATTCAAAGCCCTTGTAACATCAGCCTTTTAGACAAAAACCTATTCATTTCAAAATGAATGGTTTTTACAATGTCTGAATCAGGTTTAAAGACTGTGAAATAATTAATCTGGACTTGCTTCACTTTCTAGTTAATGGCACAAGGAAAATGATGACAATTAATACTGCATAATTCGACAGGGACAGAGATAATGCTCTCGAGTGAATGACGCACCTCACTGACTGACGCCTGATCTGACGATCGTCTGGGGTCGTGGCCACAGTCGGCTGGTAGGAACCGAATTCAAAATCATCCAGGTGCTCTTCCTTTTCTAATCAGGAACCAAAGGCAAGCAACTCACAATCAACCCCAATATATTTAATTTCAGATTTTTTTGTTTCTTTGTATATACATAATCTTTTATCAATTAGCTATAATTGCAACAGAAGCTCACTGTGAGGGAAAGCACTAATTTCATACATACCTGGAAAAGACCAAAGATTCAAAGAACATTTATTATTAAAGTATGTGTACAGAATAGAACTCTGAGATTCATCCTCCCACAGGCAACCACGAAACAAAGAAATACCATGGAACCCATTCAAGAAAACATCAGCCAAAGTACAAAAAAAAGAACAAATTGCATAAATGGCAAAAAAAGTGTGCGAAGAGCACATACAATACCAATCATCAAACCAGGAGTCCAGTAATATTCAGTTTAGTTCAGTGCCACACCCCACCACTAGCCCACTGCAAGCCACAGTCCAAATCGATCACCCCAATTAAACCATTCAAAAGCAACAAAGAAAGTAACCAGAATCCAGAAACACATGCAACATCAACCTCAAAGTCCCCAAAAATGAGACCAGTCTTGCCAATCAATCCTTAAAATATGGATCCTATATTTTCCTCTGTCAGCTGCTAGCAAGAGGGAGAGGAAGACTGTCCTCCACTCTCATCCTTGTTGACTTCAACCATGCTCAACACCTCAACTGGAGAGAGGCAATGGAGTCAATTACGGGCTGAAGCTCCATCTCCAGGCCGCACATTCTGCTCTAAACCTCACTGAACTCCCTTGGAGGCAGCAAAGTGCCAGATTGCTCAATCAACCCAAAAACACACCAACAAAATGCAAGTCACAGGTTCCAATTACACACAGCTTTGTAGTTGAATCATACTTGAAGGAAGTAGTAAAAAAAAAGTAAAAGAAGTGATATCATGACTGTCTATAGGATTTTGCTGTTGGTCAGACCTACATCTTCAAAACAAAAGAGCCAGATGCATTGTGCACTTTGATTTCATCACACAGTCCCATCAGTGATCCGATGAATATTCTCTGCAGCTACACTATACATCTTGAAGCCTTGTGGATTTAAACAAACTAGTTACCATAGTTATACCATAAAGAAAGAGAGCAGTGAGCAGTGACTAGCCTCCATCTGGGTAAACTAAGAGCTGAGTTTTGTGTTGTCAAAGGCCCTTTGAACCCTTTCTAAATGCCTTTGCTAATCAGAACCATTTAAAGAGAGATAAAGTGATTTGAGAATGTTCTAATGCTTTAAAAATTAATGCAAAGTAATTTTTGGAAAAAGGCAAATAATTAATATTCTGTTCAGGTTGGTTACTCCAGTCAAATGACCATGCTAAATAGGCCAGGCATGGCTAGAACAAAGCTATGGGACCAGATCCAGAATGTCTCCAGCTCCTTCATTTAGCACACTGAGCTCCATTTCTGGAATCTGTGCTGCATCCAAAGATAGAGAAGGAAGTCAGATAAGCTGGGATCCAACCTCTAATGTGCCCTGACTTCAATACATATGCTGAGCTGTGAAAGCCTCATCCACCACCCACACTGCTGGAAAAAGGCAAATACATTTCACCTCATTACTAACAGATGTTAAAGAAGAAATCTGCACAGCTGAAGTAAGAAAGTAAAGGTGATGGCAAGTTCTACCAAGTTCGAATATTAACCTTTTAGAAATAATAACCTGGGAGAAAGCTTACTACACCTGGACAAAGATGCTGTGTGACTAATTTTTTAGACTGAAGGAAAACTTAGCTGCAGTCAAAGACTCAGGGAGCAGGGGAAGGTCAATGAACTACGAGGAAACCAGATAACTTCCTTGGATTGCTCCGCTCTGCTTCACCATTAGAGTAACTAGATCTGCAGCCGGGCCTGGGGTCCTGCATTAGTATAAAGATTCTGTACAACAATTACAGCTGTTCTTGATGCATTATTAAGATGGGGCCCTGAGGGAGGAAGTGTAAGGGCATGTGTAGCACTTGTTCCGCATACAAGGATAAGTGCCAGGAGGGAGATCAGTGGGGAGGGATGTGGGGGTCGAATGGACAAGGGAGTCACGTAGGGAGCGATCCCTGTGGAAAGCAGATGGGAGGTGGGGGGAGGGAAAGATGTGCTTAGTGGTGGGATCCCATTGGAGGTGGCGGAAGTTACGGAGAATAATATGTTGGACCCGGAGGCTGGTGGGGTGGTAGGTGAGGACCAGGGGAACCCTATTCCTAGTGGGGTGGCAGGAGGATGGAGTGAAAGCAGATGTGTGTGAAATGGGGGAGATGCATTTGAGAGCAGAGTTGATGGTGGAGGAAGGGAAGCCCCTTTCTTTAAAAAAGGAGGACATCTCCTTCGTCCTGGAATGAAAAGCCTCATCCTGAGAGCAGATGCGGTGGAGACGGAGGAATTGCGAGAAGGGGATGGCATTTTTGCAAGTGACAGGGTGAGAAGAGGAATAGTCCAGACAGCTGTGAGAGTCAGTAGGCTTATAGTAGACATCAGTAGATAAGCTGTCTCCAGAGATACAGACAGAAAGATCCAGAAAGGGTGGGAGGTGTCGGAAATGGACCAGGTAAACTTGAGGGCAGGGTGAAAGTTGGAGGCAAAGTTAATGAAGTCAACGAGCTCAGCATGCGTGCAGGAAGCCGCGCCAATGAAGTCGTCAATGTAGCGACGGAAAAGTGGGGGACAGATACCAGAATAGCAGGATCTCCCAGTGGCCACACATTTTAATTCCATGTCCCATTCCCATTCTGATATGTCTATCCATGGCCTCCTCTACTGTAAAGATGAAGCCACACTCAGGTTGGAGGAACAACACATTATATTCCGTCTGGGTAGCCTCCAACCTGATGGCATGAACATTGACTTCTCTAACTTCCACTAATGCCCCACCTCCCCCTCGTACCCCATCCGTTATTTATTTATATACACACATTCTTTTTCTCTCTCTCCTTTTTCTCCCTCTGTCCCTCTCACTATACCCCTTGCCCATCCTCTGGGCTTCTCCCTCTCCCTCTTTTGTTTCTCCCTAGGCCTCCTGTCCCATGATCCTTTCATATCCCTTTTGCCAATCAACTGTCCAGCTCTTGGCTCCATCCCTCCCCCTCCTGTCTTCTCCTATCATTTCGGATCTGCCCCTCCCCTCCCACTTTCAAATCTCTTACTAGCTCTTCTTTAAGTTAGTCCTGACGAAGGGTCTCAGTCCAAAATGTCAACTGTACCTCTTCCTAGAGATGCTGCCTGGCCTGCTGCGCTCACCAGCAACTTTTATGTGTACTGCTTACTACTAAACATAACATTACCTCCCCACCCCTTTCCGCTTTCCACAAGGAATACTCCCTACTAATTGCTCTCCCGGCACCTAACCCTGCAAGTGGCCTAAGTGCTATACCTGCCCATTCATCCCCTCCCTCACCTCCATTTTGGGCATCAAACAGTCCTTCCAGGTGAGGCAACACTTCACCTGTGAATCTGCCTCTATTGTGTCCGGTGCTCCCGATTCGGCCTCCTCTACATTGATGAGGCCGTTGTAAATTGGGCGACTGCTTTGTCAAGTATCTCCACTCCATACGCGACAAGCAGAACTTCCCGGTGGCCAAACATTTTAATTCCTATTCCTACATGTTGGTCCATGGCCTCCTCTTGTGCTGAGACGAGGCCACCCTCAGGGTGGAGGAGAAATACCTTAATATGGGTCTGGGTAGCCTCCAGCATGATTACATGAATATCAATTTTGCCTTCCGGTAAAAAATCCCCCCTCCTTCTTCCCCACTCTGACCTTTTACCTGTTCTTACCTGCCTACCACTTCTCTCTGGGTCCCCCTCCTCCTTTCTTTCTCCCATGGCCCACTCTCCTCTCCTATTAGATTTCTTCCTCTCCAGCCTTTGACCTTTCTCACACACCTGGCTTCACCCATCACCTTCTAACTATCCTTCTTCCCATTCCATCCCCCCACCATTTTTACTTTGGCATCTCCCTTATTCCTTTCTGGCCCTGAAGCAGGGTCTCGGCCTGAAAAGTTAGCTGTATTTCCTGACCTGCTGAATTCCTCCAGCATTTTGTGTGTGTTGTTATAGATTCAATAGTAGTTTACAGAAGAAAAATAGATAATTAAATGCAGGGATATGGGGAAAGAATGAAGGAATGGGACCAAATGGATTACTTTTCAAAAGAGCAAGTGCAGACTAGAGTTTGTGAAATGTTGTAAATACAAGTTGCTTCCAAGAGAAACAAGCACAGTGTAAATCATCATGTAAATCAATATATTATTATTATTGGCATACAAAATTAAGGCCTCTTGGGTTGTGCTATTAATTAATTTAAATTTATTTTCCATGCACACTGATCCATCAATGCAAAAAAAAGATCAAATAATATTGGGCTGAAATAGAGGGCATAATTTTAAGGTGCTTGGAAGTAGGTACAGAGGAGATGTCAGGGGTAAGCTTTTTTACGCAGAGAGTTGTGAGTGCGTGGAATGGACTGCCGGCAGCGGTGGTGGAGGTGGAAACAATAGGGTCTTTTAAGAGACTCCTGGATGGCTACATGGAGCTTGAAAAGTAGAGGGCTATAGGTAAAGCCTAGGTAGTTCTGAGGTAGGGACATGTTCAGCACAGCTTTGTGGGCCGAAGGGCCTGTATTGTGCTGTATGTTTTCTATGTTGCTATATTTTGAGTAAATATCATTAAATTACATTTTCGTCTGACAAGTTTTACCTGAAATATAAAACCATCTTTTGCTTTGAAAAGCAAAAACATGGCAGATTCCGGCAAACAAAAATAGAAACAAAACGTGCTGGAAATACTCAGCATCAGTCAAGAGAGGAACTGAGTTCATATTTAATCAGAATTCAAAATTGTCAATTCAATATAATTAATGATGAAGAGTGATTGACATGAAACTAAATCAGTTTTGCTGATAATTTTAGAAGTTCCTGTTTATATCTCACCCTTCTCTTTCATTGCTGCTGGACCTGTGTGCAGTCCTAGCAACTGTATTACTGCAACCCTTGCAGAAACTATTTTCCAAACATCCGCACTCTCCTTTTTTTCCCAATTCCCTTCGTTCTTCACCCCTGATCCCACTCACAAGCCTGTCAGGGCAAAGCACACACAACAGAAAATTGAAGTAACATAAAGAAAAATGCTGCAAAATGGCCAGCAGGTCAGGCAGTATCTGTGGAAAGACTAGAAGCATTAGCTCTCATTGTCTTTCCACAGATTCTGCCTGGCCTGTTGAGTGTCTCCAGCATTTCCCATTTTTATTACACCACACATAACGTTGCACCAGTGAGACTTCCATTTTAAAAGGAAAATCTGACATTTGGAATGTGACATACAGACAGAAACTTTATGTCCTGGATTACCTGGTGTTTTTTTGTATTTGGGATCTAGCGTAAATTCTTTCCTTTCACCAGTTGAAGGTTGCTCAAGTAACTTCTTGGCTGTACCTCTTCCTAACAATTCATCCAGCTTCGAACGAGCAGGACGCAGTGTCTCTCTAATGCCAAAGAGAAACAGGTAAAGTTAAAGAACACAGGCCAAATGAAATTCAAAAGATTACTGTACTGGTCTGCTTACTGGGTACAGAATTATCCAAGTGGATTCACGCACCCCCCTCCTAAACTTGGGTATGTTATGTAAACTGGAATTTCAATACAGAAATCAGGGAGTGCCATAATATCAGGGAATCATGGAACTGTACAGCACAGGAATGGAACCGCAACCCACCTCATCCACATCATCATCATCATCATCATCATCATCATGTGCCGTGCCCAGTTTGAGCTTTGACTGCCATGGCCCACACAGTCCTGTTTCGGGTCAAGTGGATCAATTCATTGGTATTCATTTCCAGTTCTCTGGCTGCTGTCTCCATCATCATCTTTATCTTTCTCTTGCTTTCTTCCCTTCAATCTTTCCCATAATTACCGTGCATTCTAACTCCTCTTTCTTAATCACATGTCCAATGAAGTTACGTTGCCTTTTCATGAACTCATACACTATTTCTCTTTTTGTGTTTGCTCTGTTCATGATATCCCCGTTAGATATTCATTTCATCCATGATATTCTTTGCATCCTCCTCAAAAACCACATCTCTGCTGCTTCAATTCGTTTCCTCATGTTACTAGATATTGTCCAACATTCTGAGCCATATAACATAACTGGATAAACGTAACATTTCAGTATTCTGAGGCGGGTTGTCATGCTTAGTTTAGTATTGGTCAGTATACTCTCCATTCTTGTAAAGGTGTCTTCTGCCATCCTTATTCTTCTTTTGACGTCCATGTCGCACCTGTCATCTGGTGTCACCCAGCTTCCTCAGTAGCAAAAGCTCTGTACTTGTTTTATGTCTTCCCCATTTATTCTCAGCCTGCAGATAGGATTCTCCTTCTTTTTGGATATCACCACACATTCTGTCTTTTTCCAATTGATAGACAGACTCATTTTTGCACTTTCTTCAACAATTATATCAATTAAGTTTTGTAGTTCTTCCTCTGTACTTGCAATTAACACAGTGTCATCTGCATATCTGAAATTATTGATGTTTTCACCACCAACTTTGATTCCCAAGATGTCTCTTATTTTTTGTAATATTGTTTCACTATACACATTAAATAAATCAGGGGAGAAAACACACTCTTGTCTAATGCCTCTCTTGATTTTTGTAAACTGACTCACTTCTCCATCTATTCTTACAGCGGCAGTTTGTTCCCAGCACCTCATCCACACTGACCGTAATTGCCTACATACACTACATAAGACAAAGACAAAGGAGCAGAAGTTGGCCATTCAGCCCATCGAGTCTGCTCCGCCATTTTATCATGAGCTAATCCATTCTCCCATTTAGTCCCACTCCCCCGCCTTCTCACCATAACCTTTGATGCCCTGGCTACTCAGATACCTATCAATCTCTGCCTTAAATACACCCAATGACTTGGCCTCCACTACTGCCCGTGGCAACAAATTCCATAGATTCACCACCCTCTGACTAAAAAAATTTCTTCGCATTTCTGTTCTGAATGGGTGCCCTTCAATCCTTAACTCATGCCCTCTTGTACTAGACTCCCCAATCATGGGAAACAACTTTGCCACATCCACTCTGTCCATGCCTTTCAACATTCGAAATGTTTCTATGAGGTCTCCCCTCATTCTTCTAAACTCCAAGGAATACAGTCCAAGAGCAGACAAACGTTCCTCATATGTTAACCCTCTCATTCCCAGAATCATTCTAGTGAATCTTCTCTCTGTACCCTCTCCAACGTCAGCACATCCTTTCTTAAATAAGGAGAACAAAACTGCCCAATTGAGGTCTCACCAGCGCCTTATAGAGCCTCAACATCACATCCCTGCTCCTATACTCTATTCCTCTAGAAATGAATGCCAATATTGCATTCGCCTTCTTCACCACCGACTCAACCTGGAGGTTAACCTTAAGGGTATCCTGTACGAGGATTCCCAAGTCCCGTTGCATCTCAGAACTTTGAATTCTTTCCCCATTTAAATAATAGTCTGCCCGTTTATTTCTTCTGCCAAAGTGCATAACCACACACTTTCCAACATTGTATTTCATTTGCCACTTCTTTGCCCATTCTTCCAATCTATCCAAGCCTCTCTGCGGACTCTCCGTTTCCTCAGCACTACCGGACCCTCCACCTATCTTCGTATCGTCAGCAAACTTAGCCACAAAGCCATCTATTCCATAATCCAAATCGTTGATGTACAACATAAAAAGAAGCGGCCCCAACACGGACCCCTGTGGAACACCACTGGTAACAGGCAGCCAACCAGAATAGGATCCCTTTATTCCCACTCTCTGTTTCCTGCCAATCAGCCAACGCTCTATCCACATATGTAACTTTCCCGTAATTCCATGGGCTCTTACCTTGTTAAGTAGCCTCATGTGTGGCACCTTGTCAAATGCCTTCTGAAAATCCAAATATACAACATCCACTGCATCTCCCTTGTCTAGCCTACTTGTAATTTCCTCAAAAAATTGTAATAGGTTTGTCAGACAGGGTTTTCCTTTAAGGAATCCATGCTGAGTTCTGCCTATCTTGTCATATGTCTCCAGGTACTCTGTAACCTCATCCTTGACAATCGACTTCAACAACTTCCCAACCACCGACGTCAAGCTAACAGGTCTATAATTTCCTTTTTGCTTCCTTGCCCCCTTCTTAAACAGCGACATTTGCAATCTTCCAGTCCTCCGGAACAAAGCCAGAATCTATCGACTTTTGAAAGATCATCGCTAATGCCTCCGCAATCTCCACAGCTACTTCCTTCAGAACACGAGGGTGCATTCCATCTGGTCCGGGAGATTTATCTACCTTTAGACTATTCAGCTTCCTGAGTACTTTCTCTGTCATAATTGTGACTGCGCACACTTCTCTTCCCTGCCACCCTTGAGTGTCCAATATACTGCTGATGTCTTCCTCAGTGAAGTCTGATGCAAAATACTCGTTCAGTTCCTCTACCATCTCCTCGTCTCCCATTACAATCTCTCCTGCATCATTTTCTATCGGTCCTATATCTACTCTCACCTGTCTTTTACCCTTTATATACTTGAAAAAGCTTTTAGTATTTTCTTTGATATTATTTGCTAGCTTCCTTTCATAGTTAATCTTTTCCCTCATAATTACCTTCTTAGTTTCCTTTTGTAAGCTTTTAAAAACTTCCCAATCCTCTGTATTCCCACTAATTTTTGCTTCCTTGTATGCCCTCTCCTTTGCTTTAACTTTGGCTTTGACTTCTCTTGTCAACAACGGCTGCATCCTTTTTCCATTCGAAAATTTCTTCTTTTTTGGAATATACTTGTCTTGCACCTTCCTCACTTCTTGCATAAACTCCAGCCACTGCTGCCCTGCCGTCTTTCCCGCCAGTGTCCCTTTCCAGTCAACTTTGACCAGTTCCTCTCTCATACCACTGTAATTTCCTTTACTCCACTGAAATACCAACACATCAGATTTCGGCTTCTCTTTTTCAAATTTCACAGTGAACTCAATCATGTTATGATCACTGTCTCCTCAGGGTTCCTTCACCTCAATCTCTCTAATCACCTCCGGTTCATTACACAAAACCCAATCCAGTACAGCCGATCCCCCAGTGGGCTCAACAACAAGCTGTTCTAAAAAGCCATCTTGTAGACATTCTACAAATTCTCTCTCTTGAGATCCAGTGCCGACCTGATTTTCCCAATCAACTTGCATGTTAAAATCCCCCACAATTATCATAACACTGCCCTTCTGACAAGCCTTTTCTATTTCCTGTTGTAATTTTTAGTCCACATCACTGCAGCTGTTTGGAGGCCTATAAATAACTGCCATCAGGGTCCTTTTACCCCTGCGATTTCTTAGCTCAACCCATAAAGATTCTGCACCTTCTGATCCTATATCACCTCTTTCTAATGATTTAATATCATTTTTTACCAATAAAGCCATGCCTCCCTCTCTGCCTACCTTCCTATTCTTCTGATACGCCGTGTATCCTTGGACATTCAGCTCCCAGAGACATGTAGCCTTTAGCCACATCTCAGTGATAGCCACAATATCATATCTGCCAATCTGTAGCTGTACGACAAGATCATCCACCTTATTCCTTATGCTGCGTGCATTTAAGTATAACACCTTAAGACCAGTATTTGGTACTTTTCGTTTTGATTTCACTGCAACTTTATTGCACTGCAACTCATCCCAATGGTTACAAATTTGCCCCATCACCTGCCTGTCTTTCCTGACATCTTTACTGCTCACTATCTTAGATTTATTTCTGTTTTCCCCTTCCTCCGCTCTGTCATTCCGGTTCCCATCCCCCTGCCAAATTAGTTTAAACCCTCTCTAATAGCTCTATTAAACTTTCCCACCAGGATATTGGTCCCCTTCGGGTTTAGGTGTAACCTGTCCATTTTGAACAGGTCATACTTCCCACAGAAGAGATCCCAATCACATCAATCCCATTTGCCCACATTAAGTCCATATCCCTTTACTCTCTTCCTATTTAACTATCTGCCCAAATGGCTTTTAAATAAGGTAATTTTATTTGCCTCTACCACCTCCTCTCTCTTTCAGCTCATTCCAGATAACAGAGCCACTGTTCCTCCGATGAAAAATGTCACAAGCTGATGTATTACACTGTATTACACATTACAGTGTAATACCACTGTATTACAATAGTGGGATTACCAATATTTCAGAATGTACTTGAAAATATTTCATTGGTTTTACAGTACTTTAGGTATTCTGAAAAATATATAAAAGACCAGAAAAGAAAGCCTCCTTTTCTTCTTTAAATCTCAATTACAATAGTTCAAAGTATATTGTTTATAAAGACAATAATTCACCAGTTGTGTATCTGCTTTGGCAAATTTTAAGTGCATTCTTTAAGCTTCTGGTGCATGTGAAGAAAGCAGACAGTGAGATACCATAATAACAGACTGACTGTGAGACGCTGAAGGATCTCCGTGGTTCTAAGTATGTATTTAGTAGACACTAACAGACACTTACTCTTCCACTCTCTTCAACTGCTTTGATGTTTCTGGGCTGTCTCCAATTCCAAGGGCATCCATAAGATCATCTCCTTCATCATCAAAGAACAATTCATCTTTCCTCTGTGCAGTAGTCATAACTGGAACAGATGCTAAGCTGGAGGGAACTGTGGAAAGCATTCACAATGTTACATCATCAGATGAATTCTGCAATCTATTACTGAACCTGCCAAACTCACTAATCTTATTGATTGGGTCCAGCTACAAGTGGTGCTGGGCATTTCTTAAATTAGACTTTCATCATTGCAATATTGTGGCAATTTGTAGTTAAGAATCAGTAAATATAGAACAAGGAACAACCATCCAATGTAAGCTCTGAGGACTTACAGCAATGTAGCCACAAAGTAAACTTAAACTGAAAATTAAAATGTATTCACATAGCACATTAGAATGCCCTGAAGAACTTTTAAAATTGAGACAAATTACTAGACATTTTGCACATGCCATGTTGGACAGGAGAAGGATCAATCAGCTACTTAATCTGCTTTCGGTGGTGCCAGATGAGTGGTAAATATTGGCAAGAACATGTCCGTTATCTTCTCCAGCTACAGGGACCGTTCTCATATACACTGAAAAGCACATGGTTAAATTTGCATCTTAATATGATAGTTCAGATAAAAGGTTTCATTGTCTTAAAAGTATAGAAGTTCATAAAAGCTGAAGGAAAACGTACAAAATTTGACGTGTGTGAAAGATGTTGGTCAAGGAGTCAAGGCAGTCAAACAAAACTTGGAAATAGATGAAAGAATGCTATTGTAAATGCTTAGCTATTTAATCGCCGTCAAATTATTTTTAATCACTGACTATGCAAACCAAGCCATTGCACCCCTTTATCAGGAGAAGTCTCAAACCTAAGGATAGCAAACTAATCATCATAAGTCCTAAAGAACAGTAATGAGCTATTCAGCCCATGCTGATCGTTCTGCCCATCTATACTAATCCAATTTGCCCACATTAGGTCAATTTCCTCTATGCCCTGTCTGTTCAAGTGCCTGTCTAAATGTCTCTTAAATGCAATGTTTATATTTGATTCCATTTCCTTGAAGACCCATCAGGGTGATTGCCATCCCTTTTTAAAAGTGAAATATCCTCACTCTTTTATAATCTTCTTGAAATCACTAGCATTTGTCTCATTTGTCTGGTTCCGCTTCTATAAGACCCTTGAGCCATTTTACTAAAGACTCCAACTATAACTTATTGTTAATGACCTTTTGTTAATTCTTGTGAAGATTTAATGATTCTGAAACAATAACACTACTTCTCTCTACAGATGCTGCCTGAATGCTGAAGGTTTCCTACATTTGTTTTTATTTCAGATTTCCAGAATTTCCAATGGTTTCAACTTGTTGCTATGTTACACCAAATGGGTTTTGGGCCAAGGTGGGTAGCAATGCATTTGGTACCTGGGCAGTGGCTTTCTGCTTTCCAAATCACCTTCAATTAAAAGTTCCCAAAATAAAGTCTACCATTTTCAACACTTATGAAATAAAAAATGATGATAAATAGAAATAATACTCACCAGTACAGGTCGACCTTCACTAATCTAACTACCAGTAATCCAAACAACAGGAATTCTGCAGATGCTGGAAATTCTTTCCTTGTAAGTGGAACAAGTGCTACACATGCCCTTACACTTCCTCCCTTACCACCATTCAGGGCCCCAGACAGTCCTTCCAGGTGAGGCGACACTTCACCTGTGAGTCGGCTGGGGTGATATACTACGTCCGGTGCTCCCGATGTGGCCTTTTATATATTGGCGAGGCCCGACGTAGACTGGGAGACCGCTTTGCTGAACACCTATGCTCTATCCGCCAGAGAAAGCAGGATCTCCCAGTGGCCACACATTTTAATTCCACATCCCATTCCCATTCTGACATGTCTATCCATGGCCTCCTCTACTGTAAAGATGAAGCCACACTCAGGTTGGAGGAACAACACCTTCTATTCCGTCTGGGTAGCCTCCAACCTGATGGCATGAACATCGACTTCTCTAACTTCCACTAATGCCCCACCTCCCCCTCATACCCCATCCGTTGTTATTTTTTTTAATACACACATTCTTTCTCTCACTCTCCTTTTTCTCCCTCTGTCCCTCTGACTATACCCCTTGCCCACCCTCTGGTTCCCCCCGCCACCGCCTTTCTCCCCGGACCTCCTGTCCCATAATCCTCTCATATCCCCTTTGCCAATCACCTGTCCAGCTCTTGGCTCCATCCCTCCCCCTCCTGTCTTCTCCTATCATTTTGGATCTCCCCCTCCCCTTCTCACTTTCAAATCTCTTACTAACTCTTCCTTCAGTTAGTCCTGACGAAGGGTCTGAAACGTTGACTGTACCTCTTCCTAGAGATGCTGCCTGGCCTGCTGCGTTCACCAGCAACTTTGATGTGTGTTACCTATAATCCAGTTCCTTCAATAATCCGGCACTGATTATGCTTAATGTTATCCTTCTGTAATTCGGCATTTTCACTTATCCGGCACTCCTCAGGTCCCAATAGTGCCAGATTAGTGAAGGTCGACCTGTATTCTGAAAAATGCTACAACTTGGACAGAGTCATCAAAAGAAGAATCAGCTTTGAGATACAAATTAGGCATTATTTACTTGTTCAACACACAAACACATTAGAGATAAAATAATAAACTAAGTTTGTACTCTGTTAAACAAGTTAGGACACAAAGATAATCTGATGAAAGAAGGGTAAATGGTGACAGAATAATCTGATGTTATCCTGGGAAACACAGCTTATCTCTTCATGGGGAAAAGACAAGGCATAAATATCATCCCCAGTGTAAGTTTATGATGAGCTGGAAAATGTGCTGTAATGGAAGTATCAAGAAATGTCATAAATCCATAATTTTCTGGGCTTTTTTATAATCAGGGTGCCAAATAACTTCTTCCTGCCAAAATATTTTTCCAGTACCTTTCTCCTCCTCCTTGTGTGCTTGAAGATCTATGTTTGAGAGGCTCAGTTTTTGTTCTGAGACTGCTTTTTTCTTTGGTTCCTCTTCTTCATCAGAAAGAATCCCTTCCAATGGATCATCTTCATCTAGAAAGGACAATGACATTAACAGTTCATGCAGAAACCATTAAACAGAGGGCATCAGTACAGCCTCTGTCATTTTGATGGTTTTCATTTACAACATGGTGATTCAGGTAAGCAGAAACAAATAGGAACAACTGTTAGCATTTCAGTGTTCACATCGCTGATGTAATGTATGGATCTAGTTTCAAATTCTGTTTATGCTTCCTTTATCTAGATTAATAACTGAAGTTAAATCAGTCTTTACAGGGAGAAGCATAGAAACTGCATTAGGAAAAAGATATGCATATGCTTTATAAGTAATTAACAGAAGAAACATTATTTTGGACATATTTGAAGTGTGCGTCTGTGACCACTTCCTGTTGAAGCCATGCAACTGGGAAAATGGACAGGCACTTCCTGCTACAATTCACTCTGGCACTGTTTTGCCCGATGTAATTTGAACATGTGATCACAATATCAACATTCATAGCGCCTCATAAAAAACTGTAGTATCTACCTTTATATTAACTCAAGAGCTCAACAAGTATAGTAATCAAGAAAGTAATCAACTGTGTGTGATCTAAACTATCCCCTAGATGTTATTAATTAAAATCAAAGCTCAATCTTATCAATATTCATCAGACCTGTCAGGAATTTCTACAGTGTTTGAGATCGTGCAACAAATTACTTATGGAACAGAAATGCACCAGATTTTCTGTGGAACTGGAGATCATGCAGGTTGTTAGACACTTGGCCTGGGCCAATAAAAAGAAGGTATGTTTAAGCAGAGTGGCCATGTGCCAGTAGGCAGAGATAGAGTGGGGAACTGAGGCTTTGATTCAGGAGGCAGAGGCTAAGGCCAGTTTCTTTTTCTCCCTCTCTTTCTGCCTTTCTATCCTTCTCTTTCTTTCTCTCAATCTTTCTCTCTCTCATTCCACAGTTATAGCAATGGGAATATCCATCAGGATACAGGGGTGCTCCTCTTGCAGGATGTGAGAAGACAGGGAGACCTCCAGCTTATTCAGGAAACAGAAGGGCTGATGGACAGAAGATACAGAGAGGTAGTTACACCGAAGGTGTAGGATACAAGTAAATCAGTGACTGCTAGGAAAAGGAAACGGGAAAAGGCAGCCAGTGCAGGGTATCATTTTAGATACTACTGGAGGACGACCTAGCAGAGGAAAGCCACAGTAGTCTGGTCTCTGGCACTGAGTCTGGCTCTGTAACTTAGAAAGGAGGAAGGGAAAAGATACAAGCAGTAGTGAGGTTTTGTGGACAAGAACAAGGTACCCAGATGGTATGTTGCCTTCCAGGTGCCAGGATTGGAGTTTAATCTAAGATTGAGTTCATAGAATTCTTAAGGGGGACATTAAGCAGCCAATGATCGTGGTCCATGTCAGCTCCAATACCAATGGAAAGAAGGGTAAATGTGGTGCTGCAGAATGAGTTCAAGGAGTTAAAGGTACTAAATTAAAGGACAGGGCCTCCATGGTGGGTGATCTCAAGGTTGTTACCCATGCCACATGCTAGTGAAAGTAAAAATAAGATAATACAGTTAAAACATGGTTAAGGAGATGGTGCAGGGTGCTTCAGATTTCTGGATCATTGATTTCTCTTCCATGGAAGTGGGATGAAGGGACAGTTTGCACCTGAATCGGAGGGGTACCAATATCCTTGCAGGAATGTTTGCTAGTACTGCTCCGGGAGTAGGGGGGGGAGGGAGTTTAAACAACTCCAGTGGGATGGGAACAAGAGTGCCAGGGCAGTGAGTGGAGTGTTTGTGAGGAAGATAGATGTTAAGCTACATACAAAGACAGGACCTGAAAGGTTGAGCATGGTGGCAGTAATGTTCTCAGTTGCAGGGAGTAT
This sequence comes from Mobula hypostoma, assembly GCF_963921235.1. NCBI lineage: Eukaryota > Metazoa > Chordata > Chondrichthyes > Myliobatiformes > Myliobatidae > Mobula > Mobula hypostoma. Next base: position 5,492,509 of record NC_086118.1, on the reverse strand, counting down.
TGTAGATAAGGCAGATGAGCTTAGAGCTTGGATCAACACATGGAATTATGATATTTTAGCCATCAGTGAGACTTGGTTACAGGAGGTTCAGTGTTCTGGAGTTAGAAACATAGAAAACCTACAGCACAATACAGGCCATCAGCCCACAATGCTGTGCCGAACATGTACTTATCTTAGAAATTACCTTGGGTTACCCACAGCCCTCCATTTTTCTAAGCTCCATGTACCTATCCAGGAGTCTCTTAAAAGACCCTATCATATCCCCCTCCACCACCGTCATCGGCAGCCCATTCCACGCACTCACCACTCTCTGCTTAAAAAACTCCTCTCCTCTGTACCTACTTCCAACCAACTTAAAACTGTGCCCTCTAGTGTTAGCCATTTCAGCCCTGGGAAAAAGCCTCTGACTATCCACACGATCAATGCCTCTCATCATCTTATACATCTCTATCAAGTCACCTCTCATCCTCCTCCGCTCCAAGGAGAAAAGGCCGAGCTCACTCAACCTATTCTCAAAAGGCATGCTCCCCAATCCAGGCAACATCCTTTGAATCTCCTCTACACCCTTTCTATAGTGTCCACATCCTTCCTGTACTGAGGTGACCAGAACTGAGCACAGTACTCCAAGTGTTCTATTCTTTTGGACGTGATGGAGGGGAGGGTATTTAGGGGGAAGAGATGGCATTACTTGAGAGGGAAAATGCTACGGCAGTACTCAGAAAGGACAGACTGCAGGCTTGTCTACTGAAGCTATATGGGTGGAACTGCGGAATAAGAAAGGAATGACTATATAAATGGAGTAATATTACAGACCTCCCAACAGTCAGCATGATTTAAAGCAACAAAACTGTAGAGAGATACACAACTGCAAGAAAAATAAAATTGTGATAATAATGATTTTAACTTTCAAATATTGCTTGGGACTTCCATACTGTAAAAGAACTGGATGCAATCAAATTTGTTAAGGAATTTTTCCTTAATCAAGAAAACAAAGTGCAATATTAGGGAATGAAACAGGGCAAATGACAGAACTGTGTGCAGGGGAACACTTTTGATCTAGTGTTCATAATTCCTTTAGTTCCAAGATAATTATGGAGAAGGATAGGACTGGTCCTCCGACTGAAATTCTAAATCAGAGAAAGGCTAATTTTGATAACATCCGAAGGGTTCAGACAAGTATGGGTTGCAACAGGTCATTTTCTGGCAAAAGAATACTTGGTAAGTAAGTCTCCAACTCTAGTTCTGACACCTCTACACGCATCATGACCATGGCTCCCACTCAGACTTCAATTTGATTGGATACTCCAGAATGCAGATCCTGCCATATTCAACTCTGGGTCTAATGGCCCTGGACCTATTCAGACAGTGGATACCACTGTTGCTGACTTCTGCTCCAACAACCCAAGACAGCTCCAGCCCAGACCTCAGCCGCCTACACCTGCAGGCTGAGACCTTCCTCGCTGCCACTGGAGAAGTTGTCGCCTTCTCCCACAACTACTCCCCAACCCCAGGTTTCTCAGGCTCCCCCATCACCTCTTGGGTCCTCGGAGCCCCCATCTTCCTCCAACCCTACCTTTCCTAAACATAGAAACATAGAAAATAGGTGGAGTAGGCCATTCGGCCCTTCCAGCCTGCACCGCCATTCAGTATGATCATGGCTGATCATCCAACTCAGAACCCTGCACCAGCCTTCCCTCCATACCCCCTGATCCCTTTAGCCACAAGGGCCATATCTAACTCCCTCTTAAATATAGCCAATGAACTGGCCTCAACTGTTTCCTGTGGCAGAGAATTCCACAGATTCACCACTCTCTGTGTGAAGAAGTTTTTCCTAATCTCGATCCTAAAAGGCTTCCCCTTTGTCCTCAAACTGTGACCCCTCGTTCTGGACTTCCCCAACATCGGGAACAATCTTCCTGCATCTAGCCTGTCCAATCCCTTTAGGATTTTATACGTTTCAATAAGATCCCCCCTCAATCTTCTAAATTCCAACAAGTATAAGCCTAGTTCATCCAGTCTTTCATCATATGAAAGTCCTGCCATCCCAGGAATCAATCTGGTGAACTTTCTTTCTACTCCCTCTATGGCAAGGATGTCTTTCCTCAGATTAGGGGACCAAAACTGCACACAATACTCCAGGTGTGGTCTCACCAAGGCCTTGTACAACTGCAGTAGTACCTCCCTGCTCCTGTACTCGAATCCTCTTGCTATAAATGCCAGCATACCGTTCGCCTTTTCCACCGCCTGCTTACCTGCATGTCCACTTTCAATGACTGGTGTATAATGACACCCAGGTCTCATTGCACCTCCCCTTCTCCTAACCGGCCACCATTCAGATAAAAATCTGTTTTCCTGTTTTTGTCACCAAAGTGGATAACTTCACATTTATCCACATTAAATTGCATCTGCCATGAATTTGCCCACTCACCTAACCTATCCAAGTCACCCTGCATCCTCTTAGCATCCTCCTCACAGCTAACACTGCCGCCCAGCTTCGTGTCATCCGCAAACTTGGAGATGCTGCATTTAATTCCCTCATCCAAGTCATTAATATATATTGTAAACAACCGGGGTCCCAGCACTGAGCCTTGCGGTACCCCACTAGTCACTGCCTGCCATTCTGAAAAGGTCCCCTTTATTCCCACTCTTTGCTTCCTGTCTGCCAACCAATTCTCTATCCACATCAATACCTTACCCCCAATACCGTGTGCTTTAAGTTTGCACACTAATCTCCTGTGTGGGACCTTGTCAAAAGCCTTTTGAAAATCCAAATATACCACATCCACTGGTTCTCCCCTATCCACTCTACTAGTTACATCCTCAAAAAATTCTATGAGATTCGTCAGATATGATTTTCCTTTCACAAATCCATGCTGACTTTGTCCGATGATTTCACCGCTTTCCAAATGTGCTGTTATCACATCTTTGATAACTGACTCTAGCAGTTTCCCCACCACCGATGTTAGGCTAACCGGTCTATAATTCCCTGGTTTCTCTCTCCCTCCCTTTTTAAAAAGTGGGGTTACATTAGCCACCCTCCAATCCTCAGGAACTAGTCCAGAATCTATCACTAATGCATCCTTTTGAAAAATTCTCACTAATGCATCCACTAAACACTTCAACCCTCTCCTCTCTGATTCCTGCAACTCCTACTTCTGGAGACAGAGGTGGCGGAGCAGACTCGATGGGCCGAATGGCCGACTTCTGCTCCTTTGTCTTATGGTCTATATTGAGCTCTTCCCAACCTGTCTGTTGTTAAAATGCCTTTCCCTTTTCTCAGTTCCTTCATATCTGCCGCATCTGTTGCAAGGATGAGGCTTTCTGTTCCAGGACATCAGAGATGTCCTCCTTCTTCAAAGGACAGCTTCTCCCTTCCACAATTGATGCTACCCTCATGCACACCTCCTCCATTCCCCCAACATCCGTGCTCACCCCAACTTCCTGCCACTTTAACAGGAATTGAATTCCTCTTGCACTCACCTAGCACCCCATGAGCCACGGCATCCAACATATCATTCTCTGCAACATCCACCATCTTCAATGTGACCCCACCACTAAGCACACCTTTACCTTCCCCCCACATCCCTGCCCCCATTCTCCACTTTCCACAGGGATTGCTCCCTCCATGATTCCTTTGTCCTTTCGTCCCTCCCCACTGATTTCCCTTCTGGCACTTATTCCTGCAAGTAACAGAAGTGCTACACCTGCCCATTCACCTCCTCCCTCACCACCATTCAGGGCCCCAAGCAGTCCTTCCAGGTGAAGCAACACCTCACCTGCAAATCTGATGGAGTCATCTACTGTATCCAGTGCTCTCAATGTGGCCTCCTCTACATTGGTGAGACCCAACATAGATTGGAGACTGCTTTGTTGAGCACTTTTGCTCCATCTACACAAAGCAGCAAGGTGGCTAACTATTTCAATTCAACTCCCAATTCCCATTCTGACATGTTGATCTATAGCCTCATCTTCTGCCATAATGAGGCCACTCACAGATTGAAGAAGCAACACCTTATATTCTGTCTGGTAGTCTCCAACCTAAAGGCATAAACATTGATTTCTCCAACCACCAGTAATCTTTCCCCCTACCACTTCCCTCTTCTTCATTTCTCCACTCTGCCCACTTTCTTACTTATTCTCCTCATCTGCCTGTCACCTTCCTCTGGTGCCCCCCCCTTCCTTTTCTTCATAGTCCACTCTTCTCTCCTATCAGTTTCCTTCTTCTCCAACTTTTTATCTTTTCTATCCATCACCTTGTAGCGTCTTACTTCCTCCCCCTTCCCCACCCACTTGGCTTCACCTGTCACCCTCAAGCTTGTCCTTCTTTCCCACCATCTTATTCTGGCATCTTCCCCCTTCCTTTCATGATAAAGGGATTTAGTCCAAACCATTTATTCACTCCCATAGATCATGCCTGACCTTCTAAGTTTCTCCAGCATTTTGTGTGTGCTGCTCTTGGTAAGTGGGAGGCCTTCAAAGAGAAAATTTGAGAGTAGAGATTGTGTATGTTTCTATTAAAATAAAAAAACAAGGCTAACAGGTTTAGGGAACCTTGGTTTTCGAGGGATATTGACGCCCTGGTTAAGAAAAGCAAACACATATCAAATAATGGCAGTTTTGAACAAATGAGGTGCTTGGCAAGCATAAGAAATGCAAGAGAACACAAGAGGAAAATCAGGAGGGCTGAAAGAAGGCATGAGGTTGCTTTGGCAGACAAGGTGAAGGAGAATCCCAAGGGCTTCTACAGCTACTTAAAAGTAAAAGATCAGCAAGGGACAAAATTGGTCCACGTGAAGATCAGTATGGTCATCTATGCATGGAGCCAAAAGAGATGGGAGAGATTGTAAAGGGATTTTTTGCATCTGTATTTGTTCAGAAAACAGACACCGAATCCATAGAACTGAGGCAAAACAACAGAGGGGCCATGTACCATGTTCAGATTACAGAAGATGAAGGGCTTCTTGAGGCAAATTAGGGTGGATAAGTCCCCAGAGTCTGACAAGGTGTCCTCTCAGAAGTACAGAAATTACAACAGTCCTGGAAGAAGTACTTAAAACATCTTTAGCCGTCAGTGAGGTGTCATAGGACTAGCGTTGTTCTGTTCAAGTAAGGCTCTAAGAATAAACCAGGAAATTATAGGCTGGTGAGACTGATGTCAGTAGTGGGTAAGTTAATTGAAGGTATTCTAAAGGACAGGATAAATAAGTATTTGGCTGTTCAGGGCCTGATTGGAGGTAATCAATATAGTTGTGTCTAACCAATCTTAAAGAGTTTTTTCAGGGAGGTTACCGGGAAAGTTGATGAAGAAAAGGCACGAAAGACATTTGACAAGGTCCTGCATGGGAACCTGATCAAGAAGGTTCAGCTGCTCAGGATTCAGGATGAGATAGTAAATTGGATTAGACATCGACTTCGTGGGAGAAGTCAGAGAGTGGCAGTAGAGGGTTGCCTCTCTGACTGGAGGGTTCTGACTAGGTCCTTTGTTGTTTGTCATCTATATCAATGATCTGGATGATAATGTGGTTAACTGGATAGGCAAATTTGCAGGTGACACCAAGATTAGGGGTGTAGTGGACAGCCAGGAAGGCAATCATGGCTTGCAGAGAGATCTGCATCACCTGTAAAAATGGACAGAAAAATGGCAGATGGAATTCAGTGCACGCACATGCAAAGTGTTACACTTTGGTAGGATCAACCAGGGTAGGTTTTACACAGTAGTAGGGTATTGGGGCAGGAGAGAGGGGGTGGGAGAGAGAGCGAGAGACAAAGGGAGCGAGAGCAAGAGACAGAGACAGAGAAAGACTGAGGGAGCGAGAGACAGAGAGAGACCGAGGGAGCGAGAGATCGAGGGAGACCGAGGGAGCGAGAGAGAGAGAGACACCGAGGGAGCGAGAGACAGAGAGAGACCGAGGGAGCGAGAGACAGAGAGAGACCGAAGGAGCGAGAGACAGAGAGAGACCGAGGGAGCGAGAGACAGAGACCGAGACCGAGGGAGCGAGAGACAGAGAGACAGACAGTGTGAGAGTGAAAGAGAGAGAGAATGAGAGAGAACGAACGTGCATGAGTAGAGAACAATTCAATTCACATCTGCAGACAACAGATCAATACGTACATAGGCAACAGGCCATATGTAGTGTTAAGGAGAGTCATTACACTAAAAGAAATGCATTACAGAAGGATGTGGAGGTCCTGAGTTATAAGAAAAACTGAATAGGTTACGACGGTATTCTTTAGAATGTAGAAGATTGAGGGGAGATTTGACAGAGGTTTACAAAATTATGGGGGCCAGAAATAGGGTAAATGCAAGCATGCTTTTTCCACTATGGTGGGGTGTGACTATAATCAAAAGTCATGGGTTATGGGTGAAAGTTGAGAAGTTTAAGGGGAACATGAGGGGAAACATTTTCACTCAGAGGGTAGTGAGAGTGTGGAATGAGCCGCCGGCATAAGTGGTCCCCAAGCAAGCTTGATTTCATTTAAGAGAAGTTTGGATAGGTGCACGGATGGTAGGGATATGGAGGGCTATGGCCCCTAGTGTAGGTTGTCATGAGTAGGTAGTTTAAACCGTTTCGGCATGAACTAAGTGGGCCAAAGGGCCTGTTTCTGTGCTGTATTTCTCTATAACTCCTAATATTTCTCTTAATATTGGCTTAGCGAGATGCCAGAAATTGGTAATACAGTCGGCTCTCCTTATCCGCGAGGGATTGGTTCCGGGACCCCTTGCGGATACCAAAAATGCGGATGCTCAACCTGGCTGAATGTGGTGGACCTTAGGACCCAGCGGAATCACGGACCTTACTTAACTTGTCTCAGTGCGGTGGACATTAGCTCCGGTGGTGGAGCTCTGAATCCACAGTGTTCCTGTTCACGAAAATAATCACAATCACGATTTACAATAAAGTGGAAATAATAAAGTGATGAGAAAGAGGTGAAACGCCATCGGTCATTGGAACAGCGTTAGACTACAGTCGGTCAACTATTGGAACAATTTTAAAGGATAAAGTGAGAAAGGCCCTGCCCGATTAAAGCTACAATTATCACTAAGCAACGCAGTGGTTTAATTATTGGGTTTTGGGTTTTTGATCCTGCACATCAACCCGGCACGGATGGAGAGTGCGCTCGGGAGCGGTCTGTCACTGGATTGAACTCGGGAACTTCCGTTCCCGAGCCCGGCACTGAAACATACGTTTCTTGAGTGTTTTATATGCATAGAAGGGTAAAATATATACTATATACTAAGACAAACGTTTGAATAACTGACGCTAAATAATATCGGATATACCTGTTCCGACTTACTTAGTAAGAGAACTTCCGGTTTCTTTCCGATTCCCGATCCACGATAACCTACGCACATCCTCCCGTATACTTTAAATCATCTCTAGATTACTTATAATACCTAATACAATGTAAATGCTATGTAAATAGTTGTTATACTGTATTGTTTAGGGAATAATGACAAGAAAAAAGTCTGTACATGTTCGAACAACAAGTGCTGGAAGAGCACTTCCGGGTTTTCTCGATTCGCGGTTGGTTGAATTCGCACATGCGGAACTCGCGGATAAGGAGGACCGACTGCAGGTACTTGCCTATTTGACTGGAGAGCTGTGACTTGTGGTGTTCTGCGGGGATCGGAGATAAGTCACAACTTGAGGATAAAGGGGAAGCCTTTTAGGATCGAGATTAGGAAAAACTTCTTCACACAGAGAGTGGTGAATCTGTGGAATTCTCTGCCACAGGAAACAGTTGAGGCCAGTTCATTGGCTATACTTAAGAGGGAGTTAGATATGGCCCTTGTGGCTACGGGGATCAGGGGGTATGGAGGGAAGGCTGGTGCAGGGTTCTGAGTTGGATGATCAGCCATGATCATAATAAATGGCGGTGCAGGCTCGAAGGGCTGAATGGCCTACTCCTGCACCTATTTTCTATGTTTTCTATGTTTCTAAGTCCATTGTTGTTGGTCAGCTACATTAATGATTTGGATGATAATGTGGTAAACTGGATCAACAAATTTGCAGATGACGGCAAGTTTGGGGGTGTACTGGGCACCAAGATTGGGGGCTGAGGAAGGCTATATGCAGCGGGATCTAGACCAGCTAGAAAAATAGGCTGAAAATAGCAGATGGAATTAAAAGCAGACATTTGTTCGGTATTGCACCTTGGGAGGACAAACCAGGATGTGGCTTACACAGTGAGTGAAAAACAAAGGGATCTGGGAATACAGATATATAATTCCTTGAAAATGATCTCACGTGACTTTATTCCCTGGAGTATGAAGGAATATTTGATGGAGGCATACGAAATTATGAGGGGTATAAATAGGGTAAATGCAAGGTGCGGGTCAATGGAACTAGACAGACTAACAGTTCAGCACCGGCTAGATTGGCCAAAGGGCCTGTAGTGCTCTACGACTCTATAATCTTCTAACCTTTGGTGTAATTAGCAAAACTGCAATGCCTTTGGCATCATGCTTAAATATGAAAATTGTCCACCTAAAAATGATAACTTAAAAGAAGCTTAAAGCAACTTCATTAATCACATAAATGGAGGGGAATTTTAGACATAAAGTTAGCTTTTGCTTCAGTGTGAACATATCAGCTTTGTAATCAATCTATGCACTTAATGACTCACCATCAAATGTAAACTTCTTGTAATGGTGCCTGAAAGTGGTAGCAACACAGTGATCATTTTCATCCTGACCAGATAAATCTGAAGGGTAGGGCAAACCGTTAACATGAAAATCTTTTTAGATTTTTAACAAATAATATTTAAGAAGAAATGTTATGCTTCACAGGGTTTCCAGTTCAAAATAGATACAATATTGGATCTATTGCTTTTGTTTTGCCCACAAGAGCCATATACCATGCAGCACCCAGATTCAAAAGATTCAAAGTACATTTATTTATCGAAGTTTGTATGCAATATACAACCTTGAGATTCATCTTCCCACAGTCAGGAAACAAAGAAACATCATTGAACCCGTTCAAAGAAAAACATTAAACACCCAACATGCAAAAAAAGAACAAATCATGCAAACAGCAAAAAATTAGTGAAAAACATAGAATATAAAACATCAAACCATAAAGTAATAGAAACAGTCCAGGAATGTTCAGCTTAGTTCAATTTAGCGCTGTGTCATCCATTGTCTGCAGGCCGCAGAGTCAGTCCTTCCCAAAATTGCACAAAACAGCAACAACCAGAAACACATCATAATGCAATCTAGAGTCTAATCCACAAACTGCATTGATTAAACCTGGCCAAAGACCCAAGACTCCAGCATTATCAGGGGAGAGGGTGAGAGGGGGAGAGAGAGAGAAAGAAAAATGGTCACACACAGGCATCTTCCTCCAGGAGCAGTGAGCGAGAGCAAGAGAGACTAGAAACAGGTCCTGCATCCTTGAAAGCTAAGCCTTTGAATGAAGCTGACTTTCTTTTGATTTCTCTTCAAAAGTTTCCCTTCTCTGCCTACAAAAATTGTTCCTGTTAATATTCAGGTCATGGGTTTAACTTTCTACTGACAGTCATTGCATAAATCAGTCAATATTTTTCTTTATAACAAGTTTTCTCATGATTGAACAATATTCTGTTGCCAGACAACATTATCAGGTTAACAAAGATTGTGACATGTTACGCCGGGAAGTGAAGTGCGCAAGATTTAAAAGGACAGAAATCCTGCTTCGGGTTTAATTCAAAGAAGGAAGTCTGAGAATTGGAGCGGGAGTGAGGAGGAAGCCATTTTTGAATTTTTCGGTGTTTTTTTCCATCAGCGTTCAGAGAGGCGGGACTGCGCAGACGTGTGACGTCGGGCAGTGAAGTGCGGAAGATTTAAAAGGAACACAGCCTCATACAGCGGGCAGCGTAGTTTGCGGGCGTTGGAGTGAGCCGGGAGCAGAGTGAAGGCTTAAGGGCTTCGGCTCAATGGGCTTAGGTGGAAACGGGCGAGGCAAGGAAGGTTTGGTATTCATTTTTTGTTGTTATTTGAGGAGAGGGGCAGTATGAGTGTGAGGGCAGTTTGCTGTTCTCGGTGCCGGTTGTGGGAGGCCCTGGAGTCCCAAGCCTCCCAGACGTCCACATCTGCGCCAGGTGCGCCGAGATGCAGCTCCTAAGGGACCGCGTTAGGGAACTGGAGCTGCAGATCGATGACCTTCGTCTGGTCAGGGAGAGTAAGGAGTTGATAGAGAGGAGTTACAGGCAGGTGGTCACACCGGGGCCACGGGAGGCAGACAAGTGGGTCACGGTTAGGAGAGGGGAGGGGTAGGGTCAGGTACCAGAGAGTACCCAGGTGGCTGTGCCCCTTGACAATAGGTACTCCTGTTTGAGTACTGGTGGGGGGGACAGCTTACCTGGGGGAAGCGACAGTGGCCGTGCCTCCGGCACAGAGTCCGGCCCTGTAGCTCAGAAGGGTAGGGAAAGGAAGAGGAGGGCAGTTGTAATAGGGGACTCGATAGTAAGGGGGTCAGATAGGCGATTCTGTGGACGCAGTCCAGAGACCCGGATGGTAGTTTGCCTCCCTGGTGCCTGGGTCCAGGATATTTCTGATTGTGTCCAAGATATCCTGAAGTGGGTGGGTGAGGAGCCAGGGGTCGTGGTACATATAGGTACCAGTGACATAGGTAGGAAAAGGGAGGAGGTCCTGAAAGGAGACTATAGGGAGTTAGGAAGGGAGTTGAGAAAAAGGACTGCAAAGGTAGCAATCTCGGGATTACTGCCTGTGCCACGCGACAGTGAGAGGAGGAATGCAATGAGGTGGAGGATAAATGCGTGGCTGAAGGATTGGAGCAGGGGACAGGGATTCAAGTTTTTGGATCATTGGGACCTCTTTTGGTGCAGGTGTGACCTGTACAAAAAGGACGGGTTACACTTGAATCCTAGGGGAACCAATATCCTGGCGGGGAGATTTGCAAGGGCTACTGAGGTGACTTTAAACTAGAATGGTTGGGGGGTGGGAATCAAATTGAAGAGACTAGGAGAGAGGAGGTTAGTTCACAACAGGGGGATGGGAACAAGTGCAGAGAGATAGAGAGGTGTAAAATGAGGGTAGAAGCAAAAAGTACTAAGGAGAAAAGTAAAAGTGGCAGGCCGACAAATCCAGGGCAAAAATCAAAAAGGGCCACTTTTCAACATCATTGTATAAGGGCTAAGAGTGTTGTAAAAGCGAGCCTGAAGGCTTTGTGTGTCAATGCAAGGAGCATTCGTAACAAGGTGGATGAATTAAAAGTGCAGATTGTTATTAATGAATATGATATAGTTGGGATAACAGAGACATGGCTCCAGGGTGACCAGGGATGGGAGCTCAACATTCAGGAGGGATAGACATGAAAGAAAAGGAGGTGAGGTAGCATTGCTGGTCAGAGAGGAGATGAACGCAATAGAAAGGAAGGACATTAGCCGAGAGGATGTGGAATCGATATGGGTAGATCTGCATAACACTAAGGGGCAGAAAACGCTAGTGGGAGTTGTGTACAGGCCACCTAACAGTAGTAGTGAGGTTGGGGATGGTATTAAACGGGAAATTAGAAATGCATGCAATAAAGGAACAGCAGTTATAATGGGTGACTTCAATCTACATATAGATTGGGTGAACCAAATTGGTAAGGGTGCTGAGGAAGAGGATTTCTTAGAATGTATGCAGGATGGTTTTTTGAACCAACATGTCGAGGAACCAACCAGATAGCAGGCTATTCTAGACTGGGTATTGAGCAATGAGGAAAGGTTAATTAGCAAACTTGTCGTGAGAGGCCCCTTGGGTAAGAGTGACCATAATATGGTGGAATTCTTCATTAAGATGGAGAGTGACATAGTTAATTCAGAAACAAAGGTTCTGAACTTAAAGAAGGGTAACTTTGAAGGTATGAGACGTGAATTAGCTAAGATAGACTGGCAAATGACACTTAAAGGGTTGATGGTGGATATGCAATGGCAAGCATTTAAAGATCGCATGGATGAACTACAACAATTGTTCATCCCAGTTTGGCAAAAGAATAAATCAAGGAAGGTAGTGCACCCTTGGCTGACAAGGGAAATTAGGGATAGTATCAATTCCAAAGAAGCAGCATACAAATTAGCCAGAAAAAGTGGCTCACCTGAGGACTGGGAGAAATTCAGAGTCCAGCAGAGGAGGAGAAAGGGCTTAATTAGGAAAGGGAAAAAAGATTATGAGAGAAAACTGGCAGGGAACATAAAAACTGACTCTAAAAACTTCTTTAGATATGTGAAAAGAAAAAGATTGGTTAAGACAAATGTAGGTCCCCTACAGACAGAAACAGGTGAATTGATTATGCAAGGACATGGCAGACCAATTGAATAACTACTTTGATTCTGTCTTCACTAAGGAGGACATAAATAATCTTCCGGAAATAGTAGGGGACAGAGGGTCCAGTGAGATGGAGGAACTGAGGGAAATACATGTTAGTAGGGAAGTGGTGTGAGGTAAATTGAAGGGATTAAAGACAGATAAATCCCCAGGGCCAGAGTGCTTAAGGAAGTAGCCCAAAAAATGGTGGATGCATTAGTGATAATTGTTCAAAACTCTTTAGATTCTGGACTAGTTCCTGAGGATTGGAGGGTGACTAATGTAACCCCACTTTTTAAAAAGGGAGGGAGAGAGAAACCAGGGAATTATAGACTGGTTAGCTTAACATTGGTGGTGGGGAAAATGCTAGAGTCAGTTATCAAAGATGTGATAACAGCACATTTGGAAAGTGGTGAAATCGTCGGACAAAGTCAGCATGGATTTGTGAAAGGAAAATCATATCTGACGAATCTCATGGAATTTTTTGAGGATGTAACTAGTAGAGTGGATAGCGAAGAACCAGTGGATGTGGTATATTTGGATTTTCAAAAGGCTTTTGACAAGGTTCCACACGGGAGATTAGTGTGCAAACTTAAAGCACACGGTATTGGGGGTAAGGTATTGATGTGGACAGAGAATTGGTTGGCAGAGAGGAAGCAAGGCGTGGGAATAAACGGGACCTTTTCAGAATGGCAGGCAGTGACTAGTGGGGTACCGCAAGGCTCAGTGCTGGGACCCCGGTTGTTTACAATATATATTAATGACTTGGATGAGGGAATTAAATGCAGCATCTCCAAGTTTGCAGATGACACGAAGCTGGGCGGCAGTGTTTGCTGTGAGGAGGATGCTAAGAGGATGCAGGGTGACTTGGATAGGTTAGGTGAGTGGGCAAATTCATGGCAGATGCAATTTAATGTGGATAAATGTGAGGTTATCCACTTTGGTGGCAAAAACAGGAAAACAGATTATCTGAATGGTAGCCCATTAGGAAAAGGGAAGGTGCAACGAGACCTGGGTGTCATTATAAACCAGTCATTGAAAGTGGGCATACAGGTACAGCAGGCGGTGAAAAAGGCGAATGGTATGCTGGCATTCATAGCAAGAGGATTTGAGTAGGGAGGTACTACTGCAGTTGTACAAGGCCTTGGTGAGACCACACCTGGAGTATTGTGTGCAGTTTTGGTCCCCTAATCTGAGGAAAGACATCCTTGCCATAGAGGGAGTACAAAGAAGGTTCACCAGGTTGATTCCTGGGATGGCAGGACTTTCATATAATGAAAGACTGGATCGACTCGGCTTATACTCGTTGGAATTTAGAAGATTGAGGGGGGATCTTATTGAAACATATAAAATCCTAAAGGGATCGGACAGGCTAGATGCAGGAAGATTGTTCCCGATGTTGGGGAAGCCCAGAACGAGGGGTCACAGTTTGAGGATAAAGGGGAAGCCTTTTAGGACCGAGATTAGGAAAAACTTCTTCATACAGAAAGTGGTGAATCTGTGGAATTCTCTGCCACAGGAAACAGTTGAGGCCAGTTCATTGGCTATATTTAAGAGGGAGTTAGATATGGCCCTTGTGGCTAAAGGGATCAGGGGCTGTGGAGGGAAGGCTGGTACAGGGTTCTGAGTTGGATGATCAGCCATGATCATACTGAATGGCAGTGTAGGCTCGAAGGGCCGAATGGCCTACTCCTACACCTATTTTCTATGTTTCTATGTGACGGATTTAGATGGACTGGGTTTCCAATTATAAAAAGTAAATCACAAAAAAGGCTCAAATTTCTTCAACTTTCCCACATTTTTCTGGAGCTTGCATTGTTACTTGTAGTTACCTTTCACATCCGAAGGTCTATGTACAGTTCTGGAGGATTCTGGTTTGGAGCCTTTTGTGACAGCAGGATATTCAGCACGTTGAGTTGGAGCAGAGGGCCGGTTCTTCTTCCCAAAGAGGTCAGCATCCATGTCATCAATATCCTGCATATTAAAAATACAGGAAAGGATAATGGAGGCTAGTTGTTCTTGTAGAGGATTACCTACGCAAGAGGACAGTAGTTCAAAAAAGACAATGACCAAGATATGAAACTTGTAATGTGAGCACTGGCAGCAGAACAATAATCATAGAAACTGTCCAGTTAAAATCAGAAAACAAACTGCTGGATGAACTCAGTAGATCAGACAATTGAAAATTTAAGTCAATACCTTTCTGGCTAGATGAACAGTCTCAACCCAGAATATCTACTGTCCATTTGCCACTATTGATGCTGCCTGAGTCATTGAGTTACTCCAGCAGTTTGTTTTTCTTTAGCATTGTACTTAATATTTAGAAATGCCAGTGCTTATTTAAAAGCAGATTTTTAAAAAATCAAAAGCTGCAAGTTCCAATATCGATATAAAATGGCCAGGTATAAAGCTTTAGCAACGATTGACAAAACCCCTCAACGTAGTAAAACATCTTAGAGAGACAAGAGGCCACAACTTATGAGAATGAAGTTACAAACTATTTATAAAGAATCAGTGTTTAAGACTGACATCTGAAGATGAGGTGGGATGCATATTTGAAACGAGAAGTACAGCACGATGGCATTGCAATTTTGACATTAGTGCTAAATTCACAGGAATAGAGTCAGAAGAGGAAGGAATTGAAACTGAAATGGGGGAAAAGCCATAGCAGAGGGTTCTGAATTCAATGCAAACTTGCACTTAAGCCCAAACTGAGGAGCAGCTTTCTTGAACTGCTGTAATCCATCTCTTATTTTTGAGTAGGAATTAGGCCCAGTAATGGTAATAAGTTTTCAAGACAGAAGGTGTACAACTTGGAGGAATGTAACTGTTGCGCTCCTAATTATAGATGGTTCAGGCATAAGGAGCAATATTAATGTGGCCACACAGATAACTGATATACACTTCATCCACTAGTGAATGTTCAGGATCGTGGATTAAGTACCCAACCAAATGGGTCAACTAACAAGTTCCTGATGATGTTGAATTTCAAGTTTTGTTGGAGTGGCACCCACTCAGGGTAGCACAGTACAGGTAATCCCTGCATTACAGCAGTTCAGATAACAGAAATTCACCCTTGCAGAATTCACAATTCATTACTCAAAAATTTGAAACTTGGAATTAAATTAACTTCCATGAGATTTATGTGTTGCAAAGTAAATAAAACAATTTTTTCAACTCCCACTTTTTGACTTCTGGGGCTTCATATTACCGAAAATCAAGGTGTGGACTAATCCGAGTACACGTTTTCACTCTTAGTAACGCGAGGTTTTGGGTTTTTCCTGGGTTATGGTGCATGGTTAAATGCCTTGGATAGTCATTTTTTTATGTATTCATTTTTCAGGGTCTGGGTATCACTGGTTAAGGCCAGTATTTAATCCCTTCTCTAACTGTCTTCTGAAAAGTAATGTAGAGCTGCCTTTGTAAACTGCTGCAATTTTTCTAATGAACTATTCCTACAGAGCTGTCAGGTCTGGAGTTCCAAGGTACAAACCCAGTAACAATTAAGGAAAAGCAATGCCAGGGTAATAAGAAACTTGGAGAGAAGCACACAGCTGATAATGTAAGCGTGTACCTGAACCCAGCATGTAGAAGTCACTGTTTGAAAGGTTCTGTTGGAATAGCTGGGAGGGCGGAGCTTAGGATGAAGGTGCCTAACGGCGACTCCTCTGCTTGCACCTTCAGAAACAGCTCTACTTCTATCTTTAATATCTCTCTTTTCTCCCTTTGAAGACCCTGACCTGGAGTTACACACTGACTTTGGTTCTTTGAAGAAATGGGACCCACTCTCGGGGCCTTGCGACCGGCCGCTTTTTGATATGCCAAGGACGCGGCCTGGAAAACTAGTGCGCCTTCAGGGTGCCGGATTTTCATGGCTCTGGAGGCAGGCAGACTCGAGTCCGGTGCCGCTGACTGTTGCATTGTGGGAGACAGATCATAAGCAGCAAGCTGGCTGCTGGCTGTGTGCCCAGAGACCCGAGTTCTTTGGGCATGGAGCTCGGAAAAAGCTACACAACAGACTTTTAACACCATAAGTCAGCCAGTTGTTCTGTTATGTCTCTCCTCTCACTGTGAACTGGGGACACCTCTTTTTTCCCTTATTAGGGAGAGAGGGAGCCTGCCGTATGTTGAATTACTGGGTGACCGAGTATGTTTTGCGGTACTGCAAGTCTGTGTCTTCATTGATGCTTTGCTGCATGCTTGAGTGCTCGGTGGGGGGTGCCAATGCTTTTTTGCTGGTGGGGGGGGTCGTTGCTTTGCTACTGTTTATGCGTGGGACGGGGGAGCTCAAGGGGCTTTGGGGTTCTAACACTTAACTGTCATTCATTCTTTGCGGCACTTCTCTGTTTTCATGGATGTTTGCGAAGAAAAAGCATTTCAGGATGTATATTGCACACATTTCTGTGACATTAAATGTAACTATTGAAAACAGTGACATAATTTTGAAAGCAATACACACTGTAGCCACAATGCTCCAGTAATGGAGGAAATTAGTGTTTAGGGTAGTAGAAGAGGTATTAATCAGACGTCTGCTTTGTGGCGGATGGTGCCCAATCTCTTGCTGGATATTACTACACGTGTCAAATGGGAAGCGAGATGTGGGCTGGGCCTAACTTTAGGACATGTATTTTGTACCATTTTTGTCAATAGAATTAGTTTAAGTGAAGGTTGGGTGACTGTGTTAGTCTGAGAGGAAAGGCTATAGAAAGCAATATTCTAATTCTCCAGTTTGCATCTATTCATTTGCATTCCTGAATTTTCTGTTCTTAGTGCAGTTTCTGCATTACCTGCTGTTCAAAAACTGGCCTGCTCAAGACAAAATCAGATTGTCACTCAGAGTGGAAGCAATAGTGAGTGATTATGCCAGCAAGGAGTATCTATGCGATTAAATTATAATGTTAGGCCTCATCTAATGCAGATAAAGCAAGTATTGAACTTATCTATTCATTAGGTTCTAAAAAAGAGAGCAAGGGGCAACCATTATAACGTATTACATAAACTTACCTTCATTGTTTCTAATAGAGCCTGGTGATCAACCTCTGAAATCTCAGACTCCTACACAAAGAGAACAAAGTCCTTTACACAATGCTCAGTACTGTTCCCTTCAGTACAACTTCAATCAATTATTCCCATATAGTCAAGAATTCAGCCAGTTATTCCCAATTTGTAAATGCAACTTTCTATTAAAGGTTTCCACAGGTGTAATCAAACCAGTTAGGGGGAGGAAAAATGATGGGGGATGAATACTGCTGGGTTTCACATTTCAGCTTCTTAAAGAACACGGGAAGTCAGACTGTCTGGAATTCTCACAAACTCAGTTAAGTGTATAGATTATTCTCAAGGCACAAAACAATGTAAGGAATAAAATTTACCCTGAATTAGGATTTATCATAGATTAGTCAAAAACTGGATGGCCTTGAAAATATATCAGACAATTAATATATCATATTTCTAAAATGATCTCAAAACACAATTCAATCTTTCACATTACCTTGTCACCAGGTTCTGACTTCTGAGCTCATGTAGTAAGTACTATGATCAGAGCAGCACGGAAGAATAGAAAACAGGAGTGGGCCATTTGGCCTTTCAAACCTACTCCCCCATTCAATACAATCATAGCTGAATATTCATCTCAATAAATTACATTACATGTAGACTGTTCTTGGAACCTTTATATAAGCCAGAGAATATCTCCGCATAAAATGTTTTCCTCCTCAGAGGAATCTGATCGTGGCAATTTCTTCGGTCCAGATTTTCTATTGTCCGGCACAATCAAGTCCCAAAGGTGCCAGACTAGAGAATTTCAGCCTGTATTAATTGTGGACTAAGCAGTATTAAGGAAAGACACACACTCACATCGTTGTCCTTGGCAGCCTCCTGTGCTAACTTATTAAAAAAGTCATCATCCAGCAATGACCTGAAAAGGAAAAACACCTAATGCATGAATCACTAAATATACAGAGACCCCGCAGTTTTAATTATAACATACAGTCCATTTCAAGGACAACAGGATTTGACAATATTGTTCATGGCTCAGGACATTTTAATGCAACTTGAAAGCTAAATTAAGCTTGCAAACTCCTTCAAATTCAAGCAACACACATCAAAGTTGCTGGTGAACGTAGCAGGCCGGGCAGCATCTCTTGGAAGAGGTTCAGTCAACGTTTCAGGCCGAGACCCTTCGTCCTGACAAAGGGTCTCGGCCTGAAATGTCGACTGTACCTCTTCCTAGAGATGCTGCCTGGCCTGCTGTGTTCACCAGCAACTTTGATGTGTGTTGCTTGAATTTCCAGCATCTGCAGAATTCCTCGTGTTTGCGTTTTCAAATTCAAGCTCTATTTGCACAAAGCAAATATTCACACAGCATGGCTACTGTTCCTTCAGTCAAGCAGGCTGCTAACGCATACTTTTTGTTACTTCTGGATATTGCGGGAGCTGATCTCCTGGAGGTGTTTCCTGATTGTATGGCAGGGAAAATGGATTTTTTATCTGCAAAACAAAATTACAGAATTAAAACAGTTGGCACGCCAATACATCCTCAAACCATTGCTTCAATGCAATACTTTAAATTATTTTGCCATCACAACTCAGGAGATGAAGCTGAAATTACAAAAGTTTCCAAGACTAGTTGCAAGTTCCCAGAGAGAGCAATGGTAAACAGTAAAGTGATCCACCAATATAGAGTCAAAATTTATTTTTAAACTCAACTGGAAGATTATCCTTTCTCACCTCAATTAAATTAATAACGCAGCTTAAATTTAAATTTTATTCTCTCATTGCCTGCAAGAGTGAGTGGAGGTGTTGCTTGCCTTACTGCTTGGGAACAGTCACTGTTTTTGAGTCTGGTGCTCCTGATGTGGACGCTGCATCATGAAGGGATCCTTTACGATGTTACTGGCCCTTTTCTGCCACCTTTCTTTATATATCCTTGATGGCAGGTAGGCTCGTGCCAGTGATGCGTTGGGCAGTTTTGACTACCCATTGCAGAGCCTGCAGCGCAGTTTCTATACCATACAGTGATGCAGTATATTAGGATGCTCTCTGCTGCACATTTGTAGAAAGACATGAGTACATATCTGGGACTCCTAACCTGAAGTCCATGGACCCCTCAGTTAATGTTAAGGGTTCAGGGCATAAAAAAGGTTGGGAACCCACGGTACAGATGTACATCGTCCAGCTCTTTTCAGCCTCCTCAGAAAGTAGAGATGCTGGTGAGCTTTCCCAATGCCATAGTACCGAGGCATGAAAACTTTGGGTATCCCTGGTCAAAATGTCTGTTACTGTGAATAGCTAAGTGAGTAAAAGATGATCTGATTTCCAAAAGGCATAAAGTTAAAGATGACACATTTCTTTAATATTTTAAGCAAGATTTTTTTAAATTTCCATCTTTTATAGTTTCAAAATAACAAAAAAGGAAAAGGGCTCAAAGCAAAGGTTTGGCAACCTGCATGCTCACTGCTTGGTAACACCCCCCTTTGGCAAGTATCACAGTTTGTAAACGCTTTCTGTAGCCAGCTAAGAGCCTTTCAATTCCTGTTTGCGGGATTTTCACCCATTCTTCCTTGCAAAAAGCTTCTAGTTCTGTGAGATTCTTGGGCCGTCTTGCATGCACTGCTCTTTTGAGGTCTAGCCACAGATTTTCGATGATGTTTAGGTCAGGGGACTGTTGAGGGCCATGGCAAAACCTTCAGCTTGCGCCTCTTGAGGTAGTCCATTGTGGATTTTGAGGATTGTTTAGGATCATTATCCTGTTGTAGAAGCCATCCTCTTTTCATCTTCAGCTTTTTTTTTACAGACGGTGTGATGTTGCCTTCCAGAATTTGCTGGTATTTATTTGAATTAATTCTTCCCTCTACCAGCAAATGTTCCCCGTGCCACTGGCTGCAACACAAGCAAAAAGCATGATCGATCCACCCCGTGCTTAACAGCTGGAGAGGTGTTCTTTTCATGAAATTCTGCACCCTTTTTTCTCCAAACATATCTTTGCTCATTGCGGCCAAAAAGCTCTATTTTACCTTCATCAGTCCACAGGACTTGTTTCCAAAATGCATTAGGCTTGTTTAGATGTTCCTTTGCAAACTTCTGACGCCGAATTTTGTGGTGAGGACGCAGGAAAGGTTTTCTTCTGATGACTCTTCCACGAAGGTCATACTTGAGCAGGTGTCGCTGCACAGTAGAACAATGCACCACAACTCCAGGGTCTGCTACATCTTCCTACGGGTCTTTTGCAGTCAAACGGAGGTTTTGATTTGCCTTTCTAGCAATCCTCTGAGCAGTTCTCTCAGCTCCTAATGAAGTATAGACACTGTCTTGCCTTCTTTGTAAACCTCAACTTGACCTCCACTATTTCTTAATTACATTATGAACTGAGGAAACGGCTACCTGAAAATGCTTTGCTATCTTCTTATAGCCTTCTCCTGCTTTGAGGGCATCATTTCTTTTAATTTTCAGAGTGCTAAGGCAGCTGCTTAGAGGAGCCCATGGCTGCTGATTGTTGGACAAGGTTTGAGGAGTCAGGGTATTTATAAAGCTTTGAAATTTGCATCACCTGGCCTTTCCTAACGATGACTGTGAGCAAACCATAGCCCTAACAAGATAATTAAGGTCTGAGACCTTGGTAAAAGTTATCTGAGAGCTCAAATCTCTTGGGGTGCCTAAACTTTTGCATGGTGCTCGTTTCCTTTTTTTCACTCTAAAATTGTACAAAACAAAAAAAATACACTAATCTTGCTTAACTGTTGAAAAAAATGTTCTATCTTTAACTTTATGACTTTTAGAGATCAGTTCATCTTCTACTCACTTAACTCTTCACAGTAACAGAAATCTTGACCGGGGTGCCCAAACTTTTGCATGCCACTGTATGTGTTCTGGGATCACAAATCAGAATTAGAATCAGATTTGTTATCACCAGCACGTGTCGTGAAACTTGTTATCTCAGCAGCAGCAGTTCAATGCAATACATTATATAGAAAAAAAATAATAAATAAATTACGGTATATATACAATTAATAGATTAAAAACTGTACAAAAACAGAAATAATATGTTAAAAAAGTGAGATAGTGTTCATGGGATTAATGTCCATTTAGGAAGTCAATGGCAGAGGGGAAGAAGCTGTTCCTAAATTGCTGTGTGCCTTCATGCTTCTGTATCTCCTACCTGATGATGGTAACAGTTAGAAAAGGGCATGCCCTAGGTGCTGGGGGTCCTTAATAATGGACGCTGCCTTATTGAGACACCGCTCCTTGAAGATGTCCTGGGCACTTTATAGGCTAGTACCCAAGATGGAGCCGACTAAGTTTACGACCCTCTGCAGCTTCTCTCAGTCCTGTGCAGTAGCACCCCCACCCCATACCAGACAGTGATGCAGCCTGTCAGAATGCTCTCCACAGTATATCTATAGAAGTTTTTGAGTGTATTTGTTGACATACAAATCTCTTCAAGCTCCTAATGAAGTATAGACGCTGTCTTGCCTTCTTTGTAGCAGCATCAATATGTTGGGACCAGGTTAGGTCCTCTGAGATCTTGACACCCAAGAATTTGAAACTGTTCACTCTCTCCACTTCTGATCCCTCTATGAGGATTGGTATGCATTCCTTCATCTTACCCTTCCCGAAGTCCACAATCAGCTTTTTCGTCTTACTGCTGCTGAGTGCTAGGTTGTTGCTGTGACATCACTCCACTAGTTGGCATATCTCACTCCTGTATGCCCTCTCGTCTCCACCTGAGATTCTATCAACAACGGTTGTATCATCATCAAATTTATAGATGGTATTTGAGCTATGCCTAGCCACACAGTTATGGGTATAGAGAGAGTAGAGCAGTGGACTAAGCACCCACCCCTGCGGTGCACCAGTGTTGATCATCAGCGAGGAGGAGATATTATCACCAATGTGCACAGATTGTGTTCTTCCAGTTAGGAAGTTGAGGACCCAATTTTAGAGGGAGGTACAGAGGCCCTGGTTCTGTAACTTCTCATTCAGGATTGTGGGAATGATGGTGTTAAATGCTGAGCTATGGTTGATGAACCATAGGTGTTTGTATTGTCCAGGTGGTCTAAGGCCATGTGAAGAGCCATTGAGATTGCATCTGCCATTGACCTATTGTGGTGACAGGCAAATTGCAGTGGGTCCATATCCTTGCTGAGGCAGGAGTTCAGTCTAGTCATGACCTCTCAAAGCATTTCATCACTGTAGACGTGAGTGCTACTGGGCAATAGTCACTAAGGTAGCTCACATTATTCTTCAAAGGCACTGGTATAATCGTTGACTTTTTGAAGCATGTGAGAACTTGCCCGTGGCAGTGAGAGGTTGAAAATGTCCTTGAATACTCCCACCAGTTGGTTGGCACAAGTTTTCAGAGACTTACCACGTACTCCATTGTGTGAGATGTGCACTCCCAGGAGATTGAAACTGCGGCATTGTAAATAGGGGTGTGGGTGGTCAAAGGTGCAATGCCAACAATGAACCTTCACACTGCATACCACTGAAAATAAAACTTTTTTTTTTTCACTGTTAGATCCAAGTTCTAGGCTTTAGAATGGAGAGAACAGTGAAGAAACATTTGTTTTGACAGAGTTCAGAACTGGTACATGAAGTGTTTTGGCACGACATGTAGTTGAGATACAGATGCAGCCTATTTTAAAGGAAAGGAGATACTTCGGCAATTTACAGAGTTATGAAGAACAAGTGCAAGATAGGTTTTGGATCATTTCAGCAAAGCTAGTACTAGGAGATTCATTAGTCCTTTCTGATAGGTAAAGATGTATGGTTTTGAATCTGGTCTCTGACACCTTGTTTCTACACTCTGGACATTTGATAAGCAAAATAAGCCCTTATGAGGAAAGTGCATAGATTTCTATCAGACAAACAGAAATTCTATAGGTATGTTTCAGTTCAGTTTAATTCAGAAATTTTCAAGGTAATTGATGGCTGTGAAAAAGATGATCAAATTAAATGTCTTTTTTTCTCTCCTCTGCACACTTAGCATGTTTAAGCTGGCACACAGAGTCCTGTGTCATCTCTTTCTTTCTTTCCCAGGGCTTCAAACTGAACCTTCCTCCTTCCCAAATTATTCTTTTCTGAAACTATCCAATGTGCATCATTTCCCCATTAATGTTTCACTTATCCTTTCTCTGTTGTTACTGTTCAATATAAACTCTCAGCATTAAGCACTGAGTTTTCATTTCCCCAACTAAAACAAACAAACTTTCTTCAGTCAGCTCTCTGTCATACAAAATATCCCTACAATCCTGTTGTTCCACAGGTGGGCAATAGAGTTGATTTTTAACCATTTAAAGAATAAAGCAAGCAAATAATGCATGAATAATGAACCATTTGGATCGAGTTACCATCGTCACCAAGCAGGTCATCCAGAACATCATCAATCGACTCTGAAAGAAAAAGGTGCAATGGTAGAACCATTAACATAACCGTTTCCCTACTTGCTTGCTTTATAATAAAGCCAAGCCATATAACTACACAGTGCAGAAAGATGAGAAAATATGGAGATGCTAGAAATACTGGCCACACATACAAAATACTGGTGGAACAACAGGCCAGGCAGCATCTATGGAAAAGAGTGAACAGTGGACATTTCAGCCCAAGACCCTTCATCAGGACTGGAGAAAAAAAAGATAAGTTAGAGCAAGAATGTGCAGAGGGTCAAGGATGAAGTACAAAGTAGTAGGTGATAGGTGAAACCAGGAGAGGGAAAGGGGTGAAGTAAAGAGGTGGGAAGCTGATAGGTAAAAGAGATAAAGGGCTAGAGAAGGGAGAAGATAAAAGACCATAGAAGAAAGAGAAGGGGGAGGAGCACCAGAGGGAGGTGATGGGCAGATAAGGAAATAAGATGAGAGCGGGAAACTGGAATGGGGAATGGTGAAGTGGGTGGGGGGGGGGACAATTACTAGAAGTTAGCGAAATCGACGTCCATGCCATTAGGTTGGAGGCCACATAAGGGAATATAAGGTGTTACTCCTCCAACCTGAATGTGGCCTCATCATGGCAGTAGAGGCGGCCACGGACTGACATGTCGCAATGGTCTTCTATCAGCTCTCATCAGATTCCCCTTTCTTCAGCCCTTTATCTCTTTCACCTATCATCGTCTCAGTTCTTTATTTCACCCCCCCCCCAAGTTTCACCTATCACCTACCACCTTCTACTTCTTCCTCCCCTCCCCCCCCCATCCTTGTTTCCAGCCCTGGCCCAGTTCATCGACTGCTTACTCTTTTTCATAGATGCTGCACAGCCTGCTGTGTTTCTCCAATATTTTGTGCAATATAGAAAGAGATAATTTTCCCATTGTGTCTGCTGTCTCTGAGTTATCTAATTAAAGCAGCTCTCCTGATCCTTCCATTTAAATCTGCAAATATCTCCATGTACTCAATGGTAATGAAGTATACTGACAGAATAAGGCACAAGGGATCCACAGAAGCACACAGTATAAAAGGACGGAAATTATGCTGGAACTCCATAAAATATTAGTTAGGCTGCAGTTTGTGTTTGGAGTCTAGTTCTGATCATCTAGCATTCAGAAACAGGTGAAAACTCAAGAAATGAGACAGGAAACCATTACTAGCATAGTTCGGAGCTTGAGATTAGAAGGTTGAGAAAAGATTTCAATAGGTATTCAAGATCATGATGTGTTTAAGTAGAGTGTTCCCATTCACGGATTAACATGAGAAGCACTTGATAGCTTGGACCTGTACACACTGGAGTTTAGAAGAATTGGGTGGAAGGGTTGGATCTCATTGAAACCTGCTGAATATTGAAAGGCCTAGATAGAGTGGATGAGGAGAGTATGTTTCCTTTTGCGGGAGAGTGTAGGACCGGAGGGCATAGCCTCAGAATAGAAAAACATGCCTTTAGAACAGACATAATAAGAAATTATCACGTCTATTCTAAATATTCTGTCTATTTAGCCAGAGGGTGGAGAATCCATGGAATTAATTGCCATAGACAGCTGTAGAGGCCAAGTTATTAGATTAGATTATGAGGACACTCTGTCCTCATTTATTGTCGTTTAGAAATGCATGCATTAGGAAATGATACAATGTTCCTCCAGAGTGATATCACAAAAAAAAGGATAAACCAAAGACTAACACTGACAAAACCACATAATTATAACATATAGTTACAACAGTGCAAAGCAATACCATAATTTGATGAAGAGCAGACAATAGGCATGGTAAAATAAAATCTCAAAGTCCCGATCAACTCCCGATAGTCCCTGATAGAAGGCGGCAAAAGGGAGAAACTCTCCCTGCCATAATTCTCCAGGCACCGATAACTGCCAATGCATTGGAAGCACCTGACCACAGCCGACTCTGAGCCCATCCGAAAACTTCGAGCCTCCGACCAGCCCCTCCCACACAGCCTCCCGAACATCTTCGACCTTGCCCTGGCCGCCGAAACTAGCAAAGCCGAGGACTCGGGGCCTTCTCCTCTGGAGATTCCGGTTCACACAGTAGCAGCGACAGCGAAGCAGGCATTTCAGAAGTTTCTCCAGATGTTCCTCCGTGCTCTCTCACATCTGTCTCCATCAAATCAGGATTGTGCACGGCACCCTACTTGACAGATGACAGACATCACCGGAGTAGCCGCGCACGCTGCATCGCCTCCTCCATCTCCTCCTCCTCCTTATTGATCATAAGACTATAAAGCATAGGAGCAGAATTAGGCAATGCTGCTCATCGAGTCTGCTCCACTATTATATCATGACTGATTTATTATCCCTCTCAACCCCATTTTCCTACATTAACCCAGTAACTATTGTTGCCCTTACTAATCAAGAACCTATCATCTATCAAACTCTGCCCTAAATATACCCAACGACTTGGTATGCACAGTCATCTGTAGCAATGAATTCACACAGATTCAACACCCTCAGGCTACAGAAAATTTTCCTCCGTCTACGTTCTAAATGGATGTTCATCTATTCCGAGTCTGTGCCCTCTGATCCTATACTCCCCCACTGTGGGAAATATCCTCTTGATATCCACTATCTGGGCCTTTCAATATTCGATAGGTTTCAATGAGATCCTTACCCCCATTCTTCTAAACTCCAGCAAGAAGAGGCCTACAGCCATCAAACTCTCCTCATATGTTAACCCTTTCATTCCCAGAATCATTCCATGAAACTCCAATATCATCACATCTTTTCTTAGGTAGGAGGCCCAAAACTACTCACAATACTCCAAGTACAGTCTGACCAACTCCTTATAAAGACTCAGATTACATTCTTGTTTTTATATTTTAGTCCTCTCAAAATGAATGCTAACATTGCATTTGTCTTCCTTACCACTGACTAAACCTGCAAGTTAACCTTAGAGGATTCAGCACAAGAGCTTCCAGGTCCCTTTGCATCTCTGATTTTTTAATTTTCTCCCCATTTAAAAATAGACCATGCCATTATTTCTTCTGCCAAAGTGCATGACCATGCACTTCCCTACACTATATTCCATCTGCCACTTCTTTGCACGCTCTCTTAATCTGTCTATGTCCTTCTGCAGACACCCTGCTTCCTCAACACTACATGCTCCTCCACCTATTTTCATATTGTCCACACACTTGGCCACAAAGCCAGTAATTCCTTTATCCAAATCATTGACATATAATATAAAAAGCAGTGGTTCCAAACCAACCCCACCCCTGCGGCACACCATTAGTCACCGGCAGCCAACTAGAAAATGCCCCCTTATTCCCACTCTTCCCCTCTTGTCAGTCAGCCAATCTACTGTCCGTGCTAGTATTTTTTCTGGAAGATCATGGCTCTTACCTTATTAAGCAGCCTCATGAGAGGCCTTCTGAAAATCCAAATAAACAACATCCACTGACTCTCCTTTGCCTACCCTGCCTGTTATTTCCTCAAAGAATTCCAACAGATGTCAGGCAAGATTTCCTCTTAAGGAAGCCATATTGACTTTGGCCTATTTGTCATATGTGCCTCTAAGTACCCCAAAACCTCATCCTTAACAATGGATTCCAGCATCTTCCCAACCATTGAAGTCAGGCTAACTGACCTACAATTTCCTTTCTTCTGTTCCCTCCTTTCTTAAGGAGTGAAGTGACATTTTCAATTTTCCGGTCATCCTTAACCATTCCAGAATCTAGTGATTCATGAAAGGTCACGACTAATGCCTCCACAATCTCTGCAGCCACCTCTTTCTGAATCCAGGGGTGTAGTCCATCTGGTCTTATCTGCCTTCAGACCTTTCAGCTTCTCAAGCACCTTCTCTTTAGTAATGGCAACGACATTCACTTTTGCCCCCAACACTCACATTTTTAGCATTTTTCTAGTGTCTTCCAGAGTGAATACTGGTGCAAAATACTTAAAAAGTTCATCTGCCGTTTCCTTGTCCATTACATGGCTTGCCCACAGAAGGCAAAGGGTGGTTGTAGATGGTTTGTATCCTGCATGGAGGTCAGTGACCAGTGGAGTTCGCAGGGATCTGTTCTGGGAGCCCTCCACTTTGTGATTTTTATATACGACTTGGATGACGAAGTAGAAGGATGGTTAGTAAGCTGGGGGTGTTGTGGATAGTCAGGAGTGTTGTCAGAGGTTACAGCATAACATAGATAGGATGCAGAACTAGGCTGAGAAGTGGCAGATGTAGTTCAACCCAGATAAGTGTGAAGTGGTTCAATTTTGCAGACAGAATATAATATTAATAGTAAGACTCTTGGCAGTGTGGAGGATCAGCGACATGCTTGGGGTCCTTGTCCATAGCTGCTGCACAGGTTGACAGTGTTGTTAAGAAAGCGTATGGTAAGTTAGCCTTCATTAACCATGGGATTGAGTTCAAGGTAATGTTGAGTGAGGTAATGTTACAGCCATCCAAAACCTTAGTTAGACCCCACTTGGAGTACTGTGTTCAGTTCTGGTCACCTCATTACACTTCACCACATCTGGACACTATAGAGAGAGTGCAGAGGAGATTTACAAGGATATTGTCTGGATTGGAGAGCATGCCTTATGAAAACAGGTTGAGTGAACTTGGCCTTTTCTCCTTGGAGCGATGGAGGATGAGAGGTGACTTGATAGAGGTGTATAAAATGATGAGAGGCATTGATTGTGTGGATAGCCAGAGGCTTTTTCCCAAGAATGAAATGGCTAACATGAGGGGGCACAGTTTCCAGGTGTTCGAAAGTAGGTACAAGGGGGATGTTGGATGTCAGTTTTTCCACACAGAGAGTGGTAGGTGCATGGAATGCACTGCCAGTGAAGGTAGTAGAGGCGGATACAATAGGGTCTTTTAAGGAACTCTTAGATAGGTACATGGAGCTTAGAAAAATAGAGGGCTACGTGGTAGGGAAATTCTAGGCAGTTCCATTCGGATATGTCCATACATGGCCTCCTCTACTGCCATGATGAGGCTAAGCGCAGGTTGAAGGAGCAACACCTCATATACCATCTGGGTAGTCTCCAGCCCCTTGGTATGAACATCGAATTCTCCAACTTCCGGTAATTTCCCCTCCCCCTCCCTTCCCCTATCCCAGTTTCACTCTGCCCCCTCCCCTAGCTGCCTACTACCTCCCTTATGGTTCCGCCTCCTTCTACATTGAGCTTTCGCCTTTTCCTTCTTCACCTTTCCTGCCTCCCCTTCCTGCTTCCCCTCCCCCACCCTTACTGGTTTTTCACCTGGAACCTTCCAGCCTTCTCCTTCCCAACCTCCCCCCACCTTCTTTATAGGGCCTCTGCCCCTTCCCTCTACAGTCCTGATGAACGGTTCCGGCCTGAAATGTTGACTGATCATTTCCACGGATGCTGCCCCACCTGCTGAGTTCCTCCAGCGTGCTGTGAGTGCTTCCTAGAGTAGTTATATGGTCAGCACAACATTGTGGGCTGAAGGGCCTGTAATGTGCTGTAGATTTCTATGTTTCAATGTTATGTTACTAACTCTCCAGCATTATTTTCCAATGTCCTGATATCCACTTGTCTCTCTTTTACTCTTTACATTTCTGAAAAAACCTTTTGTATCCTCTTTTATATTAACATCTAGCTTCCCTTCATATTTCATCTCTTCTCTTTTTATTGTTTTTTTGTTGTCTTCTGGTGATTTTTAAAAGCTTCTTAACCCTCTAATGCCCGCTATTTTTGCTATATTATATGCCCTTTCTTTTGCTTTTGTCCTGTCTTTGACTTCCCTCGTCAGCCACGATTGCCTCATCCTCCCTTTACCAACTGTGTATATTAGATAACTGTGTCACTGAGTATACTTAAAGCAGAGGTTGATAGGGTCTTGATTGGTAAAGGTAGCAAAGCAAGAGGCAGCAGAATGGGATTGAAAGGGGAAATAATTCAGCCATGATGAAATGGCGGAGTAGACTCAATTAACCAAATGGCCTAATTCTGCCCCTATGTCTAATGGTCTTGATGTTACATCTGAGAAAAGGTTCACTTCCTTGATTGTCCAGAGTCAGTGCTACAAGTGGAATCCCGGTGTTCACTCCAATAAAGATAGGCACTTTGTTGTTCAATGATGTGTAAATGCTTCTGCCATCAATGGCTCTCCCCTTTGAAAGCAAGTGAATAAAATTAGAAGACATATTGTTGCCTACCTCGAAAACCTTTCTTCTGTTTTGATACCTGAAATACAAAAAAAACCAATTCATTCACATTTTACTCTCAATGTAATAAACCTTTAAAAGCTCTAAAAGAAAAACTCCTGTAGCAAAAAAGATTAAAATATAAAATTATTAAAATTAAGTAATCTTTCAAAATAACACTGCACAAAATTCATTTCAATGGCACATAAGCATGAAGATCTGTGGGATACAGTCATGAGGACACTGAAAATGCATCATAGGTATCTACCGGATTATATAGAATTGGACAGATTACAGTCAGTCACCTGCGGATTGAAAATACTGTATGGGATCCCCCCACTATCCAAAGGTAGAGCAGAAATGGCATAAAGCGAAGAAGCAATTACGATTAATTTATATGGGAAAAAGTTTTTGAGCATTCCCAGACCCAAAAAATAACCTACCAAATAACACATAAAACTTAAAATAACAGTAACATATAGTAAAAGCAGGAATGCTATGATAAATACACAGCCTATATAAAGTAGAAATAATGTATGTACAGTCACTTACCAGAATCGGGAAGACAGCGAGCACACTGGAAGGTTCACGCATTTTTCTAGCATACAGTTCTTAGTTAGCACTCAAAACTTCCTGCATTTAGTTGGGATGCCAGTAGCTTATTACTTTTATCTCCAAACACATAAAATTGACTTTTTAATTTAAGCAGATTTCTTTCAATAGGATAAGTTAGTAATAAATTATATTGTGATTGAAGTTCAACCCTTTGTTTAAATAAATCAACATTCGGAGAAACTGCATAAGTGTTATCCAAGTCAGTTCAAAGCTATGGCGTGCACGCTGTCTCTATAATGGCTCACTGCAAAACAAACGCTGAACGTTATTTTCGCTTTTCGCCACTCTCACTGCTCGGGGTGCACACTGCCTCGATAATGGCTCGCTGCAAAACAAACGCTGAACGCTATTTTCGCTGAGGCAGTATCAGCGTTCCCAAAAGAGCTATGATGGTTGCATCTGTACTGAACGTGTACAGACTTTTTTCTTGTCATTATTCCCTAAACAATACAGTATAACAACTATTTACATAGCATTTACATTGTATTAGGTATTATAAGTAATCTAGAGATGATTTAAAGTATACAGTATACAGGAGGATGTGTGTAGGTTATTTGCAAACACTATACCATTTTATATAAGGGAGTTGAGCATCTGCGAAATTTGGTATCCACGGGGGGGGGGGGGGCCCAGAACCAATCACCTGCGGATACGGAGGGCTGACTGTACTTGATATCAAATTATCCAATGTGGACTGTAGCATGTAACCTACAGGCCTCCTCTAACCTTAAACAATTGAATGTGTTCAGAGACAGAAGGGACTCCCCATCAGTACTATTTAAAGAAATCAATCATTACCTTTAGATTAATTGCCAGGTAACTTTTTCGATATTTGCTATGATTCTAAAAGGAATTAGCATTCTAAGGTCACTTGTGGTTGCAGAAATCTACAGAAAACAAAAGGGATTAACCTACTTTCACCTCATCTTCACTTATCTACCTGATGCAAACGTCCTGATATGGTAAGAAATGCCACTTACAAATTGCCTATTGCTAATTCCCATCTTGACATGGGACATTCTTCACCATGTTGTGTGACACCATTATTGTGCTAGATTAGCTCAACATTGAGCATTGTATTCTTGAAAGCTTCTAATTGCTCCGAACAAGTGACCCAGCCTCACCAAAGTGGATTGAAATCAATAATATACTTAAGTATTTTAGTAATAAGGTGGAGAAGAAACCCAATAGGCTGAATCACCTTGGACCCAGTCTATTGTTGAGACTAATTTAAAGCAGTACCCCACCCTGTTCCACAAGGATCAGTGCGAGGAGCTCTGCTATTTAAGATATATGTAAGTGATTTCAACAGAAATACAGGGGGACTGATTAGTAAATTTGCATATTTGTGAGTTGTAGTTAGTGAAGAACGTTTGTTAGCAGGTTTGGGATGACAATGCTGAATTACAAGTCTAATGCTGGTGAATGAGCAGGAGGGCTACATGGAGTACATAGTGCAGATTAAGGAAGGGAAAGCACAACCTTATTCAAGGTGTGAAACATTATCTTGACTGCCAATGACAAGACGGTATCTACGATATTTTCACCCCTTTCAGATAAACAGAATTCTCAATGTTGGGCGAGCAGCTATGTTCTTTAATCAACATCTAATCCACCTATTATTACAATATGGATGATCAATGCCTTTCAAAATGATTGTGAATTCACCAATGTTTGGCTTAACTTCAAAGACATTAATCACAACATACATTTTAAGTTTTTCGGCATTTCTTCCCTGTTCTGCATAAGTCTGTACAGAAACTGCTCATTCCCATTTAAGGTGATGTTTAAAGTGAGAATTCAAAGGAAGTCAAAGCCTTCAACTCCTCCATTAACAATAACCCAACACCAGAAAAGTAACAACCTCTTCCAGTGTTTTCCTCTAATGGGTTGACTGATCTACTACCTTGTTTCTGTAACTCTTGATACCTCTGTTTAAATATTTTTTTCTGAACTCAAATCTCACAATACATCTGACAAATTTAAGTTCATTATAGCAAACTAATCGGAGATAAAACAGTGAATGTGAAACTATAAGATTGTTGCAAAAACCCAGGATGCTTACTCATATCCTTGTTACGTCCTTACCAGAATCAGAATTAGTATCCAGCTTAATATTACTGGCATACATTGTGAAATTTGTCCTTATGCGGCAGTGGTGCAATGCAATACATAATAATAAAATCTGTGAATTACAGGAAATATATATAAATAAAATAGTTTAATTAAATGAGCAGTCCAAAGTAAGTAGTGAAGTAGCGTTCATGGGTTCAACGTCCATTCAGAAATCCGATAGCAGAGGGAAAGAAGTTGTTCCTGAATCATTGTGTATGTGCTTTCAGGATCCTGTATCTCCTCCCTGATGGCAGCAATGAGAAGGGGGCACGTCCCGGGTGATGAGGGTCCTTAATGATGTATGCCGCCTTTTTGATGCATCACTCCTTGAAGATGTCCTGGATGCTACAGAAACTAGTGCCCATAAATGAGTTGAATTCACAAATTTCATAGAAACATAGAACATAGAAACATAGAAAATAGGTGCAGGAGTAGGCCATTCGGCCCTTCGAGCCTGCACCGCCATTTATTATGATCATGGCTGATCATCCAACTCAGAACCCCACCCCAGCCTTCCCTCCATACCCCCTGACCCCCGTAGCCACAAGGGCCATATCTAACTCCCTCTTAAATATAGCCAATGAACTGGCCTCAACTGTTTCCTGTGGCAGAGAATTCCACAGATTCACCACTCTCTGTGTGAAGAAGTTTTTCCTAATCTCGGTCCTAAAAGGCTTCCCCTCTATCCTCAAACTGTGGCCCCTCGTTCTGGACTTCCCAACATCGGGAACAACCTTCCTGCATCTAGCCTGTCCAATCCCTTTAGGATTTTATACGTTTCAATCAGATTCCCCCTCAATCTTCTAAATTCCAATGAGTACAAGCCCAGTTCATCCAGTCTTTCTTCATATGAAAGTCCTGCCATCCCAGGAATCAATCTGGTGAACCTTCTTTGTACTCCCTCTATGGCAAGGATGTCTTTCCTCAGATTAGGGGATCAAAACTGCACACAATACTCCAGGTGTGGTCTCACCAAGGCCTTGTACAACTGCAGTAGTACCTCCCTGCTCCTGTACTCGAATCCTCTTGCTATAAATGCCAGCATACCATTCGCCTTTTTCACCGCCTGCTGTACCTGCATGCCCACTTTCAATGACTGGTGTATAATGACACCCAGGTCTCGTTGCACCTCCCCTTTTCCTAATTGGCCACCATTCAGATAATAATCTGTTTTCCTATTTTTGCCACCAAAGTGGATAACTTCACATTTATCCACATTAAATTGCATCTGCCATGAATTTGCCCACTCACCCAACCTATCCAAGTCACCCTGCATCCTCTTAGCATCCTCCTCACAGTTAACACTGCCACCCAGCTTCGTGTCATCCGCAAACTTGGAGATGCTGCATTCAATTCCCTCATCCAAGTCATTAATATATATTGTAAACAACTGGGGTCCCAGCACTGAGCCTTGCGGTACCCCACTAGTCACCGCCTGCCATTCTGAAAAGGTCCCGTTTATTCCCACTCTTTGCTTCCTGTCTGCTAACCAATTCTCCACCCACACCAATACCTTACCCCCAATACCGTGTGCTTTAAGTTTGCACACTAATCTCCTGTGTGGGACCTTGTCAAAAGCCTTTTGAAAATCCAAATATACCACATCCACTGGTTCTCCCCTATCCACTCTACTAGTTACATCCTCAAAAAATTCTATGAGATTCGTCAGACATGATTTTCCTTTCACAAATCCATGCTGACTTTGTCCGATGATTTTACCGCTTTCTAGTTTCTTTCGATCCTGTGCAGTGCCCCCTGCCCCACACCAGACGATGATACAAACAGTTAGAATGTTCTCCACGTTTGCAAGTGTCTTTGGTGACATACCACACCTCTTCAAACTCCTAATGAAATTTAGCAGCTGTCATGCCTTCTTCGTAACTGCATAGATTTGTTGGGCCCAGGATAAATCCTCAGAGCCACCCAGGAACTTGAAAGTGCTCACTCTTTCCAGTTCTGATCCACTGTGTGGTCCCTCATCTTACCCATTCTGAAGTCCACCGTCAGTTCTTTGGTCTTATTGACATTGAGTGCCAGGCTGTTGCCACAAAAAACACTCAACTCGCTGATATATCTCACTTCTGCACGCCCTCTCATCACCATCTGAGATTATGCCAACAACAGTTGCGTCGTCAGCAAATTTATAGATGGCATTTGAGCTGTGCCCTAGCCACACAGTCATGCTTGTCAAGAGTAGAGCAGTGGCCTAAGCACACATCCTTGAGGTGCGCTAGTGTCAATTATCAGCAAGGTGACGTTATTCCTGATCTGCACAGACCGCGGTCTTCCGGTGAGGAAGTCAAGGATCCAGTTGCGGAGGGAGGTACAAAGGACTAATCTGGTCAATGTATATCTCTATAGAATACCTCAGCTATTCAAAGGTTCCAAAGGTACATTTAATGTCAGAGAAATATATACAATATACATCCTGAAATGCTTTTTCTTCACAACCATCCATGAAAACAGAGGAGTGTCCCAAAGATTGAATGACAGTTAAATGTTAGAACCCCAAAGCCCCCCCAGCTCCGCCCTCCCATGCATAAGCAGCAGCAAAACAACAATCCCCTCCTCCCCTACCAGCAAAAAAAAAGCAGCACAGCACACTTGGACACAAACTTGCAGTATCCCAAAGACTACTTGTTCACCCAGTAATTCAACATACCACAGGCTCTCTCTCTCTCCTCCTAATAAGGGAAAAAGAGGTGTCCCCATTTTACAGCGAGAGGGGAGACATAACACAACAACTCGCTGATTTATTATGTTAAAAGTCCATTGCATTGCTCTTTCCAAGCTCTGTGCCTAAAGAACTCGGGTCTCTGGGCTCACAGCCAGCAGCCAGCTTGCTGCTTTCGATCTTCCATCTCCCACGACACACTGATTCCCTACGGAGGCACAGACCTCGAGTGTGCCCGCCTTCAAGAGTCACAAAATACCAGAGCTCAGAAGGCGAGCTAAGTTTCTAGGCCGCATCCTTGGTATATCAAATAACAGCCAGTCATGAGACCCCGAGAATGGGTCCCATTCCCGCTATTCAATTGCAAGATGAAGATAGCCACTGTTTTTGGGCCCCTGATATAGAAAGGTTTAATAACCCCAAGTCTATAAAAATTAGTCATTGAAACTATTCCCACCAATACCTCCAAAATTCAGCCCTTCTACCACAAAGAGGGGCAAGGACAGAAGGTGTCAGGAAACACAACCACCTCCAGATTTCCTTCTACATGGAAATGTATTGCCACTCCATTTCCTGACACTGCTTACCACCAAAATAGTGGGAGTGCCTCCACTGGAGAGACTGCTGTTGTTTAAGAAGGCACCATTGCCACCATCCTTCCCAAGGGCACTTAGGCATGCTCCATGGATACTCTACTTCCAATGAAGCCCACATGACGTGAATGAAAACATTTTTAAAAATTAAAACTATAAGACAATAAGATGAAGGAGCAGAAGTCGGCCATTCAGCCCATCGAGTCTGCTCCGCCATTTTATCATGAGCTGATCCATTCTCCCATTTAGTCCCACTCCTCGCCTTCTCACCATAACATTTGATGCCCTGGCTATTCAGATACCTATCAATCTCTGGCTTAAATACACCCAATGACTTGGCCTCCACTGCCACCCGTGGCAACAAATTCCACAGACTCACCACCCTCTGGCTAAAAAAATTTCTTCGCATCTCTGTTCTGAACGGGTGCCCTTCAATCCTTAACTCATACCCTCTTGTACTAGACTGCTCCCACCATGGGAAACAACTTTGCCACATCCACTCTGTCCATGCCTTTCAACATTCGAAATGTTTCTATGAGGTCCCCCCTCATTCTTTGCAACTCCAAGGAGTACAGTCCAAGAGCGGACAAACGTTCCTCATATGTTAAACCTCTCATTCCCGGAATCATTCTAGTGAATCTTCTCTGAACCCTCTCCAATGTCAGCACATCCTTTCTTAAATAAGGAGCCCAAAACTGCCCACAGTACTCCAAGTGAGGTCTTACCAGTGCCTTATAGAGCCTCAACATCACATCCCTGCTCCTATACTCTATTCCTCTAGAAATGAATGCCAACATTGCATTCACCTTCTTCACCACCGACTCAACCTGGAGGTTAACTTTAAGGGAATCCTGTACGAGGACTCCCAAGTCCCGTTGCATCTCAGAACTTTGAATTCTCTCCCTATTTAAATAATAGTCTGCCTATTTATTTCTTCTACCAAAGTGCACAACGATACACTTTCCAACATTGTATTTCATTTGCCATTTCTCTGTCCATTCTCCCAATCTATCCAAGTCTCTCTGCAGACTCTGTTTCCTCAGCACTACCAGCTCCTTGTGGAGGAATTTTCAATCATCAAAGGGTTAAAATGAACAAAATGGGAAAAATGCTTAAAGCCTGTGAAAGGTTGGGGGGGGGGCGGGAACTGAATGCACCAGTCTGTCCCTGCTTTTGTAATTCTTTATCACATAGTAGCATATTTCTGCTAGAGCGGCTTCCTTATCGTGATTAAAGGGCAACAGAATGTAGTGTGTGTCTGCACAGAGGTCATGTATCAGGGTTGACTGTGAATGTTGATTTAAACCCCAAGGCCTGCATCCTATTGCCTCATCAATGGAATGCGCTGTGATCATGAGTGCGTGAACAGCCGATAACTAACCGATACCCCTGCTTGTAGAGCTTACCGATATGTACTCAACTGTATAAATGAAGCTGTACTTGAAGCTGTTTTTGGAACTCTGACACCCATCACTTAGGGAAGAGTTCCCCGTGGTATCACGAATAAAGATTGGTTGAAGCAATCTCCTCCGTGTCTGAGTGCAGTTCCTAATATTTCTCCGACACCCCTCCACCTATCTTTGAATCATCAGCAAACTTAGCCACAAAGCCATCTATTCCATAATCCAAATCATTGATGTACAATGTAAAAAGAAGCGGCCCCAACACGGACCCCTGCGGAACACCACTGGTAACCGGCAGCCAACCAGAATGGGATCCCTTTATTCCCACTGTCCGTTTCCTGCCGATCAGCCAACGCTCTATCCACGTATGTTTCTTTCCCGTAATTCCATGGGCTCTTATCTTGTTTAGCAGCCTCATGTGCGGCAAAGGCCTTCTGAAAATCCAAATCTACTGCATCTCCCTTGTCTAGCCTATATGTAATTTCCTCAAAAAATTGCAATAGGTTTGTCAGGCAGGATTTTCCTTTAACTAACACCAAAAAAATTCTAAAATTTAAATTTCAATTCTATTTCACAACACACTCTCCAGATAGTGCTATTGTTTCAACCCGAATGGAATGAGCATCACAAAACACAATCAGAATCAGTTTTATTATCACCGGCATGTATCATGAAATTTGTTAACTTAACAGCAGCAGTTCAATGCAATACATAATCTGGAAGAAAAAATAACAATAAACAATTACAGTATACATATATTGAATAGATTAAAGATCATACAACAAAAAGAAATAATATATATTAAAAAGTGAGGTAGTGTTCACGGGTTCAATGTCCTTTTGGGAATCGGATGGCAGAGGAGAAGAAGCTGTTCCTGAGCGTGTGCCTTCAGGCTTCTGTACCTCCTACCTGATGGTAACAGTGAGAAAAGGGCATGCCCTGGGTGCTGGAGGTCCTTAATAATGGACGCTGCCTTCTGAGACTCCGCTCCCCGAAGACGTCCTGGGTACTTTGTAGGCTAGTACCCAAGATGCTGACTAAATTTACAACCTTCTGCAGCTTCTTTTGGTTCTGTGCAGTAGCCCCCCATATCAAACAGTGATGCAGCCTGTCACAATGCTCTCCATGGTACATCTATAGAAGCTAGATGTATTTATTGACATACCAAATCTCTTCAAACTCCTAATGAAGTATAGTCACTGTCCTGCCTTCTTTATAGCTGCATCGATATGTTGGGACCAGGTTAGGTTCTCAGAGATCTTGACACCCAGGAACTTGAAGCTGCTCACTCTCTCCACTTCTGATCCCTCTCTGAGAATTGATATGTGTTCCCTAGTCTTACTCTTCCTGAAGTCCACAATCAGCTTTTTCACCTTACTGACATTGTGCAAGGATGTTGCTGCCACACCACTCCACTATCTCGCTCCTGTATGCCCTCTCATCTCCATTTGAGATTCTACCAACAATGGTTATATCATCAGCAAATTTATTAATGGTATTTGACCTATGCCTAGTCACACAGTCATGGGTGTATACAGAGAAGAGCAGTGGGCTATAAGCACACACTCTTGAGGTGCACCAGTGTTGATCGTCAGCAAGGAGCTAATATCACCAATCCGCAGAGATTGTGGTCTTCTGGTTAGAAAGTCGAGGATCCAATTGCAGAAGGAGGTATAGAGGCCTAGGTTCTGTAATTTCTTAATCAGGATTGTGGAAATGATGGTATTAAATGCTGAGCTATAATCAATGAACAGCAAGTCCCCCAACTTACCATATCTGGTTAACTTCAAAACCAAACTTGCGTAGGTACCTCAGCACCCCTTACTGCAAGGAGTCTTGAAACAGATGAGTCCTGCCAAAATCCAATTCCTGTACTGCATTGGTGTCAAAGGTATCTACCAGCTCATCTGTTCAAAGGAAAACAAAAGAAAAAGATTTGAGATGGTGATATTGTAAAATGAAATAACATGAGGAAATTCAGAAGTCAAAAAACTGCAGATGCTGAATATCTGAGGGAAAAAAGCACGGATATGCAGAAGGTCAGGCAGCATCTCTGGAGAGTAACAGAGTTAATGCTTCAGATCAATTATTTGTGAACAAGCTGACAGCTTGCACTGGTACAAGACTCAGCATTCACCTGAAGGGTCATTGACCTGCAGTACACTGTTTCTCTCAACACATATGCTGCCTGGCTTGCAAGGGATCTCCAGCAATTTTTATTTTTACTTAACTACAGAATCTTTGTTTACCTTATTCAGCTGTTATACTTAAACATAGTTTTGATACACAGATTTTTAAAAAGCTGATAAAAAGATGGCAACAGCAAGCAGTTACAGTATGCCACACTTGATATATTTATGTCACATATTGCAACTGCCTGAACTACTCATATTTATCACATGATCTTAGGAGTGGAGCCAAGCTTTATTTGGCACATTGCTGAATATCCAGTCTTTAGAAATGTAACAAATATTCTAATGTCTCAACATTATTCATACTGAAAGACCGTATTTTCCCTTTAGTTCAATGCTACGTGGAAATACAGTGGATTCCCGTTAATTAGGTCATTGGTTATTTGGGTCAGCCGCTTATTTAGGACAACTCTTAAAAGAACAAAAACTAATGGAGAATGTAGCTAGAATTCCCTCTGTTTACTACGGTGATTAGTTGGGACAGGTAACTGTCGCTGAACAGTTTCTAACTAGCGTCAGACTCATGCAATTGCACGGCTATTGGACACTACACCGCGCTTACAGCAAACAGCTTTTAAATAGCAGCAGTTGCCTATGTTTGTATTCAAAAAGTAGTGATATTTGTCACTGATAGCTGGCGAGAAATAAGCAGCAAGGCAATTCAGAACAGTTTTGGTCACTGCATTTTTAAGCATTCAGGCTTGGATATGCCAGAAGTGGCCAGCTATGAAAATGAAACAACTTCACACAAACCAATTGGAAACTATGAAGAATTTAAAGATATTGAAAAATATCTTGAACGCTACAATGAAAATGAAGATTTGGATGATGCAATTGTCGAAAACATTGTATGAAGGCAGTCCATTATCTGCACCAGGTGTCTCTGCTGATTTGGTTCATTGACAGTACAAACACACTCTCCAAGTGCACATCACCATTTCAATAATCCCTTATCTCTATCTTCCACATATTGCTTGGGTCTTGTCTCTGGCAGTTGCTGTTGGGCTGAATAGTACCGAGCCAGAAAAAAAAGATTTGTTTAAGCTCTTCTCCAGAAACTTAGTCATAGTCATACTTTATTGATCCCGGGGGAAATTGGTTAAACTTGTGCAGTAAATGGCCACCACTCCCACCAATGTCACAGTGAAGGCATGCTTCACCACAGATGATTTCTTTTCCAAATAGTCCACAAAAGAAAGGCTGCATCCCAAAGAAGGTAAATGATCCCACATCATGAACCATTGACCAGTTCTCCTGGCTAATATCACTCAGCCAATATCACCCCAGCAACATCTTTGAAGGGAAAAGGAATTATAGTCATTTATAGGTTTACAAAATTATGAGGGGTATAGACCCGCCAGTCTCCATCGCCCCTCCTGTCCACTGCATTAAGCCTGTTCCCCATCCCCACCCCCCACACACGCTGAGTTCCTCCAGATTGTGTGTTGCTGAAGACGACTGCATCAACAGTCGCTTGTGTCATCAACACCAAGTTCTCTGCTCAAGGAGCCGTTCATGAGAGCTTGCAACTGCAACACCGCTTCACTGGCAGCAGAGCGGGTTTGGTTAGGTGGCTACCTAAATGTAGGTTGCCGGTCCATCAGCACATGAAGCCGGGGACACCATCAGGCAGATGGAGTGATACAGCGGGTCTTCTCTCTCAGCCCACTCCCACTCCCTCCCCGCAGCGCAACAACTGTATTACCTGAAGCAGCGGGTAGCGTTGGCCCCGTAACTAACCCACCCCTGGCAACATGAGTACTTCCGGGGCAGCTTCCCCACGCATGCGTCCCCCTGAGCCCGGTCAAATGATAATGTATCAGGCTCCTCGAGTCAGCATGTGACGCGAAAGTTACTAGGGAGATGGTGACGTCACTACCCTTCGTACGCCTGACGTCGTAGTTGTAGTTTAGTCGTTTTCAACTAAAGCCCTGTAGATGCTGAAATAAAACTGAAAACACTCAGTGAATCAGGCAGCATCGATGTGTTAATGAAATGTTA
This sequence comes from Mobula hypostoma, assembly GCF_963921235.1. Taxonomy (NCBI): domain Eukaryota; kingdom Metazoa; phylum Chordata; class Chondrichthyes; order Myliobatiformes; family Myliobatidae; genus Mobula; species Mobula hypostoma. Next base: position 5,451,080 of record NC_086118.1, on the reverse strand, counting down.
CTTTATTCCTCCACGGTTGCTGGCTGAGCTGCTAAGCATTATCAACATTATCTCTTTCTGCAATGGACATAGAACCACAATCTGGAGCAAAAAACAAACTGCTGAAAGCACTTAAAGCAACCAGCATAAAATGCTGGAAGAACTCAGCAGGTCAGTCAGCATCTATTAAAATGAATAAGCAGTTGACTCTTTGGGCCAAGACACTTCTTCAGGACTGAGAAGGAAGGGGGAAGATACCAGAATAAAAAGGTGGGGGTAGGGGAAGGAGGATAATAGGTGAAGCCATGTATGTAGGAAAAGTCAACGGCTGGAGAAGAAAGAATCTGATAGAAGAGGAGAGTGGACCATAGGAGAGAGGGAAGGAGGAGGGGACCCAGAGGTAAGGCCAGAGTAAGAAATAGAAGAAGAGGAGATGAAAAAATACTGGAAGGAGAAATTGATATTCATGCCATCAAGTTGGAGGCTACCCAGATAACAAAGTATAACCTTGGCCTCAAAATCTCCTTGTGCAACTAGACCCCTTGCAGGCCCAGTCAGTATGGATTGGCAATGACAACTGTACCTGCATTGGTACAGGTGCAACACAAGGCTGTGTGCTTAGCCCGCTACTCTACTCGCTTTATACCTATGACTATGGCTAAGCACAGCTCTAATCCCATTGTCAAGTTTGCTGACAACACCACTGTTGTAGGCCCAATCAAAGATGGTGACGAAAAACTGTATACTGAAAATCTGGCTGAGTGGTGCCTCAGCAACAACTCAATGTCAGCAAGACCAAGGAGCTGATTATTGACTTCAGGAAGAGGAACCCAGAAGTGCCTGAACCAGTCCTCATCAGGGTGTCAAAGGTGGAAAGGGTGAGCAACTTTAAATTCATTATCATTTCAGAGAACCTATTCTGGACCCAGCATGTAGGTGCAATTATGAAGAAAGCACAGTAGCACCTATACTTCCTTAGGAGTTTGCAAAGATTCGGCCTGACATCTATAACTTTGGCAAATTTCTATAGATGTGTGGTGGAGAGTGTATTGACTGGCTGCATCACATCAATACCCTTGAACGGAAAATCCTACAAAAAGTAGTGGATATGGCCACAGATAAACCCTCTCCACCATTGTGCACATCTACATGGAGCACTGTCACAGAAAAGCAGAATCCACCATATGTGCTCTTCTCACTGCTGCCATCAGGAAGAAGGTAAAGGACCTTCATGACTCACACCACCAGGTTCAGGAACAGATATTATCCCTCAAACATCAGGCTGCTGAACAGAGGGGATAACTTCACTCAGCTTCATTTGCCCCATCACTGAACTGTTTCATAACCTATGGATTTACTTTCAAGGGCTCTTCATCTCATGTTCCTGATATTTATTGCTTATTTATTATTATTATTGCTATTTCTTTTCTTTTTTGTATTTGCACAGTTTGTTTTGTCCTTTGCACACTGGTTGTCTACCCTGTTGGTGCAGTCTTTCACTGATCGTATTATGGTTATTGGATTGGTTGAGTATGCCCACAAGAAAATGTATCTCAGGGTTGTATATGGTGACATCTATGCACTTTGATAATAAATTTACTTGGAACTTTGAACATCATTAGCCATTTGGGGACTTTTGTAACCAGTGTTGAAGTATATTAATAGTACCTCTGACAAAAGAACTTGTGGAAATAAAATTTTATTTTCACAAGTGGATTTTTGTCATGTAGAATATTACGTCCAAAAGGAGGGTAAAACAATTTCAATAGTAATTTCTGAAAGAGAATCAAATGGTGTTAACTGCACGACTGCTTCTGCCCACTGCTCCCTGCCATCCATTCTCTTTTTCCAGAATGATATCACAACAAAAATGACAAACCAACTTAAAAACTAACAAAAACCACATAATTATAACATATAGTTACAACAGTGCAAAGCAATACTGTAATTTGATAAGAACAGACCATGGCACAGTAAAAGTCTCAGAGTCAATCGAAAGTCCCATCATCCCATCAGCAGACGGTAAACCTCCAGTGCCACCAACTTGCCGATACAGCATCCCAGAAGCATCCGAACACAGTCCGTCCGAAAAATTCCAAGCCTCCGACCACCTATTCGACACCGAGCACCGAGTACCATCTCTGCCGAGCATTTCGACCCTGGCCCTGGCGACAGGCGATACGCAAAGCCGAGGATTTGGGACCTTCGTCTCCAGAGAATCTCAATTGCACAGTAGCAGCGGCAGCAAAGCAGGCATTTCAGAAGTTACTCCAAATGTTCCTCGGCACTTCTCCCGGCTGTCCCCATCAAATCCGTATTGTGTACAGCCCCTAGTTACACATATCGATATTCGTTTGGAACGGCTGTGTGCGCTGTGTCACGCCGCCATCTCCTCCTCCCTCCCTTATATTCTGAGAGATCCTGGGAGGCATAGGCAGTGTGCAGGAATCTTGTGGCGAGAAGGGTACAAGCTAATGTTCGACTCTATTTCGCCAATTAAACCTTCTATTGTTCACCAATTAAAGCAACAAGGGGGATTGAAATACTGGCTGCCTGATTTTTTATTGCTGAAGGATCACGCTGCCGCCAGAGAGGAGAGACTGCCTTTTTATTACCAGTGAAAGCGCTCTGTTGACACAGAGAGGGGAGACTGTCTTTTTATTACTAGTGAGATCGCTCTCTTGTTAGAGAGGAGAGACTGCCTTTTTCTCACTAGTGAGATCGCTCTGTTGTCACAGAGAGGATAGACTGCCTTTTTATCACGAGTGAGATGACTCTGCTGTCACAGAGAAGGGAATGCCTTTTTGTTCCTTTTTTTCCCTCATCTTTTTATTGAATTAGTATAGCGGTCCCCAACCCCCGGGCCGCGAGGAAACGATATGGTTTGGCGAGAGGCTGCCGCGCCTTTCCTCATTCCGTGTCACGCGCACTGTTGAGCCTGAACGCACGTGAGGTCATGACTCGCGCGTCATCCAGGTCAGCGCAGGAAGGAGATCAACTCCGCGAGCTTGCAAATGACGGCGGACTGAAAAGCATGTTTGATATAACATCTCTGCCGGCATCCTGAGATAGCCACGAAAACACTGAAATCGTTGCTTTCATTTCCAACATTTTGCTGCGAAGCGGAGTTTTCTGCAATGAATGCAACGAAAACTAAATTGCGGAATAGACTGGACACAAGGAACCCCTTCGAGTATCGCTGTCTCTCATCACCCCTCGATGGGACCGGCTTGTTGCAGGAAAACAAGCCCAGCGCTCCCACTGATTCAGCGATATTGGTGTGTTGCAATCATTTTATATGTTCATACGGGGAAAATACGTGCTGTTTGTTTAATATCCAAATATTACTTAAAATGTAATCACTTATAACTGACCTATATAACCATATAACAATTACAGCAGGGAAACAGGCGATCTCGCCCCTTCTAGTCCGTGCCGAACGCTACTCTCACCTCGTCCCACCGACCTGCACTCAGCCCATAACCCTCCATTACTTTCCTGTCGATATACCTATCCGATTTTTCTTTAAATGATAATATCGAACCTGCCTCTACCACTTCTACTGGAAGTTCGTTCAACACTTACTTTAAGCTGTATTCATGCGAGGGAAATATGCGCTGTGTTTAATATTAAATTCGTTAGATAAATCCTTTTAGAAACGAAATTGAGTGTATTAGCCACTTATCACCTATATTCCGGTCGTGATTAAACCCCCGCCCCCGAACAGAATCGCCAAAAACGGTTTGCAGAGGGAGGGAAAATCGGCAGGTACACGCATGCGGACTGGTGCCCGCGCAAGGCTTCATGGTCATTGTAGTCTTAGCTGGGTAAACAAAGCGTATTTGACTGCTTTTCTTGTCATTGGCAACCCTCCCCCTCCCCGGGTCGGCCGGTCCGCAAGAATATTGTCAATATTAAATCGGTTCGCAGTGCAAAGAAGGTTGGGGACCCCTGAATTAGTACACAAAAGGTAAACTATGTAGAAACTGTTGCGATATAAATTTACAAGAGATATTAATACACAAAGAAAAGTAGTACAAACAGTGCAGTTTAGTTATAAAATAACGAGGTAATATAATAGTATACTAATTTTCCATATATATCAATATGGAGAAAAAAACTCACCGTGCAACTAATCTAAAAAGCAAAGCAAAGCAATGGGCTAACTAGGTATCAAGTAGACTTAACCAACTTTAAACAATCACGTCCTCAAACCCGACCTCCATTAAAAACAGTTAAAAAGCAAGAAGGGAATGTAAATATGGGCAAAGAAAAAAAAAGTTACATTAAATGAAAATATTGAATAAAAGATCTCCAGGTCTGTTCAAATTTATCTGAAGTATCATAAAGATTACTTCTGATTTTTTCCAAATTTAAACATAGTATCGTCTGAGAAAACCAAAAAAAACATAGTTGGGGGATTAATCTCCTTCCAATGTTGTAAAATACATCTTTTGGCCATTAAAGTAAGAAATGCAATCCTTTGGGCTGAAGGAGAAAGATTACTGGAAATTTTAGGTAATCCAAAGATAGCAGTGATAGGATGGGGAGAAATATCTGTATTCAATACCTTTGAGATAATATTAAAAATGTCTTTCCAAAAAATTTGTAAAGTAGGACAGGACCAAAATATATGAGTTAAGGAAGCTATCTCCCCATGACATCTGTCACAAAGAGCGTTAATATGAGGATAAAAATGAGCTAATTTATCTTTAGACATATGTGCTCTGTGAACAACTTTAAATTGAATTAGGGAATGTTTAGAACGGATAGAGGAATTATTGACTAGTTGTAAAATATGCGCCCAGTCATCCGCCAAAATAGTGAAGCCCAATTCCTTTTCCCAATCTGACCCAATCTTATCGAAAGGAGCTTTCCTAAGTTTCATGATAGTATTATAAATAATAGCCGTTACACCTTTCTGACATGGGTTAAGGTTAGTTATAGTATCTAAAATATATGAAGGGGGTAACGCCGGAAAGGAAGAAAGTATGGTACTTAGGAAATTTCTAACTTGGAGATATCTAAAAAAATGTATTTTTGGTAAGTTATATTTGATAGATAATTGGTCAAAAGATGTAAGGGAGCCATCTAAAAATAAATCCAAAAACAGTGATATACCATTGGTCTTCCAAATTTGAAAGGCACGGTCCGTAGAAGAGGGGGGAAAGAATATGTTGCCTAAAATAGGAATCGCTAGCCCAAATTGATTAAGATCGAAACATTTTCGGAATTGAAACCAAATGCGTAAGGTATGTTTAACTATCGGGTTACCATCCTGTTTATGGCATTTCAAATCGAAAGGAAGAGAAGAACCTAAAATGGAGCCAAGTGCATAACCTTGAGCAGATTGTAATTCCAATACTACCCATTTAGGAATGGATAGTGTATCTTGGTCAAGTAACCAAAATTTCATGTGTCGAATATTAATTGCCCAATAATAGAATCTAAAATTAGGTAATGTCAAACCTCCATCTCTCTTAGCTTTCTGTAGATGTATTCTACCCAGTCTTGGGTTTTTATTTTGCCAAATAAATGAAGAAATTTTAGAGTCAACTTTGTCAAAAAAGGATTTTGAAACAAAAATCGGCAATGCCTGAAATATATATAAAAATTTTGGCAGAATAAACATCTTAACAGCATTAATACGACCAATCAAAGTTAAATAAAGTGGAGACCATTTAAATGGAAATTCTGTAATGTGATCAATTAAGGGTAGGAAATTAGTCTTAAATAAATCCTTATGTTTACAGGTAATTTTAATCCCAAGATATGAAAAATGATTATTAACCGATTTAAACGGGAGGTTCTGATATAAGGGAACTTGCTTATTAAATTGGGAAAAGTTCACTCTTACTGAGATTTAACTTATAACCTGAAAAAAGACTAAATTGTGCTAATAAATCTAAAGCTGCAGGAATAGATTTTTGAGGATTAGAAATATATAAAAGTAAGTCATCAGCATAAAGTGATACTTTATGAGACTTTAAACCACGAGTGATACCAATAATATTAGAAGATTCTCGAATAGCATTTGCAAGAGGTTCTAATGCAATATCAAATAATAAAGGACTAAGAGGACAACCTTGTCTGGTACCTTGAAAAAGAGGTAAAAAAGGTGAATTTAAAGAGTTAGTACGAACTGAGGCCATAGGAGAATGATATAACAGTTTGATCCAGGATATAAATTTCGGGCTGAAGTTAAACATTTCAAGCACCTTAAATAAGTAAGGCCATTCGACCCTGTCAAAGGCTTTTTCAGCGTCTAGGGAAATGACGCATTCAGGATCATTTTGTGACGGGGTATAGACAATGTTTAAAAGTGCATGAATATTATAAAAAGAGTAACGATTTTTAATAAAACCCGTTTGGTCTTCTGAGATAATATAAGGAAGTGCTTTTTCTAGTCTGTTTGCTAATAATTTAGAAAAAATTTTAGAGTCAACATTTAACAAAGAGACTGGTCATTGAGCAGGGTCTTTATCCTTCTTTAATTTTAAAGAGATCGATGCTGTATAAAAGGATTCGGGTAGTTTACCAAGTTTTAATGAGGCCTCCAGAACCCTGAATAGATAGCCAAGGGATTAATGAGGATGCAAAAAATTTATAAAATTCCATGGTAAACCCATCAGGACCAGGAGCTTTCCCCGGGTTCATAGAAAAAATAACATTCTTAATCTCATCAGTGGCAAAAGAAGTGTCTAACATGGAAGATATATCATGTGAAATCTTAGGGAAATCTAGGTTATCTAAAAAGTCATACATATGTTTAGAATCTCGTGGAAACTCTGAGTGGTATAAGGAGGAATAAAAGTCAAAAAAGGATTGATTAATCTCAGCTTGATCAAATGTCAGTTGATCTTTTTGATTATGAATCTGATTAATTTGAAATTTAGTAGAGTTAGTTTTCAACTGATTAGCCAACAGTTTACCAACTTTGTCACCATGTATATAAAATTTGCTTCTTGTTTTCATTAATTGATTTGCAATCGAGGACGAAAGTAATAAACTGTGTTCCATTTGAAGTTCAGTTCTTTGTTTATACAACTTCTCAGAGGGAGCTGTAGCATATTTCTTATCAATTTCATTAATCTTGTCCACAAGAACCAGCTCCTCCTCCTTCAACCTTTTCCTCAAAGCAGCAGAGTATGAGATGATCTGGCCACAGATATAAGCTTTGAAAGTATCCCAAAGGGTATTCATGGATATATCCTCTGTACAGATAATTGTAAAAAAGAAGTCAATCTGTTACAGTGAGATTGCTCTATTGTCACAGAGAGGGGAGAGACTGTCTTTTTATTACTAGTGCGGTCGCCCTGTTGTCACAGAGAGGGGAATGCCTTTTTATTACCAGTAAGATCGCTCTGTTATCACAGAGAGGGGAGAGACTGCCTTTTTATTACCAGTGAGATCGCTGTGCTGTCACAGAGAGGGGAGACTGTCTTTTTCTTACTAGTGAGATCGCTCTGTTGTCACAGAGAGGAGAGAGACTGCCTTTTTATTACTAGCGAGAACACTCTGTTGTCAGAGAGAGCGACGAGACTGTCTTTTCCTTACTAGTGTGATCATTCTGTTGTCACAGAGAGAGGAGAGACTGCCTTTTTATTACCAGTGAGATCGCTCTGCTGTCACGGAGAGGAGAGACTCTTTTTATTACTAGTGAGATCACACTGTTGATATTGTGAGGGGAGACTGCCTTTTTATTGCCAGTCAGATCGCTCTGTTGTATCAAAGGGGAGACTGCCTTTTTACTATTAGTGAAATCTCTCTCTTGTCACGGAGGGGAGAGACTGTCTTTTTATTAATAGTGAGTTCGCTCTGTTGTCTCAAAGGGGAGACTGCCTTTTTATTACTAGTCAGATCGCTCTGTTGTCACAGAGAGAGGGACTGTCTTTTTATTACCGGTAAGATCTCTCTGTTGTCACAGAGAGGGGAGAGACTGTCTTTTTTTACTAGTGAGATCGCTCTGCTGTCACAGGAGGAGAGAGACTGTCTTTTTATACTCGTAAACAGGAAGAATTGTGCAGATGCTGGAAATTCAAACAGCACACATCAAAGTTGCTGCTGATAGCAGCAGGCCAGGCAGCATTTCCAGGAAGAGGTACAGTCGACGTTTCGGGCTGAGACCCTTCGTCCGGACCGCTCTTTGTGACGTCCTGACGAAGGGTCTCGGTCGGAAACGTCGACTGTACCTCTTCCTAGAGATGCTGCCTGGCCTGCTGCGTTCACCAGCAACTTTGATGTGTGTCTTTTTATACGAGTAAGATCGCTCTGTTCTCACACAGAGGGTGTAGACTGCCTTTTTATTAGCAGTGAGATCGCTCTGCTGTCATAGGGCGGGGAGACTGCCTTTTTATTACCAGTGAGATTGCTCTGTTGTTACAGAGTGAGGAGACTCTTTATTACCAGTGAGATGGCTCTGCGGTCACAGACGGGGTATACTGTCTTTTTATTACCAGTGAGATGGCTCTGTTGTCACAGAGAGGAGAGACTGTCTTTTTATTACTAGTGAGATCTGTCAGCTGTCACAGAGGGGAGACTGCCTTTCTATTAATGGTGAGATCACTCTGTTGTCACAGAGAGGAGAGAGGCTGCCTTTTTATTACTAGTGAGATCGCTCTGCTGTAACAGAGAGGAGAGACTGCCTTCCTATTAATGGTGAGATCGCTCTGTTGTCACAGAGATTGGGGAGAGTGCCTATTTATTACTAGTGAGATTGCTCTGTTGTCACAGAGAGGAGAGACTGTGTTTTTATTACCAGTGATATCGCTCTGTTGACACAGAGAGGGGAGACTGTCTTTTTATTACCAGTGAGATCGCTCTGCTGTCACAAAGGGGAGACAGCCTTTTTATTACTAGTGAGATCGCTCTGCTCGCACAGGCAGGAGAGACACTTTTTATTACTAGTGAGATGGCTCTGTCGTCACAGAGAGGAGAGACTGTCTTTTTATTATGAGTGATATCACTCCGTTGTCACAGAGAGGAGAGAGACTGCCTTTTTATTACCAGTGAGATCACACTGTTGTCACAGAGAGGAGAGAGACTGCCTTTTTATTACCAGTGAGATCGCTCTGCTGTCACAGAGAGGGGAGACTGTCTTTTAATTACTAGTCAGATCGCTGTGTTGTCACAGAGAGGAAAGACTACCTTTTTATTACTAGTCAGATCGCTTTCCTGTCACAGAGAGGAGAGGCTGCCTTTTTATTGCTAGCGAGATCACTCTGTTGTCACTCAGGGGAGAGACTGTCTTTTTATTAATAAGGAGGTCGCTCTGTTGTCACAAAGGGGAGACGGCCTTTTTATTACCAGTGAGATCGCTGTTGTCTCAGAGAGGGTGTGACTGCCTTATCATTACTAGTGAGATCACTCTGTTGTTCCAGAGTGAGGAGACTCTTTTTATTACCAGAAACTTCGCTCTGCTGTTACAGAGAGGGGCAACTGCCTTTTTATTGCTAGTGAGATCACTCTGTTGTCAGAGAGAGGGGGGAGAGGGGAGACTGCCTTTTCCTTACTAGTGAGATCACTCTGTTGTCATAGAGAGGGGAGAGGCTGCCTTTTTATTACCAGTGAGATCGCTCTGCTGTCACGGAGAGGAGAGACTCTTTTTATTACTAGTGAGATCGCACTGTTGATATTGTGAGGGGAGACTGCCTTTTTATTACCAGTCAGATCGCTTTGCTGTCAAAGAGAGGGGAGACTGCCTTTTCATTACCAGTGAAATTGCTCTGTTGATTCAAAGGGTAGACTGCCTTTTTATTACTGGTGAGAGAGCTCTGTTGTCACAGAGAGGAGAGATTGCATTTTTATTACTAGTGTTGATCACTCTGCTGTCACAGAGAGGAGAGAGACTGTCTTTTTATCACGAGTGAGATCACTGTGTTGTCACAGAGAGGAGAAACTGCCTTTTTATTACCAGTGAGAACGTTCTGTCGTCACAGTGAGGAGAGAGACTGCCTTTTTATTACTAGTGCGATTACTCTGTTGTCACAGAAGGAGAGAGACGACCTTTTTTCCACGAGTGAGATCACTCTGTTCTTACAGAGAGGAGAGAGACTGCCTTTTCATTACTAGTGAGATCACTCTGTTGTCAGTGAGAGGGGGGAGACTGTCTTTTCATTACCAGTGAGATCGCTCTACTGTCATGGAGAGGATAGACGCTTTTTATTACTAGTGATATCGCACTGTTGACATTGAGAGGGGAGTGTGCCTTTTTATTACCAGTGAGAACGTTCTGTCGTCACAGTGAGGGGAGAGACTGCCTTTTTATTACTAGTAAGATTGCTCTGCTGTCACAGAGGCGGGGGCTGCCTTTTTGTTACTAGTGAGATCACACTGTTGTCACAGAGAGGGGAGAGATGACCTTTTTATTACCAGTGAGATTGCTCTGCTGTCACAGAGAGGAGAGAGTCTTTTTATTCCTAGTGAGGTCGCACTGTTGATATTGAGAGGGGAGACTGCCTTTATATTACCAGTGAGAACGTTCTGTCGTCATATTGAGCAGAGTTTCTGCCTTTTTATTACTAGTGAGATTGCCCTTCTGTCACAGAGAGTGGAGACTGCCTTTGTATTACTAGTGAGATCACTCTGTTGTCACAGAAGGAGAGAGACGACCTTTTTTTTTACTAGTGAAATCACTCTGTTGTCACAGAAAGGAGAGAGACTGCTTTTTTTATTACTAGTGAGGTCACTCTGTTGTTAGAGAGAGGGGAGAGACTGCCTTTTCCTTACTGGTGAGATCACTCTGTTGTCACAGAGAAAGGAGACTGCCTTTTTATTACCATTGAGATCACTATGTTGTCAGAAAGGGGAGATTGCCTTTTTATTATTAGTGAAATAGCTCTCTTACACAGAGGGGAGAGACTGTCTTTTTATTACCAGTGATTTCACTCTGTTGTCACAAAGGGTAGACTGCCTTTTTATTACTCGTGAGATCATTCTGTTGTCAGAGAGAGGGTGGACACTGCCTTTTTGTTACTAGTGAGATCACTCTGTTGTCACAGAGAGGGGAGAGACTGCCTTTCTATTACTAGTGATATCTCTCTGTTGTCACAGAGGGGGGGAGACTGTCTTTTTATTCCCAGTGAGATCGCTGTGTTGTCAAAGAGAGGACAGACTGCCTGTTTATTACTGGTGATATTGCTCTGCTGTCACAGAGAGGGCAGACTGCCTTTTTATTACTCGTGAGATCGCTTTTTAGTCACAGCGAGGGGGGAGACTGCCTTTTTATTACTAATGAGATCGCTGTGTTGTCACAGAGAGGAGAGACTGCCTTCTTATTAATGGTGAGATTGCTCTCTTGTCACAGAGAGGGGTGAGACTGCCTTTTTATTACTGGTGAGATCACTCTGTTGTCACAGAAGGAGAGAGACGACCTTTTTATCACGAGTGAGATTACACTCTGGTCACAGAGAGGAGAGAGACTGCCTTTTTATTACTTGTGAGATAACTTTGTTGTCACAGAAGGAGAGAGGCGACCTTTTTTTCATGAGTGAGATCATTCTCTGGTCACAGAGAGGGGGGGACACTGCCTTTTTGTTACTAGCGATATCGCACTGTTGTCACAGAGAGGGGAGAGACTGCCTTTTTATTATCAGTGAGATCGCTCTGCTGTCACGGAGAGGAGAGAATCTTTTTATTACTAGTGAGATCACAGTGTTAACATTGAGAGGGGAGACTGCCTTTTTATTGCCAGTGAGATTGCTCTGCTGTCACGGAGAGGAGAAACTGCCTTTTTATTACCAGTGAGAACGTTCTGTCTTCACAATGAGGAGAGAGACTGCCTTTTTATTACCAGTCAGATCGCTCTGCTGTCATAGGGAGGGGAGACTGTCTTTTTATTATCAGTGAGATCGCTCTGCTGTCACAGACAGGGGAGACACTTTTTATTACCAGTGAGATCTCTCTGTTGTCACAGAGTGAGGAGACTCTTGTTTATTACCAGAAACTTCGCTCTGCTGTCACAGAGAGGGGAGACTGCCTTTTTGTTAATAGTGAGATCGCTCTGTTGTCACAGAAGGAGAGAGACGACCTTTTATTACTAGTGGGAGCACTCGGTTGTCACAGAGAGGAGAGAGACTGCCTTTTTATTACCATTGAGATCGCTCTTCTGTCATTGTGAGGGAAGACTGCCTTTTTATTACTAGTGAGATCGATCTGTTGTCAGAGTTGAGTGACTGCCTTTATCTTCCCAGTGAGTTCGCTGTCTTGTCACAGAGAGGGCGGGCTACCTTTTTATTACTAGTGAGATCGCTCTTTATTCACAGTGAGGAGGGAGATTGCCTTTTTTATTACTAGAGAGATCGTTCTGCTGTCACAGAGATGGGAGACTGTCTTTTTATTCGCAGTGAGATCGCACTGTTGTCAAAGAGAGGAGAGACTGCCTGTTTACTACTATCGAGATCGCTCTGCTGTCACAGAGAGGGTAGACTGCCATTTTATTACTTGTGAGACCTCTCTTTAGTCACAGCGAGGGGCGAGACTGCCTTTTTATTACTAGTGAGATTTCTCTGTTGTCACAGAGAGGGGGGGGGAGACTGCCTTTTGTTCCTAGTGAAATCACTCTATTGTCACAGAGAGGAGAGACACTGACTTTTTATTACTAGTGAGATCAGTCTGTTGTCACAGAGAGGAGAGAGGCTGCCTTTTTATTACTTGTGAGATCGATCTGTTGTCAGAAAGTTGAGTGACAGCTTTTCTATTATCAGTAAGATTGCTCTGTTGTCACAGAGAGGTGTGACTGCCTTTGTAGTACTAGAGAGATCGCTCTGTTATCACAGAGAGGGGCGAATGACTTTTTATTACCAGTGAGATCGATCTGCTGTCACAGAGAGGAGAGACTGCCTTCTTATTAATGGTGAGATCGCTCTGTTGTCACAGAGAGGAGAGACTGCCTTTTTATTACCACTGTGATCTCTGTTATCTCAGAGAAGCTGTGACAGCCTTATTGTTACTGGTGAGATCACTCTGTTGTCAAACAGAGGAGAGAGACTGCCTTTTTATTACCTGTGAGATCGCTCTGTTGTTACAGAGTGAGCAGATACTTTTTATTACCAGAAACTTCGCTCTGCTATCACAGAGAGGGGAGACTGCCTTTTTGTTACTAGTGAGATCACTCTGTTGTCAGAGAAGGAGAGAGACGACATTTTTATCACAAGTGAGATCACATCCTACTTTCCATCTTCTCCACTGAGAAGTGGAGGCATTTGGGGAATATACCATGAGCTGATGGGGGCTTAGGGAGAGCAATGAAATGTGCAGTCTTAGAGATCTGGTCCACAACCAACAGAATAGTAGTGTTTCCATCAGACAGGGGCAGACCAGTGATGAAATCCACCAAGAGGTGGGACGAGGGGCGGTGAGGTAGTGGACATTGCAGACGTGTAGGGTCTACTATGTTTACTCTCTTGTTGTGGATGCAGGTGGGACAGGCAGAGATGAAGCTGTGGACGTCCTAGGACATAGTTGGCCACCAAAGTCATCTCTTGATAAATTCCAGGGTCCATTGAGTTCCTGAACATCCACCATACAGGAGGAGTGACCCCCATTCCAACACTCTGGGGTGAACAGTGGCAGGGACTAACAGCCGGATGAGAGATCCCCTGCCTGGGCCTGGATCTGAATGTTGGCCAATGCTCAGCTCCACCTCTACATCCCAAATCACCGGAGCAGCAGTGCATGACTGAGGAAGGATGGACTCTGGATTGTTGTCAGAATACTGGGAGAAAGCATCGGCCTTGTTATTCTTGCTGCCAGGATGGTAGGTGAAGGTGGAATTAAACCCGGTGAAGAAGAGAGCCCAACAGGCTTGTCAGGAGTTGAGTCTCTTGGTGTTTCGAATGCAGGAGAGGTTTTTGTGATCTGTCCTACCAAGAAGGGTGCTCTGCCCCCTCTGCCCCCTCTATGCTTCCAGGGCCTCCTTGACATATAGAAGTTCCCAGATCCTGATGTCGTAGTTACACTCGGTAGGAATCAAATGGTGGGAAAGAAAGGCACAGGGGTGAAGCCGGGTATCCTCAGAAGAGCATTGAGAGAGTACAACTCCAATCCCAACATCTGATGCACTCACCTCGATGTTGAATGGATAGGATGTGTCTAGGTTTTGCAGCACCGGGGCAGTGGTGAAGCATCACTTTGGTTCCAAGAATGCTTGGCCTGCTTCATTTGGCCAAAGGAATCCTGCAGAGGTCATCTTAGTGAGTGCATTTATGGGGGCCGTGATGGAACTGAAGCTTCTGATGAAGTGGTGATAAAAGTTTGAAAACCCCATGAAGCACCACACCAATTTGACGGTAGATGGTTTGGGCCACTGTGCGACTGCTTGACCTTTACACGGTCCATTTTAACACTGGAAGGGATGAGGATATTGCCCAGAAATGACTCCTGCCCTTTATGGAACTCACTCTTCTCAGGCTTGGAGTAAAGTTTATTCTCGGGAAGACATCTGAGAATCCTCCGGACATGTTCCTGGAGAGAGCAGGACGAGATCAGAATGTAGGAAAACAAATTGATTCTACATGTCCTGGATCAGATCATTGACCAGAGCCTGTAGAACGCTGGGGCTGTCGGTCAGACCAAAGGGCATCACGAGGTGCTCATAATGGTCAGTGGAAGTTCACTGAGCTAAGTAGGAATTGTGAAGAAATAAAGGAAAAATCAATAAACACAAGGGCAACTGCCCATTAACTAGCACTTTCAAACTAAAGCCAATGCCAATACATTTGCTCAGCAGTAGTGAACTAATACTAATTAAATACCATTCCTTAACTGCATCACTCTAAATGGAATCAGGACAATGGTATGCAGGGAGCGCTGACGTTGCTGTGCTCTTGGTCAAGTCTCGATAAGACTGAATTGAGAGGAAGGGAGTTAAATACCACCACAGTGAAGCACTAATTGGCTGGAACATGCATACTCACAAGCATGATTGTCGAACCTGTTCAACAGCCCAACTGTAAGGTTGCGCAGACCCCCTTGACAGAGTCCGTAGTTGTGACAAGAAGGCCTAATCTCCTTTTGAGCAGACAGAAATTCTATGATCTCTGGTAAGACCCGTGGAGGAAGTCTGTATGTCCTCGTCAATAAGAGCTGGTGTGTGATGGTTTCTTCATTGTTGGAAATAACAGCTCACTACTCCTCACAGAGTGAGTTTTCAGTGGTGAAGTGCAGGCCCTTGGCAGTAACAGCTCACTACTCCTCACAGAGTGAGTTTTCAATGGTGAAGTGCAGGCCCTTGGCAGTAACAGCTCACTGGTCCTCACGGAGTGAGTTTTCAGCGGTGAAGTGCAGGCCCTTGGCAGTAACAGCTCACTGCTCCTCACGGAGTGAGTTTTCAGCGGTGAAGTGCAGGTCCTTGGCAGTAACAGCTCACTGCTCCTCACGGAGTGAGTTTTCAGCGGTGAAGTGCAGGCCCTTGGCAGTAACAGCTCACTGCTCCTCACGGAGTGAGTTTTCAGCGGTGAAGTGCAGGCCCTTGGCAGTAACAGCTCACTGCTCCTCACGGAGTGAGTTTTCAGCGGTGAAGTGCAGGCCCTTGGCAGTAACAGCTCACTGCTCCTCACGGAGTGAGTTTTCAGCGGTGAAGTGCAGGCCCTTGGCAGTAACAGCTCACTGCTCCTCACGGAGTGAGTTTTCAGTGGTGAAGTGCAGGCCCTTGGCAGTAACAGCTCACTGCTCCTCACGGAGTGAGTTTTCAGCGCTGAAGTGCAGGCCCTTGGCAGTAACAGCTCAATACTCCTCACGGAGTGAGTTTTCAGCGCTGAAGTGCAGGCCCTTGGCAGTAACAGCTCACCACTCCTCACAGAGTGAGTTTTCAGCGGTGAAGTGCAGGCCCTTGGCAGTAACAGCTCACCACTCCTCACAGAGTGAGTTTTCAGCGGTGAAGTGCAGGCCCTTGGCAGTAACAGCTCACTCCTCCTCACAGAGTGAGTTTTCAGCTGTGAAGTGCAGGCCCTTGGCAGTAACAGCTCACTACTCACAGAGTGAGTTTTCAGCGCTGAAGTGCAGGCCCTTGGCAGTAACAGCTCACCACTCCTCACAGAGTGAGTTTTCAGCGGTGAAGTGCAGGCCCTTGGCAGTAACAGCTCACCACTCCTCACAGAGTGAGTTTTCATCGGTGAAGTGCAGGGCTTTGGTAGTAACAGCTCACTACTCCTCACAGAGTGAGTTTTCAGCGGTGAAGTGCAGGCCCTTCTACTTACTGAGTGAGCTCGCGGTCATTGTGATTTTTGCTGTTTATGTCCCTCTTGTGCTCGTGTTGGGGAAGAGCTGCAAGAATTCCACAGCACCATCTGTGACCTCACCCTGATGGTTTCTTCATTATTGCTGGTGACCTCAATCTTGCCAACTTAAAAACAATCCTGCCAAAGTTCTACCAACATATCACCTTCACAACCAGAGCAGAGAATATATTAGGCCTGGTGCGTACCAATGTTTTTGGAGCCATCAAAGCTGTCCCCCACCCTCAACTCGGATACTGAACTACATATCCATTCTGCTAATCCCTCACTGGTTAAATGAGGAAAACCAGTTTAAGGGGAGATCAGGACTTAGCCAGAATGTGCAACCTCAGTGCTGTAGGATTGTATCGAATGTACGGACTGGAACAGTTCAAGAAGGCAGCTACCTATGATCATCATGTCAACATTGATAAATATGAGGTATTGGTGACTGGCTACAAAGGAAAATGCTTTAAGGACGTTACCATTTTTAAACCCTACACTGTCAGGGCAAACCATAAATCCTAGCTGACTGCAGAGGTTCATGCACTGCTTAGGGATTGGGACGCTAATTTCAGATTGGGGGATAAAATGACTCTAAATTCAGCCACAGCCGTGCCATCAGGGATGCAAAACAAGAGTACTCACAGAATATTTACAGACACCTTTGTGACACCAGCGACACATGGCACAACAGATTAATGTCTACCCTGCACGTCAACCACAGCGATGCCTCCCTCCCAGATACCCTGAATGCCTTCTCTGCACGATCTGCTGCAATGAATGATGTGACGTCGAGGAACACCCCCTCTCCCCCTGAGGAACAGGCGCCCTGTCTGGCTGAGGACAGGAGAGGAGGATCCTAGCCAGGTGAGGAGGACCCTAGCCAGGTTAAACCCAGGCAAAACTGCAGTGCCAGACAATATACCTGGTCGGGTGCTGAGGGATTGTGTAGCCAGGTAACAACAAAGACATCTTTAACGTCTCTTTGTAACAGGTGTCAAGGCAGCCACCATTATTCTGGTGCCCAAGAGAGTAATGATAATGGTCCTAAATGATTGCCGCCCCGTGGCACTGACCTCACCTATCATGAAGTTCTTTGAACGGCTGGTAATGTTTCTGCTTGGCAGGTGAGGGCTGTGGCTGTGAAACAATCTCAGGTTCTGAGGCCACCTCCATGCTGGTTGTCTGAGTTGAGTTTGGGACTGCAGGAAGTGGTTCTGACTGCTCTGGTCACCTTTCTTTTCTAACAATGAACTCTGCTGTCCTCAACTGATCAATGTGTCGTTTCCAGATAATATCAGACGCAATCTCCATCAAGGGCAAGTTCATCCTGGTGCTGGTAAAAATGGGGGAGCTGGGATTTCTGCTGCACATTCCAGCCATTTTGAGTGGTCATGTAGACCTGAGACAGTGTTTTATGGTTTCCCTTTAGATCATCTCTGACGTAATAGGGAGACTTGCAATTTGTATTAGGAAGAATACGTCAAGCAGTATCTGCTTTTGTAAATTTTTCAAGTATTTCTTTTTCCAAGTGTAAACATACAATCCATCAGCATTTCCATGATTAGTTGTCCTCTTGAATTTGATCTTGTAATTGTCTCCTCCGCAAAACCAAGCCCATCTGTGCAGTCATGTTGCTGCTGTTAGTGGAACTCCCTTCTGTGGATTGAAAATGGACGCCAATGGTTGATGATCAGAAATGATGGTAAACTCTCCCATACAGGAACTGGGTGAAGCATTTTACATCCCAAACCAGATTCAAGGTCTCTGTCAATCTGTGCATAAATTTTCTCTGCAGTGGTAAGGGAGCATGAAGCCAAGGCTATGGGGAGTTCATTTCCATTGCTCATAGTCTGTGACATGACTACACCTTTACCATAGGGTGAGCTGTCACTGGTAAGCTTCAGTGGATGATGTGGATCATAATGTGTGAGTAACGTGTCTGACATGGATCATAATGTGTGAGTAACGTGTCTGATGTGAATCATAATGTGTGAGTAACGTGTCTGACATGGATCATAATGTGTGAGTAACGTGTCTGATGTGGATCATAATGTGTGAGTAATGTGTCTGATGTCAACATTTCCTTTACCTTTTTGAAAGCCACCTCACACTGCTTTATCCTTTGCCATTTCATCCTGATCTGTAGTAATGAGTTCAAGGGGTGGAGCACAGTAGACAGGTTTGGTAGGAACCTGTTATAGTATTTGACAAACCCTGAAAAGTACCGCAACTGTGACATGTCCTTTGGCCTTAAGGCATTTACCATTGCTTGAATTTTCTCAAGGCACTTGTGTAATCCTTCTGTGTCAATGGTGTGACCACAGTAAGTGATACTTCTTGGGTCATGCTCGGAGACCAAAATCTACTCTTTTTAACAGTCTTGAGATTTTGGAGATCTTTTGGAGATTTTGGACATCGTTAGTGGTAAGGACACTGGGGTAACACTGAATGCATGGGCAGCCTTGCAATGCCTGTTCCATAGCTTTCTGCCAGAGTGCAGATGCAAATGCTGATGCTGATGCAAAAATAAGCTTATTATAGTGATAAAACCCTTTGTGGGTGGTTATATGAAAAACACTTTGGACTCTTCTTCTATTTCCATCTGTAGGTAGACCTCAGCTAAATCCAGTTCATTGAAGTGTTTCCCTCCAGAAGTGTTTGCAAAGATATTCTCTATCCTGGTTTAGAGGGTTTTGATCTAGTTTCAGTACTGGGTTTAAAATCACCATAGATCCTGACAGACACATTCTTCTTGGCTACTTCCTTCAGCCTCAATGCAATGTAATTTACTTGCTACTTTATCATGGATGATATAAGGAACTGGGCAGGCTTTGCAAAACTTGGATGTGGCATTTTCATTTAACACTATTTTGCTCTTTATACGTTTGAGTTTTCCAGCCTCTTCTGTGAACACTGCTGTGGCATCATCTAGTACCTTTCTCAATTTACTTTCAATTGACTCTGTTGCAGGTAATATGGTGTGCAAAGGGTGGATGGATCTCCAATCAAGTTTTAGTTGTCTAAATCAATCACATTACTACAATTCTGGCCTTCCACTTTTTTACCAGATATGCAGAAGCCTTATGTGGCTTCTTGGCTGTTGTGTTTTACTGTTATGAATGTCATTCCTATAGGAGTTATTTTTTCTCCATTATAAATTCTTAGTTGGATATTTTCAGGCTTCATTTCAGTATCTTTGAAATGCTGTTCAAACTAATTTTGTGGAATGACTGAAACAGCAGAGCCAATGTCCAATTCCATTTTAATTAATCTGCTGTTCACTTCTGGGGGTGTAAGACATATTGTTTGTCTATTGTTAGTTTTCACATTGTAAATCTCAAGGCTATACAGTCCTGTGTCAATCTGATCATTATCAGGTTTTTCATCAACAGCATATAGACTTGTGCTCTTTTTAAAACTGCAACTTGACTTGTCCATTGCTTTGGATATCCAGCATCTGCAGATTTTCTCATGTTCCATTTAATCTTGTCTGCCCAACATGCTCTTTATATGTGTCCTACTATATTGTTTTTTTTTCTGAAAGTTTCACCTTTAAACCTGTATTGATTTGATGTATGTGAGCTACTTCTACAATGGCAAAACAATTTGTTCAGCCAGGTGGGTTTCTGTTTAGATGTTGCGATTTTGTTCGTGCTCACTTTCATTCCTGACTGCAACTCAATTGCATCTCTGTCTGCGGTTTCCATTGATACAACTATTTCAACTGCTCTTTTAAATGTAAGTTGCACTTCAGTTAGGAGCCATTTTTAATGCTTTCTTGTAAAATACAACAAACTAATTGACCTCTCAGTGCACCATTAAGCCCATCACCAAAATGACAATAATCAGACATTCTCTTCAATTCAGCCACGTACAATGAAATGGGTTTCCCTTCCTTTTGATTCCTCTTATGAAACATAAAGCTTTCTGCAGTCAACAATGGTTTTGGTTATAAATGTTCCTGGATTACTTTCACAATATCAGCAAATCTCACTTTGGCTAGTTTGGTTGGAGTAGTCAAATGTCTAACCAAGCTGAATGCTTTTCCGCCCAATGTACTTGGCAAAACTTGTACTTGTTTCTCACTGGTTATTCTATTTGCTTTAAAATACTGCTCAAATCGCTCAGTACACATGTTCCAGTTATCCCTTGTCCATTCAGACACATCTATCTTTCCGATGTACACAGACGTTTCTACTTTTTTAAAATGTTTATTATTATTATCACTCGGTACTCATTGTTTATGAACTGGAAAATTTGTGCTTCAACAGTTAGGTAGTCATCTCGGGTTTGTTTAAAACTCCTCGTCACAGTTATGTTTTGTAACTCCAAAACATTAAAATAATTGAAAGAAAAACAGGTGAGTCTGGAATGCATGTACATTAGTTTCATTTTTACTTTAATCAAGGCACGCAGTTATGACATGATGGTGTAATCAGGTATGCCATTCATGTACTTTTACATATAAGGTAGGTCGCATCAGGAATTATTTCCAGGTAGTGGATGATTTCCTTCCACACCACTCTGACGTATAGGGAAATCGCGTACTAGGCAACTTTTACATATAACCTGTAACAAATTATGTAAACATCAAAGAATGCATAATCAAGCAGCACATTTACGCAAATGTTACTGAAATATTAAATACACTACATAATGGACAATCTAATCTGGACCCACAACACCTCCTCACTAGTCAAGAAGGCACGACAGTGTCCACACTTTGTGAGGAGTTTGAGGTGTGCAAGGCTCTCTGCCCCCATTCTAACAACTTTCTACAGGAGTGCCATCAAGAATGTCCTGTCTGCCTGCATCATTGTGCATTATGGAAGCTGCAAGGCATCGGACTGCTAAAGAGAATAGAATTCGCTGTGAGGATCTCTGGGGTCTCCCTCCCCGCTATTTGAGACATTAACTGGGAGAGTTGTAGATGAAGGGCGTGAATCATTATTGAGGATCCCTACCACCCATCCCACAATCTCTTTGATCCACTACTGTCAAGAAGGAGGCACAGAAGTATTAAGATGAGGACTGCCAGATGGGGTAACAGCTTCTTTCCTCAGGCTGTGAGACGAATGAAAAGCTTGCTCCCACTGAGATCTCACCACTAGGACAGCAAGCTGTTTATTGTTTACTGTTTACCTGTGCTGTATACTATATGCATTTTGAATTCTAATTTATTAACTTATTTATTGTAATATTTTGTCTCAACTGCTGTTTGTGATATATGTTTTGTTAGGCACACCGAATTCTGGAGGAACGCAGTTTCGCTTGCTTCTATATATGTACAGTTAGATGACAATAAAGCTGAACTTTAAATCTGTTTACAAAAAATATTTCATCCAAAGAGACCCAAGCCTATAAACAACAATTCCGTAAGCTAGCTGAAGACTGTCTGTCCGATATAGCTGGAGTCTGGGATTTACAAACATATAAAATGTTGTTCTGGATTGGTACAGGTTTGTTTAATTCCTCATACACAATTGTGCCCAGGGAAACTATTAAAACATGTTTCATTAGTCAGGTTTCACTTAGCCTTTGGAAACATATTGTTATTTAGTGAAAGCATTTATGTGGAGAATTCACTCTTTGAGATCTGAATGGAGATGATGAAGAGAGTGGAGACTGCCTTTTTATTACCAGTGAGATCGCTCTGCTGTCACTGAGAGGAGAGACTCATTTTATTACTAGTGAGATCGCACTGTTGATATTGTGAGGGGAGTCTGCCTTTTTATTACCAGTGAGATCATTTGCTGTCAAAGAGAGGGGAGACTGCCTTTTTATTACCATTGAGATCGCTGTTCTGTCATTGTGAGGGGAGACTGCCTTTTCATTACCAGTGAGATCGATCTGTTGTCACAGAGTGGGGAGACTGCCTTTATATTACTAGTGAGATCGCTCTCTTGTCACAGAGGGGAGAGAGACTGTCTTTTTATTACGAGTGAGATCGCTCTGTTGTCACGGAGTCGAGAAGCTGCCTTTTTATTACCAGTGAGAACCTTTTGTCGTCACAGTGAGGAGAGAGACTGCCTTTTTATTACTAGTGAGATTGCTCTGCTGTCACAGAGAGGGGAGACTGCCTTTTTATTACTAGTGCGATTACTCTATTGTCGCAGAAGGAGAGAGACGACCTTTTTATCATGAGTGAGATCAGTCTCTGGCCACAGAGGAGAGAGAATGCCTTTTTGTTACCCGTGAGATCGCTCTGTTGTCACAGAGAGGAGAGACTGCCTTTTTATTACTAGAGAGATCGCTCTGTTATGACTGAGAGGGGCGAATGACTTTTTATTACCAGTCAGATCGCTCTCTTGTCACAGACAGGGCAGACTGCCTTTTTATTATTAGTGAGATCGCTCTGTTGTCATAGAGAGGAGACACTGCATTTTTATTACAAGTGGGATCACTCTGTTGTCTCAGTGAGGGTGTGGCTGCCGTATTGTTACTTGTGAGATCACTTAGTTGTCAAAGAGAGGAGAGATACTGCCTTTTTATTACCAGTGAGATCGATCTGTTTTTACAGAGAGGAGAGAGACAGCCTTTTTATTACTCGTGTGTTCACTCTGTTGTCAGAGAGAGGGGGACACTGCCTTTTTGTTACTACTGAGATCACTCTGTTGTCACAGAGAGGGGAGAGACTGCCTTTTCATTACCAGTGAGATCGCTCTGCTGTCACAGAGAGGAGCGAATCTTTTTATTACTGGTGAGATCGCACTGTTAACGTTGAGAGGGGAGACTGCCTTTTTATTTCCAGTGAGATCGCTCTGCTGTCACAGACAGGGGAGACACTTTTTGTTACCAGTGAGATCGCTCTGCTGTCACAGACAGGGGAGACACTTTTTGTTACCAGTGAGATCGCTCTGTTGTCACAGAGAGGAGATACTGTCTTTTTATTACTAGTGAGATCACTCTGTAGTGACAGTGAGGAGAGAGACTGCCTTTTTATTATTAGTGAGATCACTCTGTTGTCAAAGAGAGGAAAGAGTCTGCCTTTTTATTACCAGTGAGATTGCTCTGTTGTTACAGAGTGAGGAGACTCTCTTTATTACCAGAAACGTTGCTCTGCTGTCACAGAGAGCGGAGAGACTGTCTTTTTATTGCCAGCGAGATCGCTCTGCTGTCACAGAGAGGGAAGACTGTCTTTTTATTACTAATCAGAGTGCTCTGCTGTCACAGAGAGCAGAGACTGCCTTTTCATTACCAGTGAGATCGCTCTGTTGACACAGAGAGGGGATACTGTCTTTTTATTACGAGTGATATCATTCTGCTGTCAGAGAGAGGAGAGAGACTGTCTTTTTATTACTCGTGAGATGACTGTGTTGTCACAGAGGAGAGAGACTGCCTTTCTATTACTAGTGAGATCTCTGTTGTCACAGAGCGGGGGAGACTGCCTTTTTAGTACTAGAGAGATCACTCTGTTATCACAGAGAGGGGCGACGGCCTTTTTATTGCCAGTGAGATCGCTCTCTTGTCACAGACAGGGCAGACTGCCTTTTTATTACTGGTGAGATCGCTCTTTCATCACAGCCAGGCGGGAGACTGCCCTTTTATTACTAGTGAGATCATTCTGTTGTCACAGGGAGGGGAGGGACTGTCTTTTTATTACTAGTGAGATCGCTGTGTTGTCACAGAGAGGAGAGACTGCCTTTTTATTACCAGTGAGATCGCTCTGCTCTCACAGAGAGAAGAGAATGCCTTTTTATTACTAGAGAGATCGCTCTGTTATGACTGAGAGGGGCGAATGACTTTTTATTACCAGTCAGTTCGCTCTCTTGTCACAGAAAGGGCAGACTGCCTTTCTATTATTAGTGAGATCGCTCTGTTGTCACAGAGAGGAGACACTGCCTTTTTATTACAAGTGAGATCACTCTGTTGTCTCAGTGAGGGTGTGGCTGCCATATTGTTACTTGTGAGATCACTTAGTTGTCAAAGAGAGGGGGACACTGCCTTTTTGTTACTACTGAGATCACTCTGTTGTCACAGAGAGGGGAGAGACTGCCTTTTCATTACCAGTGAGATCGCTCTCTTGTCACAGAGAGGAGAGACTGCCTATTTATTACTAGTGAATTCGCTCTGCTCTCACAGAGAGAAGAGACTGCCTTTTCAATACTAGTGAGATAACTCTGTTGTCAGAGAGAGGAGAGACTGCCTTTTTATTACTACTGAGATCGCTCTGTTGTCACAGAGAGGAGAGAGACTGCCTTTTATTACTAGTGAGATCACTCTGTTGTCTGAGAGATGCGGGAGACGACCTTTTTGTTACTAGTGAGATCACTCTGTTGTCACAGAGAGGGTGGAGACTGCCTTTTTGTTACTAGTGAGATCGCTTTGTTGTCACAGAGAGAAGATACTGCCTTTTTATGACTAATGAGATCGCTCTGTTGTCAGACAGGAGAGACAGCCTTTTTATTACTAGTGAGAACTTCTGCTGTCACAGAGAGGAGAGACTGTCTTTTCGTTACCAGTGAGATCGCTCTGCTGTCACAGAGTGAGGAGACTCTTTTTATTTCCAGCAAGTATGCTCTGCTTTCACAGAGAGGGGAGACTGCCTTTTCATTACTTGTGAGATGGCTCTGCTGTCACAGAGAGGGGGAGACTGTCTTTTTATTACCAGTGAATTCGCTCTGTTGTCACAGAGAGGAAAGACTGCCTTTTTATTACCAGTGAGATCACTCTTCTGTCACAGAGAGGAGCGACTGTCTTTTTAGTACCAGTGAGATCGCTCTGTTGTCACAGAGAGGAGAGACTGCCTTTTAATTACTAGTGAAATCAGTCCGCTGTCACAGAGAGGAGAGAGACTGCCTTTGTATTACTAGTCAGATCGATTTGTTGTCAGAGAGTTGAGTGACTGCCTTTTTATTACCAGTTACATTGCTCTGTTGTCACAGAGAGGAGTGACTGCCCTTTTATTACTATAGAGATCGCTCTGTTATCACAGAGAGGGGGGACTGCCTTTTTATTACCAGTGAGATCGCTCAATTGTCACAGAGAGGCCAGACTGCCTTTTTAATACTAGTGAGATCGCTCTTTAGTCACAGCGAGGGGGAGTCTGCCTTTCAATTACTAGTGAGATCGCTCTGTTGTCACAGAGAGGACAGAGGCTGCCTTTTTATTATCAGTGAGTTCGCTCTATTGTCAGAAAGGGGAGACTGCCCTTTTATTACTAGTGAGATCACTCTGTTGTCACAGAGAGAGGAGAGACTGCCTTTTTATTGCCAGTGAGATCGCTCTGCTGTCACAGAGAGCGGAGACTGTCTTTTTCTTACCACTGATATCGCTCTGTTGTCATAGAGTGAGGAGACTCTTTTTATTTCCATAAAGTATGCTGTGCTGTCACAGAGATGGTAGACTGCCTTTTATTACTAGTGAGATCACTCTGTTGTCTGAGAGAGGGGGGAGACTTTCTTTTTATTCCCACTCATATCGCTCTGTTGTCATAGAGTGAAGAGACTCTTTTTATTTCCAGAAAGCTTGCTCTGCTGTCACAGAGAGGGGAGACTGCCTTCTCATTACTTGTGAGATCACTCTGTTGTCACAGAAGGAGAGAGACTACCTTTTTATTACGAGTGAGATCACTCTATTGTCACAGAGAGGAGAGAGACTGCCTTTTTATTACTAGTGAGATCGCTCTGTTGTCAGAGAGAGGACTGACTGCAATTTCATTTCTAGTGAGATCGCTCTGCTGTCTCGGAGAGGGAAGAGAATGTCTTTTTATTCCCAGTGAGATCGCTCTGCTATCAGAGAGAGGGGAGACTGTCTTTTTATTACTAATGAGATTTCTCTGTTGTCACAGAGAGCAGAGACTGCCTTTTCATTACCAGTGAGATCGCTCTGTTGACACAGAGAGGAGAGAGACTGCCTTTTATTACTAGTGAGATCACTCTGTTGTCTGAGAGAGGGGGTGACTACCTTTTTGTTACTAGTGAGTCACTCTGTTGTCACAGAGAGGAGAGAGACTGCCTTTCCATTACTAGTGAGATCTCTATGTTGTCACAGAGGTGGGGAGACTGCCTTTTTGTACTAGTGAGATCACGCTGTTGTCACACCGAGGAGAGACATGCCTTTTTATTACTAGTGAGATCAGTCTGTTGTCACAGAGAGAAGAGGGGCTGCCTTTCTATTACTAGTGAGATCATTCTGTTGTCAGAGAGTTGAGTGACTGCCTTTCTATTACCAGTAATATAGCTCTGTTGTCACTGAGAGGAGTGACTGCCTTGTTATTACAAGTGAGATCGCTCTGCTCTCACAGAGTGTGGAGACTGTCTTTTTATTACCAGTGTGATCGCTGTGTTGTCAAAAAGAGGAGAGACTGCCTTTTTACTACCAGTCAGATCGCTCTGCTGTCACAGAGACAGGAGACTGTCTTTTTATTACCAGTGAGATCACTCTGTTGTCACAGAGTGAGGAGACTCTTTTTATTTCCAGAAAGTTTGCTCTCCTGTCACAGAGAGGGGAGACTGTCTTTTCATTACTTGTGAGATCGCTCTGTTGTCACAGAGAGGAGAGACTTCCTTTACATTTACCAGTCATATCGCTCTGTTAACAGAGAGAGGGGAGACTGTCCTTTTATTACGAATGATATCGCTCTCTTGTCACGGAGGGGAGAGGGACTGGCTTATTATTACCAGTGAGATTGCTCTGCTGTCAGAGAGGGGAGAGACTGCAATTTTATTACTACTGAGATCGCTCTGCTGTCACAGAGAGGGGAGAGACTGTCTTTTCATTACCAGTGAGATCACTCTGTTGTCACAGAGAGGAGAGAGACTGCCTTTTATTACTAGTGAGATCACTGTTGTCTGAGAGATGCGGGAGACGACCTTTTTATTACTAGTGAGATCACTCTGTTGTCACAGAGAGGAGAGACTGCCTTTTTATTACCAGTGAGATCGCTCTGTTGTCACAGAGAGGAGAGACTGCCGTTTCATTGCCATTGAGATCACTCTGCTGTTACAGAGACAGGAGGCTGTCTTTTTATTACCAGTGAGATGGCTCTGTTGTCACAGAGTGAGTAGACTCCTCTTATTTCCAGAAAGTTCGCTCTGCTGTCACAGAGAGCGGAGACTGCCTATTCATTACTTGTGAGATCATTCTGTTGTCACAGTAGGAGAGAGACTACCTTTTTATCACGAGTGAGATCACTCTGTTGCAACAGAGAGGAGAGTGATGGCCTTTTTATTACTAGTGAGATCGTTCTGCTGTCACAGAGAGGAGAGACTGCCTTTTTATTGCCAGTGAGATCGCTCTGCTGTCACAGAGAGCGGAGAGACTGTCTTTTTATTACCAGCGAGATCGCTCTGCTGTCACAGAGAGGGGAGACTGTCTTTTCATTACCAGTGAGATCGCTCTGTTGACACAAAGAGGGGATACTGTCTTTTTATTACGAGTGATATCATTCTGCTGTCAGAGAGAGGAGAGAGACTGCCATTTTATTACTAGTGAGATCACAGTTTTGTCACAGAGAGGAGAGAGACTGCCTTTTTATTACTCGTGAGATGACTGTGTTGTCACAGAGAGGAAAGAGACTGCCTATCTAATATTAGTGAGATCTCTGTTGTCACAGAGAGGGGGAGACTGCCTTTTTGTTACTAGTGAGATCACTCTGTTGTCAAAGAGTTGAGTGACTGCCTTTTTAGTACTAGAGAGATCGCTCTATTATCACAGAGGGGCCGTGGCCTTTTTATTGCCAGTGAGATCGCTCTCTTGTCACAGACAGGGCAGAATGTCTTTTTATTTCTAGTGAGATCGCTGTGTTGTCAGAGAGAGGAGAGACTGCCTTTTTATTACCAGTGAGATCGCTCTGCTGTCACAGAGAGGAGAGAGACTGCCTTTTATTACTAGTGAGATCAGTCTGTTGTCTGAGAGATGCGGGAGACGATCTTTTTATTACTAGTGAGATCGCTCTGTTGTCACAGAGACGGGGGAGACTGCCATTTTGTTACTAGTAAGGTCGCTCTGTTGTCACAGAGAGGAGATACTACCTTTTTATGACTAATGAGATCGCTCTGTTGTCAGACAGGAGAGACAGCCTTTTTATTACTAGTGAGAACTTCTGCTGTCACAGAGAGGAGAGACTGTCTTTTTATTACCAGTGAGATCGCTCTGCTGTCACAGAGTGAGGAGACTCTTTTTATTTCCAGCAAGTATGCTCTGCTTTCACAGAGAGGGGAGACTGCCTTTTCATTACTTGTGAGATCGCTCTGCTGTCACAGAGAGGGAGAGACTGTCTTTTTATTACCAGTGAGATAGCTCTGCTGTCACAGAGAGGGGGAGACTGTCTTTTTATTACCAGTGAATTCACTCTGTTGTCACAGAGAGGAGAGAGACTGCCTTTTATTACTCGTGAGATCACTCTGTTGTCTGAGAGATGCGGGAGACGACCTTTTTATTACTAGTGAGATCACTCTGTTGTCACAGAGACGGGGGAGCTGCCTTTTTGTTACTAGTATTGTCGCTCTGTTGTCACAGAGAGGAGATACTGCCTTTTTATGACTAATGAGATCGCTCTGTTGTCAGACAGGAGAGACAGCGTTTTTATTACTAGTGAGAAATTCTGCTGTCACAGAGAGGGTGAGACTGTCTTTTTATTACCAGTGAATTCGCTCTGTGTCACAGAGAGGAGAGACTGCCTTTTTATTACCAGTGAGATCGCTCTTCTGTCACAGAGAGGAGAGACTGCCTTTTAATTACTCGTGAAATCAGTCTGCTGTCACAGAGAGGAGAGACGCTGCCTTTGTATTACTAGTCAGATCGATTTGTTGTCAGAGAGTTGAGTGACTGCCTTTTTATTACCAGTAACATTGCTCTGTTGTCACAGAGAGGAGTGACTGCCCTTTTATTACTATAGAGATTGCTCTGTTATCACAGAGAGGGGTGACTGCCTTTTTATTACCAGTGAGATCGCTCAATTGTCACAGAGAGGCCAGACTGCCTTTTTAATACTAGTGAGATCGCTCTCTAGTCACAGCGAGGGGGGAGTCTGCCTTTTAATTACTAGTGAGATCGCTCTGTTGTCACAGAGAGGAGAGACTGTCTTTTTCTTACCACTGATATCGCTCTGTTGTCATAGAGTGAAGAGACTCTTTTTATTTCCAGAAAGCTTGCTCTGCTGTCACAGAGAGGGGAGACTGCCTTCTCATTACTTGTGAGATCACTCTGTTGTCACACAACGAGAGAGACTACCTTTTTATTACCATTGAGATCGCTCTGCTGTCACAGAGTGGAGAGACTGCAATTTTATTACTACTGAGATCGCTCTGTTGTCACAGAGAGTGGGGAGACTGCCATTCCATTGCTAGTGAGATCGCTGTGCTGTCACAGAGAGGAGAGAGACTGCCTTTTATTACTAGTGAGATCGCTCTGTTGTCAGAGAGAGGACTGACTGCAATTTCATTGCTAGTGAGATTGCTCTGGTGTCTCAGAGAGGGAAGAGAATGTCTTTTTATTCCCAGTGAGATCACTCTGCTATCAGAGAGAGGGGAGACTGTCTTTTTATTACTAATGAGATCTCTCTGTTGTCACAGAGAGCAGAGACTGCCTTTTCATTACCAGTGAGATCGCTCTGTTGACACAGAGAGGAGAGAGACTGCCTTTCTATTACTAGTGAGATCATTCTGTTGTCAGAGAGTTGAGTGACTGCCTTTCTATTACCAGTAATATAGCTCTGTTGTCACTGAGAGGAGTGACTGCCTTGTTATTACAAGTGAGATCGCTCTGCTCTCACAGAGTGTGGAGACTTGTCTTTTTATTACCAGTGTGATCGCTGTGTTGTCAAAAAGAGGAGAGACTGCCTTTTTACTACCAGTCAGATCGCTCTGCTGTCACAGAGACGGGGAGACTGTCTTTTTATTACCAGTGAGATCACTCTGTTGTCACAGAGTGAGGAGACTCTTTTTATTTCCAGAAAGTTTTCTCTCCTGTCACAGAGAGGGGAGACTGTCTTTTCATTACTTGTGAGATCGCTCTGTTGTCACAGAGAGGAGAGACTTCCTTTACATTTACCAGTCATATAGCTCTGTTAACAGAGAGAGGGGAGACTGTCCTTTTATTACGAATGATGTCACGGAGGGGAGAGGGACTGGCTTTTTATTACCAGTGAGATTGCTCTGCTGTCAGAGAGGGGAGAGACTGCAATTTTATTACTACTGAGATCGCTCTGCTGTCACAGAGAGGGGAGAGACTGTCTTTTCATTACCAGTGAGATCACTCTGTTGTCACAGAGAGGAGAGAGACTGCCTTTTATTACTAGTGAGATCGCTCTGTTGTCAGAGAGAGGACTGACTGCAATTTCATTGCTAGTGAGATCGCTCTGGTGTCTCAGAGAGGGAAGAGAATGTCTTTTTATTCCCAGTGAGATCACTCTGCTATCAGAGAGAGGGGAGACTGTCTTTTTATTACTAATGAGATTTCTCTGTTGTCACAGAGAGCAGAGACTGCCTTTTCATTACCAGTGAGATCGCTCTGTTAACACAGAGGGGAGAGACTGCCTTTTATTACTAGTGAGATCACTCTGTTGTCTGAGAGAGGGGGTGACTACCTTTTTGTTACTAGTGAGTCACTCTGTTGTCACAGAGAGGAGTGACTGCCTTTTTAGTTCTAGAGAGATCGCTCTGTTATCACAGAGAGGGGCCGTGGCCTTTTTATTGCCAGTGAGATCGCTCTCTTATCACAGACAGGGCAGACTGCCTTTTTATTACTGGTGAGATCGCTATTTTGTCACAGCCAGGCGGGATACTGCCTTTTTATTACTAGTGAGATCGCTCTGTTGTCACAGTGAGGGGAGGGACTGTCTTTTTATTACTAGTGAGATCGCTGTGTTGTCACAGAGAGAAGAGACTGCCTTTTCATTACTA
The DNA here is from genome assembly GCF_963921235.1 of Mobula hypostoma. NCBI lineage: Eukaryota > Metazoa > Chordata > Chondrichthyes > Myliobatiformes > Myliobatidae > Mobula > Mobula hypostoma. The sequence continues at coordinate 5,420,035 of NC_086118.1, read as the reverse complement.
GTGAGATCACTCTGTTGTCTGAGAGAGAGGGGAGACTACCTTTTTATTAGTAGTGAGATCACTCTGTTGTCACTGAGAGGAGAGACTGCCTTTTTATTATTACTGAGATCGCTCTGCTGTCACAGAGTGGAGAGACTGCCTTTTCGTTACTAGTGAGATCGCTCTGTTGTGACAGAGAGGAAAGACTGCATTTTTATTACCAGTGTGATCGCTCTGCTATCACAGAGAGGGGAGACTGTCTTTTTATTACTAATCAGAGTGCTCTGCTGTCACAGAGAGCAGAGACTGTCTTTACATTACCAGTGAGATCACTCTGTGGACACAGAGAAGGGATGCTGTCTTTTTATTACGAGTGATATCATTCTGCTGTCACAGAGAGGAGAAAGACTGCCTTTTATTACTAGTGAGATCACTCTGTTGTCTGAGAGAGAGGGTGACTACCTTTTTGTTACTAGTGAGTCACTCTGTGGTAACAGAGAGCAGAGACTGCCTTTTCATTACCAGTGAGATCGCTCTGTTGACACAGAGAGGGGATACTGTCTTTCTATTACGAGTGATATCATTCTGCTGTCACAGAGAGGAGAGAGACTGCCTTTTTATTACTCGTGAGATGACTGTGTTGTCACAGAGAGGAGAGAGACTGCCTTTCTATTACTAGTGAGATCTCTGTTGTCGCAGAGCGGGGGAGACTGCCTTTTTGTTACTAGTGAGATCACTCTGTTGTCAAAGAGTTGAGTGACTGCCTTTTTATTATCAGTAAGATTGCCCTGTTGTCACAGAGAGGAGTGACTGCCTTTTTAGTACTAGAGAGATCTCTCTGTTATCACAGAGAGGGGCCGTGGCCTTTTTATTGCCAGTGAGATCGCTCTCTTATCACAGACAGGGCAGACTGCCTTTTTATTACTGGTGAGATCACTCTTTTGTCACAGCCAGGCGGGAGACTGCCTTTTTATTACTCATGAGATGACTGTGTTGTCACAGAGAGGAGAGAGACTGCCTATCTATTACTAGTGAGATCTCTGTTGTCAAAGAGTTGAGTGACTGCCTTTTTATTATCAGTAAGATTGCTCTGTTGTCACAGAGAGCAGTGAGTGCCTTTTTAGTACTAGAGAGATCTCTCTGTTATCACAGAGAGGGGAGACTGCCTTTTAGTTACTTGTGAGATCACTCTGTTATCACCGAAGGAGAGAGACTACTTTTTTATCGCTAGTGAGATCACTGTGTTGTCACAAGAGGAGGGAGACTGCCTTTTATTACTAGTGAGATCACTCTGCTGTCACAGAGAGGAGACACTGCCTTTTTATTACCAGTGAGATAACTCTGTTGTCACAGAGAGGAGGGACTGCCTTTTTATTACCAGTGAGATCGCTCAGCTGTCACAGAGAGGAGAGACTGCCTTTTTACTGCCAGTGAGATCGCTCTGCTGTCACAGAGAGGGGAGGCGGTCTTTTTATTACCACTGAGATCGCTCTGTTGTCACAGAGAGGAGAAAGTTTGCCTTTTTATCACTAGTGAGATCACTCTGTGGTCTAAGAGAGGGGGCAGACTACCTTTTTCTTACTAGTTTGATCACTCTGTTATGACAGAGAGGAGAGACTGCCTTTTTATTATTACTGAGATCGCTCTGCTGTCACAGAGTGGAGAGACTGCCTTTTCCTTACTAGTGAGATCGCTCTGTTGTCACAGAGAGGAGAGACTGCCTTTTTAATTGCCAGTGAGATCGCTCTGCTATCACAGAGAGGGGAGACTGTCTTTTTATTACCAATCAGAGTGCTCTGCTGTCACAGAGAGCAGAGACTGCCTTTTCATTACCAGTGAGATCGCTCTGTGGACGCAGAGAGGGGATACTGTCTTTTTATTACGAGTGATATCATTCTGCTGTCACAGAGAGCAGAGAGATTGCCTTTTTATTACTAGTGAGATCACACTTCTGTCACAGAGAGGAGAGAGACTGCCTTTTTATTACTCCTGAGATGAATGTGTTGTCACAGAGAGGAGAGAGACTGCCTTTCTATTGCTAGTGAGATCTCTCTGTTGTCACAGAGCGGGGGAGACTGCCTTTTTGTTACTAGTGAGATCACTCTGTTGTCAAAGAGTTGAGTGACTGCCTTTTTATTATCAGTAAGATTGCTCTGTTGTCACAGAGAGGAGTGACTGCCTTTTTAGTACTAGAGAGATCACTCTGTTATCACAGAGAGGGGCGACTGCGAGGATAGTTTATAAAGGCAGGTTGCTACCAACGGCTCTTCTTTGGATCGGGACTACAGAGCATCGTGGGAGCTGAATTGTGAAGGAAGGCAGTTCGTTTTTTTGAAAACTTCTTTAAGTGCAAGAAGGGCGAGACTGCGCAGGCGTGTGACGTCAGCAAGACCGTGCGGAGAGTTTAAAAAGGCGACCACCCTATACAGCGGGCAGCTTTCGGAGCGGGCAGCGGAGTGAGCGGTAGCAGAGTGTAGGGCTCTGGCTTCAACGGGCTTCGGCAATAAACGGGAAGAGGCGAGAGCGAAGCGCCAACTCTTTTTTCTCTCCCCCCCACCCCTTTCGCGAATTGGCCTGGACAGACAGGAACAGCAGGGCTCTCACAGCTAACGGTTTAAAAAGTTTGTCTGTTTGGCAAGGTAAGTGGGTGAGTAGACTTATTTTTCCTGTTACATTCGTGTAGAATTAGATAGGATGCCTGCAGGGTTCGTGCTTCGTTCAGGGTGTCAGATGTGGGAATCTTGGGAGACTTCCAGCCTCCCTGATGGCCACATCTGCGCCAGGTGCACCGAGTTGCAGCTCCTCAGAGACCGTGTTAGGGATCTGCAGCTTCAGCTTGATGACCTGGTGCTTATCAGGGGAAGTGAAGAGGTGATAGACAGGAGCTACAGGGAGGTAGTCATCCCTAGGCTACAGGAGTCAGTGGTCATCCCTAGGCTACAGGTGTCAGAACACTGGGTCACTGTCAAGAGAGGGAAGGGAAATGCCCGGATAGTGGAGAGCACCCTTGTGGCTGTCCCCCTCAGCAACAAATATCTTGTTCTGGATGCTGTTGAGGGGGATGACCTGACGGGGGACACCCACGGTGACCAGGTCTCTGGCATTGAGCCTGGCACTGTTGTGTGGGAGAGAAGGAGGGTGAAGAGAAATGCGGTAGTCGTGGGGGATTCCATAGTCAGGGGAACAGACAGGAGATTCTGTGAGCCTGACAGAGATACCCGCATGGTGTGTTGCCTCCCAGGTGCCAGGGTACAGGATGTCTCGGATCGGTCCTGAATATTCTAAAGGGGGAGGGTGAGTAGCCAGTTGTCTTGGTACATGTTGGTACCAATGATATAGATAGGACAAAGGAGGAGGTCCTGAAGAGAGATTTCCAGGAGTTAGGAAGGAAGCTGAGAAGCAGGACCTCCAGGGTAGTAATCTCGGGATTGCTACCTGTGCCACGTGCTAGCGAGGGCAAGAGTAGTCGGATCAGGCAGATGAATGCCAGGCTGAGGGACTGGTGTAGGGGGCAGGGCTTCAGATTCTTGGATAATTGGGATCTCTTCTGGGGGAAGTATGACCTGTTCAAAAAGGACAGGTTACACCTGAACCTGAAGGGGACCAATATCCTGGCGGGAAAGTTTAATAGAGCTGTTAGGGAGGGTTTAAACTAATTTGGCAAGGGGATGGGAACCGGAATGATAGAGCGGAGGAAGGGGAAAACAGAAATAAATCTAAGATAGTGAGCAGTAAAGATGTCAGGAAAGACAGGCAGGTGTTGGGGCAAATGTGCCATTGGGATGAGTTGCAGTGCAATAAAGTTGCAGTGAAATCAAAGCAAAAAGTATCAAATACTGGTCTTAAGGTGTTGTACTTAAATGCACGCAGCATAAGAAATAAGGTGGATGATCTTGTTATACAGCTACAGATTGGCAGTTATGATATTGTGGCCATCACTGAGACCTGGCTAAAGGATGCATGTCTCTGGGAGCTGAACGTCCAAGGATACACGGTGTATCAGAAGGATAGGAAAGTAGGCAGAGGGGGAGGCGTGGCTTTATTGGTAAGAAATGATATTAAATCATTAGAAAGAGGTGATATAGGATCGGAAGGTGCAGAATCTTTATGGGTTGAGCTAAGAAATTGCAGGGGTAAAAGGACCCTGATGGCAGTTATTTATAGGTCTCCAAACAGCTGCAGGGATATGGACTACAAATTACAACTGGAAATAGAAAAGGCTTGTCAGAAGGGCAGTGTTATGATAATTGTGGGGGATTTTAACATGCGAGTAGATTGGAAAAATCAGGTCGGCACTGGATCTCAACAGAGAGAATTTGTAGAATATCTGCGAGATGGCTTTTTAGAACAGCTTGTTGTTGAGCCCACGAGGGGATCGGCTGTACTGGATTGGGTATTGTGTAATGAACCAGAGGTGATTAGAGAGATTGAGGTGAAGGAACCCTTAGGAGGCAGTGATCATAACATGATTGAGTTCACTGTGAAATTAGAAAAAGAGAAGCCGAAATCTGATGTGTCGGTGTTTCAGTGGAGTAAAGGAAACTACAGTGGTATGACACATCAAAGTTGCTGGTGAACGCAGCAGGCCAAGCAGCATCTATAGGAAGAGGCGCAGTCGACGTTTCAGGCCGAGACCCTTCATCAGGACTAACTGAAGGAAGAGTGAGTAAGGGATTTGAAAGCGGGAGGGGGAGATGCAAAATGATAGGAGAAGACAGGAGGGGGAGGGATAGAGCCGAGAGCTGGACAGGTGATAGGCAAAAGGGGATACGAGAGGATCATGGGACAGGAGGTCCGGGAAGAAAGACGGGGGGGGGGGGTGACCCAGAGGATGGGAAAGAGGTATATTCAGAGGGACAGAGGGAGAAAAAGGAGAGTGAGAGAAAGAATGTGTGCATAAAAATGAGTAACAGATGGGGTACGAGGGGGAGGTGGGGCCAGCGGAAGTTAGAGAAGTCAGTGTTCATGCCATCAGGTTGGAGGCTACCCAGACGGAATATAAGGTGTTGTTCCTCCAACCTGAGTGTGGCTTCATCTTTACAGTAGAGGAGGCCGTGGATAGACAGGTCAGAATGGGAATGGGATGTGGAATTAAAATGTGTGGCCACTGGGAGATCCTGCTTTCTCTGGCGGACAGAGCGTAGATGTTCAGCAAAGCGGTCTCCCAGTCTGCGTCGGGTCTCACCAATATATAAAAGGCCACATCGGGAGCACCGGACGCAGTATATCACCCCAGTCGACTCACAGGTGAAGTGATGCCTCACATGGAAGGACTGTTTGGGGCCCTGAATGGTGGTAAGGGAGGAAGTGTAAGGGCATGTGTAGCACTTGTTCCGCTTACACGGATAAGTGCCAGGAGGGAGATCAGTGGGGAGGGATGGGGGGGACGAATGGACAAGGGAGTTGTGTAGGGAGCGATCCCTGCGGAATGCAGAGAGAGGGGGGGCGGGAAAGATGTGCTTAGTGGTGGGATCCCGTTGGAGGTGGCGGAAGTTACGGAGAATAATATGTTGGACCCGGAGGCTGGTGGGGTGGTAGGTGAGGACCAGGGGAACCCTATTCCTAGTGGGGTGGTGGGAGGATGGAGTGAGAGCAGATGTACGTGAAATGGGGGAGATGCGTTTAAGAGCAGAGTTGATAGTGGAGGAAGGGAAGCCCCTTACTTTAAAAAATGATGAGGGAGATGTCTTCATTTTTTAAAGAAAGGGGCTTCCCTTCCTCCACTATCAACTCTGCTCTTAAACGCATCTCCCCCATTTCACGTACATCTGCTCTCACTCCATCCTCCCACCACCCCACTAGGAATAGGGTTCCCCTGGTCCTCACCAACCACCCCACCAGCCTCCGGGTCCAACATATTATTCTCCGTAACTTCCGCCACCTCCAACGGGATCCCACCACTAAGCACATCTTTCCCTCCCCCCTCTCTGCATTCCGCAGGGATCGCTCCCTACACAACTCCCTTGTCCATTCGTCCCCCCCATCCCTCCCCACTGATCTCCCTCCTGGCACTTATCCGTGTAAGCGGAACAAGTGCTACACATGCCCTTACACTTCCTCCCTTACCACCATTCAGGGCCCCAAACAGTCCTTCCAGGTGAGGCATCACTTCACCTGTGAGTCGACTGGGGTGATATACTGCGTCCGGTGCTCCCGATGTGGCCTTTTATATATTGGTGAGACCCGACGCAGACTGGGAGACCGCTTTGCTGAACATCTACGCTCTGTCCGCCAGAGAAAGCAGGATCTCCCAGTGGCCACACATTTTAATTCCACATCCCATTCCCATTCTGACATGTCTATCCACGGCCTCCTCTACTGTAAAGATGAAGCCACACTCAGGTTGGAGGAACAACACCTTATATTCCGTCTGGGTAGCCTCCAACCTGATGGCATGAACATTGACTTCTCTAACTTCCGCTAGGCCCCACCTCCCCCTCGTACCCCATCTGTTACTCATTTTTATGCACACATTCTTTCTCTCACTCTCCTTTTTCTCCCTCTGTCCCTCTGAATATACCTCTTTCCCATCCTCTGGGTCACCCCCCCCCCCGTCTTTCTTCCCGGACCTCCTGTCCCATGATCCTCTCGTATCCCCTTTTGCCTATCACCTGTCCAGCTCTCGGCTCTATCCCTCCCCCTCCTGTCTTCTCCTATCATTTTGCATCTCCCCCTCCTGCTTTCAAATCCCTTACTCACTCTTCCTTCAGTTAGTCCTGACGAAGGGTCTCGGCCTGAAACGTCGACTGCGCCTCTTCCTATAGATGCTGCTTGGCCTGCTGCATTCACCAGCAACTTTGATGTATGTTGCTTGAATTTCCAGCATCTGCAGAATTCCTGTTGTTTACAGTGGTATGAGAGAGGAACTGGCCAAAGTTGACTGGAAAGAGACACTGGCGGGAAAGATGGCAGAGCAGCAGTGGCTGGAGTTTATGCGAGAAATGAGGAATGTGCAAGACAGGTATATTCCAAAAAAGAAGAAATTTTTGAGTGGAAAAAGGATGCAACCGTGGTTGACAAGAGAAGTCAAAGCCAAAGTTAAAGCGAAAATTAGTGGGAAGACAGAGGATTGGGAAGTCTTTAAAACCTTACAAAAGGAAACCAAGAAGATCATTAAGAGAGAAAAGATTAACTATGAAAGGAAACTAGCGAATAATATCAAAGAGGATACTAAAAGCTTTTTCAAGTATATAAAGAGTAAAAGACAGGTGAGAGTAGATATAGGACCGATAGAAAATGATGCTGGAGAAATTGTAATGGGAGATAAGGAGATGGCAGAGGAACTGAACGAGTATTTTGCATCAGTCTTCACTGAGGAAGACATCAGCAGTATACCGGACACTCAAGGGTGGCAGGGAAGAAAAGTGTGCGCAGTCACAATTACGACAGAAAGTACTCAGGAAGCTGAATAGTCTAAAGGTAGATAAATCTCCTGGACCAGATGGAATGTACCCTCGTGTTCTGAAGGAAGTAGCTGTGGAGATTGCGGAGGCACTAGCGATGATCTTTCAAAAGTCGATAGATTCTGGCATGGTTCCGGAAGACTAGAAGATTGCAAATGTCACTCCGCTATTTAAGAAGCGGGCAAGGAAGCAAAAAGGAAATTATAGACCTGTTAGCTTGACGTCGGTGGTTGGGAAGTTGTTGGAGTCGATTGTCAAGGATGAGGTTACAGAGTACCTGGAGGCATATGACAAGATAGGCAGAACTCAGCATGGATTCCTTAAAGGAAAATCCTGCCTGACAAACCTATTACAATTTTTTGAGGAGATTACCAGTAGGCTAGACAAGAGAGATGCAGTGGATGTTGTATATTTGGATTTTCAGAAGGCCTTTGACAAGGTGCCACACATGAGGCTGCTTAACAAGATAAGAGCCCATGGAATTGCAGGAAAGTTACATACGTGGGTAGAGCATTGGCTGATTGGCAGGAAACAGAGAGTGGGAATAAAGGGATCCTATTCTGGTTGGCTGCCGGTTACCAGTGGTGTTCCACAGGGATCAGTGTTGGGGCCGCTTCTTTTTACATTGTACATCAACGATTTGGATTATGGAATAGATGGCTTTGTGGCTAAGTTTGCTGATGATACAAAGATAGGTGGAGGGGCCGGTAGTGCTGAGGAAACGGAGAGTCTGCAGAGAGACTTGGATAGATTGGAAGAATGGGCAGAGAAGTGGCAAATGAAGTACAATGTTGGAAAGTGTATGGTTATGCACTTTGGCAGAAAAAATAAACGGGCAGACTATTATTTAAATGGGGAAAGAATTCAAAGTTCTGAGATGCAACGGGACTTGGGAGTCCTCTTAAAGTTAGGATTCCCTTAAAGTTAACCTCCAGGTTGAGTTGGTAGTGAAGAAGGCGAATGCAATGTTGGCATTCATTTCTAGAGGAATAGAGTATAGGAGCAGGGATGTGATGTTGAGGCTCTATAAGGCCCTGGTGAGACCTCACTTGGAGTACTGTGGGCAGTTTTGGTCTCCTTATTTAAGAAAGGATGTGCTGACGTTGGAGAGGGTACAGAGAAGATTCACTAGAATGATTCCGGGAATGAGAGGGTTAACATATGAGGAACGTTTCTCCGCTCTTGGACTGTATTCCTTGGAGTTCAGAAGAATGAGGGGAGACCTCATAGAAACATTTCGATTGTTAAAAGGCATGGACAGAGTGGATGTGGCAAAGTTGTTTCCCATGATGGGGGAGTCTAGTACGAGAGGGCATGACTTCAGGATTGAAGGGCGCCCTTTCAGAACAGAAATGTGAAAAAAAAATTTTTAGTCAGAGGGTGGTGAATCTATGGAATTTGTTGCCACGGGCAGCAGTGGAGGCCAAGTCATTGGGTGTATTTAAGGCAGAGATTGATAGGTATCTGAGTAACCAGGGCATCAAAGGTTATGGTGAGAAGGCGGGGCAGTGGGACAAAATAGGATAAAATGGATCAGCTCATGATGAAATGGCAGAGCAGACTCGATGGGCCGAATGGCCTACTTCTGCTCCTTTGTCTTTTGGTCTTAGGGACTGCCTTTTTATTGCCAGTGAGATCGCTCTCTTGTCACAGACAGGGCAGTCTGCCTTTTTATTACAGGTGAGATCGCTTTTTAGTCACAGCGAGGCAGGAGACTGCCTTTTTATTACTAATGAGATTGTCATAGGAAGGGGAGGGACTGTCTTTTTGTTACTAGTGAGATCGCTCTGCTGTCACAGTGAGAAGAAACTGCCTTTTTATTACTTGTGAGAACTGCTGCTGACACAGAGAGGAAAACTGTCTTTTTATTACCAGTGAGATCACTCTGCTGTCACAGAGAGGGGAGACTGTCTTTTTCTTACCACTGATATCACTCTGTTGTCATAGAGTGAGGAGACTCTTTTTATTTCCAGAAAGTTTGCTCTGCTGTCACAGAGAGGGGAGACTGCGTTTTATTAGTAGTGAGATCACTGTTGTCTGAGAGAGGGGGGAGACTACCTCTTTGTTACTAGTGAGATCGCTCTGCTGTCACAGAGAGGAGAGACTGCCTTTTTATTACTAGTGAGATCACTGTTGTCACAGAAGGAGAGAGACTACCTCTTTGTTACTAGTGAGATCGCTGTGCTGTCACAGAGAAGAGAGACTGCCTTTTTATTACTAGTGATATAACTGTTGTCACAGAGAGGAGAGACTGCCTTTTTATTGCCAGTGAGATCGCTCTGCTGTCACAGAGAGGGGAGACTGTCTTTTTATTACCACTGATATCGCTCTGTTGTCATAGAGTGAGGAGACTCTTTTTATTTCCAGAAAGTTTGCTCTGCTGTCACAGAGAAGGGAGACTCCCTTCTCATTACTTGTGAGATCACTCTGTTGTCACAGAAGGAGAGAGACCTCCTTTTTATCACGAGTGAGATCACTCTGTTGTCAGAGAGAGGAGAGAGACTGCCTTTTTATTACTAGTGAGATCACTCTGTTGTCTGAGAGAGAGGGGAGACTACCTTTTTGTTACTAGTGAGATCACTCTGTTGTCACAGAGTGGAGAGACTGCCATTTTATTGCTAGTGAGATCGCTCTGCTGTCACAGAGAGCGGAGAGACTTTTTTTATTCCCAGTGAGATCGCCCTGCTATCAGAGAGAGGGGAGACTGTCTTTTTATTACTAATGAGATCGCTCTGTTGACACAGAGAGGAGAGAAACTGCCTTTTATTACTAGTGAAATCACTCTGTTGTCTGAGAGAGGGGCTGACTACCTTTTTGTTACTAGTGAGTCACTCTGTTGTCACAGAGAGGAGAGAGACTGCCTTTCTATTACTAGTGAGATCATTCTGTTGTCAGAGAGTTGAGCGACTGCCTTTTTATTACCAGTAATATAGCTCTGTTCTCACAGAGAGGAGTGACTGCCTTTTTATTACTAGAGAGATCCCTCTGTTATCACAGAGAGGAGCGACTGCCTTTTTATTGCCAGTGAGATTGCTCTGTTGTCAGAAAGGGGAGACTTCCTTTTTATTACTAGTGAGATCGCTCTCTTGTGACAGAGAGGAGAGACTGCCTTTTTATTACTAGTGAGAACTTCTGCTGTCACAGAGAGGAGGGACTGTCTTTTTATGACCAGTGAGATCGCTCTGCTGTCACAGAGAGGGGAGACTGTCTTTTTCTTACCACTGATATCACTCTGTTGTCATAGAGTGAGGAGACTCTTTTTATTTCCAGAAAGTTTGCTCTGCTGTCACAGAGAGGGGAGACTGCCTTTTATTAGTAGTGAGATCACTCTGTTGTCTGAGAGAGGGGGGAGACTACCTCTTTGTTACTAGTGAGATCGCTCTGCTGTCACAGAGAGGAGAGACTGCCTTTTTATTACTAGTGATATAACTGTTGTCACAGAGAGGAGAGACTGCCTTTTTATTGCCAGTGAGATCGCTCTGCTGTCACAGAGAGGAGAGACTGCCTTTTTATTACTAGTGAGATCACTGTTGTCACAGAAGGAGACAGACTACCTCTTTGTTACTAGTGAGATCGCTGTGCTGTCACAGAGAAGAGAGACTGCCTTTTTATTACTAGTGATATAACTGTTGTCACAGAGAGGAGAGACTGCCTTTTTATTGCCAGTGAGATCGCTCTGCTGTCACAGAGAGGGGAGACTGTCTTTTTATTACCACTGATATCGCTCTGTTGTCATAGAGTGAGGAGACTCTTTTTATTTCCAGAAAGTTTGCTCTGCTGTCACAGAGAAGGGAGACTCCCTTCTCATTACTTGTGAGATCACTCTGTTGTCACAGAAGGAGAGAGACTGCCTTATTATTACTAGTGAGATCACTCTGTTGTCTGAGAGAGAGGGGAGACTACCTTTTTGTTACCAGTGAGATCACTCTGTTGTCACAGAGTGGAGAGACTGCCATTTTATTGCTAGTGAGATCGCTCTGCTGTCACAGAGAGCGGAGAGACTTTTTTTATTCCCAGTGAGATCGCCCTGCTATCAGAGAGAGGGGAGACTGTCTTTTTATTACTAATGAGATCGCTCTGTTGACACAGAGAGGAGAGAGACTGCCTTTTATTACTAGTGAAATCACTCTGTTGTCTGAGAGAGGGGCTGACTACCTTTTTGTTACTAGTGAGTCACTCTGTTGTCACAGAGAGGAGAGAGACTGCCTTTCTATTACTAGTGAGATCATTCTGTTGTCAGAGAGTTGAGCGACTGCCTTTTTATTACCAGTAATATAGCTCTGTTGTCACAGAGAGGAGTGACTGCCTTTTTATTACTAGAGAGATCCCTCTGTTATCACAGAGGGGAGCGACTGCCTTTTTATTGCCAGTGAGATTGCTCTGTTGTCAGAAAGGGGAGACTTCCTTTTTATTACTAGTGAGATCGCTCTCTTGTGACAGAGGAGAGACTGCCTTTTTATTACTAGTGAGAACTTCTGCTGTCACAGAGAGGAGGGACTGTCTTTTTATGACCAGTGAGATCGCTCTGCTGTCACAGAGAGGGGAGACTGTCTTTTTCTTACCACTGATATCACTCTGTTGTCATAGAGTGAGGAGACTCTTTTTATTTCCAGAAAGTTTGCTCTGCTGTCACAGAGAGGGGAGACTGCGTTTTATTAGTAGTGAGATCACTCTGTTGTCTGAGAGAGAGGGGAGACTACCTCTTTGTTACTAGTGAGATCGCTCTGCTGTCACAGAGAGGAGAGACTGCCTTTTTATTACTAGTGAGATCACTGTTGTCACAGAAGGAGAGAGACTACCTCTTTGTTACTAGTGAGATCGCTGTGCTGTCACAGAGAAGAGAGACTGCCTTTTTATTACTAGTGATATAACTGTTGTCACAGAGAGGAGAGACTGCCTTTTTATTGCCAGTGAGATCGCTCTGCTGTCACAGAGAGGGGAGACTGTCTTTTTATTACCACTGATATCGCTCTGTTGTCATAGAGTGAGGAGACTCTTTTTATTTCCAGAAAGTTTGCTCTGCTGTCACAGAGAAGGGAGACTCCCTTCTCATTACTTGTGAGATCACTCTGTTGTCACAGAAGGAGAGAGACTACCTTTTTATTACTAGTGAGATCGCTCTGTTGTCAGAGAGAGAGGGGAGACTGCCTTTTTATTACTAGTGAGATCACTCTGTTGTCAGAGAGAGAGGGGAGACTGCCTTTTTATTACTAGTGAGATCACTCTGTTGTCTGAGAGAGAGGGGAGACTACCTTTTTGTTACTAGTGAGATCACTCTGTTGTCTGAGAGAGAGGGGAGACTGCCTTTTTATTACTAGTGAGATCACTCTGTTGTCAGAGAGAGAGGGGAGACTGCCTTTTTATTACTAGTGAGATCACTCTGTTGTCAGAGAGAGAGGGGAGACTGCCTTTTTATTACTAGTGAGATCACTCTGTTGTCTGAGAGAGAGGGGAGACTACCTTTTTGTTACTAGTGAGATCACTCTGTTGTCTGAGAGAGAGGGGAGACTACCTTTTTATTACTAGTGAGATCACTCTGTTGTCTGAGAGAGAGGGGAGACTGCCTTTTTATTACTAGTGAGATCACTCTGTTGTCTGAGAGAGAGGGGAGACTACCTTTTTGTTACCAGTGAGATCACTCTGTTGTCACAGAGTGGAGAGACTGCCATTTTATTGCTAGTGAGATCGCTCTGCTGTCACAGAGAGCGGAGAGACTTTTTTTATTCCCAGTGAGATCGCCCTGCTATCAGAGAGAGGGGAGACTGTCTTTTTATTACTAATGAGATCGCTCTGTTGACACAGAGAGGAGAGAGACTGCCTTTTATTACTAGTGAAATCACTCTGTTGTCTGAGAGAGGGGCTGACTACCTTTTTGTTACTAGTGAGTCACTCTGTTGTCACAGAGAGGAGAGAGACTGCCTTTCTATTACTAGTGAGATCATTCTGTTGTCAGAGAGTTGAGCGACTGCCTTTTTATTACCAGTAATATAGCTCTGTTGTCACAGAGAGGAGTGACTGCCTTTTTATTACTAGAGAGATCCCTCTGTTATCACAGAGAGGAGCGACTGCCTTTTTATTGCCAGTGAGATTGCTCTGTTGTCAGAAAGGGGAGACTTCCTTTTTATTACTAGTGAGATCGCTCTCTTGTGACAGAGAGGAGAGACTGCCTTTTTATTACTAGTGAGAACTTCTGCTGTCACAGAGAGGAGGGACTGTCTTTTTATGACCAGTGAGATCGCTCTGCTGTCACAGAGAGGGGAGACTGTCTTTTTCTTACCACTGATATCACTCTGTTGTCATAGAGTGAGGAGACTCTTTTTATTTCCAGAAAGTTTGCTCTGCTGTCACAGAGAGGGGAGACTGCGTTTTATTAGTAGTGAGATCACTCTGTTGTCTGAGAGAGAGGGGAGACTACCTCTTTGTTACTAGTGAGATCGCTCTGCTGTCACAGAGAGGAGAGACTGCCTTTTTATTACTAGTGATATAACTGTTGTCACAGAGAGGAGAGACTGCCTTTTTATTGCCAGTGAGATCGCTCTGCTGTCACAGAGAGGGGAGACTGTCTTTTTATTACCACTGATATCGCTCTGTTGTCATAGAGTGAGGAGACTCTTTTTATTTCCAGAAAGTTTGCTCTGCTGTCACAGAGAAGGGAGACTCCCTTCTCATTACTTGTGAGATCACTCTGTTGTCACAGAAGGAGAGAGACTGCCTTTTTATTACTAGTGAGATCACTCTGTTGTCTGAGAGAGAGGGGAGACTACCTTTTTGTTACTAGTGAGATCACTCTGTTGTCACAGAGTGGAGAGACTGCCATTTTATTACTTGTGAGATCGCTGTGTTGTCACAGAGAGGAGAGTCTGCCTTTTTATTACTAGTGAGATCGCTCTGCTGTCACAGAGAGGGGGAGACTGTCTTTTTATTGCCAGTGAATTCGCGCTGTTGTTACAGAGAGGAGAGACTGCCTTTTTATTACTTGTGAGAACTGCTGCTTTCACAGAGAGGAGAACTGTCTTTTTATTACCAGTGAGATCACTCTGTTGTCACAGAGTGAGGAGACTCTTTTTATTTCCAGAAAGTTTGCTCTGCTGTCACAGAGAGGGGAGACTGCCTTTTAATTACTTGTGAGATCACTCTTTATCACAGGAGAGAGACTACCTTTTTATCACGAGTGAGGTCACTCTGTTGTCACAAGAGGAGAGAGACTGCCTTTTAATACTACTGAGATAACTGTTGTCTGAGAGAGGGGAGAGACTACCTTTTTGTTACTAGTGATATCGCTCTGCTGTCACAGAGAGGAGAGAGACTGCCTTTTTATCACTTGTGAGATCACTCTGTTGTCTAAGAGAGGGGGCAAACTACTTTTTCTTACTAGTGAGATCACTCTGTTGTCACAGAGAGGAGAGACTGCCTTTTTCTTACTAGTGAGATCGCTCTGTTGTCACAGAGAGGAGAGACTGTCTTTTTATTACCAGCGAGATCGCTCTGCTATCACAGAGAGGGGAGACTGTCTTTTCATTACTAACCAGAGTGCTCTGTTGTCACAGAGTGAGGAGACTCTCTTTACTTCCAGAAAGTTTGCTCTGCTGTCACAGAGAGGAGAGACTGTCTTTTCATTACTTGTGAGATCACTCTGTTGTCACAGAGAGGAGAGACTTCCTTTATATTAACAGTGATAACGCACTGTAGACATAGAGAGGGGAGACTACCTTTTTATCACGAGTGAGATCACTCTGTTATCACAGAAGGAGAGAGACGACCTTTTTACTAGTGAGATCGCTCTGCTGTCACAGAGAGAAGAGACTGCCTTTTCAGTACTAGTGAGATCACTCTGTTGTCACAGAGAGGAGACTACCTGTTTATTACCAGTGAGATCGCTTTGCTGTCACAGAGAGGGGGAGATTGTCTTTTTATTGCCAGTGAATTCGCTGTCTTGTTACAGAGAGGAGAGACTGCCTTTTTAATACTTGTGAGATCACTCTGTTATCACAGAAGGAGAGAGACTACCTTTTTATCACGAGTGAGGTCACTCTGTTGTCACAAGAGGAGAGAGACTGCCTTTTAATACTAGTGAGATAACTCTGTTGTCTGAGAGAGAGGAGAGACTACCTTTTTGTTACTAGTGATACCGCTCTGCTGTCATAGAGAGGGGAAGCTGTCTTTTTATTACCACTGAGATTGCTCTGTTGTCACAGAGAGGAGAGAGACTGCCTTTTTATCACTAGTGAGATCACTCTGTCTAAGAGAGGGGGCAGACTACCTTTTTCTTACTAGTGAGATCACTCTGTTGTCACAGAGAGGAGAGACTGCCTTTTTATTATTACTGAGATCGATTTGTTATCACCGAGAGGAGAGACTGTCTTTTTATTAACAGCGAGCTCGCTCTGCTATCACAGAGAGGGGAGACTGTCTTTTTATTACTAATCAGAGTGCTCTGCTGCCACAGAGAGGAGAGACTGCCTTTTTATTACTAGTCAGACAAACTCTGTTGTCACAGAGAGGAGTGACTGCCTTTTTATTACCAGTGAGATCGCTCTGGGAGGAGAGACTGCCGTTTCATTGCCACTGAGATCACTCTGCTGCTTCAGAGAGGGGAGACTGTCTTTTTATTACCAGTGAGATCGCTGTGTTGTCACAGAGAGCGGAGACTGCCTTTTCATTACTTGTGAGATCACTCTGTTGTCACATTAGGAGAGAGACTACCTTTTTATCACGAGTGAGATCACTCTGTTGTCACAGAGAGGAGAGAGACGGCCTTTTTATTACTAGTGAGATTGCTCTGCTGCCACAGAGAGTAGATACTGCCTTTTTATGTATAATGAGATCGCTTTGTTGTCACAGACAGGACAGACTACCTTTTTAGTATTAGGAGAACCTCTGCTGTCACAGAGAGGAGAGACTGTCTTTTTATTGCCAGTGAGATCACTCTGTTGTCACAGAGTAAGGAGACTCTTTTTATTTCCAGAAAGTTTGCTCTGCTGTCACAGAGACGGGAGACTGTCTTTTTATTACTTGTGAGATCGCTCTGTTGTCACCGAAGGAGAGAGTCTACCTTTTTATCACGAGTGAGATCACTCTGTTGTCACAGAGAGGGGAGACTGCCTTTCTATTAGCAGTGAGATCGCTCTGCTGTCACAGAAGAAGAGAGACGACCTTTTTATTACTAGTGGGATCACTCTGTTTTCACAGAGAGGAGAGAGATTGCCTTTTTATTACTACTGATAACACTCTGTTCTCAGAGAGAGTGGGGAGACTTCCTTTTCCTTACGAGTGAGATCACTCTGTTGTCACAGAGAGGAGAGAGACTGCCTTTTTATTACCAGTGAGATCACTCTGTTGTCACAAAGGGGAGACTGCCTTTTTATTAGTAGTGAGAGCGCTCTCTATTCCTGGAGGGGAGAGACTGTCTTTTTATTAGTAGTGAGTTTGCTCTGTTACCACAAAAGTGTAGACTGCCTTTTTATTGCTAGTGAGATCGCTGTGTTGTCACAGAGAGGAGGGACTGTCTCTTAATTATCAGTGAGATCACTCTGTTTTCAAAGAGTGAGGAGACTCTTTTTATTTCTAGAAAGTTTGCTCTGTTGTCACAGAGAGGGGAGACTGCCTTTTCATTACTTGTAAGATCACTCTGTTGTCACAGAAGGAGAGAGACTACCTTTTTATCACGAGTGAGATCACTCTGCTGTCACAGAGGGGAGAGACTGCCTTTTTATTACTAGTGAGATCTCTCTGTTGTCTGAGAGAGGGGCTGACTACCTTTTTGTTACTAGTGAGTCACTCTGTTGTCACAGAGAGGAGAGAGACTGCCTTTCTATTACTAGTGAGATCATTCTGTTGTCAGAGAGTTGAGCGACTGCCTTTTTATTACCAGTAATATAGCTCTGTTGTCACAGAGAGGAGTGACTGCCTTTTTATTACTAGAGAGATCCCTCTGTTATCACAGAGGGGAGCGACTGCCTTTTTATTGCCAGTGAGATTGCTCTGTTGTCAGAAAGGGGAGACTTCCTTTTTATTACTAGTGAGATCGCTCTCTTGTGACAGAGGAGAGACTGCCTTTTTATTACTAGTGAGAACTTCTGCTGTCACAGAGAGGAGGGACTGTCTTTTTATGACCAGTGAGATCGCTCTGCTGTCACAGAGAGGGGAGACTGTCTTTTTCTTACCACTGATATCACTCTGTTGTCATAGAGTGAGGAGACTCTTTTTATTTCCAGAAAGTTTGCTCTGCTGTCACAGAGAGGGGAGACTGCGTTTTATTAGTAGTGAGATCACTCTGTTGTCTGAGAGAGAGGGGAGACTACCTCTTTGTTACTAGTGAGATCGCTCTGCTGTCACAGAGAGGAGAGACTGCCTTTTTATTACTAGTGAGATCACTGTTGTCACAGAAGGAGACAGACTACCTCTTTGTTACTAGTGAGATCGCTGTGCTGTCACAGAGAAGAGAGACTGCCTTTTTATTACTAGTGATATAACTGTTGTCACAGAGAGGAGAGACTGCCTTTTTATTGCCAGTGAGATCGCTCTGCTGTCACAGAGAGGGGAGACTGTCTTTTTATTACCACTGATATCGCTCTGTTGTCATAGAGTGAGGAGACTCTTTTTATTTCCAGAAAGTTTGCTCTGCTGTCACAGAGAAGGGAGACTCCCTTCTCATTACTTGTGAGATCACTCTGTTGTCACAGAAGGAGAGCGACTACCTTTTTATTACTAGTGAGATCGCTCTGTTGTCAGAGAGAGAGGGGAGACTGCCTTTTTATTACTAGTGAGATCACTCTGTTGTCAGAGAGAGAGGGGAGACTGCCTTTTTATTACTAGTGAGATCACTCTGTTGTCTGAGAGAGAGGGGAGACTACCTTTTTGTTACTAGTGAGATCACTCTGTTGTCTGAGAGAGAGGGGAGACTGCCTTTTTATTACTAGTGAGATCACTCTGTTGTCAGAGAGAGAGGGGAGACTGCCTTTTTATTACTAGTGAGATCACTCTGTTGTCAGAGAGAGAGGGGAGACTGCCTTTTTATTACTAGTGAGATCACTCTGTTGTCTGAGAGAGAGGGGAGACTACCTTTTTGTTACTAGTGAGATCACTCTGTTGTCTGAGAGAGAGGGGAGACTACCTTTTTATTACTAGTGAGATCACTCTGTTGTCTGAGAGAGAGGGGAGACTGCCTTTTTATTACTAGTGAGATCACTCTGTTGTCTGAGAGAGAGGGGAGACTACCTTTTTGTTACCAGTGAGATCACTCTGTTGTCACAGAGTGGAGAGACTGCCATTTTATTGCTAGTGAGATCGCTCTGCTGTCACAGAGAGCGGAGAGACTTTTTTTATTCCCAGTGAGATCGCCCTGCTATCAGAGAGAGGGGAGACTGTCTTTTTATTACTAATGAGATCGCTCTGTTGACACAGAGAGGAGAGAGACTGCCTTTTATTACTAGTGAAATCACTCTGTTGTCTGAGAGAGGGGCTGACTACCTTTTTGTTACTAGTGAGTCACTCTGTTGTCACAGAGAGGAGAGAGACTGCCTTTCTATTACTAGTGAGATCATTCTGTTGTCAGAGAGTTGAGCGACTGCCTTTTTATTACCAGTAATATAGCTCTGTTGTCACAGAGAGGAGTGACTGCCTTTTTATTACTAGAGAGATCCCTCTGTTATCACAGAGAGGAGCGACTGCCTTTTTATTGCCAGTGAGATTGCTCTGTTGTCAGAAAGGGGAGACTTCCTTTTTATACTAGTGAGATCGCTCTCTTGTGACAGAGAGGAGAGACTGCCTTTTTATTACTAGTGAGAACTTCTGCTGTCACAGAGAGGAGGGACTGTCTTTTTATGACCAGTGAGATCGCTCTGCTGTCACAGAGAGGGGAGACTGTCTTTTTCTTACCACTGATATCACTCTGTTGTCATAGAGTGAGGAGACTCTTTTTATTTCCAGAAAGTTTGCTCTGCTGTCACAGAGAGGGGAGACTGCGTTTTATTAGTAGTGAGATCACTCTGTTGTCTGAGAGAGAGGGGAGACTACCTCTTTGTTACTAGTGAGATCGCTCTGCTGTCACAGAGAGGAGAGACTGCCTTTTTATTACTAGTGATATAACTGTTGTCACAGAGAGGAGAGACTGCCTTTTTATTGCCAGTGAGATCGCTCTGCTGTCACAGAGAGGGGAGACTGTCTTTTTATTACCACTGATATCGCTCTGTTGTCATAGAGTGAGGAGACTCTTTTTATTTCCAGAAAGTTTGCTCTGCTGTCACAGAGAAGGGAGACTCCCTTCTCATTACTTGTGAGATCACTCTGTTGTCACAGAAGGAGAGAGACTGCCTTTTTATTACTAGTGAGATCACTCTGTTGTCTGAGAGAGAGGGGAGACTACCTTTTTGTTACTAGTGAGATCACTCTGTTGTCACAGAGTGGAGAGACTGCCATTTTATTACTTGTGAGATCGCTGTGTTGTCACAGAGAGGAGAGTCTGCCTTTTTATTACTAGTGAGATCGCTCTGCTGTCACAGAGAGGGGGAGACTGTCTTTTTATTGCCAGTGAATTCGCGCTGTTGTTACAGAGAGGAGAGACTGCCTTTTTATTACTTGTGAGAACTGCTGCTTTCACAGAGAGGAGAACTGTCTTTTTATTACCAGTGAGATCACTCTGTTGTCACAGAGTGAGGAGACTCTTTTTATTTCCAGAAAGTTTGCTCTGCTGTCACAGAGAGGGGAGACTGCCTTTTAATTACTTGTGAGATCACTCTTTATCACAGGAGAGAGACTACCTTTTTATCACGAGTGAGGTCACTCTGTTGTCACAAGAGGAGAGAGACTGCCTTTTAATACTACTGAGATAACTGTTGTCTGAGAGAGGGGAGAGACTACCTTTTTGTTACTAGTGATATCGCTCTGCTGTCACAGAGAGGAGAGAGACTGCCTTTTTATCACTTGTGAGATCACTCTGTTATCTAAGAGAGGGGGCAAACTACTTTTTCTTACTAGTGAGATCACTCTGTTGTCACAGAGAGGAGAGACTGCCTTTTTCTTACTAGTGAGATCGCTCTGTTGTCACAGAGAGGAGAGACTGTCTTTTTATTACCAGCGAGATCGCTCTGCTATCACAGAGAGGGGAGACTGTCTTTTCATTACTAACCAGAGTGCTCTGTTGTCACAGAGTGAGGAGACTCTCTTTACTTCCAGAAAGTTTGCTCTGCTGTCACAGAGAGGAGAGACTGTCTTTTCATTACTTGTGAGATCACTCTGTTGTCACAGAGAGGAGAGACTTCCTTTATATTAACAGTGATATCGCACTGTAGACATAGAGAGGGGAGACTACCTTTTTATCACGAGTGAGATCACTCTGTTATCACAGAAGGAGAGAGACGACCTTTTTACTAGTGAGATCGCTCTGCTGTCACAGAGAGAAGAGACTGCCTTTTCAGTACTAGTGAGATCACTCTGTTGTCACAGAGAGGAGACTACCTGTTTATTACCAGTGAGATCGCTTTGCTGTCACAGAGAGGGGGAGATTGTCTTTTTATTGCCAGTGAATTCGCTGTCTTGTTACAGAGAGGAGAGACTGCCTTTTTAATACTTGTGAGATCACTCTGTTATCACAGAAGGAGAGAGACTACCTTTTTATCACGAGTGAGGTCACTCTGTTGTCACAAGAGGAGAGAGACTGCCTTTTAATACTAGTGAGATAACTCTGTTGTCTGAGAGAGGGGAGAGACTACCTTTTTGTTACTAGTGATACCGCTCTGCTGTCATAGAGAGGGGAAGCTGTCTTTTTATTACCACTGAGATTGCTCTGTTGTCACAGAGAGGAGAGAGACTGCCTTTTTATCACTAGTGAGATCACTCTGTCTAAGAGAGGGGGCAGACTACCTTTTTCTTACTAGTGAGATCACTCTGTTGTCACAGAGAGGAGAGACTGCCTTTTTATTATTACTGAGATCGATTTGTTATCACCGAGAGGAGAGACTGTCTTTTTATTAACAGCGAGCTCGCTCTGCTATCACAGAGAGGGGAGACTGTCTTTTTATTACTAATCAGAGTGCTCTGCTGCCACAGAGAGGAGAGACTGCCTTTTTATTACTAGTCAGACAAACTCTGTTGTCACAGAGAGGAGTGACTGCCTTTTTATTACCAGTGAGATCGCTCTGGGAGGAGAGACTGCCGTTTCATTGCCACTGAGATCACTCTGCTGCTTCAGAGAGGGGAGACTGTCTTTTTATTACCAGTGAGATCGCTGTGTTGTCACAGAGAGCGGAGACTGCCTTTTCATTACTTGTGAGATCACTCTGTTGTCACATTAGGAGAGAGACTACCTTTTTATCACGAGTGAGATCACTCTGTTGTCACAGAGAGGAGAGAGACGGCGTTTTTATTACTAGTGAGATTGCTCTGCTGCCACAGAGAGTAGATACTGCCTTTTTATGTATAATGAGATCGCTTTGTTGTCACAGACAGGACAGACTACCTTTTTAGTATTAGGAGAACCTCTGCTGTCACAGAGAGGAGAGACTGTCTTTTTATTGCCAGTGAGATCACTCTGTTGTCACAGAGTAAGGAGACTCTTTTTATTTCCAGAAAGTTTGCTCTGCTGTCACAGAGACGGGAGACTGTCTTTTTATTACTTGTGAGATCGCTCTGTTGTCACCGAAGGAGAGAGTCTACCTTTTTATCACGAGTGAGATCACTCTGTTGTCACAGAGAGGGGAGACTGCCTTTCTATTAGCAGTGAGATCGCTCTGCTGTCACAGAAGAAGAGAGACGACCTTTTTATTACTAGTGGGATCACTCTGTTTTCACAGAGAGGAGAGAGATTGCCTTTTTATTACTACTGATAACACTCTGTTCTCAGAGAGAGTGGGGAGACTTCCTTTTCCTTACGAGTGAGATCACTCTGTTGTCACAGAGAGGAGAGAGACTGCCTTTTTATTACCAGTGAGATCACTCTGTTGTCACAAAGGGGAGACTGCCTTTTTATTAGTAGTGAGAGCGCTCTCTATTCCTGGAGGGGAGAGACTGTCTTTTTATTAGTAGTGAGTTTGCTCTGTTACCACAAAAGTGTAGACTGCCTTTTTATTGCTAGTGAGATCGCTGTGTTGTCACAGAGAGGAGGGACTGTCTCTTAATTATCAGTGAGATCACTCTGTTTTCAAAGAGTGAGGAGACTCTTTTTATTTCTAGAAAGTTTGCTCTGTTGTCACAGAGAGGGGAGACTGCCTTTTCATTACTTGTAAGATCACTCTGTTGTCACAGAAGGAGAGAGACTACCTTTTTATCACGAGAGAGATCACTCTGCTGTCACAGAGGGGAGAGACTGCCTTTTTATTACTAGTGAGATCTCTCTGTTCTCTGAGAGAGGGGGGAGACTACCTTATTGTTACTAGTGAGATCACTTTGTTGTCACAGAGAGGAGAGACTGCCTGTTTATTACCAGTGAGATCGCTTTGCTGTCACAGAGAGGGGGAGACTGTATTTTTATTGCCAGTGAATTCGCTCTCTTGTTACAGAGAGAAGAGACTGCCTTTTTATTACTTGTGGGAACTGCTGCTTTCACAGAGAGGAGAACTGTCTTTTCATTACCAGTGTGATCACTCTGTTGTCACAGAGTGAGGAGACTCTTTTTATCTCCAGAAAGTTTGCTCTGCTGTCACAGAGAGGGGAGACTGCCTTTTAATTACTTGTGAGATCACTCTGTTGTCACAGTAGGAGAGAGACTACCTTTTTATCACGAGTGAGGTCACTGTGTTGTCACAGAGAAGAGTGAGACTGCCTTTTTATTACTAGTGAGATCACTCCGTTCTCTGAGAGAAGGGGAGACTACTTTATTGTTACTAGTGAGATCACTCTGTTGTCACAGAGACGAGAGACTTCCTTTTTAGTTCCAGTGAGATCGCTCTGCTGTCACAGAGAGGAGAGACTTCCTTTTATTACTACAGAGATCTCTCTGTTGTCACAGAGAGGAGAGACTGCCTTTTTATTGCCAGAGAGAACGCTCTGCTGTCACAGAGGGGAGAGACTATCTTTTCATTACCAGTGAGAACGCTCTTTTATCATAGAGAGGAGATACTGACTTTTTATGACGAAAGAGATCGCTCTGTTGTCACAGACAGAAGAGGCTGCCTTTTTATTACTAGTGAGAACTTCTGCTGTCACAGAGAGGAGAGACTGTCTTTTTATGATTAGTGAGATCACTCTTATCACAGAGTGAGAAGACTCTTTTTATTTCCATGAAGTTCGCATGCTGTCATAGAGAGGGGAGTCTGCCTTTTCATTACTATGAGATCACTCTGTTGTCAAGAAGGAGAGAGACTACCTTTTTATCACGAGTGAGATCAATCTGTTGTCACAGAGAGGAGAGAGACTGCCTTTTTATTCTCTGTTGTCACAGAGAGGAGAGACTGCCTTTTTATTACCGGTGAGATCACTCTGCTGTCACAGAGAGGGGGAGACTGTCTTTTTATTTCCAGAAAGTCTGCTCTGCTGTCATAGAGAGGGGAGACTGCCTTTTCATTACTTATGAGATCACTCTGTTATCACAGAAGGAGAGAGAATGCCTTTTATTACTAGTGAGATCACTCTGTTGTCTGAGAGAGGGGGGAGACTACCTTTTTGTTACTAGTGCGATCACTCTGTTGTCACAGAGAGGAGAGACTGCCTTTTTATTATTACTGAGTTAACTCTGTTGTCATAGAAAGGAGAGACTGTCTTTTTATTACCAGTGAGATTGCTCTGCTGTCAGGGAGAGGAGAGACTCTTTTTATTACTAGTGAGATCGCTCTTCTGTCATTCTGAGGGGAGACTGCTTTTTCATTACCATTGAGATCGCTCTGTTGTCACAATGGGGAGACTGCCTTTCTATTACTAGTGAGATCACTCTCTTGTCACAGAGGGGAGAGACTGTCTTTTTATTAGTAGTGAGTTCGCTCTGTTGTCACAAAGGGAAGACTGCCTTTTTATTGCTAGTGAGATCTCTCTGTTGTCACAAAGGGGGGGAGACTGCCTTTTTGTTACTAGTGAGATTACTCTGTTGTCACACCGAGGAGAGAGGCTGCCTTTCTATTACTAGTGAGATCATTCTGTTGTCAGAGAGTTGAGTGACTGCCTTTTTATTACCAGTAATATGGCTCTGTTGTCACAGAGAGAAGTAACTGCCTTTTTATTACTGGAGAGATCTGTCTGTTATCACAGAGAGGGGCGACTGCCTTTTTATTGCCAGTGAGATCGCTCTCTTATCACAGAGACGGCAGACTGCCTTTTCATTACTGGTGAGATCGCTCTTTAGTCACCGCGATGGAGGACACTGCCTTTTTATTACTGGTGAGATCGCTCGGTTGTCACAGAGTGGAGACGCTGCCTTGTTATTACAAGTGAGATCGTTCTGCTCTCACAGAGAGTGAAGACTGTCTTTTTATTACCAGTGTGATCGCAGTGTTGTCAAAAAGCGGAGAGACTGCCTTTTTATTACCAGTGAGATCGCTCTGCTGTCACAGAGACGGGGAGACTGTCTTTTAATACCAGTGAATTCGCTCTTTTGTCACAGAGAGGAGAGGCTACCTTTTTATTACGAGTGAGAACTTCTGCTGTCACTGAGAGGAGAGACTGTATTTTTATTACCAGTGAGATCACTCTGTTGTCACAGAGTGAGGAGACTCTTTTTATTTCCAGAAAGTTTGCTCTGCTGTCACAGAGAGGGGAGTCTGTCTTTTCATTACTTGTGAGATCACTCTGTTGTCACAGAGAGGAGAGACTTCCTTTACATTTACCAGTCATATCGCTTAGTTGACAGAGAGAGGGGAGAGACTGTCTTTTCCTTACCAGTGAGATCACTCTGTTGTCAGAGAGAGGACAGACTTCCTTTATGTTAACAGTGATATCGCTCTGTTGACACAGAGGGGAAACTGTCTTTTTATTATGAGTGATATCACTCTGTTGTCACAGAGAGGTCAGAGATTGCCTTTTTATTACTACTGAGATCGGTCTGCTGTTACAGACAGGACAGACTGCCTTTTTATATTAGGAGAACTTCTGCTGTCACAAAGAGGAGAGACTGTCTTTTTATTACCAGTGAGATCACTCTGTTGTCACAGAGTGAGGAGACTCTTTTTATTTCCAGAAAGTTTGCTCTGCTGTCACAGAGAGGGGAGACTGCCTTTTCATGATTTGTGAGATCACTCTGTTGTCACAGAAGGAGAGAGACTACCTTTTTATCACCAGTGAGATCACTCTGTTGTCACAGAGAGGAGAGACAGCCTTTTTATTAGCAGTGAGATTGCTCTGCTGTCACAGAGAGGGGGAGAGTGTCTTTTTATTACCAGTGAGATCGTTCTGTTGTCACAGTAGGAGAGAGACTACCTTTTTATCATGTGTGAGATCACTCTGTTGTCACAGAGAGAGACTGCCTTTTTATTACTAGTGAGATCACTCTGTTGTCTGAGAGAGGGAAGAGACTGCCTTTTTGTTACTAGTGAGATCACTCTGTTTTCACAGAGGAGAGAGACTGCCTTTTTATTACTAGTGAGATCACTCTGTTGTCTGAGAGATGGGGGAGATGACCTTTTTGTTCCTAGTGAGATTACTCTGTTGTCACAGAGAGGAGAGACTGCTGTTTCATTGCCAGTGAGATCACTCTGCTGTTACAGAGAGGGGAGACTGTCTTTTTATTTCCAATGAGAATGCTCTTTTGTTACAGAGAGGAGATACTGCCTTTTTATGTCTAATGAGATCACTCTGTTGTCACAGACAGGACAGACTACATTTTTATTATTAGGAGAACTTCTGCTGTCACAGAGAGGAGAGACTGTCTTTTTATTACCAGTGAGATTACTCTGTTGTCACAGAGTGAGGAGACTCTTTTTATCTCCAGAAAGTTTGCTCTGCTGTCACAGAGACGGGAGACTGCCTTTTCATTACTTGTGAGATCAGTCTGTTGTCACAGAAGGAGAGAGACTACCTTTTTATCACGATTGAGATCACTCTGTTGTCACAGAGAGGAGAGAGACTGTCTTTTTATTACCAGTGAGATCACCCTGTTGTCACAGAGAGGAGAGACAGCCTCTTTATTAGCAGTGAGATCGCTCTGCTGTCACAGAGAGGGGGAGACTGTCTTTTTATTACCAGTGAGATCGCTGTATTGTCACAGAGAGGAGATACTGCCTTTTTATTACTAGTGAGATCGCTCTGCTGTCACAGAGGGGAGAGACTGCATTTTTATTACCAGTGAGATCACTCTGTTGTCACAGTAGGAGAGAGACTACCTTTTTATCATGTGTGAGATCACTCTGTTGTCACAGAGAGGAGAGAGACTGCCTTTTTATTACTAGTGAGATCACTCTGTTGTCTGAGAGAGGGGAGAGACTACCTTTTTGTTACTAGTGAGATCACTCTGTTTTCACAGAGGAGAGACTGCCATTTTATTGCTAGTGAGATCACTCTGCTGTCTCAGAGAGGGGAGATACTCTCTTTTTATTATTAGTGAGATTGCTCTGCTATCAGAGAGAGGGGAGACTGTTTTTTTATTACTAATGAGATTGCTCTGTTGTCACAGAGAGCAGAGACTGCCTTTTCATTACCAGTGAGATCGCACTGTTGTCACAGAGAGGAGAGACTTCCTTTATATTACCAGTGATATCGCTCTGTTGACACAGAGAGGGGAGACTGTCTTTTTATTACGAGTGATATCACTCTGTTGTCACAGAGAGGAGAGAGTGCTTTTTTATTAATAGTGAGATCGCTCTGTTGTCACAGAGAGGAGAGATTGCCTTTTTATTGCCAGTGAGATCGCTCTGCTGTTACAGAAAGGGGAGACTGTCTTTTTATTATTACTGAGATCACTGTTATCACAGAAGGTGAGAGACGACCTTTTTATTACTAGTGGGATCACTCTGTTGTCAGAGAGAGCGGGGAGACTGCCTTTTCCTTACTAGTGAGATCACTCTTTTGTCACAGAGAGGAGAGAGACTACCTTTTTATTACCTGTGAGATCACTCTGTTGTCATGAAGGGGAGACTGCCTTTTTATTATTAGTGAGAGCGCTCTCTATTCATGGAGAGGAGAGACTGTCTTTTTATTAGTAGTGAGTTCGCTCTGTTATCACAAAAGTGTAGACTGCCTTTTTATTGCTAGTGAGATCGCTCTGTTGTCACAGAGAGGAGGGACTGTCTCTTAATTACCAGTGAGATCACTCTGTTTTCAAAGAGTGATTAGACTCTTTATTTCCAGAAAGATTGCTCTGTTGTCACAGAGAGGGGAAACTGCCTTTTCATTACTTGTAAGTGCTTGGTAGGAAGTTGAAAAGCAGGACCTCAAGGGTGGTAATCTCAGGATTGCTACCTGTGCCAGGTGCCAGTGAGGGTAGGAATAGGATGCTCTGGAGGAGGAACAAGTGGCTGAGGAACTGGTGTACGGGGCAGGGTTTCAGATTTTCAGGATCATTGGAACCTCTTCTGGGGCAAGTGGGACCTGTACAAGAGAGACGGGTTACACTTGAACCACAGGCGGACCAATATCCTTTCAGGGAGCTTTGTTAGTGCTATTGGGGAGGCTTTAAACTAGATTTGCAGGGGGATGGGAACCAGAGTGCCAGAGCTGACAGTGTGGCTGGGGTGACAATAAATGATGTTGAAAGTTTAAGCAAATCTGCTGATAGAAAGGTTGTGAGTGGTGGTAAAAATCTTCTGAGGTGTATATATTTCAATGCTAGGAGTATTGCGGGGAAGGCGGATGAGTTGAGGGCGTGGATTGACACGTGGAATTATGATGTTGTAGCAATTAGTGAAACTTGGCTACAGGAGGGGCAGGACTGTCAGCTTAATATTCCAGGGTTCCGATGTTTCAGATGTGATCGAGGCAGAGGAATGAAAGGTGGGGGAGTAGCTTTGCTTGTTAGGGAAAATATTACAGCAGTGCTCAGGCAGGACAGATTAGAGGGCTTGTCTACTGAGTCCTTATGGGTGGAGCTGAGAAACAGGAAAGGTATGGCCACATTAGTGGGATTGTATTACAGACCACCCCATAGTCAACAAGACTTGGAAGAGCAAATCTGCAGAGAGATAGCAGGCAACTGCAGGAAACATAAAGTTGTGGTGGTAGGCGATTTTAATTTTCCATACATTGATTGGGACTCCCATACTGTTAGGGGTCTAGATGGTTTAGAGTTTGTAAAATGTGTTCAGGAAAGTTTTCTAAATCAATATATAGAGGGACCAACTAGAGGGGATGCAATATTGGATCTCCTGTTAGGAAACGAATTAGGGCAAGTGACAGAGGTCTGTGTAGGAGAGCACTTTGGTTCCAGTGATCATAACACCATTAGTTTCAATTTAATCATGGACAAGGATAGATCTGGTCCTAGGGTTGAGGTTCTGAACTGGAAGAAGGCCAAATTTGAAGAAATGAGAAAGGATCTAAAAAGCGTGGATTGGGACAGGTTGTTCTCTGGCAAAGATGTGATTGGTAGGTGGGAAGCCTTCAAAGGGGAAATTTTGAGAGTGCAGAGTTTGTATGTTCCTGTCAGGATTAAAAGCAAATTGAATAGGAATAAGGAACCTTGGTTCTCAAGGGATATTGCAACTCTGATAAAGAAGAAGAGGGAATTGTATGAAATGTGTAGGAAACAGGGGGTAAATCAGGTGCTTGAGGAGTATAAGAAGTGCAAGAAAATACTTAAGAAGGAAATCAGGAGGGCTAAAAGAAGACATGAGGTTGCCTTGGCAGTCAAAATGAAGGATAATCCAAAGAGCTTTTACAAGTATATTAAGAGCAAAAGGATTGTAAGGGATAAAATTGGTCCTCTTGAAGATCAGAGTGGTCGGCTTTGTGCGGAACCAAAGGAAATGGGGGAGATCTTAAATAGGTTTTTTGCGTCTGTATTTACTAAGGAAGCTGGCATGAAATCTATGGAATTGAGGGAATCAAGTAGTGAGACCATGGAAACTGTACAGATTGAAAAGGAGGAGGTGCTTGCTGTCTTGAGGAAAATTAAAGTGGATAAATCCCCGGGACCTGACAGAGTGTTCCCTCGGACCTTGAAGGAGACTAGTGTTGAAGTTGCGGGGACCCTGGCAGAAATATTTAAAATGTCGCTGTCTACGGGTGAAGTGCCGGAAGATTGGAGAGTGGCTCATGTTGTTCCGTTGTTTAAAAAAGGATCGAAAAGTAATCCGGGAAATTATAGGCCGGTGAGTTTAACGTCAGTAGTAGGTAAGTTATTGGAGGGAGTACTAAGAGACAGAATCTACAAGCATTTGGATAGACAGGGGCTTATTAGGGAGAGTCAACATGGCTTTGTGCGTGGTAGGTCATGTTTGACCAATCTATTGGAGTTTTTCGAGGAGGTTACCAGGAAAGTGGATGAAGGGAAGGCAGTGGATATTGTCTACATGGACTTCAGTAAGGCCTTTGACAAGGTCCCGCATGGGAGGTTAGTTAGGAAAATTCAGTCGCTAGGTATACATGGAGAGGTGGTAAATTGGATTATACATTGGCTCGATGGAAGAAGCCAGAGAGTGGTGGTAGAGAATTGCTTCTCTGAGTGGAGGCCTGTGACTAGTGGTGTGCCACAGGGATCAGTGCTGGGTCCATTGCTATTTGTCATCTATATCAATGATCTCGATGATAATGTGGTAAATTGGATCAGCAAGTTTGCTGATGATACAAAGATTGGAGGTGTAGTAGACAGTGAGGAAGGTTTTCAGAGCCTGCAGAGGGACTTGGACCAGCTGGAAAAATGGGCTGAAAAATGGCAGATGGAGTTTAATACTGACAAGTGTGAGGTATTGCACGTTGGAAGGACAAACCAAGGTAGAACATACAGGGTTAATGGTAAGGCACTGAGGAGTGCAGTGGAACAGAGGGATCTGGGAATACAGATACAAAATTCCCTAAAAGTGTCGTCACAGGTAAAGAGAGCTTTTGGTACATTGGCCTTTATTAATCGAAGTATTGAGTGTAAGAGCTGGAATGCTATGATGAGGTTGTATAAGGCATTGGTGAGGCCGAATCTGGAGTATTGTGTTCAGTTTTGGTCACCAAATTACAGGAAAGATATAAATAAGGTTGAAAGAGTGCAGAGAAGGTTTACAAGGATGTTGCCAGGACTTAAGAAACTCAGTTACAGAGAAAGATTGAATAGGTTAAGACTTTATTCCCTGGAGAGTAGAAGAATGAGGGGAGATTTGATAGAGGTATATAAAATTATGGGTATAGATAGAGAGAATGCCAGCAGGCTTTTTCCACTGAGGCAAGGGGAGAAAAAAACCAGATGACATGGGTTAAGGGTGAGGGGGGAGAAGTTTAAAGGGAATATTAGCGGGGGCTTCTTCACACAGAGAGTGGTGGGAGTATGGAATGAGCTGCCGGACGAGGTGGTAAATGTGGGTTCTTTTTTAACATTTAAGAATAAATTGGACAGATACATGGATGGGAGGTGTATGGAGGGATATGGTCCGTGTGCAGGTCAGTGGGACTAGGCAGAAAATGGCACAGCCAAGAAGGGCCAAAGGGCCTGTTTCTGTGCTGTAGTTTCTATGGTTCTATGGTTCTATCACTCTGTTGTCACAGAAGGAGAGAGACTGCCTTCTATTACTAGTGAGATCACTCTGTTGTCACAGAGAGGAGAGACTTCCTTTTATTACTTCTGAGATCTCTCTGTTGTCACAGAGAGGAGAGACTGCCTTTTTATTGCCAGTGAGAACGCTCTGCTGTCACAGAGAGCAGAGACTCCCTTCTTATTAATGGTGAGAATGCTGTTTTGTCACAGAGAGGGTGGAAACTGCCTTTTTATTACCAGTGAGGTCATTCTGTTGTCACAGGGAGGGGAGGGACTGTCTTTTTTGTACTAGTAAGATAGCTGTGTTGTCACAGAGAGGAGAGTCTGACGTTTTATTACTAGTGAGATCGCTCTGCTGTCACAGAGGGGAGAGACTGTCTTTTCATTACCAGTGAGAACGCTCTTTTATCATAGAGAGGAGATAGTGACTTTTTATGAGTAAAGAGATCACTCTTTTGTCACAGACAGAAGAGACTGCCTTTTTATTACCAGTGAGATCACTCTGCTGTCACAGAGAGGGGAGACTGTCTTTTTATTGCTAGTGAGATCACTCTGTTGTCACAGAGTGAGGAGACTCTTTTTATTTCCAGAAAGTTTGCTCTGCTGTCACAGAGAGGGGAGACTACCTTTTCATTACTTATGAGATCACTCTGTTGTCACAGAAGGAGAGAGAATGCCTTTTATTACTAGTGAGATCACTCTGTTGTCTGAGAGAGGGGGGAGACTACCTTTTTGTTACTAGTGAGATCGCTCTGCTGTCACAGAAAGGGGAGGCTGTCTTTTTATTACCACTGAGATCGCTCTGTTGTCATAGAGAGGAGAGAGACTGCCTTTTTATCACTAGTGAGATCACTCTGTTGTCTAAGAGAGGGGGCAGACTACCTTTTTCTTACTAGTGAGATCGCTCTGTTGTCACAGAGAGGAGAGACTGCCCTTTTATTGCCAGTGAGATCGCTCTGCTGTCACAGAGAGCGGAGACTGTCTTTTTATTATTAATCAGAGTGCTCTGCTGTCACAGAGAGCAGAGACTCCCTTTTCATTACCAGTGAGATAGCTCTGTTGACACATAGAGGGGATACTGTCTTTTTATTACTAGTGAGATCGTACAGTTGATATTGTCAGGGGAGACTGCCTTTTTATTACCATTGAGATCGCTCTTCTGTCATTGTGAGGGGAGACTGCCTTTTCATTACCAGTGAGATCGCTCTGTGGTCACAAAGGGGAGACTGCCTTTTTATTGCTAGTGAGATCGCTCTGTTGTCACAGAGATGACAGAGACTGCCTTTTTATTACAGTGAGATCGCTCTGCCGACACAGAGGGGTGAGACTGCATTTTTGTTACTACTGAGATCGCTCTGTCGTCACAGAGGGTGGGGACACTGCCATTTTATTGCTAGTGAGATCGCTCTGCTGTCACAGACAGGGGAGACTGCCTTTTCATTACTTTTCATTATTCTGTTGTCTGAGAGACCAGGGAGACTACCTTTTTGTTACTAGTGAAATCACTCTGTTGTCACAGAGAGGAGAGACTGCCTTTTTATTACTAGTGGGATCGCTCTGTTGTCACAGAGAAGAGAGACTGGCTTTTTATTGCCAGTGAGATCGCTCTGCTGTCACAGAGAGGGGAGACGGTGTTTTTATTATCAGTCAGATCGCTCTGTTGTCACAGAGTCAGGAGACTCTTTTTATTTCCACAAAGTTTGCTCTGCTGTCAGAGAGAGGGGAGACTGCCTTTTCATTACTTGTGAGATCACTCTGTTGTCACAGAAGGAGAGAGACTACCTTCTTATCACGAGTGAGATCACTGTATTGTCACAGAGAGGAGAGGAGTGCCTTTTATTACTAGTGAGATCATTCTGTTGTCTGAGGGAGTGAGTGACTTCCTTTTTCATACTAGTGAGATCACTCTGTTGTCACAGAGCAGAGAGACTGCCTTTTTATTTCCAGTGAGATCGCTCTGCTGTCACAGAGAGGGGGAGACTGTCTTTTAATTACTAGTGAGAACTTCTGCTTTTATAGAGTGGACAGACTGTCTTTTTATTACCAGTGAGATCACTCTGTTGTCACAGAAGGAGAGAGACTACCTTTTTATCACGAGTGAGATCACTGTGTTGTCACAGAGAGGAGGGAGGCTGCCTTTTTCATACTAGTGAGATCACTCTGTTGTCACAGAGAGGATAGACTGCCTTTATATTACGAGTGAGATCACTCTGTTGTCACAGGGAGGAGAGACTGCCTTTTTATTATTACTGAGATCACTCTGCTGTCACAGAGTGGAGAGACTGCCTTTTTCTTACCAGCGAGATAGCTCTGCTATCACAGAGAGGGGAGACTGTCTTTTTATTACTAATCAGAGTGCTCTGCTGTCACAGAGAGCAGAGACTCCCTTTTCATTACCAGTGAGATCGCTCTGTTGACACAGAAAGGGGATACTGTCTTTTTGTTACGAGTGATATCATTCTGCTGTCACAGAGGAGAGAGACTGCCTTTTTATTACTAGTGAGATGACTCTGTTGTCACAGAGGAGAGTGACTGCCTTTCTATTATCAGTAAGATTTCTGGTAATAAAAAGGCAGTCTCTCTACTCTGTGACAACAGAGCTATCTCACTAGTAATAAAATGGCAGTCTCTCTCCTCTCTGTGACAACACAGTAATTTCACTAGTAACAAAAAGGCAGACTCCCCTCTCTCTGTGACAACAGGGCAATCTCACTGGTGAGAAAAAGGCAGTCTCTCCTCTCTCTATGACAAGAAAGCAATCTCACTGGTAATAAAAAGGCAGTCTCTCTCCTCTCTGTGACAGATCGATCTCACTGGTAATAAAAAGGCAGTCTCCCCTCTCTGGTTAAACAGAGCGATCTCACTAGTAAAAACAAGACAGCCTCTCCCCTCTCTGTGACAACAGAGCGATCTTTCTGATAATAAAAAGGCAGTCTCTCTACTCTGTGACAACAGAGTGATCTTACAAGTAATAAAAAGGCAGTCTCTCTCCTCCTTGAGACAACAGAGTGATCTCACTAGTATTAAAAAAAAAGTCTCTCTCCTCTCTGTGACAACAGAGTGATCTCACAAGTAAGAAAAAGACAGTCTCCCCTCTCTGTGACAGCAGAGCAATCTCACCGGTAATAAAAAGGTCGTCTCTCCCCTCTCTGTGACAACAGTGCGATCACACCAGTAATAAAAAGACAGTCTCTCCCCTCTCTGTGACAATAGAGCAATCTCACTGTAACAGATTGATCACTTTTTTACAATTACCTGTACAGAGGATATATCCATGAATACCCTTTGGGATACTTTTAAAGCTTATATTCGTGGCCAGATCATCTCACACTCTGCTGCTTTGAGGAAAAGGTTGAAGGAGGAGGAGCTGGTTCTTGTGGACAAGATTAATGAAATTGATGAGAAATATGCTACAGCTCCCTCTGAGAAGTTGTATAAACAAAGAACTGAACTTCAAATGGAACACAGTTTATTACTTTTGTCCTCGATTGCAAATCAATTAATGAAAACAAGAAGCCAATTTTATATACATGGTGACAAAGTTGGTAAACTGTTGGCTAATCAGTTGAAAACTAACTCTACTAAATTTCAAATTAATCAGATTTATAATCAAAAAGATCAACTGACATTTGATCAAGCTGAGATTAATCAATCCTTTTTTGACTTTTATTCCTCCTTATACCAGAGTTTCCACGAGATTCTAAACATATGTATGACTTTTTAGATAACCTAGATTTCCCTAAGATTTCACATGATATATCTTCTATGTTAGACATTTCTTTTACCACTGATGAGATTAAGAATGTTATTTTTTCTATGAACCCGGGGAAAGTTCCTGGTCTTGATGGGTTTACCGTGGAATTTTATAAATTTTTTGCATCCTCATTAATCCCTTGGCTATCTATTCAGGGTTCTGGAGGCCTCATTAAAACTTGGTAAAATACCCGAATCCTTTTATACAGCATCGATCTCTTTAAAATTAAAGAAGGATAAAGACCCTGCTCAATGTGTATTTTATAGACCAATATCTTTGTTAAATGCTGAGTCTAAAATTTTTTCTAAATTATTAGCAAACAGACTAGAAAAAGCACTTCCTTATATTATCTCGGAAGACCAAACGGGTTTTATTAAAAATCGTTAATCTTTTTATAATATTCGTACACTTTTAAACATTGTCTATACCCCGTCACAAAATGATCCTGAATGCGTCATTTCCCTAGATGCTGAAAAAGCCTTTGACAGGGTCGAATGGCCTTACTTATTTAAGGTGCTTGAAATGTTTAACTTCAGCCCGAAATTTATATCCTGGATCAAATTGTTATATCATTCTCCTATGGCCTCAGTTCGTACTAACTCTTTAAATTCACCTTTTTTCCCTCTTTTTCAAGGTACCAGACAAGGTTGTCCTCTTAGTCCTTTATTATCTGATATTGCATTAGAACCTCTTGCAATTGCTATTCGAGAATCTTCTAATATTATTGGTATCACTCGTGGTTTAAAGTCTCATAAAGTATCACTTTATGCTGATGACTTACTTTTATATATTTCTAATCCTCAAAAATCTATTCCTGCAGCTTTAGATTTATTAGCACAATTTAGATTTTTTCAGGTTATAAATTAAATCTCAGTACGAGTGAACTTTTCCCAATTAATAAGCAAGTTCTTTTATATCAGAACCTCCCGTTTAAATTGGTTAATAATCATTTTTCATATCTTGGGATTAAAATTACCTGTAAACATAAGGATTTATTTAAGACTAATTTCCTACCCTTAATTGATTACATTACACAACTTCCATTTAAATGGTCTCCACTTTAACTTTGATTGGTCGTATTAATGCTGTTAAGATGTTTATTCTGCCAAAATTTATATATATATTTCAGACATTGCCGATTTTTCTTTCAGAATCCTTTTTTGACAAAGTTGACTCTAAAATTTCTTCATTTATTTGGCAAAATAAAAACCCGAGACTGGGTAGAATACATCAACAGAAAGCTAAGAGAGATGGAGGTTTGACATTACCTAATTTTAGATTCTATTATTGGGCAATTAATATTCGACACATGAAATTTTGGTTACTTGACCAAGATACACTATCCATTACTAAATGGGTAGTATTGGAATTACAATCTGCTCAAGGTTATCCCCTTGGCTCCATTTTAGGTTTTTCTCTTCCTTTCGATTTGAAACGCCATAAACAGGATTGCAACCCAATAGGTAAACATACCTTACGCATTTGGTTTCAATTCCGAAAATGTTTCGATCTTAATCAATTTGGGCTAGCGATCCCTATTTTAGGCAACATATTCTTTCCCCCCTCTTCTATGGACCGTGCCTTTCAAATTTGGAAGACCATGGTATATCACGGTTTTTGGATTTATTTTTAGATCGCTCCCTTACGTTTTTTGAACAATTATCTAACAAATATAACTTACCAAAAATACATTTTTTTTAGATATCTCCAAGTTAGAAATTTCCTAAGTACCATACTTTCTTCCTTTCTGGCGTTACCCCCTTCATATATTTTAGATACTATAACTAACCTTAACCCATGTCAGAAAGGTGTAATGGCTATTATTTATAATACTATCATGAAACTTAGGAAACCTCCTTTCGATAAGATTGGGTCAGATTGGGAAAAGGAATAGGGCTTCACTATTTTGGCGGATGACTGGGCGCATATTTTACAACTAGTCAATACTTCCTCTATCTGTTCTAAACATTCCCTAATTCAATTTAAAGTTGTTCACAGAGCACATATGTCTAAAGATAAATTAGCTCGTTTTTATTCTCATATTAACCCTCTTTGTGACAGATGTCATGGGGAGATAGCTTCCTTAACTCATATATTTTGGTCCTGTCCTACTTTACAAATTTTTTGGAAAGACATTTTTAATATTATCTCAAAGGTATTGAATACAGATATTTCTCCCCATCCTATTACTGCTATCTTTGGATTACCTAAAATTTCCAGTAATCTTTCTCCTTCAGCCCGTAGAAGGATTGCATTTCTTACTTTAATAGCCAAAAGATGTATTTTACAACATTGGAAGGAGATTAATCCCCCAACTATGTTTTTTTTGGTTTTCTCAGACGATACTATGTTTAAATTTGGAAAAAATCAGAAGTAATCTTTATACTTCAGATAAATTTGAACAGACCTGGAGATCTTTTATTCAATATTTTCATTTAATGTAACTTTTTTTTTCTTTGCCCATATTTACATTCCCTTCTTGCTTTTTAACTGTTTTTAATGGAGGTCGGGTTTGAGGACGTGATTGTTTAAAGTTGGTTAAGTCTACTTGATACCTAGTTAGCCCATTGCTTTGCTTTGCTTTTTAGATTAGTTGCACGGTGAGTTTTTTTCTCCATATTGATATATATGGAAAATTAGTATACTATTATATTACCTCGTTATTTTATAACTAAACTGCACTGTTTGTACTACTTTTCTTTGTGTATTAATATCTCTTGTAAATTTATATCGCAACAGTTTCTACATAGTTTACCTTTTGTGTACTAATTCAGGGGTCCCCAACCTTCTTTGCACTGCGAACCGATTTAATATTGACAATATTCTTGCGGACCGGCCGACCCGGGGAGGGGGAGGGTTGCCAATGACAAGAAAAGCAGTCAAATACGCTTTGTTTACCCAGCTAAGACTACAATGACCATGAAGCCTTGCGCGGGCACCAGTCCGCATGCGTGTACCTGCCGATTTTCCCTCCCTCTGCAAACCGTTTTTGGCGATTCTGTTCGGGGGCGGGGGTTTAATCACGACCGGAATATAGGTGATAAGTGGCTAATACACTCAATTTCGTTTCTAAAAGGATTTATCTAACGAATTTAATATTAAACACACAGCGCATATTTCCCTCGCATGAATACAGCTTAAAGTAAGTGTTGAACGAACTTCCAGTAGAAGTGGTAGAGGCAGGTTCGATATTATCATTTAAAGAAAAATCGGATAGGTATATCGACAGGAAAGTAATGGAGGGTTATGGGCTGAGTGCAGGTCGGTGGGACGAGGTGAGAGTAGCGTTCGGCACGGACTAGAAGGGGCGAGATCGCCTGTTTCCCTGCTGTAATTGTTATATGGTTATATAGGTCAGTTATAAGTGATTACATTTTAAGTAATATTTGGATATTAAACAAACAGCACGTATTTTCCCCGTATGAACATATAAAATGATTGCAACACACCAATATCGCTGAATCAGTGGGAGCGCTGGGCTTGTTTTCCTGCAACAAGCCGGTCCCATCGAGGGGTGATGAGAGACAGCGATACTCGAAGGGGTTCCTTGTGTCCAGTCTATTCCGCAATTTAGTTTTCGTTGCATTCATTGCAGAAAACTCCGCTTCGCAGCAAAATGTTGGAAATGAAAGCAACGATTTCAGTGTTTTCGTGGCTATCTCAGGATGCCGGCAGAGATGTTATATCAAACATGCTTTTCAGTCCGCCGTCATTTGCAAGCTCGCGGAGTTGATCTCCTTCCTGCGCTGACCTGGATGACGCGCGAGTCATGACCTCACGTGCGTTCAGGCTCAACAGTGCGCGTGACACGGAATGAGGAAAGGCGCGGCAGCCTCTCGCCAAACCATATCGTTTCCTCGCGGCCCGGGGGTTGGGGACCGCTATACTAATTCAATAAAAAGATTTAAAAAGATGAGGGAAAAAAAGGAACAAAAAGGCATTCCCTTCTCTGTGACAGCAGAGTCATCTCACTCGTGATAAAAAGGCAGTCTATCCTCTCTGTGACAACAGAGCGATCTCACTAGTAAAAAAAAGACAGCCTCTCCTGTCTCTGTGACAACAGAGCGATCTTTCTGGTAATAAAAAGACAGTCTCCCCATTCTGTGACAACAGAGCTACCACACTGGTAATAAAAATGCAGTCTCCCCTCGCTGTAACATCAGAGCGATCTCATTAGTAATAAAAAGCCAAACTCCCCCTTCTCTGTGACAACAGAGTGCCCTCAGCATTAATAAGGTAGTTTCTCTTCTCTGTGACAGCAGAGCGAACTCACTAGTAATAAAAAGTAAGCCTCTCTCCCCTCTCTGACAACAGACTGATCTCACTAGTAATAAAAAGGCAGTGTCCCTCCTCCCTGTGACAACAGAGTGATCTCACTAGTAACAAAAATTGTCTCTCCTGTCCGTGAGAGCAGAGCGATCTCAGTAGTAATAAAAAGGCAGTCTTCCCTTTGTGACAGCAGAACGTTCTCACTAGGAATAAAAAGACAGTATCCCCTCTCTCTGTCAACAGAGCAATATCATTGGTAATGAAAAGGCAGTCTCTCCTCTCTGTGACAACAGAGCAATCTCATTAGTAATAAAAAGACAGTCTCTCCTCTCTGGGACAGCAGAGCATTCTCACTAGTAATATAAAGGCAGTCTCTCCTGTCTGCGACAACAGAACGATCACATTAGTCATAAAAAGGCACTATCTCCTCTCTGGGACAACAGAGCATTCTCATTGGTAATAAAAAGACAGTCTCCCCTCTCTGTGACAGCAGAGCGATCTCACTAGTAATAAAAAGTCATTCTCTCTCCTCTCTGTGACAACAGAGCGATCTCAATAGTAATAATAAGGCAATCTCCCCCCTCTGTGTGACAACAGAGTGATCTCACTCGTAATAAAAAGGTAGTCTCTCCTCTCTCTGTGACAACAGAGTGATCACACTAGTAAAAAAAGGACAGTCTCTCCAGTCTCTGTGACAACAGAGCGATCTTTCTGGTAATAAAAAGGCAGTCTGCCCTCTCTGTGACAAGAGAGTGATCTCAATGGGAATAATAAAGCAGTCGACCCTCTCTGTGACAACAGAGCTATCTCTCTAGTAAGAAACAGGCAGTTACTCCTTTCAGTGACAACAGAGCAATCTTACTAGTAATAAGAAGGCAGTCACTCAACTCTCTGACAAGAGATCCAACTCACTAGTAAGGAAAAGGCAGACTCTCTCATCCCTGTGACGACAGAATGATCTCACTAGTAATAAAAAGGCAGTGTCTCTCCTCTCTGTGACAACAGAGTGATCTCACTGGTAACAAAAAGGCAGTCTCCCCTTTGTGATAGCAGAGCGATCTCACTGGTAATAAAAGAACAGTCTCCCCTCTCTGTGTCAACCGAGCGATATCACTGGTAATAAAAAGGCAGTCTCTCCTCTCTGTGACAGCAGAGCGATCTCACAAGTAATAAAACGGCAGTCTCTCCTCTCTGTGACAACACAGAAATCTCACTAGAAATAAAAAGACAGTCCCTCCCCTACCTCTGACAGCAGAGCGATGGCACTAGTAATAGAAAGACAGTCTCCACTCTCTGTGACAACAGAGCGATCTCACTAGTAATAAAAAGGCAGTTTCTCCTCTCTGTGACAACAGAGCTATCTCTCTAGTAACATAAAGGTAGTCTCTCCCCTCTGTGACAACAGACTAATCTCACTAGTAATAAAAAGGCAGTGTCTGTCCTCTCTGTGACAACAGAGTGATCTCACTAGTGAAAAAAGGACAGCCTATCCCGTCTCTGTGACAACAGAGCAATCTTTCTGGTAATAAAAAGGCAGTCTGTCCTTTCTGTGACAAGAGAGCGATCTCACTGGGAATAAAAAAGCATGCGACCCTCTCTGTGACAACAGAGCTATTTCTCTAGTAATAAACAGGCAGTCACTCCTCTCTGTGACAACAGAGCAATTTTCCTAATAATAAAAAGGCAGTCACTCAACTCTCTGACAACAGATCAAACTCACTCGTAATAAACAGGCAGACTCTCTCATCTCTGTGACTGATCTCACTAGTAATAAAAAGGCGGTCTCCCCTTTGTGACAAAAGAGCGATCTCACTGGTAATAAAAGGATGTCTCCCCTCTCTGTGTCAAACGAGCGATATCACTGGTAATGAAAAGGCAGTCTCTCCTCTCTGTGACAACAGAGATATCTCAGTAGTAAAAAATAGGCAGTCTCTTCTCTCTGTGACAACACAGCGATCTCACTAGTAATAAAAAGACAGTCCCTCCCCTCCCTGTGACAACAGAGCGACCACACTGGTAATAGAAATGCAGTCTCTCTTCTCTGTAACAACAGAGCGATCTCACTAGTAATAAAAAGCCAGTCTCCCCCTCCTCTGTGAGAACAGAGCACCCTCTCCATTAGTAAGAAGGTTGTCTGTCCTCTCTGTGACAGCAGAGTGATCTCACTAGTAATAAAAAGGCAGTCTCTCCTCTCTTTGACAACACAGCGATCTCACTGGTAATAAAATGGGAGTCTCCCCCCTTGCCGTGACAAAAGAGCGATCTCACTGATAACAAAAAGGCAGTCTGCCCTCTGTATTACAACAGAGCGACCTCATTGGTGAGAAAAAGGCAGTCTCTCCTCTCTCTGTGACAGCAGAGCGATCTCACTAGTAATAGAAAGGCAGTCTCTCTCCTCTCTGTGATAACAGAGTGATCTCACTAGTCAAAAAAAGACAGCCTCTCCCCTCTCTGTGACAACAGAGTGATCTTTCTGGTAATAAAAAGGCAGTCTCTCTACTCTGTGACAACAGAGCAATCTCACTAGTAATAAAAAGTCGGTCACTCCCCTCACTGAGAGAGCAGAGCGATCTCACTAGTGATAAAAAGACAATCCCTCCCCTCCCTGTGACAGCAGAGCGATCTCACTGGTGAGAAAAAGATAGTCTCTCCTCTCTCTGTGCCAAGAGAGCGATTTCACTAGTAATAAAAAGGGAGTCTCCCCTCTCTGTGACAACAGAGTGATCTTTCTGGTAATAAAAAGGCAGTCTCTCTACTCTGTGACAACAGAGCAATCTCACTAGTAGTAAAAAGGCAGACCCTCTCTGTGATAACAGAGTGATCTTACAAGTAATAAAAAGGCAGTCTCTCTCTTCCCTGTGACAACAGAGTGATCTCACTAGTAATAAAAAGGCCTTCTCCTCCCTGTGACAACAGAGCGATCTCACTAGTAAGAAAAAGACAGCCTCCCCTCTCTGTGACAGCACAGCGATCTCACTGGTAATAAAAAGGCAGTCTCTCCCCTCTCTGTGATAACAGAGCGATCTTACTGGTAATAAAAAGGCATTCCCCTCTCTGTGACAACAGGGCGACCGCACTAGTAATAAAAAGACAGTCTCTCCCCTCTCTGTGACAATAGAGCAATCTCACTGTAACAGATTGACTTCTTTTTTACAATTATCTGTACAGAGGATATATCCATGAATACCCTTTGGGATACTTTCAAAACTTATATCTGTGGCCAGATCATCTCATACTCTGCTGCTTTGAGGAAAAGGTTGAAGGAGGAGGAGCTGGTTCTTGTGGACAAGATTAATGAAATTGATAAGAAATATGCTACAGCTCCCTCTGAGAAGTTGTATAAACAAAGAACTGAACTTCAAATGGAACACAGTTTATTACTTTCGTCCTCGATTGCAAATCAATTAATGAAAACAAGAAGCAAATTTTATATACATGGTGACAAAGTTGGTAAACTGTTGGCTAATCAGTTGAAAACTAACTCTACTAAATTTCAAATTAATCAGATTCATAATCAAAAAGATCAACTGACATTTGATCAAGCTGAGATTAATCAATCCTTTTTTGACTTTTATTCCTCCTTATACCAATCAGAGTTTCCACGAGATTCTAAACATATGTATGACTTTTTAGATAACCTAGATTTCCCTAAGATTTCACATGATATATCTTCCATGTTAGACACTTCTTTTGCCACTGATGAGATTAAGAATGTTATTTTTTCTATGAACCCGGGGAAAGCTCCTGGTCCTGATGGGTTTACCATGGAATTTTATAAATTTTTTGCATCCTCATTAATCCCTTGGCTATCTATTCAGGGTTCTGGAGGCCTCATTAAAACTTGGTAAACTACCCGAATCCTTTTATACAGCATCGAGCTCTTTAAAATTAAAGAAGGATAAAGACCCTGCTCAATGTGTATTTTATAGACCAGTATCTTTGTTAAATGTTGAGTCTAAAATTTTTTCTAAATTATTAGCAAACAGACTAGAAAAAGCACTTCCTTATATTATCTCAGAAGACCAAACAGGTTTTATTAAAAATCGTTAATCTTTTTATAATATTCGTACACTTTTAAACATTGTCTATACCCCGTCACAAAATGATCCTGAATGCGTCATTTCCCTAGATGCTGAAAAAGCCTTTGACAGGGTCGAATGGCCTTACTTATTTAAGGTGCTTGAAATGTTTAACTTCAGCCCGAAATTTATATCCTGGATCAAATTGTTATATCATTCTCCTATGGCCTCAGTTCGTACTAACTCTTTAAATTCACCTTTTTTCCCTCTTTTTCAAGGTACCAGACAAGGTTGTCCTCTTAGTCCTTTATTATCTGATATTGCATTAGAACCTCTTGCAATTGCTATTCGAGAATCTTCTAATATTATTGGTATCACTCGTGGTTTAAAGTCTCATAAAGTATCACTTTATGCTGATGACTTACTTTTATATATTTCTAATCCTCAAAAA
The DNA here is from genome assembly GCF_963921235.1 of Mobula hypostoma. Taxonomy (NCBI): domain Eukaryota; kingdom Metazoa; phylum Chordata; class Chondrichthyes; order Myliobatiformes; family Myliobatidae; genus Mobula; species Mobula hypostoma. Next base: position 5,376,627 of record NC_086118.1, on the reverse strand, counting down.
TCTATTCCTGCAGCTTTAGATTTATTAGCACAATTTAGTCTTTTTTCAGGTTATAAATTAAATCTCAGTACGAGTGAACTTTTCCCAATTAATAAGCAAGTTCTCTTATATCAGAACCTCCCGTTTAAATTGGTTAATAATCATTTTTCATATCTTGGGATTAAAATTACCTGTAAACATAAGGATTTATTTAAGACTAATTTCCTACCCTTAATTGATCACATTACACAACTTCCATTTAAATGGTCTCCACTTTAACTTTGATTGGTCGTATTAATGCTGTTAAGATGTTTATTCTGCCAAAATTTTTATATATATTTCAGGCATTGCCGATTTTTCTTTCAGAATCCTTTTTTGACAAAGTTGACTCTAAAATTTCTTCATTTATTTGGCAAAATAAAAACCCGAGACTGGGTAGAATACATCTACAGAAAGCTAAGAGAGATGGGGGTTTGACATTACCTAATTTTAGATTCTATTATTGGGCAATTAATATTCGACACATGAAATTTTGGTTACTTGACCAAGATACACTATCCATTCCTAAATGGGTAGTATTGGAATTACAATCTGCTCAAGGTTATCCACTTGGCTCTATTTTAGGTTCTTCTCTTCCTTTCGATTTGAAACGCCATAAACAGGATTGTAACCTGATAGTTAAACATACCTTACGCATTTGGTTTCAATTCCGAAAATGTTTCGATCTTAATCAATTTGGGCTAGCGATTCCTATTTTAGGCAACATATTCTTTCCCCCCTCTTCTACGGACCGTGCCTTTCAAATTTGGAAGACCAATGGTATATCACTGTTTTTGGATTTATTTTTAGATTGCTCCCTTACGTCTTTTGAACAATTATCTAACAAATATAACTTACCAAAAATACATTTTTTTAGATATCTCCAAGTTAGAAATTTCCTAAGTACCATACTTTCTTCCTTTCCGGCGTTACCCCCTTCACATATTTTAGATACTATAATTAACCTTAACCCATGTCAGAAATGTGTAACGTTTATTATTTATAATACTATCATGAAACTTAGGAAACCTCCTTTCGATAAGATTGGGTCAGATTGGGAAAAGGAATTGGGCTTCACTATTTTGGCGGATGACTGGGCGCATATTTTACAACTAGTCAATACTTCCTCTATCTGTTCTAAACATTCCCTAATTCAATTTAAAGTTGTTCACAGAGCACATATGTCTAAAGATAAATTAGCTCGTTTTTATTCTCATATTAACCCTCTTTGTGACAGATGTCATGGGGAGATAGCTTCCTTAACTCATATATTTTGGTCCTGTCCTACTTTACAAATTTTTTGGAAAGACATTTTTAATATTGTCTCAAAGGTATTGAATATAGATATTTCTCCCCATCCTATTACTGCTATCTTTGGATTACCTAAAATTTCCAGTAATCTTTCTCCTTCAGCCCGTAGAAGGATTGCATTTCTTACCTTAATGGCCAAAAGATGTATTTTACAACATTGGAAGGAGATTAATCCCCCAACTATGTTTTTTTTGGTTTTCTCAGACGATACTATGTTTAAATTTGGAAAAAATCAGAAGTAATCTTTATACTTCAGATAAATTTGAACAGACCTGGAGATCTTTTATTCAATATTTTCATTTAATGTAACTTTTTTTTTCTTTGCCCATATTTACATTCCCTTCTTGCTTTTTAACTGTTTTTAATGGAGGTCGGGTTTGAGGACGTGATTGTTTGAAGTTGTTTAAGTCTACTTGATACCTAGTTAGCCCATTGCTTTGCGTTGCTTTTTAGATTAGGTGCACGGTGGGGTTTTTTGGGGGTTTTTTCTTCTCCTTATTGACATATATGGAAAATTAGTGTACTATTATATTACCTCGTTATTTTATAACTAAACTGCACTGCTTGTACTACTTTTCTTTGTGTATTAATATCTCTTGTAAATTTATATCGCAACAGTTTCTACATGGTTTACCTTTAGTGTACTAATTCAGGGGTCCCCAACCTTCTTTGCACTGCGAACCGGTTTAATATTGACAATATTCTTCCGGACCGACCGACCCGGGGAGGGGAGGGTTGCCAATGACAAGAAAAGCAGTCAAATACGCTTTGTTTACCCAGTAAAGACTACAATGACCATGAAGCTTTGCGCGGGCAGCAGTCCGCATGCGTGTACCTGCCGATTTTCCCTCCCTCTGCAAACCGTTTTTGGCGATTCTGTTCGGTGGCCGGGGGGGGGGGGGGGTAATCACGACCGGAATATAAGTGATAAGTGGCTAATACACTCAATTTACAGTCTCCCCTCACTGTGACAACAGTGTAATTTCACTAGTAACAAAAAGGCAGTCTCTCCCCTCTCTATGTGACAAGAGAGCAATCTCACTGGTGAGTAAAGGCATTCTCTCCTGTCTGTGACAACACATTGATCTCCCTAGTAGTGAAAAGTGTCTCTCCTGTCTGTGAGAGGAGAGCGATCTCACTGGTAATACAAAGGCTGTCTCCCCTTTCTGACAGCACTGCAATCTCACTGGTAATAAAAAGAAAGTCTCCCCTCACTGTGTCAACAGAGCAATATCACTGGTAATATAAAGGAAGTCTCTCCTCTCTTTGACAACAGAGTGATATCACTGGTAATGAAAAGGTAGTCTCTCCTCTCTGTGACAACAGAGTGATATCACTGGTAATGAAAAGGTAGTCTCTCTTCTCTGTGACAACAGAGCGTTCTCATTGGTAATAAAAAGAAAGTCTCCCCTCTCTGTGACAGCAGAGCGATCTCACTAGTAATAAAAAGTCATTCTCTCTCCTCTCTGTGACAACAGAGCAATGTCAATAATAATAATAAGGCAATCTCTCCCCTCTGTGTGACAACAGAGTGATCTGACTAGTAATAAAAAGGCAGTCTCTCTCCTCTCTGTGACAACACAGTGATCTCACTAGTAAAAAAAGGACAGCCTCTCCCATCTCTGTGACAACAGATCGATCTTTCTGGTAATAAAAAGGCAGTCTGCCCTGTCTGTGACAAGAGAGCGATCTCAGTAGTAATACAAAGGCAGTGTCTCTCCCCTCTGTGACAACAGAGTGATCGCACTACTAACAAAAATTGTCTCTCCTGTCTGTGAGAGCACAGCGATCTCAGTAGTAATGAAAAGGCAGTCTCCCCTTCGTGACAGCAGAGTGTTCTAATTGGTAATAAAAAGACTGTCTCCCCTCTCTGTGTCAACAGAGCGATATCACTGGTAATGAAAAGGCAGTATCTCCTCCCTGTGACAACAGAGCAATCTCATTAGTAATAAAAAGACAGTCTCTCCTCTCTGTGACGGTAGAGCGATCTCAATAGTACAAAAAGTTGGTCTCTCCTGTCTGCGACAACACAGCGATCTCATTAGTCATAAAAAGGCACTATCTCCTCTCTGTGACAACAGAGCGTTCTCATTGGTAATAACAAGACAGTCTCCCCTCTCTGTGACAGCAGAGCAATCTCACTGGTAATAAAAAGTCAGACTCTCTCCTCTCTATGACAACAGAGCGATCTGACTAGTAATAAAAAGGCAGTCTTTCTCCTCTCTGTGACAACAGAGTGATCTCACGAGTAAAAAAAGGACAGCCTCTCCTGTCTCTGTGACAACAGAGCGATATTTCTGGTAATAAAAAGGAAGTCTGCCCTCTCTGTGAGAAGAGAGCGATCTCACTGGGAGTAAAAAAAGCACTCGACCCTCTCTGTGACAACAGTGCTATCTCTCTAGTAATAAACAGGCAGTCACTCCTCTCTGTGACAACAGAGCAATCTTACTAGAAATAAAAAGGCAGTCACTCAACTCTCTGACAACAGATCGAACTCACGTAATAAAAAGGCTGTCTCTCTTCTCCGTGACAACAGAGTGATCTCACTAGTAACAAAAAAGGCAGTCTCCCCTTTGTGACAGCAGAGCGATCTCACTGGTAATAAAAGGACAGTCTCCCCTCTCTGTGTCAACCGAGCAATATCACTGGTAATGAAAAGGCAGTCTCTCCTCTCTGTGACAGCAGAGCGATCTCACTAGTAATAAAAAGACAGTCCCTCCCCTCCCTGTGACAGCACAGCGATCTCACTTGTAATAAAAAGGCAGTGACTGCTCTCTGTGACAACAGAGCGATTTCACTAGTAATAAAAGGGCAGTCTCCCTATTCTGTGACAACAGAGCGACCACACTGGTAATAAAAATGCAGTCTCCCCTCTCTGTAACAACAGAGCGATCTCACTAGTAATAAAAAGCCAGTCTCCCCCTTCTCTGTGACAACAGAGCGCGCTCAACTTTAATAAGAAGGTAGTCTGTCCTCTCTGTGACAGCAGAGTGATCTCACTAGTAATAAAAAGCCAGTCTCCCCCTTCTCTGTGACAACAGAGCGCGCTCACCAATAATAAGAAGGTAGTCTGTCCTCTCTGTGACAGCAGAGTGATCTCACTAGTAATAAAGAGGCAGTCTCCCCTCTCTGTGACAACAGAGAAATCTCACTGGTAATAAAAGGCAGTCTCCCCCCTCTCTGTGACAACAGAGCGATCTCTCTAGTAATGAAAAGGCAGTCTCACCTCTCTGTGTCTACAAAGCGACCTCACTAGTAATAAAAAGGCAGTTTCACCCCTCTGTGTCTACAGAGTGATCTCACTAGTAATAAAAAGGCAGTCTCCTGCCGTACCGTGACTGAAGAGCGATTTCACTGGTAACAAAAAGGCAGTCTGCCTTCTCTAAGACAAGAGAGCGATCTCACTGGCAATAAAAATGCAGTCGCCACTCTCTGTGACAACAGAGGCATCACTCTAGTAATAAAAAGGTAGTCACTCCTCTCTGTGACAACAGAGTCATCTCACTAGTAACAAAAGGCAGTCTCCCCTCTCTCTGTGACAAGAGAGCGATCTCACTGGTAATTAAAAGACAGTCCCTCCCCTCCCTGTGACAGCAGAGTGATCTCACTTGTAATAAAATGCAGTCTCCCCTCTCTGTGACAACGAAGCGATCTCATTAGTATTAAAAAGCCAGTCTCCCCCTTCTCTGTGACAACAGAGCACTCTCAGCATTAATAAGAAGATAGCTACGCCTCTCTGTGACAGCAGAACGATCTCACTAGTAATAAAAAGAGAGTCCCCCCACTCTGTGACAACAGAAGAACGCACTGGTAATAAAAATGCAGTCTCCTCTCAGTGTGACAACTGAGCGATCTCACTAGTAATACAAAGGCAGTCTCCCCCCTTGCCGTGACAAAAGAGCTATCTCACTGCTAACAAAAAGGCAGTCTGCCCTATCTATGACAAGAGAGCGAGCTCACTGGCAATAAAAAGGCAGTCGCCACTCTCTGTGACAACAGAGCCATCACTCTAGTAATAAAAAGGCAGTCACTCCTCTCTGTGACAACAGAGCGATCTCAATAGTAATAATAAGGCAATCTCCCCCCTCTGTGTGACAACAGAGTGATCTCACTAGTATTAAAAAGGCAGTCTCCCTCCTCTCTGTGAGAACAGAGTGATCTCACTGTGAAAAAAGGACAGCCTCTCCCATCTCTGTGACAACAGAGCGATCTTTCTGGCAATGAAAAGGCAGTCTGCCCTCTCTCTGACAAGAGAGCGAACTCACTGGGAATAAAAAAGCAGTCGACCCTCTCTGTGACAACAGAGCAATCTTACTAGTAATAAAAAGGCAGTCACTCAAATCTCTGACAGCAGATCGAACTCACTCGTAATAAAAAGGCAGACTCTCTCATATCTGTGACAACAGACAGATCTGACTAGTAGCAAAAAGGCAGTCTCCCCTTTGTGACAACAGAGCGATCTCACTGGTAATAAAAGGACAGTCTCCCCTCTCTGTGACAACAGAGATATCTCAGTAGTACAAAAAAGGCAGTGTCTGCTCTCTGTGACAACAGAGTGACCGCACTGGTAATAAAAATGCAGTCTCCTCTCACTGTGACAACAGAGCGATCTCACTTGTAATAAAAAGCCAGTCTCCCCCTTCTCTGTGACAAGAGAGCGCCCTCAGCATTAATAAGAAGATAGTTTCTCCTCTCTGTGACAGCAGAGCAATCTCACTTGTAATAAAAAGGCTGTGTCTGCTCCCTGTGACAATAGAGCGATATCACTAGTAATAAAAAGGCAGTCTCCCCACTTGCCGTGACAAAGGAGCGATCTCACTGGTAACAAAATGGCAGTCTGCCTTCTCTATGACAAGAGAGCGATCACACTGGCAATAGAAAGGCAGTCGCCACTCTCTGTGACAAGAGAGCCATCACTCTACTAATAAAAAGGCAGTCACTGCTCTCTGTCAGAACAGAGTGATCTCACTAGTAACAAAAAGGCAGTCTCCCATCTCTCTGTGACAACAGAGCGACCTCATTGGTGAGAAAAAGGCAGTCTCTCCCCTCTCTGTGACAACAGAGCGATCTTTCTGGTAATAAACAGGCAGTCTCTCTACTCTGTGACAATAGAGCGATCTCACTAGTAATAAAATGGCAGTCTCTCCTCTCTGTGACAACACAGTGATCTCACTAGCAATGAAAAAACAGTTACTCCCCTCCCTGTGACAGCAGAGCGATCTCACTTGTTATAAAAAGGCAGTGTCTACTCGCTGTGACAACAAAGCGATTTCACTGCTAATAAAAATGCAGTCTCCCCTCTCTGTAACAACAGAGCGATCTCACTAGTAATAAAAAGCCAATCCCCCCTTCTCTGTGACAAGAGAGCGCCCTCAGCATTAATAAGAAGGTAGTCTGTCCTCTCTGTGACAGCAGAGCGATCTCACTTGTAATAAAAAGGCAGTCTTTCTCCTCTCTGTGACAACAGAGCGATTTCACTAGTAATAAAAAGGGAGTCTCCCCTCTCCGTGACAACTCAGCGATTTCACTAGTAATAAAAAGGCAGTCTCCCCACTTGCTGTGACAAAAGAGCGATCTCACTGGTAACAGAAAGGCAGTCTGCCTCCTCTATGACAAGAGAGCGATCTCACTGGCAATAAAAAGGCAGTCGCCACTCTCTGTGACAACAGAGCCATCACTCTAATAATAAAAAGGCAGTCACTCCTCTCTGTGACAACAGTGTAATTTCACTAGTAACAAAAAGGCAGTTTCCCCTCCCTGTGACAGCAGAGCGATCTCACTTGTAATAAAAAGCCAGTCTCCCCCTTCTCTGTGACAACAGAGCGTCCTCAGCATTAATAAGAAGATAGTTTCTCCTCTCTGTGACAGTAGAGCGATCTCACTAGTAATAAAAAGGCAGTCTCCCCCCTTGCCGTGACAAATGAGCGATCTCACTGGCAGCAAAAAGGCAGTCTGCATTCTCTATGACAAGAGAGCGATCTCACTAGCAATAAACAGACAGTCTCTCCTCGCTGTGACAACAGAGCTATCTCTCTAGTAACATAAAGGCAGTCTCTCCTCTTTGTGACAACAGATCGATCTCACTTTTAATAAACAGGAAGCCTCTCTCCCCTCTGTGACAAAAGACTGATCTCACTAGTAATAAAAAGGCACTGTCTCTCCTCTCTGTGACAACAGAGTGATCTCACCTAGTAACAAAAATTGTCTCTCCTGTCCGTGAGAGCAGAGCGATCTCAGTAGTAATAAAAAGGCAGTTTCCCCTTTGTGACAGCAGAGAGATCTCACTGGTAATAAAAGGACTTTCTCCCCTCTCTTTGCCAACAGAGTAATATCACTGGCAATGAAAAGGCAGTCTCTCCTCTCTGTGACAACAGAGCAATCTCATCAGTAAGAAAAAGACAATCTCTCCTCTCTGGGACAGCAGAGCGTTCTGACTAGTAATATAAAGACAGTCTCTCCTGTCTACGACAACAGAGCGATCTCATTAGTCATAAAAAGTCACTATCTCCTCTCTGTAACAACAGAGCATTCTTATTGGTAATAAAGAGACAGTCTCGCTTCTCTGTGACAGCAGAGCGATCTGATTAGTAATAAAAATTCAGACTCTCTCCTCTCTGTGACAACAGAGCATTCTTATTGGTAATAAAGAGACAGTCTCGCTTCTCTGTGACAGCAGAGCGATCTGATTAGTAATAAAAATTCAAACTCTCTCCTCTCTGTGACAAGAGAGCGATCTCACTAGTAATAGAAAGACAGACTCCCCTCTCTGTGATAACAGAGCGATCGTTCTGGTATTAAAAAGGCAGTCTCTCTACTCTGTGACAACAGAGCTATCTCACTAGTAATAAAACGGCAGTTTCTCCTCTCTGTGACAACACAGCGATCTGACTTGCAATAAAAAGACAGTCACTCCCCTCCCTGTGACAGCAGAACGATCTCACTTGTAATAAAAAGGCAGTCTCCCCATTCTGTGACAACAGAGCTACCACACTGGTAATAAAAATGCAGTCTCCCCTCTCTGTAACAACAGAGCAATCTCACTAGTAATAAAAAGCCAGTCTCCCCCTTCTCTGTGACAAGAGAGCGCCTTCAGCATTAATAAGAAGGTAGTCTGTCCTGTCTGTGACAGCAGAGCGATCTCACTTGTAATAAAAAGGGAGTCTCCCCACTTTGTGACAACAGAGCGACCGCACTGGTAATAAAAATGCAGTCTCCCTTCTCTGTGACAACAGAGCAATCTCACTGCAATAAAAAGACAGTCCCTCCCCTCCCTGTGACAGCAGAGCGATCTCACTTGTAATAAAATGCAGTCTCCCCTCTCTGTGACAACGGAGCGATCTCATTAGTAATAAAAAGCCAGTCTCCCCCTTCTCTGTGACAAGAGAGCGCCCTCAGCATTAATAAGAAGGTAGTCTGTCCTGTCTGTGACAGCAGAGCGATCTCACTTGTAATAAAAAGGCAGTCTTTCTCCTCTCTGTGAGAACAGAGCGATTTCCTTAGTAATAAAAAGGGAGTCTCGCCCTTCTCTGTGACAACAGAGCAATCTCACTGCAATAAAAAGACAGTCCCTCCCCTCCCTATGACAGCAGAGCGATCTCACTTGTAATAAAATGCAGTCTCCCCTCTCTGTGACAACGGAGCGATCTCATTAGTAATAAAAAGCCAGTCTCCCCCTTCTCTGTGACAACAGAGCGCTCTCAGCATTAATAAGAAGATAGCTTCGCCTCTCTGTGACAGCAGAACGATCTCACTAGTAATAAAAAGGGAGTCCCCCCACTCTGTGACAACAGAAGAACGCACTGGTAATAAAAATGCAGTCTCCTCTCAGTGTGACAACTGAGCGATCTCACTAGTAATACAAAGGCAGTCTCCCCCCTTGCCGTGACAAAAGAGCTATCTCACTGCTAACAAAAAGGCAGCCTGCCCTATCTATGACAAGAGAGCGAGCTCACTGGCAATAAAAAGGCAGTCGCTACTCTCTGTGAGAACAGAGCCATCACTCTAATAATAAAAAGGCAGTCACTCCTCTCTGTGACAGCAGAGTGATCTCACTAGTAATGAAAAGGCAGTCTCTCTCCTCTCTGTGACAACAGTGTAATTTCACTAGTAACAAAAAGGCAGTTTCCCCTCCCTGTGACAGCAGAGCCATCTCACTTGTAATAAAAAGCCAGTCTCCCCCTTCTCTGTGACAACAGAGCGTCCTCAGCATTAATAAGAAGATAGTTTCTCCTCTCTGTGACAGTAGAGCGATCTGATTAGTAATAAAAAGGCAGTCTCCCTCCTTGCCGTGACAAATGAGCGATCTCACTGGTAGCAAAAAGGCAGTCTGCATTCTCTATGACAAGAGAGCGATCTCACTGGCAATAAACAGACAGTCTCTCCTCGCTGTGACAACAGAGCTATCTCTCTAGTAACATAAAGGCAGTCTCTCCTCTTTGTGACAACAGATCGATCTCACTTTTAATAAACAGGAAGCCTCTCTCCCCTCTGTGACAAAAGACTGATCTCACTAGTAATAAAAAGGCACTGTCTCTCCTCTCTGTGACAACAGAGTGATCTCACTAGTAACAAAAATTGTCTCTCCTGTCCGTGAGAGCAGAGCGATCTCTGTAGTAATAAAAAGGCAGTCTCCCCTTTGTGACAGCAGAGAGATCTCACTGGTAATAAAAGGACTTTCTCCCCTCTCTTTGCCAACAGAGTGATATCACTGGCAATAAAAAGGCAGTCTCTCCTCTCTGTGACAACAGAGCAATCTCATCAGTAAGAAAAAGACAATCTCTCCTCTCTGGGACAGCAGAGCGTTCTGACTAGTAATATAAAGACAGTCTCTCCTGTCTACGACAACAGAGCGATCTCATTAGTCATAAAAAGTCACTATCTCCTCTCTGTGACAACAGAGCATTCTTATTGGTAATAAAGAGACAGTCTCGCTTCTCTGTGACAGCAGAGCGATCTGATTAGTAATAAAAAGTCAGACTCTCTCCTCTCTGTGACAACAGATCGATCTCACTCGTAATAGAAAGACAGTCTCCCCTCTCTGTGACAACAGAGTGATCTCAGCAGTAATAAAAAGACAGTCTCTCTTCTCTTTGACAACACAGCGATCTCACTGGTAATAAAAAGGGAGCTTCCCCCCTTGCCGTGACAAAAGAGCGATCTCACTCGTAACAAAAAGGCAGTCTGCACTCTCTATTACTAGAGAGCGAGCTCACTGGCAATAAAAAGGCAGTCGCCACTCTCTGTGACAACAGAGTGATCTCACTAGTAATAATAAGGCAGTCTCTCTCCTCTCTGTGACAAGAGAGCGATCTCACTAGTAATAGAAAGACAGACTCCCCTCTCTGTGATAACAGAGCGATCTTTCTGGTAATAAAAAGGCAGTCTCTCTACTCTGTGACAACAGAGCGATCTCACTAGTAATAAAATGACAGTTTCTCCTCTCTGTGACAACACAGCAATCTGACTTGCAATAAAAAAACAGTCACTCCCCTCCCTGTGACAGCAGAACAATCTCACTTGTAATAAAAAGGCAGTCTCCCCATTCTGTGACAACAGAGCTACCACACTGGTAATAAAAATGCAGTCTCCCCTCTCTGTAACAACAGAGCAATCTCACTAGTAATAAAAAGCCAGTCTCCTCCTTCTCTGTGACAAGACAGCGCCCTCAGCATTAATAAGAAGGTAGTCTGTCCTGTCTGTGACAGCAGAGCAATCTCACTTGTAATAAAAAGGCAGTCTTTCTCCTCTCTGTGACAACAGAACGATTTCCCTAGTAATAAAAAGGGAGTCTCCCCACTCTGTGACAACAGAAGAACGCACTGGTAATAAAAATGCAGTCTCCTCTCAGTGTGACAACTGAGCGATCTCACTAGTAATACAAAGGCAGTCTCCCCCCTTGCCGTGACAAAAGAGCTATCTCACTGCTAACAAAAAGGCAGTCTGCCCTATCTATGACAAGAGAGCGAGCTCACTGACAATAAAAAGGCAGTCGCCACTCTCTGTGACAACAGAGCCATCACTCTAGTAATAAAAAGGCAGTCACTCCTCTCTGTGACAACAGAGTCATCTCACTAGTAACAAAAGGCAGTCTCCCCTCTCTCTGTGACAAGAGAGCGATCTCACTGGTAATTAAAAGAAAGTCTCTCTCCTCTCTGTGACAGCACTTTGATCTCACTAGTAATAGAAAGACAGTCTCCCCTCTCTGTGACAACAGAGCGATCTCAGCAGTAATAAAAAGACAGTCTCTCTTCCCTTTGACAACACTGCGATCTCACTGGTAATAGAAAGGGAGCCTCCCCCCTTGCCGTGACAAAAGAGCGATCTCACTCGTAACAAAAAGGCAGTCTGCACTCTCTATGATTAGAGAGCGAGCTCACTGGCAATAAAAAGGCAGTCGCCACTCTCTGTGACAACAGGGTGATCTCACTAGTAATAAAAAGGCAGTCTCTCTCCTCTCTGTGACAAGAGAGCGATCTCACTAGTAATAGAAAGACAGACTCCCCTCTCTGTGATAACAGAGCGATCTTTCTGGTAATAAAAAGGCAGTCTCTCTACTCTGTGACAACAGAGCGATCTCACTAGTAATAAAACAGCAGTTTCTCCTCTCTGTGACAACACAGCGATCTGACTTGCAATAAAAAGACAGTCACTCCCCTCCCTGTGACAGAAGAACGATCTCACTTGTAATAAAAAGACAGTCTCCCCATTCTGTGACAACAGAGCTACCACACTGGTAATAAAAATGCAGTCTCCCCTCTCTGTAACAACAGAGCAATCTCACTAGTAATAAAAAGCCAGTCTCCTCCTTCTCTGTGACAAGAGAGCGCTTTCAGCATTAATAAGAAGGTAGTCTGTCCTGTCTGTGACAGCAGAGCGATCTCACTTGTAATAAAAAGGCAGTCTTTCTCCTCTCTGTGACAACAGAGCGACTTCCCTAGTAATAAAAAGGGAGTCTCCCCTCTCTGTGACAACAGAGCAATCTCACTGCAATAAAAAGACAGTCCCTCCCCTCCCTGTGACAGCAGAGCGATCTCACTTGTAATAAAATGCAGTCTCCCCTCTCTGTGACAACGGAGCGATCTCATTAGTAATAAAAAGCCAGTCTCCCCCTTCTCTGTGACAACAGAGCGCTCTCAGCATTAATAAGAAGATAGCTTCGCCTCTCTGTGACAGCAGAACGATCTCACTAGTAATAAAAAGGGAGTCCCCCCACTCTGTGACAACAGAAGAACGCACTGGTAATAAAAATGCAGTCTCCTCTCAGTGTGACAACTGAGCGATCTCACTAGTAATACAAAGGCAGTCTTCCCACTTGCCGTGACAAAAGAGCTATCTCACTGCTAACAAAAAGGCAGTCTTCCCTATCTATGACAACAGACCGAGCTCACTGGCAATAAAAAGGTAGTCGCCACTCTCTGTGACAACAGAGCCATCACTCTAGTAATAAAAAGGCAGTCACTCCTCTCTGTGGCAACAGAGTGATCTCACTAGTAATAAAAAGGCAGTCTCTCTCCTCTCTGTGACAACAGAGCGATCTCAATAGTAATAATAAGGCAATCTCCCCCCTCTGTGTGACAACAGAGTGATCTCACTAGTATTAAAAAGGCAGTCTCTCTCCTCTCTGTGAGAACAGAGTGATCTCACTGTGAAAAAAGGACAGCCTCTCCCATCTCTGTGACAACAGAGCGATCTTTCTGGCAATGAAAAGGCAGTCTGCCCTCTCTCTGACAAGAGAGCGATCTCACTGGGAATAAAAAAGTAGTCGACCCTCTCTGTGACAACAGAGCAATCTTTCTAGTAATAAAAAAGCAGTCACTCAAATCTCTGACAGCAGATCGAACTCACTCGTAATAAAAAGGCAGACTCTCTCATCTCTGTGACAACAGACTGATCTGACTAGTAATAAAAAGGCAGTGTCTCTCTTCTCTGTGACAACAGAGTGATCTCACTAATAACAAAAAGGCTGTCTCCCCTTTGTGACAGCAGAGCGATCTCACTGGTAATAAAAGGACAGTCTCCCCTCTCTGTGTCAACTGAGCAGTATCACTGGTAATGAAAAGGCAGTCTCTCCTCTCTGTGACAACAGAGATATCTCAGTAGTACAAAAAAGGCAATGTCTGCTCTCTGTGACAACAGAGTGACCGCACTGGTAATAAAAATGCAGTCTCCTCTCACTGTGACAACAGAGCGATCTCACTTGTAATAAAAAGCCGGTCTCCCCCTTCTCTGTGACAAGAGACCGCCCTCAGCATTAATAAGAAGATTGTTTCTCCTCTCTGTGACAGCAGAGCGATCTCACTAGTAATAAAAAGGGAGTCTCCCCACTCTGTGACAACAGAGTGACCGCACTGGTAATAAAAATGCAGTCTCCTCTCACTGTGACAACAGAGCGATCTCACTAGTAATAAAAAGGCAGTCTCCCCCTTCTCTGTGACAAGAGACCGCCCTCAGCATTAATAAGAAGATTGTTTCTCCTCTCTGTGACAGCAGAGCGATCTCACTAGTAATAAAAAGGTAGTCTCTCTCCTCTGTGAGAACAGTGTAATTTCACTAGTAACAAAAAGGCAGTCTCCCCTCTCTGTGACAACAGAGCGATCTTTCTGGTAATAAACAGGCAGTCTCTCTACTCTGTGACAATAGAGCGATCTCACTAGTAATAAAATGGCAGTCTCTCCTCTCTGTGACAACACAGTGATCTCACTAGCAATGAAAAGACAGTCACTCCCCTCCCTGTGACAGCAGAGCGATCTCACTTGTTATAAAAAGGCAGTGTCTACTCGCTGTGACAACAAAGCGATTTCACTGGTAATAAAAAGGCAGTCTCCCCTCTCTGTGACAACAGAGTGATCTCCCTGGTTATAAAAAGGCAATCTCCCCTCTGTGAGAGAAGAGAGATCTCACTGGTAATAAAAAGACTGTCTCTCCTCTCTGTGACAACAGAGCCATCTCACTGGTAATAAAAAGACAGTCTTCCCCTCTATGTGACAACAGAGCACTCTCACTGGTAATAAAAAGGCAGATTCTCTCCTCTGTGACAACAGAGCCATCTCACTCATAATAGAAAGACAGTCTTTCCCCTCTATGTGACAACAGAGTGATCTCACTAGTAATAAAAAGAGTCTCTCCTCTCTGTGACAGCAGAGTGATCGCGCTACTAATAAAAAGGTAGTTTTCCTCTCTGTGACAGCAGAGTGATCGCGCTACTAATAAAAAGGCAGTTTTCCTCTCTGTGACAGCAGAGCGATCTCAGTGGTAATAAAGAGGCAGTCTCCCCACTCTCTGTGACAACAGAACAATCACACTGGTAATAAAATGCAGTCTCCCCACATCGCTGTGACAAGAGAGCGATCTCACTGGCAATAAAAAGGCACTCGCTACTCTCTGTGAGAACAGAGCCATCACTCTAATAATAAAAAGGCAGTCACTCCTCTCTGTGACAACAGAGTGATCTCACTAGTAATGAAAAGGCAGTCTCTCTCCTCTCTGTGACAACAGTGTAATTTCACTAGTAACAAAAAGGCAGTTTCCCCTCCCTGTGACAGCAGAGCGATCTCACTTGTAATAAAAAGCCAGTCTCCCCCTTCTCTGTGACAACAGAGCGTCCTCAGCATTAATAAGAAGATAGTTTCTCCTCTCTGTGACAGTAGAGCGATCTCACTAGTAATAAAAAGGCAGTCTCCCCCCTTGCCGTAACAAATGAGCGATCTCACTGGTACCAAAAAGGCAGTCTGCATTCTCTATGACAAGAGAGCGATTTCACTGGCAATAAACAGACAGTCTCTCCTCTCTGTGACAACAGAGCTATCTCTCTAGTAACATAAAGGCAGTCTCTCCTCTTTGTGACAACAGATCGATCTCACTTTTAATAAACAGGAAGCCTCTCTCCCCTCTGTGACAAAAGACTGATCTCACTAGTAATAAAAAGGCACTGTCTCTCCTCTCTGTGACAACAGAGTGATCTCACTAGTAACAAAAATTGTCTCTCCTGTCCGTGAGAGCAGAGCGATCTCAGTAGTAATAAAAAGGCAGTCTCCCCTTTGTGACAGCAGAGCGATCTCACTGGTAATAAAAGGACTTTCTCCCCTCTCTGTGTCAACAGAGTGATATCACTGGCAATGAAAAGGCAGTCTCTCCTCTCTGTGACAACAGAGCAATCTCGTCAGTAAGAAAAAGACAATCTCTCCTCTCTGGGACAGCAGAGCGTTCTCACTAGTAATATAAAGACAGTCTCTCCTGTCTACGACAACAGAGCGATCTCATTAGTCATAAAAAGTCACTATCTCCTCTCTGTGACAACAGAGCATTCTTATTGGTAATAAAGAGACAGTCTCGCTTCTCTGTGACAGCAGAGCGATCTAATTAGTAATAAAAAGTCAGACTCTCTCTTCTCTGTGACAACAGATCGATCTCACTAGTAATAAAATGTCATTCTCTCTCCTCTCTGTGACAACAGAGCGATCCCAATACTAATAATAAGGCAATTTCCCCCTCTGTGTGACAACAGAGTGATCTGACTAGTAATAAAATGGCAGTCTCTCTCCTCTCTGTGACAACGGAGTGATCTCACTAGTAAAAAAAGGACAGCCTCTCCCATCTCTGTGATAACAGAGCGATCTTTCTGGTAATAAAAAGGCAGTCTGCCCTCTCTGTGACAGGAGAGCGATCTCACTGGGAAGGAAAAAGCAGTCGACCCTCTCTGTGACAACAGAGCTATCTCACTGGTAATAAAAAGGCAGTCTCCCCTTTGTGACAGCAGAGCGATCTCACTGGCAATAAAAGGACAGTTTCCCCTCTCTGTGTCAACCGAGCGCTATCACTGGTAATGAAAAGGCAGCCTCTCCTCTCTATGACAACAGAGATATCTCAGTAGTAAAAAAAAGGCAGTCTCTCCTCTCTCTGACAGCAGAGCGATGTTACTAGTAATAAAACGGCCATCTATCCTCCTTGTGACAACACAGCGATCTCACTAGTAATAAAAAGACAGTCCCTCCCTTCCCTCTGACAGCAGAGGAATCTCACTTGTAATAAAAAGGCTGTGTCTGCTCCCTGTGACAATAGAGCGATATCACTAGTAATAGAAAGGCAGTCTCCCCACTTGCCGTGACAAAGGAGCGACTCACTGGTAACAAAATGGCAGTCTGCCTTATCTATGACAAGAGAGCGATCACACTGGCAATAGAAAGGCTGTCGCCACTCTCTGTGACAAGAGAGCCATCACTCTACTAATAAAAAGGCAGACACTCCTCTCTGTCTGAACAGAGTGATCTCACAAGTAATAAAAAGGCAGTCTCCCTCCTCTCTGTGAGAACAGTGTAATTTCACTAGTAACAAAAAGGCAG
Source organism: Mobula hypostoma (assembly GCF_963921235.1). Taxonomy (NCBI): domain Eukaryota; kingdom Metazoa; phylum Chordata; class Chondrichthyes; order Myliobatiformes; family Myliobatidae; genus Mobula; species Mobula hypostoma. The sequence goes on along the minus strand of NC_086118.1, from coordinate 5,359,960 downwards.
TTTCCCCTCCCTGTGACAGCAGAGCGATCTGACTTGTAATAAAAAGAGTCTCCCCTCCCTGTAACAGCAGAGCGATCTCACTTGTAATAAAAAGGGAGCCACCCCACTCTGTGACAACACAGCGAACGCACTGGTAATAATAATGCAGTCTCCCCTCTCTGTGACAACTGAGCGATTTCACTAGTAATAAAAAGGCAGTCTCCCCACTTGCCGTGACAAACGAGCGATCTCACTGGTAACAGAAAGGCAGTCTGCCTTCTCTATGACAAGAGAGCGATCTCACTGGCAATAAAAAGGCAGTCGCTACTCTCTGTGAGAACAGAGCGATCACTCTAGTAATAAAAATCAGTCACTCCTCTCTGTGACAACAGAGTGATCTCACTACTAATGAAAAGGCAGTCTCTCTCCTCTCTGTGACAGCAGAGTGATCTCACTGATAATAAAAAGTAAGTCTCTCCTCTCTATGACAATGGAGCAATCCACCTCGTAATAAAAAGAAAGTCTCTCCCCTCTATGTGACTTCAGAGCCATCTCACTGGTAATAAAAAGGCAGTCTCTCCTCTCTGTGACAGCAGAACGATCTCGCTAGTAATTAAAAGGCAGTTTCTCCTCTCTGTGACAACAGAGTGATCTCCCCGGTTATAAAAAGGCAATCTCCCCTCTGTGAGAGAAGAGAGATCTCACTGGTAATAAAAAGGCAGTCTCTCCTCTCTGTGACAACAGAGTGATCTCACTGATAATAAAAAGTAAGTCTCTCCTCTCTATGACAACGGAGCAATCCCACTTGTAATAAAAAGACAGTATCCCTTCTCTGTGACAACAGAGTGATCTCCCCGGTTATAAAAAGGCGATCTCCCCTTTGTGAGAGAAGAGTGATCTCACTGGTAATATAAAGACTGTCTCTCCTCTCTGTGACAACAGAGCCATCTCACTAGTAATAAAAAAGGCAGTCTCTCCTCTCTGTGAGAAAAGAGTGATCTCCCTGGTTATAAAAAGGCGATCTCCCCTCTGTGAGAGAAGAGAGATCTTACTGGTAATAAAAAGACTGTCTCTCCTCTCTGTGACAACAGAGCCATCTCACTAGTAATAAAAAGACAGTCTCTCCCCTCTATGTGACAACAGAGTGATCTCACTAGTAATAAAAAGAGTCTCTCCTCTCTGTGACAGCAGAGTGACCTCACTGGTAATAAAAAGGCAATCTCCCCTCTGTGAGAGAAGAGAGATGTCACTGGTAGAAAAAAGACTGTCTCCCCTCTCTGTGTCAACAGAGTGACCTCACTGGTAATAAAAAGGCAGTTTTTCCTCTCTGTGACAACAGAGCGATCTCACTGGTTTAAAAAGACAGTCTCCCCTTCTCTGTGACAGCAGAGCGAACTCACTGGTAATAAAAAGTAAATCTCTCCTCTATGTGACAAGAGAGTGATTTCACTAGCAATAAAAAGGCAGTCTCTCTTCTCTATTACAACGGAGCGATCTCATTCATAATAGAAAGACAGACTCTCCCCTCTACGTGACAACAGAGCGATCTCACTAGTAATAAAAAAGCAGTCTCTCCCTCATTGTGACAGCAGAGCGATCTCACTGGTAATAAAAAGGCAGACTCCCCTCTCTGTGACAGCAGAGCGATCTCTCTAGTAATAAAAAGGCAGTCTCTCCTCTCTGTGACAACAGAGTGATCTACCTGGTTATAAAAAGGTAATCTGCGCTCTGTGAGAGAAGAGAGAGCTCACTGGTAGAAAAAAGACTGTCTCTCCTCTCTGTGTCAACAGAGTGATCTCACTGGTAGTAAAAAAGCAGTCTGTCCTCTCTGTGACAACAGAGCCATCTCACTGGTAATAAAAAGACAGTCTCCCCGTCTCTGTGACAGCAGAGTGATCTCACTGGTAATAAAAAGCAAATCTCTCTGCTATGTGACAACAGAGTGATCTCACTAGTAATAAAAAGGCAGTCTCTCCTCTCTATGACAACGGAGCGATCTCACTCAGAAAAGAAAGACAGTCTCTTCCCTCTATGTGACAACAGAGCGATCTCCCTGGTATTAAAAAGATATTCTCTCCTCTCTGTGAGAACAGAGCGATCTCACTAGTAAGAAAAAAGCAGTCTCTCCTGTCAATGAAAACTGAGCGATCGCACTGGTAATAAAAAGACAGTCTCTCCTGTCTGTGACAATAGAACTATCCTACTAGTAATAAAAAGAGACACTCCTCTCTGTGACACAGAGCGATCTCAATGGTAATAAATAGACAGTCTCTCACCTCTATGTGACAACAGAGCGTACTCACTAGTAATAAAAAAGCAGTCTCTCCCGTCTGTGAGAATAGAGCTATCTCATTAGTAATAAAAAGACAGTCTCTCCCCACTCTGTGACAACAGAGTGATCTCACTGGTAATGAAAAGGCAGTCTCTCCTCTCTGTGACAGCAGAGCGATCTCACTGGTAATAAAAAGACAGTCTCTCCCCTCTATGTGACAACAGAGTGATCTCACGAGTAATAAAAAGAATCTCTCCTCTCTGTGACAGCAGAGCGATCTCACTGGTAATAAAAATTTAGTCTCTCCTCTCTGTGACTACAAAGCAATCTCACTAGTAATAAAAAACAGTCTCTCCCTCGGTGACAGCAGAGTGATCTCCCTGGTTATAAAAAGACGCTCTACCCTCTCCGGGACAGCAGAGCGATCTCACTGGTAATAAAAAGTAAATCTCTCCTCTATGTGACAAGAGAGCGATTTCACTAGGAATAAAAGGGCAGTCACTCCTCTCTATTACAACGGAGCAATCTCACTCATAATACAAAGACAGTCTCTCCCCTCTATGTGACAACAGAGCGATCTCACTAGTAATAAAAAGACAGTCTCCCCTTTGTGACAACAGAGCTAACTTACTGGTAATAAAAAGACAGTCTCTCCCGTCTGTGACAATAGAGCTATCTCATTAGTAATAAAAAGACAGTCTCCACATCTCTGTGACAGCAGAGCGATCTCACTGGTAATAAAAAGCAAATCTCTCTGCTATGTGACAACTGAGCGATCTCACTAGTAATAAAAAGGCAGTCTCTCCTCTCTATGACAACGGAGCGATCTCACTACTAATAAAACAGCAGTCTCTCCTCTCTGTGACAACAGAGCAATCTCACTAGTAAGAAAAAAGCACTCTCTCCTGTCTGTGACAATAGAACTATCTCACTAGTAATAAAAAGAGTCACTTCTCTCTGTGACAACAGAGCGATCTCAATGGTAATAAAAAGACAGTCTCTCCCCTCTCTGTGACAACAGAGCGATCTCAATGGTAATAAAAAGACAGTCTCTCCCCTCTATGTGACAACAGAGTGATCTCACTAGTAATAAAAAGAGTCTCTCCTCTCTGTGACAGCAGAGTGATCTCACTGGTAATAAAAAGACAGTCTCTCCTCTCTGTGACAACAGAGTGATCTCCCTGGTTATAAAAAGGCAATCTCCCCTCTGTGAGAGAAGAGACGTCTCACTGGTAATAAAAAGATTGTCTATCCTCTCTGTGACAACAGAGCCATCTCACTGGTAATAAAAAGACAGTCTCCCCCTCTCTGTGACAGCAGAGCGATCTCACCATTAATAGGATGGCAGTCTCTCCCTCTGTGACAGCAGAGAGATCTCACTAGTAATAAAAAGACAGTCTCCCCTCTCTGTGTTAACAGAGCAATCTGACTGGTAATAGAACGACAGTCTCCCCCTCTCTGTGACAGCAGAGCAATCTCACTGGTAATAAAAAGTAAATCTCTCCTCTGTGTGATAAAAGAGCGATCTCACTAGTAATAAAAAGGCAATCTCTCCTCTCTGTGAGAATAGAGCGTTCTCATTAGTAATAAAAAGTCAGTCTCCCCCCTCGATGTGACAAAAGAGCGATCTCACAAGTAATAAAACGGCAGTGTCCCCTCTCTGTGACAGCAGAGCGATCTCGCTAGTAATAAAAAGACAGTCTCTCCTCTCTGTGACAACAGATTGATCTCCCTGCTTATAAAAAGGCAATCTCCCCTCTCTGAGAGAAGAGACATCTCACTGGTAATAAAAAGATTGTCTATCCTCTCTGTGACAACAGAGCCATTTCACTGGTAATAAAAAGACAGTCTCCCCCTCTCTGTGACAGCAGAGCGATCTCACCATTAATAGAATGGCAGTCTCCCCCTTCTGTGACAGCAGAGAAATCTCACTAGTAATAAAAAGACGGTCTCCACTCTCTGTGTTAACAGAGCAATCTGACTGGTAATAGAAAAACAGTCTCCCCCTCTCTGTGACAGCAGAGCGATCTCACTGGTAATAAAAAGTAAATCTCTCCTCCATGTGATAAAGCAGCGATCTCACTAGTAATAAAAAGGCAGTCTCCCCTTTGTGATAACAGAGCAAACTCTCTGGTAATAAAAAGACAGTCTCTCCTCTCTGTGACAACAGAGTGATCTCCCTGGTTATAAAAAGGCAATCTCCCCTCTGTGAGAGAAGAGAGATCTCACTGGTAATAAAAAGACTATCTCTCCTCTCTGTGACAACAGAGCCATCTCACTGGTAATAAAAAGACAGACTTCCCCTCTCCGTGTCAACAGAGCTATCTTACTGGAAATAAAAACGCAGTCTCTCCTCTCTGTGACAACAGAGCAATCTCACTAGTAATAAATAGGCACTCTCCCCGCTCTCTGTGACAACAGAGCGATCTCACCATTAATAGGAAGGCAGTCTCTCCTCTCTGTTACAGCAGAGCGATCTCACTAGTAATAAAAATGCAGTCTCTCTCCTCTCTGTGACAACAGAGTGATCTCACCATTAATAGAAAGACAGTCTCCCCTCTGTGAGAGCAGACAGATCTCACTAGTAATAAAAAGACAGTCTCCCCTCTCTGTGTTAACCGAGCAATCTGACTGGTAATAAAAAGAAATCTCTCTCCTCTCTGTGACAGCAGAGCGATCTCACTAGTAATAAAAAGGCAGTCTCTCCTCTCTGTGAGAATAGAGCGTTCTCATTAGTAATAAAAAGTCAGTCTCGCCCCTCGCTGTGAGAAAAGAGCGATCTCACAAGTAATAAAACGGCAGTGTCCCCTCTCTGTGACAGCAGAGCTATCTCGCTCGTAATAAAAAGGCAGTCTCTCCTCTCTGTGACAACAGAGTGATCTCCCTGGTTATAAAAAGGCAATCTCCCCTCTGTGAGAGAAGAGACATCTCACTGGTAATAAAAAGATTGTCTATCCTCTCTGTTACAACAGAGCCATCTCACTGGTAATAAAAAGACAGTCTCCCCCTTTCTGTGACAGCAGAGCGATCTCACCGTTAATAGGATGGCAGTCTCTCCCTCTGTGACAGCAGAGAGATCTCACTAGTAATAAAAAGACAGTCTCCCCTCTCTGTGTTAACAGAGCAATCTGACTGGTAATAGAAAGACAGTCTCCCCCTCTCTGTGACAGCAGAGCGATCTCACTGGTAATAAAAAGTAAATCTCTCCTCTATCTGATAAAAGAGCGATCTCACTGGTAATAAAAAGGCAGTCTCCCCTTTGTGACAACAGAGCAAACTCACTGGTAATAAAAAGACTGTCTCTCCTCTTTGTGACAACAGAGCCATCTCACTGGTAATAAAATGACAGTCTTCCCCTCTCTGTGACAACAGAGCGATCTCACTGGTAATAAAAACGCAGTGTCTCCTCTCTGTGACATCAGAGCGATCTCACTAGTAATAAAAAGGCACTCTCCCCCTCTCTGTGACAACTGATCGATCTCACCATTAATAGAATGGCAGTCTCTCCCCTCTGTGAGAGCGGAGAGATATCACTAGTAATAAAAAGACAGTCTCCCCTCTCTGTGTTAACAGAGCAATCTGACTGGTAATAAAAAGACAGTCTCCCCCTCTCTGTGACAGCAGAGCGATCTCACTGGTAATAAAAAGTAAATCTCTCCTCTATGTGATAAAAGAGCGATCTCACCTGTAATAAAAAGGTGGTCTCTCCTCTCTGTGTCAACAGAGCGATCTTACTGGAAATAAAAATGCAGTCTCTCCTCTCTGTGACAACAGAGCAATCTCACTAGTAATAAATAGGCACTCTCCCCGCTCTCTGTGACAACAGAGCGATCTCACCATTAATAGAAAGGCAGTCTCCCCTCTGTGACAGCAGACAGATCTCACTAGTAATAAAAAGACAGTCTCCCCTGTCTGTGTTAACCGAGCAATCTGACTAGTAATAAAAAGAAAGTCTCTCTCCTCTCTGTGACAGCAGAGCGATCTCACTAGTAATAAAAAGGCAGATTCTCTCCTCTGTGACAACAGAGCCATCTCACTCATAATAGAAAGACAGTCTCTCCCCTCTATGTGAGAACAGAGCGATCTCACTGGTAATAAAAATATAGTCTCTCCTCTGTGTGAGAACAGAGTGAACTCACTAGTAAGAAAAAGGCAGTCTCTCCTCTCAATGACAACAGAGCGAACTAACTGGTAAGAAAAAGACAGTCTCTCCCGTCTGTGACAACAGAGTGATCTCACTAGTAATAAAAAGAGTCTCTCATCTCTGTGACAGCAGAGCGATCAGACTAGTAATAAAAAGACAGTCTCTCCCCTCTATGTGACAACAGAGTGATCTCACTGGTAATAAAAAGGCAGTCTCCCCCCTCGCTGAAGGCAGCAGAGCGATCTCACCATTAATAGGATGGCAGTCTCTCCCCTCTGTGAGAGCGGAGAGAACTCACTAGTAATAAAAAGACAGTCTCCCCCTCTCTGTGACAGCAGAGCGATCTCACTGGTAATGAAAAGTAAATCTCTCCTCTATGTGATAAAAGAGCGATCTCACTAGTAATAAAAAGGCAGTCTCCCCTTTGTGACAACAGAGCAAACTCACTGGTAATAAAAAGGTAATCTGCGCTCTGTGAGAGAAGAGAGAGCTCACTGGTAGAAAAAAGACTGTCTCTCCTCTCTGTGTCAACAGAGTGATCTCACTAGTAGTAAAAAAGCAGTCTGTCCTCTCTGTGACAACAGAGCGATCTCACCGTTAATAGGAAGGCAGTCTCTCCTCTCTGTTACTGCAGAGCGATCTCACTCAGAAAAGAAAGACAGTCTCTTCCCTCTATGTGACAACAGAGCGATCTCACTGGTATTAAAAAGATATTCTCTCCTCTCTGTGAGAACAGAGCGATCTCACTAGTAAGAAAAAAGCAGTCTCTCTTGTCAATGAAAACTGAGCGATCGCACTGGTAATAAAAAGACAGTCTCTCCTGTCTGTGACAATAGAACTATCCTACTAGTAATAAAAAGAGTCACTCCTCTCTGTGACAACAGAGCGATCTCAATGGTAATAAAAAGACAGTCTCTCCCCTCTATGTGACAACAGAGCGTACTCACTAGTAATAAAAAAGCAGTCTCTCCCGTCTGTGAGAATAGAGCTATCTCATTAGTAATAAAAAGACAAGTCTCTTCCCTCTCTGTGACAACAGAGCGACCTCACTAGTAGTAAAAAGGCAGTCTGTCCTCTCTGTGACAACAGAGCCATCTCACTAGTAATAAAAAGACAGTTTCCCCCTCTCTGTGACAACAGAGTGATCTCACTGGTGATGAAAAGGCAGTCTCTCCTCTCTGTGACAACAGAGTGATCTCCCTGGTCATGAAAAGGCACTCTCTCTCTGTGACAGCAGACAGATCTCACTGGTAATAAAAAGACAGTCTCCCCGTCTCTGTGACAGTAGAGTGATCTCACTGGTAATAAAAAGGCAGTCTCTCCTCTCTATGAGAACGGAGCGATCTCACTCAGAAAAGAAAGACAGTCTCTTCCCTCTGTGTGACAACAGAGCGATCTCACTGGTATTAAAAAGATATTCTCTCCTGTCAATGAAAACTGAGCGATCGCACTGGTAATAAAAAGACAGTCTCTCCAGTCTGTGACAATAGAACTATCCTACTAGTAATAAAAAGAGTCACTCCTCTCTGTGACAACAGAGCGATCTCAATGGTAATAAAAAGACAGTCTCTCCCCTCTATGTGACAACAGAGCGATCTCACTAGTAATAAAAAGACAGTCTCTCCCCTCTACGTGACAACAGAGTGATCTCACTAGTAATAAAAAGAGTCTCTCCTCTCTGTGACAGCAGAGCGATCTCACTGGTAATAACATGACAGTCTCTCCTCTCTGTGACAATAGAGTGATCTCACTAGTAATAAAAAGAGTCTCTCCTCTCGGTGACAGCAGAGTGATCTCCCTGGTTATAAAAAGGCAATCTCCCCTCTGTGAGAGAAGAGAGATCTCACTGGTACAAAAAAGACTGTCTCCCCTCTCTGTGTCAACAGAGCGATCTCACTAGTAATAAAAAAGCACTCTCCCCACTCTCTGTGACAATAGAGCGTTCTCACCGTTAATGGGAAGGCAGTCTCTCCTCTCTGTTACTGCAAAGCGATCTCACTAGTAATAAATAGGCAGTCTCTCTCCTCTCTGTGACAACAGAGTGATCTTACTAGTAATAAAAAGCCAGTCACTCGACTCTCTGACAACAGATCGATCTCACTAGTAACAAGAACCGGCTGAGGGGAGTGTGGGCTGCTGCTGGAAGCTGGCTGTGTTTTGCTTGATGCGTGAGTGTGGTTTGGAACCTGTTGAGGGAAAGAGAGTGGGGAAGGAACGGAAGTTGCTGGGAGGGGGTCGTGTGGGTCCGGTAATGGCGGACAAGATAAGAGGCGGGGTTGAGGGAAAGAAAGTGGAGAAGTAGAGGGATAGAGACTTGGGACCAGAGGTAGGCAGCTGGGGAGAGGTGGATTATTGTGAAGGGAGAAATAAAGGGAATGAGGAGGTAGTGAGGGGTCGGATGAATAAAAACCAAGACAAAGGGGATAAAAGAATAAGAAATGATAGTGGAGAAAGCTCTGAAGGTGAGGAAGATGAACAAGCTCAGAGAGGAGGTGTTGTCATAATTAGGTTTAATGAGAAGGCTCAGGGACATATGAAGAAAATTAACCTGTTTGCGCTAACAACAACTCTGACAAATAAGATAGGGGAAATAGTATTTGCAAAAGTCCTTAATGATGGCAACTTATTGGTAAGATGTGCGAATGAGGAACAACTTGAGAAAGCACTCAAGCTAAAAGAGATAGGAAAATGCAAGGTGGAATACACTGGGAGGGTGGGAGCACAAAACAGTGGTTGTAAAGGAGTGATCACGGGGATACCAATGAGTATAAATATGGAGGAGATAAAGAGGAATATCGAAGGAGGGAAAGTAATGAATGTTCAAAGACTGAAAACAACAAAGGAGGGAGTGAAAAAGGAAAGTGAATCAGTATTGATTGAATTTGAAGAAGAAAGAGTGCCAAGGAAGGTGTTCCTGGGTTTCATGAGTTACCCAGTAAGGGTGTATGTGCCAAAGCCATTGAGGTGCTATAATTGTCAAAGGTTTGGACACGTGGCTAAAAACTGTAAAAGGCAGAGGAAATGTGCTAGATGTGGGGGTGATCATGAATATGGAAAGTGCGGAACAGGAGTTCAACCAAAATGCTACAATTGTGGAGGAGCTCATAATGTTGCATATAGTGGGTGTGAGGTTGTGAGACGGGAGACTAAAATTCAAGAAATAAGAGTGAAAAGAAAGATCACTTATGCAGAAGCTGTAAGAATGTCAAGAGAACAGAATAATGCTCCTAATGAACAGGGAGCAATAGGGATACGAGAGATGCAACAAAGAACAAATGACAGGATTTATGTAGACAAAAAGGCTCTAGTAACATTCATTGCAGGAGTGATTAATAGTACGGCTGAGGTAAAGTCAAAAAGTGACAAAATTCAGCTGGTGGTAAAAGCAGCAGTAAACCATTTAGGGTTAGTAGGACTGACATGGGAGGAAGTGAGGGAGAACCTCAGTAATCAGTCAAGTCAGGAAGTGTCATGTGTTGGTTAATACTAATTATGGTGATTCTTTTACAATGGAATGCAAGGAGCTTACTGGCCAATAGCCAGGAATTCAAGCACTTTATTAAAGAAATGGTTGTAAAACCGGATGTAGTGTGTATTCAGGAAACTTGGTTGAAACCAACTTTAGACTTTGTGGTATATGGGTATACAATGATAAGGAAAGATAGAAATCTAGGGGGAGGAGGGGGTTGTGCTATGTTAATCAAGCAAGGTATACCATATAGAGTACTGGAGAAAGGAGATGATCAGGAATACATAGTGGTGGAAGTGTGGGAGAGAGGGGAGGGAGTGGTTATAATTAACTACTACAATCCATGTAAAAGGTTGGATTTGGACAGCCTATTAAAGATACAAGGACAAAACAGACATAAAGTAGTGTGGTGTGCAGATTTCAATGCTCATAGCACAATATGGGGGGATCAGATTACAGATCCAAATGGAAAGGTAATTGAAGATTTGATGGAAGAAAGGGATTTGGTGTGTATGAATGATGGTAGCGGCACAAGGATAGATATAACAACAGGAACTGAGTCAGTGTTAGATATTACGTTAGTGTCTAATACCTTGGCTGGCATTAGTAACTGGGGAGTTTGGACTGCTTCAACAGTAGGCAGTGATCACTACCCAGTTTTGTGTTCAGTGGGTGAAAGAGTTGAAGTAAGACCAGGTGGCGGAACCCCAAAGTGGGTGTTTGAAAAAGCTGATTGGGCTAAGTTCCAGAAGTTGAGTGAAGAAGGGTTGACAAAGATTGATATTTCTGGAAATGTAGATGAATTAAACAGTCAGGTGACTTCAGCAATTATCATGGCAGCAGAAGGGTCTATACCTAGGAGTAAAAATAGGATGAATAGAAAACTGGTACCATGGTGGACAGAGGAATGTTGTCAGGCTGTAAAAAACAGAAATAGAGCTTTCAGGCTAGTTAAAAGAACCCATAATATGCAGCATTTGGTTCTATAAGAAAGCACAGGCAGTGGTGAGAAGAACTATACATCAAGCTAAACGGGCAAGTTGGAGGAGTTTTTGCGACAAGGTAGGAAGAACAACACCTGTGGGAGAGATATGGAGAATGATTAAGAGGATGGGAGGAGATAGAAGGGAATGGGAATATCCAGTAATGATATCTGAGGAGGAAACTGCAGTCTCCAGTAGGGATAAGGCTGAGGTCATGGCCAAGTCATTTGTACTGATACACAGTTCAGAAAATTTGTCTGAAGAAGGGAGAAGAAGGAGGGAAAGAATAATGAGCCAACACCCAGGTGTGTTAAGCAGGAGGGAAGGAACAGATGATATAATTGATGATCCATTTACATTAGCAGAAATGGTGAGAGCAATAAAGAGATCGAGACCAACCTCCCCAGGGAAAGATCTGATATGCTCTGTGATGCTAAAAAATCTAGGAGAAGGAGCGCTCTTGAAGTTGCTGCATTTTTATAACAGAGTGTGGGAGGAGGGAAGATTACCAAGTGCATGGAAAGAAGCAGTAGTAATTCCAATAAGGAAACCTGGCAAGGATCTGTCAAAACCCACTAGCTACAGACCAATTGCATTAACATCAAGTATATGTAAGATAATGGAAAGGATGATAACAGAAAGGTTATCATATGAGCTTGAGAAAAGGGGAATGCTGGCAAGTTATCAGAGTGGTTTTAGAAAGGGAAGGAATTCCATGGACTCAGTGATTATGTTAGAGACTGAAATAAGGAAGGCCCAGGCAAATAGAGAGTCAGTAGTGGCAGTGTTCTTTGACATTGAAAAAGCCTATGATATGATGTGGAAGGAAGGATTATTAATTAAACTGCACAAGATGGGGGTTGGTGGGAGAATTTTTAATTGGATTAAAGATTTTTTGTTTGGTAGAAACATTCAAGTTCGGATTGGATCAGAATTATCAAAACAGTACATAGTGGAAAATGGCACACCTCAAGGTAGTGTGATTAGCCCATTACTTTTCATGATTATGATCAACGATGTCTTCACAAAGGTACCAGTGGATATAGGTAGGTCACTGTTTGTGGATGATGGGGCCTTGTGGAAAAGAGGCAGGAACATGGACCATATAATCAGGAAACTACAAGAAGCAATTGATGAGTGATGGAGTGGGGTTATGATTGGGGATGTAGATTTTCAGTAGATAAAACTCAAACTGTATTTTTTACCAGGAAAAGGATTGAGGTAGGGAAGAAGTTAAGGATGTATGGGGTTGAATTAGAAAGGGTTGCATCATTTAAATTTCTGGGAGTTATATTTGATTCACGATTAACATGGGCAGACCATATCAGGAAAGTTGAGGAGAAATGTAAAAAAGTAATAAATGTGATGAGATGTTTGACTGGTAGGGAATGGGGAGCAAGTTGTTCAGCTTTGAAGAGAATGTATGTGGCTTTAGTAAGATCTGTATTGGATTATGGAAATATAGTATATGGATCAGCAGCTAGGTCTCTTATAAGGAAACTGGATGTGATTCAGGCTCAGGCCTTGAGAGTGTGCAGTGGGTCTTTTAAAACGTCACCAGTGTCAGCCCTACAGGTAGAAATGGGAATAATGCCTTTGGAACTAAGAAGGATGCAACTGATGGCAAACTACTGGGCTAACTTGCAGGGGCACAATGATTCTCACCCTACTAAAGGAGTGTTGCAGGAGTGCTGGGAAAATGGGAGGTTTCAGAGGGATACCTTTAGTTGGGTAGGGAATGATATCGCGAAAGAATGTGGAGTGTTTGATCTGAGGATAAGTCCTTCAGTAGTTTATCCGGTTGTAGCTCCATGGAAGCTTGTATGGCCTGACATAGACTGGCATTTGTTAGAGGTAAAAAGGAAAGAAAGATATAAAACAGATTTGGTAAATGCATTTAACTGTCATGTGATGGAAAAGTATAGCGATTATACTCACATTTATACAGATGGTGCGAAGGAACCTGAAACAGGAGTGATAGGGTTTGGGGTGGTAATACCAGCAAAAGAAATTGGAATCAGCAGAAGAACATGTAATAAGTTAGGGGTGTTTACAGTGGAGATGCTGGCAGTGTTGGTTGCGTTGCAATGGGTGCAGAAAGCCAGACAAGCCAAAGCATTGATATGTTCAGATTCATCCTCAGTTCTAGCAAGTTTAAGGTCTTTTCACACAAACAGTCGGCAAGATGTACTTTATGAAGTCCTTCAGTTAGTTACAAGAATTGCAAATCAGGGAGGTCAGGTAAAATTTCTATGGGTTCCAGCACATGTAGGGGTGAAGGGGAATGAGAGGGTGGATGAGCTGGCAAAGAGGGCGTTAAAGAAAGAAAATGTGGAAATGCACATTAGTATCAGTAAAGCAGAGGTTAAGTGTGTAATCTGGGAAAAAGTCAACCGAATGTGGCAAGAAAGATGGGACAGGTAGGAGAAAGGGAGGCATCTATATCAAATACAAAAGAGTATTGCAGTTACTAGGATAGGTAATGGAAAATTGTGTGGACTAGGTTAAGGCTGGGGCACTGTGCATTAAACAAAACATTGAAAATGATAGGGAAACACCAGACAGGATTGTGTGAGGAATGTCAGGAAGAGGAGTCAGTAGAACATGTAGTTCTGAGTTGCAGGAAGTATGGGATACAGAGAGAGATGATGAGAAATAAATTAAGGGAGTTGGGGATGCAGGAATTCACATTAAAAGGGTTGCTGGGCACGGGTGAGAGAGCACAAGTCCGGGTATTTTTACCGTTTTTAAGGGGTACAGGGGTTTTTTATAGAATATGACGAATAAACAGGAATAGGATACTAGGATGGTCAAAGATGGGAGGGTGAAGTGTCGGTGTGTGTGTGTGTGTGTGTGTGAAGGGATTTAGAATGTATGTCTAGTGCACATTCTGGAGCAGAGGGTGGCGGTAATGCACCATTAAGCTGGATGCCAACCGCCGTAAAACAAGATACAGACAGACAGTCACTAGTAACAAAACGGCAGTCTCCCCGCTCTCTGTGACAACAAAGCGATCTCACTAGTGATAAAAATGCAGTCTCCCCTTCTCTCTGACAGCAGAACGATCTCACTGCTAATAAAAAGTAAATCTCTCCTCTATGTGACAAGAGAGCGGTTTCACTAGCAATAAAAGGGCAGTCTCTCCTCTCTATTACAACGGAGCAATCTCACTCATAATAGAAAGACAGTCTCTCCCCTCTATGTGACAACAGAGCGATCGCACTAGTAATAAAAAGACAGTCTCCCCTTTGTGACAACAGAGCTAACTTACTGGTAATAAAAAGACAGTTTCTCCCGTCTGTGACAATAGAGCTATCTCATTAGTAATAAAAAGACAGTCTCCACCTCTCTGTGACAGCAGAGCGATCGCACTGGTAATAAAAAGCAAATCTCTCTGCTATGTGATAACAGAGCGATCTCACTAGTAATAAAAAGGCAGTCTCTCCTCTCTATGACAACAGAGCGATCTCACTACTAATAGAACAGCAGTCTCTCCTCTCTGTGACAACAGAGCGACCTCACTAGTAAGAAAAAAGCACTCTCTCCTGTCTGTGACAATAGAACTATCTCACTAGTAATAAAAAGAGTCACTTCTCTCTGTGACAACAGAGCGATCTCAATGGTAATAAAAAGACAGTCTCTCCCCTCTCTGTGACAACAGAGTGAACTCACTGGTAATAAAAAGACAGTCTCTCCCGTCTGTGACAACAGAACTATCTCACTAGTAATGAAAAGAGTCACTTCTCTCTGTGACAACAGAGCGATCTCAATGGTAATAAAAAGACAGTCTCTCCCCTCTATGTGACAACAGAGTGATCTCACTAGTAATAAAAAGAGTCTCTCCTCTCTGTGACAGCACAGCGATCTGACTGGTAATAAAAAGACAGTCTCTCCTCTCTGTGACAACAGAGTGATCTCCCTGGTTATAAAAAGGCAATCTCCCCTCTGTGAGAGAAGAGACATCGCACTGGTAATAAAAAGATCGTCTATCCTCTCTGTGACAACAGAGCCATCTCACTGGTAATAAAAAGACAGTCTCCCCCTCTCTGTGACAGCAGAGCGATCTCACCATTAATAGGATGGCAGTCTCTCCCTCTGTGACAGCAGAGAGATCTCACTAGTAATAAAAAAGCAGTCTCTCCCGTCTGTGAGAATAGAGCTATCTCATTAGTAATAAAAAGACAGTCTCTCCCCTCTCTGTGACAACAGAGTGATCTCACTAGCAGTAAAAAAGCAGTCTGTCCTCTCTGTGACAACAGAGCCATCTCACTGGTAATAAAAAGACAGTTTCCTCCTCTCTGTGACAACAGAGTGATCTCACTGGTAATGAAAAGGCAGTCTCTCCTCTCTGTGACAACAGAGCAATCTCACTAGTATTAAAAAAGCAGTCTCCCCTCTCTGTGACAACAGAGCGATCTCACCATTAATAGGAAGGCAGTCTCTCCTCTCTGTTACAGCAGAGCGATCTCACTAGTAATAAACAGTCAGTCTCTCTCCTCTCTGTGACAACAGAGTGATCTCCCTGGTCATGAAAAGGCAGTCTCTCTCTGTGACAGCAGACAGATCTCACTGGTAATAAAAAGACAGTCTCTCCCGTCTGTGACAATAGAGCTATCTCACTAGTAATAAAAAGAGTCTCTCTTCTCTGTGACAACAGAGCGATCTCACTAGTAATAAAAAGACAGTCTCTCCCCTCTACGTGACAAAAGAGTGATCTCACTAGTAATAAAAAGAGTCTCTCCTCTCTGTGACAGCAGAGCGATCTCACTGGTAATAAAAAGAGTCTCTCCCCTCTATATGACAACAGAGTGATCTCACTAGTAATAAAAAGAGTCTCTCCTCTCTGTGACAGCAGAGTGATCTCACTGGTAATAAAAAGACAGTCTCTCCTCTCTGTGACAACAGAGCGATCTCACTAGTAATAAAAAGCCAGTCAGTCGACTCTCTGACAACAGATCGATTTCACTACAAATTAAATGGCAGCTTCTCTCCACTCTCTGACAACAGATCGATCTCACTAGTAACAAAACGGCAGTCTCCCCGCTCTCTGTGACAACAAAGCGATCTCACTAGTGATAAAAATGCAGTCTCCCCTTCTCTGTGACAGCAGAGCGATCTCACTACTAATAAAACAGCAGTCTCTCCTCTCTGTGACAACAGAGTGATCTCCCTGGTTATAAAAAGGCAATCTCCCCTCTGTGAGAGAAGAGACATCTCACTGGTAATAAAAACATTGTCTATCCTCTCTGTGACAACAGAGCCATCTCACTGGTAATAAAAAGACAGTCTCCCCTCTCTCTGTGACAGTAGAGCGATCTCACCATTAATAGGATGGCAGTCTCTCCCTCTGTGACAGCAGAGAGATCTCACTAGTAATAAAAAGACAGTCTCCCCTCTCTGTGACAACAGAGCAATCTGACTGGTAATAGAAAGACAGTCTCCCCCTCTCTGTGACAGCAGAGCGATCTCACTGGGAATAAAAAGTAAATCTCTCCTCTATCTGATAAAAGAGCGATCTCACTAGAAATAAAAAGGCAGTCTCCCCTTTGTGACAACAGAGCAAACTCACTGGTAATAAAAAGACAGTCTTCCCCTCTCTGTGACAGCACAGTGATCTCACTGGTAATAAAAAGGCAGTCTCTCTTCTCTGTGACAACAGAGTGATCTCCCTGCTTATAAAAAGGCAATCTCCCCTCTGTGAGAGAAGAGAGATCTCACTGGTAATAAAAAGACTGTCTCTCCTCTCTGTGACAACAGAGCCATCTCACTGGTAATAAAAAGACAGTCTTCCCCTCTCTGTGAAAACAGAGCGATCTTACTGGTAATAAAAACGCAGTCTCTCCTCTCAATGACAACAGAGTGATCTCACTAGTAATAAAAAGAGTCTCTCATCTCTGTGACAGCAGAGTGATCACACTAGTAATAAAAAGACAGTCTCCCCTCTCTGTGTTAACTGAGCAATTTGACTGGTAATAAAAAGAAAGTCTCTCTCCTCTCTGTGACAGCAGAGCGATCTCACTAGTAATAAAAAGGCAGATTCTCTCCTCTGTGACAACAGAACCATCTCACTCATAATAGAAAGACAGTCTCTCCCCTCTATGTGAGAACAGAGCGATCTCATTGGTAATAAAAATATAGTCTCTGCTCTGTGTGAGAACAGAGTGATCTCACTAGTAAGAAAAAGACAGTCTCTCCTCTCAATGACAACAGAGCGAACTAACTGGTAAGAAAAAGACAGTCTCTCCTGTCTGTGACAACAGAGTGATCTCACTAGTAATAAAAAGAGGCTCTCATCTCTGTGACAGCAGAGCGACCACACTAGTAATAAAAAGATAGTCTCTCCCCTCTATGTGACAACAGAGTGATCTCACTGGTAATAAAAAGGCAGTCTCTCCTCTCTGTGAGAATAGAGCGTTCTCATTAGTAATAAAAAGTCAGTCTCCCCCCTCGCTGTGACAAAAGAGCGATCTCACAAGTAATAAAACGGCAGTGTCCCCTCTCTGTGACAGCAGAGTGATCTCGCTAGTAATAAAAAGGCAGTCTCTCCCCTCTGTGACAGCAGAGAGATCTCATTAGTAATAAAATGACAGTCTCCCCTCTCTGTGTTAACAGAGAAATCTGACTGGTAATAGAAAGACAGTCTCCCCCTCTCTGTGACAGCAGAGCGATCTCACTGGTAATAAAAAGGTAGTCTCTCTTCTCTGTGACAACAGAGTGATCTCACCATTAATAGAAAGGCAGTCTCCCCTCTGTGACAGCAGACAGATCTCACTACTAATAAAAAGACAGTCTCGCCTCTCTGTGACAACAGAGCAATCTCACTAGTAATAAATAGGCACTCTCCCCACTCTCTGTGACAACAGAGTGATCTCACCATTAATAGGAAGGCAGTCTCTCCTCTCTGTTACAGCAGAGCAATCTCACTCGTAATAAAAAGACAGTCTCCCCTCTCTGTGTTAACTGAGCAATCTGACTGGTAATAAAAAGAAAGTCTCTCTCCTCTCTGTGACAGCAGAGCGATCTCACTAGTAATAAAAAGGCAGATTCTCTCCTCTGTGACAACAGAGCCATCTCACTCATAATAGAAAGACAGTCTCTCCCCTCTATGTGAGAACAGAGCGAACTCACTGGTAATAAAAATATAGTCTCTCCTCTGTGTGAGAACAGAGTGATCTCACTTGTAAGAAAAAGGCAGTCTCTCCTCTCAATGACAACAGAGCGAACTAACTAGTAAGAAAAAGACAGTCTCTCCTGTCTGTGACAACAGAGTGATCTCACTAGCAATAAAAAGAGTCTCTCATCTCTGTGACAGCAGAGAGATCTCACTAGTAATAAAAAGACAGTCTCCACTCTCTGTGTTAACAGAGCAATCTGACTGGTAATAGAAAGACTGTCTCCCCCTCTCTGTGACAGCAGAGCGATCTCACTGGTAATAAAAAGTAAATCTCTCCTCTATGTGATAAAAGAGCGATCTCACTAGTAATAAAAAGGCAGATTCTCTCCTCTGTGACAACAGAGCCATCTCACTCATAATAGAAAGACAGTCTCTCCCCTCTATGTGAGAACAGAGCGAACTCACTGGTAATAAAAATATAGTCTCTCCTCTGTGTGAGAACAGAGTGATCTCACTTGTAAGAAAAAGGCAGTCTCTCCTCTCAATGACAACAGAGCGAACTAACTAGTAAGAAAAAGACAGTCTCTCCTGTCTGTGACAACAGAGTGATCTCACTAGCAATAAAAAGAGTCTCTCATCTCTGTGACAGCAGAGAGATCTCACTAGTAATAAAAAGACAGTCTCCACTCTCTGTGTTAACAGAGCAATCTGACTGGTAATAGAAAGACTGTCTCCCCCTCTCTGTGACAGCAGAGCGATCTCACTGGTAATAAAAAGTAAATCTCTCCTCTATGTGATAAAGGAGCGATCTCACTAGTAATAAAAAGGCAGTCTCCCCTTTGTGACAACAGAGCAAACTCACTGGTAATAAAAAGACAGTCTCTCCTCTCTGTGAAAGCAGAGTGATCTCACTGGTAATAAAAAGGTAGTCTCTCTTCTCTGTGACAACAGAGTGATCTCCCTGGTTATAAAAAGGCAATCTCCCCTCTGTGAGAGAAGAGAGATCTCACTGGTAATAAAAAGACTGTCTCTCCTCTCTGCGACAACAGAGCCATCTCACTGGTAATAAAAAGACAGTCTTCCCCTCTCTGTGACAACACAGCGATCTAACTGTTAATAAAAACGCAGTCTCTCCTCTCTGTGACAACAGAGTGATCTCCCTAGTCATGAAAAGGCAGTCTCCCCTCTGTGACAGCAGACAGAACTCACTAGTAATAAAAAGACAGTCTCCCCTTTGTGACAACAGAGCTAACTTACTGGTAATAAAAAGACAGTTTCTCCCGTCTGTGACAATAGAGCTATCTCATTAGTAATAAAAAGACAGTCTCCACCTCTCTGTGACAGCAGAGCGATCGCACTGGTAATAAAAAGCAAATCTCTCTGCTATGTGATAACAGAACGATCTCACTAGTAATAAAAAGGCAGTCTCTCCTCTCTATGACAACAGAGCGATCTCACTACTAATAGAACAGCAGTCTCTCCTCTCTGTGACAACAGAGCGACCTCACTAGTAAGAAAAAAGCACTCTCTCCTGTCTGTGACAATAGAACTATCTCACTAGTAATAAAAAGAGTCACTTCTCTCTGTGACAACAGAGCGATCTCAATGGTAATAAAAAGACAGTCTCTCCCCTCTCTGTGACAACAGAGCGAACTCACTGGTAATAAAAAGACAGTCTCTCCCGTCTGTGACAATAGAACTATCTCACTAGTAATGAAAAGAGTCACTTCTCTCTGTGACAACAGAGCGATCTCAATGGTAATAAAAAGACAGTCTCTCCCCTCTCTGTGACAACAGAGTGATCTCACTAGCAGTAAAAAAGCAGTCTGTCCTCTCTGTGACAACAGAGCCATCTCACTGGTAATAAAAAGACAGTTTCCCCCTCTCTGTGACAACAGAGTGATCTCACTGGTAATGAAAAGGCAGTCTCTCCTCTCTGTGACAACAGAGCAATCTCACTAGTATTAAAAAAGCAGTCTCCCCTCTCTGTGACAACAGAGCGATCTCACCATTAATAGGAAGGCAGTCTCTCCTCTCTGTTACAGCAGAGCGATCTCACTAGTAATAAACAGTCAGTCTCTCTCCTCTCTGTGACAACAGAGTGATCTCCCTGGTCATGAAAAGGCAGTCTCTCTCTGTGACAGCAGACAGATCTCACTGGTAATAAAAAGACAGTCTCTCCTGTCTGTGACAATAGAGCTATCTCACTAGTAATAAAAAGAGTCTCTCTTCTCTGTGACAACAGAGCGATCTCACTAGTAATAAAAAGACAGTCTCTCCCCTCTACGTGACAAAAGAGTGATCTCACTAGTAATAAAAAGAGTCTCTCCTCTCTGTGACAGCAGAGCGATCTCACTGGTAATAAAAAGAGTCTCTCCCCTCTATATGACAACAGAGTGATCTCACTAGTAATAAAAAGAGTCTCTCCTCTCTGTGACAGCGGAGTGATCTCACTGGTAATAAAAAGACAGTCTCTCCTCTCTGTGACAACAGAGCGATCTCACTAGTAATAAAAAGCCAGTCAGTCGACTCTCTGACAACAGATCGATTTCACTACAAATTAAATGGCAGCTTCTCTCCACTCTCTGACAACAGATCGATCTCACTAGTAACAAAACAGCAGTCTCCCCGCTCTCTGTGACAACAAAGCGATCTCACTAGTGATAAAAATGCAGTCTCCCCTTCTCTGTGACAGCAGAGCGATCTCACTACTAATAAAACAGCAGTCTCTCCTCTCTGTGACAACAGAGTGATCTCCCTGGTTATAAAAAGGCAATCTCCCCTCTGTGAGAGAAGAGACATCTCACTGGTAATAAAATCATTGTCTATCCTCTCTGTGACAACAGAGCCATCTCACTGGTAATAAAAAGACAGTCTCCCCTCTCTCTGTGACAGTAGAGCGATCTCACCATTAATAGGATGGCAGTCTCTCCCTCTGTGACAGCAGAGAGATCTCACTAGTAATA
Organism: Mobula hypostoma; assembly: GCF_963921235.1. Classification (NCBI taxonomy): domain Eukaryota; kingdom Metazoa; phylum Chordata; class Chondrichthyes; order Myliobatiformes; family Myliobatidae; genus Mobula; species Mobula hypostoma. Next base: position 5,339,033 of record NC_086118.1, on the reverse strand, counting down.
AAAAGACAGTCTCCCCTCTCTGTGACAACAGAGCAATCTGACTGGTAATAGAAAGACAGTCTCCCCCTCTCTGTGACAGCAGAGCGATCTCACTGGGAATAAAAAGTAAATCTCTCCTCTATCTAATAAAAGAGCGATCTCACTAGAAATAAAAAGGCAGTCTCCCCTTTGTGACAACAGAGCAAACTCACTGGTAATAAAAAGACAGTCTCTCCTCTCTGTGACAGCACAGTGATCTCACTGGTAATAAAAAGGCAGTCTCTCTTCTCTGTGACAACAGAGTGATCTCCCTGCTTATAAAAAGGCAATCTCCCCTCTGTGAGAGAAGAGAGATCTCACTGGTAATAAAAAGACTGTCTCTCCTCTCTGTGACAACAGAGCCATCTCACTGGTAATAAAAAGACAGTCTTCCCCTCTCTGTGAAAACAGAGCGATCTTACTGGTAATAAAAACGCAGTCTCTCCTCTCAATGACAACAGAGTGATCTCACTAGTAATAAAAAGAGTCTCTCATCTCTGTGACAGCAGAGTGATCACACTAGTAATAAAAAGACAGTCTCCCCTCTCTGTGTTAACTGAGCAATCTGACTGGTAATAAAAAGAAAGTCTCTCTCCTCTCTGTGACAGCAGAGCGATCTCACTAGTAACAAAAAGGCAGATTCTCTCCTCTGTGACAACAGAACCATCTCACTCATAATAGAAAGACAGTCTCTCCCCTCTATGTGAGAACAGAGCGATCTCATTGGTAATAAAAATATAGTCTCTGCTCTGTGTGAGAACAGAGTGATCTCACTAGTAAGAAAAAGGCAGTCTCTCCTCTCAATGACAACAGAGCGAACTAACTGGTAAGAAAAAGACAGTCTCTCCTGTCTGTGACAATAGAGTGATCTCACTAGTAATAAAAAGAGGCTCTCATCTCTGTGACAGCAGAGCGACCACACTAGTAATAAAAAGATAGTCTCTCCCCTCTATGTGACAACAGAGTGACCTCACTGGTAATAAAAAGGCAGTCTCTCCTCTCTGTGAGAATAGAGCGTTCTCATTAGTAATAAAAAGTCAGTCTCCCCCCTCGCTGTGACAAAAGAGCGATCTCACAAGTAATAAAACGGCAGTGTCCCCTCTCTGTGACAGCAGAGTGATCTCGCTAGTAATAAAAAGGCAGTCTCTCCCCTCTGTGACAGCAGAGAGATCTCATTAGTAATAAAATGACAGTCTCCCCTCTCTGTGTTAACAGAGCAATCTGACTGGTAATAGAAAGACAGTCTCCCCCTCTCTGTGACAGCAGAGCGATCTCACTGGTAACAAAAAGGTAGTCTCTCTTCTCTGTGACAACAGAGTGATCTCACCATTAATAGAAAGGCAGTCTCCCCTCTGTGACAGCAGACAGATCTCACTACTAATAAAAAGACAGTCTCGCCTCTCTGTGACAACAGAGCAATCTCACTAGTAATAAATAGGCACTCTCCCCACTCTCTGTGACAACAGAGTGATCTCACCATTAATAGGAAGGCAGTCTCTCCTCTCTGTTACAGCAGAGCAATCTCACTCGTAATAAAAAGACAGTCTCCCCTCTCTGTGTTAACTGAGCAATCTGACTGGTAATAAAAAGAAAGTCTCTCTCCTCTCTGTGACAGCAGAGCGATCTCACTAGTAATAAAAAGGCAGATTCTCTCCTCTGTGACAACAGAGCCATCTCACTCATAATAGAAAGACAGTCTCTCCCCTCTATGTGAGAACAGAGCGAACTCACTGGTAATAAAAATATACTCTCCTCTGTGTGAGAACAGAGTGATCTCACTTGTAAGAAAAAGGCAGTCTCTCCTCTCAATGACAACAGAGCGAACTAACTAGTAAGAAAAAGACAGTCTCTCCTGTCTGTGACAACAGAGTGATCTCACTAGCAATAAAAAGAGTCTCTCATCTCTGTGACAGCAGAGAGATCTCACTAGTAATAAAAAGACAGTCTCCACTCTCTGTGTTAACAGAGCAATCTGACTGGTAATAGAAAGACTGTCTCCCCCTCTCTGTGACAGCAGAGCGATCTCACTGGTAATAAAAAGTAAATCTCTCCTCTATGTGATAAAAGAGCGATCTTACTAGTAATAAAAAGGCAGTCTCCCCTTTGTGACAACAGAGCAAACTCACTGGTAATAAAAAGACAGTCTCTCCTCTCTGTGAAAGCAGAGTGATCTCACTGGTAATAAAAAGGTAGTCTCTCTTCTCTGTGACAACAGAGTGATCTCCCTGGTTATAAAAAGGCAATCTCCCCTCTGTGAGAGAAGAGAGATCTCACTGGTAATAAAAAGACTGTCTCTCCTCTCTGCGACAACAGAGCCATCTCACTGGTAATAAAAAGACAGTCTTCCCCTCTCTGTGACAACACAGCGATCTAACTGTTAATAAAAACGCAGTCTCTCCTCTCTGTGACAACAGAGTGATCTCCCTAGTCATGAAAAGGCAGTCTCCCCTCTGTGACAGCAGACAGAACTCACTAGTAATAAAAAGACAGTCTCCCCTTTGTGACAACAGAGCTAACTTACTGGTAATAAAAAGACAGTTTCTCCCGTCTGTGACAATAGAGCTATCTCATTAGTAATAAAAAGACAGTCTCCACCTCTCTGTGACAGCAGAGCGATCGCACTGGTAATAAAAAGCAAATCTCTCTGCTATGTGATAACAGAGCGATCTCACTAGTAATAAAAAGGCAGTCTCTCCTCTCTATGACAACAGAGCGATCTCACTACTAATAGAACAGCAGTCTCTCCTCTCTGTGACAACAGAGCGACCTCACTAGTAAGAAAAAAGCACTCTCTCCTGTCTGTGACAATAGAACTATCTCACTAGTAATAAAAAGAGTCACTTCTCTCTGTGACAACAGAGCGATCTCAATGGTAATAAAAAGACAGTCTCTCCCCTCTCTGTGACAACAGAGCGAACTCACTGGTAATAAAAAGACAGTCTCTCCCGTCTGTGACAATAGAACTATCTCACTAGTAATGAAAAGAGTCACTTCTCTCTGTGACAACAGAGCGATCTCAATGGTAATAAAAAGACAGTCTCTCCCCTCTATGTGACAACAGAGTGATCTCACTAGTAATAAAAAGAGTCTCTCCTCTCTGTGACAGCACAGCGATCTGACTGGTAATAAAAAGACAGTCTCTCCTCTCTGTGACAACAGAGTGATCTCCCTGGTTATAAAAAGGCAATCTCCCCTCTGTGAGAGAAGAGACATCGCACTGGTAATAAAATCATTGTCTATCCTCTCTGTGACAACAGAGCCATCTCACTGGTAATAAAAAGACAGTCTCCCCCTCTCTGTGACAGCAGAGCGATCTCACCATTAATAGGATGGCAGTCTCTCCCTCTGTGACAGCAGAGAGATCTCACTAGTAATAAAAAAGCAGTCTCTCCCGTCTGTGAGAATAGAGCTATCTCATTAGTAATAAAAAGACAGTCTCTCCCCTCTCTGTGACAACAGAGTGATCTCACTAGCAGTGAAAAAGCAGTCTGTCCTCTCTGTGAAAACAGAGCCATCTCACTGGTAATAAAAAGACAGTTTCCCCCTCTCTGTGACAACAGAGTGATCTCACTGGTAATGAAAAGGCAGTCTCTCCTCTCTGTGACAACAGAGCAATCTCACTAGTATTAAAAAAGCAGTCTCCCCTCTCTGTGACAACAGAGCGATCTCACCATTAATAGGAAGGCAGTCTCTCCTCTCTGTTACAGCAGAGCGATCTCACTAGTAATAAACAGTCAGTCTCTCTCCTCTCTGTGACAACAGAGTGATCTCCCTGGTCATGAAAAGGCAGTCTCTCTCTGTGACAGCAGACAGATCTCACTGGTAATAAAAAGACAGTCTCTCCCGTCTGTGACAATAGAGCTATCTCACTAGTAATAAAAAGAGTCTCTCTTCTCTGTGACAACAGAGCGATCTCACTAGTAATAAAAAGACAGTCTCTCCCCTCTATATGACAACAGAGTGATCTCACTAGTAATAAAAAGAGTCTCTCCTCTCTGTGACAGCAGAGTGATCTCACTGGTAATAAAAAGACAGTCTCTCCTCTCTGTGACAACAGAGCGATCTCACTAGTAATAAAAAGCCAGTCAGTCGACTCTCTGACAACAGATCGATTTCACTACAAATTAAATGGCAGCTTCTCTCCACTCTCTGACAACAGATCGATCTCACTAGTAACAAAACGGCAGTCTCCCCGCTCTCTGTGACAACAAAGCGATCTCACTAGTGATAAAAATGCAGTCTCCCCTCTCTCTGTGACAGTAGAGCGATCTCACCATTAATAGGATGGCAGTCTCTCCCTCTGTGACAGCAGAGAGATCTCACTAGTAATAAAAAGACAGTCTCCCCTCTCTGTGACAACAGAGCAATCTGACTGGTAATAGAAAGACAGTCTCCCCCTCTCTGTGACAGCAGAGCGATCTCACTGGGAATAAAAAGTAAATCTCTCCTCTATCTAATAAAAGAGCGATCTCACTAGAAATAAAAAGGCAGTCTCCCCTTTGTGACAACAGAGCAAACTCACTGGTAATAAAAAGACAGTCTCTCCTCTCTGTGACAGCACAGTGATCTCACTGGTAATAAAAAGGCAGTCTCTCTTCTCTGTGACAACAGAGTGATCTCCCTGCTTATAAAAAGGCAATCTCCCCTCTGTGAGAGAAGAGAGATCTCACTGGTAATAAAAAGACTGTCTCTCCTCTCTGTGACAACAGAGCCATCTCACTGGTAATAAAAAGACAGTCTTCCCCTCTCTGTGAAAACAGAGCGATCTTACTGGTAATAAAAACGCAGTCTCTCCTCTCAATGACAACAGAGTGATCTCACTAGTAATAAAAAGAGTCTCTCATCTCTGTGACAGCAGAGTGATCACACTAGTAATAAAAAGACAGTCTCCCCTCTCTGTGTTAACTGAGCAATCTGACTGGTAATAAAAAGAAAGTCTCTCTCCTCTCTGTGACAGCAGAGCGATCTCACTAGTAATAAAAAGGCAGATTCTCTCCTCTGTGACAACAGAACCATCTCACTCATAATAGAAAGACAGTCTCTCCCCTCTATGTGAGAACAGAGCGATCTCATTGGTAATAAAAATATAGTCTCTGCTCTGTGTGAGAACAGAGTGATCTCACTAGTAAGAAAAAGGCAGTCTCTCCTCTCAATGACAACAGAGCGAACTAACTGGTAAGAAAAAGACAGTCTCTCCTGTCTGTGACAACAGAGTGATCTCACTAGTAATAAAAAGAGGCTCTCATCTCTGTGACAGCAGAGCGACCATACTAGTAATAAAAAGATAGTCTCTCCCCTCTATGTGACAACAGAGTGATCTCACTGGTAATAAAAAGGCAGTCTCTCCTCTCTGTGAGAATAGAGTGTTCTCATTAGTAATAAAAAGTCAGTCTCCCCCCTCGCTGTGACAAAAGAGCGATCTCACAAGTAATAAAACGGCAGTGTCCCCTCTCTGTGACAGCAGAGTGATCTCACTAGTAATAAAAAAGCAGTCTCTCCCGTCTGTGAGAATAGAGCTATCTCATTAGTAATAAAAAGACAGTCTCTCCCCTCTCTGTGACAACAGAGTGATCTCACTAGCAGTAAAAAAGCAGTCTGTCCTCTCTGTGACAACAGAGCCATCTCACTGGTAATAAAAAGACAGTTTCCCGCTCTCTGTGACAACAGAGTGATCTCACTGGTAATGAAAAGGCAGTCTCTCCTCTCTGTGACAACAGAGCAATCTCACTAGTATTAAAAAAGCAGTCTCCCCTCTCTGTGACAACAGAGCGATCTCACCATTAATAGGAAGGCAGTCTCTCCTCTCTGTTACAGCAGAGCGATCTCACTAGTAATAAACAGTCAGTCTCTCTCCTCTCTGTGACAACAGAGTGATCTCCCTGGTCATGAAAAGGCAGTCTCTCTCTGTGACAGCAGACAGATCTCACTGGTAATAAAAAGACAGTCTCTCCCGTCTGTGACAATAGAGCTATCTCACTAGTAATAAAAAGAGTCTCTCTTCTCTGTGACAACAGAGCGATCTCACTAGTAATAAAAAGACAGTCTCTCCCCTCTACGTGACAAAAGAGTGATCTCACTAGTAATAAAAAGAGTCTCTCCTCTCTGTGACAGCAGAGCGATCTCACTGGTAATAAAAAGAGTCTCTCCCCTCTATATGACAACAGAGTGATCTCACTAGTAATAAAAAGAGTCTCTCCTCTCTGTGACAGCAGAGTGATCTCACTGGTAATAAAAAGACAGTCTCTCCTCTCTGTGACAACAGAGCGATCTCACTAGTAATAAAAAGCCAGTCAGTCGACTCTCTGACAACAGATCGATTTCACTACAAATTAAATGGCAGCTTCTCTCCACTCTCTGACAACAGATCGATCTCACTAGTAACAAAACGGCAGTCTCCCCGCTCTCTGTGACAACAAAGCGATCTCACTAGTGATAAAAATGCAGTCTCCCCTTCTCTGTGACAGCAGAGCGATCTCACTACTAATAAAACAGCAGTCTCTCCTCTCTGTGACAACAGAGTGATCTCCCTGGTTATAAAAAGGCAATCTCCCCTCTGTGAGAGAAGAGACATCTCACTGGTAATAAAATCATTGTCTATCCTCTCTGTGACAACAGAGCCATCTCACTGGTAATAAAAAGACAGTCTCCCCTCTCTCTGTGACAGTAGAGCGATCTCACCATTAATAGGATGGCAGTCTCTCCCTCTGTGACAGCAGAGAGATCTCACTAGTAATAAAAAGACAGTCTCCCCTCTCTGTGACAACAGAGCAATCTGACTGGTAATAGAAAGACAGTCTCCCCCTCTCTGTGACAGCAGAGCGATCTCACTGGGAATAAAAAGTAAATCTCTCCTCTATCTAATAAAAGAGCGATCTCACTAGAAATAAAAAGGCAGTCTCCCCTTTGTGACAACAGAGCAAACTCACTGGTAATAAAAAGACAGTCTCTCCTCTCTGTGACAGCACAGTGATCTCACTGGTAATAAAAAGGCAGTCTCTCTTCTCTGTGACAACAGAGTGATCTCCCTGCTTATAAAAAGGCAATCTCCCCTCTGTGAGAGAAGAGAGATCTCACTGGTAATAAAAAGACTGTCTCTCCTCTCTGTGACAACAGAGCCATCTCACTGGTAATAAAAAGACAGTCTTCCCCTCTCTGTGAAAACAGAGCGATCTTACTGGTAATAAAAACGCAGTCTCTCCTCTCAATGACAACAGAGTGATCTCACTAGTAATAAAAAGAGTCTCTCCTCTCTGTGACAGCACAGCGATCTGACTGGTAATAAAAAGACAGTCTCTCCTCTCTGTGATAACAGAGTGATCTCCCTGGTTATAAAAAGGCAATCTCCCCTCTGTGAGAGAAGAGACATCGCACTGGTAATAAAAAGATTGTCTATCCTCTCTGTGACAACAGAGCCATCTCACTGGTAATAAAAAGACAGTCTCCCCCTCTCTGTGACAGCAGAGCGATCTCACCATTAATAGGATGGCAGTCTCTCCCTCTGTGACAGCAGAGAGATCTCACTAGTAATAAAAAAGCAGTCTCTCCCGTCTGTGAGAATAGAGCTATCTCATTAGTAATAAAAAGACAGTCTCTCCCCTCTCTGTGACAACAGAGTGATCTCACTAGCAGTAAAAAAGCAGTCTGTCCTCTCTGTGACAACAGAGCCATCTCACTGGTAATAAAAAGACAGTTTCCCCCTCTCTGTGACAACAGAGTGATCTCACTGGTAATGAAAAGGCAGTCTCTCCTCTCTGTGACAACAGAGCAATCTCACTAGTATTAAAAAAGCAGTCTCCCCTCTCTGTGACAACAGAGCGATCTCACCATTAATAGGAAGGCAGTCTCTCCTCTCTGTTACAGCAGAGCGATCTCACTAGTAATAAACAGTCAGTCTCTCTCCTCTCTGTGACAACAGAGTGATCTCCCTGGTCATGAAAAGGCAGTCTCTCTCTGTGACAGCAGACAGATCTCACTGGTAATAAAAAGACAGTCTCTCCCGTCTGTGACAATAGAGCTATCTCACTAGTAATAAAAAGAGTCTCTCTTCTCTGTGACAACAGAGCGATCTCACTAGTAATAAAAAGACAGTCTCTCCCCTCTACGTGACAAAAGAGTGATCTCACTAGTAATAAAAAGAGTCTCTCCTCTCTGTGACAGCAGAGCGATCTCACTGGTAATAAAAAGAGTCTCTCCCCTCTATATGACAACAGAGTGATCTCACTAGTAATAAAAAGAGTCTCTCCTCTCTGTGACAGCAGAGTGATCTCACTGGTAATAAAAAGACAGTCTCTCCTCTCTGTGACAACAGAGCGATCTCACTAGTAATAAAAAGCCAGTCAGTCGACTCTCTGACAACAGATCGATTTCACTACAAATTAAATGGCAGCTTCTCTCCACTCTCTGACAACAGATCGATCTCACTAGTAACAAAACGGCAGTCTCCCCGCTCTCTGTGACAACAAAGCGATCTCACTAGTGATAAAAATGCAGTCTCCCCTTCTCTGTGACAGCAGAGCGATCTCACTACTAATAAAACAGCAGTCTCTCCTCTCTGTGACAACAGAGTGATCTCCCTGGTTATAAAAAGGCAATCTCCCCTCTGTGAGAGAAGAGACATCTCACTGGTAATAAAATCATTGTCTATCCTCTCTGTGACAACAGAGCCATCTCACTGGTAATAAAAAGACAGTCTCCCCTCTCTCTGTGACAGTAGAGCGATCTCACCATTAATAGGATGGCAGTCTCTCCCTCTGTGACAGCAGAGAGATCTCACTAGTAATAAAAAGACAGTCTCCCCTCTCTGTGACAACAGAGCAATCTGACTGGTAATAGAAAGACAGTCTCCCCCTCTCTGTGACAGCAGAGCGATCTCACTGGGAATAAAAAGTAAATCTCTCCTCTATCTAATAAAAGAGCGATCTCACTAGAAATAAAAAGGCAGTCTCCCCTTTGTGACAACAGAGCAAACTCACTGGTAATAAAAAGACAGTCTCTCCTCTCTGTGACAGCACAGTGATCTCACTGGTAATAAAAAGGCAGTCTCTCTTCTCTGTGACAACAGAGTGATCTCCCTGCTTATAAAAAGGCAATCTCCCCTCTGTGAGAGAAGAGAGATCTCACTGGTAATAAAAAGACTGTCTCTCCTCTCTGTGACAACAGAGCCATCTCACTGGTAATAAAAAGACAGTCTTCCCTCTCTGTGAAAACAGAGCGATCTTACTGGTAATAAAAACGCAGTCTCTCCTCTCAATGACAACAGAGTGATCTCACTAGTAATAAAAAGAGTCTCTCATCTCTGTGACAGCAGAGTGATCACACTAGTAATAAAAAGACAGTCTCCCCTCTCTGTGTTAACTGAGCAATCTGACTGGTAATAAAAAGAAAGTCTCTCTCCTCTCTGTGACAGCAGAGCGATCTCACTAGTAACAAAAAGGCAGATTCTCTCCTCTGTGACAACAGAACCATCTCACTCATAATAGAAAGACAGTCTCTCCCCTCTATGTGAGAACAGAGCGATCTCATTGGTAATAAAAATATAGTCTCTGCTCTGTGTGAGAACAGAGTGATCTCACTAGTAAGAAAAAGGCAGTCTCTCCTCTCAATGACAACAGAGCGAACTAACTGGTAAGAAAAAGACAGTCTCTCCTGTCTGTGACAACAGAGTGATCTCACTAGTAATAAAAAGAGGCTCTCATCTCTGTGACAGCAGAGCGACCATACTAGTAATAAAAAGATAGTCTCTCCCCTCTATGTGACAACAGAGTGATCTCACTGGTAATAAAAAGGCAGTCTCTCCTCTCTGTGAGAATAGAGTGTTCTCATTAGTAATAAAAAGTCAGTCTCCCCCCTCGCTGTGACAAAAGAGCGATCTCACAAGTAATAAAACGGCAGTGTCCCCTCTCTGTGACAGCAGAGTGATCTCACTAGTAATAAAAAGGCAGTCTCTCCCCTCTGTGACAGCAGAGAGATCTCATTAGTAATAAAATGACAGTCTCCCCTCTCTGTGTTAACAGAGAAATCTGACTGGTAATAGAAAGACAGTCTCCCCCTCTCTGTGACAGCAGAGCGATCTCACTGGTAATAAAAAGGTAGTCTCTCTTCTCTGTGACAACAGAGTGATCTCACCATTAATAGAAAGGCAGTCTCCCCTCTGTGACAGCAGACAGATCTCACTACTAATAAAAAGACAGTCTCGCCTCTCTGTGACAACAGAGCAATCTCACTAGTAATAAATAGGCACTCTCCCCACTCTCTGTGACAACAGAGTGAACTCACCATTAATAGGAAGGCAGTCTCTCCTCTCTGTTACAGCAGAGCAATCTCACTCGTAATAAAAAGACAGTCTCCCCTCTCTGTGTTAACTGAGCAATCTGACTGGTAATAAAAAGAAAGTCTCTCTCCTCTCTGTGACAGCAGAGCGATCTCACTAGTAATAAAAAGGCAGATTCTCTCCTCTGTGACAACAGAGCCATCTCACTCATAATAGAAAGACAGTCTCTCCCCTCTATGTGAGAACAGAGCGAACTCACTGGTAATAAAAATATAGTCTCTCCTCTGTGAGAGAACAGAGTGATCTCACTTGTAAGAAAAAGGCAGTCTCTCCTCTCAATGACAACAGAGCGAACTAACTAGTAAGAAAAAGACAGTCTCTCCTGTCTGTGACAACAGAGTGATCTCACTAGCAATAAAAAGAGTCTCTCATCTCTGTGACAGCAGAGAGATCTCACTAGTAATAAAAAGACAGTCTCCACTCTCTGTGTTAACAGAGCAATCTGACTGGTAATAGAAAGACTGTCTCCCCTTCTCTGTGACAGCAGAGCGATCTCACTGGTAATAAAAAGTAAATCTCTCCTCTATGTGATAAAAGAGCGATCTCACTAGTAATAAAAAGGCAGTCTCCCCTTTGTGACAACAGAGCAAACTCACTGGTAATAAAAAGACAGTCTCTCCTCTCTGTGAAAGCAGAGTGATCTCACTGGTAATAAAAAGGTAGTCTCTCTTCTCTGTGACAACAGAGTGATCTCCCTGGTTATAAAAAGGCAATCTCCCCTCTGTGAGAGAAGAGAGATCTCACTGGTAATAAAAAGACTGTCTCTCCTCTCTGCGACAACAGAGCCATCTCACTGGTATTAAAAAGACAGTCTTCCCCTCTCTGTGACAACACAGCGATCTAACTGTTAATAAAAACGCAGTCTCTCCTCTCTGTGACAACAGAGTGATCTCCCTAGTCATGAAAAGGCAGTCTCCCCTCTGTGACAGCAGACAGAACTCACTAGTAATAAAAAGACAGTCTCCCCTTTGTGACAACAGAGCTAACTTACTGGTAATAAAAAGACAGTTTCTCCCGTCTGTGACAATAGAGCTATCTCATTAGTAATAAAAAGACAGTCTCCACCTCTCTGTGACAGCAGAGCGATCGCACTGGTAATAAAAAGCAAATCTCTCTGCTATGTGATAACAGAGCGATCTCACTGGTAATAAAAAGGCAGTCTCTCCTCTCTATGACAACAGAGCGATCTCACTACTAATAGAACAGCAGTCTCTCCTCTCTGTGACAACAGAGCGACCTCACTAGTAAGAAAAAAGCACTCTCTCCTGTCTGTGACAATAGAACTATCTCACTAGTAATAAAAAGAGTCACTTCTCTCTGTGACAACAGAGCGATCTCAATGGTAATAAAAAGACAGTCTCTCCCCTCTCTGTGACAACAGAGCGAACTCACTGGTAATAAAAAGACAGTCTCTCCCGTCTGTGACAATAGAACTATCTCACTAGTAATGAAAAGAGTCACTTCTCTCTGTGACAACAGAGCGATCTCAATGGTAATAAAAAGACAGTCTCTCCCCTCTATGTGACAACAGAGTGATCTCACTAGTAATAAAAAGAGTCTCTCCTCTCTGTGACAGCACAGCGATCTGACTGGTAATAAAAAGACAGTCTCTCCTCTCTGTGACAACAGAGTGATCTCCCTGGTTATAAAAAGGCAATCTCCCCTCTGTGAGAGAAGAGACATCGCACTGGTAATAAAATCATTGTCTATCCTCTCTGTGACAACAGAGCCATCTCACTGGTAATAAAAAGACAGTCTCCCCCTCTCTGTGACAGCAGAGCGATCTCACCATTAATAGGATGGCAGTCTCTCCCTCTGTGACAGCAGAGAGATCTCACTAGTAATAAAAAAGCAGTCTCTCCCGTCTGTGAGAATAGAGCTATCTCATTAGTAATAAAAAGACAGTCTCTCCCCTCTCTGTGACAACAGAGTGATCTCACTAGCAGTAAAAAAGCAGTCTGTCCTCTCTGTGACAACAGAGCCATCTCACTGGTAATAAAAAGACAGTTTCCCCCTCTCTGTGACAACAGAGTGATCTCACTGGTAATGAAAAGGCAGTCTCTCCTCTCTGTGACAACAGAGCAATCTCACTAGTATTAAAAAAGCAGTCTCCCCTCTCTGTGACAACAGAGCGATCTCACCATTAATAGGAAGGCAGTCTCTCCTCTCTGTTACAGCAGAGCGATCTCACTAGTAATAAACAGTCAGTCTCTCTCCTCTCTGTGACAACAGAGTGATCTCCCTGGTCATGAAAAGGCAGTCTCTCTCTGTGACAGCAGACAGATCTCACTGGTAATAAAAAGACAGTCTCTCCTGTCTGTGACAATAGAGCTATCTCACTAGTAATAAAAAGAGTCTCTCTTCTCTGTGACAACAGAGCGATCTCACTAGTAATAAAAAGACAGTCTCTCCCCTCTACGTGACAAAAGAGTGATCTCACTAGTAATAAAAAGAGTCTCTCCTCTCTGTGACAGCAGAGCGATCTCACTGGTAATAAAAAGAGTCTCTCCCCTCTATATGACAACAGAGTGATCTCACTAGTAATAAAAAGAGTCTCTCCTCTCTGTGACAGCAGAGTGATCTCACTGGTAATAAAAAGACAGTCTCTCCTCTCTGTGACAACAGAGCGATCTCACTAGTAATAAAAAGCCAGTCAGTCGACTCTCTGACAACAGATCGATTTCACTACAAATTAAATGGCAGCTTCTCTCCACTCTCTGACAACAGATCGATCTCACTAGTAACAAAACGGCAGTCTCCCCGCTCTCTGTGACAACAAAGCGATCTCACTAGTGATAAAAATGCAGTCTCCCCTTCTCTGTGACAGCAGAGCGATCTCACTACTAATAAAACAGCAGTCTCTCCTCTCTGTGACAACAGAGTGATCTCCCTGGTTATAAAAAGGCAATCTCCCCTCTGTGAGAGAAGAGACATCTCACTGGTAATAAAAACATTGTCTATCCTCTCTGTGACAACAGAGCCATCTCACTGGTAATAAAAAGACAGTCTCCCCTCTCTCTGTGACAGTAGAGCGATCTCACCATTAATAGGATGGCAGTCTCTCCCTCTGTGACAGCAGAGAGATCTCACTAGTAATAAAAAGACAGTCTCCCCTCTCTGTGACAACAGAGCAATCTGACTGGTAATAGAAAGACAGTCTCCCCCTCTCTGTGACAGCAGAGCGATCTCACTGGGAAAAAAAGTAAATCTCTCCTCTATCTGATAAAAGAGCGATCTCACTAGAAATAAAAAGGCAGTCTCCCCTTTGTGACAACAGAGCAAACTCACTCATAATAAAAAGACAGTCTCCCCTCTCTGTGTTAACTGAGCAATCTGACTGGTAATAAAAAGAAAGTCTCTCTCCTCTCTGTGACAGCAGAGCGATCTCACTAGTAATAAAAAGGCAGATTCTCTCCTCTGTGACAACAGAGCCATCTCACTCATAATAGAAAGACAGTCTCTCCCCTCTATGTGAGAACAGAGCGAACTCACTGGTAATAAAAATATAGTCTCACCTCTGTGTGAGAACAGAGTGATCTCACTTGTAAGAAAAAGGCAGTCTCTCCTCTCAATGACAACAGAGCGAACTAACTAGTAAGAAAAAGACAGTCTCTCCTGTCTGTGACAACAGAGTGATCTCACTAGCAATAAAAAGAGTCTCTCATCTCTGTGACAGCAGAGAGATCTCACTAGTAATAAAAAGACAGTCTCCACTCTCTGTGTTAACAGAGCAATCTGACTGGTAATAGAAAGACTGTCTCCCCCTCTCTGTGACAGCAGAGCGATCTCACTGGTAATAAAAAGTAAATCTCTCCTCTATGTGATAAAGGAGCGATCTCACTAGTAATAAAAAGGCAGTCTCCCCTTTGTGACAACAGAGCAAACTCACTGGTAATAAAAAGACAGTCTCTCCTCTCTGTGAAAGCAGAGTGATCTCACTGGTAATAAAAAGGTAGTCTCTCTTCTCTGTGACAACAGAGTGATCTCCCTGGTTATAAAAAGGCAATCTCCCCTCTGTGAGAGAAGAGAGATCTCACTGGTAATAAAAAGACTGTCTCTCCTCTCTGCGACAACAGAGCCATCTCACTGGTAATAAAAAGACAGTCTTCCCCTCTCTGTGACAACACAGCGATCTAACTGTTAATAAAAACGCAGTCTCTCCTCTCTGTGACAACAGAGTGATCTCCCTAGTCATGAAAAGGCAGTCTCCCCTCTGTGACAGCAGACAGATCTCACCAGTAATAAAAAGACAGTCTCCCCTCTCTGTGACAACAGAGCGATCTTACTGGTAATTAAAACGCAGTCTCTCATCTCTGTGACATCAGAGCGTTCTCACTAGTAATAAAAAGGCACTCTCCCC